>NW_024609868.1:127427529-128747493 GCF_016920785.2 Ixodes scapularis | reverse complement strand
TCCAGTCTGCTCAGCAGATGTAAGCCTTGCCTCTCTGTTTCTTTACCTCTCGCTTTACACCATTCTTCCCAGAAATAACTTCATGAGCCCTCAAGTACAAGGATGCAGTTTAGTTCACCTACATTTTGAGCCTCTTCGCCCTTTTTCTGTGTTTAGAATGGGAGGCTGACTCTTAAAACTTGAAGCGAGGACAAACTTACAGCAACCATTTGCTTGCAAGGCTGGAACCTTTAGTGTTTTGTCCCCGCATAGCAAGCAAAATGACCAGATAATATCTCTCGCGACTATTTTACCCACAGCTTTAGATACCCACACTGACCATCAAACTGCCTTAAATGCAAGGGCGAATTTGTTGACCTAATATTTGTCATTTCACCATAAACATTTATTCATAAAAAAAGCCCGTGTATGTTGTTGTTTTCCATAAAAAAAACAATGCCTTGGGGACTGAGGAAGCAGCAGTCACCTCCCTCCCTTCTTAACCCCCTCCCCTGCCTACCAGATAGGCCACCTAAAATCGAGAACAAGTTCTGTAAAAATAAGGACTGGGCTAATGTTTGGTGTCCAAGAGAAAAAAGTTAAAAAAAAACTATATTTAGATTACCCTTTTCTGTCAAACTTTTTATCGTCGGCGAGGGTCAACGAAGCAAAGATGACCAACTGTCAGTCAGCAATGTTCGCTTATATCTCGCCCCAGCTAAGTAGCTGTGTTCACGCCAAGGCCGTCGTCGATGCGAACACTACGATCACTAGGGGTGGGCCATCTTTTGGTGTTTAAAAGAAAACGGCAAATTGTGCCAAAAACAGGGGGCGGGTTATCTTTCGGGGGTGGGGCGCCCTCTCGGAACGTTATGGCGTCGCGCGCGGAGGTTGGGACGGCGTTTGCTGGGCCCCACCTGTCCACCTCGTCCTGGGAGTGGGCGAAGGTGCAGTGCACGCCCCGGGGACAGGAGCCCCTCTGGGCCAGGTCCCGGCAGAGGCTGGTCTTGTACTTGCCCTGGGGCGGGGCGTCCGGCCCGGGCTTGCCGCCCCGGCCCCCGAAGGAGCCCAGGAAGCCCACCAGGCCGTGCACCACGGCGTGGGCCGCCTCCACGCTGTGGCCCACCTCCTCCCAGGACGCCTCTGCATACCCAACACCCGGGAATGAGTGCGCACTCCGACCGACGGCTTCAGGAACACGGGGCGTGGAGTGTGTCTTGCGTATCTCATTATCTCTCCACAGCCAATGAGAATGTGGCATTTGCCAAGGAATGGACCATGAAGAAAGAAGTGCAAACATTATAAGCCATGCCTTGCATTTCCCAAGTTGGCAGGAACCGTAGACTTCAAACAGACCTTTCGCTCAATTTTTTTTTAAAAAAGCTACTATCGTAATTTTTTTTTTTCCAGTATTCTTTTTTAGTTTTGAAATATCCCGGGAGTGCTATCAAAAACTTTCACTCCCGTAAATAAATAATTTTTTCGGGAATGAATTATTTTCAACCTAAGGGCACCGCCTAAAGTGCTGCAGCCCTCTGAACTTTCAAACGCGTCTATCCGAGTTTCACTTTTCGGCCTCAAATCTCAGTTTGGGAAAACCATCGCTTGATAATTAGTTGATGCAAGGAGCCAGTTTTTGAAGTTTCTGTACCAAAATGTTGTAGGGATTGCAGCTGTGAGCTTCCTTTCCGCATTTTTGTGATCTGTTGCTAAAAAAAACCTGCAGTATCTGCGTGCAAAAAATGAAACTTTTGTTTACATTATTTTTTTTTATTCAAAATGGTGTAATTTCTGCAATTTCTTTCCAAAGCTGCACGATGCTGGCTCTAGAGTGCATGTTTCTCCGAAATAACTGGCCACTGTCGTCATCTTTTCTGAACCATATTTTTCCTCCGGGGGTACGGTGTTTATTTGATGTACTCTTACTCTTCCAAGGATAAACTTAAAACTTGCGCCACAATGACGCAAGGATTGCCGTCATCGCGGCGTCGCACCTCCTGGTTGTTGGAGCTTCCATGTCTGACCGCAGAGCGACCTGCAGTATAACGGGCGTCTCCCTCATCCACCTCGGCTGTGAATTACAATCAAGGGTCGTGGCGGGCAACGGCACAACGCTTCCACGACGTCGTCGGGGGGAGGTTGAGAGACCACATTTGTGGACGTGATAAAGACACCGGCCCGAGATGCATTCTGGGCACTATGGCGATAAAGGGTGGCCCTGCAGCTCAGAGTCCCCTGGAATAGCGAATGCTGCGCTGCGCCAAGAAAGGGGAAGGTGTGCGACTCCCTGACGGCGACCCCCACCTGGGCTGGGGTCGAGTGCGGAGAGCAGCTCGAGGTGCGGCCTGAGCAGGGACAGGCTGCCGGGGTCCCCCGTCCGCTGCAGCGCTATCACCAGCTCCTGGACGCTCTGGCCAAACGACTGCGGGCTCTGCAACTGCACGGAAACGTGGGAATGGAAATGTGTCACAAATGCCACAACTGACTGCTGGCAGCCACCCACTGTGCATACTTTGTTCCTTGAATTCTACATCCATACGTGTGCATTGTATGGATCCAGAAGTGTGCAAAAAATGTATGGCAAATTGCTAGGCATTGCATACGTGCATACGTGAAACATTCTAGCATCCCCAACGTTTATATCATCGTTTAGCAGCACATTTAGCCTGTTCAGCCGGACGCCTACCTACGTTTATGGCACTCTTCATCAGATAATCTAACGCATAGCATGTGTACACTTGAAATGAAAAACCTGGTGATCTTCCAGAACCCCCTAACCCACTCCTAATCTCCCACCTAACCTACCTCTCCTCCTCACTCCACTCCTGGTCACATGGCCTCCCCATTAACCAATCAGCGTCGAGCACCTCACTCCTCCTCTCCCATCCGTGAACCAATCAGTGTCGAGCCTTATGGCCACTCTTTTATCCAGGCTTCAGGAAATGTTGAACACCTATCCAAAGAATGTTTCACATTAAAAAGAAATTACCGTATTTACTCAAATATAAGTTGGCCACAAATATAAGTGAACCTTTCTTGTTTTCTTTTTTAAGGGACAGAGGAAAGTTTGGGCAAAATAATGAAATAAACTTTTATTTACAGTGTTCTGAGCTAAATCACAGCACGATGCCGAAATTCATCGTCAGAATTTCCAGACACATCGTAGTCAGAGGCTTCGTAAGCTTCGTCAACATCCTCAAAAATTTGCCAGAATACCTTACTGACACCATTGCAAAATGTTAACAAGAAGAAACGAAAGAAGGTTAAGACGGGCGAAGCGACGAAAGACCAAATATAAAGGCGTGAGCACCGCTGCGAGCAACAAGAAGCGAAACCTCCATATTTTCTTTAAATGGGCGTGAAATGCGACGCCCTAAGGAAACGCGTGAGCGGCGGCCCGCCGGCTGCTGCTGTTTTAGTTGTTTTCCTGCCCCAAAAGCTTTCTGAACAAGAAGCGGTGCGACGCTACGGCGACGCCAGCTCAGTGACTCGTTAGCTTTATGCGCTTGGTAGGGTCGTGAAATTTGGTCACGAATCTAGGTCGAAATTCTCCAATAACAATTGTAGGTCAATGCTTAAATTTTGACATTTCAAAAAAAAAAAAAGAAATGTTGACTGTTATTTGAATAATTACAGTACACCAACTGACAAAGACTGGGAAGCGTAGAGCGTACTGCGAATCAGCCAGGCACATGTTACGTGTTGCGTCAATACATCCCGACACCGCGACGACATCCTCGTGACGTCAAGATGCCACAAAGTGATGTCGTGGCATTACATGACGTCATGGTCCTTTCGTGACGACCCTTCACGACGATCTTCTCGCAAAATCAGACCGACAAAACACGCCACGTTAAAAAGGGGACCGAAGCGGGACAGAAGGCGGGCACCTTGTCGATGATGGACTGCATGTGTGACTTATGGGCGGTGTCCCCGTACAGCAGGGAGGACCACTGCTCGGGAGCAATGCGCAGGCCCGCCTCAGTGGCGATCTGCACGATCTGGGCGTCATGCTCCCTGCGGAGCGCCTCATACGTGCAGAACTCCTCCTTGAGCTGCATCAGCGACGAGTCCCCCTCACGCTTAGACACCTGCAAGAACACGACCGGCGTTGGTATGGCGGCTGGGCCGTATCCGCGGCTGGTGTGTTTATGTTTCATCGAGCCCGTGCATCCAAACAAGTTACGTCGTGGGAGCTGGCGTGCCAAGCTATTGGTTGTCGTGATCCCGGTGGGCGGTCTTAAAATTCCGGCAAAAATGACAAGGAAATGCGAGTGTCACCACAGTTCCAAGATCCGAGAGGCGAGTTAAAAAAAAAGGGGGGGGGGGGGGGGGGGGTCTCGAGACTTGGTTGTGTTCTTAATGGGAGAAACGGGCACGCGCGACTAATTTTTAGTTTTCTGAGACGCTTACAAATTGTAGATTGAGTTTGCATCAGAAACATTCACCTCAAAATCCACGTTAGTGCCCCTTTAAAGATTAAAAAGCACACAATTAAAAGAAAGTCAAGAGAAGGTTGTTCCACATAACTGCGGCGCTACCCACCCGCACGAGGCAGTGGCACGTAAGAGGGAACACCGGCGTCGTCATCTCCTGCCCGTACCGAGCCTGGTGGTTTGTGTCATTTTGGCTGTGTCCCAAATCTTACTCCAGCGGATCCGAGTTACTCCAGTATGCCACGTCGCGCGATAACGCGGATAAGATGATGCCACGGTCCCCGACGGGATGGGGACGACAGTGAGGAGTTCTAGTTGTACCGCCTACGGCGCGAGTTACTTGTCTTCGACGACATCTTGCCGTCTCGTGAGCTTCAAACGTGCATGAGCAGCCAAAGCACAGTGTTAGGCAACGAGAGCTCGCGGGAGGCCGGGCATCTAAAACGACATGCAATTCTCATCCTCTCGGTGATTATAAGCGAGGGAAGGTTCTTGGACACCAAGATACAAAACCTTTGTTCTGAAGCGAGATCGAGGTCACTTTGGAATACATCCCTCAAATACAGGTAAACTGCCCCCCACTTGCTTGTTTGTCACGTACACCATGCAGTTAGTCTCCTCCCTTTCATTTACTATACACCGAGTGCGTTAAACAGACGAGTCGCCACGTAAACGGGCTCGAAGAGCATGAGAGAAGCTTTCCCACCTTGAAGCAGGAGGCCCTGTAGAGAAGCTGGACCACGTGGCCAATGCTGGTCTTGGAGGCCTGGGGGAAGTGCGGAGCCAGGCGCTGCACCACAAACAGCACCAGCACCTGCAACCGCAAAGCGAGAGCACTGTGAGAGGACCGAGGGCAACAGGAAGCGTCATACCTCTCGAAACTTAACTATGACTTTCGGAACTTAAACGAGAAACAAACTCGGTGGGGAGAGAGCACCAGATGTCAAGCAATTTGAAGAGCTGATAGAAATCAGCTTCCGCATGCGCAACAATAGGGAGCGGCAGAATTATACCAGATCTCGATTTATGGGACACTCCCATTTTCACCAACGATTTTCCAAACTCGTGGGCTTCCCTGGTTCTTTCTGGCTGATAACCGTTCCCCTGGAGTTCAGAATGAATCACATATCCTGAAAGCACAGATATTAAGACGCCACCATTGCTGTTGTGCGCTAATGGGCAGAGCGCCAAGTTAATTCTTTGTTAAATGCAGTCAAAACATGCAGAAGCAAAACGCAGCTTTGTCCACTCCTCTCCTCAATGAAGCCTGCACATTAAACCTACCGTATTTACTCACATAATGAACACACTATTTTCCCTGAAAAATTGACACATATTTGGGGGGTGCATTCATTATGTGGGGTAAATTTTTTGTATTTACACACTTTGTGCAAATGTCATATTAGGTGCCAATATGATATGGCAGGGTACTGTGGCACGTCTTCACAGATGGAGGCACACCCACGGCTGGTCAGGGGCGCACCATAGTGACCATGCTTTATAAATTGCGAACCTCTTTAGGGCGCTTTTGGTGTGCCTTTTGCCAAAAGGAAAAGCACCTTACAAAGCTCACTCAACACAGAGTGCAACGCAACCGCTCTTAGGCATAATCATCTTCGCAATTTCCTGAAAGCGGACCTTAGACGACGGCGTGTTTGTTGACATCAATGCAACCGATAGGCGAAAAATGTCGGGGGCTGGGCAATTCCTCGACCCAAGCTTCGTCAAATGCGATCACTTCCGCAACTATGCACTAGCAGCCATTACAAGAGCAACTTGGTTTCGCTTAACTTGGCCTAACCGCTGGGCAGCAAAAGAAAATTGGCTTGGTGGGCATGGTAACTAGCTAAGTTGGGTGCCATTTGAGACTCATGGTGCCGAAAATTTTAAGTGTGTTCATTACGCGAGGGAAAATAAAAGTCCAAATATTGGTACCCGTTGTGGGGGGTGCGTTCATTATGCGAGTGCATTCATTTTGTTAGTAAATACGGTATACACAGCTCAATGAATGTGAACTTAAACAGAGCCAGAGACAACTGAAGAGCTCGCACGCCATGGGACAAGGATCTCAATGACCTAGCAGACATATCATGCAGCAATATCCTGTGACGCAGTGTCATGTCCCCAACTGCCACGGTGACTCAGGCAGTGAGGAGTAAAAGTATGCACGACTGAAGCAGGCGACAGGCTCATAGTGCCCTGGTCTGCCTGTCTGTTGGCACGACAATCCCTTTGGGTCGAGTTACTAGAGAAGCCCTAGTGAACTCATTAGGTGGAGCCCAGGGTGCAGGCCCGTAGCCAAGGAAGGAACTCTAGGAACCCAGGCGCTCCTTCCCCCCCCAATTTTGGCCACAAAAAGGGAGGACGGGGGGGAAGCTTGAGCGCTGCTTTGCGAATGTCAAGCGAAACACATTTTACAGCAAAGCTGTCTATGGCTAGGTTCTGGCAGATTGCCTCCGGCGACAAGCAAACAATTTTCCTCTCCACCGCCACCGCCTCTTTCTTGAGTCGTGTATACTCTTCACTATGCGCGGCGTCTTCTTCCCTTCCCTTCCCCCCCCCCCCCCCCCCCCCGAGATTGCGCAATGCCGCGTGTTCCTCGGCACGGCGCACTAGAGCCTGTGTCGTGGTTGGTGTAGCCAAGCTATAATAAAATGTCTCTCCCTCTCCCCCCCCCCCCTACTACTCGCCACGCACGACGTCTCTCCCCCCTGACATTCCGCAATATTGCGCACTAGAGCCTGCGCCGTGCTTGGCGTAGCCGCGCTATAATAAAACGTCTCTCTACCCCCTGACATTGTGCAATGCCACACACTCTTCAGAGCGCCAGCTTCGTGGGGTTCCCTCTTCACAAGGTGGAAGGGCTCTCAATTTTTTTTTTCTTCTTCAAATTGGTATATGAAAGAGGCACTGTACTTGCTTCGTTGGTTACAAGCCAATACAAGGCTCCTATACCCAAAGTCACTTCCGGACACGCAATCAAGCAGCATTTTTGAAAACGATGACATTCAATGCCAATAGGCAGTCTCCAGCCTTGTCAGTGACACTTTTCCCTATTTTTCATATTCACATGCATGTAAGCGATTCTTCATTAGAGTTGTCTTTGGCATTGGTAAAATGCAGAAGCAAGCCAGACGGTTCATTCAACAACAGAACTCAAAAAGTAGAATCAGGGCCATATTTGAAACGCTTAAACCCCAACTTATTCTGTTTTTTGCCTGCCAACAAATCACCATCTCGAGCACCGGCTCGTCGTTCAAATATATATCTGTACGTATAAATTATGCCAGCCAATGTTCCATGTTGCCGATTGCCTTGCTGGTGCAACCGATCACGATGCGAAAAAACTCGAGCGATCTGGGAAACACTGTTTCTGCGCATAGAAAGACGCAGCGGACATAGGACGAAAGAGGACGAATGTCACCGAGATTAATTCCGGCCGAGATATGGAGCCGGAAGAGCTTTGCGTGACGTTTTCCTGCAAGCACCCTATACGCATGCAAAAGAGTGTGGGGTTTACTCGTTAAATGCCATCGCATATAAAAAATTGACCGCATCTACACGTGGTGAATGATGTTGATCGTGGCGAAGCTCTGGTAGTGCTTGTCTGCGTAGACGCTGAGCCGCAGCATGCCGAGCCTTTCGTTCGTTTTCATCCATGTCAGTAAGAGAATGTGTGGTATGGAACGTGGTTATATACGCATTTGAGCATTTGACCGCAGCGCCCTCTCGTCTATAAACGTTGAGCCAATGCATGCAAAGTTTAAAGCGATTATATACGCATTTGATTACAGCGCCCTCTCCTGTACAGACGTTGAGCAGCTACATGCAACGTTTCATCCATGACATCCCCAGCTCTTGAGCTACTACCACATCTCAGAGCTCCCTACTCGTCCCGCAGTCGTGGCCGAGTGGTTAAGGCGATGGACTAGAAATCCATTGGGGTCTCCACACAGGTTCGAATCCTGTCGACTGCGCAAACAATTTTTTTTTTCATTGTTTATTTTTTGCTTTACACGAGCATGTGAGCACGTGAGCTCACGAGCACGAGCACAAGCACCAGCAAGGTCGATGTGAGCACGGATACCGGACGGACAAGGCTAGACCCTAAGGAGCTTCGCCCCTAAAACACTTCGGAACGACATCCGTTGCACGAGCTGCACAAAGGGTGGGTACCTTGCGCGAGAGCGGGGAGCCGTCCTCGAGGGCCAACAGCACGAGTCGCAGCACCTCCTCCTGCATGTGGGGGCCGAGAAACTGGCAGCCCCGGGCACGCACAGCCGCCCATAGGGAGGCCGACAGCTGCTGCCCGCTCTGGTGCTGCAGCAGCAGCTCCATGGCACAGCGCTCGCCCAGGGAGCGGGCCGCCCGCACCGCCCGCAGACGACCTTCCGGTTCGGCCAGCTGGCAGTGCACCAGCGTCACCAGCTTGCGCTGCAGGGGACGGCTCAGCCAGCCCCCGCAGCCCCCTGCAACGCGAGTGCAAGAGCGCATTGCAGGACGTTCTCGGATCGCTTAGACCAGGGGTTCTCAAACTGGGTTCCGGGGAACACAGGGGTTCCACGAGCTGGTCTCATGGGTTCCGCGAACACCCAGATTGCAACCCCCCCCCCCCCCTTCCCCCTCCCCCGCTGCAGGCTGCGTGGCAGGACCATGCAAAGCGCCTTCATCTCGCTTTGTACTGACATTGTGATTGATATGGTGGGGATATAAGGGAAGCAACACAAGCAAAATTGCCTACAATTGTGCATCTGCTGCTCCTCGGTCGGCAAATATGGAGGGGGGGGGGGGGTAGGGTTCGCAGCAGTTTTTGAGGCTTCCTGGGGTTCCGTGAGACCAAAAAGTTTGAGAACCTCTGGCTTAGACCATGCTCCGTGGAGCAAGTCTCGGAGCAGTGTGTTTAGCGTGCAGAAGTGCCCACGTGTCGAGGGTGGTCCAGAAGTGAAAACAAATAACATCACGGGTGCCGGCACGTCCTACTGTTGGAAGCCGCACCCCTGGCATTCGGTCACAGAGGTTCCGGCAAAGGAGGGGAGCAAATGCAAGCCTTTCTGTCAACGCACCATTCCACGAGCTGATAAGTGGCTACAGTAGAACAGGCATCTGTCGTATATATCCAGCTCCGCTGGCGTGCCGCCACCAGGATCGCAAAATGGAAGCGCTCAATACAAGCGTGATGTCGTAGGGCAGAAATGGAGGGACCACAAATGGGAACTCGGGACTAGCACCAGTCAAAGACGTGTTCCAGGCACCATGTGACAACTACGGTAGCGTGTCTCAGACTGGCAGTGGCACGGTAGCGGGGCTGGATGTGGCAGATGCCTGTTCTGCTGTTGGTTCCTCTCTGGTGAATCCCCCAAACCGCCCCAAAGGCGAGAGGTGGCGTTAGGATCGGAGGAGTGGCGGTGCCGCCTGGTTAATGCTGGAGGCTCGTAGGCCTCACACTTTCGTTTTCTAGAGAGGGAAATTTCGTCTATTTATCGTGCATACCACGGACTTACAGATACTTTGTTTTTGTGAGTTGACACGGGGGATGCGAAGTGTCATGTGACATGTTTGTTAAACCAAACTCGGATGATCCACACCGTAGTTTGTTTAACTTAAAGGAGCTGTGCAACCATTTTAGTGCTTTGCTTAAATAAGTGTCTCAACCCTTCTTAAGAAAAAGAACAAAAACCGCCTTTGCCTGCGTGTCCTAGTTTTTATTAAAAAACAATGACAAAGATTGAGATTTTTAGCACCTCTCAACTCCTTCAACATCTTCCGAGTCATGTGCGCTGTGACATGAAAGAGGGACGTGAGGGGTTCCAGTGAAGATCTCTCTCTAGCACCATCAGTGAGCTGCAAGAACTCACTTGCTTGTGAATAACATGACCATGTGCTTGCGCCAAGCGATCAACATGGCGAAAGGAGGAAAGTGCTAACATGCACGTCCAGGTCTGGCCATCCACTGCGGCTGTCCGTCTACAGTCCGGCTTCTGGCGGCTCCTCGCGGTAGCAGATAGAGCTAACGGTTTTGTTTACCTTGGATAGACGGCGCCATTAAAACTCTGTATAATTAAAGTTTTGTCAATGATACCAGGTTTTTGATGCATGTGTATTTATGTTGGAACGAGAAGATTTATAGAAAAATTACTTTTTATCAAGAAGATAGTTGCACAAGTTGCGTTTTTTTTTTTTTTGCAAGTCCCCCTTTGACGCCATGCTGCGTGGTTCTCATGGCCGCCGCTCACAGCTGCAGATAGAGAAATATTATAATTTTTGCCTCGCGATTACACGGCGCAATCGCAACATTTTGAAGGAAGGAGATGTGCTTTCTGTCTTTTGTGACAAGATAAACAATGCTGAAAATAGAAGATGCAAATTCTTTCAACGTTAAAATCATTGCAGAGCTCCTTTAATCTGTGAGCAGAGCCGAAGCTATGAGCACAAGCATATTGCCCCGTACGATGCTTGCACTGCACGAGCCGGCTTGCTCGGCAGGGATGCCGAAAGCTCGGAACCTGTTTTCGTAATTTCTGCTACGCTCGCACTTGAAACTAGGTGTAATCGAGTCCTTCCTAGCAATATATGCAACAAATGCGGCTGGCCCACCTTGTGCAGCCGGCCTGAGCAGCAGCGCCATCTCTTGGATGCAGCGGGAGGCCAGCCGGAAGGCGGCCAGCTGCGGGGGCTCAAGGCCCGGCGGGGCTGCGGTGGGGGGTGCCAAAGCCCCGGGCGGGGCCACCGGGAGGGGCCCCGAGGGGGCCACGGCCACCAGCTGGAGCAGGGCCCCGTTCTCCGGCAGGGCCCGGCCGATGGGCGCCTGGTCGAAGGGGCACAGGCGGCGCTGCAGCTGGCCCAGGCAGCGCCCGCACAGCGTGTGGCCGCAGCCCAGGGATGTGGGCCGCCGCTCGGCCCCGTCAAACGCCCGGCAGCAGACGGGGCACGACAGGAACTCGGTCCACTGCGGGGCCTGCACGGGCATCTCCCGGCCGGCAACGCGTGCACCCTGCACGCGGGATGGACGCACGAATGGGCGATTTATACGCACATCCCAACAAAGCTTGGCTGAGTCCAACGCCCCTTTCACCGGGCACGAATTTCCTACACAAAGTATGCAAGCCTATGCTATACACCCCACAGAGAATTTGATAATTCATAAAAAATTGGAGCCAGCATTCGCATCCTTAATCTGAAGTAAATTATGTTCACTAATATTTCAAGATGCAGATGGAATGTCGGAAAACAGTCAACGAAAGCTCGCCAGGGAGGCTAAAAGCAGATGTTCACATATAGTCTGCTTCCCACCTGCTGCAAAGTGTCTCCTTTGATCCTTGTAACATGGTTTGGCACTGCACTTCTGACAAGTTTGAAAACAAACGCATGAAAGTCTTGCGATGCACTTTACCAACTGCAAGCAGTTCTGCAAGCGAGCGACAGAAAGCTCACTTTCCCCGCAGCTACAGATCAAAGCTACTTGGGAGCACAGACTGCTGGACACTGCCCCCATTTCCTGAGGATTTAATTTTAGAGCCCTGCACATCCGCTCATCATACGCAGATATCTGCAGTCAACTGGCAGATCTGGATAAAAATGATTCAAATTCAGCGGACTGCGGATCCCAGGGGCTGCGAATGGGGATTGGATGAGGATGATGTACAGATCTACATTTTTGCTGAGTTGGCCCATAAATGTATGCAACCGTAAAGTGTAATGTGAATAAGTGAGTTAATTATACTATGAAGTGCATTATCGAACGTTTTGCAGGAGCAAATGCCCTTTAAAATAATATACAAAACAAGGAAAAAATTGTTTTTTTTTATGAGAAGACCCAATTCTCACCAAATATCCATTTAGGCTGTTTCATCTTGCCAAAAAGTGTTGTCCCTAGAGAAAGTACAAAATTCAGGGGCATCAATCGTCCCAGGAATGAGTAAAAAACGTTCTTCGGGCAATGAAAACCCACAATGTAGAAGACACAAGAAAGTAAAAGAAGCCTCGTTCCCCCCGTGGCATGTGTGCGTGTTTTCGTTTTCTCGACCTATGTCAACTTACTGCTAAGAGTGTGGCCGAGAGCATACAGTCGTGGGTTCAAGTTTAAAACTGAAACTGAAGGGAAGTGCTGCCATTATTGAATACTATGATATTTTCCCAGTGGTATACTCGCATATCTTACCACGTATATACATGTCCTTTGCTGAAGTGACTGCCTTTCCTCTCCCACTTCTTGTTGTTTAACCCAAATAAAATTACAGAACCTTATTAGTAGGTCCTTTATTAATTTTTTAAGTTTAAAAAATATGTGTCTACTTGAAGTGGGTGTTACAAAGCAAAAAGAAAAGAAATATTTATATTTTCTTTATTTTTAGTGCATCTTCTGGGCAGAGTCAGACTCCCAGGACGATCTTGTAAGTGCGATCATGATTCTAGCGACGCCAAGTGTCTCTGGAAAGGCGATCGGTCATAGTATAAAAACGATAAAACAGAATGTGATAAAATGACTTTCACCGTATTCCGACCAGAATAATTTGGAACGAAGATGAGCAAACGACTTAGAAGTAGGATTCCGTGTTTTCAGAGTTTATTTTTCATCAAACTTGGAGTTCATAAGAGTTTATCTTTGTTTAATTCCAAAATCTCAGAAATTCAGAGCTTAATTTTGCAGTGTTTTCTTTGAAAAATAAATAAATAATATCCGGGTGTAAAAGTATGCTAGATAAAAAAAAAATAAAATGCACTTATATCAATCAATGTTTGTTCAGCTGGATTTGGCATTGGTGCCATTGCCATTGGCAATACTAATTTGTCCCACACCGAAATTTGCACATATCTGTGGCTTCGACAAACGTCGACACGTTAAAAATAAACTCCTGGAGTAGTCACTGGAAACAAATACAGAGGCTATTGTCGTGACCTGAAAGTACAATGACATGTCGTCCTGAACCTTGTTGAGATAAGCGATAAGACCCTTTTTGTCAATGATCTAAGATTTGGAAGATAACTGGGATGGCATTTTTCCAGGCAAAATTAATTGTAAAATACCGTCTTTATTTAGTTTATTTAAAAAAACATTGAAATTCTGAGTTTATCAGATAAATCCAAATTGACCAAAATTTAACCGAAGGGCGTTTTTCTGAGTTTCCCCGATTTATCCGAAAACACGGAACCCTACTTATAAGGTAGTACATCCAGATGTGTTTTTTCATTCACAGTTGATTTTATTACTTAAAATGATTGCAAGGATTGTGGGTTGGATGCACTGCTTAATTTAGAAGATGCAGTTCAGATGCGGATAGGACACGAATACAAACAATCATTTAAAAACATTGCGGACACAAAGTCTGGGGGTGCAGATCGGATGCCGATGATCAAACTGTTATCCGCACAGTGCTCTATTTAATATAAAAAGACCACCAACCCTTGTAATTCGATTTTCCAAAATGAATTTTCTCTTTCCCTATTCCTATTCTCAAAGTTCTGCCTCAGGCCAGTCCAGAGTTGACAGAGAAAACCCATCAAAGCTAACACTGGCCGATATGCGGCATTTCATTTGCGCAAACCTTGGTCTAAAAGCAAAGGAATGGTACACGAGTCCCACCATTTCTGCGTCTCGCTCACGAGTGTTGTGGCCACCTTCCTGAAGATGGCTGTCTAAGGAATTGGGTAAGGCATAGAGGTGAGTGGGGGAGTGTCGGCCTGATCATAACCCCTGGCATATTGAGGACAACACCGAACGGGGCCCAGAAAACTGTACATTCCAAGAAAGCTTCCAGTAAGCAATCGCTCCCTTCCCCAGTTCACCTCGAGTTCTTTAAATGTTTGAATCACACTTAAATTTGCTTGTAAGATACAAAGCTGCTGGAATCTGCTAACATGGTCAGATTTGTAACCGTATTATTTGGGCACAAACAAAACTTGTGCTCTGATGAAGATTTGCTTTTCTTCATTTGCTGCACTTGGTCCCTGACATCCGTCCTGACCTTCCTAATGGAATGGTTTTCAGCGCTCTGCCACTCTGATGACTACATAAAAAGATACACTGAAAAAGCTTGTGAGACCCCTGAACCACCATGAGGATCGAACGAACTGGATTTCTGACCTCAATCAATGGCACGGCAACATAACAGCCACTGTAAACACTGTCGCACTGAGCTACGCGGCGAAGAGAGATGCAGCGCAAAAGTAGCATCCTTCTAAGTTCGCGGATTTTAATTCAGAGAAAAGTGCAGGAAAATAGGCAAATCAGACAGGCAAGCTGCGAACTACATATTGTACCGTTTCGCTAACAGCCGTTCCACGACCAGCTTTTCATTCCTGGAGACTTTTTATCTGCACCAGTTTGGCACAAACGCCGTCTGGTTGATAGCGGGTTTAGTGAGAGGCCAAAAGAGGCTGGAGCAGTCTTCGGTGGCACCAAAGCCTAGAAGACGGCCCGAAAGGGTCAGGTCTGGACTTCTACAGCCGTGACATGAACAGACACGATAGAACGACGTTTCGTCCACAAGTTTGTCGGCAGGCGACAGACGACCACGAGGAACGATCGGCTGAGGCGTCAGCTCCACTGGCAGCGCCGAGACAGCTTATCGGACCCCGCGTAGCCTCTCTACGTCAACCGACTCCCCAGTCGACGTAAATGCCGTTCGACGGAACGAGTGGCCAGGCACCGAGCCGCGTAGGTTCGCGGGTCGGTACGCAACGGGAAGAGTCTCACCGTGCCCGGTATGTTGGCGCTAGGAGCGACGGCGGCTTGTGCGAGCTCGCGCGCGGCTCCTAGCTGACATGGCTCGGCGGCCAGGGGCTTGCGAGAAGCGACGGGTAGCCCGTTACGGCTTGGGGAGCCAGAAGAGCGACTTGAGGCGAACGATGAGGTGGAAGCGTTTGCCTTTCATACTTGGCGAGCGGAACACATCACAACAGGGAGCGCACGACGGCCACGGGAGGTACGCCGAGGTGGGACCCGTAGGACCGATGGTCGGCGGCGCACTGCACGGGCTCTCTGGTTGCACTCAGGTCACAACTCTTGGCGATGGGGGGGGACCAGCCGCCGGTTAACTCGACCGGCCTAAAGCGCTTTAGACCGGTACAGTGCGCACTGAGAGCTGACCTCCTTGGATACCTTGGGACTGACTTTGACCGCCATCGACCATCGACACACACGATACAAACAAAAATAAAACGATTGTAGATCGTAGGAAAATGGATATAAAAATGGCTGCCTCCTACCTATTGGGTTGTAGCTGACGCCATCTAGCTGAAGCAATAAGTGAACATATTTATTTGCTCGTTTTTAATACGCGTATTCTCCTACCTTTTATTACGGTACTACAGACCACAGGCCACAGGCGCTTCCAGGAGTGTAGGTCCTGCTTTAAAAGGGTTTTAGCAGGGTTTTAGTACACCTCGCTGGCTGACACTCCCCTCCTTTTCAGCCGATTTTCATATACGGCTCTGCCGATTTTCACTGATCTCCGGGCAATTATCCGTAAAGATTTTATTATTATTATTATTATTGTTAATGCGTTAGCTATAGTTAACGTTGGCATTAGTACTTGGTACCCAGATGACAGGGAAAAGCAGATGGCGTTTGTCTGCGGACAAAACAGCAGAAAGGGAAGCGCGCCGCGCAGAGATTCTCTAGGAGGTGTTGGCAGAGAGGAGAGTAGCGAAGGACAAGGGCGAGAGGGAGGCGACGTCATAAGGTGGAAGCCAACACGCGCGCGGCGCGGCCAGGTTGGCCAGGTGATGAGGAGGCGATGTCACGGGGTAGAAGCCAATGCGTGCGTGGATGCTGGGGCGAGTCTGAACTTGCAGGTGTGCGGAGTGGCGCGTATGCCTTGGTTTGTGCTACAAGATGGAGTGTGACGCACTGGTTCAAGTAGGCGGCAAAATACTTAAAGGAAGATCGATTCGTGGATCTTTAGAGAATGCATTAGCATGACCCTTGGGAAATGCCATACACGTCCCCTTTTGGACAACGCCAACAGTGACCCCGTAACGAAGCCAAAAAGAGGCAGCAAAAAATAGAGCAAAAGAGAAAGCCAGAGAAGTGAAGCGGTCAGCATTAGGGTTTCCCAAATGGGGACGTGTGTGGCATTTCCCCATGGCTCGTGCTAACGCATTCTCTAAGAATCCACCAATCGACATTCCTTTGATTTTTACTAATATTGCTCGCCTCGTCAAGGCTCTAGCAGGAGTGGTACACACAAAAAGCACAAATAAGGCAGTGCTATCACAAAAGAAATATCTCGGTAGCGCTCAGCACCGGCAGAAAAGCAAAAGTCCAGCAAAACCCCGACTACGGAACGAATGTAGAGCATACAAAAACAAAATCAATCACAACACTAAAAGAGTTTAAACAACAAATGAAAAAATGTACAACAAAAGTTGAACATGTTCATTATCCAATCTAAGATTCCTTTTCTATTCAATTCAAGAATAAAGACAGAGAGACACTGGTAATTATACATAATTTGCACCCAGAGGGGAAAAAACTCCCCTCTTACCAGGACCCTCTTCTGTTTCCCAGATTTGCCCAGATGTTACTATTCTCATCCCAGAAAATAATAGAAGATTAACCCATCACTCATAATTCCTACAAAAGCAGCCTCCCCCTCCCTTTCATGGTGGTCCGAAGTATGCAATGCGACGTCAGTGCAAGCTGACGTCACATGCAGTATAGAGGTTTTTTTGCGCGACACAGGGGACAATTACAAGCGAGTAGACACGGACAAGCGTAGACACGGACAACCATAGATGAGGCCATGCACTCGTGTCAGCAGCTTTGACAGCGTTGTATATTAAGTATGAGATGGAGTATAGCAACACCCAGTCCGCCACCCAGAGCTCGAGACAGATCCTTTACCTTTCAGGTGGGCAGTACAAGGTTTGCGCTTGTCCGTGTCTACTCACTTGTAATTGTCCTTTGTGTCGCGCAAAAAACCTCTATACTGCATCATGAACCAACTAGGCCAACAACAAGTTTTAATTGACGTCACATGGCTTGCATTGAGGTAACATTAGCTTCCATTGCTCCGTACCTGCTGCAGCATATATTTCGCACCATCAAATTCACTCTTTTCAGCAAGCTTTGCCAAGAAGAGATTCTATGGTGCCAAATGTGTGCTGCAGAAGGTTTGAGCACAGGAGCATGGTACGGAGCGCTGGCGGCTGGTACAATGCTATACGACGTCACATGCAAGGCATGTTTTATACTTAATGTACAACGCTGTCAAAGCTGCTGGTGCAAGCAAGGGTTTGATCTCGCGGATCATTTCCACGCTTTCTTGTGCCATCGAAACCATAGATGAGGCCATGCACTCGTGTCAGCAGCTTTGACAGCGTTGTATACTAAGTATGAAATGGAGTATAGCAACACCCAGTCCGCCACCCAGAGCTTGAGACAGATCCTTTACCTTTCAGGTGGGCAGTACAATGCACCCTGCCCTTAAAACCCACATGCTCCAATTCCTTCGCTCAAAAATGGTGCCATGCAGACAGGGAGACAGAGGCTGGTAGAGGGAGAGTAGTATTACTTAAACCCTTGTCTACATCTCCTGAAATTTAAACATATGTCTTTGTTCATTAACTCATTTAAATCCTTTCTGCTTTTTTTATCTCCTTGTTCCCCTGTTCACAACTCCAGCGAAAGAGACAGAAGCTAGTGGAAAAACACTGAACTGAACGAAACAGGTCCTTCCACGATTTCTGTGCGTCCCTTGCGGCTTCACCGATCACATGTTGTCGGCGGTTGGCACAAGGGAACAGTTGTCCTGGTGACACTCTTCTTATTGTCGTATCAGTGTATTTCCCAGGTTGCACCAAAGGCAACCTATGCTACCACGTGAACCAGACATTGTGCGTTTATCAACGATCATCAGCCCCACCAGTCCTTCCCTCACTTCACCAAAGAAGGTCGAGCCTCTGGAAGTTCACTTACGCCTACACATCGCCGCAGGTTTGAACTGCAGGAAATAAAAATCAGGGCAAACCAAATCAAGTCTAATGCTTGCCTGCTGAAACCCCCCACGAGTTGTGCGTCAACCTGGCACATGGCACAATACGACCTGTATAAGACTGCCATATTCGCCCAATAGCGGCGACCCTTATAGGTCGCTGGAGTTGCGAATGCTATTCTGTTGCTCAGCCCCATCATAAGTGTCCACTCACCACATTTTCCAATTTCGCTGCTTCTACAAGACGTCGTGTACAAGACTCCGGGCACTTTTTAGGAAACCCGGATGGTCCAAGTTTCCAATTGAGTAAATCACACCTCAGACATGCACCGTTTAGCATGCCTTCATGGTACAGACGAATCTCGTTAATTCAAACTCGAGGGGGACCGAAAATTTGTTTGAATAAAGCAAAGTTTGAATTACTGGGAGTTTCCTCCCATAGAGATGCATCAGATGGGACCTGTATGTTAGTTTGAAATATCAGCAAGTTTGAATTAACGAAATTCGACTGTATGAACTTCTTGCTTTGGCACCGCGACTCTCCCAAACCAAAATAAATATTACTATTAGGTACAAACATGAGAAAGGTGAGACTAAACTGTAGATCAAATAATTTATTTACATTCTAGGGTTCCATGTCGGTGGTTTTGACACGAAGAACACTCGCGCATCACCAATCCCTGCTTTCGTGCACGTCAGCAAACCGAGCCATAAATTATGTCCCTGTTTAAAAAAATCTGTGACGCGCGATTTTGCTGCATTTTACAGTGTACAAACTCCCGAGCAGTACAAAAGGAAGTAGCCGCTTGCCTTCGCGGAACCGTACCAGTATAAAAAGCAGTGGTTTCCGCCTCTGGAAACACTGAAGTCTTTCCTTGTCCCATCATCGCGAGCCAAGTTTCCTCGACGCGCACAACTTCCGTCTCTCGAGCACGTTCGCAATGACCAACCAATGCTGCCAGACGTTTCCATTCGTATAAGGTCACTTCGTGCAGGGTGTCATAGGGGCACAATAAATCAGCTGGGGTGCACTACGTTTGCTTCTAAATCTTGCATCTAGTGCTCTCTGAGGAAAGTATTTCAGTGCCAAGTGGGATGCTAGAGTCTTCCATGATTGCCCATTAATATCTATATAATTTATTATCTGCTCTCAATGAGGGATTAAACGAAAAAATCAGCTGTGTAGTGTTCTAATGTATGTGAAAGTTCCTTTACACCTTAGCGTCCGTCTCAAAATATGACAAAATAAATGACCCAAATGACAAGAAAAGTCTCAAATGACGCGCAGTCTTCCATTATCTGGTTATGTTTATATATGTCGCAGACAGGGAGTCAGGATCAGACCTAATCACACTAAACGGAAGCCAGTACTGCTGCAACGTTATCGCAAGTCTGGTCGGATGACATCCAGAAATCAGATGCATCCTGCAGCTATAAAAATGAGCAGTAGCGACCGATCGTTGGCAGCCAAAGTTGAGTCTAATCCGCATAGAAAAAGGATATCACAAGGTGTGCTTGAAGGGTCCTCCTTAAGAGCACGTGTGGTGATTAAAAGTGCTGCTTCCAGCTGTAGTTGTGCTTGATTTCTCGTCTTGCCTGCCACAGCTCTCGCTTACCAGAAGCCGGAGCAAGTTTGTCCAGGCAAGTTCTCGGAATAGCCATGCGACGCAACTGTGAAAACCTACGCATATGCAAAGAACTCCGTGCCGGATGCGATGCTGCGGGCAAAAAAAAACGAAATCGAATAGACAGAAAATAATGACTCATTCGACCGACACAATTGTTAATCCAAGGACCCAACCAGATTGGATCCTCTTTACGCTGCCAGGGTCGGACACGTTTGCGGACGCGGGCGCTGCAAATGGCCCGCACTAGAAAAACTGCGTCTGAAACTCGGGCATCTCCTCCCAACACCCTTTGAGGCTAAAGCCAAGACAACCTTATTGCGGAATAAAACAATAATGATAACAACAGCTCCCGGAGGACGCATTGCGGCGTTGTCCTTGCATCCTTCGTCGCCCTGCGAGAGATGTTGCGGCACGTGGCGAGGCCGACGCCTCGCCACGTGCCGCTCTCGCGAATTGGCTGCCAAACGAAAATAGGAGCGAGGCAAACCGGGGCTCAGAATCACGGTGGCAAAAGCAATGGAGGGCGGGAACCCCTGGGCATGCTGCTTGCTGGGACACATTCCTGGGACGCACGGGCACTGCCTGGGACGACCGGGGTTAGCGGGAAGGATTGCTGTCTTTGTCCCTGTCCTTGGTGGTGAGCTTCTCGATGAGCTCTTGCAGGGGCACCAGCTCCCGGCGGTCGATGAGGCCAAACTCTTGGACGAAGAAGATGAAGTGCTTGAAGGAGGTGTTGAGGTGTGCCTCCTCGCCCAGCTGCACCACCTCCGAGAAGTGCTGGTGGTAGATGTGGGCGTACACCCGGAACAGCCGTTTCAAGATCGTCTTGGCAATGGCAAAGAAGTTCTTGGGGAACGGCACCCCTGCGGAAGAGGCCGGTAACAATTAAGAGGGTTGCGTCTGCAGTTTAGACGTTTCCGGACGCTACGCAGTCCTAGGGAAGGAGGAACGTCCATCTCTACAAAACAGCTGGACAAAGAATGGCTTTGTCTGACCCCTTTATTGAGATCTAGCACTGCCCAAAAGGCTCTGTGCAACACTAAAAAGCTCAACAAAACAAAACAAAAACTATACAGGGTTGATTATGCTGACAAACCCAGGGAGCACGAAATGTGTCCTGCACAAACCTCACTCCGTACGTGGTTTGTGCTAGATTTCTCAATCTTTCTCTTATTTATTTTTAATTTAATTTTAACTGTTTTATTGTTTTTATTTTTATTTATTTTCTTCCGTTTTATTTTTGTTACTTATTCTATTAGTTCATTTTTGTTATTTATTTACATTATATTTACTTTTTGTTTTATTACTTGCATCCAAAACCTGCCACTCTCGCCAGCACACTTGCATTCAAATGAAAGATTTTACCCTTCCAGACCAGCATTGCAAAGTAGCCCAGTGGCTATAGCATTTGATTGCCACCGCACCGACCTAGGTCCGAGCCCCACAGGAGCCTCGTTTACATGAAAGCGACTTCAGCGCATCGACTCCACTCATTCTTCGAACAAAGCTGACGCGGCAACGTTTACATGAATGCGCACCAAGCCCTACACGAAGGTGGCGCCACGCCATGTCAAAGCTCGAAGTTATGCATTTCCGGAAGCAGCCGCACCGCGTTTTCCGGTGCATCGCACGTGGAGGCCTTTTGACGCATTCAGTGAACGTAAAGATCGTGCCCGCTGTTTTGGTGTACCAGAATACCGCTGTCTTCGGTGCTGCGGAAGAAGTTACGAGACGGAAGAAACATCAAAACCCAAGCGTTTAGGGCTCCAGGCCGGGCCGCCGGGTCACTCTGGACCAGAGGCGACGTGTGTGTGCACGCTTTGAGGAAGCCTCCGCGCTTCGCCGCGCCAGACCTCGCCGATCACTCCGGACCAACCGGACCAACCGGACCCCGAGTCCGAAAGGCTCCCGCGCAGCCAGGAACGACACCGAGGTAGGAGCCGCTCGTTCTGCGCTGCCATGCAGTGCTCTACAGTGCTCGGAGCTCTCGGTGTCGTTCGTGCTTGCGCCGAAGCCTTGGGACCCCTTCGGACGCGCAAGTCGTACTTCGCAAGGCTTGGACGGGGGCCGCCCTCACCAAGCAGCTCCGCTATATTTGTTTACTTATGATGGCAATAAAAGCTCGAGTTTGTTCTCGGGAAAAAATTGCCAGCGACCATATGAGACCGCTGTCCCCGCTGCCGACGAGGTTGGCCGCCGCCATGCTCTCAGCTGTTCACTCGCTCCCGCAGCGAGCGCCTTCCCATAATCCGCCCCGTTCCAAAATGCGATGCGACCTCCGTTTACATGGGCTGAATGAATGCGCACTCGCCATCTCGATCCACCTTTGTCTGGCGGCTTGAATGCTATGCGCTTTCTTTGCGCATTATGCCGTTTACATGACCGCATTGAATGCGACAAATGTATTCGATGCGACTAAGTTGCATTCATGTAAACGCGGCTAGGGACTCTAACTTTATGTATAAACTTCATATATAGCCTTAACAAGTGTAACGCTTCCAATGCGCCACTCGTTTATGAAGCTCGTTCATGACAATTTTCTCATAAACAAAACCCCATAAAACACATTCTGTGTTACAAGAATTGGCTGCATAGTTGGTCATTCAGCCAAATGCATATCAATGCTGTAGCTTTATAGGGTGGGTGGTGTTCTTAGTTCGAGTGGTGCTAGGGAAGAATGTCTCTTAGTCTTTCAATGCCTGGGGTGGGTGGTACTCTTAGTTTAAGTGGTGCCTAGGGCAAGGTTTTCTATGAAAACCCTGCCCTAGAAGAAACACCATTGTATCTTCATGAAGCTATGCACACTTCCCTTCAGCACCACCCGGATACAAAGCCTTTGCGCTGAATTTTCTGGGTCACCAAGAGAGGGGAAGTGAACTTTCCTGCCTTTTCCACTCCCCCTCGTTCCACATACTTTCTATACTACCTATTTCTGCTCCTCTCTATCCCTCTCCACTCTGCACGCTTTCTCACACCGCCTGCTTCTGCTCCTCCCGTTCCTGTATGCTGGGTCTATAGCTCAGTCAGCAGCGGACTCGGCTTCCACGTCAGTGACTAACGTAAAAACAGCAGATGCCAGTTTTTTTTTTTTTTTTATTAGGTTAGTTTAGCGATTTTGGGTCCCCAAGAGAGGAGTAATGGCGCTTTCCTGCCCTTTCCACTCCTCCTCAATTCTGCACACTCTTTCTACACCACTTGTTTCTGCTTCTCTCTTTCTTGCCCACTTTCCCTCCCCGCTATGCACGTTTTCTCACACCACCTGCTCCTGCTCCTCCCATTCCTATCTGCTGGGTCCGTAGCTCAGTTAGCAGTGCACTCGGCTTCCATGCTGGTGAACGGGGTTCAATCTCTGGCACCGGTCGCCCTTTTTTTTTTTTTTTAAGAGCTGTCCAAACAGGACACTTCAGGAATCGTAAGGCGACACAACTGTGCCATTAATCATGGAAGTTGAAGCTGGTTAAAGTCTGGCAGTCCGATTTCTGTTTGGACAAACCGGGCAAACATCTTGACTTTCCTCCTCACTTCCTCTGCTTTTCTTTTACGTCAGTGCTCGTCAGACCTGATGTCGCATGCCACATATCAATGGTGCGCCTGTGACTTGTCTATCTCTTCTGCCACCACGCAAGAGCCTCCGCCTTCTCACCCTCGTGTCCTTTCCTTTTCTGTTTTCAAGACTTGAACATTAGCGGAGGTCTTGAACAATTGACCGACAGCCAACAGAAAGTGTGAGTAGCTGTCCTGACCCACGTGATGAGCATGCTCAAGGCCCCCGTGAAGGACAGGAGCGAACTTTGACGAAAAGAACCATTCCCCCCAGCAAAAAAAACCCAGAGGGAGACGGACCGCCACACGGCATAAAATGGAGTTGTGCTGCCTCGCGATTTCTAAGTGTCCTGTTTGGACGGGCCTTTGTTTGCAACACATCCCGTGAATCTCCACATTGATCAGGTATGATGGAAACATGCTCTTTCTGAAAGTGTGCCATTTCCCCCCTAAGGCACGGAGGCCTCGACCCCAGAAAACACCCACCGATCTTGGAGGGGAAGAGGGTCTCGTCATCCAGCTGGTCTTGCACCCAGGTCATGAGGTAGTCGATATACTTGGGGGCAGAGCACTTGATGGGCTTCTTCACCGTCTGCCCGTCTGCCCAGTGGTACTCGTACTTGGGGCCCGCCGACATCACCGAGCACGTCTCCTCCGTGCAGAACTCCGTGATGGTGCCGTACAGCATGTTGATCTGGTTGAAGAAGTCCACCGCTGGCAGAAGAGAGGGACGGGCACAAGGCCACAATTCCACTTCAGCACAACCTGGCGAACACTGCGTCTCGCACGGTTCTGGCATAACCTGGCAAACGCTCCGCTTCAGCATAATCTGACAAACATTCCACCTCAGCATAACCTTGCAAACCCTCCGCTTCAGCATAACTTGGCAAAAACTCCATTTCAGCACGCCCGCAACACCTCTTCATAGCCGGAGTGCGCTCTGAGAATACATTATCACGTGCCTCACCCCTACAATCTGATTGGCTCACTGGGGCTGAAGCTTTGGCTGTTGTCCAAGTTATGCTGAAACAGAGCTAAATGCGAGCTATGAAGCAAGTGAAGATGGCTTCTTTGAGGAGTAATCCCTCAAGTTTCGTATCTGCCATCTATACGATACAGCTAAGGTTTGGATATCTCGGCACTCACTGAGGAAAGACAAAAAAGACCTGCCGATTTCGATTTTAGTAATCCTGTTTAAACCAAATGGTTGAAACTGTCAGTTTTTAAATCGGCTTAACATGAGGAAAAAGGGGCTTACAAGCGAGTCTCAGCCTCACATTCCAGAACAGAAAAGGCCTTTTGGAACAACTTGCTCGTATAAAAATAGATATTTCCAATGTTACTCATAGCTCACATCTCCAATAAAATAAAATAAAAAACACTCTTAAGTTGCATCGAAAAATCACAAAACTCGTTGCTGCGATGGTGAATCTGAGCGCAATCCATTTCCTTCACCTCGGCGCAATCAGACAATGGGAAAAAACAGTGCCAATGTGAAGCGCAAGTTTGTCTGCTTCTTGTACAGGGGTAGCGAGGATGTCAAAACGCCGAGCCCTTATTGGCCGATTGAACAAAATAGTGGGTAGACCTCAACGCATCTAGCATTGAGGTCTACCCTCTATCTTTCCAGTCAAAGCCAATCAGAGCTTGGCATAAGTCTGACGTCACCGCAACTCCTGTGCAAGCAGCAGACGACTTGCTCTCCGCATAGCTTGAGCGTGATTCATTCAGTGGATCTAGGCGGTATCGCTCGGGGGGCGGAGAGAGAGAGGCTCACGCACTGTTGACGGCCACCCACTCGTTGAGGTCCTCCCCCTCAGGCAGCATGACAGCCAGCCTCAGGTTCCCGCTGCCCAGCGTAGCCGCCGCCTGCTTCATCAGGTCATACTGGTGGGTGCCCTCAGGGATGTTTTTCTTCGGCTTGAAGGTCTTGGAGGAACGCCCTCCGCTAAGGGAAGGACACAGCCACGGAAGCATGATTACACCTGGATAAACCCTTTGAGTCAGGTGGCAGCTTGCACCACCTGGGCAGTGTTTTTGACATCAACACTAAGCCTAGGTCTTGAGGAACTGCCCTCTGCTGAGAACAAAGATGCAACCATGTACAGATGCACACAACTAAAGCCCTTGAATAAAGCGGCAGTTTGTGCCACCAGGGCAGTGTTTATCAAATCAATAGTTAACCAAAGTCCTGGAGGCTCGCCCTCTGTTGGGGGCAAAGGAACAAGAACCAGGAACTGATGGTTATGTATACTGAGCGTCTGAAATCGGGCGGTGGCTTGTGCCACCTGGGTAGCGCTTTTAGTGTCGAGAGTTAACCTGGAGGATCGCCCTCCGTTGGAAGCAAAGGAGGCAACTGTGAATGGACGCATGCTGCTAAAACCTTTAAATCGGGCGGTGGCTTGCACCACCCGGGCAGTGTTTTTGATATCAAGAGTTAATATCTGCCTTGATATACAAAACATGGTAAATGCATCAACCTTTGGGGTGCACATGCCATCACTCCACCTTTCACATCTCCTCACATGCCATTACTACACCTCTTGAAATACAGTGATGGTTAGAGCTGTGCACGTCACTCTTCATTTCTTAAGTATTTTCAGGGGTTTAAAAATGTATGACTTGTGGAACTCAAGCCTCATAAAGATTCAGTCAAATGTGAACCTCTGTAAAATAACAAGTTTGAGCATTTTTTTTACTTTTCACCCCAAGTTTGCACCATCTCTACAAATAACTCGTCTTCCAAGATTTCCCAACCGTGATTATTTCTCAATAAAATATGGAACAGTTTTGAAATTTTCTGCACCTAGAGGGGACGGTAACTTCTGCAAGTTTTGGGGGCATTCCCTAGAGGCAGGCTACCTGTAAAGGAGTCCTACAGCCAAGACACCACCCGTGAACTTTTTCGGTGCAGTCAAGCATTTGCCGAGAGAAACATACAAAGTCGACCCGAAACCAGAGCACACGTGCACAGAACTGTGATACTGGAGATGCCAGGAGTTGCTGAGAGCCACTTGGGTTTATTTTTTAGAGCGCAGCTCTTAGGCGCCCGTTTCCGGCTTGAGCAGCGTCGGCGTCGCCGTTGGCGTAACCGTGAGGTTACATGACCCCCCCCCCCCCAGGTCATGTGACCCCCCCTTCCTCCCCGAAATCACGTGACCCCCGTGAGGGGAGGAAGAGAAAGGAGGGGAGCAGGGAGGATGAGCAGGGGGGATGAATCCGAATTTTCATTATTCCGAAAAAATGATTTGAAAAGACTTCTATCTCTTGTCCGTCGACCGGCCTCGAACCGGAGCCCTTTCGTTCAGGAGTAGCAGGCAGGATCACGAGGGAGGAGGAGGGAGGAGGGGTATACCCTCCCCTCAGTACCCTTCCCTCCTCCTCCTCAAGAGCTGCGCTCCAATTCGGCGTCACAGGGAGTTGTAAACGCCTTTCATTTTTACAGAAAAGACCCGCAGTACCGAACCATTATAGAAGGTAGAGCCCTCAAGAAGAAAACAAAACACAATAATACGACAGTAATGCCATATACAGTAAAAACTGTAAAAAAAGACCGCATAAAAAAATTAGACGTTTACTATTTTCTGTAATGCCGAATTAAAGCGCAGGTCTTGAGGAGGAGAAGGGGAGGGTATGTCCCCTCTCCCCCTCCTCTCCTTCGCTTCCATTTAGCGGGAAATTTTTGCTAAATTTAGCAAAAATTTCCTTGCTAAATTTAGCAGGGAAATTTTTCCATTACGCAATGTGTGGTCACGCCCGGTTGCATTATTCTCATAAAGCAACGCACGTGGTTACGCCGATAATGACGCTGCTCAACCTGGAAACAGGCGCCTAAGAGTTGCGCTCTAAAAGTGTATGTAAAGACAAAAATTTTAATATAGGGACAACCTTCTAAAAGGAATGGTCCCACATCATTAGGGATAAAATAGGCTTCAAATAAGTCGTTCTACCCAGTAATTGTTTGAGGAAAAAGTGAATGTTTCTTATAATTTGTATGACACAAAATTTTTTTTATCTTCCTCGAATGGTCTATGCGACTTGAGACGTAGGTTGGTAATTTAAAGTACCAGAATATCCCGAGAGATGCCCCACCTCCAAAAGATAACCCGCCCCCAATTTTTGGCGCGATATGGTATTTTTTTTAATAACAAAAGATGGGCTACTTCCAGTGTTGGGCCTAGGCCAATGGGGACCTTGGTAGAAATAATGTTCCTTAGCCATGGCGGGAAATAAGCAAGCATTGCTGACTGACAGAGACAGTCATCTTTGGTTCATCTCCCCTCCCCATAATCGCAAGTTCCACAGGTCACAGAATCTAAAACGATCACTTTTTCAGCTGTTTTTTATCGCACACTCAAGTTACCCTGCTCCCTATTTTCACCCGATTTGATTTTGATTTTAGGCGGGCTATCTCTCGAGAAATTACGCTACCTACTTTTGTCAATACACATGAAATCATTAAAAACTGCAGACAAAAGTTCCAGTTGAAAACTTTTCTGTCTTAAGGACAAAAGGTAATGTAATGTTTCATTTCTGTTACACTTGCATTTCTACTATAAGTACTTGATACAAATGTTGCTGCACGGTTTTGGAGTTTTTCTAACTTGTCTACAAGGCGCTTTCGATGTGGATCCAATAGAACACATGCTATCCGCGACTATGCATTAAAGTTTCTATAAATCAACATGTTTTCGGCGTTTTGGTGGTCACAAAAATGATGTTTCATAGATTCTATCATCTTTATTAATGAAAATGTGCTGCAGACAGCCAATTACTTCCCAAATATTCAAAGTTCTGCATCCCTATCGTGCGCAAGTGAGGAAAAGAGAGCGAGAAAAGCAGTCGCTGTGCAAAAAGCAGAAAAAATTGAGCGACGATTACACGGCGTGATGCGTTTATGGCGTTAGCTGTGCTGCTGATTCGACGATATGACGATGACAATCGATTGACACTGCACCGATCATGCGTCATACGGTGATCTGATATTGAAATGACGTTGCGCTGATGTAGCATCGATACATTGTTGATAAACAAATGATTATAAGGTCGTGATGTGTTTTCCCGCCATATTTAGCGGGGATACTGAATTGGTGCATAGGTCATGTGACGTCAATTTATCCGCTAAATTTAGCAGGGAAACTTTTAGTTTACGCTCACATTGTCGAAAAACCGGGGAACAAACCACTAACAGTTGACGCTGTAATAACATTGTATTACACACATATTTGAAAAAAGCCGGGGACAACGGACAAAGAAGGGGACAAACACAAAACGTCTCATTGGCAGACTATTGAGACGTTTCGTGTTTGTCCCCTTCGTCCGTTGTCTCCAGTTTTTCCAAATAAATGTAACATCAACCAGCTTGCCTGTTTATTTACTCTTTCTACAAATTGAATTACATATATATTTTTCTCTGAGTGATGGGCCCTTACACATAGGTCTCCCTACAAATGAAGCCACTGATATGTGCCTTATCAACCCCCCTGCAAGAAGGAAGTCAAAGCAACAGAGAAGGACACATGGAAGACAGATATGGGGATGCAGTCATCCGGGGAGGTTATCTACGACAATTCGAGTGAAAGCATTTTGGTGTTGGAGGCTAGAACAAGAGCGCTGCGGACCAAGAAGTACAGAGCTAGATAAATCGATAGTGCATAAAGCATATGGAGAGGAGGATGGCCACGCACTCGGTTCTCTGCTTCAAAGGGCTTCAACCAACAGTAGCTAAAGGAATTGGTGGCTTAGTTGTGAAACCACAAGGGTATGAGACAACAAGGGAAAAAGAGTACCATATTCTGCAGACTTTAGGTCCAGAGACTATATGTTTAAAAGTCTGTTTTTTTTTTTTTTGCGGTGCAGACCGCACAGGAATTTGTCTGTCATTATCATTCACTATGATTGCCACCATGATTTTTCTGAACGACAGGTTATGTCACTGATAATTTCAGTATGATAAAAGGTCGAGGTACCAACAAAAGGGCAGCATAGAGAATGCGACTTCAGCCAGCGAATGCCATCGCTGGCTGAAGTCAGGGGGAAACAGAAACATGTGGACGCATTTGGCAGGTAAACAAACACACGTGGTGCGCAAAGAGCAGACAAACTTGCACGCCGTATACACCGTATGTGGTGGACTATGGTCTGGAAAATAGAGTGGTAGCAGGAAAGGTAGAGATAGTCAGGCAGAGGTCATCCGACTGGTGGCGCAAATAGAGGGCAGGACAAGTGCGCAAATATTTACGTAGAGGCACCTTTGTCGTCAAGATACAAACTGGGCAAAACAGCTCTCCTGAAGTGCTTGAATTTAGTAGCGTGGTGTTTGAACTTAAAAACATTCTTTAGGTGGCACAAGCCACCGCACAATTCAAACGGGCTCGGCTATATCAGTGTCACAATAGCTTTGCTTTTCAAGCAACTGTCACATACTTTAAAAAAAGGTGCGTCGTTTCCAAGAGAAAAAGAAAAAATGTATAACATTAATTATGTGTGGGCAACGAACCTGCATTCATTCTGCTCCTTTATAGAGACGTAGTTGTCTACACTGCCACAATCACTAAAACCTCATTCAGATTTGCAAAAATTTCATCATGAAACTTTCTAACTAAAATTAACCCTTGAAAAAAAAAAAAAAAAAGAGTGCACTTTTTGATGCCAATTTTTGCTACTACTTTGATGGCATAAGCAAGGTTCAAGTCTTCATGGAGATACCGAAGAAATAAAACGAGATATAACGTTTAGTTTGCACACGACGTGTCATTTCGCAGAGCTGGTGGTTAGTCTCCCTTACGTTTTCACACAAAACACGAACCCTCCGGTGCACAAACAGTATGACGGCAGTGCGCGTTTTCGGTGGAGAAGTGGCTAATAAGGCGGATGAAACAGATTGTTTAGAACGTGCCGTTCAGTGACGCCGGAGCAGAACCCTACACACGGGCCGAAAAAGACCAAGGGATCACGTTGCATCTCTTGTCGGTTTAATTAACCCCTTGCTTTGAGTGCGATGCAAAGCACGTTCTATCTTACCGTATATCGGCCAAACGCAACGCTAAAAAAACTACAAAAAACAACAAAAGACTACCATCTGCCACGAAATAAAATACGACTCACGCGATCGTGACCAAAGCGGGTGCTCATACCTGCTCATCGATGAGCGACTGATCGCGGCGACTGCTAAGCACGCTAAAACGCGATTTTACCAAAAACGTTTTTAAAACTTCACGCGCTGTGGAGGTTGTCACGACGTGAGCGTTGTCAAAGCATTGTGCAACTCGAGGAAACTTTCTCGTCACGCTTTGTGTACTCTTCAAGACGAGAGAGCTCACTTCACATTACTCGACCACACGCAGAAATTTACGAGTTCGAACGTCACAGGCGACGGGGAAAACTGTGAAACTCTCCGTGTAGCGTGTAACCTTCGCGGAGTGCGCGCTAAAGGCTATGGTAATGTGGGAAGAACGGCCGGTGAACCTTGGCACAAGTTACAGCTGCGACAGCAGCAGCCGACCGAACGCATTCCTCGGCGTAGGCCTATCCGAGCGCTGCGGTTCAAATGAATCGCCCGGGCTCGCAGCGCGACCGTGGCCGAGCTCCGATAGCGAAGGCCAACGAGCAGAGATGTACCGATCGGCTGCTTCGTCGGACTTACAAAAGGAAGCTCATCTCGTCCAAGATCTTGAGTTCTTCAGCGAGCACGAAGGTGGTGTGTTATCCGGAAGTGACCATGTTATTTTCGAAAGTGAGCGTCGATTCATAATCTCGACCCGAAGCCGACTTCCGGGGGAGTGTTGGAAAAAAATACTTTTTATTTTATTTTATTATTATGTCACTTACTTTGATCTAAAACATTTTAAATTATCTCAACAGTAACTAAATATATGTGTTAGACGCTTAAATGAATTGTTATCGAACACAAAAACACAAAGCTGTGTCGCTGTGTCTCGCGAGCTCTCGCTAATGACTCTAATGACTTTAGCAGGTTTAGGGTGTATTAGCAGGTCGCACAATAGCCACCAAAAGGACCAAAAGTCCCAAAAGCATTGCCACCATATTAAAAGAATTATGTAAGACAAGCTACAAATCAAACAGCTACCAGTTACCAAGTTACGATTAGTTTTTCACTACCTCGAACCTTCACCGAACGCTACCGAACACCTCTATACGTTGCGCCACCTTGCAAGGCATAATAGAAACTATGAAGCTCACAATTTGTCTCCCATATTATGCGAGTCTCCTTTTATATTGGGTTCCAGCCTCCGGACATGCACATTTGCGACGGCAACTGTACGACCGTACGAGTGTGATTAGAGAGTGTTTTGTATTGTCAAGCGCTTCGCGACGCTCAAAAGAGCTTATAATATCTACAGCGCTTCATCGTGAGCTGTGATCTGCGTCATCTTCTAGTGCTCCGGACGTTGACAACATGGCAGATCAAAACGACGATCCTTTCGGGCAGAACAACGATAGAAATGGTTAGTATACCGTTACCTCGCACGCTATGCTTCGCGTTCATCGCTAACGCATCTTCAACTCTCACATCACAACTGTAGTGGCAGACTTTCTTTTTAGCCAGGGCTATGACGTTTTTACTTTAAAGCACATTTTTGGCTCTCCCCTGTGCTGCCTGCCGGCGTCGGATAGATTACCTTTGTGCGCGTTTTCCGGTATTGTGACATTCCCCGGACATTTTGCACGATGACGCCAGTCCCCGAAAGGTTTGAGCCGAAAGCGTGCATGAAATGAAATGAAACGACATCTCGGCCTTTCTAAGATCGGTGCTCCTTCTCTGGTCGCAGCGAACAGCAACAGCCAAGCCGATGCCAAGGGTCTGTTCGGAGGGTAAGTACACCTTACGGGAGCTTCCCGCCCCCCGTCCTCAGCGGAGCGCTGCCAGTGAACGCGTTGAGTGCAGCGGCTGCTGTTCCTTCAGCCTGTTCCCCAAGAAGAGCGACTCGGCCTTCCAAGCGCTGCCCACGTCGCTGGAGAGCGAGGAGTACAACATGGAGCACACGCGCAGGGGAAAGTGCGTCATCTTCAACAACAGGGTACGGACCCAATTCGGTGCGAACGCGCTGCCGGATATGGGGGCGCGTTATCGAACAAGGTTCGGTGTCCCGGAGCGAAAGCAAACAAATACCGCTGCTTCGATTGCGACTTTCCAAGGGCTCTCAGTCCAACTTGATTTCCCCACAGCTCAGTGTTTACCCAACACAAGGCCTCTGCACTTGATTTTTTACGTCATCTTTCCGATGGAGCGCGGGCACAGTGTAACGTAGAATGTGCTGACAGGACGTCACATACATACCTCTTTGAGAAACTCAAACGCTGACCCCTTCACTTTTGGCTTTCTCTTTTGCTTCCTCTATTTTTTGCTGCCTCTCTTTGGCTTCGTTACAAAGTTACTGTTAGTGTTTCCTGTGGATCATGCTGATGCATTCCCTAAGGATCCACCAATGGATCTTCCTTTAATTTTTTCCGGCTTCTGTCACACGCAGACCCGCGTCGACTTGCCACTTCTTGCGCCGCATTTCGGATGGCTGAGCTAGGCGCTGCTTCCGCTTCTCTGTCTTGTTCGCACGCTTGGCAGCGGCATCCGCTGCCCGACGCTGCTGCATGTTCAGACTTGCCTCAGCATCCGTGTGCGCACTGGTTTCCGCCCCATGACATCGCCTCCTTCTCGGTTTTGACCTTCACAACTCCTCTCTACGCGGTGCTTTTCTTTCCACCATTTTTTTTCCACAGCCGGACGCCATTGGGTTTTCCTTGTCATGTGGGTACTAATGCCGACGCATTAAAAACAAAGTGTCATCGGGGGGACGGGACAAGATGGGCCGAGATAACTGCTTTTGCAAGTGGATGCGAGCTTGACCCACTTCGGCCTTTGTGCCAAACAGATGCTGGAAACGTGCACAGTGCACAATGCATTGTTCACGCGAGCCAGAGCGGCTACTAAGGAACATCTCCTTGGGCGATGGGAGAGCACGAGCCCCAGTTGAACGCCGGCGCGGTGTTCGGCTACGGCAGAGGCGTGCTGCGTCATTGTTGTCCCCATGGGTGAAGTTCTAAAGTTGGTTGCTGCGGGGAAATGAATAGGAGGCGCCTCGGTCTGCTAAACACCGTCTATACGGAAAATTAACAACATCCTTGGAAGAACACCACCTGCTATCTTGGAAAAATCCAATGGCACTACCTTTCAACGTGCGAGCTCAAAAGAGCAAAAATAAAGGTAAAAGAGCATGCACGAGGGAGGAGGAGCAGTGCCTGTGTTGTCGGAGCACAGTGAACTGTGCGGTCCCACGTTGCCGATCGAGTAATGCTGAAAACGCAGACTCTCAGGTTTCGTCGTTTTTTCCTTGAGTGTATTCTTCGCGGCTCGTCCAATCAAACGCAAAAGGTACACGATGACAGTGCACTGTTAGTCTGTGTATGCATGCTTACATGTCCTTTAGTCTGTGCCTGTGCTCTGACTCGAGTTGAAACTAAGCGTAGGGCCACCTGCCATTTTGGAACAATCCGGTCGGCGCTTCAGTTGACACATGAGTGCGAAGGAAAAAAAACTAAAGGTAAAAGGGTGTGCATTGGAGGAGAAGGGTGAATATGTAGCTGCCTTTCTTATTCGGGAACTTTACCATCGGGTGTTCGTTAATGCAGCGGGTGGCTAAAAAGAGCAACTGTCAGCAGGTCATTCTACCGAACGATTGGGCGCAAGCACTGCGTTAACAGTTTGGCGGGGCATTTGGACGATGGATCTAAACCACCTCAATGTGTTTGCCTTACGAGTAGCGTCAGATGCGCCAACGCTTGAGGTCTGTTCTTCGTATGGCCCTCGGTAACGAATGGCAGCGCAGCACTGAAATGATTGGCTCTCGAAAGCAAATGGCGCAACAGCGCTCGCTTGTGTCACGTGTCTTGCACGTATATACTATAAAGTTGTTGGTATTGGTAAGAAACATGAAGCTTGAATTTTGTCGAGGGGCTTCGGATCGTACTCAAGATCGGATCCAGGGTCCCCGGAACCGGGGGGGTTAACGGGGGCTTGAGCACCCACTGACATTTTCCAGGGGGTGCTGGGCAATATGATGAGCCCCCGTGCGTTTGGCTCGAGGCGTACTCAACAATGCTGCACCCCCCTCCCCACTCCCTTCCGTGTTCCCGTTGTTGCTCAGCTCCGCCAAGCCACGTACTTGGCTAAGGGCAAGCACGTGGCTCTGTTTTTGTTACGGGTGGCTACCCACCGAATCACGGCACGACATTCGCCCAAAAATTCCAGAAAAAAAAAAAATGGAGTAAAGCAAAGTGTCAGTAAACCGCGGACAATGCGGCAGCTTCAGAAAAATGGAGGGAGGAAAAAAAAAAAGAAGAAAAAAAGCCGGCACCTGCGGCCTGCATAGCAGTACAGTTAGGGACTGGGGCCCTCCCATACTCCACTGGCGTGTTGGCCATGCGGGAGAACGCGCAGCGCACTGTTTTTGTCCACCCGGCCAGACGGCTTCTTCGTTTTGCTTCTATTGGGAATGACGTCCCCCCCCCCCGAAAAAAAAAAAAAAAAAAAAAAAAGAAAGTACAAAAATATTTTCCTAGCTATTTTTTTTTTTTTTTTGCAACTGCGTTTTTGTTGTGTTTGTTGTTGTTTTGGGGGTCTAGGTAACCACGAAGGCCGGGTAATTGCTTCCGTGTGGAGAGCCGATCGCGGGGCGGGGAGACGGTCTGCGCGAGAAGAAAGCCCTTCTTGAATGGGGGACTGCCTACAGATGTAGAAAGTTGAGGGGAAAAAGTTTCCCAAACTCCCAAGGCAGGAGGAGGTCTTAGCAAGCGACACAGGTTGTAAGGGGAGACATCACACTGCAGTCTGTGTTGAAGCGCTGCTACCACAGTGGTCATCGGAGACATCAAATAATCACGGCATTCTCGCCTGTAATTTGGTGTCTGGTTTCCGAAACACCATTTGGTTCTTGCCGAGCCAGCCTGCTATGTTCAGGCGGGCGCACTATTATACACCCAGACGGTTTTACACTATTTTCAAAGACGACCATAAAAACTGGAAACATGCTGAAATAAAAAATTGACCGCATCTCCACGTGGTGAATGATGTTGATTGGGGTGAAGCTCTGATGGTGCTTGTCTGCGTAGACGCTGAGCCGCAGCATGCCGAGCTTTTCGTTCGTTTACATTCATGTCAGAAAGAGAATGTGTGGTATGGAACGTCGTTATATACGCATTTGAGCATTTGACCGCAGCGCCCTCTCGTCTATTCGCGACTCCAGCGACCTATAGGGGGTGCCACCACCAAACAAACATGGCGGCTGAGTCCAGGTCGCGTCGGCTTGGCCGGGCCGCCTGAATGGGTGGCGCATTCAATTTAACAATTATTCTTTTGTTGAATGCCCAATTTTATGGGTATTTGAACTGAGACAGTTAAGTTTAGCCAGTGCGCATAAACTTGCCGAGCATAGTTTTGTTTTGCCGGTGTTTTTTGTTCTTTTCATGTCAAACTTTCGCTGCGGAGACTTCGATCAAAACCGAAACTATGGGCTCCGGAGAAACAGTAATAGACTCTAATTAGTTTTGATCATCTAAGGAAAGCGGCGATGACTACAAAATTGTTCCACCAAGAGTAATGTTTAGCTAACTCGCATTGCCTCGATCATGCGACTTACCTGTCCGCGAAATTGAGCTTTTGTGCCTGTCCGCGTTTCAAGAAACAGCTGCAGTCGTGTGCTCGGTCAAGAACACAGGCTGCAGGAAAATTACGAAAATTAAGCAAGCGCTTCTTGAGCCAAGGAGCATGTCAACTCGCTGGCACTTCACTAAGCAGCTGATACTCGTATTTCAATTCAGGTTTTAGTAGCAATCGAGAAGTCATTTTGATGAATATGCGGTTATGAATTATATTACATACTATGGTCCCACTAAAGCGATATTAGTATGTTCTTCGGGTTGAAATATGAACTTAGTTGACTAACTATTAGGGTGAACTGCTGAATAAAAGTATATTTGACAGACAGAGAGATACTACTTAAACTTAGCCAAATGGTTCTAGCCGGTAGAACGGAGACGAATGCGGACAAGCTGAGGAGAGTCTTCATCGGAGATTCACTCAGACCTCTCTGCATTGAGCTTGACTTTAAATCCTGAACAAATAAAATTAATATTTTTTTTTTTTTTTTTTTTTGTGGCCGGTCAACCTGAGCAATTTAGACGTATATTGCTGCTGGATTCGACAGGGGTTATAAGTATTGGAGGCGCGATAGATCCTAATGACGTGACAGCTTCTATCTTTGCGAGACGCGTCCCCCACCTTTTGAAAGCAGATAATTTCTCTCATTAATCATATGCAGCAAGCAGGTTTTCTGAATCAAGTAATTGCGAAATTAGCCCAACTCCTTCAATGTGGTCTTTTTCGGCGAAAAGCCGCCAAGATGAATAGCCAACGCACCGGCCGGCGTTAGTGGCTCAAATTAACCTGAAGCTAATCCAGCACAACCAAACTCAAGGAAAGCAGCTATCGAACCTTCCCATTCACTTGACTGCAACATTGGTGTCCCCTCCAGTAAAACACTTTGTCTGTCGACCTCAGTCTACTGTTCTACATCCTTATAAAGAAACCGCTTATCAGTTACCAAGCGGTCGTCACTTTGATTGTGATTAGAGACAGACGAGAAATCAAAACGTTTTTCCGTGATTCCTCCCCATCCAAAAAATTGAAAGCACGCGACCGTGTGTTGTGAAATAAACGGGCTTTCAAACACGTGATGGAAAGAAACAATCTACTGAGGCTTCACCACACTAATGAACACTCAGGCAAACTTAAGAAATTTTTGGACCTTCGTCAAATTACATTGCTCGCCGCCGCGCCGACAGTACGCGTCCGCGAAAGCCATCAGAGACGCGGCGGGGCGCGGAGCGACCTGGACCGGCTGGTTCCCGGTTTTCCCGCTTGGCGGCGTCCGTTTTGCTGGAGTCGCGAATAAACGTTGAGCCAATGCATGCAAAGTTTAACGCGATTATATACGCATTTGACCGCAGCGCCCTCTCCTGTATAGACGTTGAGAGGCTACATGCAACGTTTCATCCATGACATCCCCAGCTCTTGAGTTACCACCATATCTCAGAGGCCCCTACTCGTCTTGCAGTCATGGCCGAGTGGTTAAGGCGATGGACTCGAAATCCATCGAGGTCTCCCCGCACAAGTACAAATCCTGTCGACTAATTTTTTTTTTTTTTTCCCCTACACGAGCACGTGAGCTCACGAGGACGAGCACCAACAAGATCGATGCGAGCACGACGGCGGACGGTCAAGGCTAGACCCTAAGGAGCTTCGCCCCTAAAAAAAAAGGCATCGCCAGTGAAGGTGCTGGAACGAGAGGGATGTTTTTTTCCTTGTCTCTAGCAGCTCACCTGCTTCCTCTTCCCCAGCCTTCCTTGTCCTCGCCCTGTCATTCCACTGAAACTGCGGTTGTAGATCTGTCATTGAAATCCGCGGACGGTTTCTTTAAACATCTGAACATCAGAGGATTTTTTTTTTTTTTTTAACAAGTGCAAGGCTAAAAAAAAAAAAAAAAAACAGTATTTAAAGTTTTACATTTTTAATCATTATGGCGACCGAAAGGACTTTCCTTGATATGTGGTTGCGGGGACACAAGAAATTGGCAGTTTGTCAGGGGGAGCAGCCACCGGAAATAGAGAGTTTTAGTAGATCGTTTTGATACCTCCGATAGCCCCGATAACGATACTATGCATGCGCAAAAGAGGCGGTGGCAGAGTATCGGGATATCGTTATCGGAGTCATGGGAGCGATCTACTAAAACTCTCCAATATCCGAAAATATCGGCCAGACAGCAATGGACTGTATCGTACCAAGAGTCACCAGAATTTACGAAAATCTGGTAGATTTTGTTTTAATTTTGTGTATGCGCATGGGTAGCAAAGCAAGAAGGGATTGTGAAATCTTAGGTCGCATGAACTGCATTGCAGGGAGTCCAGGGATTTCACGATGTTTCGTTGGCCCTATGAAATAACCGCCTAAAACAGTTTTGCAATAGATTGCGAAGGTATTTAGCACACAGACATAGTTAGATAGTAGAAGTAATCTGTAAAATTTTATAAAGGTAGTTCAAGTAAACAAAAAAAAAACTTATTTTTTAAAATTTTGCGTGTAAACACCAAATAATATTTTAAGCCACTGTGGCGTTAATTCTATCGAAATGAAGGCAATGGTATGTATTATTGTATTTTATTTTTATTCCATCCATTCTTTCAGTCATAATAAACGCCTTAGTGGCCCAGAAAAGTATTTGATAGTTTCGCGAAAAAGAGATTCTGCAGAAATTTACCCATAGAAAAATGCTTCTTTTCTTTCACTAAAAAAATTTATGTCTTCATTCTCCAAAAAAAAAAAAAAAAAAAATGAATCCACCATTTTTGAGTACCTCTGTACTAAATCGTAGCACGCTACGTTAACACGCCAATTTGCGCTGTCACTTCAAAGGGCTAACGAAACATCGTACGTGAACTCCCGGTAAAGTATGTCAAATCCCCTGACCGATTTTGGTGGGCATTTGGTTTTCAAAGTCAAATTTGGGGGTTCTACATGCCAAACCAACGACGGGCATCTGCCACGCCCCAGCGGAGGACTGAGGATTAATTTCGACCACCTGGGGATCTTTTGACGTGCAACCAAAAGCTTGGGCGCCTTCTCTGCAATAAGCCTCCGTCAGATTGCGGGAATCCGAACCCGCAACCCGGGGATCCGTAGGCGGCGCTTTGCCTCGGAGCCACCGAGACGGCTGGCTTTTGGATTCAATTTCCAAAAGCATTGCAATGTGGTGACGTGTTCTAAAGAAAGTCGCATTTCTCTTAATGTATAAAAATAATTGTGTGTTAACAAGTCACTGCTTTGTGACGAGAATTTTGGATTAATGTAGGGACACACGGTACACGAAATGTTAATTAACCTTCTATATACAGTGAGATCTTGGTAATAACTTTTTTTTTTTCAATTTTAATTCCCCCTTTTCTCCCCCCTCCCCCTCCCCCTCCCCCCCCCCCCCCCCCCCCCCCCCCCCACACACACACACACACACCTCACCCTTTATTTCGACCGCTAGCCCCCCCACGTAAAATACACTTCCGGGGTCGCTGATCGGATCCAATGATTGCGGCCGTGGACTGTCGCGAAGTTGCAAAAATTTAGCACAAGACGGTGCTGCCTGTCAAACCGAAGTTTATTGCTGGTCAGAGTGGGGCCTTCAAATCGAGAGTGAGGAGGGGGCTCCTATTGAATAGAGGTTACACCGTAACATTTTGTAACTGGATACTATAATGAAAGTCTAGGACCGCTTTGGTTCGAGCATCAACTAACTCTCAGATATTAAAGGGACACTGAAGGCAATTTTGGATATCTTTTTGGCGATTGAACTGGGTTCCAGACACGTCTCAGACCACTTTGCCCAAATTTCAGCCGAAACCGGCGCTTGTGTGCCACGCAAATCAATTAGACAGTCGCGGTAATAATCGTACCGAGATCGACTGGGGCGACGCCCCGAGAGTTGCGGGAAAAGCCAGGAGAAGCGGAGCTCACGTGACCGATGCGGGGCCAAGAAGTGCGACGTCACAAGAGACGCGTCAGCGATCGGTCGAAACGAGAGGCGTGCCCTCGATCACGTTTTGGTTCGCGATTTCTATGAATACTGTTCTAATTTCCGCTTGAATAACCATAACAAGTATAAATCGGACCGGAAATGATTACTAAACCGTAAATAAAGCAGCATAATTGTTTTTTTCTTTGCCACGCTGGACGTGAAACGGCCAACGAGCAACTATGGGCACTTTGGCATGCGGGCCGCTCGTTACCGGCTGGGCGGTCTCCGTCGGGTGATGGCGGAGGCCGCCACACAGGTATTTCCGTTCCGTTTGTGTTGGGTCACTGAACGGAAGCTCAAACTCGCTCGCGAGAGCGGCATTGCCGTCCATGTTGACAGATTCGATGAAACGACCGCGCCACCGCGCTGCTATAACCCACCGCGGTAACCGGTCTCTCGATCTCCTAAATACTACCGATACCGACTATTCACACTTGACGTCACTCCCTACGTCACCTCCGTTTTCAGAGGCCCAGAAACGAGAATGGAGATTGTTCAGTTTCGGTTTCTTTACTTCTTTTGTAGGCACAGAAATAAGCGTCACAAATGTCTACGAAAAATTGGGCAGCATTCTATGTTCCCAAGAAGCATAAAACACCATTTAAAAAAATTTAATAAGATCGTCTTCATTGCCCCTTTAAGAACAAAGGTGTATTTCTGTGTCGGGATGCCAGCCAGTAAACACAGATCAGATGAGGGGGACCCATTCATATGCCTCTGAAAAATACTACCTGCTTTATCAACAAGTTCCAAGGGACTAACCTAAAGTTGTCGATATAGAGACCATGTTTGCTCAGCCCTCGATCCAAAAATTTTTTTCAGTCTTGACACAGGCTCAAGTAGATATTTGAAATTTCAATATGACAGACAGTCAAACCTGTAAGATACACATTGGAAGAAAACTTCAAGCTTTCTACGTTGTATAGTCGATATATTTGCAATCTCTTCTAAAAATATGGTTTTATTGTACTAAAACCAGCTAGACGATGCTCCTACATTTCTTCGGAATTTCATGTTTGCTAATCAGTTCAGAGGAAATAAGCTTGGCATGTAAGCTTTTAAAATCAGGTGCATCGAACTAACGTGCCATTCTGCAGCGTGTTAACTTCAAGATGTCGTAAGATGCATCATGCACATATTTCATTTTGCCCTGCTACTTCGTTTGTACCTCCGATCTTCTTACATCTGACGCACATAAAAGATCATTTGTTGGTTCTGGATCTAGTTCACTGAAATTTCCTTATGGAGTACTTCTTTTTTATTCTTTTTGTTTCAGACCTTTGACTTCCACACGAAGCTGAGTGAAAGGAGGGGTACCGATCTCGATGCTGAGAACCTCTACCTCCGCTTCAGTGCTCTGGGGTTTGACACCGTCATACACCAGGACTTCAAGGTCAAGCAGATGCTGTTTGAATTGGACAGACGTGAGTGTGCTGGAATCGCAATACCATCAAGTGCCTTAAAACAGTGTGATTGCAAATGCTCATCCTAATCGATTCTGATACATTTCACCGAAATGTGAGGAGTTGATGTTAGCACCGTGCCAGATAGGAATTTCTCTTTCTTAATACTGACACTAGACGCATTTACATGAATGCAACTTAGTCGCATTGAATCAAGTTTTGGCATTTAATGTGGTCATGTAAATGGCATAATGCGCTAGGAAAGTGCATCACATTCGAGTCACTAGACAAAGGTGGATCGGGACTGCGTATTCACCCAATGTACACGGAGGTCACATTGCATTCTGGAGTGAAGAGGATTATGGGAAGGCACTCGCTGCAGGAGCGAGTGAACAGCTGAGAACATGACGGCTGTTAACCTTGGCGGCGGCGGAGAGCAGTCCCGTGTGGTCACCCAGTTTTTTTCCGTGAAAAACACAAGCTTTTATTGCCATCATATGTGAGCGGAATATAGCCGAGCTGCTTGGCGAGGGCCACCCCCGCCCAAGTCTCGCGAATTAGGACTTTTGATCCAAGGGAGCCCTAGAGGCTTTGGCGCAAGCGTGAATGACTCCGAGAGCTCCAAGCATTGTATGGTACCGCAGAACGAGCACCCCCTATCTCGGTGCCGTTCGTACCTGAGCCTTTTGGCCTCGGGGTCCGGTCGTGGTTGGCGAGGCGAAGCGCGAAGGTGTCCTCGGAGCGGTCGGAAACAAACTCGATTGCCAGGGCGTGCGCATGCACGTCGCCTGTGTTCCAGGCTGACCTGGCGGCCCGGCCCAGAGCCCAAAGCACTTGGGTTTTAATGTCTTTTGCGTCTTGTAACATCTCGCACAACGTCGAAGACGGCAGGTGTAATCTCTACGCTCGTCGAGAGGGCCCCCCGCGTGCGAAGCACTGGAAAACGTGGTCACGTGGTGCAGCTGGTGCCGGAAACGCAACTTAAACTTTGAGATTTGACACGGTGTGGCGCCACCTTCGCATAGGACTTGCCCAGGACTTGGTGCGGCTCCATGTAAACGTTGATGCGTCGTCTTCATTCAAAGGTTGATTAGAGTCTGTGCGCTGAAATCACATTCATGCCCTCTACACAGCTGGATGTTCACAGTAGGCTTGTTCAAAATTCCAATACTTGATGGTCAATCCGGAGCGCGGAGTATTTATTTCAACCTTCGTATCGAACACTGACGATACTTGGAAGTTCCTCATTATTGGGGGTCTTTCTAGGAGAGCTTAGTTCCATGAAGCACTCTTTTCTCTTGTGCACAGGTGCACTGCAGAGAGGCTATAGCCCCAGAGTGGACACTGCAGTTTTTCGTATCACACCGAAGCAAGGTTATGGAAAACACTAGGATCATCCAACATTTGTTTTCTTGGAGCCTTTTTTTTTTACGCTCAAATATGTTTATGTTTAGCCTATTTCCTAATGATTGATGCCCGCCAGCAGCAACTATCCTTCCCAGTAAAGCGTCACAACACAGACAAAAGAAAAAAAAACATCAAACACTTTAATATTATACACACAAAAATGCTCAACAACTTTTTAAAAATATCTACAAATCTTGAGGCAGTTTTGATGTCAATACGTTCTTAAAATAGCTTAAAGGCATAGGCAAACATGTCAGTTGAAGGTCCTGAGGCACCATTAAACCAGGTTTCCATTTGGATGAGAAACAAAAGTTGAGAGTTCCCACCAACATTAGAGAGTTCCATTCACCTCAAAGAGCAATAGTATATTATCTGCCAAGTTGTTTCAGCGTAATTTGCAAAGCCAGGACAATTAGGTACCTGTCTTTTCCATCTGTTAATTCTATGTGCAGTTGCACATCCACTACAGAGCAATCAAGTTGCCACAGAAGTGCTCATGCTTTATTTGCCGGTACTGACCTGCGTACGGTAAGGTCAGTTTGCACAAAAGGAATTCCTTAATACATCAGTATCTTTGCTGTGTCGGTGATTTGAATGCTTGTTCTGCTATTACAATGAGGAAGCATCCACCAACCAGGAGGTGTCAGGGAAATTGGGAAGTCTGGTAAAATCGTGGAATTTCTGCCAAACCAGCTTCAGTTTGGGAAATATAGTTCCCTTTCCTCCGGGACAAAAGGCATCCCGTACCACTTGACACTCCGTGAACCAATACTAAGCAGTCTCCACAACAATATGGTTGAGTTGATTCCTGGTGCCAGGGTAAGGGATGTCTAAAAGCTTAGGCAGTTTTGCTATAAATATGTTTCACTGTGTGGAAAACCAATACAGAAAGGCAAGTTACGTTCAAATGTCTGGTGTGGCCAGAACCTCTTGCATTATTTTTTATAGCGAGCTTCTCCGCCTATCATAAAGTACAAGGCATGCACCCATGTTGCAACAAGTGCCCACCCCACACTTTTGAAACATTTGATATGGAGACAAAAGACATATCAAGCAACCACCCCAGCAAACTTCTGAGCCCATCAAGCTAGCCAACGTGCTTCTTTGTGTCAGATGCTTCTCTAAGAAGCTGGTGCAAAGCGTTGAAGCTTTATGCATGTGCACTGGAGCAAAGGGGTGAAGCTTGACGCAAGATCGCAGGCGCAAAGCAGGTGCGACGAGAGGGGTGTGATTGCTTCTAAGGGGTTCTGCATGACCCCTATACCACTCCTATACTATTCACTTTGACTAAACAAAGACCTACCCTACCGTGTGCCTCTTCTGCTGTCAGAGAACTCCATTGTTTTGTGATTAAGGGGAGACACTGGCGTAATTATTAACTTTTGAACTCCTCGTCCGATTTTAATGAAATTTGGAGAGTGCATTTATGAGCAGATGCAGGGGCACTGTGCAAACTTTGACTTCTATAGGAGAATTATGTAAAAAGTTACATATTTGTGTATGAGGCTGTGGCACCTTTCCTTAGGAAATCTATCGTATGAAAACGAAATGTTAAACCACTGTTTTTATTGCTTGGATATGAAGTAGAGGGTATGTGGCTTTGGGCTATCTAATTTGTATGATTAAAATGTAAATATTTCGGAGAGGAATTCTGTCTCCAAAAATGATATGCACTTTCTTTGAATGCCATTTTGCCAAAATGTCACTTTTTCTCAGTGATGACTTCAACTTAAAACAAAATGAAGTAGATAGCCCAATTCCCCAGTAAATTTCAGTTCAGAAACACTTTGAACGAGGCACCTGGATATGTTTACCATCAAACGATAGATTCCTTGCTACAAAGTTTGCAGCAAAAAAGTGAAACTGAGAAAAACGCATTCAAACATTGAGCACCTTTACTTTATTAGTTTGGCCCAGTCTGTGTCCACTAAAAGGCGCCGGCAGAGTAGGTCTCCCCTTCGGCTGCCTGGTCCCTCTGTGCCTTGGCGATTGCTGCCAGCTTCCTTTGCTTATGGGCCACTTTCGAAGAGTTGAGGGCCTTCTGCTTCGCCTTGGAGACCTTGGCTTGGAGGGCCTTGTCAGCGTGCTGAACCTGGTGGCTTCCGGGTTCGATTCCCATTTCATGAAGGGCCCTCTCAAAGCCCTTGGGGCCCAGGTTGAATTCCAGGACGGCAAGAGCCACGGCAGTTTCCACAGCTCTTCGAGAGGCGAAATCCGTCTTGGGACACCGCCTCCACACCAGAACATTGAACGACTCGTTGTTGTTCTGCGTTCCCATCCTAGCACACCTCTCGAGTAGGTCCCGCCTTGAGAGTCTATTGTAGAGGGGCACCAACTCCTTTGCGATGTCTCTGGAGAAGGCAGGGCGGTGTGGCTGTGGCTTCGTCGGCTCTCCTGCTGCCTCCAGCGCTTTCTGGCGATTGAAGTGACACCAGGAATGTTCTCCATGAGGGCAGGCCTGATGCCGGGGCTCTTCATCGGTGGAGTAGCTGTGGAGGAGGCTGGCAAACACTGCCTTCTGCATGGCTGGAACGTCTGGGGCACTGGTCTTCAGTGCAGATGCATAGTAGCTGGACAATTTCTTCATGACAAGGTTCGTTAGTTTGCCCCTTCCACCGAGACCTTTTTTTGTTTTCTTTAGGGCCTCCATGCCAGCTTACATTCTTTTGGCGACGTGGTTCACACAGTCTTCTTTCCTCATGCCCTTGTCGTAAAGATCAAGTCCCGCAACATGGTTGAAATGGTTGAAGGCTTTACTGTCCCCGTCGTACAGCACTGTCACATACTGCAGGTTGTGGAGTTGGACGGACCGACGGAAGATCTCGTCTGCTGCTTGTAGCTCCATCGCATTTGCAGACCCAGCAAAATTTTTCTGGCATACTGCCCTGTGATTCTCCGCCCAGTCTTCATGGCTGCCAGATCCCTGCGCAGGTCCCAAGGCTACATCCATGGCAATAATTGCTCTGGACAGAATAGTCCAAAACTAGTCCAGTCTCAAGCTCGATGGCAACTCCAACACCAAAGTGTGAAGTGTGCCCACGCTTATGCCAAGTGCCATCGTATGTCGCACAAACGTCCATCAAATCACCGCTATCTGACTCGCGTGTTTCTCGTACAGCTTCTGCTGCCTTGCTCATTACGTTGCTGGCTGCTCTCACTGAGGCGTCGTGGACCTTTTCTCCCAGATCTTGATAAGATCGGAGATGCATGGGCGAAGGAGCATTGATACCGGCAAAAAAGTTAGTAAGCTTCGTGTATCCGATTCCACATTCACGAGACGCAAGAGAAATCCATGCTGCCAATTCATTCTGCCGCGAGTGTCCGATGGTCGACGAGTGCGGCGTCCGAGCAACGTCCCCGCAGTCTGGGCAGACGATGACGAATTGCGCCTGAACTCCCTTGCCACTCTCGCTTAGCTGAAGGTCTGATCCACGGCACACTGGGCACAGAAGAGCGGACACGAGTGTCTTGATGGCAGATAAAGCAACCAGACGATAACCTTCGGTTGGGGCACCGTCGGGAGCAGCGGGAGCGTCCGTGGGATCCACAGCGGGATCGCTCTCTTGCAGTAGCGAGATCTCGCGCTCTATCGCCGTGAGCTCCTCCACAACCTCATAATCTTCAGGAAGAGACGAAGAAACGTCGGCTGGTTGTTCGGAGGTCAGGTCCTGAAGCGACGAACCGGGAGATGGTGACGCGCTCAAGAGCGAAGCAGCTGACGCGTCCGACGTGGTTCCGTTAGGGTTAGCGCATCGTACGCGTCCACCTGACGAGCCTCTTGGTTTCACAGAACGGCGGCGAGCTCCAAGCGCTTGGAGGGAATGCCGTTTAACGGCCGGCATCGGGGCGACGAGACCGTAGATAAAACGATAAAACTGAGAAATATATAACGAGCAAGCAAAAGAAGCGAACGTTCGGCCGAAGCAACGAGACGAAACAACAATTCGGGCGAGCGGATCACTTGGGGTGTCACGGGCCAATCCAGGCTTGAGTTTCGTTTTCAAGCCAATTATAGCCGACAACTAGGGGGCTCTGGCTTTGTTCATGCTTACTCTCGAACGAAGTTTACTATCGTCACAAAAGCCCGAAGAAACGACGCTTCCAACGAGGGTATCAACATCGCGGTAGGCCAAATGGGCGCGGAGCGGTCGGCATTTGAAAATGGCGAATATTGTCAACCGATCGCGCGACGGAACGACTCGGGGATAGGAGGCACGTCGCCGACCTGTCGAAAATCTTTTATATCTGCTTAAATACTCGACGTACGGGCATGAAATTTTATGGAAGGGTGCATTATTAGTTTCTGAAATCAGATATAACAAATTTGAAAAATGCACTTTTTAAAAAAAAATCGGGAATTGGAGCCCGTGTCCCCCCTTAAAGAGTTTTAGTGGATCATTGCAATTAATCCAATAATGATAGCTGATCTTCTGTTAATGCCTCTGCGTATGCATCATATCGTTATCGGGTATTTTTATGGGAGGTATTGGAATAACCTACTGAAACTCTCTCCAACTTTTGCTTGGGTGCTTGTTCAGTGGTACAGTAACGGTGAACAGTGAACCAAACAAATGCGTCAGAGGTCATTGGCAAATGGGCTGCCGACTAGAACGAGCTAGCAGATATGACCGGCCGGCCGGATGTCGCGGTGATCCCAAGGTGCCTCACGGCACTGCGACTTGCCTCGCAGTGGGGAACGAGGACCACAGCCGCAGCGACTGCTTCGTCTGCTGCATCCTGAGCCACGGTGACAAGGACGTCATCTTCGGGACGGACGGCAAGTTCCCGGTGGACAGCGTGCTCGAGCCATTTCGGGGAGACAAGTGCCCTAGTCTTGTGGGGAAGCCGAAGCTTTTCTTCATACAGGCGAGTTCACGCTTGCATTCACACTTACTTCATGCAAGTTGACATTTGTTTAACTCAAGTTCATATCTGCTTTACACAAATGCGAACCCGGTTTGTTTTTGAGACATTGAATTGCACAGCTGAAGCTCAGTTGGGGTATTGCAGTAAACAGATTTTCAAAAGGAAGTACCACTTCTGTTTTGCGCGAGTGTATTAAAGAAAATCTGCCGTGACCACGTGGGCATAATCATTTCCGAGGTCATGTGCCTGTTTCATTTGGAAAGATGCAGTGATGGGTAAAGGTCGTTGCCGTAAAATACCGATCAAGCGTCTATCCAAAATTTTAAGACAATCTTGAAAAATGAAAGCCGTTTACAACTCCCTGTAACGCCGAATTTGAGCGCAGCTCTTGAGGAGGAGGAGGGAAGGGTACTGGGGGGATCAGTTGACCTCGGAAGGGGGGGTCACGTGACCTCGGGGGTCACGTGACCTCAAGGGGAGGGGTCACGTGACCTGGGGGGTCACGTGACGATGACGTCATCAGTGATGATGACGATGACGATGCGGATGCCGATTACGTCATTGGCATTCGCATCGCCATCGTCATCATGACTGATGACGTCATCAGTGATGTCACTGATGACGTCATCGGCATCATCTCTGATGACGTCATCGTCACGTGACCCCCCCCCCCCCCCCTAGGTCCTCCCGAAGGAACCCGAGGTCCTCCCGAAGGAGCCCGAGGTCCTCCCGAAGGAACCCGAGGTCCTCCCGAGCTCCTCCCGAAGGAGCCCGAGGTCCTCCCGAGGTCCTCCCGAAGGAACCCGAGGTCCTTCCGAGGTCCTCCCGAAGGAACCCGAGGTCCTCCCGAAGGACCTCGGGTTCCTTTGGGAGGACCTCGGGAGGACCTCGGGTTCCTTCGGGAAAATTTACCCATAATGCACCGCGAGGTTACGCCGACGCCGACGCCGACGCCGCTCAAGCCGGAAACGGGCGCCTAAGAGCTGCGCTCTAAAACTGGGGCGTGGGTGCTTCTTAGGTCCGAGAGAGTGAAAATGCGGAAGGCACACGTGATGCGGTGGGCTTCACCGACTTGCACTGGCGTGCTTGGGGAAGCAGTTGGTACGGGGGAGCGTCTCGGTTAGCCAGGTGCGCGCTAGTGTCTGGATGAGGGACTTGATATGTCTTCTACTTAATTTCCGAACTCTTAAAAATGAGTCGGTGGGTGCTTATTGTGATCAGAGGTTGGCATTTTAGGTCGCCCTCACCTGCCCTTGCCCTCACAGCCACACTCTCCTCAGCCCCTCACTCACCCTCACAGCTACACTCATCCTCAGCCCCTCACTCAGCCTCATCCTCACAGTTGCACTCACCTTCAGCCCCTCACTCACCCTCACTGACCCTCACTGCCCTCACGCCCCTCACACACTCACGGTCAACATAGCCCTCACTGCCTCACGGTCCTCACTCACACTCGTGAATTTTCATGGTTCAGAAGATGTGGGTGAGTGAGAGCCCTCAGGAGTGAGGTTTGCCGAGGTATGATTGTGGCGATGGGTGCATCACTACTGCGTGATGCACGCTAAAGATTCCAGGCTAGCTGCGATACTGCACTGGCTAAATTTCTCACCTAGAGCTGAGACGGCAGGGGGCCACTGAGGCTAACTTCCGGCTGTCTAAACGTACAGGGATTGCAATAATGATTTATTAGGGAGTTTTAGAATAACGTACGCAATTTTAGCGCACGCTAGCGCTAAATTTAGTGCTTGTATTAGCGCACGCGACGCAAGAGAGTTTTAGAATAGCGTTTCTCCGCCGTGACGCAAAAGCCCAAGCAGCTCGCGCTTGTAACGCCACCAAGATACAGTCACAATTTTTATTTCACACACGAAATGCTGTAACTTTAGAAACAAACAAGTTTTTTGGTTCAGAGTACTATTTTAGAATTGTTTAAACACGAGGATGCGACGCGAGCGGTTGACAGGTCGTGTCCGCTTGCGTCGCCTCGGCAAGAGAGGTCTCGTGTACTGACCTTCGCACATCGTGCCTCCGCCAAAAAATGTTCACGCGTCGCAAGCATCAAGTTGGCGGGGGTCGTTGCCAAACTGCATACAATGTCGTTTCGTATTGAAAATCGCAGTCGCGAGGATGCCGCCGCCGTCGCACTCACGACGCCACCGAAGCAGCCGCGCAGCCGCCAACATAATCCTCGAAGCCGCCATTTTTTAACTGTGCTCGTCTTGGCTTTAGCCAACTTCTCATCACGAATCCTCCTTGGAGAAGCGCAAAGACTGTTTGCGTACGTGCGCTATTTCCGAGAAATAGCGCACGCTGAAATTGCACACGCAAAGCGCAAAACCTGTTTTGCGTTCGGAGCATGCGCAGTGGTGACGACGCTATTCTTTGCGTACACAAATCTTTAGCGTGCGCTATTTTAAAACTCCCTATTATTGACACGGGATGCATGCTCGGTGTTTTAAAGGGGCCCTGCAATCATATTTAAGCGTCTACCTTTTTTGCGGTTTCCACGTCTCTTGTGGTCCGGGCAAGCCAGTGGGCACGGAGACAGTAACTCAATATCAGTGCGTCATATTTTAATCGGACGACACAGAAACCTCCTCCACGTACGGGGGCAACCCGCGGTGCCGAAAGTGCGCAATATCTGAAGTCTTTGGTCCTGGGCTTACTAGCAGTCAGAGCCGCTAAGACCTTCTGTTTAGTCGAAATACAAAATATAAGTGGCACAAATTATTTAAATTTTTTTTATGAGAGTAGTTTTTGTTCAGTATTTTTGATCAGAAAATAAACAAATGCAGTTTATAAAGTACGGAAACAAGAAATACTCGTCGAGATACCCGCCACCAAGCAGTGGAAAAGGCGGCACATGCTAGAAAGGGGCAATGGGATCAGGCACCGATGAGCGGCGAGCGTAGAAAGGTCCCGGATGTATGCGGCGGCGCTGCAGTCGTATACGGGCTTGAGGATCCGACCGGTTCTGAGCGTTCCGAAGGCCTTCGACGAGCAGGTTAGGCTTGCGGTGCTGAACTGTGCCGTTTGTAACTCAAGCTTAACTGCAGCAGCTGTATGTAGAGGCAAGATGGCAATTTGAAAAGACTAGTGTATTTCTTGAACCTACTGCTTCTGTACTGTTCATTGGCTCGAGGGTTTAGGTGTTGCAGTCTTGCATACTGGGGAGAAAGTAATGCTGCAGAAGTTGTATCGGAAGCTTAAAGGGACACTGACAGGGTATTTATGCTCGCCGAGGTTTTTAGTTGTACGTGACATATGAGAGCTCAACTACCCAGAACAGAATTTGCAGCTCGAAATTCGGTTTCTCCCCGCCCGAAAACCGCCGATCAAGAACTGGCCGGTTCGAGTTTCGCTCACTCTCTTTTTCGCGGTCACGGGCCGTTTTCTAAGGTATCGATGCAACCACTAAATTTAATCAACGTCGTGGGTCACTGAAGGCACACACTCAATATTAAAAATAGAAAAAAATTTGAAACCCATTCTTTGTGGCTTCTAAAAAGCTGTAAATACGTTGATTGAAACAAAAAGTTCCACAGACAACCGGAAGCATTCTGTGCGTTCGTCGTTTCGCGTATCGTGGGACTCGCGGGGACGGCGATGGCAGCGGACGACGGGCGTGGGACCTCTATTTCAGAACTGTCGTTCGCGGTACCGGCGAATTCTGTCTACCGTTAAAAGAGAAATTTGGGACTGATCAAAAGAATTGGTATTCATCCCGTACGACACGCCCGGCCACCAAGCCGATTTGCACGAAGACGTCGCCGAGCCGTCGCTCCCTTCTCGTGGCTGAAGACATCGCTCGCGCAAACGTCAAGCACGACGTGTCTACCTCGAGTTGAATATGCACGCGTATGATTTCTTTACTAGGTGCGAATGTCCCCAAAGCGTGGTGCTTCCCGACTTCGACCCGGGAGTGCTTTTACTAGAGAAAAATCTACAGCAAACTTTCCAACTTACAGTTTACCGGCTGAATTATTACTAAGGAAAAAGATCCACTAGAATAGAGATGCCCAGGTAGCTCAGTGGGAAAGACGTCCGTTTCACACGCGGTAGGACCGAGTTCGATCCCCCGTGGAACTTTATTTTTTTTTAAACATTTTCCGATGTTTACATATCTTTTTCTTTTTTTTACAATCATCACTGAAGAAACAAACAAATGTTGTGGACGATACTTCGCTGAATTAAATGGTATGGGATTTCTGTTTTGACACCTGCAAACTCAATGTAATCACTTTCCACAAAATGCAAGGAGCATATAAATCAGGTAGCGTCCGCTTTCCGAGGTGCCCGTATATGTTCTACAGGAATTGCAGCCAGCCATTGGTCCCGATCCCGTTGATCTTTCGGAAACTCTGTCGCACAATGCCCCTTTTTTTTTCGGATGCAGGACATGTGAGCCAGCTCTTCACGCAACATCTTGGGTGTATTCTTTTCGGAGCCGATCATGGAAATTCCCACCACGGGCACTCACTACTCATCTCAAACTCCTCAATGTACAAAATAACTCATCTTGGAGTACAGAACAGCGAGCGGAACAATCATAACTGCAAAAGAATCGCACGGCGAGCAGTTCCTGCACGCCGCATCGCACGCCTCATGTCGTGTCGTCTGCTACCAAAAAGGAGAGAAAAAAAAAAAAAAAAAAACCGCACCACAGTGACTCGCACGGTCAAGTGTAGCCACGTGACTTCCGCCACTCACTCTCTTCTCTCCACTTCTCCGACCTCCGTCGGGTTTCGGTTTCGAGCAGTTGCGTCTTTTGGCTTTATTAAAAAAATATGCGACTCTGTTGCAAAATATTAATTGGGTAGTCCTCCGACACCATAATAAAACACCTGGCAAAAAATAAAAAAAAAATTTTTTGGGGTGTCAGTGTCCCTTTAATACTGCAGAGCCCGATTAAACATTTTTGGGCACCACGGTAAAACAGTGTGATCTAAAAAAACATAGCAACTGGTAGTGCCCTTGCGTGATGAGAGACAAGACGAGGAATGACTCTTGGGCAACTAGTATTCATTTCGTCTAAACTTTCATGGCTGTGTATTTATTCAAGTATGTGTTGACATTTGTTTTTGGTACTTCCAAAGTAGGGGTTGACCCGTAATTGGTGTCCAAGGAATGTTGACCTACAAGCATACCTGCCAACTCTTCCGAATTTTTCGTAAGATGTATGAATTGGGACTAATTTTACGATTTTACAAATCTTGATTCAAAATTTAAAAAAAAAAAAAAAAAGTATATGAAAAAATTTAAATCTTTTTTTTTTTTCTTACTTTTTTTTTTTTTTTTTTTTTTGTAAGGCCGTTGCTGGCGGTATTTTGCACCGCCCCAAGAGGGAGGTAGGTACCGTCCACGGCAGCGTCGTGGTTTTTACTATCCGTCTGTCCGGTGGCCACGGATTCAAAACCAATCCAAAGCCCAAAGACTTTGTGTGTTCGGCGTGTTCAGACGTGGTTGGACTAGGTTGGGTCTTTCTGTTTCGGCCAGTTTCGAGGCGAGAAGTGCGGCGTCTGTGTTTGTTGCACGTGTAATCTTAGCATTCCCTTGTCGCGGTGGCTTCGCGGCACAATGGCAAACTCCAAACCTCAAAAGAGATACTTTCAGGTGTTCCTAAGTTCTACACGTCCGAATTCCCGTGCTTTATGCCGTCCAAAAAGGGAGAGAAGTTTGCATTCTGTAGCACGTGCACGTGTGATGTAAGCGTTTCGCATGGTGGCAAGGCTGACATTAAGCTGCACATCGCTTCACGTAAACACTCCCCCTTGCGGCCGCGGGAGTTTTATGAATTTGAAAGCCCACAGGTTGACAGGTATGTACAAGTGTGAACAAAATATCCGAGCTCATCAAGCTTGCCGACGCGCTTTCTCGCATCCGCTGCTGCTCCTAGCGCGCCGGTGCAAAGTGGTGAAGCCCGAGGCACGCTTCAGTACACGGCTGCGAGCACCAGCGCTAGTGCTTGGCGCGAGCACCACCGCTAGTGCCGTGGCATGAAAGTACACGGTTGATCTGATGAACGCACAATCTTGTCGAGACCAGGAGACCCCGATTTCGTCCCGCCAGAGTGGCAGAACCAACCGTTAATTCATTCAGGCGTTATAAGTGATTTTCTGAAATTTTTAATGTTAAAACAGCGGCCGACAGAGCTTTTGAGTACATGGAGCTGAATAAGCCGAAAACGGGCAAAACCTGGCCATATTTTCCGATTGAAATTTTCAGAAAAATCACTTCTAAGTTTTGAATGAGATAACGGTTAGTTTGGAAACTTTGCAATCTAGTTCGAAGCACTAGCGCTATGTTTGGGCGGAGAATGAGCGTGATCGGCAATGCAGTTAAATTGTGTGGTGAAAACAATCCTGTAAATATTTTTGGGGATAGACGCTGTAGATAATAACATTCACAAAGTTTCTGTGTCTTTTTAAATATGCCAGGTGCACACATGCATCATCCCACCTTGAATCGGTGTTTTCCTCTTAAGCGCGTGACTGCAAATTCATATTTGTCAAAGTGTTGGCAGCGGCAGGTTAGCCCTGTTGAGCACGCTTCTTACTGCGCACCGGTACACTGCAAAGAAGCAACACCCGCAGAAGCGAGCTCTGCAAATGTTGCTTCTCCACACTACACTGGTGCTCTGTGAGAAGTGCGCTCAACGGGGCTGACCCGCTGCGATCAACTCTTCAAAATATATGAATAGCGCAAGTGTCTTGGAACCCCGGCCCACGGGCCAGGTTCGGCCCGCCGAGGCCTTCCGGCAGGCTTGTGGATAGCCTTGGTCCTACCGGCGACGTTCGGCTCGTGGCCCACTGCTGCCAACGCAGAAATAAGCACGCATAAAAAAGCAGTGCTGATACGTGCACCAAAAGGGTGAACGAAGATATCTGGAAGAACGAGTTAAAACTTAATTGAAATGCAGTTTTCTTGGCCGTATTATAATGTACCCCTGTTTCGTGTCTGTTTAACTGTGTCAAAATTTCTTTTGTATTCTCTCGTATATCATGCTTAGAGTCCTGTGTTGTAACTGTTGCATATTGTCATTGTCAAGTCAACTGTTCTCATTATTCTTCTGCTCTTTATGAATACGCGAAACTTCCTATGTGTGGTAAGTTTTCTGGGTCGCAATTATTTTGTAATGTCATAATTAGCAACATATTCAATTTCAAAATAAGGAATATGTGTTCGTCCACATTACTTCTTTTAACTTTAGTTTAAGATTTTGTATTTAGATGCATATTTATGTTTATTTATTTAGTATTTCCTCATTTATATTTACCGAATTTACTCGCATAATGAACACAGCCTCCAAAACAGGTACCAATATTTGGACTTTTTGTTTTTTCCCTCGCGTAATGAACGCATTTCCAATTTTTGGTGCCACGAGTCTCGAATTGCGTCCACTTTAGCTAGACAGCCAAGTCAATTTTCTTTAGCCGCCAAATGGTCAGGCCAAGCAAGCCAATCCCCTCTTGTAATTGCTGCATGCGGCCGCAATTGCATAGTTGTGGGAGTAATCAACCTTGAAACCGAGCGGCGCGCACACTTGACGAAGCTTAAATCGAGGAATTGCCCAGCCCCGGACATTCTTCGCCTATCAAACGCATTGATGTCAACAAACACGCCGTCGTCTGTGGTCTGCTTTCGGACAGTGATTGAAAGTGGTTAGGCTTAAGAACGGTCACCTTGCTCTTCGTGCTGAGTGAGCTTCGTAGGGTGCTATTTCTTCGGCAAAAGGTTTGGAATTTATACAGCATGGATTACTGTGGTGCGCCCACGACCAGCCATGGGCGCACCTCTGTCAGTGGGGGGGACGTGCCGCAGTACCCTGCCATGTGATATTGGCACCTAAAATGACATTTGCGCAAAGTGTGTAAATGCACAAATTTTACCCCGCATAATGAACGCTCGGCTCGCAGGGGTCGTAGGCCAAGCCGATGCCCCCCTCCCAACGCCCGAAATATGGGTAAATTTTTTGGAAAAAAAGTGTGTTTGTTATGCCAGTAAATACAATACTTGTTTATTTTCCAGCCCTCTGGACTACTACGGATCCCCAACCTGGCCCCTTAGCCAAAATGTTTGGAGACCCCTGGAATAGCATATTATTAGAAAAACTACTATTAAAAAATTTTAATATTCACACAATCCTGAAAATTTGACAGAGGTGCAAAAGTTACTTTGCCATGTGTCACCATAATTTCCCCGCTTCCTGCTATATTTAACTGGGAAATCGTGGCACGTGACAGCGCAACATTAGTGTTGCATAACATCACACTTTCCCCACTAAACTTAGTATGTAAATTTTCGCGTTATAATTCGAAAAACGCTTCCTTGTGACGTCACAATTTCCTCGCTATATCTAGCAGAGAAACGCTTCATGTGACATCGAAGTTTCCCACCTAGCGGAAAAATGTTTCCAATAAGTTTAGCGGGAAAATGCCCCATGGTGATGTCCCGTAACAAGACGTCACAGTTCTCCCCTAAACTTAGTGGACCATGACCGTACACCTTACACCCCAGAATCCACTTTCAAACCTCACCAGTAAATCCTATGGAAATGGAAGCCCGACTGAGAGGGGCTTCTGCATCTATGGTAGAGATGCATAAAGAACACTCATCCGTTCTCTAATTAACGTGACAGATTGCCTAGAAGCACGCATGTCTACTTCTGTGGCGCAGGCTTGCCGCGGCGACCGCCTGGACGACGGCGTTCCCGTAGTCGTGGACACCGCAGACGCGCCCACCCAGGTCTTCCGAATCCCGACCCACGCCGACTTCCTGACGTGCTTCTCCACTGTGCCAGGTAAACTTTCCTCCGGTTACGTGGAGGCCCGATTTCCTGGTGCTTTTTCGGCGTGGATCGGGTTTTTGACACCGAGAAAAATCGGGATAGCTTCTGTCTCGGTGGTTCTCAAACGGGGGTATGCGGACGCTCCGGCGTCTCCAAAGGTCTTCTTAGGCTCCCTGAAGCTCTTGACTTTCGTTCCAATAGAAAAGTAAATCTTTCATTTTTTCTTTTTTTTTAGTAATACCATTTGTTTTACGAAGATAAAGAGACCATGCTATGCAAACTATGTGCATTGAGTGAGTAGGGTTGACTTGTTCACCGTTTCAGGGCTTCGACGTCTTTTTGCGCAGAATTAGTTTTCTTCGTTTCCTACCCTTTTGTCATCATGATCGCTTAGTACCCCCCTCCCCTCTTGCTGGATGGTGCCCCCGTCGCTTTTGCTGATCCAGAAGGTGTCCCCAAAACATCGGTGGTTGAGAACCACCGTCCCATTGTGTCACCAAAATTGTAAACGTTGCTTTTGAGCCGCGATCTCGAAATTGTCCTCGGAAGCGTCGTTCCCAACATTATTTTTGGTTCCTTACCAGAGAATGCCATAGTGCCGGTGGTTGCCAGCCACGCTCTGTGCGCCTCCGCTAAAGGTATACAGTTGGTAAAGCCTAGAAAATGAGGCCTGCGCATTATGTCATCGATGGTGGCTTCTGGCCTACCCCAAGCTTTCAAGCATGCACATGCTGAAGGCGGGTCTCTGACAAAGCCGCAGACACGTTCGTCTCGGTGTCGCTGCACCATAGCATCGTGCTCGTTGCAAGATGCCGCGAGACAAGCCCGCGGCGATGCAAACGCTAGATGGGCGGGGCTGCATGAACCCGCCATACTCCCTTCACCCATAAGCTGGGACCGCAGTCAGTGCCACGAGCACGAGAGCACAAGGTCACCGCCTTGAAACGTCCTTCCGCAGAATGAGCGCTCGCGCTGGAAGTGCACGTCTGAAAGCCAGGAGCGCAAGGTAGCCCGCGCTCCTGGCTTTGCAAGTGCGGGCTACCTCACGCTTGCAGCTTTGGCTGCAGTCTCGGCAGAGAGGTGATAGGAGTATGGTGGTGATGTCAGAGGTGGAAGGGCGCTGGCCTTCTGGGTGGTGTGGATACAGTCCCTAGCAGCAGCAGAGGGAAGGCACATGCCTTAATCTTGTGAAGGCGTGGTCAATGAAGGTTAAATTAAAGCTTAATGAGCTCTAGCGGCATAGAAACGGAAGCCTGAGAGTTACCTCGATGACGTTGTGAACTGGAGTTGTTCTAAAAGGGCGCATTTGCCATGCCCATTCTGCTTGTGCATCATCATAAAGCTCCACGTTCATAATGCCATTAATGCGCCTAATCGAGTTACGAAAGCTTTTTATTGCTGGGTGTGTTTTAGCGCTGGTTTCGAAGTCTAAAGTGTCACAAAAGCAGGATAATGCGAATGGGTGTCTTACAAAAAATACCTTGTTCCCTGGCGATAATTTGCCACGGAACTCTCGCTCCTTACAAACCCACTGAAAAAAAAAAAAAGAAAAAAAAAATTATATAAACAGTTTGGTTAGGACAGGGATGGGCAAAATACATGCAAATATGTATTCAAATACAAATACAAAATACTTCGTCAAAAATGTATTTAATTACAAATCTAATTACATTTCCAAAAAAGCATTTAAGTACAAGATACAAATACAACCAAATGTATTTGGCCTCCTCCAAATACTTTTCCAAATACATTCCTCAAAATTTGCGTCAGCGACTTCAGGGCACCTGCAACGGGTTTCTGGGTATCTCATTTTAATTTTGCATCGCACACTCGAGAGTTAGTGTGCGAGGCTCTAGTAACGTAATAGAAATATAAATGTAATCAGCTTGGACGTAATAGGTGGAAAAAGTACAGAGCTTCAAGCAGCTTTTTTTTTTTTGGCGATTAAATTTTGGTATAGACCAACAAAGAACCGAGACTTCCAAGACGCGCAGCACTAGCTAGAGAATTTCTTATTGTTGCAACTCGCACCAGCTACGAAAATCTGGATGACCCGCGCATTTAGAATGTTCCAGGCAAAAATATGGATGGAAATCAGGCTGGAAAGCATCACAAGTTCTCACAGGCACTTATTTAGCCAGTCTGCCTGTGAACGTCGATTTCGTCACTATTCTTGCCCTGGACTAGCACCGTGATCACAAAGTCACTAAACGCTTGTGCTTGATTGAGAGACACTGCATTCGGTGCAGAACGTAGTTTTCTTCCTGCTCTGGACAGTGACAATAAATTTGAGGGATGTATTTTCGCCCACAAATATGTATTTAATTACAATTGTATTTGAAATACCCACGTTTTAGTATTTAAATACACACGTCAAATACATTACCCAATTTGTAATTAAATACAAATGCAAAATACAAAAAGTATTTAAAATACGTATTTCAAATACTTGTATTTGAAATACTGCCCATCCCTGGGTTAGGACATGTGTGCTTATAAATAAGTTTTAGGCAAAAAATTTTTTAGAGCAATATTGTTGGCATGAGACGCAATTTAGTTTGTAGTCACCTCCTTTCCACTTTTTTTCTCTCTCGGCCTTTCGGGTGCATGGAGGGAAGGTGGATCGGCTTGGCCATCACTTTGAGGTGGAGGGAGTGTATGACCATCTCGTTGAGGTGGAAAGAATATATGACCATTCCGTGACGAAATGGACTTTGCGTGCAGATTTTAAAATAAATCTCGCACCGTCAATATTGCTCTAAAAATTTTTTTTTTTCGCATTAATTTTATTTTTGACATGCATGTCCTAAAGACTGTTTAAAAATTTTTTTTTTCCTTTTCAGTAGTTTTTTTAATTAAGGGGGGACATTACCTGGGAATGTCAACTTATGAACCCTTCACCCAATCGCCGTGATTATTTGCAGTTGGTGTTTGTAGCCATATAGGAGGAGGGCATGAAAAGTTTTAGCCCTGTGAACCAATTTTATGAGGTTCTATACCCCAAAAATGAAGTAAGGCATAGCTTTGCATGGAATCTGCTCAATGAATCTATTGTTGAGAAATGGTGTTGATAACCACATATTTTTCTGGTGGAATGCACACTGGAATACCTGTGTGCCAGTTACTATGAAAAGTAAGTTCAGAAAATATGCATTTTTCAAGTGAAAATAAATTTATGAAAAAAAAAAGAAGCTTTTTCACATTTACCTAGTTTTGCAAATTACAATTTTTTATAATAAAGGAACATGAAAATGCCAAATCTAAGTTCATAGTAACCGTCTCCATAAAATTTGAGCATATAAGCCTCAAATATTAAGTCTCTAGCTGAACTCAGAAAAATGTATTCGAAATGTTCAAACCTCTACCTTTTCTTTACCATGAATGGACTGAAAATAATTAATAAAATAATAACTGTGCAATGTAAACAAAGGAAACTGTGGGAACACTTTCTAGATGTTGGTGGATGCAACTATGGCGGCAATATTCAAAATCAACTTTTTTTGCAGAAATTTTTTTTCTGGGTAGTGTCCCCCCTTAATCACATGGCCTACCACTGCAACGGGCGAGCGGCTCATTATAGTTATCACGGCTTCATGTTGCCGCAAAAGCTTCGTCTCCGAAGGTCCAAGCTCGCGAACCCCTCGACTGCGCAGGCTTCTACTCGTGGCGCAACACCACCCAGGGCTCATGGTTCGTCCAGTCGCTGTGCAAGGTGCTCCAGCAGCGGGCACGCAACACGGACCTCCTCTCCATGATGACGGTGGTGTGCCGCCAGGTGGTGCTCTACTACGAGTCCTCGGTGCCGGGGGACACCGTCATGGACCGCAAGAAACAAGTACCTTCCATCGTGTCCACCCTCACTCGCCTCGTCTATTTCCGTCAGAAGTCTTGAAGGGGCGGCGCTGCCGTGTCGACTGCCCTACTCTGTTTCGGCACGACCCGGTACGTGGCAGCTCTCCGCAGAGGGAGCGTGTAACGACAGCGCATCCCACTACCCGATTGGCTCACCAGGGCAGCAGCTTCCGCCCTTTGCAGAGTCATGCCAGAACAAAGCGTTGCTGCGCGTTCGTCATTTTTAGAAAAAACTGAAGCGTGTCATTTCCTGAAGACCCAACCGATTCTGTCCAATCTCATTTTGTTTTAACGATAACTGTAGAAAAGCGGGCTTCCTTTTGAAAAGGGCCCCTTGGGTATTTGAGTCCTACTGCTGAGCAAGATGGCTCCCCCCATTTCTTTTTGAGATTTTATGATGAATCACTTCGCTGTTACAAAAAGCAGGATTGCGACCTTGTTTTTGATTGGTTCATGTGGTTTCATGTTTCTGCAGTCTTAAGATTTATTGTAAAGCTCACATTGGGACCCAACAGCTAGCGTACTAGGAGCTATGAGAGACTGTGGAGCATCTTTGTTGATTTCAGATATTAGACAGAGGTGGACCACAGTCCGGGTTTCTTTTGTCAGACCGCAAAAGACGCCAGACCCCTGGCTGTCACGGCCGAAGCGAGTGGAAGAGGACCGGGGGTGTTACTGCCCGATGCGCCGCATAGGGCAACCGTTCTGGGCTGTGGGGGTCGTCTGCGACACTCGGATGTGCAATCTGGAAAAATGAACAATATGCGGAACAAATCTCGGATTTATTCTCTCCGTTTGCTGGGTTAAACATCCTTGTTTTTGTCCTTCGATGCATTCCTTCGTCCCAGTGAAGTGGGTAAAATCCGACATGAAGAAGGGGTACTAGCAATCTGAAACAGCCAATGTTGTATCCCTCCTTCTACAGCTACACCTATTAAAGTGTGTACACTCCATTTCCCGAATGTCTCCCGGACGCTGCCATGCTGTTTGCCAGCGGGCGCAATCGGCGACGCCTACGATTAGAAAACGCGGCCGTCTGGGTCACGACTCCGGGGAGCTTGGGCAAAGTCGTCTTGCTCCGTCATGAACCGCTTCGACGTTTTCGGAGGACAGAACAGCGTTTCCTGCGACTTGAGATTATGCTCCAGAAAACTGGCAACAGTGGTTTTAACCTCCAAGATGGTCGAAGTTTCGTTATTCCGAAGCGTTGCTTATCAAACGGCTTTAGCTCCAGCTTTTCGTCTGGGCACCATTCTTGGGCAGCGTTCCAAATCGGTCCTCTCCAATTACAGGGAAGCCGTCCGTGGAGAGGCGAGCTGGGTGCGTAGGGCGTATTTAGCGTGAATTCGGCAGTTTGGCGTGTTTTGGTCGTGCGAATTGGGACGAAAGAGCCAACCTTACCGCTCAAGTCGGTGCTGCAGACACACACACATTTCGTCGCAGTTTCGCCTTATTTGTTGTGCGAGAAAAACGGAACTACATGACTTAATTTTTGATTGGCTGCTTCATGCCCTACGTTCAATGTGCCTTGTCCGGTAGTGTTGGCTTTCTTAATTAGTTGGTACCTGCTTGACATTCTTTTATCTTCTGGTTGGTTGTATCGTGACAAAAGCATTATAGTGTGGAGAAAACCCCGTTGAATCTTCGTCTCTCGTTTTTTTATACAGTTCAGCATTGGGCCTGGCATTGTCTTTGTAGTACTGTTGTAACTTTTGTCTCGCAAAGAACTTTACGAAATTTCCGGTCTTGTTTTTGGAAACAGTGTGGATGCTCTGGACACGCTTCAAACTTTTTCTTGATAGCGTGAAGTTGCCATATTTATGAGGGAATGTACCGCTGATTTTCGGAGTCCTTTTTTGCTGTGATACTGAAGTTCAGGCAGTTTTAAAATGTTGTATTCGTCCGTAGTGTCTAAAAGAATTGACGATTTTGGTAAGCGTGCCATTTTGTTTCGAACAAGTTGGACGATCGTGGGTCTAGCACGGCTTCGGTAACAACAAGTTTATATGTGTGGGCTTTTTTAATTTGACATTGAATTTCGGCACATTTGAATTCGTTTTGTCCAACTACATTTGACTCGTACACTCCGAGCCTGCTTGACCACATGCTCAAGGAGGGGCATTGTCGTGGCTGTGAGGAACTTGCAAATTCTCCCCCACGGTCGGAGACGAGTTTACTGTGCTGGGAATTTTTCATCGAGTCACGAGGGGGCCTTATATTCTGGAACTATCTTGCTGCTGCCTTCTATTGCTCACTTTTGTCTCGGAACTACCGGGGACATTGTATAACGGGAGTGCCTTCAACGTTCAGACTGGTCTGCATTTTTAGCTCACGCACTTCATCTTCTAAGGCAGTACTCACCCTGCCTGTTCGATGGCAGTCCGTCGTGAAGCGACTTCTCAGGTCCGCTGGCGCTCGTTCCCAAGTGTCTTTGTTTCGTAATAATCTAGTGCTAGCAACACCAAAGGAGAAGCAACTTTACCTTGTGGGGAGCGTATAGTCTGGATTCCTTTTTTGAAAAAGCGACGAGCACAACTTAGCCTCGAAGACAGCCTCCGAGGAATGACTTGAGCAATTCAGGCTTAGTACTGGTTTGCTTAGACCGTTATTCTGGCAGCCTCCCTAGTTATGCTAGTATTACACCAACCGGCACTCTTTTGATACAGATGCCCGTCAGCTCGGCAAGAGTTAGGAGCGGCGTGTCTTAATTTCGGGCATTTTGTATTTCATTGTCTTTCGGAATGGGTGCCACCAAGTACCTTATTGGTAGATTTTGGATGGCTGAACGTTTCTATAGTCATTCTCGAAAATTCTGCGGAGCATTGTGCTCGTACGATAAGAGCAGTGTGGAAAGCTATGCTGTGCACCTCCGTCGTTGATAGCGCTGCACAGGACTTGCAAGACGAAGTATATAGAAGTTGCTTTTGTATAAATTTGTTCTTCCTTCCCTTTATCACTTTTGTAAAGGGTTAGAGAGGAGAGTATTTTCTTGCTTTGAAGTGCTGCATGAAGATCTTTGTGGTGCTTTACTCTAAATGATTGAATAAGCATTTGCTCTTTGGAGTGGATGGTTATTTTTGTACTGCGCTCGACCAACGCCTTCTAGAAAAATAAGGCCCGCACTCCGGCTTCATTACGTCACTGTAGTAGACCATTGCACGGAGGAATGGCACAGTCGGCTTGGCTTGTCCGACGCACTGGCGGAGTGGCACATACTTTCATATGGGAATGCTAGCGTGGTTATTATATGTGGGTTACAGGAGTAATCAAATTACCGTATTTTCCAGGCTATAGTTTGCGGCTGTACATGTTTAAAAGTTTATATTTCTGGCTGTGCAGACTATCTATCCGTGGGGACTAAACAGGAATTTTATTTTTCAAGATCATTCATTGTGAGGAGACGTGACGAAATTTGTGAAGGAGAGAGTATGTTAATGATGATTTATGTATAATACAAGCTTCTTTGTGAGCTAAGAAATCAGACATCTGTCAAGGTCTTCCGTGTATGAGAAGATTTTCCTGTCGACTAAGTACCAGGTGCGGATATGCACGGTGGGCAGACCATGTAAGCAAAAACTTTTGTTTTGGCCTAGACTGGCCCGCTGCGGACTGTACACTGGGCGCGGACTATAGCCCGGAAAGTATGGTACAACTGTTTAGCTTTAGAAATGTTCCAACAAAAACCGTTACAATGACTGACTATAGAATAATGAAGTGAAAACTGAAAGCTCCCCCTTCATCATGTTGAGCAATCTTCTTGGCTTTTTTTTTTTGTGTGTTTTTACAGTCCACAATAAAATTATTTTGTCACTTTAAACTTTTACTCACCAATGGCAATAACGACACACAAAGTCAATAAAACTGTGTAGTGCACCCGGGCAGGCTGGCGAGCTTTGTTGCAAGTGTTCGGCGGTGAAGTTCGCTTACGCTCCATGCATGGCCTACAACTAGTGACATAGCTGACATCGCGAAACTTGCGTGCGGGTCTCAAGGTTCTAGAGGGTGTTGGCCTAACCCCTGTACTTCTGTGCGGTGGTTTGTGGAAAGCCATCAAAAAACCATCTGGTCTGCAGGATATGAAAGACATTTGTAGCGACTTTTATTCTAATAAAATTGTGAGTGTCCTGGAACTTCTCAGGGTTGTGTTGTGGCTTCCACTCCATTTCTGCCCTGTGACTTGCATGAAATTTTGTTTTACACAAACTGCAGACTCACTGGCAGACTATTTCGCCTGTGGGCCAACATTATGTTAGTGATCAGTTTTACAGAGTTTTACAGTCGAGATCCTTACGATTTATGCCGTAGTAATGTTTTTGGCGATAGATGCAATTGCTCTTTCATGCGGCACTAATATTGTCAGAAATATGAGGACTAGCGTGCAAGATTCAGTAATAACAAAAACCCCTTGTGCTCCTTTTTTTAGCGAGGGTAGTTCTTTTGTATCAGTGGACACTAAAATTGGGGTTCTGCATTAAATGTGAATACCAATGGAACCCAAGAAGTAACACGCAAACCAGTTTTATCGAAATCGTGGAAATCTGAAAAGCTCGAATAGGAGCTGACCTTCAATATGAAAAACTCGTGCTTCTCGGAAAGAAACATTAATATACAGCTTTATGTTACACTGACCCGGAATAAAATGCCCACTTTATTCACGAGGCCTCTTTACACAGCTTAGAGGTTTGGTTGAGACACTTGGTCAAACCTGTAAACACCAGCCATTGATCAAATTGGGCACGAGCAACTTTGAATGTAAAAAGCTAGATCAGGCAACTGGAATGCCAACTACAACACCACGTTTACCAGTTTTAAAAGGAGGCACTCACTTGATCCAATGATGTTTTAGACAACGCCCATGTTTCACCAATAGCGAATAGTCGGCCGCCAAGAAGCAGCGTTTACGGGTGAGCCAGGTGGGTTGCCATTTTTGTAATGAGCTACCGCAGACTGTCGCTGCGAAGCGCCATAAGCGCAGCGCAAGGGGGGGGGGGGGGGGGGGATTTGACTTACGCGCTTCTGTTATGTGCTAAACCGTTGACTCGCTCAAATGTCGCTGTTTGCTAAAACGTCATTCGCTCATGTGATAGGGACCCTAAAATAGATCTCGTCTTCTGGTTTTTAAGCCATTAGGATCGAGTCAGTACACCCTTTGGGAGGGAAAGAACACAAACGGGAGATCGTTGATGAGATGAGGGATGCAAATATACCTAAAGATTGTATGATTTTACTTGCATTTTCTTTTTTTGCTCTTATAGGGGGCGTGCTGTCTTTACCATGTATTTATTGAGCTCGGCGAACATTAGATATAAGATAATCAGCGGAGGAAATCTGTTAATTAACTTGAACTGTTGGTTTTAGGATCATATTGCAATTGTAGTATTGATGGCAATTACTATTGGGAGGCCACATCAATATAAAAAAAAAATTTTCAAAAATGTAATGGTGTTTCAGATATTAATCAACTTCCGCATTCTTTTCCCCTATTAAGAATTTTGCAATAAAAGTGCCGCAAGCCCAGCCCACAGAGACGCTTACAAGAGTGACGGTCATTTCAATCACATCGTCACTTGTGTCATCGGTGCACCCAACGTTGATACTGCCGAGATCATGACAACATTATTGAGACGACTATGTCACTCTTCCGAGCTTGCAGTGTTCTTCAGTGCAATTCTTAAATCGGGGGAATATTATTTTATTAGTATCTCAAATACAATTGCCTTTTCTAAATTATTTTTAATTGTACTGCCATTTATTAGTAATTTCTGTCAATACCGCAATTTCAACATTAACCCTAAAACCAAAAATTTTAAAAGTTAATGAAAGAGCAACTCTGGTGAATATTTTATTTTTTTGAAAATTGAGTTACAGTTGTTTTTAGCGAGAGCAGTGTCCCTGAATTACATGGTATAGTTTTTTTCGATATTGCACGGTTTTATAAATATCACGGCTCAGTTTGGTTTTGGGCGTCTACGGCAAAACCTAGACTGTCTGCTAGAGGAATGGTAATGCTGATCGTCAGCCGTACAGCTGACGAGCAGTGTCATGAAAATTGGGACTCCGTCCCACATGGTTCCGCCCAAAGTCTCAACCCTGTCTCCCAGTGGGTCCGGTGCTGGGGTAACGCCGAAAAGGTTTGACCAGAGGAAAATTGGCGACTTCTTCGTCGGGGGGAAGATTATGCTAGGTGGCGCAAGCTACCGACCGTTGCAAAGGGTAGAGCCATTAACATCCATTCATCTAGCCGCGACGTGACGTCACCGTGGTGCTGCTGCCGCGAACTGATGCTGGTTCATGGGCTCTTGACGTGGGCGACTTTCCAACGGAGCTTCACAGACCGCCACCAGGCCCAATCTTGAAATTTGTTCATTCGTTTTAAAATTTGTTTTCTTGGCTTTTCTGTCGGCAGTCCAGAAACACTGCTCTAGACCAGTGTTTCTGGGCTGTGGGCACAACATAGACCAGATCTAAGCAAAGAAATAAGTCCACACATTTTGGTCACGACACATTACCGTGAGTTGAAGTGTCATTTGGCGGAAAGCCCTGCGGGGCATCCGCTTTACGTCCGGCAGATAGCTACTTAACATCCTGTCACACGTTCTTGAAACCCGGGTTAGCCCCGGTTCCTCCATTTCAGGAATTGCTAAAGAGTGTACATGTCGCGTGTTAAAGGGCAACCTTGGTCCATGTTACATGGATCGGAGCATAAATGCCATAAAAACCTCGGCGAGCATAAATTCCCTGTCAGTGTCTCTTAAAGGGACACTGACAGGGTATTTATGCTTGCCGAGGTTTTCATTTGAACATGACCAGCAAGAGCCCATCTACCCAGAACACAATTTGCGGCTCGAAATTTATATTCTTTCTGGCCGAAAACTGCCAATCGAGAATTAGCCAGTTTCAAGGGCGGTCACTCTCTTTTCCAAGGTTGCGTGTCATTCAAACTAATGCATACCAAATTAAAGAACCCTGGGAAGTACCCTCTTTAGATTGCAACTCTTAGGTGCCGTTTTGGGTTGAGAGGCGTCGCCGTCAACGTAACCGCGCTAGATTTAGCAGGAAAATTGACGTCGCGTGACCTCAACACCAATTCTGTTTCCCCGCTAAATTTAGCAGGGAAAATGACGTCACATGACTTGGTGTCACGTCGCCTATGAACAAATTCAATTCTCCGCTAGATTTAGCGGGCAAATTGACGTCATGTGACCTCAACAGCAATTCAATTCCCTGCTAAATTGAGCTTGAAAATTGTTGTCATGTTACCCCAACACCAATTCAGTTTTCCCGCTAAATTGTGGGGGGAAATGACGTCACATGACGGTGTCGTGTCACCTATGAACAAATTCAGTTTCTCCGTTAGATTTAGCAGGAAACTTGACGTCGCAGGACCTCGACACGAACTCAATTCCTCGCTAAATTTAGCAGGAAAATTGACGTCGCGTGATCTCGACCCCAATTCAGTTTCCTCGCTAAATTTAGCAGGGAAAATGTCGTCGCATTACTTGGTATCACGTCACCTATGAACAAATTCAGTTTCTCCGCTATATCTAGCAGGAAAATGACGTCACGTGCGGAGTAGGAGGAGGAGCAAAGGAGGACGAGGAGCAGAGTGGGAGGAGGAGCATACTCTCCCCTCGTCCTCCTCAAGAGCTGCACTCTAATTTCGCGTTACACAGTTGTAAAAACTCTTAACGCGGCCGTACAGCGACCAAAGTACGGAACATACTTTGCCCACTACTTTTAACCAGCTTAGTAGCAGGGTATTTAACTTGGCAGTATACACCTTTCTAAAAACCGCTCCTAGGCCGCCGCCATGTTGCTGATGCGGCTGGTGCAACTCTTGCGCCCTCTATCAGCTAGAAATTTTCTGCCACCCTCTTGGACTGTAAAGACTTGCTCATCAGTTCTCTACCTACGTTCTTGCAGTTTTGCATTCAAAGTTTTCTCGCCCCTCTTGAAAGTTTCCACTTAATTTTTTTTTATGCGTGCTGGTTACCCTTTTTGTGTTATCTTCTATTGGGAGAAATAAGGCTGGTAAGTGCCTGACATTCAAGCTGTTCTGCTCGACATTCACGGGAAACGGAGGAGGTGAAGGACGTTGAACAACCTTTGAAGGGATTTTGCGAACATTGTTCTCCCCCCTTCCAGAGATAATCCGCGTAGAATCCTCAGTCATCTCCAAAAATGGTTGTCCGGGTTGGGGTGGGAAACGGGTCAGTCGCGTTCGTTCCTTTGTCTTGGTGCTGTGCTGTCGTGAAAAAAGGAAGCTCTCCTTGAAACGTGCCCCAAAACGAAGTCATCTTGGATTCCGTCCGATCGTCAAGATGTGACTGTCGTCCACTGTGACTGTGTTATTTGAGATCTTTCTCAAATAAAATCTTTTCGGATAACGCTGCATCATGTGGTACGTATGATATATTGTTCAAATTGTTTGAATGTTAAAACTTGCTAAACTGTATGTCCCTGGCCTGTCCATCAGTAAACACGTTATTTGTGAGCGTGAAAAATGCATACCTTCGGTTATTTTCTGCTGTCAAATATTTTCGACAGCTAAGTGCTCTGTCATTTGACATGCGGTTAATCGTGCGGCGCCGTCAAAACTCATCGTAAAAAAGAAAAACGACCGCTAACATCCCAGTCGCATATTTGTTCTGTCACGCGCGTACCCAACAAAAATAGTTTACAGTTTTTTTTCATCTTTTTTTTTGCCTTTTGGATTTTTTAGATGTGGTACAATGCTTTCTTCATGTCCTAGGGAAAATACATTCACCATAAAACACAAAATGCAGTGGGAAAAGACGAAAATCTAGCCGCTAGCAGCGTTTCTGCACCTACGCAGGCTGTGCCTGTCGAAATCACAGTCCACTCGTTTAGGGTTAGCAGGTGAGAGTCTAGCCTCAAACCCAGTGATTGGGCTCGAAAACGGTTTGCTGCCCCTGGGGTCGAGTGTTTCTTGGAAAGGTGTATACTGGTGAGCATCTTATGGGAAATGTTTATTTCATACCCAATTGTCCACGTTAAGCGCCAAATTCTGTTGAATTGATGTTTTCTTTAGCGTTTATTTCAGTGAGGTTCTAACTTTTTGTGTAATATGCCTTTACTATTGTGTGAATTTCATCTGATGTGCTTTTTTTTTGTAATTTGTTTTAGTGCACAGTTCTTAGGCGTCCATTTCCGGTTTGAACAGCTTCATCATTGGCATAACTGCGCATTGTATTATGGGAAGCTTCCCATAATGACGTCAGAGTTCCGCTAAATTTAGCAGGGAATAATTCCCCGCTAAGTTTAGCGGAAAAAATACCTCGCTAGATTTAGTGGAAAAAATTCCCTGCTGAATTAAGTGGGAAAAATCCCTGCTAAATTTTGCAGAAAATGTTCCCCACTAAATTTAGTGCAAAAATGTCCCCGCTAAACTTAGCAAAATAAATTCCCTGCTAAATTTAGCGGAAAAAATTCCCCGCTAAATTTTGCAGAAAATGTTCCCCACTAAATTTGGCAGAAAAAATTTCCCCACTAAATTTAGCGGAAGAATTTCCTTGCTAAATTTAGTGGAACAATTTCCTTGTGAAATTTAGGGGAAAAAACTTCCCCGCAAAATTTAGCGGAAAAAATTCCCCGCTAAGTTTAGCAGAAAAATTTCCCCGCTAGCGGAAAAAAGTTTCCCGCTAAATTTAGCGGGGAATTTTTTCCGTTAAATCTAGCAGGAAATTTAGCGAAAACTTCACCACTAAATGGGAGGGGAGCAGGAGAGGAGGAAGGGAGGGTACGGATGAGGAGGAGGGGCATACCCTCCTATACGTACCGTCCTCTCCCTTTCCCTCCTCAAGAGGTGCGCTCTAATTTGGAGTTCAAGAAGGTTGTAAACGTCTTTCATTTTTTCATTTATGTATTGCGCACATGTCATCTTTTAGTTTCATAAAATTTCTTTTGGTGCCTATTTTACGACTGCTGGTCTAAGGGCGACTCCACTTCATTTTTGTTTTTGAAAAAACGATGCAGTCCTCTTCAATACCACCCAGGAAGACCATATGTCAAATATTACGACGGAGTTCGGTCTAAATGTTTCTTAAACAGTCCGGCAAACTTTGCAACTCGCCAAGTTGCCGAGATCGGCTGACTCGAGTGGGTGAATTGTGGCGGTGACGCAACCAACAGCGAAGTCAAGGCTATGGCGTGGGCGTAGCCAATATTGAGCTAAACGCCATCGCCATGGCCCTCTTTTGCTTATTTTTACTACTCCGGGAAAGCGTAATGGGTGACGTCAGCAACGTTTCCTCTCGGCACTCAGCGGTGTCCACGTGACTGGCGCCGTTTGGCCGCCCCGCCATGGTCGCACCGTTACGGCCGTCTCCCATGTCACAACCACTGTCGTCGTCTCACCATTTGTGATTATTGTCTCTCGGAGTTTCGTCCACACTACAAACACTATGTCCTCAGACTCAAAGGAGCTTTGCAGAGAAGTCCCAGAGGGCCAATTGCATGAGACAGTCCCTTCACAAGTAGCTCGCTGCTTCTCAAGTTTCTGTGGCATAATCCTTGCAGACAGATTGTGCACCATTATCTAAATACTTCCTAGAGTGCTAGCCAACAGTTTCTCGTTACGCTTCTTTCATATATTTTGTTGGGTCTATTTGCATGCCTTATGTCACGTTGTCAGTGTACTGCTTTTGTGCATGACTGCTCGCCAGTGTATTGTGCCTGAAATAAATAGTTTGTAAAGTGTGCAAGGATGACGACCAGTCATACACCAAGGAGTTTTAGTGTCGGGTCTGCTGCATATAGTCGACCATGCTGATCACCTGAGACTATCTTAACTCATATTTTCCTACCAGTTTCAGAAAAATTAGGCATATCATAGTTCGACTGCACATATGGCTCAGGGAAGGGCGTGCGGCCAGAAGAGCCCATATTCTGTAATGATAATTAGTGCATCTACAGCCTCGCAAGTGGGTAACACCACCAGGATTTGAAAAGACCAGAAGCTGAGATAAAAGTGCTTATTTTTGTAGCTTCTGGAAAAAGATACCACCACCAGGATTTGAAAAGAGGACAAACTGAGATGAGAGTGCTTATTTGTGTAGGTTCTCAACATGCAGTGCATCTTTTTGCAGCTCCATTTTGAAATCCTGTTGCTGAAGCAATGTCCATACTGCCCGATCGGTCTCCCTTCATCCTATTCACCATGGTGGGTGCCAGTCGGGCCAGCTTTCTGTAGTCGCAATTGAGAGATGGAGGTCAGGAAGGCAAAGCCAGTGCTTGAAGTATGTCTAGCACAGGCTCCAAGTTACTTGGGCGTGGCTATCGGCGGGTTGTGGACATGTGTGCATACTATTCATTGCAGACATTCTAAGGTGAGCATAGCTAGGACAAATCTGACACCGGGGCTATGTTCGACAAATGTTTCGTTTCTCCTAAAAAGAAACGGAGGTGACGATATCGCGTCTGATTGGCTAGATCCTCAAATGACGAAAGTTCCCTCTTTCATCGTTTGAGCCTGTCACCAATCGGAGGCGATATCGTCACTTCCGTTTCTTTTTAGGAGAAACAAAACATTTGTCGAACATAACCCACCTGCCGTCGCACATCACATAGAGGGCATATGTGCATACCACATATTGCAGGGGCTAAACTAAGTACAGCAAAGACCACCCTTGATATCTGCCATAGCACACACATCGGCCAATTTATTCACGCACGTGCCCAATCGTCGCTGCAGGTGAAGACGATGACAGCAGATGGCAAGTCGGCTTTTGGGATGTTTCCTCACACTCCGCTTCATTCGCTGAATTTGTAAAATAAGCACTACACTTGGCATCAGCTTTTTTGTGTTCCACTGTGGGCGGTAGGATCACAGGTGTCGGCAGGATTTTGTCTGGGGGGGGGGGGGGGGGGGCAAACTGACAGCCCTTTTTGGGCATGTGCACTCAAAAGGAAAGGGGGGGGGTCCCACAGTAAAATACAAAAGACCTAAATACAGCTTGCAAGATACACACATTTTTTATGGAACAATTATTTTAAAAAGTACAATGCATCAATAATTTTAACGTAAAAACGAAAACATTTTTGTAGATACGTACAGGCAAAATAAAAAAAAAAAAGAAAAAACATTTGGTATATGTCGTGGGAAAACAACAGAACAGCCCACTTAGTGTATAATTCTCTCAGAGATAAAAAAGCCCAAAGATTTTATAGACAAGTTGCAAGTCACAGCAATGAACAATACTTTTTTATTTCCATATTGAACAGTATTTGACGTTTATACAAGTTTTTAAAAGCTACGTCCCAAGTTGGCCTCTGCTCAAATTTACAACTCTAATTTTCTGCACAAAATTGTCTTCGCTCGTAATATTAATTCGAAGCATTTCCCGGGTTGTGGTCCGTGTAAGACATCTGAAAGCTGCGTTAGCTGTGTTGGAAAGCTAGCACTGCGGGGCTACCGCCGGAGGGTTAGTTGCCATTGTAACTTTCTGTATTTCCTCGACGCGGGTTCCCTTAGCTTGCCATGCTCGCTCTGTCTCATTTCAGAACTGGAGCAAAATTTTAGCCTGCTGGTTCCTATCTTTATATTGGTTATTACATATCTGATCAAGCTCAGCTTTGCATGAACACTCCCACAGTTAAAGGGCAACTCCGGTCCACACTTTCGATTTTGGGATTATGACTGTTTTTAGTGCAGTCAGGGTCACTGAATTGCAAGGTGTAATTTTTTTCTCGTTATTGTGCGTAGTTTTAAAGATATCGACGCCTCAAAGATTTGTTTGGGGCACGGCCATCGAAACCGAAACTAAGCGCTCGAGGCTCCGGCAACACTGGAAATCAGCCGCTATGTGAACGTGACGTCAGGATCGTTCTCGTTCAACAAGTACACAGGCCGAGCGGCACCTACCTCTGTTGCACTAGCCGTCTAAAGATAGGAGGTAAGCTGATTTTGTTTTAATTTTGTATACGTGGTAGTTATCTAGCATATGTAGCAAGAGTTAGTGTGTAAACCCAAAAGCTAGCGACTGGAAAACCTGTGAACTCGTACGATGCTGTACTCGGCGGCCGCCGCCGTGCGTGCGCTATGCCGTACTCGTCGCTTGTATACCCAAAAGCGAGCGACTGGAAAACGAGTGAACTCGTTCAGTACCGTACTCAGCGGCTGTCGCCGTGTGTGCGGTCTTCCGTACTCGTCGCTAGGCCTAAATTGTCATCGGGGCTCCATGGATGGAGCGGCGTTGCTCTACGCCGCGCTACCAGTGACGCACGGTACTGGGGGCCCTCTCGCTTTCGCGCTACGGGTCGGTTCCAGACAAGAAGCTTCGAAGCTCTCCGGCGCGGGCCGCGACGCCCGAACACACGTGTGCTTGGCTGTACACGTGTTTTTTTTTTGTTCTTCATTCCTTGGGCGCGTAAAAGCCGAAGTCTAAAGTCCACTTGTCGAACAGCGTTCACCCACACCTTCTCCAATTTCCGGCCCGTTAGAAACTCGTGAAAAAGCACCTCCGTGTTGCGCAGCGGGTTGTTTGAGCAGCCCACAGCGCTACAAATTGCGCTCAGCATCTTTCGAGGAACAGCTGGGCAGTCTTGGGCGCTCCGAGTTGGAGCACCCAGGATTCCAAAACAAGTCTTGGAGTCCTCACAAGCAAATAAAACAAAAGGCTATACGCCTCGCAAGTGGGCTCATTTTCGCCTTCTGCGCACGAGAAAGGAAGTAGCGGTGACGTCATAACGCCGAGCCCTGATTGGCTGATCGCGATCCCCTATCTGACCGTCGTCTGCTCCTTTGCAACGTCGTCTGCGTCTGTCTTACCTTTCCTGCGACTTTCGGAAGTGCAGGTCTTTACGAGCGAGCTTGACTTCGCCTTTCAGAGAGGGCAGGCGAAATAACTCGAACGGCACGTTGTTTGTGTCTAACAACTAGCAGACGCGCATTAAGGAGGGAAGTCAAAGGACTCACTGGCGAGGTGTCCCGAGGCGCCGAGGTTTGTTTGCTAAGAACCAAGAGGTGAGCGTTGTAGTGTCCGCAAGTTCCCTCCCAAATCCTTTTTCCCTCCTTTCGTGTGCGGCGAGACCCCTCATTCTTTAACGGCGTCGGCGGGTTGGCGCAGTTAACGTCATCTGCTTTACGTCTGCTATTCAAAGCGATGGCTGCTTTACCTTTCCTGCGTCTGTCGGAGATTCACCGCTTTTTCACCGACGAGAGTCATCGTTGCCTCGGGAAACAAGGAGATAACAAGAGGATGAAATTGACCTCTTAATCTAAAATTGAGGTCAGCGATCAAAGTATAATACGCGAAGGGTTCACAAGGGTCGCGCGGGCATATTCCATTCAACACGCCAGCCGGTCGTGGGCAGACGGTCGCCGAGTGGCTGCTAGGCCTAACTGCCGAAGCTCGCTTGGTCACGTTCGGTGGAATCGTGGCCGTTGGTGCTTTTCCCGGGAGTTTGTGGATCCAGCGTTCTTGTTCGTAGAGGTCCGTTTCAAGTACTTTTTGCTTTTTTCTTGCTGCTTGAAGTCGGGACGCGTGAGAAGCGCACGTAGAAAAATAAACGTCCGTGGGTCGTCGCGACCGCGACGCTGTCGGCCATGCTGATTTGATCGTAAGAAGTGCGTAAGACGGCTTTGGAGTTGTTGTAGGATTTCGTCGTAACCTGCGCAAAACTTACGAAAATTTCGTTTCGTGAATACGAATTTGTTCTAAAGTTTTGTCTTACACACATTTTTGGCGTAAGATCATTTCGTGAATCTGGCCTCTGCACTTCCGAAAGTCGCAGGAAAGGTAAGACAGACGCAGACGACGTTGTGAGCAGACGACACTCAATATAGGGGGTCGCGATCAGCCAATCAGGGCTCGGCGTTCTGACGTCACCGCTACCCCCTGCGCAAGAAGCAGACGAACTTGCCCTCCGCATACCGAAGCTACACGGGCTACGGATAAAAACAACGGCTAAACACGCCAATCACAAGCCGAAGAAGTGGTGTTAGCGGCTCAAAGAAGCGTACTCCGCACAATGCCCGGACCGGAGGAAAAAAAGAGGGAATGAAACTGACGTCACGGCCCAATGTTGCTTTAGCGATCGGCAACCCGCTGGCCACCCGCTAAGGAGCAGCGGCTCGCGGCCGGTCGCATTTTTATTATCGGCATTAGTTGAGAATGCGGCGTCCCACGGCTGTAATATTTTGGCTGGGGTCGTATTTTGTGTCACTACAGCGATACTAGTAATTTATTTCATTTTGAGTTTTGGCAGGAGTTGCCCTTTAAAGAAGAGTTTGACGTACCTGTGAGAGTCGAGTTGAGGGCAAAGCCAATGTCCAGCTGGCTCTTTAAAGCCAGAGGATGATCAGGTGTGACGGAGACAACAGGTGCATTGATAGATTCCGGGTCATGACACGGCTCTGAGGTCACATGCTTATTCGTTGCACAAGATAGATTGTCATTATCACTGTCAGCTTTCCGTTTAAAAAAAGCTTCTGATGTCCATTTTCACTCCTGACCCCCCCCATATCAGCCCACGGTTATATAAAAAAGTGGGATTGGGTGCGGAATGTGGCCCAATCAAGCAACTGGGCCAAGAGAAAGCCAGCAACAGCAAAGTACCACCCTGTCACAGATATTCGAGTGTCACGTGTGTGAACACGGGGGCGTCAACGAGGACAGTCAGACACTCCTCTTTTGCGCGAGTTGTGGCCCGGGGGAGTATCGTTGTTGACATGGTGCAAATAAAATTTCGCAGAACTGCACTGTGCAAAAGAGGACGCCTGGCCCCAAATTTTGACTTCCCTCTTCTCCTTGCCCATGACCGCAACATGCTACGGGCAGGAGGCACTCACTTGATCGAATGATCGTTTTAGCGAACGCCCACGTTTCACCGAATGACACTTTAGCGAACAGTCGGACGCCGTTTTGCGGCGTCCGACTATTCGCTAAAGTGTCATTCAGGTGGGCCAAATGAGTTCACACTTCACACTTTCCAAATGAGTTCACACTTCACACTTCAAATGAGTTCACTATTCGCTAAAGTGTCATTTTCAGGTGGGCCAAATGAGTTCACATTTTTGTAATGAGCCGCTGCAGACTGTCGCCGCGAAGCGGCGTAAGCGCAGCATGGCGGATGGGTTAACGCGCACCTCCGTTATTCGCTAAAACGTCGATTCGCTCAAATGTCGCTGTTCGCTAAAAAGTCATTTGTTCGCAAAAAAGTCATACGGGCAAAGGAGAAGAAAAACCCAAAGGCACATATACAAAACAGAGCACTGGCATAGACAGGGGGTTGGTTTGGGGGGTTGAAACCTCCCAAAAATGCCGAAGCTACCTGTCCCCTCTCCCTCTTCCCCCAGGGCCCCCTTCTCGCTCCACTCCTTACGCAGACGAAGCAAAGGGGGAGCACGCGATCTCCAACTCGTAGCTACGACGATTTGTTCTGTTGGGCTTTTCGGAAGAATCCCGCTCTGATTTTGGGGCATTTCACCAACTTTCACCCGAATGATTGTGATTCCTCACAACACAGGATTGCGGTGTTCTCGGAAGTAACTGTTCCTCCCCATGTGTTTTTTTTTTTTTTTGTTGTTTTTCAGCTGGGCGTGGCTGATCGCAACTGACCGAGTGGAGACCTTGTTCTTTTTTGTGTTTATTGTTGAAGGATCCAAAGGAAACAAAAGTGTGTGGATTTTATTTTTAGGATAGCTTTCGGTTTCTCTGTTTGCTGGAAAAGCTATTTCGCGACATCATTCGATCCCCCGTACACGAGAGAGCCGGGGAAGGGAGGGAGGGGTAGGCACTTTGGCTTGGGGGGAGGGGCAAGTGCCTCTTTTTCACCTTCTGCCAACGCCCATGGGTACGAGTGCGATCACGCTGCCTGCGGACAGATGCTTAAGCCCCTCGGGTGCTCGCGGAACACAAACAAGCGTCGGAGCAGCTGCGTCCAGGCACCTTCTCCAGCGGAGCACAGTCACGATGGAGCACTACTCCACCGCCACTAGCTGCGTAGAGCGCGATTGATAGCAGGTGTGAGAGTGGCACTATGCAAAGCACAATTCAAGGCACCACTCGCGATCAAGATCGATCGCGTGTAGATGTGTTGCGCATCACCGCTTGCCTATTCACGTTACCTCACTGGGCGTGATTCCTGTAGAGGCGAAGAGCAGAAACATGACGCGTGCGGCGAGCTATTGGGGCAGTTAGTACCTACACTGGGCGTTTGAGCGAAAGCCAAACGAGTAACGTTTATTTCCAGGCCGTAAATAACTTCGGAACACTGGCTGCGGTCGCAGGTCCTTAGGCCTAAACACACCCTTCCATCCTGGCGAACGCGAACGCTACAGCAAAAAGCGGCAGTAGTGTAGACCTGTGTCTGTGTGCGTATGTTATCCACTTTCACACCAACGATATCTTCCAATCACTGCACCGCTGCACATTTTCACTTGGGGCATGGAGCAACACCTCCTAGAAGACAAGGCCGTAGCACTCTTCTCGTGACGTCGCAAAGGAAGGCCATCGGGGGCGCGCGTCGAAGCGAAGGCAACGCGCATGGATCGACCGTCGTAACGCGTTTTTAGTCACATACGCGTGTCATCTTGGCTAAAATGAAAGCTGCACATAGCAACGGGTCTAGAAAACATTTTATTACAAGAGCAAAATATTACACCGCTAAATAATCGGTACGAAATGGCACGAGGTATGCGTACAAAACGTCTATAGAATAATGTGATTGTTTTAAGTCGAAAACATTGAGTCATGCAATTATTGTTGTAGGAATGCATATTTTATACAGAAATACTTCGACAAAATGGCGAGACACGCAGTGATTGGGAAACAGCAAAACAGAACAGTTAAAAATCAGGTAGACGTAGTCAACACGGACAAGGCAAGACAGGAAGCGAAAAATAGGGAGTCTAACCAAAAATTTAATAAACATTTACCCGACGTTTCGGGACCAGTTCGGTCCCTTGTTCACGGGTGAGTGACGAAAAGAAAAGAATGCGTGTCGCCTAAGTGCACATACGGATGTAGGGGGCTTTGCTCACGTCATGCAGTCCCGAGATGTAGCTGCTGGGCAGGGAGCCCAAAGAACAATTCATGTTCCCCTTTGTGTGCTGGATAAACCAGGACTCAACGAAGAGCCGCTTTCGCCAATTCCTCTCCAAAGCCAGCACCGTGCCTCCCTCGAAGTCGACAGTGTGGCCGGCTGCTTCTGCGTGCTCCGCGAGGGCGCTCACCTCCACATCCTTCTTCCGGACATCATATTTGTGTCACGTACGCCTCTCTGCGAAGTTTTTACTTTCGCCAACGTATGAGGCCGGGCAATCTTTGCCAGGTATGCGGTAGACCAAGCCTTGGGCCCTTTCTTTGGGGGGCCGATCCTTCGGGAGGGGGAGGCGGTGACCGATTGTTGACACAGGCTTATGAGTCACCGCAATCCCGTAGCGACCGAGGACGCGGGAAAGGGTCTCGCTGGTGCGGCTAATGTAGGGGACATAGACGCAATCGGAAGGGGGACCCCTGCACCCTAGGGGTGGCTGCCTTGATTTCTCGAGTATCCAACGAATAAACCGTTTAGGGTAGCCGTTCTTGCGAAGATCCGATGTAACGACCTTGATTTCCTCCTGGAGACTTTTCTTTGTGGAGCAGTTAGCGAAGGCGCACCTGAAGAGTGCAGAGGCCACCGACGCTTTATGACATCGGAAGTGGTGGGAATCAAACCCCAGGTATCTGCCAGTATGAGTTGCCTTCCTGTAAACAGAGAAGCTTAGCCCACTGCCACTCCTGGTTACCAGTACATCCAGAAAGGGAAGGGAACCTTTGTCTTCGCGTTCGACCGTGAATTGTAGCGACTTATCCACCGAGTTCAGGTGCTTTAGAAGACGATCCACCTCGCTGGTTTTAACAACGCAGAAACAGTCGTCCACGTAACGCAGGAACGTTCTGGGTTTAGGCTTGAAAGTGTCGAGAGCCTTGCGTTCAATGGCCTCCATTGTGAGGTTTGCCATTGTCACAGATATGGCTGCCCCCATGGCTGTGCTGCTGGTTTGCTTGTAGTACTTCCCGTTGAATGACAAGTATGTGCTGTTCAGGCAGAGCTCTAGTAGTCGGCAGATCTCGTCAACCGATAGGCACGTTCTCTCCGGGAGTTTTTCGTCTGCCGAGAGAGCACTTCTTGCAACAGATACTGCCAATGGCACCGGGATGCTGGTGAACAAAGACACCGCGTCAAAAGAGACGAGGCTTTCGTCGTCACGTAGCTCTCAATCGGAAACAAGCTCTATGAAGTTACCAGAGTTCTGCATGTACGTTGGAGTCTTCTCGGTGAGGGGTGAGAGAAGCCTGTGTAGGTAGTTGGAGACGGCGCGCTAAGGTGATGTTGTGAAGTCCACAATAGGCCGAAGTGGTACACTGGCCTTTTGTATCTTTGGGAGACTGTACAACGCCGGGATGGATCCGTTCTTGCAGATGAGCCTCATGTAAAGGCTGCGGAAGTCAGGGTATTTCTGGAAGATGATTGCCAGTGTTTTGTTGAGCGTTTCTTGCACTTTTCTCGTGGGATCTCTTCGCAAGGAAGTGTAGGCACTGCTGCCAAGGAGCTCAAGCGGCTTTTGGTCGTACTTCACCCTGTCCATGACGATGGTGGCGTTTCCCTTGTCTGCCCGCAACACTACGATGTCTTTGTCCTCCTTGAGGCGACGCAAGGCCTGGCTTTCCTCGGCCGAAATGTTGGGAGGTTTCCGCTGAACTGCCTGAGATATGACGCCGATTGCTTTCAACCAAGCCTCCTCGCAAGTAGGCGGGTCCAACCCACGAAGACCGGGGAGGGGCAGCTTGCGAGTAGTTAAGTTAAAACCCCGGCCTCTTGCCAGTACCGATGTCTCTGAAGGGGAGAGCTCTCTCGATGAAAGATTGCACACAAACCTCGTGTCGATTCCGCGGAGGCTGGAGGCTGAGTTGTCCGGCCGAAGTGCAGCCAGCTTCTTTGCATGCACCTGTTCTTTGGTCCGAGAGCAAGCGGAAGCGGTGTCGCTGGCCAAAGTATCCAGGGCCTGGAACACCTCAGGTATTCAATGTTCCAGCTGTCGTTGCATGAAGAAAAGTGCCATGTCTTTCCGTTTGATGGTGTCGTGGCATTCGTGGATCCGGGCACACAAAAGACGGCGTTCTGCCTGGTCGACGATGCGATGTCCCTCGGCGGTGTGGACAAAATGCTTGAGGCGGAGGCTCTTGGGCACAAAGCTGAGGTCTTTGCACTTCTTGCTCAACGCAAGATGAGACTTGAAGGTGGTGACGGAAGACGTAAGATGTACATACCGCTTTGCAAGCTGACATGTGTCTGAACCGTAGTCATCGAAAATTGACCTGCAGGTCAACGTTCGGCAGCCCTCTGCCTGGTTAGTAGTAGACATGAAGCGAAAAATAGGGACTCTAACTAAAAATTTACTAAACATTTACCCGACGTTTCGGGACCATATGTGCACTTAGGCGACACGTGTTCTTTTCTTTTCGTCACTCACCCGTGAACAAGGGACCGAAGTGGTCCCAAAATGTCGGGTAAATGTTTATTAAATTTTTGGTTAGAGTCCCTATTTTTCGCATCATGTCTACTCCTAACCAGGCAGAGGGCTGCCGAACGTTTACCTTCAAGGCAAGACAAGTGTTTCTCACGATCATGTAAGCGACATTATCGCGTGCAGTCACTGAATTCTTGCGTCATACCCCGGCCACATGGCAAAATGAATGTAATTTCGATTGAATGACATTATGGGGTCGACAAATCCGCTTGCGGCGCTCGTATAATCACTCAAGACCGCGAGCTGATTAAATCCTGTATCACTGAATGAAAATATATTAACTTTTCCGTGTGGAAGGGGTACTAAACTTACTACTTAGTCTACTAATTTACTTCTCCCTATGGGCTCGAGCTGCCTTAGAACAAAACATAACTTATTTTGCATATACTACTATTACCTTAATACAGTTAGGATTCTGGTATAAACGCGGTAAAGGCAATAAAATAACTTTAGTATAAATAAACACAGAACCACAAACAACGCACTTTCGATAATCACACAAACTTGTTTTTCACCTTCCAGTGAAAACTAGAAGGTGAAAACCTTCTATATTACCGCGCATATTTACAAATGTCGACACAACTGCACACGGATAACGACAAAGAACAAAATTGCAATCTATCATGCGATTAAAAAAACAAACAAATGCAGCATTTTACTTGCGTCCTACATGTCCAAGAAAGCCCGTAAATAAGTTGTTTCTCACACATGTCGATCGTATCCATACGTCCCACAATATCCGTGACGAACACATTTGAACACGAACTCCAAGAAGCCTCTCTCTGTCGAGAGATAGGTCTATCGATTAATCGACCAGAGTCTTCGTTGGCTAGTTGTCACACATGTCACTCAAACCGTAGCAGGATAGCAGGACTTGTTTCACGAATCCACGTAAATGCCGTAGTATCAAGCGAACACAAAAAAACTACCCGAGACTACGGTGATGACAGAAATACGACGGGAAACAAGTCTCAAAGGTACCTCGCACTAGAGCAGCGGCGACGAAAGGCTTAACGTTGTCGACCCATCTCAATGCTCGTGTGCGCTCCCTGCGACAATGACAGGATTTCTTTTCGGTTTCCTTTCCTTCTGAGATGTCTCAGCGTTCCTTTTCAGACAGTCAGCAGCTCACACACAACGTAAATTTACCAGAATCGGAACCATATGGCATCGGCAGCATCGGAGCCGGTCCTTTCGAAAAGTGTGGGGTGCTGCGGAACTGCACGTAGTCCCGCGGTTACGGGGATACTCATAAATATAAATTTGGTACTCTCAAAAACATTTATATTATATATATATATAATAAATTGTACAAGACTGCGCCTTTAAAACGTATATTAATGTCGGATAAACGCGCATGAACACCACCGCGCCGCTTGTCAATTAACATTTTTTTCACGTCGATAGCATGGATAGCGGTATTTTCTCACTTAGTTGCGCCATGGACTTCCTTCCTCCGCCTTTGTGACGTAACCTCTCAGAGCGCTATCAGCGCTATCGTGGAGCCTTCCAAAACGGCAAGCGTTCGCTCATCGACGGTAGCAGCCTGGGGAGGAGAACGCGTAGAGCGGTAGAGCTAACAGCAGGGTGACTGCTTTAGCCAATCACAGTATTCTTCTCTCCTCCCTTTCCTTCTCTCCCTCTCTTTTCTCCTTCGCGGGGCTTTGTCGTGGGGTGTCTCCAAATACGCCTTCCACCCCAGGAGCCATCCTCCAATCAGAGCGCGGCGAAGTGACGTAAGGCATCGGCACGCTCGGAAGAGCAGACGGTGCAATCTCCATTCACAACGCCTAGTAGTAGTAGTCGGAAGAGCAGACGGCTGTAGGACCGTAGGACTGTGACTAGAGTGCTTTGTATGGTCAAGCGTTTCGTGACGTTGAAAAGAGCGCTTTATCCTGAGCTGTGATCTGCGTCATCCTCTAGTGCTGCGGACGTTGTCAACATGGCACAGCGAAATGCCGATCCTTTCGGGCAGTACAACGATAGAAATGGTTAGTACCATTGCCTCGCATGCTATGCTTCGCGTTCATCGCTAACGCATCTTCAACTATCACAGTCTCCACTCAACTCTGAACACATCTTCAACTCTCATTTCTCACGCTCTCAACTCTCACAAAAACTTGACCGGTCAGTTGACAAAGAAAGCGCGCTTTCCAGAGCTCCTGCGAAGCTAAGTGATTTTGGGTACCCTATTTTCCGCATCGTTGTATTAAGACGCACCCCCCCACTTTTCGCAAGTTTCTCGGTAAAAAATAGTATACGAGACGCACCTGTGTATCAGACGCGCCTATATTCATCCACTTGCCTCGAAGAAACTTCATAACGTGTGCTTGCGCAAATATCGTGAAATGTCATACTTACCGGTCCGTGCCTTAAAAACTCGCAAAGCGACGTTTCTTTTTTTTTATGGAAAATAGTTTTTTTAGTTGGCAAATAGCGAGCGCTCGGCGCGCTCTCACGTTTCACCTTATGTTGTTCCGCAGCGAGCCGCTGAAATGTGCCCTAGAGCAAGGAGCTCGCGCTTGTAGCCTTTCCTGCGGTACATTATAAGTAGGGCTCCGTGTTTTCGGATAAATTCGAAAAACTCCGGAAAACACCCGCCGGTAAAATTTGTGTCAATTCGGATTTATCCGATAAACTCCGAATATTTATATGTCAATGCCATTCCCCCCCCCCCCCCCCCCCCCCCCCCCGCAGGCAAAAAAAAAAAACAGTAGGATACTTTTTTTTTTTTTTTTTTTTTACAGTTTGATCAGCACAGAGCCAATGATCCTGGGAAAATTCCACCATAACTATCTTTCAAATCTCGGACCGTTGTCGAAAGGGGTTTTGCCGCTTGTCTCTTCAAGGTTGATTCAAAGCAACAGGTCGTTCGTTGTACATTCGGATCACGACAAAAGCCACTCTTTTGGTTTCCAGTTTGGGCCATGCGATTTGCGATTTGGAGAAAGGAAATGGTGTGTTTCAGTAACAGTGAAAACTATGAACCATAGGGATTGTATAAAATCGGGAAGAGAGGGGCAGTTCAAACTCTCTATTACCTCCTTAACCACTCCACCTCGCGCGGCCGCGGGCTGGATTGATGGAATAGGATGAGATGACTACGAGCTTCCTAGCGAGTAGCGACTACCTCCGGGAGTTTATTGAGTTTAAGGTATCGGCGTTTATCAAAGCGCCACTTGTGCGTGACTTTTGTCGTGGATAAATTAGTATTGCCAATGGCAATGGCACCAAAACGCCAAATTCAACTGAAGCTATTTCAATTGATACAAGCGCGTTTTATTTTTTATCTGGCATACGTTTACATTCGGTTATTATTTATTTATTTATTTTTAATAGGAAACACAGTGAAATTAAACACCGAATTTCGGAGAATTGGAAATAAAAAATATAAAAACTCCGATAAACTCCGAATCTCCGGAAAAAAATAAACTCCGAAAAACACCCTCCGATTTTGACGAAAAATAAACTCCGAAAACACGGAGCCCTAATTATAAGTAGGGTTCCGTGTTTTCGGATAAATCTGAAAAACTCCGAAAAACACCCGCAGGTAAAATTTTGGTCCATTCGGATTTATTCGATAAACTCCGAAATCCAATGTGCCAAACTCTTTCTCTCTCCCGCCTTCACCCCCCCCCCCCCCCCCCCCACACACACACACACACGAAAGTATTTTACAACTAATGGTTTCGATCAGCGCGTAGAGTCAATGGTCCTGGGAAAAATGACACCACTTTTGTTTTAAATTTCGGTCACGACAACAGGTCATTGTACTTTCGGGTCACGACAAAAGTCACTGTTTATGTCACGTTTGTGTCATACTATTTGTGCTTTAGATGAAGGAGAGGTTGTGTTTTTGTAACATTGGAAAGCTATGGACCATAGAGATTGCATAAAGTGGGGAAGAGGGACAGTTGAAACTTCTCTATTACATACTTTGCCACTCTGCCTCGCGCGGTAGGTTGATGGAATAGTATGAAATGAACACAAGCTTCCCAGCGACTATCTCCAGGTGTTTATTGATTTTAAGGCATCGACATTTATGGAAGCAACACTTGTGTCCAACTTTTGTTGTAGGACAAATTAGTATTGCCTGTAATATAATGGCACAAACGCCGAATGCAACTGAAGAAAATATTAATGGATACAATCGTGTTTTTCTTTTTGTCCAGCAGACGTTTACACCGGGATATGATTTATTTATATTTAATAACAGACACTGCGGAATTCAACTCCGTATTTTGGAAAATCGGGAATTAAACAAAAAATAAACTCCGAAAAGCGCCCTCCGAATTTGACGAAAATTAAGCTCCGAAAACACGGAACTCTAATTATAAGGCAGTTCCCCTCTCGAGATGCGAGCAACCTCTCCGTGTGGCGCTTGTAGATCTGGAGCCAGATCGAGTCGGTACACTCTTTGGCAGGGAAAGAACACAAGCAGAAAATCGTAGATGAGATGAGGGATGCAAATGTACCTAAACAGTGTACAATTCTAATTCGAACTTTTTTTTTTTTTTTTTTTTGTCAAGTTAGACAAGTGCTGTCTTCACCGTGTGTTTATCAACCCCGGCGGACATTAGATGAGGGGATAACCGTTAAAGAAAATCTGTTAATTAACTTGAACTGTTGGTTTTGCATTCAAGGCAATTACTATTGAAGGCAGTATCAACATAAACAAAATTTGCAAACATGTTTTTTTATGTCATTTTTATGTTCACAGACGCCGGTTTGATGCTACGGTGACCTCGAGCGCATGTCGGGTCTGCGGAGGCTACGATGAAACGGTGGAGCACGTTGTGCTAGATTGTGCGGGACTTCAGCCGTCCCGGTGCCCACGCCTGCAGAGCCCCTTAGTGCTCGCTGAGGCGTTGGGCTTCACAATTACTGAAATCGGGCGCAACCAAACAGACTACTCTGATGGACAAAACTCTGCAGCTACGCAGATAAAGGGGCCTTCTAGCGGCTGGCACAAGCTTGTAGTAGCCACTAAACGAAGACTTGAAGATTGGTGGAATAAGATCCACCTGACCACCTCAGGGGGCATTAAGACCTCCTCGCTCCCAGGGATCGGCACGAACTTAGTTCGCGCTCGCCCGTTTCAAAGGGAACAAGCCGCATCATCATCATCATCATCATCATCGTAATTGAGTTGTAGATATTAATCAATTTCCGGCGTTTTTTCGCCCGATTAAGAATTGCCCAATAGAAGTGCCGCAAGCCCTGCGCACTCAACGTTGACATTGCCGAGATCATGACGACATTAGTGAGACGACTATGTCACTCTTCCGAGCTTGCAGTGCTCTTCAGCGCAGTTGTTAAATCAAAAGGGAAATTTGATTGATTCATATCTCAATAGCCCATTACCTTTACTAAATTATTTTTTTAATTGTACTGGACATAGGCGTAGACTTCGGAGGGGGGGGCATCGGGGCTTGTGCCCCCCTCTGGTGAGATCCAAGTTGACAAAATACATGGGAAATAAAATCTCAGCGTGCTTTCGTTAGCTTCTAATAGCTTCAATCTCCAGTTCAGGCGAAAAGGTAACGCGCAGCACCCCCTTCCCCCCCCCCCCCTCCCCCTCCCTCCTCCTCCTCCGGGAAAATGGAAAGTCTACGCCGCTGGTACTGGATCATTAGTAAAATAGCGCAAAACAACAAGGAAGAAAGGACGAGATAAACAGGAAGGGCGCTAATTTTTCCTTTCTTCCTTGTTTGTTTTGCGCTATTTTACTAATGATGAACGACCAACTAGCCCGCCAGCTCACCTTATTGCTGGTACTGGAACTTATTATAATTCTGTCAATACTGCAATTCCGACAGTAACCCTAAAACAAAACATTTAAGTTATTTTAAGGGCAACTATGGTCAATATATATATTGTCTTCCTGACGAAGGCCGGACTCCGGCCGAAACGTCGAAGAATAAATCGTCCGTTGTTGCTGTTTTCACTAAGGGGTTCTTTCTCATATATATATATATATATATATATATATATATATATATATATATATATATATATATACATACATACAGGATGTCACAAAAGAAAATTTACACGGTCTTTTTTACCGCAAAAATAAACTAGGCATCGCCGAACGCTCATTTTCCGACCAAAGGTAGAGCTATAGGTCACAACCAGATGCCAAAGTTTCAGCCCCATCCGATAAGTTAATCAAACGTTATTAGTGATTTTCTGAAAATCTCAATGGTAAAATGGAGCCCAATTTTGCCCGTTTTCGGTTTCTGGTGCCATAGAGCCCCATGTGTTTGAAACTCCGTCGGCCGCCATTTTCCCATTGAAATTTTCAGAAAATCACTTATAACTTTTGATTAAGTTATCGGATCGGGCTGAAACTTTGGCATCTGGTTGTGACCTATAGCTCTACCTTTGGTCGGAAAATGAGCGTTCGGCGATGCCTAGTTTATTTTTGCGGTAAAAAAGACCGTGTAAATTTTCTTTTGTGACACCTTGTATATATATATATACATATATATATGGGATTACGACTGGTTTTAGCTGAAGCAGTTTTCCTGGATTACATGGTATAATCTGCCTGAACGATAGGCTCCGAGAACATAATCTTAACGTCAACAACTACCGGAATGGCCGCCATATATCAGTGCATTGTCAGGACTGCGGAAGCAGACCGTTGTTTGGCAAATGCTCAATACTGGCCAAACATAAAAACAGAAATAGTCGAAGCGGACGAGATAAAGAGAGGTGGTGTAGGTTGTGTTAGCGTTGCGTCCATTAACCTGTTTGATAAGGAGTTGCTGTTCATGCGAGCGGCGGCTAGGTCTGGGATGGGACTAGAGCGTGCATATATGGTACATTTACACGTTGATTAAACAGTTGCAGTCAGCGCTCGTGTGTGCCTTGTCTCTTCTTCGTCCTCGTCTAAAAGCGCTACCATGACCGAGACATCCCAATACCAACTAGCCCAGCATTCAGCATTCTTAAGTAGTGGAATATATATATATATTTGTCAGGGTGTGGACGTTTTAATTTTAAAGCATATTTTTGGCTCTCTTGTCCTACCTGCCGGTGTCAGCTAAATAACCTTTGTGCGCGCCTCCCGGTATTGTGACAGCCCCCAGACAATTTTCACGATGTCGCCAGCTCCCGCAAAGTTTGTACCGAGGTCCGAAAGCGTGCATACAACGAAATGAAACAACATCTCGGCCTTTCTAAGATCGGTGATCCTTCTCTGGTCGCAGCAAACAGTAACAGCGAAGCCGATGCCCTCTTCGGAGGGTAAGTACGCCTCACGGGACCTTCCTGCCTCCCGTTCTTGGCGGAGCTCCCAGTGAACGCGTTGAATGCAGCGGCTGCTGTTCTTTCAGCCTGTTCCCCAACTCTGCCTTCCAAGCGCTGCCCACGTCGCTGGAGAGCGAGGAGTACAACATGGAGCACACGCGCAGGGGAAAGTGCGTCATCTTCAACAACAGGGTACGGACCCAATTCGGTACGAACGCGCTGCCGGATATGGGGGCGCGTTATCGAACGCGGTTCGGTGTCCCGGAGCGAAAGCATAATTCCGCTGCTTCGATTGCGAGGTTCCATGGGCTCTCAGTCCAACTTGATTTCCCCACAGCTCAGTGTTTTACCCAGCACAAGGCACATGAACTTGACTCTTTACGATCTTCCTGGATAGAGCGCGGGCACAGTGTAACTAAAAATGTGCCGAGAAAACATCACAGACGTCCATCTGGGAAACGCTAACACTGACCCCTTCACTTTTCTGTTTGGCTTTCTCTTTTGCTTCCTTCCTTTTTTGCTGCCACTTTTTGGCTTTGTTACGGAATCAGTGTTAGTGTTTCCGATGGATCATGCTAATCATTCCCCAAGGATCCACCAATACCGTGGCTCCCAAATGGGGGTCCGCGAAGGCGTTCTATGGGCCCGCGAAGCCCAGCCTCATCTGTCAAGCCCGGCAATAAAAGCTGTTTTTTCTCAAACTGAGAAGAAATGTGCGAAACATCAATGGTTGAGAACCACTGCGTGATCTATGGATCATTCTTTAATTTTTTCCGGCTTCTGTCGCACGCAGACCCGCGTCGGCTTGTCAGTTCTTGCGCCGCATTTGGACCAGCCGTCGGAAACAGGTGAAGAACGAAGTGGAAGCTCCTCCCACCTCTTCCCACTTTAGCAGAGTCGAGTGACCCCTATCAGCGAGAAATTTCTGCCACCCGCCTGAGCTGTGGAAACCCGGTCAGCGTGACTCGCCACCTGCATCGTGCATTCGGAGTTCACCGGCTTTTCATGGAAGTTTTTACTTTATTTGCCTGTTTAGTATGCTTACTCTTTGTGTGCTATCTTCCACTGTGAGAACCAGGGAATACCAGGGCATACCAGCGCTTGTAGCCTGCTCGGCCTTCGCAGGAAACGGACGAAGAGAGCGAACATCAAGCAGCCCGCGACGCGGGCAGTTCGAGGTTCTTGGAGGATTATTCCCGTTGATATAATCTCCAAAAAGCCTTTCCGGCTATGTTCCGGGTCTTCGCGAAAAATAGCTGATAGACTCGGGTCCGGGGTGTGGGGACGGAATAGACACGTTCGTTCATTTGCTTTGAAACTGCGCAAAAAACAAAAAACAAAAAAAAAAAACAGTTTTTTTTTATTTGTGTTCCAAAACACGCCAGATTCCGTCCAATCGTCGTGAAGTGACTATCGTCGAAACTGTAAATTGGATACGCTGTGTTATTTGAGACCTTTCTCATATCCTGTTCTGATATAACGCGGCACCGTGGGGTAAGTGCAATATATGTTGTTCGATTGATGAGACTCGTTGAACTTCATGTTGTGGGCGGGGAATATCCATGCAGTTCGCATATCCTGTGTGGTCAAATATTTTTGACGATTAAAGCGCGCGACACATGGACGGCAGAATCGTTCGATCCGACGTCCGATCCGACAGTCCGAACGCCGCTCCGAATCGCCGCACGCGACAGTTTGAGACACACGCTTCCGACCTTGCATGCGACACGACGATCCGTTCTGCTCCGCCCAGGAGATCCAAGCACTCCAGCGGAGGTCCGCGTTCACAGATCTCTGGTCCCAGATTGACGGTTTAGCTCACACGAGCGAAGTTAGAAGCTCGTTCTTTTTAGCGCGTGCATTCTTTGCCGGGGCCATATTTCTAGAATGGGTCAGCGGGATCCAATTCCACGCGTCCGACTTCCCGTCGCCCGTCCCGTTTTCTTGTTCGTGCCGACAGACCCAGTACGTCATCATGACGTTCGCGCTAGCTGTGCTGTCATTGGCTGGACGCATCCGACAATCCGTCCGCCGTGCGAAACTATCTGGCGCGTTGGACGCATGTCGGATCGCCGATCCAACGTCTGAAGCGACCAAATTTTTCGGATCAGGCAGTCGTACTGCCGGATCGGACGTCGGATCGGATGGATTTTCGCGCATGTGTCTCGCGCTTAAGACCTTTGTAGATTGACACGGCTGAGTGTATGGTGCCGTAAAAAGATCAACAATAAATGAATAAAACATTCAAGTTGCATTTGTTCTGTCGCGCACGGAGTCACCAAAACAGCTTTGCTTTTTTTGCTGTTGTCTCCAAAAATAGTAGTATGCATTCTTAAAAACCCCGAGAAATTATATTCGTCATAGAACAGACAATAAAAAAAATAGAACGCGGCAATTTCGCCTCCATCAGCGTCCGGAAGTGAGCCTTCGTAGGCTGCCACAGCTCACTGACTAGAAAACCCACAGCCCAGCGCAGTCGGGCAACACTGCCATACCCTCTCAAAACCAGAGACGCGCGCTGTAAATCTCTTCGTTCGAGGCTACCGCTGGAAAGGTCTATGGACCTTTTCTGTGTAGTCTTGTTCCCAGCCACCTACCACCTTGTCCCAATCCTGGACTGTGCTTGTATTCTTTGGCACCCACACACGCAAACACGTATAAATCAAATTGAAAGAATTCAAAACCACGCCGCTAGATATGTGCTAAATAACTATAATTTTTATGAGTGTCTCTTAATTAAAGCTTCAACTCGGATGGAAACCTTTACAACTACGACGAAAGTGCCTCCGTCTCAAGTTTATGTATAATCTTTATCACGGTAGCGTCGGTATAGATAAGTCGAGATACCTATTGGAACCCCATTACGTTTCCCTTAGAACTAGTAATCAGAAAAAGATCCGAAAATTTCGCGCACGGACCGATGTTCTAAAATATTCCTTTTTTTTCCGCGGATAGTTAATGACTGGAATGTGCTGCCCGACTCACTTGTCGAGCTTCCTACTGTACAATCATTTTTTGATGAAATTATGTTATTGTAGTCGGTTCGATGTGTGACTTCTGCACGTTGTTAATCATTTTTTGTTTCATATTATTGCAGTATATATTGGCACGTTTCTCCTGTTTGACATGGTTATTTTGCTCTTATTCATTTTCTTATATTATTGCAGTATATATGTTTCTCCTGCTTGGGCCTTGTTATTAGATGTTGCTGTTCTGCTGCACGTTTGCTTTTGTAAATTTATTTCGTCCCCCCCCCCCCCCCCTACTGTAATGCCCATCGGGCGATGTAGGTACCAAATAAATAAATAAATAAATAGGCGTATCCGGTATGGGCGGCGAAAAAATAATCCAACGTTTCAACCTACAAATAGTAAAAAAAAAAAATAAAGGGGAGGCAAAACGAGAAAGTGTGACGGTTACGCTTATATCCCAAATGCCTTCTATTGGCGTGGCAAAGGCAAAACAATGTTTTCGCCCATACTGGAAGTGACGACAACTGAAAGTGACGTCAAGCGGTGCTGCAAGTTCAGACTCGCCCCAGCATCCACGCGATCCAAACCGACGCGTTTTTGCGCTCCGTAAGTCGTGCGCTTCCCGGAAATGGCGTATTTCGTGACGTCGCGCTGATTCCTTCAGCCTTTCGGGCGCAAGGAAGTTGGATGATTTCAACTTTTTCTGAACGCGCACGAACACACGCTGTGACGTAGTTGGGCGCTCTTCTCACGGCCCAACTAGAGTTCCAGTATAGGTTCCCTACGGGAGCCAGAGTTGCGCGTTCTAGAGTTCCTGTATATAGCTACGTACGGTAGCAGAGTTGCGCATTCAGCCTCGGCGGGTAGCCGTAGCGCCGGCTGTAGTGTCGGCTTTCCCACACGCCCTGGATGCTTTGCTCCTCACGTGACTAAATTTGGCGAATAGCGGCTCCGCGCAAGCCGCCGCGCATGGAAAGCAGGAGGGGAGGAAAAGGAGGCGGAAAGCAGGGGAACATACGCCGGGGCGCGAGAAACGTCGGCGGAGCGACCGCAAGACCGAAAGAGACCGGTTTTCAAGCCCCTTGCGATCTCTTAGGACCAGTTCCGCGCTGCAGCTCCTAAGAAGTCGCAAAAGGCTTAAAAACCAGTCTGAAGAGTGTGAACGGTGCCTAAAGGTGGCGCACGGGCCGGATGCTTTGCTCCTCACGTGATCGGTCTCGGCGAATAGCGGCGTGGCCGGCGCGGGGAAAACGCAACTCTGCTGCCCCTTCGGGGGAGCATGTCGAGGAACTCTAGCGCGCTAATCTCCGTAGCGCCGTCTTTCCTGTACGGCATGTTGACCCCGCTCGTCACGTGACTGAATTCGGCGGATAGCGGCGCCGCGCCCAAAAGCAGAGGAATGTACGCCGGGGCGCGTGCAACGTCTACTTTCCTGCACGGCACTTGATCCGACTCCCCACGTGATCGCGCAAATATGACTCTAGGCCCAACGGTGGAGGGCACCGTTGGGTTTTTAGGTCGAAATTTCGCGGTTCGACTGGTTCGAACGGGTTCGACGAACCTTCGACCTTTTAACCGGATTTGATCGGTTCGATTTTGTAGACAGTGTGGCCAGAGACCTTGATACAAGCATGTATAAGTTTGGATAATTATTTTCTTATGCAAAGGGTATTTTCATTTTTTGACCAGTTGCAATTAAAAGAAACTAATTCTAAACACCGAAGAGGTTAATAATTTAATTTTTCTGTACTGTATTAACTGAAATAACCAATCAGTGCTGCCCTTAATTCATTCCTTAGCCATCACCATCCAATCCGAAGCCAACTGGTCAGCCTGTCGCGCATGCGCATAGTAGTCGAACCTGTGTCGAACCTTCGTCTAACGTTTCACAAGAAGTTTGGAAAAGTCGAACCTGGTCGAACTCGAACCTCGACCGGTTCGAGACTTACTTACGATGACGATCTTTTATGTCTCACGCACATAAAAGATCATTTGTTGGTCCTGAATGTACAGGTTTCCCACTCATTTTAATCCAAACGACTATCAATTTAATCCGAGTGTCATCCTGTTTAATTCAGGCGCCATCCAATTTAATCCCAGTGCTACCCAATTTAGTCCCGGCATCAGTCAATTTGATCCACTATATATCCAGGTGCTTATTTGTCTTCAGTGGTTGCGTTCGTTTCGCTTACACTTTTGATAACTAGAGTAATTTTTTATAGAATTAGATTTTGTTTTGGGACAACTGCTATTTTGATCACTTTTTTTTATAACTTGAAGTTACTATACTCGGCGACAACTCTTCTTGGCAATGCAATGGAGAGGAGGAGAGCCCGCGCACAGCTTTATTCAGCGCTCAAAATAGGAGAGGGAACGCGTGCTTCTACCCTTCACTCCATTGTCAAGAAAAGTTCTCGCCGAGCTCAGTCGCATAATTGACGTAGCTTAATTGACATGTTGATTACTCTTTTGATAACCTCAAGTTCTTAGTGGCGCACTCGACTTTGATTTAGCTGAATTGACGTTTTGCTTACTCTTTCTTATTAGTTTGACTTATTATTAATACAATTCAGATGACAAAAATGCAGTTGCAGTTTGTGACTATTTTTTTATTACTTTGAGCAATTATTGACAAATATAACTGAGTAGAAGCTTATTTGACCTTCTGATTACTTTTTGGTTATACAGGCATCATTGACACAAAAAAGTTATAGAACCAACATTTTCATTACTCAGTCTATTACTTTAAAATATAATTGACAAATGCAACTACATAAAGGTTCCGTTAGGATATTTGATTACTCTTTTGATTACTCCGTGTTACTAGTCGCCCAATAGACTTTAAATTAACTCAATAACTTAGTGGTTACTTTTTATCTTTCACCGATCTATTAGTCACACAATTGAGTTTCTATCAGCATTATTAATAGCTCTATTACTTTGAGTAACGAGTGACCTATTTCACTTTATATTGGTCTAATTGACACAAGCTTCACTCTCATTATCACTTTGAGCTTTTATACAACCGAGTGATTTATTATCAGCTCAGTTACCATTTTGATTATTTTTGATTACTTCGAGTTACTATTGACCCAATAGAGTTTAATTCGACATTACTTTGAGGAAATTATAGACTCACGGATTTATTATGAGCACGAGTCACATTATAATTACTATTTTGATCCCATCGAGTTAATATACAGAGTGTTTTACGCAATCTCGACAAATTCAATATTGCAAAAACTACGCGTAGCAAAAAAAAAAAAAAAAAAAAAAAAGCTTGCGTCGATTTGGTCCTGGGCCAGGGGCCTATTTAGGAAAATTATTAAAGTCCGGGATAGAATATTGATTATCTTTGCGTAATTAACTTTTTTAATATTGTGTTTAAGGGTATGGTTTCAATTAGAAAATTGCTCAGCATCATCGAAAAACACTAAATCAACAAATTGCAGAACGACCGAAGGCACGCGCAGCATTTTACGACTTTCTGAGAAACCGCACAAATTCAACGGGTTTTTAAGTTTCGGTTTGCTATCGGAGCGCATCTCGGCCCCGACTGCCCTCGTGGAAAAATAGTGCAACCAGCCTCTGCTGCGCTGTCATCGCGCGACGCAGCAGAGGCTGGTTGCACCATTTCTTCACGGGGCGCGGTGCTGTCGGGGCCGAGATGCGCTCCGATAGCAAACCGAAACTTAAAAACCCGTCGAATTTGTGCTGTTTTTCGGAAAGCCGTAAAATGCTTCGTGTGCCTTCTATCGTTTTGCAATTTGTTGATTTAGTGTTTTTTGATGATGCTGAGCAATTTTCTAATTGAAACCATGCCCTTAAACACAATATTGTCACGAATGACAAATGATGAGGCGAAGAATAACTAAAGAAACTAAACGTTTAATGAGGTGAACTTTTGCCCAAATAACAGAACAGAAAAAAAGGATAGCGTCGCAAGCGTCGATGGCGGCGAAACAGCAGGATCGAACGCTGAGGCGAGACTGACCCCGGCTTGGCACGCGCAGCAGCTTTTGTACACGCGTGAACTTCTGGAGCATTCGGCGGAGAAGGTTCGGCGCGTTGAACATTCTAACCTCGAATGAACAAGACGGTTCTCTAATTTACCAGAACATCACATTCTAGTATCAACAAAAATGTGCAACCGCGGCCAGTAATCGAACCCTGGCCTTCTGCTTGAAAGGCAAGCGCGATAACCATTAGGCCACAGGCGCGCTGCCTATTCGGTCAGCTGCGCTCGCGGCATTATTCCCCAAAAAGTGCATCGTCCCGATGCAGCACAAAAAAAAGAAAAAAAAAAAAGAAAACACAACAAAAGGGCAGCAGAATCGCGAGCCGCAGCTCACAGTTCACAGTTCACAGATCACTCGTCAACGAGAGTGGAAAGTTCTATCGTTCGTAATACGGCTTCAGCCGGACGACGTGCACCACCTCGGGTCGCGGCTGACGTCTTGCAGATGGGCGCGTTCCGTCGGGAAGGACTTCGTAGTTCAGATCGCCGAGGCGTCGTATGATCTTGTAGGGTCCGAAATAGCGTTTCAGAAGCTTCTCGCTGAGACCGCGGCGCCGTATTGGTGTCCAAACCCATACCCAGTCTCCGGGTTGAAAGTGGACGTCCCGACGACGAAGGTTGTACCGGCGTGTGTCGACTCGCTGTTGGTCTTGAATCTTGACTCGTGCCAGTTGACGAGCTTCCTCCGCACGCTGGGAGATCAGTTGAGCGTCGTCGTTGCCATCACCGGTTGGCACGTGAGGCAGCATGGCGTCGAGCATCGTGGTAACCGTCCGGCCGTGAACCAGTTGGAACGGTGTCATTCCCGTGGTTTCTTGAACCGCTGTGTTGTACGCAAACGTGACGTACGGCAACACCTCGTCCCATGCCTTGTGCTCTACGTCGACGTACATGGAAATCATGTCGGCGATCGTCTTGTTGAGCCGCTCGGTTAGCCCGTTGGTCTGCGGATGATAAGCGGGTGTTCGTCAATGGCTGGTATGACTGAGCCGAAGAACTTCTTGAGTCAGCTGCGCCATGAAGGATAACCCGCGATCTGTAATCAGCACTTCAGGTGCGTCGTGTCGAAGGAGATTGGACTCGACGAAAAATTTGGCGACTTCCACGGCTGTTCCCGATGGCAGGGCTTTCGTCTCGGCGTATCGTGTAAGATAATCGGTCGCGACGATAATCCACCGATTTCCTTGCGTCGATGTTGCCCAAGTAAATCCATTCCGACCTGCTGGAAAGGCCTAGTCGGGACAGGTATCGGCTGCAGGAGTCCTGCTGGCTTTGTCGGAGGCCTCTTACGTCGTTGGCACTCATGGCACGACCTTGTGCACAGATGGACTGTTTTCGGGAGCCTCGGCCAGTAGCACTTGTCACGAATCCGGGCGAGCGTCCGGCTGTAGCCAATGTGTCTAGCCGTCGGGTCGTCGTGGCATGCTTGAAAGATTTCTTCTCGCAGGCTGGCTGGAACAACCAGCAGCCAGGCAGGGTTGCTCGTTCTGAAGTTCTTCTTGAAGAGCACGCCTCGCCGCAGAGCGAAGCTTGACAAGTCTCGGGCCAAGACTCGCGGAACTGAACTTCCTTGGCCTTCAAGGTGTTCAATGACGGCGCGAAGTTCCGGGTCGTCTCATTGAAGTGCTGCCATGTCGGCATCTGTCACTGCGCCGAGAAAACGGGCGTCATCGTCGTCGTCATTGCTTTCGGGAGGGGATTCGACTGGAGCCCTAGACAAACAGTCCGCGTCGTTATGCTTGCGGCCAGACTTATGCACAATGGTCACGTCGAATTCTTGCAGTCGCAGACTCCAGCCAGCGAGGCGTCCTGACGGGTCCTTGAGGTTGGCGAGCCAACAGAGAGCGTGGTGGTCCGTGACAACGCGAAACGGAATCCCGTACAGGTACGGGCGGAACTTGGTTAACGCCCAGATGACTGCGAGACATTCCTTGTCGGTCGTCGAGTAATTTTTCTCTGCCTTGGACAGTGCCCGGCTTGCGTAAGCGCAATCACCCTCTCTGCTCCGTCTTGTCTTTGGACGAGTACCGCGCCGAGTCCGGCGTTGCTGGCGTCGTGTGGACTTCCGTTTCCGCTGATGGATCGAAGTGTCCGAGGATAGGGGGCGACTGGAGTCTTTCCTTCAGTTCGTTGAACGCTTGTTCTTGTTCCTCCCCCCAATGGAAGTTCACGTCGTTCTTGGTCAGATGCGTGAGCGGTGCAGAAATCTTGGCAAAATCGCGAACGAAACGTCTGTAGTAAGCGCACAGTCCAAGAAATCTTCTTACGGCTTTCTTGTCTGATGGCTTCGGAAATTCGGGAACAGCGGATGTCTTGGCAGGATCATTGCTTACACTCTAAGCACTCACGACATGGCCAAGGAATTTGAGCTCGCCGTAAGCGAACCGGCATTTCGACGGCTTTAGTGTCAGCCCAGCATTCTGGATAGCCTGTAGCACGGCTCTCAAACGTCTCAGGTGCTCGTCGAAGTCGCTTGGGAATACCACGACGTCGTCGAGATATACGAGGCAGCTTTGCCATTTCAAGCCGGAAAGAACGGTGTCCATTACGCGCTGGAACGTTGCCGGTGCTGTGCAGTCCAAACGGCATCACCTTAAATTCGTACAGTTCGTCCGGCGTGACGAGGGCAGTCTTCTCACGATCCTGTACGTCGACCTCGATCTGCCAGTACCCACTCTTCAGGTCCATCGACGAAACGCATCGGGCATGGCGCAGCCGGTCCAGAGTGTCGTCGATGCGTGGCAGCGGGTAGACGTCCTTTTTCGTTACGGCGTTTAGTCGGCGATAGTCTACGCAGAACCGAAGAGTCCCGTCTTTCTTTTTCACCAGGACTACCGGTGAAGCCCACGGACTGTTTGAGGGCTGGACAATGTCGTCATCGAGCATTTCTTGGACCTGCTTCTGGATGACTTCTCTTTCTTTGACAGAGACACGGTACGGCGACCGATGGACAGGAAGCGCGTTGTCTTCAGCGACAATTCGGTGTTTCGCCACGGTCGTTTGGCGCACCTTTGACAACGTGGAGAAGCACTCATTGAACTCGGCGAGAAGGTCACTGAGTTGTCGTCGTTGTGGGGTAGGCAAGGTTGGGTCGATGTCGAACTGCGAAGGCGGCGTTGTCTTGGGTGGCACGAAAAGAGGTCTTCTGATATTCCGGCGATTGCGGCTGAGTCAGGGAGTTCCTCGGCGTGACCCACGGCGGTGCCTTTTGTAAGATGCTGGGCCCCCTGTCGGAAGTTCGTTATGAGTGCGACAGTGTGTCCGTCTTGGAGCTCCGCGACGCCTCTTGCGATGCCGATCCCTCTTCTATATAAGCAACTGGAGGCTTCCTTCGAGCAAAACGTCGCCGCAGAAAGTCTCATCGACCCCGACGGGTACGAAAACACTTGACCGCGGCGGTAGGTTCACGTGGTTTGCGAGGACTCGTACCGCGGATGACGTTGGTTTGGGGTTCTCCTGTGGTGGAGCAGGTTTTCGAAGCGTCAGCCGGTTTGCTCCGAGGTCGGTGACGGCGCCATACTCGCAGAGAAAGTCCATTCCGAGGATAACGTCCCTCGAACAGTCTTGCAGAACGACGAACTTGACAGGGCACGCCTCACCGTGGATCTCGAAGCGAGCAGTGCATCTCCCGACCGGTGTGATGAAGTGCCCTCCAGCGGTTCGTATGTGAGGTCCATCCCACGGCGTCGTGACTTTTCAAAGGCGGCTGGAGAGCCTCCGACTCAAGGCTCCGGTGTCCACGAGCGCTGATGCGTCGTGGCCGTCGATGACGACGTTTAGGTTTCGATCGTTTCGATCTCTGGTGGCGTTCGAGTGGGGGGCCTCCGACGTTCGTGGAGGATCTTGGCGTCGGTCGTCTTCGGCAACTCCACCTCCAGGGGTTGCCGCGCCTAGTTTCCCCGGCGAGGAGCGAGGGGTGACAAGCTTTCACGTCGGGGTCGGTGCATCGGCGAAGCTGGAAGTCGTGGCAACGGCGATTGGAACTCTCGGCGGGACGCAGGCTCGGGGGACTGAAGTCGTCGCAGGTACTCGTTGATCTCCCGAGGTCGTTCACTATAACGGGAGGCGCGGGTCGTTCGGGTGGAACCCGCGCAGCCCAAGTCGTCGGATGGGCATCGGTGGTAGATGTGGTCTGCTTCCCCGCAATAGAAGCACAGAGGGCGTCGGTCGGGCGTTCGCCACACGTCGGCTTTCCGGGGTGCGCGAGGCTCCGGGCGGGCGTACTGCACCGGGTCGTCGTGGCGTCTGTCGTGTTGCGGCGCAGGAGACTGACGTCGGGGCGGCGCGACATAGGTGCGAGGAGAAGGCGGTGGCCGTCGGGCCACTGCTGCGTAAGTCAACGTGGGCTCCTCGGTGGCTGCCACGACGACGGGAGCCTCTGGTTGGATGGCTCTCTGAACTTCTTCCCGCACGACCTCGGCGATGGAGAGCGAGGCCGGGCGTGCGGCAGCGGGCAGCAGTTTTTTCAATTCCTCCTGGACGACTTCACGGATAATGTCACGGATGCCGGGGAGGGTGGTGCCCAGGTCGGATCCAGATGTCGCCTGAGTAGTTCCGCCACGGTGTTGTTGGTAGTGTCTGGCGCGTGCTAGCAGGGCCCGTTCCATATTTTTCGCCTCCCGGTGACGGACTTGTCGACTGTTGTCGGGGGACCGCGGATGAGACCGCCGAATATCTCGCGTTTGACACCCCTCATCGGGTGGTGCAGCTTCTTCTCCTCGGTAGCCTCAGGATCGGCGCGGACGCTCAAGCGGAGAACATCCTAGACAAAGCTGGTGATGCTCTCATTTAGGCCTTGGGTTCTTGTTCGCAGGAGATCTTCGGCCCTCTCACGTCGGTGTTGGCAGGCAAACGTCTTCTTCAGTTCTTGCTTGCACAGCTCCCACGACGTCAAAGAAGCCTCGTGGTTTTCCAGCCAGTGCCTCGCCGTTCCATCCAGCGAAAAGTAAACTTTCTGCAAGCAGTGCTCAGCTGACCAACCGTTATGGCTGGCCACACGTTCATAATGTTGCAGCCAGTCCTCGATGTCCTCGTGGGCGTCTCCGTGAAAGGCGTCGGAGTCTTGGGTGCGACGGGCAGGTATACGACGGCAGAAGCGGCTGGGGTCTGCGCCTGGTCGGCCATCGTCGTCTTCTTCGGCTTGGGCTTGTCCAGTAGCAAACCGTATTCAGGATCCTCTCCCTTGATGCGGCGACTGGTTCGAGTTTCAGGTTCCGCGTAGAGTGGTCTTCTCACCGGGCTTGGAATCGGACTGGCACTGCGGGCTCTTGGAGGGGAACGCTGCACGGGCCATGCGCCGCACCTCCACCAAAATGTCACAAATAACAAATGATGAGGCGAAGAATAACTAAAGAAACTAAACGTTTAATGAGGCGAACTTTTGCCCAAATAACAGAACAGAAAAAAAGGATAGCGTCGCAGGCGTCGATGGCGGCGAAACAGCAAGATCGAACGCTAAGGCGAGACTGACCCCGGCTTGCCACGCGGAGCAGCTTTTGTACACGCGTGAGCTTCTGGAGCATTCGGCATAGAAGGTTCGGCGCGTAGAACATTATAACCTCGAATCAACAAGACGGTTCTCGAATTTTCCAGAACATCACATTCTAGTGTTAACAAAAATGTGTAGCCGCGGCCAGGAATCAAACCCTGGCCTTCTGCGTTAGAGGCTAGCGCGATAACCATTAGGCCACGGGCGCGCTGCCTATTAGGTCAGCTGCGCTCGCGGCAATACTAAAAAAGTTAATTACACAAAAATAATTAACAACTTAATTATCCAGGACTTTAATAATTTTCCGAAATAGGCCCCTGGTCTAGGACCAAAACGACACAAGCCTTTTTTTGTAGATATGCGTAGTTTTCGCCCTATCGAATTCATCCACTTTTCGTGAAACACCCTGTATATTGACCCAATGGATTTTAATTTGCCCTAATTGACATCTTCATGGCTTGATTACTTGGAGCTAATATTCAACCATTTGATTTGTTATAAGCTTAATTGATATGATGATTAGTATTTTCATTACTTCGAGTTACTATTGACTCAATAGACTTTAAGTCAGCTAATTAACATTGTGGTACCTCTGGGACTACTTTGAGTTATTATGCAAATGTTTGATCTATTATTAGCTCAATTCACAATATTAGTACTCTTTTGACTACTTCGAATTGCTTTTGACCCATAGATTTTAGTACGGCCTAATTGACATATGACGACTCTTGATTACTTTGAGGTAATATTCAGCCAAATTATTTATTATGAGCTCTATACACATTTGCAAGTCCGGCTTCAGGGGTCCAAGCGCACCCATCTGGGGTGCGCTTGGACCCATCATAATCCGATTACGAAGCCTCGCAAAGGTGCCGTAATTGGATTATTGCCGTGCCCAAGAGCGCACCCTACTGCGCAAGATGGCGGCGCCCTGAGATTGGACTTGCAAACGTATATAAAGCTCATAATAAATAATTTGGCTGAATATTACCTCAAAGTAATCAAGAGTCGTCATATTTCAATTAGGTCGTACTAAAATCTATGGGTCAAAAGCAATTCGAAGTAGTTAAAAGAGTACTTATATTGTGAATTGAGGTAATAACAGATCAACTATTTGCATAATAACTCAAAGTAATCGCAGAGGTACCACAATGTTAGTTAGCTGACATAAAGTCTATTGAGTTGAGGCGAGAAAAGGAAACCGGAGACCCGACCGGCAAAGGCCCCATGTAAACATGCGACCGCGCTTCGTGGGAGAGACACGATGCCAGCGCGTTTCTACGTTCCGCTGCGGATGTAGCGATAAATCTTCGATTCGTGCGTGACGTGAACGCCAACGTGAGCAGGGTTCACGTTTTTTCCTTATTTTTATTTGTTACTTAAGACGCAGCTTTCAAAAACAATCGGTGACAACGCGAAGAAACATGCGGACGTTATCTCGCGGCGTGAAGCCATTTACAGCTATTGAACGAAGCCCTAATCTTTTCATGAAGTTGTACCAAATTTGTTTATGACCTTTTTTCTTTTATGTAGATTGTAGTGTCGGCCTGCCTTTTTCTTCATACGCAAGCAGCTCAATGCATGCGGACGAGACCAAGGCTGTCAAGCGAGGCAAAAAGAGGACAGTTTCAATGATCTACGCCACCAACTATAATTGAAGATGCGTATGGTTAACAGTGAACAGCAAAAGCTGAAAGCACCACAGAGCCCTCATTTTAATGTTATATATTAAAAAAATCTATTATTTTGCAAAGCCAGAAAAGAATCTCATTTCTTTGCAGCGATATCTATACGCTTGATCTGGCGTCGGTAAACGAGGTTTGTAAAACATCTCTAAAACTAAACAGAGTTTGTTGATACAATATTCTTGGACATTTAAAGCGCTGTCATATAGAATAAAAAAACACAACAGACACGGGCGACGTGTCTGTTTGCTCAACACTCATAAAGACGAAATTTTGCTGTCTTTTTTTTTGTCGAACATCGAACGTGGCGTTCGACTTAGGTTCATCGCAGTGGCTAAAACTTCAGCGGCGAAAACTTTCGTCGGCGGACGTCGAATGGAGCAACGGTGCCAACTTCATTTCACAATCTCCTTTTCTTTTCTTCAGTTTTTTTACTGGGTCGAAAGTAACTCAAAGTAATCGAAAGAGTAATAATAATGTGAATTTAGCTCGTAATAGATAAACTGGTTGTATACTAACTCGAAGTAATCAAGGGAGTTCCCAAAATGTCAATTAGGCCAAATTAAAGTTAATTGGGTCAAAGTAACTCCTAGTAATTAAAAGAGTAATCATAATGTCAATTGAGCTTATAATAAATAATTTGTTAGAATATTACCTTAAATTAATCAAAGCACTCATCGTAATGTGAATTAGGCCATATTAAAGTCTATGGGCCAAAAAGTAAATCTAAGTAGTCAAAAGAGTAATAATATTGTAAATTGAGCTAATATAAATGAACTGGTTGCATAAAACTCAAAGTAATCAAGAGAGGCGCAGCAATGTCAATTAGCTGACATAAAGTCAATTGAGTAAATAGTAACTCGAAGTAATCAAACTACTAATCACATCAATTAAGCTTAAAACAAATCAATCGGTTGATTATTTGCTCAAAGTAGTCAAGTAATCAAGATGTGAATTAAGGCAAATTAAGGTTCATTGGGTGAAGCCGTGAAGCCGTGGCAAAAGGCCACGGCTTCAATGTGACCACGACCCGGCCCCCTCTTCCAAAAATGGTTGCCGCTGTGTAAGACGGCATTGCGCGTCTAGACCCTAGCGTCCGAGAAGGTGTACGACTTAAAGCGATAGGCATCCTTTCAAAACCTCCGCCGAGGCAACGCCACAATCTATCTCGCGATGAAACTGCTGCGCTTCGGAAGCTCCGCGAGGATACAGAGATTGTGCTACTGCCGGCAGATAAAGGGAAATCTACCGTCGTCCTGGACCGGGAGGGGTAAGAACAGAAGGCACGGGATCTCCTGGAAAGCCCGGCCTATGAAAAGCTCAAGAAAGATCCAACGTCGCAAATTCAGCGGAACATGAACAAGATGTTGTCTGACATTTTCAAGCAATATCCAGAGTCGAAAGCCCTCTACTTGCATCTCATCTGCAGGAATGGCTCTGCGCCAAGCTTCTACGGACTACCCAAGACCCACAAACCTAACGTCCCCTTGAGACCTATCGTGGACTTTACGACCTCACCGCTCCGAGCGCTGTCAAATTACCTACACCGGACTATAGCTCCCCTTATTGGAAATACGCCGACCCATGTGCTGAACACCGGCCACTTCGTGGAACGTGCCTCGCACGTGAGACTCGGCGATGATGACACGATTTTGTCTTTCGACGTTGTGTCGCTCTTTACCAGCGTGCCAGTTCCCTTAGCAGTTGCTGCAACCACACTGTTAGCAAGTCCCGTGTATTTGGCGAATATTTGAGGTGAAAAACACCCTATTTACACAAATTACTATAAATTTACACGATGAGTAACGGATAATTCGTTCAGAAATCATGCGAGGTTGTAAAAAACGTGTTTTGGTTCGGTTATACACGCATAACCGTGTAGCCGACCTCGATAACACGCACCGCCCCCGGCGACGACCGCGGCATTGCCGGCTATCGAAGCACCGGAATGCTTGGGGACACACTTAGAAAGGACCGTCGAGACAAATGCCGCGGAAAGAAACATGTCTCGGAGACAGATACGCACCAAAAGCAATTGCGCCATGTCGCAGGACGTTGGCGAAACCCGCGCTTATCGTGCTCGCCGCCATTTTCTGGTCGATGGCAATGCGGCTTCCCTCATGTCGCCCATGTTTGTATTTAGTTTAGGGGTCTTGATAATAGTTTCTTACACACCACAAATAAAGTCATGGGTCTAATTATTCGTTCCAAACAGTTAAAATGGATATAAAAAGCGTGTCCTCGATGTGAACACGTGACATTGCAGTTGGTTTCGTTTTTGCTTCAACCTTCAACTGCAAACGATCTGGCCACGGCGCAAGCGCCAATGTACGCTGGAAGCAAGAGTGGCAAGAGCCTGTTGGCTCTCGTTGTTTTTGTTTGACCGGAGAAAATCTGTCAAGTACGCATGGCGCCGCTACCGTTTTGGTTTGACGGGACGCGAGAAGCTTCGAATAGAGCTTCGGAGTTTGCGAGAACATAGTGAAGACTTGACCGGAGAAGTGCCCCTGTGATGTTCCTGGAAGACGGAAAGTACCATTCGTAATCGTCGTGTGTGCTTTGAAAGCGAAGGGAGTCACAGGGTCCACGAGTTCGCAACCACAAGCCAAGGTTCACGACAGCGCGGCGTTGACTTCGGCGATCTCGTTCTGTTTGGTGCAACCCGGCGATGCGAAAAAGAGCTGAAACGTTCGCCGTGTGTGGTGCGGTGCTTTGTATTCCGGGTCTGTTTGAACCACGCTTTTAACACGTAGCGCAAATTGTTTGTTGCGGGGTGGAGGTTCAACGGGTACAGTCCCGTCGTCGTCAGCTGATCCGGTCCAGCTGGTCCGGGAGGACGCAGCGAGCGTTTTTAAAAGTGAATCTTCCTTCGTTCCGTTTCAAACTGTGGAAGTATCCCGACACATACCGTCAGTAAGAAGCAGTGGGCGTTTTCAACAAAATTACGTCGCTTTAATTGAATAATGGACTCCGGATTGGTGTCCTAAATCTGCCGTTTTTTATGCTTCGTGTTGGACTGCGTTTGCACAGCGACGCACACCGCTCGAGTAAATGATTAGGTCCTGCAATGAGTTAGTTGCGCCAATCATGCGGCGTGAATAAATTAGGGCAAGGTTTCCTACCTGCCCACAGATGCATGTACTGAGACCATTTTTTACGTTGTGAACGTAGTGCTCTTTCTTTATTTTGGAAGAGGCGTTGGTGCATTTATTATGGTACAGTCACTTGAGAGTTAAGAAATTGGAGAACGAGCGAGCTTTCCCAACTTTGTCTCTTTCTCTCTGGCACTGCCCTGTTTCAGTTTCAGTAGGCATATCTACTAGCAGGTACAAACTGCTCTAAAGCAGGTAAAAAACGGGAAGCTTAGGACGGTGCGGACTCCGTGTGTCGCGCTTTTCGCAAGGTGACAGGGTAAATGCTTTTGTGAGATATGCGGAATATGCAAGCGATTTTCTTATGCCCGTCGTTTGCGTCTCTCCAGCAAAACGAATAAGATGATCTACTACAAAGGCGCAATCACAAGCCAAGATTTAAGATAGCAGTGCGTTTGCTTCGGTGGTCCGTGTAGCTGTATTTTACCCTGCTCTCTGCAACACCGTGTCATGACGAAGAGCTGGAACGGTCACGGTTTGTGCTGGCCTCCCGGTTGACAGAAACCTGCGTCGCCCGCATCGGCACCGAGTGCGCTTGGGCTGTTGATGCTCAAGCCTTTCATCCGCGGCTTGTCGCCAGCTCATCCTGCTGCTCAACGGTGAGGAAGCGGCGAGAGTAACTTCGGAAGTGAATGTAAATCCTCGTTCATTCAGTTATCCGGTGTCAAAGTGTGGAAGATGTCCAACGTCTACTGGGGGCGGGAACTGCGAGCGTTTTGCCTTGCTTTTATAACCGAAACCAGATCTCCAACGAGATAACTGCCTTGCGTACTATAAAATGACGGAAGCAATAAGTTTCAACAGGTCGAGTACGTCACCGGGGATGTAGGCGAGACGGTGCACACTGTTTAAACGCTTGCAGTATCCACGAGTGGTACCAGGAAAGCGACGTCAACAGAGAAGGAGCTCGCGATTCAGCATAATACACTGCTACGGGCCCGTGTATCTTCAAAGTTCGGGGTGGTGGCAGTATAAAAAAAAGACGCATCAGCGCCCCACACCAGTGTTCACAAATAACACCGGTCACAAACTCCCAAGCCCCACCGCTCTTCTCGACACCGACACGACATACGACAACAAACTGCATCAAAACGCCCCAAAAGTGAAGGCGTCTGCTCCCGTACTGCAACCATGCAACTGCTGCAACTAGCGGAAGTGAAGTGTTGGGCGGATGTCCGGATGTCCTTCACAGAAATATGAAAAATGCTTTGCGCAAGGATCATTTTCATTTATTATTGTATACCTAATGACAAAATCCCAATAATTTGTTTTCCTATCTGATTCAAGCTAGTCGGACTGCTCATAACACTGGTCAAGCAAGAAAATAACAAAAATTTGAACTTTTTCATGACCGGTTTAAGATTTATTGTTAACATATCGTTATTTATTGCAACGGACTAACATTATAGATTTGGCCTCCATACTTTTTAAATGCAAACAGTTCTAACATACGGCTGTCCATTGCGCCGTGTTTTGTGTATTCTTCTATAAATCTGTAATGGTCAGCGACCAATGAGCTCACCCGCTCATGTCAAGCTTATATGCGCCGCGGGGAGAGATGGATGTCGAGTAGGAAGTGTCGGGCGTAGTGTCGTTGTTGTGTTTGTGTACATGTCGGTGCTGTGTAGTACGTGGTACTGGTGTTGCCTGCGTTGTATGTAGGGTTGCTGTGTAGTCGCGACCGTTCGCAACGTTAACAGACTCTTCTTTTTTTTAAATACAGGCTGCTAGAAATCTCGATAGGTGGCGCAAGTTACCGCCCGATTCTAAATAGTTTGCTCAAGTTATTTATCCATGTAAGTTCGGCATTCTTTTTTTTTTTTTTTTTTTTTGTCTAGCGGCTCGTTGAAGCTATCGACGCCGCCGACCGCCGGCAACGCACGTACGTACCTTTGCAAGTAGCTACGTCCGCCGCTTGGAGACTTTACTGTGTATAAAAGACATCGAACGAGAACTAACGCGCCCTGTGTGCTTTCAATTCGGCTGAAATGCGCGCGGCTCGCAGGGCTCGTCTCGCCTGTTCTCGGCCGCTGGCCGCCATGTTTCACAAGGAACACGCTCGAAACGTTTTTGCGGAAGGCAGACACGGTGTAGCGTGTTAAGTTTACACAGCACCTCATGTGTAGACGAAAAACACAGATGGCCTCGTGTAAAACGAACACGTTTCGACGTGTCCGCTATGGGACAACGGTTTACACGTCTGGGCGTGTTATTTTTGCTAACAGTGCAGAGAGGTTCTCGAGAAAGACGAAACATTGGGCTCAAGAACCAGCCTCAGTGTTGATGACCTATGCCGCCTTCTCGAGTTCTGCCTTGGCAGTACGTACTTCAGCTTCAAAGGTGAGATTTTCAAACAAGTCAGCGGAACGGCAATGGGCGCCTCTATTTCTGTCACGACGGCAAACCTCACAATGGAAGTGATTGAACAGAAAGCGCTTAGCACTTTCGCCAACAGGCCAAAAGAGTTCATGCGCTATGTAGATGACTGTTTTTACATCGTGAAGAAATCAGAGGTGAACCACTTCCTCGCACACCTGAATTCCATAGAACCGGTTATCCAGTTCACTGTAGAATACGAGAGAGATGGAGTCTTGCCGTTCCTCGATGCCCTGGTGAAAAGGCAAGGAGACAAGCTGGGGTTCACGGTCTACAGGAAGCCAACACACACCGGACGCTGCCTTGATTATGACTCGAACCACCCAACGAGTCACAAGACGCCCGTGGTCTCTACTCTCTTGTCTAGAGCAACGACCATCTGCTCGTCGGAAAGAGACAGAAGAAAGGAGAAGCAGACCATACATGCTGACCTCCAAAAAAACGGCTACTCAGGGAGTTTTGTTCAACGCGTCGCCCGTCGACAGTGCTGCACGCGCAATAACCATGGATCGTCGGGTGACACATAGCCCCGCCCCATCGCGCGCATCAGCATCCCCTATGTAAAAGGGACGAGCGAGACACTGGCGCGCGTGCTCCGAACAGAAGGGATCCAGGTGGCGCACAAGCCAGTGTCAACATTAGGACGGCTCATGCCAAGGCCGAAAGATCGCCTCCCAAAAGAGAAAGCACAAGGCGTGGTTTATAAGATACCGTGTGCGGAGTGCCCCGCCGCCTACATCGGTGAAACTAAATCTTTTCCCGAACGCATGCGCCAGCACCAGAACGATGTGCGAAATTTCGATCGCGAGCGTAGCGCCGTCGCGGAAGATTGTGAGGTATTTGATCATCGGATCGACTTCGGAAACGCGCACGTGATAGACACGGAGCCACATATTCGAAGACGCCTGTTCTTGGAGTCGTGGCATATCCAGAATACACCCGGGAACATTAACAGGTCCTTCGGGGCCTTACCATCTATTTACGTCCATGGCCTGAGTCACGTTCACAAAACATCACCTCGGTAGAAGAGGAAGGAGAGGTCGAAGCTCGCGCTGGTCCCATTCCATTTTAGTCACCCCTGAAGAAGGAGTCAAGTCGACCCCGAAACGTTGGGAACTCTTTGTTTCTAAACTTTTGGTTTGAGTTTTCTTTTTTTTTTTAATTGTTCCCCAAACCAGACAGATTTCTGTTGAAGATGTTTACTTTTAAGTAATGGAAAGAGTACGGTAAACATAATATGGCTCGTGCTCATAATAAATCGATTATAGTCTATAATTTGTTTGAAGTTATTTCAAGAGTAGTCATGATGTCAATTAGGCCGAATCAAAAGAGTGATCAAAATGAGAACTGAGCTGAGAATAAGTCACTCGGTGGAATAAAAGCTCAAAGTAATATTAAGAGGGAGGATTATGTCAGACCAATATAAAGTCAAATAAGTCACTAGTTACTCAAAGTTATCAAGATGTCAATAAGGCTAATATTAACTCAGTTATGTGACTAATATATCTGAGAAAGATAAAAGGTAACCACTACGTTAATTTAAAGTCAGTTGGGGGAATACTAACACGGATTAATCAAAGGAGTAATCAAACTCTTACTGAACTTATATGAAGTCGCCTTTGTCAATATTAATTCAAAGTGATCGACTGAGTAATGAAATGTTTGCTTTAATAAAGTCGTTTGTGTCAATAATAGCTATATAACCAAAAAGTAATCAGATTATCAAATAAGCTTCTACATAGTTATATTTTTGTCAATAATTCCTCGAAGTAATCGAGAGAGTAGTAAAAATGTTGGAATTTTATTATGTAAATTTTGTTATTAATAGGTCGAAGTAATCAGAAGTGGAAGAGATTTTAAGTCAGCGGTGGCAATAATACCGAGAAGCAATAAAAAGAGTAATCAGAAATTACATTTGTACTCATATCATCCGAACTGTATCAATATTAAGTCGAAGTAATGAGAAAGAGTAAACAAAACGTCAGTTCAGCTACAGTCAAGTGCGCCACTAATACCTCGAGGTTACCAAAAGAATAAACCACATGTCAACCGTGGTACTAGTAACTCCAAGTGATTGAAATAGTGATCAATATCAGTGTTGCGGAATGGGCACCTCGATTCCATTCCAATTCCATTCAGGGAATTAAAGTTATCAATAATTCAATTCCTTTCAACTCCTAGGAATGGGGACACTGGGCCAATTCCCACTCCTGGAATGGCTGAATCGTTCCACTCCATTCCTGTAATTTCTAAACGTAAAAACTGGCACTTGACAGCTACATTGCAACGTTTCCGGCATAAGCAGCATAATGCTGACATTATCAAACGCATAAAAAATTGCAAAAGAAATGCTAAATCCATAAAAAAAAGCACTGATCCTACTAAGCTCACGGTGCTGGATTGCCTGGGGTGACTCGAAGCGTCCGAAGCGGTCCATCACAAGGTGAAACAAGCTATGCAGAGACTAAAGTCAAAGTAAATGAGTGGGCATCCGCTAGCTTGCTTAGAGCCCTAAGCCACTTGAATGTAAAACATATAACACAGGAAACAAGCATTGCAACAAAGACCAAGTAAATGGCGGGCTTACACGTAAAAATGCAGTATAAAAAAACAAGCGTCGGAGCAAAGCGCAAGAGGAGGAGAGAAGTGAATATCACTTTGTTTTATTGCCGAAGCACACCAACATATCGCACTTCAAAGGAGTGCGCGCGAATAAACGTGGAAGGCAGCAGGGTTGGCCGCCGGCTAAACAACGCTCCTCGAACTATAAGAAAACTATTACTGGTCATCTTTCGGCGGCGTGCGAGTCAACGAGTTATCAGAGCTCTGCGAGTTAGTCGCCCCCCACTCCCAAATCTCAGTCTGTGCGCGCGTGCATGCTGCATGTCGTCGCGCAAAGAAAAAAGAAAGACAGGTAGGACGATGAGGAGCCGTGCTTCGTTTCTTTTGCTTGGTGCTTGGTTTCTTGTTTCGCTCTTGTGTAACACCAGTGAAGCCCGTCGCCTGCGCGTCCGTGAAAGGCGCCACTGCCACCGCTACCGCCACCCCCCTCCGCCTCCCCCCTCTGGTCTTTGCCCTGACGCTTGTTTTTGTATTGCATTTTTTTGCGTATAAGTTTGTTATATCATATATGGCACCACGCGCGCCAGCAGTTTCCCGCTTATTTTATTTCGGAGCAACTGACTCGCTCACTGGCTCGGCTTAGCTGAACGTATCCCCCCCCCCCCCCCAAAAAAAAAAAAAAGAAATATATATATATATATATATATATATATATATATATATATATATATATATATATATAAATAAAGAACCGGGCCCATTCCATTCCCATTCCATTCCGGTCCAAGAGGCATCTAATTCCATTCCCATTCCATTCCGGGGTCGCGAAAATGCGGAATGATTCCGGAATCATTCCAACTCCGAAGTGGCAACTCCGCAACACTGATCAATATATCTGTGGTACCAAACAAAATCTAATTGTATAAATGGTTACTCGAATTTATCAAAAGTGTAAGCGAAACACAACCACTGAAGACAAACGTGGCCATGTATATATACATGCCCGCGTTTGTCTTCAGTGGTTGTGTTTCGCTTGGATTATGGATTAAATTGACTGACCCCGGGATTAAATCAAGTAGCCCTGGGATTAAATTGAATGGCGCTTGGATTAAAGTGACCACCATTTGGATTAAAATGAGGGGGAAAACCTGCTGTAGTTCACTGCAATTTCCTCGCCGAGTACTTGATTTTCTCCTTTCTCTTCGTGTTTCAGACCTTCGACTTGCACACGAAGCTGAGCAAGAGGAGGGGCACCGACCGCGACGCTGAGAACCTCGACTTCCGCTTCAGTGCTCTGGGGTTTGACACCGTCACACACAAGGACTTCAGTGTCAGGCAGATGCTGCTTGAACTGGACAGACGTGAGTGCGCTGGACTTGCAATAGCAGCAAGTCTGATCGCAAGTGCTCATCGTAATACATTCTACTACATTTCACCGAAATGTGAGGAGTTGATGCTAGCACCGCGCCTGATACAAATTTCTATTTCTTAATACTGTCACCAGACGGGCACGTTAAATGACATTTAAGCAAAATGACATTATAGCTCGGCCAATACCCGTGTTTAATACGCCACGCGGCGCGTGCACTCGCCACGTGCAGAGCCAGGATCACGGGCTGATTCGCCGAGCGATCAATGACATTCGATCAAAATGACATTTACTTTCCCGTCTGACAGGGGTATTAGTCGCATCGAGTCAAGTTATCGCAAGTTGTCATGTAAACCGCATAATGCGCTAGGAAAGCGCATCGCATTCGAGTCGCTAGACGAAAGTGGATCGAGACGGCGAAAGCGCATTCATTCAGCCCGTGTAACTGGAGGTAACATTGCATTCTGGAGCGGAGGCGATTATGGGAAGGCGCACGCTATGGGAACAAGTGAACAGCTGAGAACATGGCGGCTGTCAGAGCTGTCCGGTTTGGTCGCCCACAGTTTTCTTCCGAGAAGGAACGCAAGTTTTTATTTCCGAGTGAGTGGAATAGAGCCGATCTGCTCGGCGAGGGCCGCCCCCGCCCAAGCCTCGCGAATTACGACCTGCGCGTCCAACGAAGTCTCTAGAGTCTTCGGCGCAAACACAAACGACGCCGAGAGCTCCGAGCACTGTATGGTACCGCAGAGCGAGCAGCTCCTACCTCGGCGCCGTCCCTACCTGCGCCGGAGCCTTTTGGCGTGGGGATCTGGTCGTAGTTGGCGAGGCGAAGCACGGTAGCATCCTCGAAACGGTTAGAAACGATCTGGATCGCTAGGGCGTGCTCACGTATGTCCCCTGTATTCCAGAGTGGCCTGGCGGCCCTTCCTGGAGCCCAAAGCTCTTGGGTATTGATGTCTTTTGCGTCTCGTAACATCTTGCACAACGTGGAAGATGGCGGGCGCGATCTTTAAACTCGTCGAAAAGGTTCCAGCACGCGAAGTACTGGAAAACGTGGCCACGTGGCGCATGTGGTGCCGGAAACCCAGCATTAACTTTGAGATTTGACAGGGCTTGGCGCCACCTTTGCATAGGGCTTGCCAAGGACTTGGTACGTCTCCGTGTAAACGTTGATGCGTCGTCTTCATTCAAATGACGATTGGAGTCGATGCGCTGAAATCGCTTTCATGCCTGCTACACTGCTGGATGTTCACAGTACGCTTGTACAAAATTTCAGCAATAAATGGTCAATCCGAAGCGCGGAGTATTCAGTTCAACCTTCGTATCGAACTCTGACGGTATTTGGAAGTTCCTCATTGTTGGGGGTCTGTCTATGAGAGTTTAGTTCCATGAAGCACTCTTTTCTCATGTACATGGGTGCACTGCAGAGAGGCTACACCCCCAGAGTGGACACTGCAGTTTTTCGTATCACAGCGAAGCAAGGGTACGGAAAATACTAGGACCATCCTACATCTGTTTTCTTGGAGCCTCTTTTTTTTTTACGCTCAAATATGTTTATGTTTAGCCTATTTCCGAATGACTCATACCCGCCAGCCGCAACTATCGTTCCCAGTAAAACGTCGCAACACAGGCAAAAAAACAAAACAAAAAAAAAAAACTACACATCAAACCTTCTATTATCATACACACATAAATGACAAACAACAATTAAAGAAATCCACGTCTCCTGAGGCAGTTTAGATGTCACTAAGTTTTTTTTTAAAATGATTTAAAGGCATAAGTAAACATGTCAACTGAATGTCCTGAGACACTATTGAACCAGGCTTCCATTTGGATGAGAAACGAAATTTGAGAGTTCCCACCAACATTAAGCAGTTCCATTTACCTCAAAGAGCAACACTATGTTATCTGCCAAGTTGTTTCAGCGTAATGAGCAAAGCCAGGACAATTACGTGCATGTGTTTCCCATCTGTTATTTCTATGAGCAGCTATTGCACATCCATTATAGAGCAATGATCTGCATCTGCCACAGAAGTGCTGGTGCTTTATCTGCCGGTACGGACCTGCATACGGTAAGGTCAGTTTGCACGAAAGAAATTACTTACTCTACCAGTATCTTCGCTGTGTTAGTGATTTGAATGTTTGTGCACTATTACAACGAGGAAGCATCCACCAACCAGGTAGTGTCAGGGAAATAGGGAAGTCTGGTAAACCATGAAATTTCTGCCAAACAGGCTTCAGCTGCTTTCCCTCCGGGACGAAAGGCATCCCGTACCACTTGACTCTCCGTGAACGGATACTAAGCGATCTCCACAACAATATGGTTGATTCCTGCTGCCAGGGGAAGGGATGTCTAAAAACTTAGACGGTTTTTCTATAAATATGTTTCACTGTGTAGAAAACCTGTACAGAAAGGCAAGTTACGGTCAAAATGTCTGGTGTGTTCAGAACCTCTTTCATGAATTTTTTATAGCGAGCTTCTCCGCTTACCGTAAAATACCAAGCATGCGCCCATGTTGCAACAAGTGCCTGCCCCATGCTTTTGAAACATTAGAAGTGGAGACGGAAGGCATATCAGGCACCCGCTACAACGAACTTCTAAGCCCATCTAGCTAGCCAGGGAGCTTCTCCGTGTCAGCTGCTTCTCTTAGAAGCTGGTGCAAAGCGTTGAAGTTTTATGCTCGTGCACCGGTGCAAAGTGGTGAAACTTGATGCGAGATCGCCGGCGCAATGCAGGCTTGACAAGAACGGCGTAATTGCTTTGAAGGGGTTCTGCATGACCCATATACACCTCCTACATTGTTCAGTTGGACTAAACAAAAGTATTTCCTACCGCTCTTTACTCTACTCTCGTTGTTTTAGGCTTCAAGGAACCCAGTTTTAGGAGGTCGCGAGAGTGTGAACGGCCTTTAGAAGTGTTTAAGTGTACCTTGAGCCTTTTTATTTTTTTATTAAAGGCATTTAATCAATAAAAAATCACCAGTGCTCCGATCCGATGAGTCGTACAATTTGTTCTGTCTGTGGAGCCGCGGGTACATCACACATTTTGCTGCGTTTGTTCAACTGGGGTTGCGCTCAACTGGACATGCGCTCTCGTGTCATGCGTTCTACAGGGTGATTCAAGGAGAAGCCAGGCTCTTTAAATCGACCGCAAAAGTCGGTTTCTTAACCTATGGCGCTATGACTTTGTGCAGCGTTGCCCACAGATGGTGCATTTTTTGTGTAAAAATTTCAAAGAGCGAACTTACCTGAGGAAAAAGTAAAAAAAGAAAAAGGCTTAGCTCCTATGGAAACGCAGCGAAGCCACCGGTCTTCAAACAACAGGGCGCCGTTTCGCGCGGGAGACAAGAGATGGTGCAACAAACGCCACCAACAAACGAGCATACGGCGCCGAGAGCCGGCGTCTTTAGCAGACGATCTTTCGACTCAAAAGCAGACCGCGTTCCACAGGCGGCGACAGTCGCAGAAACAAAAACAGGCGCGGTAACAACAAGGAACTGCAGTTCCTTGCCTGCTAAAGACGCCGGTTCTCGGCGTCGTATGCTCGTTCGTTGGCGGCAGTTGGCGTCGCGACCGCTTGCGCCATCTCTTGTGTCCCGTGCGAAACGGCGCCGTGTTGTTTTGAAGACCGGTGGCTTCGCTGCGTTTCCATAGGAGCTAAGCCTTTTTCTTTCTTTACTTTTTCCTCGGGTAAGTTCGCTCTTTGCAAATTTTACACACACAAAAAAAAAGCACCATCCGTGGGCAACGCTGCACAAAGTCGTAGTGGATAGGTTAGGAAACTGAATTTTGCGGTCGATTTAAAGAGTCTGTGGTTGAAAAAACCCCGAGACTGCAGGCAAACGACACAACACTAAAAAGTCTCTAACACAGCTGAAATTTTTATTTTCCAAACTTGGTTATATAGGCACTTCGATACAAAAGAAAAAAGGGGGAGAGGGTGAGAACCCCAAAGAATGCCACTTTCCACCAACGTAACCTCTGACTAAACAATGAGGACAACAGACTCTGCGTCATGCACTTCCCTTATCTTTGACCCCTCGCTTCCCGACCGCCAAACACACTGGTAACCCCCAAGCCCAGTAAAGCATGTACAAAAAGAAAAGAAAAGAACGACCCCCATCGTCCCCTCTACCCGAAAACCTACACACATAAACCTTGAAGTTCATCACTTTTCACAGCCTAAGAAAACGCCGCAGTTCAGTGTCCAACCCAAACGACGGCTTATTAACTGCGTTCCCATGACCTAATATCGTTAATGACTCTTTTATCAACCGCTTATGGTCATCTTTTTCCCGTAACTCTACTGAAGTTAGTTGCCACAACGGTACACAGTTCCTACATTCGATCAGTTGTTTTGACACTTCGGAGTACGGGTCTTTTTTCTTTATACAACGTTTGTGTTCAGTCAACCGCTCATTTATACACCGTTTAGTCTGCCCAATATAACAAAGGCCACAATCAAAGGGTATCTTGTGAATGACACCCGACGAACATTCCACATCCCTTTCTCTGTGTTTTATCGCGCAAGCTGAAACAGTCGAGGCAAAAGGGATCAAACGGCTCAATCTTTTTTCTTAGGCTGTGAAAAGTGATGACCTTCAATGTTTATGTCTGTAGGTTTTCGGGTAGAGGGGACGATTGGTGGGGGTGGGGGGTCGTTCTTTCCTTTTTTTTTGTATATGTTTGACTGGGCTTGGGGATACCAGAGTGTTTGGCGGTCGGGAAGCGAGGGGTCAAAGATAAGAGAAGTGCATGACGCAGAGTCTGTTGTCCTCGTTGTTTAGTCAGAGGTTACGTTGGTGGAAAGTGGCATTCTTTGGGGTTCTCACCCTCTCCCCCTTTTTTCTTTTGTATCGAAGTGCCTATATAACCAGGTTTGGAAAATAAAACTTTCAGCTGTGTTAGAGACTATTTAGTGTATTTAGTGTTGTGTCGTTTACCTGCAGTCTCGTTTTTTTTTCAACCATGTGCAATGTACACCACCTCGTATGCGCCCTTACATTTTGTTCATTAAAGAGTCTGACCTCTTCTTGAATCACCCTGTAGTGTCAAGCGCGCTACTATCACAGCGCTCTCGTGTCATGCGCTCTAACCTCGGCGCTCTCGTGTTGCGCGCTCTAAAGGCGCTCTCCCTAAGTAGATCGCTGCGATTAATCCGGTAATGATACCCGATCTGCTGCCAACGCCTTTGCGCATGCATCATATTGTTATGGGAGGTATCGAAAAAAATTTACTAAAACTCCCCGTTATCTTCAACTTTTCCATGGGCGCTTGTTCAGTATTTTACGGTACAGTAACGGTGAACAGCGAACTGAACAAGTGCTTCAGAGCGCATGAGTCATTGGCAAACCGGCCGCCGATTAGAACTAGCTAGCAGACGCGACCGGCCGACCGGACGCCGTGGTGATCCCGGGGTGCCTCACGGCACTGCGACTTGCCTCGCAGTGGGGAACGAGGACCACAGCCACAGGGACTGCTTCGTCTGCTGCATCCTGAGCCACGGCGACGAGGACAACATCTTCGGGACGGACGGCAAGTTCCCCGTGGACAGGGTGTTTCAACCGTTTCGGGGAGACGTGTGCCCCAGCCTTGTGGGGAAGCCCAAGCTTTTCTTCATACAGGCGAGTTGACATTTGTTTAACGCGAGTTCACATCTGCTTCGCACAAATGTAAACCCGGTTTGTTTTTTAGACATTGAATTGCATACCTAGAGCTCAGCTGGGGTCTTGAAGTAAACAGATTTTCAAAAGAAGCACCACTTTTGTTTTCCGTGAGTGTGTTACAGAAAATGGGCCGTGACCGCATTGGCATAGTCATTTCCAAGGCTTGTTTCATTTGGAAAGAGGTAGCGATGGGTAAAGGTTGTTGCCGTAAAATACCGATCAAGTGTCTACCTCAACTTTGGAGACAATCTCGAAAAACTGGGGCGTGGGTGTTTGTTAGGTCCGATAGAGCGAACATGCTGGCAGGGCCACGTGATGCGGTGGGCTTCACCGCCGTGCACCGGCGGGCTCGGGGAAGCAGTTGATGCGGGAGAGCGTTTCGGTTAGCCAGTGTGCTCTAGAGTCTGGAGTAGGCACCTGCTATGTTTTTTACTTCATTTCCAAACTCTTTAAGATAAACAAACATGTTGTTTATAATATTGGATAGGATCTTGCTTATTGTAGATGATGTTTTCTTTATTGGAACGACCTTTATAGTGCCAAGTCCTGCAGCTACGTTGTTTTGCAGCCCCATTCTTTATTTTTGTACTTCACTTGGAGTTGTCGGCGACAGCATAATTGACCCTGGAATACAAGAACCAGTTACTCTGTCATTGCATGAATTTGTCATTTGGGGCTTATCTGGTACTCATACATTGATAAAATGTCGGTTCATCGTGTCAGCTAGCCCAACGCCGCTTATCTTATTGTTGTTTTGTGCTGAGTTCCTGCAGATTATTTTGTGTGCCTTTCCTGTTTGTTAAGTTGTTCACGGTATCCCATATTTTTCTCGGGTCATCAAAGATGCCTTCAAATTTTCAAAGGTAATACTCAGATTTGGCTTTTCTGATTTCACGATTTAGTGTGTTTCGTACTTTATTTTTAAGTTCGGCTAGTATGTTTTTATCTCGTTTTTTGATAAAGCGATGGTACAAATTGTTCTTCTTTTTTATCCTCTTATAAAGAAGATTGTCATTCCACGGCTTGGGAGCTTTGTTTTTCGTTTTCTTGAAATATTTAAGGGGAATGCGTCATCATATAGTTGCCTCATTTTCCTCATGAACTCACTATAAGCTAGGCTATGATTTTCTTCAAAATATACCGCACTCCAGACTTCATTTCAACTAAGTCCTTGAACTTTTGAATGCTTCGTCAGTTCTTCTACGATATTGAAATGATTCTTGCTCTTTTTCTTTGTATTTGTTGGGAATAAAGGCTAGCCAAAAAATGGGAAAATGGTCACTAATCTCTTGGGTAAATATTACGGTCATGGCATCACTTGTGCTTGAATTTGTTACACAGATATCGATTGATGTGGCACTTTCTAAGGTGACCCTAGTTGGCAGCGTTACAAAATTGCTACAGACGTAGCACATTATGGTTTCAATAAAATCTGTGGCATGTAGTGTGTCTGAGAGTGTATTAATATTGATATCACCCATTAAGAAATATGGGAGTGATTCTGAAGTGAGAAAGCCGAGCAAACGATCGTAAAATTCAATAAAACAGCTTCTGCTTCCTTGGGGGGGGGGGGGGGGGGGGAGGGGAGGGGAGGTCGGATCGGTACATGGCAGCAACTAATGCCCCTTCAACATGTACCGTGAGGCTTTCAACATTTTCGTTTATTATCGTGAAAGCGTCCACTGCTGAATAAGAGCAGCTGTTTTTAACATCTATAAGAATTACCCCACCTTTTTTATTGTCCTTCGTTAAGTTGGTACAGCTGTAGCTCTCAAAATGCTGCGGTTGATCATTTTTGTTCAACCATGTTTCGGTACAGATAACCACGTCAAAACTAAGAGAAAGCGATAAAAAAATATATCAAGAGCGTCTGTTTTTCCATTAATACTTCTTGCGTTTATGTGAATAGCTGAGAACGTAGATGAAAATTTCCTTCCAGTTTCATTAAAATATTCAGCCGTAAAGTACTCACATGGCTGTTTTTTCTGCATTTTCAAGGAATGGCCATAAAAGCCTATAATCTTACCAGTTTTCTTCCTACACCATTTTTGCTACGTCAGCTTAGGTAGCAAACCTCAACATTTCCGAGCCATCGGTTTTGCGTGCCATCTTTGGTCCAGATATACTTCCAGCTTACTTACTTTTTTTTTTTGCGCTAGCGGCGCCCATTAGCTTCTTGTTTAGTCGTGTTAGATGTTCGTTTATATAAACAGCGTTAACCGGAACCACTGAAGCCCAGTGTTTCAGTTGTCATCCGCTTCTTTTTTGCTTTCATGAGCAGTGCATTTCTCTTGGATCGTTGCAGGAAGCGCGCAATTATATTTTTTTCCGTTGGCTTTAACGTAGGCGCCCTCTGGCATATATCAATGTCTTTTCCGTCCACTGCTTCACCCACTAGTTCACCTCTCTCTTTTAGAATGTTTCTTGCGTCAACTTGTGGCGGGATTCCCCTGATTTCTAGCTTGTTCAGTCTTCCACTGATTTCCCAGATCATCTAGTCTGACACGTAAATCATTGTTTTCCCGTTCTAGCTCATGATTATATTGTGTCAGTTGTTGTATTTCATTTCTTAATGATTTTAGGTCATTGGAGATCGTCTTTACCTCGTCGCAGGTGCCACTGTTGAATTTGACACTATCGTTTACTGATCGGAGATCAGCTCGTATCTCGCGGCACTGATCATCGATCACCTTCGCAAAATTTTCTTTTTCTTTCGCCATGGATGAGATAAAAAAATAAACCAGGCCGCACAGTACACGGCACAATACAGACAGGAACTTCGGCTGTGCTCGGCAGCAGTGCAAAAACAATTGTCTTTGCACTGCTGCGTAGAGCGTAGAAAAAGGTTCGCTTGCATTGTCTACGCAGGCTCTCACCTGCGTAGTCAATGTTTGTTTGTTAGATGCTTGTTGGCAAAGCACCGCTGCCGAACTGAAGACGGACGAGGATTGTTGTCGCTTTTTATAGCTTCGTAGGTCTAAATGGCCACTGGAAGGCGCTGCGGTCTTCGGCACGTGTTTTTTTTTGGAAAGGGGTCATGGTGCCTGGCTTGACTTTTGGAAACGCAGTGCTATGCATGAAATCCGAAGTGCATGCGAGACTAGAAATAAAACAGCGCGGAGTAAGTAGACTGGCTTTGGGGGCACATTGCAAAACGCCAAACCAGGAGTACAAGGAGACATGGGATGGGCGTCATTTGAGAGCAGGGAAGCGGTGAGCAAGATAGAATTTGAGGATAGGTTGAGGCAAATGGATGGGGAGCAATGGGCACGAAAGGTTTTCAGCTATTTATACATGAGGAGTGTAGACACAAAGTGGAGACAACGCACTAGGAAATTAAGAGAAAAGTTTTTGGGCTATAACAAAGATACGGAAGAGCAAGTTTCAGTTAAGAAGAAAGTTAAGGCCACAGAAAGAGATCGGTGGCTAGAGGGAATGCGGACAAAGACGGCTCTTGAAAGCTATAGATTAAACAAAAACAGTTATTGCCAAAGAAAGCATTTATGACAATTCTAGGGGAAGCTCATTGCTGTTTGAGGCGAGGACGGGTGTTCTGCGAACCAGAACATACAGAGTGAAGTACCAGGAAATGGATACAGTGTGCACTGCTTGTGGAGAGGAGGACGAGACGGCTGAGCACTTGATACTCTACTGTAAAAAGCTTCACCCTATGCCTACCGAAGATAACATAGATATAATAAAGTCATTGGGTTTTAGAGACAGCGAAGGGAGAGTGGATTTCAAGATTGTAGCGATTACCAAGCAAAGATTAAGTGAATGGCGGCAAAAATCGAGAGAAAACTAGGTATTTTCTTATTCACTGATGGCAAGGGGGTTTCATAGCCTCACTTTCTTTGCACTGCGGAGTGAATATAGATTTCACATTTAAATATTCTAAGCTGAAAATGGCTAGGTGGCGTAAGCTACCGCCCGATCCAAAGGGCTCAGCCGTATTCATCCATCCATCCTTTATCCATCGTGTTGCCATCGCAGTGACGGTGTGCAGTTCCTCCTCCCCGGTGACGAGTCAAGTTGTAGGCTACGGCAGTATCTGCGTATCAATGTTTGTTTGTTAGATGCTTGTTGGCAAAGCACCGCTGCCGAACTGACAGACAGCTGTCTAAACGTACGCATACCACAATAATGAATTATTATTGACATGGGATGCGTGCTCGGTATTTTAAGGCACAGGATAATTAATGTGCGTTTTAAATGTCTCGTTCGGTCTTCGTTCGCAGGGTCCTGAAGCTGTGTGACAAATGAGGTTGGACATGAACAGAAGGGCGAGACACCACGCAGTGAAAAGGGTGCATAGATATTTTTTTTTTTTTTTTTTAAGTTGGGGAGACATGCGTGGCAGTTAAAAATGTAAGGTAAAAGTTGTGAAAGTAATGTGAATCCTGAACATCGATGTAATAACGCTGAACTGCGCCGTTTCTAACTCAAGCTTAAGTGCAGCAGCTGTATATACCACAGAGTAATATACACAAGGTAAAGAGCGGACACTGCCATAGGCCCCAGCGGCCCAGATAAACTAGTAACAGCTAGCGCTCCTAGCAGGTGGCCTTAAACACAATCCAGTTCCGGTTCCGGTCAAGTTAGTTTCGGTTTCGGTTTGGGTGTTTCTGCTCCGGTTCTTCGGCACCCTTCTCCTTCTCTTTCTCCCCATCTTTCCTTGTTGCGTCGCCCCTCGCTATGCTCTCGGGAGCTCTTCGGCTCCCGGAGCCGATGTTCTTTTTTCTTTTTTTTCTTAATGTTGACGCAGTTTTATTTTAATTTTTACGATATATTCCGTGTAAAATGGGTAAAACAAAATTTCTATTATATTCTTAACGAGCGTGTTGGTAAGATGTACTAGATAACAAAAAGTATAAAACAGAGAGAGGACGAACACAGACAAGTACATTCTTTCAACTCACAACAAAGTTTATTCCATTGAGTGCGAACGCACGTTCCTCTGCGCAGAGTTAGGGAAAGGGGGAAAGGGCAGAGGCAGAGGGCGGAACTAAATGGAAGGAAGGGCGTGTGGGAGAGGCGGCTGGGTGCGTGGACCCGTTGGGGTTGGGCCGCTCACCGAGGTCGTCTAATCACCCCGGACAGCTCTTGGCTCAGATAATCTATCTCTCTATCGGAGAGGGCTAGAGAAGGGGAAGAGACGTTGACTCCGGAGTTTTTTATCGCAAAAGATTCGATAACTTCCCTGCCGAATCTCTGAGGATGGCGCCCGAGCACGCGCGTTTTTTTTAACCTTGGCTCACATCCTCCGCATGTGCGGCGATCTGCTGCAATCGGGTGCACCGTTTCTTCGCTGGGATCAGCGACCTCTCGGAAGTGCTCCCTCAGGGAGTCATTTAGGCACCGCCCCGTTTGCCCGATATATTCTCCCCCGCAAGAAAAAGGAATGGAATAGATTTCCTCTTTCCGGCAAGGGACGAACTGCTTTTCATGTTTCTTGGGACAGGGATTCGGAGGGGAAGGATTATTGACCTAACGGCACATCTGCTTCAGTTTGAATTTGCACTTGCGAGTCCCACGTCGAAACGTGAGGCGAGCGCCTTGAGGCGATATGAAGTGTTGTGCGTGTACGGAACGACGGCGAATTGTTTGCGGCGGGGTCGGGGTGTACAGGGAGGTGTGTTGGAGGAGGTAATAAGCCTCTTTAGAGTATTTGTCAGAATCGGTCTTCTGGATATCCGGCTTGCCGCAATCTATCTATTTGGAGGATAACGCTGTTTATGCCTAGATGAGGGCAGGACCTAGATCGCGCAGACTTCAGGAGGGACTTAACCAGGCCTAGCTTGACTGTTTTTGAGTGGGCGCTGGTGAAGGGGAGAACTGGTTTTTCTGATCTTTGTTTGAATTCCCAGCACAAACCCCCGGGTCGGAGACTAAGTTGTGGTTCTAAAAATTGAAGGGTACTCCCTACCGGGTCCTCTTGTTTGAACATGAGGCCGGCGGGGCTTTATGTGAAGGCTTTGAGAATGGTCTCAGGTTTAGTCTGCTCCTGCTGCAGCACAAGATAATTATCTACGTACCTGAATATTTGGCACCCGGGTGCCGTCGACTCCAGTTTTGCCTTTATAGGCTGATCCACATACATTAGGAAGATTTCACTAAAAATGGGCGCCAGGCAAGACCCGATGCAGACGCCCGCCTTCTGGATGTAAATTTTTCCTTCGTACTCAACGAGCGTCGAGCGGAGGTAAAGGTCGAGCAGAGAAAGGAACACATTAACGGAGACTCCCGACGCGTTTTGGAACTTGCACGTGCTGTGCTCATCTATGGCGTTGCTCACAGGCTCGAGCAGGTAATTGACCATCTAGATTATGATACATATCTTCAATATCTAACGAAAACAGACTGAGGGGGACAGGCGAATCGTGGAGAGGGGTGAGGTGTGAGATCAGGTCAGAGGAGTTGGTAATCCGGAAAGGTTGAGGGAGATTGAGAGAGGTTAGGTGCTTGAGTAGGAAGGATGCCAGGCGCTTCTGCCAACAGCCGTTTTCTGATATGATGCTGTGGGGCGGAACATCGGCCTTGTGAGTTTTTGCGGAGAAAAATACAGTTAGGTACTGTTTTGAGGGGGCGGCTATCGCGTTTCTCAAGGCTGACAGGTCAAGATTCGTGCACAGGTCTTTAACCTTGGATATCAGCGACCCCGAAGGTCTTTTTTTTTTAGCAAGACAAAGTTCTTATCTAGGGCAGCTCCCACCTTAGGGCCGAAGAGGTCTTCTTCCATGATGACAAAAACGCCTGTTTTTTCAGATTCTAGAAGCTTCAGTCGGGCGCCGCGCAGCTCCTCCACGACCGAAGGCACCAGAGACCCACCCGAAGAGGGCGGGGGAGGTTGGGCACACGCTGAGCGAACTGCTGAGCCCGCGAAGTCTTGCCGATCCTGTACTGGGATGGAGGCTGCAACCTGGTAGACAGACGCCAGCTGGTCGACTCTTGAACCGGGCAGGTCTGGGGCAAACTTAGGTCCATAGGAGAGAAGCCGCACGGCGTCCGGAGATAGCGGTGTGTGCCAGAGGTTCACAGGAGGTTCCAGCCCTGCGGTGGGCTGCTTCTTGTTGGATGCTCGAGAACCCCTAAGAATCCTGACCCAGGCAGATTCCAGGAGGTCTGCAGAAGCCTTCCGGATGAACTGGAACGAGGGGTGGGAGGAGAATCGCGCCCCGAAGAGGGCCGACATCTCTCCCGGCAGATTCTTGTGCATCAGCTGGAGTTCCCGTGAGACCTCCTTTCTTGAGATCTGCATTATCCGGTAGCTCGAAGACCAATTGTGTGAGTGGAACCCAAGCACGGTATCCACAGAAGGGTGGGCCACGTTGTGCCGTAAGCACAGCCCGATGGAGCGAAGTCGGAGATGCTGCAAGTTCATTTTAGAGATGAAACAGGAGGCTTGGAAGAACACACAGGGGTCAAACGCTGGGGACCGGACGTTCGTACAGGGACAAAACATGTAGCTCACACGATGAGATATTATCTTATCAACACGAGCGTGTTGGTAAGATGTGCTAGATAACAGAAAGATAACAAAAAGTACTCTGCGCAGAGGAACGTGCGTTCGCACTCCATGGAGTAAACTTTGTTGTGAGCTGAAAGAATGTACTCGTCTGGTGTTTCGTCCTCTCTCTGTTTTATACTTTCTGTTATCTAGTACATCTTACCAACACGCTCGTTAGGAATATAATATCTCATCGTGTGAGCTACATGTTTTGTCCCTGTCGGAACGTCCGGTCCCCAGCGTTGTACCCCTGTGTGTTCTTCCAAGCCTCCTGTATCATCTCTAAAATGAACTTCCTGCGTCTCCGACTTCGCTCCATCGGGCTGTGCTTACGGCACAACGTGGCACACCCTTCTGTGGATACCGTGCTTGGGTTCCACTCACACAATTGGTCTTCGAGCTACCGGATAATACAGATCTCGAGAAAGGAGGTCTCACGGGAACTCCAGCTGATGCTCAAGAATCTGCCGGGAGAGATGTCGGCCCTCTTCGGGGCGCGATTCTCCTGCCACCCCTCGTTCCAGTTCATCCGGAAGGCTTCTGCAGACCTCCTGAAGTCTGCCTGGGTCAGGATTCTTAGGGCTTTTCGAGCATCCAACAAGAAGCAGCCCACCGCAGGGTTGAAACCTCCTGTGAACCTCTCGCACACACCGCTATCTCCGGACGCCGTGCGGCTTCTCTCCTATGGACTTAAGTTTGCCTCAGACCTGCCCGGTTCAAGAGTCGACCAGCTGGCGTCTGTCTACCAGGTTGCAGCCTCCATCCCGGAACAGGATCGTCAAGACTTCGTGCGCTCAGCTGTTCGCTCAGCGTGTGCCCAACCTCCCCCGCCCTCCTCGGGTGGGTCTCTGGTGCCTTCGGTCGTGGAGGAGCTGCGCGGCGCCCGACTGAAACTTTTAGAATCTGACAGAACAGGCGTTTTTGTCATCATGGAAGAACTCTTTGGCGTTAAGGTGGGAGCTGCCCTAAATAAGAACTTTGTCTTGCTAAAAAAAAAGACCTTCGGGGTCTCTGAGATCCAAGGTTAAAGACCTGTGCACGAACCTTGACCTGCCAGCCTTGAGAAACGCGATAGCCGCCCCCTCAAAACAGTACCTGACTGTCTTTTTCTCCGCAAAAACTCACAAGGCCGATGTTCCGCTCCGCAGCATCATATCAGAAAACGGCTGTTGGCAGAAGCGCCTGGCATCCTTCCTACTCAAGCACCTAACCTCTCTCAATCTCCCTCAACCTGTCCGGACCACCAACTCCTCTGACCTGATCTTACACCTCACCCTCTCCACGATTCGCCTGTCCCCCTCAGTCTGTTTTCGTTAGATATTGAAGATATGTATCATAATCTAGATGGTCAATTACCTGTTCGAGTCTGTGAGCAACGCCATAGATGAGCACGGCATGTGCAAGTTCCAAAACGCGTCGGGAGTCTCCGTTAATGGGTTCCTTTCTCTGCTCGACCTTTACCTCCGCTCGACGCTCGTTGAGTACGAAGGAAAAATTTACATCCAAAAGGCAGGCGTCTGCATCGGGTCTTGCCTGGCGCCCATTCTTAGTGAAATCTTCCTAATGTATTTGGATCGGGCTATAAAAGCAAAACTGGAGTCGACGGCACCCGGGTGCCAGGTATCCAGGTACGTAGATAATTATCTTGTGCTGCACCAGGAACATACCAAACCTGAGGCCATTCTCAAAGCCTTCACATCAAGCCCCGCTGGCCTCACGTTCAAAAGAGAGGACCCGGTCAGGGGTCCTCTCTTTTGCCCTTCAATTTTTAGAACTACAACTCAGTCTCCGCCCCGGGGGGTTGTGCTGGGAATTCAAACAAAGATCAGAAAAACCAGTTCTCCCCTTCACCAGCGCCCACTCAAAAACAGTCAAGCTATTCCTGGTTAAGTCCCCCCTGAAGACTGCGCGATCTAGGTCCTGCCCTTATCTAGGCATAAACAGCGTTATCCTCCAAATAGATAGATTGCGGAAAGCCGGATATCCAGAAGACCGATTCTGACAAATACTCTAAAGAGGCTTATTACCTCCTCCAACACACCTCCCTATACACCCCGACCCCGCCGCAAACAATTCGCCGTCATTCCGTACACGCACAACACTTCATATCGCCTCAAGGCGCTCGCCTCACGTTTCGACGTGGGAGTCGTCTTCAAGTGCAAATTCAAACTGAAGCAGATGTGCCGTCAGGTCAATAATCCTTCCCCTCCAAATCCCTGTCCCAAGAAACATGAAAAGCAGTTCGTCCCTTGCCGGAAAGAGGGAATCTATTCCATTCCTTTTTCTTGCGGGGGAGAATATATCGGGCAAACGGGGCGGTGCCTAAATGACTGTCTGAAGGAGCACTTCCGAGAGGTCGCTGATCCCAGCGAGGAAACGGTGCGCCCGATTGCAGCACATCGCCGCACATGCGGAGGATGTGAGCCAAGGTTAAAAAAAAAAAAAAAAAACGCGCGTGCTCGGGCGCCATCCTCAAAGATTCGGCAGGGAAGTTATCGAATCTTTTGCGATAAAAAAACTCCGGAGCCAATGTCTCTTCCCCCTCGCGACGCTAGCCCTCTCCGATAGAGAGATAGATTATTTGAGCCAAGAGCTGTCCGGGGTGATTAGACGACCTCGGTAAGCGGCCCAACCCCAACAAGTCCAAGCACCCAGCCGCCTCTCCCACCCGCCCTTCCTTCCATTTACTTCCCCCCCCCCCCCCCCCCCTCCGCCTCTGCCCTTTCCCCCTTTCCCTAACTCTGCGCAGAGGAACGTGCGTTCGCACTATAAACTTTGTTGTGAGTTGAAAGAATGTACTCGTCTGTGTTTCGTCCTCTTTCTGTTTTATACTTTCTGTTATCTAGTACGAAATTTCTACTTCACAAAACAGATACGTATATCTTCTTTGTTCGTTTTTTCTACTCCAAGACATTGAAGTTACACAACCTCCGCATTGACTCCTGACTGGTCGAGCATGTTGGGGTCAACAACAGTAAGTGGTTCGAAAATATTATTTTGGACCACATTCGTATATACATGATTTACTTCAGACGCTCTGTATGTTTTATAAGAAACAGATACTAATACTCACAAATGTAAATGAATATGAAGGAGTTCGGTATATTGTACACTTCGTAATAGATTTTCAGCGGAACCAAGTTAACAAAAATTTTCCTCAGGAAACATGCTGAGTGGTCCATTCGCTTTTATGCCGACTCGGCCGGGCTCGGGAAGTAAATCCAGAAATAAGTAAGACATCGCTATCGTTACCAGCCATAAGAGTATATATAATAAGAGTGCAAAGCACACAGCGAAGAGTACGAATTCCCAATTTCCGGCTATTATAAAACATACGAATTGGCATAGCCTGAAACACACACCGGGCGAGCCAATACCAAACACTGAGAACTCTATTCCGAATTTCACAATAATCAACGTTCCTAAACATTCCTTGAAATACATTTGATGAGAAAGTATGGCTCAAAAAAAGCGGCTAAAATTAATAGACAGTGGATACAAAAATGGATACATTTTTTTCTAATATCTATAGCGTCTATAGACTATTTTCCATAGAAATTGTGTAGAAAGTGGATAAATACTTTTGCAAAAGGGCCGTGATACACATTTGCTGAAAATAAGGGAAACAAATATTTCGAGTGCGAGCTGCACCGCTCATTTAATACGCACTTTCTGTTTCTGATTTGGCAACCACCTCCGTTAATACGCGTACCAAAAGTGCAAACGAAGATATCTGAAAGAACGAGTGAAAACTTATTTGAAATGCCGTTTCTGTGGCCGTATTATAGTGTACTCCTGTTTCGTGTCTGTTTAACTGTGTTAAAATTTCTTTGTGTTCTCTCGTATTTCGTGCTTAGAGTTCTGCGTTGTGACTGTTGCATATTGTCATCATCAGGTCAACCTTTCTCATCTTTTTTCTGGCCTGTATGAATATGCGAAGCTTCCTATGCACTTTGATTTACTCCTGGTGAGTTTTCTTGGTCGCACTTATTTTGTAATGTCATAATTACCAACATATTTAATTTCAAAATAAAGTATATGTATTTATCCACCTTACTTTTTTTTTTTTACTTTAGTTTGAGTTTTTGCATTTATATGCATATTTATGTTTACTGATTTAGTATTTCCTCATGTATATTTACTTCTCTATTTTCCGGCCCTCGAGGCTCCGACAGATCCCCAACCCGGCCCCTTGGCCAAAAAAGTTGAAGACCCTTGGAATAGCATACTATTAATAAACTACTGCTAGAAAATTCGAATATTCACAAAATCCTAAAACTTTGACAGAGGTGCAAAAGTTACTTTGTCACGTAATGCGACAATTTTCCCACTTCCTACTATATTTAGCGCCGAAATCGTGGCACGTGACACTGCAACATTAGTGCCACATAACATCACACTTTCCCCACTAAACTTAGTGTGTAAATTTTCACGCTATATATTGCCGATAAACGTCTCACGGGACGTCACCACTTCCTCGCTATATTTAGCGGAGAAACGCTTTATGTGACGTCAAATTTTACCAGCCAGCGGAAAAACATTTCCACTAAGTTCAGCGGGAAAATGCCCCATGGCGATGTCCCGTAACGGGACGTCACAGTTCCCCCCTAAATTTAGTGGGCCACGACCGTACACCATACACCCCAGAATCCACTTCCAAACCTCACCAATATCGGTTGTTGTGATAAAACCAATGGAAATGGAAGCCCAACTTAAAGGGGCTTCTGCGTTCATGGTATATACGCATGAAGAACCCTCATCCGTTCTCTAATTAACGGAACAGATTGCCTAGAAGCACGCATGTCTACTTCTGTGGCGCAGGCTTGCCGCGGCGACCTCCTGGACGACGGCGTTCCCGTAGTGGTGGACAGCGTAGACGCGCCCACCCGGGTCGTCCGAGTCCCAACCGACGCCGACTTCCTGATTTGCTTCTCCACAGTGCCGGGTAAACTTTCCTCCGGTTACGTGGAGGCCCGATTTCTCGGTTCTTCTTCGACGTGCATCGGGTTTTCGACACAGCGAGCAAAATCGGGATAACCTCTGTCTCGGTGGCTCTCAAACGGGGGTATGCGGACGCTCCGGGGTCCCCAAAGGTCTTCTTCTTGGGCTCCCCGAAGCCCTCGACTCTCATTCCAATACAGTCGCCGACCGATTTTCCGGACTCGGAGGGGACCCCGAAAATGTCCGAATAGTATTTACTCGAGCAATGGCCGCACTGTTTATGAAGAAAACCTGAGGGTTCGCTTTTCCGCGGAGCACGGAGATTGCCAATCAGTGCGATAGACTGCATGATTCCAGCTGTTTACAGGACAGAGATAACGTCTTCGCGCGAAGATACCATCTGTGAAGATTGTATTTCTATGGACAATCCTGTTCTCGATCTGGTTATTCGCTATGTTATTTATGCGGAACGTAATGATTGGCTGTGTATACATTATATGGAAAAGTAGACGCAAGGGCCTTGTTCATAAATAGTGCGGCTCTTACCTGAGTAAATACGGTAATCAAGCGGTCTGAAAAATCGATTTCAGCCCAAAATAGCAAATTTCCGCGCATATTCTGCTGCGTATCGGCCACTTTCCACTTGCTTGATATCAATTTTAAGTTCTCGTGCAACTTCCGCTTTATATTGTGCACTTTTCATTTCTGTGTTGATCGGTTTAATCATAGTGCTGCGCTTCGTCGGCGCCTGCATTGGCATAAACAGCGAAGTTGAATTTTGCACATCTGGCACTATTTGTAGATAAGTACACCAAGCTCGCTTCGATACCAAGCCTATCGGCAAAATACCTTTGCGCTTAAAAACCAGAAGAATGGCAGCGGCCGCTTTTCTGGTGGTCGCACTCGAAAAACACAGACCACGCACGAGAACTGGAAGAACCGTCAGAATGGGCAGACGGTGGCCATGTTGGCCATACACGCTTGCAAGTCTGGTCTTAGGGCGACGGCATTTTGCTCAGTGGGGTGCGCCGCTTGGGCGCGGCCTTAATCCGATTATGACGCCTCAGCAAGGCTTAGTACTCGGATTATGACGCGTCCAAGCGCACCCCAGCCGAGCAAGATGGCAGCGCCTTGAAGCCGGACTTGCAAACGCGTATGGCGGAGCCAAAAAAACCCGACTAGAGCCTTAAGCGCGATCCAAACCAACGCTTCTTTTTGCGCCTGTAGGTCGTGCGGCTGCGGATGTGACGCATTTCGTGGCGTTTTTGCTGTTTCCGGGCGCGCTTTCTGAGTCAGAACCGTGCGCTTTGGTTTGGACGGGCGAAACTTCGGGCGAGCGCGCACGCGCGCACGCAGGCACGAGCGCACAAGCAAAGTGCAACTGCGACAGACTGGCCGGCCAGACGGCGAGAGAAAGAGAGAGAGAGAGATCGCGTTGTCATCTTGGAAGAGAATAAAAGGGGGGGGGGGGGAGGAGAGGGCAGCCAGACGGCGAGAAACGCGGAGTCGGAACTAGCTTGCCCTCCACCGATTGGCCGGGACACAGGAGCGCCCTACTACGTCACGGCGCGTTTTTGTGCGCGTTGAGAAGAAGTTGAAATTATCCAACTTTCTTGTGCGCGCCCGGAAGGAGCGAAGAAGCGGCGCGACGTCACAAAAATACGTCACATCCGCAGCCGCACGACCTACAGGCGCAAAAGAAGCGTTGGTTTGGATCGCGCTTTAAAGGAGTCATGAAACGCTTTTCCAACTTTTTCCTGTTTAGCTTTCCTCCTCAACTCATAAATCGCGCATTGTACCAAACAGTTCAAGAAGTCGGAAAGGGGGTAGTCCCCTCTTGCTCGGAATCTCGCTTGTGTAGCCGGACACAGCCATTGTCCCCTTAGAAGATTAGCCCGTCGCTCAAAATTCCGACTAGTTGCTTTCCCCACCCCGTTCACCCCGAAGCTGACAGTGCTGTGGAAGCTACATGCTCGTTGGGCCAGCCACACATTTTCCACGTGATCACGCTCTCTCGCGCATACCGACCCGCAGAGAATGAGGTCAGGTGATGAAAGGGAGGCGGCTGATTGGTCCGGCAAGCGCGTAGCTTCCACCGCAAATTCAGCCTAGGGGTAAAGGGATTAAGTGAGGTCCGGTATCGTGTGACGTGCGCTTGGGCCCTGGTGACGCGCTGCGGGGGCCCGGTTATGGTGGCTAGTAGCCCGGTGACGCGCTGCGGGGTCCGCGGATGTATCGCAGTGAAAAGGCGGAGAGTTTACGAAGGGAAGGAGGTACGAAATAGTCCGCTATGTTTTGCAAATTTTCGTAGCGAAAGTCAGTCTTCTGAGTTTCTACCTTTGTTCTTTGGCCCACTGAACGATGTGCTATTAGTAAAATCCCAATATAAATTGATTTAGTCCAGCCCAAAATTTGTTTCATGGGTTTATTGCGTTGAACGTGGTATCGCGGCTACAAAGCCAAATCAAAACTGCCAGAATGGTGGCGAATAAGCTCGCGGCGCTATCACAGTGGCTGTTTTGTTGCTGTAAACTGAGGAAATCGCGCTAATTATGTCCGAAATATAGAACAATAAGCTTTATGGCGTCCGAAATTTCGGTCAATGCTATACATTAATTCTTCGGGGTTGAGTGATGGTTCGGTGAAAACGTCCGAATAATCAGACGTGCCCGAAAAATAGGCGTCCGAAAAATCGGTCAGCAACTGTAAAGAAGTACATCTTTTTTTTTTTTTTTTCAGTAATGCTGTTTGTCTTTTGAAGGTAACTAGACGATACTATGCAAACTATGTGAATCGAGTGAGTAGGATTGATTTGTTCTCCGTTTCAGAGCTTCGACGTTTATTTGCGCGCACTTATTTTTCTTCGTTTCCTACCCTTTTGTCATCGTGATCTCTTAGTACCCCCCTCCCCTCCCGCTGGATGGTGCCCCCGTCACTTCGGCCGATCTTGACGGTGTCCCCGAAACATCGGTGGTTGATAACCACCGCCCCATCGTGTCACCAAAATCGTGATCGTCGCTTTTGAACCACGATCTCGAAATTGTCCTCAAAAGCGTCGTTGCTAACTTTATTTTTGCTTCCTTACCATCGAGTGCCGTGGTGCCACGGCTGCCAGCCAAGCTCTGTGCACCTCTGCCAAAGGGATGCAGTCGGTAAGGCCTAGGAAACAAGGCCTGCGCATTATGTCATCGATGGTGGCCTCCGGCCTGCCCTAAGCGGCCAACATGCACATGCTCAAGAAGGAGGGTCTCCGACGAAGCGGCAGACGCATGCGTCTCGGCGTCGCTGCACCGTAGCATCGTGCTCGTTGTGAGATGCCGCGAGACACGCCCGCGGCGATGCAAACGCTTGGTGGGATCCGCCATACTCCATTCACCAATAAGCTGAGACTGTAGTCGATGCAACGAGCATGAGAGTACGAGGTCGCCGCCTTGAAACGTCCTTCCGCAGAACGAGCGCTCACGCTAGACGTGCGCGTCTCAAAGCCCGAAGGGTGGGCTATAGCTCGTGCTTGCGGCTTTGGTAGTAGTCTCGAACGAAAGGTGATTGGAGTACGGTGGTGATGTCCGAGGAGGAAGGGCGCAGGCCTTCCAGGTGGTGTCTGTACAGTCTCCAGCAGCCCCAGGGGGAAGGCACATGTCTTTATATCTTTGAGAGCATGGTCAATGAACGTTAAATTAAAGCTAAACGAGCTCTAGCGGCACATGAACGGAGGCCTGAGAGTTACCTCAATGACATTGGAACTGCAGTTTTTCAAGATGACATTTTTCTCATGCCCATTCTGATCGTGCATCATCATAAAACTACAGGTGCATAATGCAATTAATGTGCATAATTGAGTTGCAAAACCTTTTTAACGCGGGGCGTGTTTAGCGCTGGTTTCAAGGCCTAAAGCGTCACGAATTGTTGTCCCGAACGCGATGCGAACGGGTGTCTTTACAAAAAACACCTTGTTCTCTGTCGAAAGATACCACGGGACTCCCGCTCCCTAGTCCGATGCCCTACCACTGCACCGGGGGAGCGGGTTACATTGGCATCGTTATAGTTACTATGACTTTACGTTTCCGCAAAAGCTTTGTCTCCGAAGGTCCGAGCTCGCGAACCCCTCGACTGCGCAGGCTTCTACGCGTGGCGTAACACCACCCAGGGCTCATGGTTCGTCCAGTCGCTGTGCAGGGTGCTCCAGCAGCGGGCATGGAACACGGACCTCCTCACCATGATGACGGTGGTCTGCCGCCACGTGGCGCTCTACTACGAGTCCTCAGTGCCGGGGGACACCGTCATGGACCGCAAGAAGCAAGTTCCTTCCTTCGTGTCCACCCTCACTCGCCTCGTTTACTTCCGTCAGCAGTCTTGAAAGGGCGGCTTTGCCGTGTCGACTGCCCTACTCTGTTTCCGCGCAACTTGGTAAGGGGCAAAAGCTACGGCTCCTGCGAGTCAATCACGGCGACGGAACGAAGTACGTGGCAGCCCTCCACTGAGGGGGTGCGCATCGACAGCGCTTCCTACTGCCCGATTGTCTCGCCAGGGCAGCAGCTTCTTCCCTTTGCGGAGTTGTGCCAGAACGAAGCGTCTGGACCTCCGTTATTTTTAGAAACTTCGAAGCGTGTAATTTACGACGACCCAACTGATCCTCTTCGACCTTGACTGTAGAAAAGTGAGCGTCCTTTTGAAAAGGGCCTCTTGGGTATTTGAGTCCTACTGCTCAGTAAGACGGCTCTTCCATTTTCTTTTTAAAATTTTAGGATGCTGAATCACTTCTTTTTTTCACAAGAAGCGGGATTGCGACCTCGTTTTCGATTGGTTCATGTGACCTTGCATTACTGCTGTCTTTAGATTTCTCGTCAAGCTCACTTTGGGACCCGGGAGCTGGTGTACCAAGGGCTGGGAGAAAATCTGGAGCATCTTGATTTTACCGTATTTACTCGAGTAATAGCCGCACTGTTTATGAAAAAAACCTGAGGTTTCACCTTTCCGCGAGACATGCGGCTTGCCAATCACCGCGATCGGCAGCATGATTCCAGCGGTTTACAAGACAGAGAGAACGTCTTCGCGCGAAGATACTATCTGTGAAGTTTGCGTTTGTATGGAGAATCGTGTTCTCAATCTAGTTATTCGCTATGTTATTAGTGCGCAACGCGATGATTGGCTGTATATGTGTTCTGCGGGAAAGCAAACGCAAGGGCCTTGTTCATAAATAGTGCTGCTATTACTCGGGTAAATACGGTAGATATTAGCCGGAGATGGACTACAGTCCGGATTTCTTCCGTCGGATCGCAAAAGATGCCAGACTCCTTGCTGTCGCAGCCGAAGCGAGTGGAAGAGGACCGGGGGTGTTATTGCCCGAAGCACCGCATAGGGCAACCGTGTTAGGCTTTGGGGGTCGTCGGTGACACTCGGATGTACAATTTGGAGAATTGAACAATATGCGGAACAAATCTGTGATTTGTCCTCTCTGTTTGCCGGGTTAAACATCCTTGTGTTTGTCCTTCCATGTGTACCTTCGTCCCAATGAGGTGGATAGCATCTGACGTGAAGGGGGTACCAGCAATTTAAAACAGTTACTGTTGTATCGCCCCCACCAGAGCCACCAAACTAACTACACCTATTCGAGTACCGTGATACACCGAGAGATAGCCTACCTAAAATCCAGATCAAATCGGGTGAAAATCTGGAGTGGGCTAACTTTCAATCTACAATCAACAAAAGTTGGCAAAAAAAAAAAGCTATTTTTAGGTCTGGTGTTTTTTTCAAGCTTGTTATCGTGGCGAGGGGCAACGAAGCAAAGGTGACTGTACTTCCCTGTGAGCAACATTTGCTTATATCTGGCCATAGCAAACTAGCCACATTTAGGCCGAAGCCATCATTGATCCCAACACTACCCCAACTACAAGTGGGCTATCTTTCGGTGTTTAAAAACGACATAGCAAATCGAGCCAAAACTAGGGGTGGGCTTTTTTTCGGGGGTGGGGCATCTCTTGGGAGTTTATGGCATGCGCGCTCCATTCACTGAATGTTTCGCGGACGCCGCCATTTTGCTTGCCTACGGCCGCAGTCGGCGACGAATACGATTAGAAAATGTGGTTTTCTAAGGAGCTCGGGCAAAGTCGTTTTGGTCCGTCATCAACCGCTTTCACGTTTCGGGAGGACAGAAAAGCGCTTCCTGCGACTCAAGATTAAGCTCCGGATAACTGGCAACACTGGTTTTAACCCTCAAGATGGCCAAAGACTCATTACATCGAAGCGTAGCTTATCAAAGGGCTTTTGCTCCAACTTACTGTCTTGGAGCCATTCTTGGACTGCGTTACAAATAGGTAACCTCCAATTACGGGAAAGCCGCCCGTGGAGAAGCGGGCTAGCTGCGTAGGGCACATTTAGCGCGAATTTGGCATTGGCGGTTTGATCTGTTTTGGAGCCAACTGTACTACTAGAGTTGGTGCAGCGGAGACGCACACCTCGTCGCGGTACCGCCGTTTTTTTTTTTTTTTTTTTTTTTTGCGCGCGAGAAAAGCGGAATTACATAATGATTTAATTTCTGGTTGACTGCTTCGTGCTATACGTTCCATGTGCCTTGGCCGGTAGAGTTGGCTTTTTTGGTTAGTTGGCACCTGCTTAACATTTTGTTTATTTTCTGGTTTTCTGTATTGTGACAAAAGCATTATAGTGCGGGAGAAAACCCCGTTGCATCTTGGTCTCCAGTTTTTCATATAGTTCAGCGTACTGCCTGGCACTGTCTTTGTAGTACTTGACTTTCTTGTAACTTTTGTCTCGCAAAGAACTTTCCAAAGTTTTCGGTCTTGTTTTTGGAAACAGTGTGGATGCTCTGAACACGCTTTAAACTTTTTCTTGATAGCGTGAAGTTGCCATATTTATGAGAATGTACCACTGATTTTTGGAGTCATTTTTTGCTGTGATACTGGAGTTCAGGCAGTTTTCAAATGTCGTATTGGTCCGTAGTGTCTAAAAGAACTGACGCTTTTGGTAAGTGGACCATTTAGTTCCGCACAAGTCGGACGATTGTGGGTCTAGTACAGCAGGTTTATATTCGTAGTCTTTTTTTAATTTGACATTGAATTTTGGCACATTTGAATTCGTTTTGTCCAACTACATTTGACTCGCACACTCCGAGCCTGCTTGACCACATGCTCAAGGAGGGGCATTGTCGTGGCTGTGAGGAACTTGCAAATTCTCCCTCATGGTCGGCGACGAGTTTACTGTGCTGGGGATTTTTCATCGAGTCACGAGGGGGCCTTATATTCTGGAAATATCTTGCTGCTGCCTTCTATTGCTCACTTTTGTCTCGGAACTATCGGGGACATTGTATAACGGGAGTGCCTTCAACGTCTTGACTGGTCTGCATTTTTAGCTCACGTACTTCATCTTCTAAGGCAGTACACACCCTGCCTGTTCGATGGCAGTCCGTCGTGAAGCGACTTCTCAGGTCCGCTGCGACTCGTTCCCAAGTGTCTTTGTTTCGTAATAATCTAGTGCTAGCAACACCAAAGGAGAAGCAACTTTACCTTGTGGGGAGCGTATAGTCTGGATTCTTTTTTTTTTTTTGAAGAAGCGACGAGCACAACTTAGCCTCGAAGACAGCCTCCCTGAAATGACTTGAGCAATTCAGGATTAGTACTGGTTTGCTTAGACCGTTATTCTGGCAACCTCCCTGTTATGCTAGTATTACACCAACTGGCACACCTTTGATACACATGCTCATAAGCTTAGCAAGAGTAGTGTGTCTTTAGTTGGGGCATTTTGTATTTCATTGTTTTTCGGAATGTGTGCCGGTACCTTGTTAGTTGATTTCGGATGGCTGAACGTTTCTATAGTCATTCTCGAAAATTCTGCGGATCATTGTGCTCGTACGATAAGAGCAGTGTGGGAAGGTATGCTGTTGCACCTCAGTCTTTGATAGCACTGCACAGGACTTGCAAGGCAAAGTATATAGAAGTTGCTTTTGTATAATTTCTTTTTCCCTTTATCACTTTTATTATGGGTTAAAGAGGAGAGTATTACCGTGTCCTGAAATGCTGTGTGAGGATTTTTGCGATGCTTTACTTTAAGTGACTGGAGAAACATTTGTACTTCGGTTAATGCTCTAAGTACTTCTTTGGGACCATGGCAATGTTCTTGGAGTAGATGATTATTTTTGTACGGTGCTCGACCAACGCCTTCTAGACAAATAAGGCCCGCACACCCGCTTAATTCATTACGCCACTGTAGTAGACCATTGCACGGAGGAATGGCGCAGTCGACTTAGCTTGGCCGACGCGTTGGCGGAGTGGCCAATACTTTCATGTGGGAATGCTAGTGTGGTTATCAGGCACGTAGCCAGGGTGGGGGCCCATGCCCCCCCCCCCTCCCCCTTCCCCGAAATCTTCCATTTTGCTGAAGCCTCCTCTCCCCCCTCCCCCTCATACAGAATTTTGTCATGGGGCCTCCTCTCCCCCCAAAACAAAATCCTGGCTATGTGCCTGGTGGTTATTATATGTTGAGTCTAAGTAATGACAGGAGTAATCAGATTACCGTATTTTCCAAGCTATAGTTTGTAGGCTATACATGTTAAAAGTTTATATTTCTGGCTGTGCTGACTATCTATCCGTGCGGACTATACAGGAATTTTGTTTTTCAAGATCATTCATTGCGACGAGGCGTTACGGAATTTGTGAAGGAAAGAGTATGTTAATGATGATTTATGTATAATACAAGCTTCTTTGTGAGCTAAGAAATCAGACATCTGTCAAGGTCTGCCGTGTACGAGATTTTCCTGTCGACTAAGCACCAGGTGCGGATATGCACGGCGGGCAGACCATGTAAGCAAAAACTTTTGTTCTGGCCTAAATTGGCCCGCTGCTGACTGTACAGTGGGTGCGGACTATAGCCCGGAAAGTGCGGCACAACTGTTTAGCTTTAAAAATGTCCCAACAAAAACCGTTTCACTGACTGACGATAGAATAACGAAGTGAAAACTGAAAGCTCCCCCTTCATCCATGTTGAGCAATCTTCTTTTCTTGGCTTTTTTTTTTGTAAGTGTGTTTCTACAGTCTATAATAAAATTGTAATTTTGTTACTTTAAGCTTTTACTCACAAATGGCAATAACGACTCACAAAGTCAATAAAACTGTGTAGTGCACGTGGGCAGGCTAGCGAGCTTCGTTGCAAGTGTTCGGCGGTGAAGTCCGCTTACGCTCCATGCGTGGCCTACAACTATAGCCGGTGACAGGTCAAGAACGAAGTGGAAGCTCCTCCCACCCCCTTTCCACTTCAGCGGAGTGAACAGTGGAGAGGACGTCGCCTCCTCTCCGGCGTTCGCTCTGCTAAAGTGGAAAGAGGTAGGAGGAGCTTCCACTTCGTTCTTGGCCTGTCACCGACTATAGTGGCATAGCTGACATCGCGTAACTGTGTGTGCGGGTCTCGAGTTTCTAGAGGCTGTTGGCCTAACCCCTGTACTTCTGTGCGGTGGTTCGTGGAAAGCCATCAGAAAACCATGTGGTCTGCACGATATGAAAGACATTTGTAGCGACTTGTATTCTAATAAAATTGTGAGTGTCCTGGAACTTTTCAGGGTTGTGTTGTGGCTTCCACTCCATTTCTGCTCTGTGACTTGCATGAAATCTTGTTTTACACAAACGACACACTCACTCGCAGACTGTTTCGCCCTTGTGCCAATATTATGCTAGTGATCCGTTTTAGAGTCGAGATCCTTGCGTTTTATGCCGTAGTAAATTTTTTTTGGCAATAGATGCGATTGCTCTTTTATGAGGCACTAATATTGTTAGAAATTTGAGGACTAGCGTGCAAGATTCAGTAATAACAAAAAACCACTTGTGTTCCTTTTTTTTTTTTACCCAGGGTAGTTTTTTTATAACACCGAATGCTAAAATTAGGATTCTGCGTTATTGGTAAATACCGATGGACCACAAGAAACCACACTCAAGCCAGGTTTATCGAAATCGTGGAAATCGGAAAAGCTCAAATAGGAACTGTCCTTCAATAAGAAAAAACTCGTGCTTCACGGAAAGAAACATTTAGGTAAAACTTTATGTTACATTGACCCGGAATACACTGCCTACTTTATCCACAAGGCCACTTTGCACAGTTTAGAGGTTTGGTTGAGACACTTGGCCAAACCTGTAAACACCAGCCATTGATAAAATGGATGTAAAAAGCTGGACCAGGCAACTGGAATGCCAGCTACAACACCCCGCCTACCGGTTTGAAAAGGAGGCACTCACTTGATCGAATGACGTTTTAGCGAACGCCCACGTTCCACCGATAACGAATAGTCGGCCACCGAGAAGTGGCGTTTACGGGTGAGCCAGGTGGGTTGCCACTTTTGTAATGAGGCACCGCGGACTGTCGCCGCGAAGCGCCATAAGCGCAGCGCAGGGGGGGTTGACTTGCGCCTTTGTTATTTGCTAAAACGTTGACTCGCTCAAATGTCGCTGTTTGCTAAAACGTCATTCGCTCATGTGATATAGACCCCCAAAATAGATCTCGTCTTCTGGTTTTTAAGCCATTAGGATCGAGTCGGTACACCCTGTGGGAGGGAAAGAACACAAGCGGAAGATCGTTGATGAGATGAGGGATGCAAATATACCTGAAGATTGTATGATTTTAGCTTGCATTCTTTTTGTTTTCTTGCTCTCAAAGGGGGCGTGCTGTCTTTACCATGTATTTATCGAGCTCGGCGGACATCAGATAGGATAATCAGCGGAGAAAATTTGTTAATTAATTTGAACTGTTGGTTTTAGGAATCATATTGAAATAATAGTATTGATGGCAATTACTATTGGGAGGCCACATTAATATAAAAAAATTGCAAAACTGTAGTGGTGTCTCAGATATTAATCAACTTCCGCATTCTTTTGCCCTATTTAGAATTTTGCAGTAAAAGTGCCGCAAGCCCTGCCCTCAGAGACGCAGTGACGTTTCGATCTCGTCGTCACTTTGTTATCAGCGCACCCAACGTTGGCATTGCCGAGATCATGACGACATTATTGAAACGGCTATGTCACTCTTCCGAGTTTGTAGTGCTCCTCAGTGCAATCGTTAAATCGGGGGGAAATTTTATTTATTAATATCTCAAAAACCATTCCTTTTTCTAAATTATTATTTTAATTGTACTGCAATTTATGAGTAATTTCTGTCAATAGTCTTAATACCGCAATTCCAACATTAACCCTAAAACCAAAAATTTATAAGTTAATTAAAAAGCTACTCCGGTCAATTTTTCTTTTATAATTTGGGTTTACGATTGTTTTTAGCTAAAGCAATGTCCCTGAATTACATGGTATAATTTGTTTTCGATATTGTGCGCTTTTATAAATATCACGGCTCAAAGTTTGGTTTCGGGCGTCTACGGCAAAACTGAGACTATCTGCTAGAGGCATGGAAGCACTGATCATCAGCCATACAGCTGATGACCAGTGTCATTAAAATTGCGACTCCCTCCCGCGTGGCTCAGCCCAAAGTGCAAGCCCTGTCTCCCAATGAATTCGGTGCTGGGGTAATGCCCACAAGGTTTCACCAGAGGAAAATTGGTGACTCCCTCGTCGGGTGAAAAGGCGGGGGGTGATGTTTTAAGTTTCTGGCTCGATCCCCAGGGGCCATCTTGCTGATAGGGGATACAATTGGCTTAGAAGGGCGGAAGGAATCGTATGCTTGTACCTTTAGAATTATGCTAGGTGGCGCAAGCTCAGTGAGCGCGAGCGGATGAATACTCGCTGCTCACTGATGGCTCTAGGGTCATTCATGTCAAACCTCGCACACTTTCACTCTGGATAATCTTCAAACAAAGGGCTCCAGGAAAATACAAAACAAAAGCGGCGACAAGGGACATCGCTGCCGAAGAGACGACAACACTGGCATTCTTTCAGTCACACAGTTGTGATACGCCATACGTATTCCAGCTAAGAGGATGTCACCGACGTTTACATGTTGCAAGATGCAAAAAAGAACCTCATGGAATACACGGTCGAACGTTTTTTTCAAAGTCAATTTGAAGCATTGCCACTTTGCGAAACATTAAATCGCAGCACTGTAAAACACTACGGGCAACATGAAATTCGGCCACGCACGCGCTCGCTCGGCGAAGCGCGTGGCAATATCCCTGTTCATTATTCGATCCAAACATAAGTAGATGCAAATTCCCTGTTTTGATGCAGCCCTGAAATTCTTCACCAGACACAAGTAATTTTTTTCTTGAAGTGCATGTATAATCTGCCTGCAATCAAAGCATTTGCAGTAATTTTGAAACTCCGTCATATTTTACTTGACAGTAGATAATTACGGAAGCAACCTAAAAGGGCACGAGCCATGCCACAGTTTTTAATTGACACGACTCGGCACAACCATGTTTTACTGAAGTTTATATTATTAAAATATATAAAGTCCATCATTTTTGACTACCTGATAATTATAGTAGCACAAATGTTTTAAGGTGTAACAGAATATATAAAACGTCTTTACATTCCCTCATAGCATCCAGCTATAATGCATTATGCAATATACGGGAAAATATTGTATTGTTCATATCACAATCTGATATATAGTCTGAAAAGGTTCTTTTACGGTTATAAAAGAAAAAAAGACTCAGAAGAGCCATAAAGCAATTTGTAAAAGAAATAATAGCTCCCGGAAATTTACTTTTTATTCATTCTTTCCTTTATTTTTTGTGTAAGTTTAGCGAACGAAAAGCCTATTTCTATTTAGCCTTGTGAAAGCCCAGCCAGCACATTATCCTTCCTGCCTCTTAAACATAGCTGCATTGAGAATGAATTCGCTTTTCAACAGAAGAAATGCAAAATACACAACTTGTTTTCAACGAAAACAATCAAGTGACGATGCATTTGCTTAAATATAAGATTTGCGTGAGTACACGAACAAGGAAACAGAACGAAAACAAAGTTTAGGAACACGATTACAGACACCACGCGTCAAGACGCGTCTTGACGCGTGGTGAAAATAGGACTGAAATATACCATGATATCAGAGATACGTACCCTCTGGACTTTCTTGTAACCATTTTTAATGGTTCAACATTTCATATTCAACTAGATTCCCTGCATTGTCTTAGGACTGGAATAACCATAGTTTCACGAACCAGCATAAACCTGCTTGGGGGGGGGGGGGGGGGGGGGGGGGACGACAAAGCAAAGTGCGTGGTAATATGTAGTCAAGACATCAGCACCGTTTTGGCCAAAGAAACATAAATCTATTGTGCGCTTGCTGATTTCATGGGACGAATTGCCTCATTATATCTCCAGAGCTCGAAAGCCTTAATTGAGTAAAAAAAGCAAGAAATGAACTGATTCGCCCACCAGTTAATCGGCAGAGCTCCACGAAAGTGACGCGCACACCTTCTGAATCAGGTCACTGCAGTCTCTTGCAGTCTTGTCTGCTCATAATTCATTCTTGATATTGATATTTATTGCGTGCCCAAAAACACCTAAATGGTTTTGAAATTGGTGCACAAAAGTCAGATTCCTAAGAATTTCCGAACATGCAGACATGTGGAACCAGAATAGTCACTAGCTGCATTCGATTTACCTTCGCTTCCTGCACCAGTGCAGAAAAGTGTAGGGCGGTGTACTTCCGGTCGTATCTGAATGCACATACCAGGAATAGACTGCCCTACACTTTTCTGCACAGGTGCAGGAGGTGTAGGTAAATCGAACGCAGCTATTATAAAACATTCACAACAAAGATATTATAGGCAGATCAGGTACCTAGGGTAAAATAGGGCATGGAAAAAGAATCGTGCTGGAATAGGATGTTGCATGATGTCGTAATACGATAAATTGGCGGTTCCTCTATTCGCCTGTCGGGATAAAACATGTCGCAATGTCGCGTGAACTTAACTTGCACACGTAAATTTATGCTGCCCAAAAGATCAGGTACGTCAATTACACCCTGGATAAGCTTTTGTAGAAACACCGCATCTCGGCAATGCCTTCGGTCACCCAAAGCGCTGAGGTTCAAAACCTTAAGCAGAGAATGGTGTTCGAAATAAAGACTCCTGTGTAAATGTCGATCTTAGACTATGCGAACCAAACGCCTTTGTACCGTTTCAATACGCTTACATTCAGTTTCCAATGAATGGTTCCACACGACAGAAGCAATTTCGAGCCGGTGCCTAACAAGAGCACACAATAAACGTAATATGGCATCAGGTGATTGAAGGTGCCGATTCAAATGGCATATCACACCAATCATTTTAAAACCGGTACAACAAATAGTAGTTACATACGATTTGAACGTGAGTTTGCAATCGACTAACACACCAAGGTCTCTAATCACATCAGCTCGAGTAATAATGCAGTTTCCCAACGTGTACATAAAATGTAAGGAATCCCCCTGCCTCGTTAGCGAGGTGCCTTTTGTTTTGTTGGTATTCAAAGGCAAACGGTTGGGTGAGCACCATTGTGAATACTCAAAATATCCGACTCCAGCGCATCACAATCTGTTTCGGAACAAATACTTGGGAGTAACTTAATGACATCAGAAAATAAGAGCACTTTAGCAAACTTTACACAATTCAAGGTATCATTTATAAATACCAGGAACAACAATAGCCCTAATACTGACCCCTGGGGGACGTCCGAAGTTGAGAAAAAAATAGATTAGATAAAACAGTATCAGCACAAACAAAGTTTTTTTTTTCTAGATGACAAGCAACTAGAAATCCACCCACACAGCTTAGGGGCGATAATATATTGTTTCAATTTATGTACAAGCAAAGATTGATCAAACTTATCGAACGCCTTTGAAAGATCGAAATAAATTGAGTCAACTTGACCTCGGTTTAAAACGACGTAGTGTAGAAACCTACAAAGGTTAGTTTCGTCTGAACGTCCTCCAATAAAACCATGCTGTTGCTGCGCCCGCTACTTTGATAAATGAGAGAGAAATGACACTCTAGCAAAATTATTTAAATCTTTTAGCAAAACCACACAGCAGTGACACGGGACGGTAATTCGATACAATACAAGCATCACCACCTTTGTGAACGGGCGCGACTATAGCTTCCTTCCATAATGCGGGAAATACACTGGTATGCAGAGACATGTTAAAATATGAGCTGATTGAGGCGCCAGAAGCCCACAACATCCTTTAATAATAAATGGTGGAATTGCATTACTTCCGACTAACAATTTCGGCTTGAGTATTTTTATCGCCGTCACTACGCTGAATGAATGATCTCTCTCTTTCTCTCTCTCTCTCTCTCTCTCTCTCTCTCTCTATATATATATATATATATATATATATGTTTTTTTTTTATTTAAAACCGATTTTTTTTAAGCGTCTTTAGTGCTACGTGAATGCCGGTTTCGGTGCTTCTTGAGCTCGGCGGATACTCGAAGGGCGAACAACCGTCACTGTCTGGTGAATAATTAACTAAAATTAGTTAATTAACTTTTAATTAGTGAAAATAGACACATGGTTCCAATTAGAAGCATACTGAGCGTCATCGAAAACCACTGAACCAACTTTTTTGAGAACGACTTGAAGCTCGTGGGAAATTCGGGGGCGCACCAAAGTTACCACTCGTTAAGCAGGCGCAAAGCCAGCAGTGGCGGAACGCGGATGAAGTATCCTTCCTTGAACTTGAAATTTGGCCTATAATAAAGAAGATAAAGGTCAATGATGCACGCAACTTGTCAGGATGTCGAAGTCGATCACAAAGAGTGACCATAGTTTTGTTTTGCGAATTTTACTGCAACGTATATGCGTTGTCAGATGTGCAAATTATATTTTTCGTTACTGTTTCTTTTTTTTTTTTTTCCCCTTCTCTTATGTACCCGAGGCGTGGTTTTGCACCATTCCACCCTGGAGGAGTGTATTTATCCATTGATACGACGGTGCACTGAGGCGAAGCAACACAGGCAAAATCGCGATGTCTGCTCTGTGGGCGTAGCTTCACTGCAGAGCACTAGTGCGCGGGGGGAAGCGCACTCAACGGAGCTAATTTAATCGCTCAGACTCAGATCATCGAGAAACACTACAAAACTTCCGAGCGCCGAGTAATGTTCCATACGAAAATCATATCAAATCACACGTTAATCTAGGCCCTAACTGAAAGTTCTGAAAAGTTTCGCAAGCTTACCATAACAATCTTTCTGTCTATGCTGAAAAAAAAAAAAAAAAAAAAAAAAACGATGGAGAAACTTCATCGTGACGTTGCCGGTGAGAGGAGTCCAATCTCAATCGGCGGCGAACTTAACTGGTAGGGAACTCCATCGCAGCGCGTTGATGACGTCGACGAAGAGCGGCGATTGAGTTGTAACTTCATCGGGATTTGTACCCAAAAACGTGTCCCTAGGGGGAAATGCGCAACGCTACATCAGAGCGTTTAGTAAAAGCAACATTTTTACATCTAAAAGTGTAGAATTCGGTACAATTTAAATACAATCACCGGTGTCAAGTTTAGGTCGCTTCAATCATGTCTTTTTACATAAGTGAAGCAATTTAGAGGATCGCAACGCGTGAGCTGCATCGCGATCGTGATGAGTCATTATGGCCATGGTGAATGACGCGCGTAAAGTGCTCGTGTCTGTACGAAGATTTGCCTCACTTGTGGAAGTTTTGCTGTCCAGTCGGGCTTTTTCAAAGGTTGTCACGTCGCTATTGCCACACGGCAGACTGGTGGGGGACGTGAACCAAATGTCGTCGCTGAACACGAGGAGTAGGACAGAATCCTGGCCAATGATAAAGGTTCCTCGCAAAGACACGGGAGAAGGCGCATGATTTCGCCGTCGCCACACGCCATCTCGGCTGCAGTGTCGGTAAGTTCTCGAAATCACAATGGGCGGTTTTAACGTAGCGTTGCCGTGCGCAGCGAAATCGCTACTGGGAGCTCGCGCTGCAACTTTGAAGCATGCTTTTCAGCGCGCTTAAAGCCTTACCAGCCGTACCGTGTCCGCTGCAGAACACGGAAACGATCTGCTAAAACCTGCTACTGGTAGCGAACAGACATCGTGTTGTTTTTGGTCTTATTGACTCTGAATGAGTGTGCTGCGCGTAATGTTTCTTCGAAAGCTCAGATCGTAACGCTCAAGCTCACGAGTTAATTTCTCTAGACCTGTGCACGAGGCGCTCCGATACCTGAATTCTAAGGTGCAGGCAATGGGCATTACATTAACGCGTAACCAGAAAGGTTGCGAATTTGTTTTGCATTAACTTGTGTTTAACTAAATTATTCAGGACTCATCTGCTGTGGCCAAAGGTGCTAGTGAGGACCGAGCATAGGTGGCAGCTCCACTACCACCAAGTATCATGGATATAAATCCAGATGCATACGTCACTGCACCTATGTCACGTCATTGACATGTTATGTATCTGTACCTATGTCACGTCATTGACATGTTTCGTGCATGAGGGCCTTCGGTAGCCGCTTGCTCGTGGCCACTGACGGTCCGTGGTAAGAGCTTTGCTACACTGATCATGGTCAACTGTGCTGGCTCCACTGGCCCAAAGTGACAGCTTTTGTGTCTATGTCAGCCATTGCATAAAACTGTGAATACTACCTGCACTGTGCATAACTATGAGGAAGGTCGAAGAAGCTGTCATAAACATTATTGTGCCTGGTAGGTAGCTCCCAAGGTGGCGTGGCTGTAGATCCAAACGTGTTGATGTTTCTAGCAAGGCGACAACTCAGCAAGACTCACAAAAACTTATGTGTACACATAGTGCAGAGGCAATCCACACATGGTTACTCAAGTTTTGTGTCACACAAGAGAGTCAAGTGGATGAGACTAAGTGTCATTTGCAAAAAAGACTGTGTTTTCGATCCCGTTTCCCAACAGTGGCCTGCTTCTACCAAGCATTCCCGGAATTACCTCAGCTACTCACCACTCTAAAATTAACAAGGGAATGACGCTAAGACAAAACTGGGTCAACAATTCCAAACTTCACGTCTGCTATTTATATAGATTATAGAAGGTCCACATCTAAAAACAGCTGTTGCAAAGGGCTGTGGGAGGAGGACGCGCCTAGCTGGGCATTGCCTGTCGAACTCGGCAGAATCTGCGGCGTGCAGCTTGCGTATTTCTCTTAATTTTTGCACAGATGTCCAAGTCCTTCACTTTCAGCTAGAGATCCGTCTGTCACAGTCCGCTTGAGAGTAGGTAGCAGATGGTTCTTGCCACCACACAGGGCAATATTTTCTGCATACCGAACTGGACAAACATTGGAAAACTGTCGTGATCATTTGACAGTTTGAACTTCTGCCTAGGCCATAGCCCAAGTGCCCGCACTAGCGCATATTGCCACGCGCGTCTCCAAGCAAGCGCGCCCGTGGCCGAATGGTTATCGTGCTTGGCTCTCACGCAAAGGGCCGAGGTTCGATGTCTGGCCGCGCATGCACCGTTTTGTTAATGCCGCGTACCTCCAACAAAATGTCACGAGTGACAGAAAATCAGGTGACGAATCAACAAGAACTAAACGTTTCATTTGGCGAACTTGTGCCGAAAACAAAAATGCAAAGAGGTAGCGTCGCAGGCATCGAAGGTCGGCGAAGCAGCACGATCGCGCGCAAGTGTGAGACACTCTCCGTCTCGACACACGGGGCCCCTTATGTATACGCGTGGGCTTCTGGGTCAATCGGCGTAGAAGGGTCGGCGCGTAGAAATTCAAACTTCGAAAAAGCAACAGGGTTCTTGAATTTACCAGAACGTGGCACTTCTAGAAACAACAAAAAGGTGGATGCGCGGCCAGACATCGTACCTCGGCCCTCTGCGTGGGGGCTAAGCACGATAACCATTCGGCCAGGGGCGCGCTTGCTCGGAGGCACGCGTGGCATTATGAGCAGTCACTGCGAATAACCGCATGCGACATGTACGAAGTGGTGGCCACCACCACGGCAACCTTGGAAGTGCCGAAAAGCCTTGCCTCTTGTACTGATATGACATCACCTGCAAACCATGTATGCATGCTACTGCAACTGTGGAATGTTGTCATCTGTGCACCGGTCATCAGGTACACTGCCACCTGTAGGAATTCGCGTACCGCCGCCGATTCCCATGTGGTCCGTCAACAACCCGAGTCCAGCCTGGTTCTTTCACGGGAGCGGGATTCCGCTCCCAGTTTATTGGTACAACAACACACAACGCTACAAAACATGGATGAAGAAAGAATAAAACAATTAAAACAGGGACAACACAACCACATCTTTCAACTATACTTCGTCTCATCCTACGATGGACTAAAGGCAAAAGCTACGGACTGCCAGATCCAATCACGAGCGACTTAAAAATTGAGTGTTATATCGCTTCGATGAACGTGTCGATGATCGCGTCTCGGATCACTAAAGCGGGTGTGGGGACAGTAGTTCGAATCAAATAGGACTGAGTGAGTCAACGATTTTATATTGCAAAGAAAGCCACGACATACAGGCTCTGCAGTGTCGAAACTATAGATATGACGCAGCGCTTTTGACTTCGGAGCACGATTCGTTCGCACCTAATCAATGTTATGCATGTCCTAGTTTAGCGTGGATCGTGATTGGACCTGGCGGCCCTTGGCTTTGGCCTTTAGTCCATCGCAGGATGGGACAAAGTATTCGCAACTCCAGCGCACCGCTCGCTCTCCCGCGGACGAACGGCGGCGCGGTTCGTCCGCGGTTCGTCCGCCGTTCGTCTGCGGACGAACCGCGGACGAACGGCGGCGGCGGCGTGGAAACGGTGGCAGGGACTGTCGGCCTTGATGCGTGAAGCCGTTTGAACAAAAAAAGTGAGCGCGTTAAAAAACTAATTATTGTGCTCCGCCTTGCAACAGCCTTGCACGAAGGGCCGGGATGTCTAATTTCATTTGGGACTTTTCGTGTATCGCATACGCTGCGGATTTCTGGTCTTGTGCATGGCCGCCAGCTCAATCTGTATTCAACGTGATGGAAAACGCTCCTACTAGTAATTAAGAACTCAATAGTACGGTCTGCGGAAAGTCTATTCTTTGCCATAAGTAGGAGAAAACTCGTCGCGCAACGGTATGTCGAGCAATACAAATCGGGAATCATCCCATAGTCATACATGCCCGTTCGTGTTTGCGTTGTCATCCCCTCTTTGATGACACAAAAATCCTGGGGGGTATGACAGCAGATTCGGCAGGGAAATCATAGAATCATTCGCCATGACCACAGCAAAAAAACAACGTGTCAAACCCTTCCCTCCTGCTGACGAAAACTGAGGTTGAATTTTTAAAATCCGAGATAACCCTACCACCCTGACTTGCACTTCGCGTGTCTTATCTTTCCTTCTCTCCCCCTTCTCTCCCCTACTCCTACTGGGTATAGTCGGCTGCTCGCTGTTGAAAGTTTACTCGTCTGTTGCTAGTTGAAAGATGTGGTTGTATTGTCCCTGTCTTAATTGTTTTATTCTTTCTTCATCCATGACTTAAACCAACACGCTCTTCTCCCAAGCATAGCTACAAAACACACAATCTAAAATACAAATACAAGCTACATTACACAAATATTTACACACGCACGTTAAGCCAAAAGCTAACACAAAGAAGGCCCCCACGCCTCGTGTCCCGCAATATTCTAGATCCGGTCGCCACCTACCTGCCTGCGTCTCGGTCCCGTCCGGAGTCCTAAGAGGCCTCTCGCCCCCTGCCCCACCGAGATGGGCGAGGAGGTTTCTCCTCGTCCGCCACGGGGGCGCCTTCAGCGCCCTCCAGTGGCTAGGAGAGAAAGCGGCGCGTCGGGAGCCGGATTCAAGATCCCGATCGACCCCGCGGCGACACGACAATGTGATCGTGTCTGAGGCGAGGCAGCTACGTAGCTGCCTGGCGGCCCAGATTGGCAGAATGGTTTGATGGGCGCCCTCGTGAATGCACGGTGCGCCATACTCCCCTCTCGTAAAAATCGAAGTACGCCGGAATTCAGACATACGGCTAGGCTGCTGGGAACACCGTCGCTTTGTTTGGCCTGGAGACCCCCCCCACACGCACACACACGCCGCTGGTCCCATGGGTCGTCCTCACTGAGGTCCATCAGTTCGCCCGAGACCTGGGGTGCGCGGCCACCACACACCTCACAGTAGACTGTGCCGACTTCGGCTTGGCGGCGGCCCCCGGAGCAACAGAGTCCTTGAGCAGTGTGCCTGGCCACCATGAGAGTGGTGCACCGGAGAGGGACTGTGGTTGCGACCCAGCTGCGACCGCCCTCCCGGAGCGATGCGGGGCTGGAAGCCCAGTGTCACTGAGAACTACACCCCGGCGTCCTGCGTGGCGTCGCGGACGTCCCACGAGGCTCCCCGAGCTGTGGTTCCGGCCGGGGAATACGCTGCCCGAAGACGAGGAGTTCAGCCCAGGCTGGTGTTTGTCCAAACGGCGACTCCTCCTGTCATCCTCTCCCAAAGAGGACCATTCGGTGCACACCAAGTTGCGTCTCGAAGCAGCAGCCGCAGGGGCGATGGACGACGCACGAGATGGAAAAAGTCCAAGGCGCGCGCCCAGCGAGGGAGCAGCACCCCAACACCAACAGCAACGCCGCACAAAAAAAAAAAAAAAAGGCACCCTAGATGGTGAGGGCCTGAACTGCCCCCAACTGCGCTGTTTAGGACCTCTCGCCCACTCATCAGGAGCAGCTGGGGCACCTAACAGTGCAGCATGAGTGCCCTATTTCTAGAGAGTGCAGTCAAGGTCCAAAATTGGTTTAAAAGCTTTGTTTTGTGGAAAGAAAACCTGCGTCATATGGCAGTAATGAGTTATTTTAGTCCGAGTTTCTTCATTCTTGTTTCAGTTACATCCAGAGTAGCTCGTGCTCGCAGCCTTTGTTGGTTGCTCAACGCCATGCGGAAAAGCTTGACTTCCACAGCACCAAAAGCATTGATGGGAACAAAAAGTTAGATTGTCATTGGAAATCAGCTATAACTGACAGTTCTAGCAGAAAGAGAGGTGAATCCAGCACTCTTGTGCTTCCCCTCCTGTTCATTTTCTGACCATGTGTTGGGTGTCAATGTGATTGATATCAACCAGCTTGTCCCTTACCATTTCTTCATGTGATTGACAGAGCAGGACTGTTCACTGCAAGGTAATTAGATCAAGCTAGATGCACATTGCTGAGGGCTGCTTGTCTCAAAGGTTGTGTGTTGTACTGGAAATCCCACAGCATGAGTGTGCTGGTCTGAGCACTTCCCTGGTTTGGAAGGTGCTCATATACACTAAATGTCTTTCAGGAGTCTCACATTCTTGCTATTTCCAGTACTGCATGAGAGTTATAAACGTAGGTAAAAGCAGTGGTATGCCATACACTGCTGCTCACCACACCACTGGGATTCTCTTGTTCTATGTAATTTCTCTAACATGCTGTTTAGAAATGCATGTTTTTATAAGCATTAGCCCTGTTCATGTACTTTGTCTGCAGGCTGTGAAGGGACAAGCAGCCGCACATGCCCCTAAGTCATCTTCACTGACCACATTCTTGCTGTACCTCATGGGGGTACAGAATTCCCATCCACAATAAAACATGCTCCCTAGGCACCATTTTGCGTCTGTCATGATTTCAGTATAACACGAAACCAAAGTTTTGCAATTTTTCAAGTCATAGCCGGAAAATTGTCGTACATAGAATACAATTTTTGGTTCATCAATTCTCGGTGCAGGTGTTGATGTACCAGGACTCGTACCGTGACTTCTGATGTCAATGTGTATGTCATATAGAGGGAACCAGAAATTTCACAATTAACGGTAAGACAGCGGTGGAACTCCAATCGCCCAGATATCAGCAACCACAGTTAATTCTTCACCTTTTTTCTATGCTTAGAATACTATACTGTTAGATCTAGAATGCTTACACTGGCGATAGGAAACAAGATGCCACCTGTGAGGAGGCCCTGTTTTTATTCTCTTAGGAGTAATGCCTTGGCGTCCTGCCTCATGCGGTTTTCATTTCCGTTTGTTAAAAAAAGCTTTTTGAGAAGCAGTAAGTTATCACAGATATGCAAAGTTCCAAGTTTAGGTGCCATACCAGACAATCTCCGACAGCACATGCTTGGTGTGGTGTTTCTTCACCCCAGGTACGACAGCAATAAAAAAGAAAAAAGAAAATACTTGTCATGTCTATCTCTTTCTGTCTAATATGTAAAAGCATTTCCTGAAATACCAGATTTTCCTGTTATGGGCTTGGGGTAAGTTGTTTTGATCCATATAGAATTGCTTCAGACAAAGAAATGTTTCCTTGTATCAAAGTGCTTCTTCATCCATAATAGTGTCTATAAAGGACCCCGAGAGAATTGAATGTTGCTTTGACTGTCTGCTATGTAGACCACACTGCAGTCAAAAGGGACTTGCCATGTCTACTGGATTAAGCAAGTTGCAAAGTATGACACAACATTGCAAGCTGATGCACACACATATACTTCGCAGATGTGTTGAGTTGAGGGACAAAGCTCGTAACATGCTTGACAGCTGCCGGGCTTCAAGTTTGAGCAGGGCAACCCTGGTAGGCAGCACATATATACTTGGGGTGCAGAGGCGGCCACCTCTAAAATTTTCAACACTGCACAGCTTGTCCCCTGTTGTCAAAGCTCACACCGTGCTCGGGTTCGGACTCTTGGGCCTCAGGGGGGAGGCCCCGAAATAGAGCTATACGAGCCCGCATTGTGCAGCAAGTCAAATGACGTTGCTGTGTCCAGTACCTTTGATATTACTGAAACATGCTTTTGAGCATCCTATTCACTGCTCTACATAAAATCTTAAGCGATCCTTTTTGTTAAGCTTGGCCTCGGGACAGCACAGCATTAATTGGGGTTGCAAGGAATTGGTGTGCAACCATGGCTCCAGGGGTTAGTCACTGTCACAACAGTGAGACGGTATCTCACATGAATGTTTCATTACCTTTTCAGTTGTCCAAAAGCACATCAAGACTAGATAGAAGCGTTCTATGCTAATTCAGCCTCTACTTAGAGCTAGTAGTTTCATAACATCCCAATAAGCCTGTAACGTAATAATAATAGTAATAATAATAAATATATATATGTATATATATATATATATATATATATATTTGCAAGAAAAGCATGTGGAGGTATTTTACTTGCCTTGCACAATACCCAAAATTATGCCTTGCACAGCAGAGAGATGCAGCGTCAATTGAGTTTGGCAATCGTAAAGGGAAAAATGAAGGACGTTTACAACACCCTGTAACCCCGAATTGGAGCGCAGCTCTTGAGGAGGAGGAAGGAAGGGTACTGAGGGGAGAGTATATCCCTCCTCCGTCCTCTTCACCTCCTCATCCTCCCTGCTACTCCTCATCTCCATAGGCGTGCACAGGGTACTCCTATAGGGGGGGGGGGGGGCCAAGTTTCACTGCAGCGCCCCCCCCCCCCCCCCCCCCGTCTCACCGAGACCCTTACGCCGTAGGGGTAAGGTGTTCTACAGGTTTTCCCGCTCATTTTAATCCAAACGACGACCAATTTAATCCCGGGGTCACTCAATTTAATCCAAGCGCTATTCAATTTAGTCCAAGCGCCGTTCAATTTAATCCAAGCGCCAAACAATTTAATCCCGGGGTCAGTCAATTTAATCCACAATATATATATATGCACTTATCGTGTTCACTGGTCGTGTTTCGCTTACACATTTGGTAACTTAGAACAATTCTTTATACAATCAAAATTTTTGGCGGGCAATCGATAATTTGATAACTGATGTGATTACTTTGAGTTACTAGTCCTACTATTGACGAGTCTTAATTGATATGTTGGTTACTCTTTTTAGAGTACAGCTTTTAGGCACCCATTTCCGCTTTGAGCGGCGTCGGCGGCGGCGGCGCCGCCGTCGGCGTATCCACGCGGTGCATGATGGCTAAATTCCCCCACTAAATTTAGCGGAAAAATTTCCCCGCTAAATCTAGCAGAAAAGTTTCCCCACCATTGTAGCGGAAAATTTTCCCGCTAAATTTATCGGATGATTTTTCCCGCTAAATATAACGGAAACTTTTCTTTGCTATATTTAGTGGGAAATTTTCCCCGCTAAACCTATCGGAAATTTTTTTTAGCTAGATATAGCGGAAAATTTGCCCCGCCAAACCCAGTGAAAAATTTTCTCCGCTAAATCTAGCGGAAAACTTTTATCTTTATATTTAGCGAAATACTTTCCCCGCTAGATCTAGCGGAAAATGTTTGCCGCTATATTTAGTGGAAAATTTCCCCCGCTAAATGTAGCAGAAAAATTTCACCGCTAGATATAGCGGAAAATTTGTTCCACGAAGTCTAGCGGAATTTTTTGCTCGCCAAATCTAGCGGAAAAGTTTTCCCGCTAAGTTTAGCGAAAAATGTTCCTCGCTAAATCTAGCGGAAAATTTTCCCCGCTATACTTAGCGGAGAACTTTCCCCGCTAAATTTAGCAGAAATTTTTCCCAGCTAGGTTTAGCGGGAAATTTGCCCCGCTAAGTCTAGCGATAAATTTCCCCGCCAAAACTTTCCCCGCTAAATTTAGCGGAAAATTTGCCCCGCTAAATCTAGCAGAAAATATTTCCCGCTAAATTAGCGGGAAAAGTTTCGCGCTAAATCTAGCGGAAAAATTTTCCCGCTAAATCTAGCGGAATATTTTTCCCTCTATATGTAGCGGAAAGTTTTCCCTGCTAAATCTAGCGAAAAAGTTTGCTGCTATATTTAGCGAAAAATTTCCCCGCTAAATTTAACGGGGAAATTTTTCCGCTAAATTTAGCCGGAAACATTTTCCACTAGATTTAGCGGATAAAAATTTCCACTAAAAGCGGGGAAACTTTTCCGCTAGATTTAGCGGGAAAATTGTTTGCTAGATTTAGCGGGGAAAATTTTCCGCTAAATTTAGCGAGGAAATATTCCCGCCAAATTTAGCTGGAAAACCTTTCGGCTAGATTTAGCGGAAAAATGTTTCCGCTAAATTGAGCGGAGTAAATTTTACGCTAGAATTAGCGGGTAAAATTTTCCGCTAAATGCTAAATCTAGCTAGTAAAATTTTCTGCTAAATTTAGCGGGGAAAATTTTCCGCTGGATTTAGCTGGAAAATGTTTCGCTAGATTTAGCAGGGAAAATTTTCCGCTAAACATAGCGGGGAAAAATTTCCCGCTAGATTTAGCGGGGAAATTTTTTCATTAAATTTAGCAAGGAAATATTCCCCCTAAATTTTGCGGGAAAGACTTTCCGCCAGATTTAGAGGATAATTTTTTCCGCTAAATTTAGCGGAGTAAATTTTACGCTAGATTTAGGGCTGAAAATTTTCCACTAGACTTAGCAAGGCAACATTTCCGCTGAATTTAGCTGAGAAAAGTTTCCACTAAATTTAGAGGGGAAAACTTTCCGCTAAATATAGCGGCAAAAGTTTTTTTGCTAAAGGTAGCGGGGAAAATTTTTCGCTAGATTTAGCGGGGGAAATTTTCCGCTAGACACCGGGGTGAATTTTCCGCTGAATCTAGCTGGGAAGATTTTCCACTAAATTTTGCGGGGAAATTTTACCGCTAGCTACCTTCTTTGTTCATCGCGACAGAAGTTCGCGCCCTTCTCGTATAGTTAATAATTTCGAGAGAGATAATCGTGCACAGAGCGTATACACGCCTCAAACATTTTAAGGCTGCGTTTTATTAATGGTGAGCACTGGCGCTGGGCACAGAAATTCCCCGAGTTGCTGAGTACGTCGGTGAAGACAGACGGGGCTCTAATAGAAATGGTGCTAAATCCGTTAGACGCTTTTTCCTTTGTGAGGATTTAAACATTCATGAGTGGGTGCGTCTCTCACTCTCACTGTTGCCTTCGTTCGTGAGGCGCTTCATTCACCTCAACAAGATCAGTCATTAGGAGCCACGCTATCCTCTACGAACAGACTTCGTAGTATGACACCGACACGTGCTGCTATATCGAGACTTCTAGGGAAAAGGGTATGAATAATTTAACCAACTAAACTAAACTCTGAAAAGAATTTAATTGTGCCTTTAACAACGAAGAAAAATACTACAAGGTCAGTTTACTCGTTTTAGAGAGCAGCTCTTAGGCGCCCGTTTCTGGCTTGAGCGGCGTCGGCGTCGCCGGCGGCGTCGCCGCCGGCGTAACCGCGCGGTGCATTATGGGTAAATTTCCCCGCTAAATCTAGCGATAAAATTTCTCCGCTAAATTTAGCGAAAAATTTTTCCCGCTAAATCTAGCGGAAAAATCTCCCCGCTATACCTAGCGGAAAAAATTCCACGCTAAATCTAGCGGAAAAATTTCCCGATGAATCTAGCGGAAAAATTTCCCTGCTAAATCTAGCGGAAAAATTTCCCCGCTATATCTAGCGGAAAAAATTCTCCGCTAAATCTAGCGGAAAAATTTCTCCGCTAAATCCAGCGGAAAAATTTCCCTGCTAAATCTAGCGGATAAATTTCCCCGCTAAATCTAGCGGAAAAATTTCCCCGCTAAATCTAGCGGAAAAATTTTTCCGCTAAATCTAGTGGAAAAATTTCCCCGCTAAATCTAGCGGAAAAATTTCCCGCTAAATCTAGCGGAAAAAATTCCCAGCTAAATCTAGCGGAAAAATTTTCCCGCTAAATCTAGCGGAAACAATTTCCCGCTAAATCTAGCGAGAAAATTTCCCCACTAAATCTACCGGGAAAATTTCCCAGCTAAATCTAGCGGAAAAATTTCCCCCGCTAAATTTAGCGGAAAAATTTCCCCGCTAAATGTAGTGGAAAAATTTCTCTGGGGGTCACGTGATCCAAGGTCACGTGACCTCAGGGGGGTCACGTTACCTTGTGGCCTTGGCTCTTCCTCCTCAAGATGTGCGCTCTAATTCGGTGTTACAGGGAGTTGTAAACGGCTTTCACTTTTTTTCTTGGAAGGATCGCGTTATGTGAATGAAACGGCCTCCAGGAAGCCTTCATACAAGCAGGCGTACTGAACGTCCCTGAATTGACTCATCCAATCACCAAACCAGTACCGATGTGCACGGTGGACCCCTTCTTTCGTTTCTAATAAATTGCACTGTTCTCTCTTTCTATACTGCTCCGGCAATTTATGGGGTTCTAAAATAGCGGTGTTGTTTGCATGGGCACCCACAGGATCTTCTTCCTAACATTTGCCACACATTCAGTTTTAATATCTGCCCACTAAACTACCAGCATATACCCTGGAAAAGTTCAAATGTAAATATTTCCACAAGTTGGAGACTCGAAAAACTTCAAATTAAAGTGTTCAGATTACGCTGTATGAACACCATCTGGACTCGTCGAATCCTGTTTAATACCTACGTCTTGGTTACGAGACATCATTACACTACTACGGCGTCGACTCGTCGATTATGCACCGAGTGTCCGCCGAAACACGGATTAGACACGAGTCATTGTCGAACGCTGACGTAGGACTAAGACTCGGATTCTCTTTGTAATTTGTACCCGCTCTCGGTCGTGGCTTCACACTTCAAGTGCACGAGCGCTGCCATAGTAAAGGCGGTAAAGTACAGTTTGAACACGGCCCGGCAGAAGACTGAGAAATATTTGTGATAATATTTGGACCTTCTGCATGCAACCGAGATTCGGCGCTTTCTTCGCAATAAGCCTCGGCCGAGATTCGAACCGGTTAAAACAGTGAGGTATAGGTGGTGGTATATATATATATATATATATATATATATATATATATACAGTATATATATATATATATATATATATATATATATATATATATATATATATATATATATATATATATATATATATATATATATATATATATATATATATATATATATATATATATATACTGTTCTAAATATAGAAAAACGAAAAGGATAGCAAATGCGAAGACTGTCACCTTAAGGCCCGTTCACACTCTTGCGACCGAGTACGACTGAGAGAGACGAGATCTCTTACAACTTCTTAAATGTTTCTAGAATGAGGGAACACACTGACATTGTGGCGCCATCTATGCGGTGACCCTAGAACTGCATTTCACAAAAGCGAATGTTTTGCGGGATTTCCGAGGTCAAATGTGCGTAATACCCATAGAAAGGCTCGTTTATAACATTGACAAAAGCTTTTCGAGCCAAAAAAGAAAGGATATTGCGCGAGAAATAAAAAAAAAATATGCCGGACCGCCGAGTTTACACTGCTTCCCAATAGATGGCGCCAGTGTGTTCTCTGGTTTAAAACCTGGGTTCCTTAAAACTTCTTAAACCAGAGAACACACTGGCGCCATCTATTGGGAAGCAGTGTAAACTCGGCGGTCCGGCATATTTTTTTTTATTTCTCGCGCAATATCCTTTCTTTTTTGGCTTGAAAAACTTTTGTCAATGTTATAAACGAGCCTTTCTATAGGTATTACGCACATGTGACCTCGGAAATCCCGCAAAACCTTCGCTTTTGTGAAATGCAGTTCTAGGGTCACCGCATAGATGGCGCCACAATGTCAGTGTGTTCCCTCATTCTAGAAACATTTAAGAAGTTGTAAGAGATCTCGTCTCTCTCAGTCGTACTCGGTCGCAAGAGTGTGAACGGGCCTTTACCTGGTTTCGTAAGCCATGTTAGTAGCCGCTTCCGCTGGGCTTCATTCTCTGCTGACTTCTTTTCCCGTAATTTCTTGAACTCCGCTCCAGAGAGTTTGCTCAACGACATGACATTGATGGGCAGATGGCCAAAGTAGAAATGAAGAAGAGCAAATGATGGTGGGCGTATTCACGCAGCGATCTTTGGTAGGGTGCGGCTGCAAGCAGGTGGCTACTTAATTTGCTCGATAACTTGAAGCCTTAGCAGCGCTACTCTACTTAAAAAAAAATCACTGAAGATGAACGTCGTCATACCTACTTTTAAAGAGAAAACGCTGCCGCGTCGTCACCTTCGACAAACGAGGGGCTGTCAGTTCATGACTAGCGACGACATAAGCGCCTTTTTTTTACAGAAAGGGCGAAAGAAATAAAGGGAAAGGTATTTCGGAAAGAGTATCCTCTTCGACTTCTAAATGACCATCTAGGAGACTCCTAGATGATCGGCTTTGGAAGTTACCTTCTCAGAGCTTTAGGGGCAGCTCTAAAATGTATTGTTCTTCCCCTAACTATGTGTCCGGCTGTCAGGGGCCCTCAATCTGAATATTGCTAGCAGCCCGCATGTTCGTGTACTTTTCCAAATCCCCAAACGCCTGTCTATTATCCTGTGAAAACTACGTAGTGTGTGCTAAACACGAGGATATCCCGATGGCCCTCTTCCATCGCTAAACCACCAGTGACCTTCCCTACTCTACAATACAACTGCTCTTCCCCGCTCTAGGCTCTAGCCCGAGCCAAGAGAGCTTACGAAAACCGCTTAGGCTTCCTGATAGAAAGAATTGCAGATTCTCTGCAAATAGTCACCTCAACCTTATCCCCTCAATAACCTGAACCATTTCGTAATCTTCCTTCTATCCATTTAACCTTTTTGGTTTTTCTTTCTTCCAAGCCAGGTAGCAACTTCTTCGGTAGGGAAGGCCCACATATCTCCCCACCCAAAACAAGATCTCTCATTTTTAAACCGGAAAGCGGGTTGGCGTCGTTTGCATTGTACAACAAGCTGGTCATAATTGACACTGAAGATTGACACCCAGCACGAGTCCTTGGAGATGACGTCTTTAATCCCCCTTAGCCGAGTAGGGAGCTGCCTAGAGAAGCCAGGCTCTGCTAACCTTCTCGTATGTTCTCTCACAGAAAGATGCACCCTGAGCTAACCCGAGTGGCCTGGAGACCTTGGCTCATTCTTTCCTTCGCTTCTCACCACCCTTCTAGTTTCTCCTCCCGATATTTTTTTTCTCCCTCCCCCCCCCTTCCAAAAAAAAAACGATGCAGTGAACGTTAATCTTCACAACAAATGCCTTCGTGAGTTGAAACATGTGTCCTTCAGTACTTTACCCTCGCTTTAAAACAGAAACAACTTAGACCACAGGATTTTTGCAGAAGGATGCTGCACCCGGCAGCACTGCGGCTAGATTCCCAGGTGCGCAGCCTTGACTCATCGTTCCGCCCAGTAGCAGTCTTCTTTACTTTTCTGTCGATTTCTTCTGGGGTAAGGGCTCAACTCGCAGATTAACGGTCTCCGTTTCCTGTAGGATATGCTTGACGATGTTTCAAGTTCAATAAAAACAAAGTGGGGATGGTTTTGCTTCCTTTCTTCCGGCGTCATCCCGATTTTGTTACAATCAAAACGCCCCCAATAAAAAAACGAAAAAAAAACGAACACGCACTAAATTTGCGCCCTACCCAAGTCATCAGGGGGGACCAGGGCCCCCCTGGCCCCCCCATATGCCCGCCTATGCTCATCTCCTCCTCTTCCTCCTCCTTGTCCTCCTCCTTCACCTCCTCCTCCCCTCCTCATTCAAGCTCCTCCTCCTCGTTCCCCTCCTCCTCCCTCCTCCCGCCTCTTCTCCTCTCCCCCCTCCTCCTGCCTTCCCCCTCGTCATACTCTGGTACTAATTCAATTACAGTAATTGAATTACTGTAATTTAATTGTAATTATAATCAATTACTTTCGGCCAAAAAGAGTTGTAGTTGTAATAAATTTCTAGCGTCAGTAATTGCAAAATTTCAGGCACAATTACAACTACTTTTGCCAAACTTTGCGGCGCGACGGAACCTCTCCGAAAGCCTCAGCGCTGGCACAAGCGGCCTAGCTCTCGGTGAAACAGTCGCACAAAGACACGCACTCACACACACGCGCAACCGAAATAGCGTCGCCTTGTTTGTTGTTTTGTTCCTTGCACTACGGGCTGAGAGACAATCCTCCTTGGAGCCTACCTCAACGGCGCCGTGTTTCGCCGTCTGCTGCGCGAGCAGAAAACAATAGCGTAATCATGCCAAAATATTGAAAGAAAAAAGAATTGAGTTTCAGCTTTCAGTAGAGCTAAAAACTTTTAATTGTCGATAAAGTTTTTTTTTTTGCAGTTTTTTACGACTTTTTTTGAGTGCTGCCGCATATTTGTATCTTTGTATTATTTTCAGTTTATTTCCTGTTGGTTTTACTTCGTATATTTTTTGCATAAGCATTTTGGAGACTGACCTCGCACCTGTGAATATTGTTACCAACGATTCGGGAGCTCCGATTCGGTTCTTATATATTTCTGAGCCATTATAATTTCAACTCAATGTAAATAATTAACAATACCATGATGGTTGTAAGTAAATGAGGTCGTATTAGCGCGTGTCGATTTTAGTTTTATATAAACACTTTTTAAATATTCATATATGACTAATTTACGCATTTTTATTTGCCGGGCTATCAAAACTTTGTCAACCCACTTTTTCATAAGCTATGTCGCATCTTCCAGTATATGAACGAATTTATTATTATTTATGAAAGAAAATTAAGAACGTCGAACTTTATTGCCTCAAACTGTCAAGTTCCATCATGCATTTTACAAAATTCATATAAGGAAAGTACAATATGTGGCATTTATGCAGCGATGTTTAAGCCTCCTCAAACATTTGGGCGAGGAGTGAACAAGTACGTTGCATTCTATATAACTCGTTTAAAGTTATATGGCTCAAGTCGGGTCGCTCTCAGAAATAAGTAATTGTAAAGTAATTGCATTACTTTTTAAAAGTAATTTGTAATTGTAATTAATTACTTTTCACGCAGTAGTAATTATAATTAAACTACTTTTGAAGCAAAGTAATTGTAGTTGTAATTTAATTACATTTTGAAAGAAGTTTACCCGTGTATGCCCCTCGTTCTCCTCCTCCCCTCCTCCCCCTTCCCCTTGTCCTCCTCCCCCTCCTCCTTCCCGCGCGGTGCATTATGGGACATTTCCCATAATGCACCGCGCGGTTACGCCGACGGCGTCGCCGACGCCGCTGAAGCCGGAAACGGGCGCCTAAGAGCTGCGCTCTAAGAGTACACAGCATGCCGCAGCTGAACAATTTCCCGCTGTTAAGGCCCGACACCTTTGGATAAATAATACACATGCGATCACGAGTAGGCTTGAATACATGCGACGATCTCGCACGACACTCATCACGTTGAATGAGGCGCCCGTTTTCTACCGAGAGCTCTCGTGCAAGCGCTTTGAGAAAATATTCTATTCAGACCGTAACACAGCGTATCGATACGTAAGAGCATTTACCGGGCACACCGCTGAATTCGCGTCGCTGAACTACTTGGTTGTCGTCTTTCCGTTTTTCCTTTGCGCAAAGCCTACCCAGCAATTGAGCTCCGGGTGATCGATTATAGCCTTTGAATCCAACAGGATGCGATTCACACCGCACCGAGGCACGGTGACGTTTTCGTTGCAGCAAAATGTGCCGTCAGCAACGCGGAAGCTGAGAGCACTTGCTGCTCGGCTGTCGCACATGGGGCCCCTCGCGATGCCACCAAAGCTTCCGCGGCAGTGTCAGAGCCAGCGAGGGTCGGGCAGTATTCTCCGATTACGTCCCTGACGAACCTTGAGCCGAACATATGAAAAACGTAGCGATGGACCGTGGAAGCTCGCTTTGGCTCGCCCCGTTCGCGAGCGTGGACGTCGCCATCTTCATTGACTTTGACAACTTTGGCTGTCTGACGATTACAAAGTTATTCATTCATTCATTTATTCATTTGTTTATTTTCTGTGCTCATGAACACCTTGGCGCCTTGGTAATGATGCACAACAAAATGTTCTCAGGTTATTTACAAAAGTCTTAAAAGCTGCGAAATTTGGGTTAAAAACATCAATATCTGCTCCCCTGATGGTAATGTAGAAGTGTTGAATACGGATCATGGGACTGGTTTGGATGATGTGATTAAAAAGTCGGAGGAACCCGCAAAACTCGACTCGGAACGTGAATATTAATAGCAGATGTGAGATCTGGGCAATCAATTAATCTATGAATAGATTTGTACAGATCGCGCTCACGCCGTCTGGAAATCAAAGTAGGGCATTTGCATCAAAATGCTTAGGTGGGCCAGTTGGTACATCATGGGAAATAAGCGCCAAAATAACAGGGACAAAGAGTGTAACAACGACACAGGGCGCACTCTCCACTGAATTTATTAGGAAAAAACACAAACTTATATACCAACGGGAGCACACCATCAGACACCACACCTAACGTTAGTCCCCGCCCAGACCACGTTTCAAATATTCAAACTCATCCGTAGACCAAGCCGGAGATGTATCGCTAATGCATTTTTCACCCCTACTCCTAATCTCAAATGCCTCGTGAAGCTCGCGTGACACTCTGTTTTTGTACTTCGCCAATAGTTTAGTGTTGTCAAATGACGGGGCGCAAGCGCATCTGTTGCAATGTACAGCCAAATGCCCTGACGATGTGGTTCTAGTTGAAGCGGCGTGCTCGCGGACCCGATCATTGATACATCTTCCGGTTTGCCCTACATAGCTTAAACCACACGTCATTGGGATTTCGTAAACGACGGCGGTTGTGCGATCAGTGTATTTATTCCTATGCTTGGTATTACACGGGTCTGTTATCGGTTGGGGGTCATTGATCTTCCTGCATAATCCTCAACATTTTCTTAGGCACTGAAAATACGACCGGGACATCCTTTGTCCCTGTTCTTTTGGAGCTTCTTTCCCATGATGTACCAACTGGCCCACCTAAGCATTTTATTGCAGTTCATTTCTCTTACAACGGGCTCTGTTCAATGTTCCCCCACCACCCATAATTCGGTCCACACCCTTATTAACCTCATCGCTACCTCATGCTGCCGAGCTAGGCAATAATCCTATGCCATTCGTCGAGGCACCTGCCCGAGCGAAATAACCTCCATCTTCAATGGAACCCAGCTGTCAACTGGTCACGTCAAAAGAATGTGCAGAATTCTCCGTTCCTAGACGTGGAAGCAGGTGGAACGCTACAGGGATTGCCTGAAGATCGGGTGTCACGCAGGTGGAGTTGGAGAGGCTTCAGCGGAGAGGGCATACAGAACGCACCTTCGGACCGCCGCACAATACACGGAGTTTTTCTAGGAACAAGAAAAGACCGCTGCTGGTAAAGAGGAACCGTACAGAGCGCCCAGCCGCCTCGTCAGGAGGGCAAGCAGAAGTCACCTTGTTAGGTGATGCGAGGCTTCGACCGAACATCATATCGGCTCTAGACCACGGACCGAAATTTTCCCATGAGCCAGGGCTACGCCCTGTGGAAAAACTATCACTGGCGAGATGGATAGGTGAAAAAGCCAAACCCGAAGAGAAAGATCAATGCGTGGCGGACGGCGTAGATGTATTACAGCGCACTTCCGGAATTTCCCCAAAAGGCTTCAAGTTCGGCCATATCATCGACCACTTCTTGAGTCACGAATTGAAGCTGCTTACAGCTGACAAGGAAGGAGGCTTTGTGGTTGCCCCCCTCGCTCTGTATAGTACCAGGACGAGACAGGCCATCGACAGAAACTTCATGCTGGTGAACCCTGGTGCCCTAACGAAGGTGAGGGACCACGCGCTGGACTTGTGCCGCTCCTTGGAGCTGCCCACGGTCCTGAAAAATGTGAAAGCCAGCAGGAAATTGATTTTGGACATATTTTTCACCGCTAAGACTCCTAAACCTGAGTGCCCTTTCAGGGCAATAGTGACAGAGAGAGGCGCGTGGCAGTCGCAGATAGGGGACTATTTGCGCAATTATTTGTCTGGGTTAAAACTGGATGACCCGTTTGCCTCAAGAAACTCGGAGTGCGCCATTGAATTTTTGAGCAACGCTCACCATGATATGCGCCGTGGTTTTTCCGTAGATGTCCGGGATTTGTTTTATTCCATCCCTCATGAGCCCCTCTACCTTGATGTAAGAGATTGTATCGACCTGAGTGGGGTTGCGGCTTTTCAGAGCTGTTGTGGTATTAATGTTGAAGGTTTCCTTGAGCTGCTGTCTTTTTATTTAAAAAACACGTTCATGACGTTTGAGGAGGGTGTTTATTTACAAAAGAAGGGAATTTGCATCGGTGCCAGTGTCGCGCCGGTTTCGTGCAATATCTTTTTAAGTAAGTGCGGAAAGGCGATAGCGGATAGCTCGGAGATGAGTGATGGCAAATACAAGGTATTTAGGTATGTAGACGATTTTCTCATCCTCGGACGCAATCCCGATCTCTCTAGTGCTTAAGATTCAGAGACGCTAAAGGTATTCAATTCTTGCTGCCACGGATTGTCATTTACTCACGAGACACCTAAAGACGGAATTATGCAATTTCTTGACCTCAAGCTCAGATTTCTAGGTGAGCATATTTGCTGGGAGTACTCCCTTAGATCTAAGAAGGGGATCCTTCCCTTTGATTCCTGCCACTCCAAGCTCGTGAAGAGAGGCATCGCGAGCTCGTGTATGGAGGCTTCTCTCAGAAAGTCTTGCCTGCATAGCGCCCAGGATAGATTTTTTAGACAAGTAGATCGTCTGCGAAAAGGGGTTTCCCAACGAGCTCATTGGTCGAAGTGGCTGGGAGCTTGATAAAGAAGTTCAAGGGGACGCAGATACCACCGCGCGAAAAGAGCAACATACGGCCTGTGGTGATACCATATATGCACGGTGTCTCACATAACCTTAAGAAGGTGGCTGGGCGCTATGATGTCCCGGTCGTATTTTCAGCGCCTAACAAAATGTCGCGATTATGCAGGAGAATCAATGAACCCCAACCGATAACAGACCCGTGCAATACCAAGCATAGGAATAAATACACTGATCGCACAACCGCCGTCGTTTACGAAATCCCAATGACGTGTGGTTTAAGCTATGTAGGGCAAACCGGAAGATGTATCAATGATCGGGTCCGCGAGCACGCCGCTTCAACTAGAACCACAGCGTCAGGGCATTTGGCTGTACATTGCAACAGATGCGCTTGCGCCCCGTCATTTGACAACACTAAACTATTGGCGAAGTATAAAAACAGTGTCACGCGAGCTTCACGAGGCATTTGAGATTAGGAGTAGGGGTGAAAAATGCATTAGCGATACATCTCCGGCTCTGTCTACGGATGAGTTTGAATGTTTGAAACGTGGTCTGGGCGGGGACTAACGTTAGGTGTGGTGTCTGATGGTGCGCTCCCGTTGGTATATAAGTTTGTGTTTTTTCCTAATGAATTCAGTTGAGAGTGCGCCCTGTGTCGTTGTTATTCTACTCTTTGTCCCTGTCTTGTGGCGCTTATTTCCCACAGCATTTGCATCGTTCCAACAGTCTCGCATGAGAATAATAAACAGTACGACCAATGCAACGATCGTAAACAATTCGAAAAAAAAAACGCTTTTGAACATTTTCAGTAATCTCTTGGCTCGTAGAACTAATACAATTCCAGACTACAGAGGAAAGCTCCAACTTGATCCGGATTACGAGAAATAGGACCGTAGAATACAAGTTGATATGGAGAACTCACGCGTGATTCTAGAAATTACTCCCAACTTACGCAAAGAGTCATTTATAAGGTTGTTAACATGTACAGCAAAGTATAACGAAGAATCTATGTATACACCAAGATCACCCGTGCACTCGACTCTTCGCAGGGAATTATTTCCAATCTGTTAACAAAAGTTAATTTTTTCTACTTTTCTACACAAATACATAATAATTTAGAAAGATAGAGCGTTAGCATGTTCTGACGACACCAATTGCACACACGCCTAACATCCTCCATAAGTTTTTCACAGTCTTCCAAGGATATGATCTGCCTAAACAGCTTGACATCATCTGCATATTGGAAGATGACCGAATTGCGAACAATTGAGCTCAAATCATTAATAAAAACATTGAAAGAGATCGGCCCAAGAATGGAGCCTTGCGGCACACCCGAAGAAGAAACATAAGGCCGGGAGTGATGTCCAAGAACACGAACAATATTGTGTCTATTAGGCAAATAATCTCGAAACAGGGAACAAAGGGAGGTACTCACGCCATAGGATTCTAGTTTGTGTACAAGGAGCGAATGGTCTACCAGATCAAAAGCCTTAGAAAGGTCAAAATATACAACGTCTACCTGTCCACGTTGACACACAGCAGGCGAAATAAAATTAAAAAAAGACACCAGATTTGTCTCAACAGACCTTCCACGCATAAAGCCGTGTTGTAAAGGGCTTATCTTATGCTTAAAAAGTTCGAAATGCGCTCAAATAAACAGCTTCATAGATCTTAGCAAAGAGAGATAGCAACGACACAAGTCTGTAATTTTTTACATCATTCGTTCTGTCATTCTTATGTACTGGCACAGTAATAGAGTTCTTCCATAGGGAAGGAAATGTAAGGCTCTGCAACGACAAGTTAAAAATATGTGTTAAGACGGACGCAAAAATAGATGAGCATCCTTTAACAATAAAGCTTGAAATGCCGTCAAATGCAACTGATAACTTTGGCTTCAGTTTCCTGATAGCAAGTTCAATATCAGTAATTTCAAAAGATAAAATTGACAGATGATCACTGGCATTATCACGACGGCATGCACAGGCAGTTTAGTTTGGCCGCAGTAATAAACCGAAGAAAAATAACTCGCGAATGCATTTGGTACATCTTTGGGCTCAGACAGCATAGTACCAAACGAGTCAGCTATGTTTATTGATGACGAAGTTGTAGTTGTGCGATCCTTTACATATCGCCAGAAAAGTACTGGGTCACGATTTAAGCTATGCTCTACTGACTCACAGAGTAATATTTTATCGCGCTTCAACAATGGCTTAGTTAGGGCACGCGACTCAGAAAATTTTGCATACCAAAAAGTGGAAATTGCGACCTTATATTTCCTATGACAATGCTATTTTTTTCTTAAAACTGATCTAAGCTGGTTTGGGTACCAGTGCAGATAACGACTTGTGTAAGGACGCGTTTTGAGCACGAACCTTTTAAGTGCATATACGATATAGTTTGTAAACACTTCAACGGCACGACTTACATCGGTCATACTATATATGGAAGCCCAATTATCTAAATGTTGATAAAGGCCAAAGTAGTCGCATCTTGAGAAAGCAAGCGACTCGCGGTTTTCGTGCTTTACTTTCCCCACAGAAATCATAAAGGGAACAGAGAAAGGAACACGCCAAACACCCGGTAAAACAAGCGGGTTCGAAACAGACATCAGGCTGTCGATAGGAAAGTTGGCCAGGGCCAGATCCAGCACATGTCCTGCTGAGTTATGAAGGCCGTTTATTTGGGTAATTCCGAAAGGTTAACAAATAAAAGAAGGGCATTCGCTTTAAAATATGCACTCTGAGCAAACAGTGCAGGATGTACCAAATTCCAGTTTATTTCAGGAATACTGAAATCACCAAGTATGAGTATTCGATGTTGATCCACATCTAATTTGTCCTCTAGCATATCTTATTGGTCAGAAAACTTAGATCCGTCGATATTATGAGGAAAATAAAAACTGCCTATAAGTTATCTTCATCGCCAAACTCAATCATGACGACATTTTGACGTTACCGCGAACTTCATTATTTCACCAGCATAGCTCGAACTCCATCGAAATCTGTAGGGAAAAACTCAATCGCAAGGTCACATCGCGTGACCAAAAGGGCAGCCAATCAGCGACCGATTGAGTTAACTTATCGTTGAGTTTGCAATCTAGCGCAGACAGACTGTTGTGGTACCTTATGTCCACAAGGTAGCGCACAGGCTAAAGAAAGTGGCACAACGGAACGGCATTCCGGTAGTTTTTTCGGCTCCTAATAAGCTGGGACGTTTATGTGCGAGAGTTGACAGAGGTCGGACCTCTATCCCTGGTTGTGTTGAACAGCATAAAAACACGTTTGTTCCTTGCGTGGATGGGTTGTGTATTGTATTCTGCTGGACGTGTAAGAGGGTATACACCGGTCAAACAAGCCGTTGTGTAAACGACAGATTGCGGGAACATACGTGCTCGATGAAGTCGTCACCGTCAGGAAACTTGGAGGTGCACTGCCAGCGATCCCGGCAGCGTATTTTACGTTGGGGGGGGGGGGGGGGGGATTAGCGGTCAAAATAAAGGGGGGAGGGGGGAGAGTGAAAAACTTCAAAAGAAACCATTACAAAGATTTTACTGTTTACAGGAGGTTTATCATCGCTACCTATGCGGTGTGTCAATACATTCATCCAAAATTACTATCAAGAAGCAATGCAATGTTGACACAATCTGATCCAATAGTAGTAGCTATACGCTCCGTGCGGGAACTATAGGGGGCGCTTTGAAAAACGCGCGTAGCGCCGCTAGCGGAGGAGCTGGCGTTCGACAGTGAGGCGCGCTCAGCAGCCTGCGGCGCCTTTTCGCGTGCGAAACTGTGGCGGCGGAAGCGCGCACGGACGGAACTTTTGCTTTTTGAGCCGATAAGTTGAGGGTGACGTTGCACCAATGTTGGAGAAGATTTAAGAAGGGCATATAGCTGTTCTCCGCTTCTTATACATTGAGTTTGAGTCGTTATTTGGGGTAATTTCTTTAGTTGCGGTCGAAAAAGGGGTTTGAGCAATTTTCCGAAAAGCAAGACGGCCGCCACCATAATGCTCTCAGTGGGAAATTTGTTTCTCTCGTCGCTGTAAACGCAGGGCTGCTGGGACGATGATATTTGGAGGCGAGTGAGACGTTCACCAAGTTTGTGCACAAAGTGGGCCAAGTTTTATTAAGACAGCAGGTGTGAAAGTTATGGCTCGAACCAATAAAGGAATAAAGCTGTCAGGAATATCAAATATTGGACCCAAATGTTGTGTTATAACCGGGCTGTGCGAAGTGCAGATTTGGACACACAGGTTCTTGGACATGACCGTAACTTGACACAACAGTTATAATACCAAAAATAGGTGGCCTAGGGAAACCAGGTTGAAATTTGGTTTGGGTGGCATAACTGAATGGGGGGAAACGGTTTTGACCGTGAAAGGGCTCTCAAGAGTATACCATGCGTCGTGGGAGATGCAGACTTTACAGGTAGGAAGGGACTAGTGCGCTGTACTTCGAACTGAGACAACTTTACGAAAGGTGGCTTCAAAGCCGAGAAAACCAAGTTGCCGGCCAACACACGGTTTGACCGTCAAAGGCTTTTGCGGTCAGCTGTTGTGTAGTAATCTGGTTGTGCGAGGTGCTCATTTTCGGCACACAGGTACTTTGACGACCGTAAGAGGTGGCTTAGTTTAACCAGGTGGAAATATTTTTGGGCGGCGTAACTAAATGGGAACCGCTTTTGACCGTCAAAGGCTGTCAAGAGAATACCACTCATCATGACCGGGAGGTGCACACTTTACAGGTAGGAACAGTACTTAAAGTCCCCGTAAATTGAGGGGGTCCCTACAAGAAGGTAGGGGAAAAGGGGGGGGGGGAGTTTTGATGAGATGTAATAGAGGCACATAAAATAAACCCCACTGCTGACTCTGTCCACGCTGTACCTGCAACCCTCAACCCCAAATGTCACATCCCTGAAAACAAGCTATCTTATTGCAAGATATGATTTTGATTTCACTAATTCTGGGGCTGTGGAGGAGGGTCTCAGGCCATCCGTTAAAATAAGGCGGTGGGGGGGGGGGGGGGGTCGAAACCCCCTGAGACCACCCAAACTTTAATCCCTGGGTAAGAAGGGACCAGTAGATGGCACTTCCAGTTCGAATAACTTTGCGATAAATGGCTCTAAAGCCGAGAAAAAAAATGGTTCTCTACAAGACTCGGGGTGTCAGCGTTTCCACATCCAAAGGAGACTAATCAAAAAAGAAAGCCTACCACATAAACTTCCATAGTCAAATATCAATTGTCCAATGATTCCAAGTTTCATTGTAGTTTTCCTTAGATTCATATTTGCCACTTTCTGTGCCGTCCGAATCTTTCTTCATGAAGTACAGACCGCGTGCCATACTGGTCCGGAAATATCATCGACATGTACGATGGGGACGAGACTTCTTTCGAGGGCATTCCTTCAACGAAGTTCGCACTGCATATCCGCAAGTGTGGGATGGCATTTCAGTTCGAGATGATATATGTAGGCGTTACTGGTACGATAACAAACGCAGAGCGCAAAGCGGCAATGTAGAATTTGTCAGCCGTGCCGACACAGTGGCAGACATGATCGGGAGACCAAATTTCTCGCGTCGTACGTCACGGGCCCATCGTTGTCGCCGTCCCACAAAACATCGGCGAGGTGAAAAACTGTGAAACTTCGTCCCCACGAGATACGACGCATAACTATTGGAGCACTTAACGACGCAGCAGTTCATGCTGTTAACCCAGCACAACCGCACCGCTCCGACTTCAGTACGTACCAATCTACGCGGCGTGGTTTCGTTTCGCAGGGGCTCTCACTGCTTACCTTCGTTAACGGCCGCGCGGCCGCGCGCCGGTCGCGTCGCACGGAGTGTATACGGTGGCATCGATATACGGTGTCGATGTAAAATGCACTGGAAAATCGGGCGCCTGCACGTAGAAAGATCACATTTTCAACGAAGGTGTATTTTAATCGTGGGCGCATTCCTGTCAAATTTCTCGGCGCATCTCCGTTGCTGTGAAAAGTTCTAACAAGGCCTTCTAGAAGATTTGAAGAAAACGTTTACCACCGGTGAACGCGGTCATCCTTCGGTAGTTTTGCAGCATGTTTCCTGTATTTATGGTCGTCTTTGAAAAGAGGGTAAAACATGCAGTTTGAGTGTATAATAGGGTGCTTGCCTGAACATAGCAAGCTGGCTCGCCAAGAGCAAAATGTGGTTTGGAAAACCAGACGCAGAAATACAGGCGAGAATGCCGTAACTCTTTAATGTCTCCGACGGCCGCCGTGATAGCGGCGCTTCAACACAGACTGCTGTGCGATCTCTCCCTTGATAACCTGTGTCACCTGCTAATTGGCCTCCTCTTGCCTTGCGTTGGGATCCTTTATTTCCTCAACTTGCTACGCCTTTATGCAGTCCTTAGTTGGTCCCTAGCTCAAGAAGGGCTTTCTTCTCGCGCAGACCATCTCGGGCAACCCTCGTGGTTGCTCAGACCGCGAAAAACAACAACAAAAAAACGCAAATGCAAGAAAAAAAAAAGCTAGAATAAATTTGTTTTTTGGGGAAACGTCATTGCTCAAAATAGAAGCAAAACCAATAAAGCCGGCTGGCTGAATGAAAAAAAAAACAAAAAACAGTGCGCTGCACGTTCCCCGCATGGCCAACATGAGTGCAGTATGCGAGGATCCCAGGCAAACGACCAAGCAGGGGAGAGAGGAGATCTTCCTGAGTGTGCTATGCAAGCTCCAAGCGCCGGTTGTTTTTTTTTTTTTTTTTTTAGCTGCGACGTCGTTTGCGGTTTCCTGACACTTTGCATTACATCGTAATTTTTCTTTCAAAAATTTCGTGGGCGAAGGTTGTGCCGCGACTTGGTAGGGTAGCCAGCCGTAACAAAAACTGCCACGTGCTTGCACTGAGCCAAGTATGTGGCTTGGCGAAGCTGAGCAACAGCGGGAACATGGAGGGGAGGGGGAGGAGAAGGGTGCAGGGATTGTTCAGTGGGCTTTGAACCAAACGCACGGGGGCTTAGCATACTGCCTAGCACCCCCTGGAAAATGCCAGAGGGTGCTCAAGCCCCCGTTGCGGAATCCCTTTGCACTGCGATAGGTGCGGGTGCACTCCTGTTTTAATCAATACCGAGGTTCTTGCAAAGCATCGTCAGAAAATCGAAAGATTAGGCATTTTTTTTTTATTTCGAAGTACAATAATAAGCTCTCCCTCGAATTGTTTATAGGACTACGAACTTTCGCTTATCAGCAGTTTTCGACGAAATGGTCAGTTGATATAATGTGACGTACGTGATGTGATGTGATTGAATTTATCTGGGCACGACGGCGGCCTACTTTTTTCAGAAATTAAACAGTTGAAAGTCAGCGCTCTGTGTGGGTACACCTTCTGTGTCTGTGTATTTTTTTCGCTGTTTTTACCCTTTTAAAATGCCACACCAATTAGCCCAACTCCCCTGTCCTACAATTGAGTTAATTTTAGTTAAACATATCTCTGAGTGTTTTTTTTTTTAATCTTTGACGTCCGTTGTAGCTGACAGTTTGTTCCCGAAAAGTGTTTCTTTTTCTTCTCAACCACCCAGTTGGTAGGAAATTTGGAAAGGCCTCGCTGAAATTGGGATAAACAATTAAATGCAGCCGACTCAAAAACGATAATTTAAATGAAAAAAAAAAAGGCCAGTGGTGTCGGACCAGTGAACCTCATGGCGACACGTCCACCATCTAACCCTTCCCCGTTCTAGTCTCTCCACCGCCGGGTCCCCGTCGCCCTTTCGCCTCAAACGCGTGCGACGCCAATGCCGCCCTTGCAGTAAAGCCAACTTGCGAAACTACAATCTTGCCGATTCGGATGTGTTGATGTATGTCTGATCACTTCTACGAAAAAAAAAAATACAACAAAAAAGGTGTTACCTTTGATTAAGTGTATACGAGGTTATAATTGGGAAGTGGAAAAATAGGAAAGGAAGAAGAACAAATTGCATTATTCATATGCACGCGGCCTCCAAGCATGGCTAAACAAAACTGTTGATGAGATTTAAAAGTTTATATAAATTATTATGGAAAAATAAGTTAAACTAAACAAATCGATAGAATTAAACTAAATTAAACCAACCGATAACATATATATATAAAAAGAGCAAGCGTTTTTTTTTTTTTGGTTTTTTTTGCGATATTTTGGTTTTTCGGTTTTCTTGACCCGCGCGGCCCCCCTGGCAGGACGGGTTCCCATCGCGGGGATGCATTGGCTCGTTGGATGTCATCGGCCACGAAGACGTCGCCCGTTTACGGCCTACTGTAGCCACTGTTGTTGGCGTTCAAGCGCACCTTGTATTTTGACGCCTGGCAGGAGTAGGCTCAGGTCAAGTTGTTTGTCTATGTAGAACGTAACACGTACCTTGCTATTAGACATTTTTTTGTTTTGTTTTTCATTTCTGTCGCTACTTTTTCTTTTTTTTTTTTTTTCCAGTTCTCAAGTTCTTTGCCGCAGCGATATGCCTTCACTTGTAAGTCATCTCCAGACGAAGCCGAGTCTCTTGGCGAAACTGTTGATTAAACTTCCGCTGTCTGGCGTTTGTCAACGTGAGTTTTTCACTATAAACCTGCAGACAAATATACACATATATCTGCAGCTTTATAGTATTTCGTAAATAACATTTGGGATGAATTCTAAGATACAAGGATCCAGATATGTCACCAAAAATGTAAAAGGTACGATGTTTGGCATTTTCTTTTACTTCTGTCATAAAATATGCCAAAGCAGTTTAGTTTACATATAAAAATAAACAGCGCATTTCATATTTGTAAACAAAAATTTAGTGGGTGTTTTTGTTTTTACCTATTTATGACAACCGACACAACTATGTAAATAATCGTAGAAGCGAAATGTAGCGTTTCACCACCATTAAAAAATTATTTAATGAATTTCATTTGAATGTTTATGGAGTCTACTCATCGTATCTTTTCGAGTCTCAATAGAAATGCAACCGAGTTTTGTAATGAATCTGTAAGGAGTTTACGAAAACTATTGGCCACCGCGTTACAATTGAAGTTTCGAATGTGCTACCGCATAAAGTTTCTAATATATTTCGTATGAATTCAATTTGAAAGTCTATTGACAGCCTTTTCGAGTCTGTGTTGAAAAACAATTGATTTTTGTAACGAGTCCCTAAGGAGTTTACGAAAACTGTTGGCCACCGCGTTTCAGTTAAAGTTTCGCCATGCCACCTCATAAGAATTTCTAATAAATTTCATTTCAAAGTCTAGATACACTGCTTTGAGTCTCTGTTGAAAATCAAATGTTTGTTTCTACCGCGTTGTAATTGAGGTTTTGACCTCAATTAAAAATACAAAACAAAAAAGGTATACCATACAGTCAAATGCTACGCTTAAGACGCATATGTTCAGAAGATAAGGATTTTGATATAAAAGCTAGAGCACTAGGAGAGGATTTCATTAACCGTGGATACCCCTTACCGCTAATAAATAATTCAATATAAAAAAGTCGAGCGATCTCTCGGAACACGTGTTCAGTAGAGCGGCCGAAAAGAAATAACCATGAATTACGACTAATCTTACCTTACCAGTCAAAACTTCCAAACATAAACAATATTCTTAGACGATACATGAATATTTTACACATGGACACAGCCTTAAAGGCAGTTATCCCTCGACCCCCTGGTATAGCGTTTAAGAGACCACGTAATTTATTAGATTTCTTTAAACAGTCCCGAAACTCCATCGGACGTAGCCTGGTCCCTATTGGTTGCATCAAGTGCAATCATAACCAATGCAGTTTATGTGGGGACATAATTATAGCTAACTCTATTCGTAGCACAGCAAATAACTTTAACTGGAAAATAAATGGCACCTTTGACTGTAATTCGGAAAATGTCATTTAGTTGATTCAATGTAAAAAATGCCAAATTCAATACATAGGAGAAACTAGAACAAGCATAAGAAAACGCGTGAATTTACATAAAAGTCATTACGTAAACACGTTGCCGGACCAGTTTCTCGTCACTTAAACTCCGCAGGACATAACGGACTTTCTGATTTTAATTTTATTATACTCCAGGGGGGCTTTCGGACCACCAGAGATCGAAAAAATAAAGAATCTGAATTTATTTATAAATTTAATACTTTAGAACCGAAGGGCCTTAACAGTTCGAAAGGATTATTGCCGTCTTTTTTTTATGGACTTTTAATTGAGATCTTCTAATCGGTGTCGCACTGTTTTTTTTTTTTGGTTTTTTTCTCGCTTCATCGTTTAATGCGACACGAGCAAACGCTTAACTTTGGGCCTCTCATTGGCTTCACATGACACCAGGTATAGTTGGCTTATGTCCAACCACATGTCCCAAAAACTGGTTTTACGATAACAATGGCAGTACTAATATTATATTTAATTATTTCCATAGTATTTCTGCATTGGTATCGTGATATATTAAACTTTTAAGTGAGAATTTAGTTGAGTAGATACCCGCTAAGCGGTAAGCATTTTTCGAATTAACTTCTTTTTTCCGGCCGCTTTTTCTTTGAAAGAAAAGGAGAACGAAGTGTTCTTACTTTGACTGACGAAGAGCCTACCAGGCCCGAAACGTTTCATCAAGCTCACTCTTTTGGCAACCTCCTCGACCAACTCCTTTAAGGGCAAATATTTCTTTGTACATATATATGTATATAAATGTATATATATATATATATATATATATATATATATATATATATATATATATATATATATATATATATATATATATATATATATATATATATACACATACATATACATACACACACATGCACACATACACATACATACAAACACACATATATATTATACATACGTACATACAATACATACATACACATAGACGCACATATATATACACATATACACACAGACATACATATGTGTATTTTTGTGCTTCGTACATTGCGCGAAGTCCACTATATCTGCAAGTGTACAGATCAAAATGAACATGGTGATAGTTGTTTAAAAGGGATGGTAAAAGGTAACGGAGACATTGTTTTCCGGAGTTCAGTCGAGTTGTAGGGACAACCCAGCTCTCTTTGACTGTTGTAGAGTAACTGTTTTTATTTGCAATTGGGAAAGATTGCGTATATTACTTATATTTCTCTGTGTTTCTGATTTATAGCGAGCACTCAAACGATATCTGTATAGATTGTGTGCCCTGACACCGCGAGAACGACGAAAGAAAATTGAACTTGGTGTTCCATAAGGGGCGTTATAGATGTGGCGAACAAGAATATTTCTTCTGTAATAAATGAATACGCTGTAGGTTTGAAGATGTAGTTGTCCCCCAAACTAGTTGACAATAGTTTAAGTGTGAGTAAAACAGTGAATTATAAAGAAGCAACTTAACTTGTGCGGGAAGGTATCGAATGCGTCCAATTATGCCAGTAATTTGCGCTATTTTTGTGAGCAAGTAGTTTACATGAGCGTCCCATAGTATGTCGGCGGAAAATATGACACCGAGACCATCTGAAATTATCTACCTCTTCTATACGACGTGAATTAAGGAATATTTCTGGATGTGTAGGAACCGGCTTGTTTTTGTGTCTGAATATAACCGCCTTTGCTTTTTCTTTCATTTACTTGCACAGCATTAGCTGCCGACCAGTTCTCGAGTGCTTTCATTGTATTATTACATCGATCTATAAGTTCATGAATGTCATGGCCAGAAAAAAATATGCTAGTGTCATCCGCATATACTATAAATTTGGCTGTGTGGCTAATATCTACAATATCATTAAGATAAACTTTGAAGAGTAGTGGCCCTAATATGCTGCCCTGTGGCGCACCACAAAGCACTGGTTGCGCCTTTGAGCGTATATTGTTAATCAGGACAACCTGTTTTCGATTAGAGAGATAAGAGTTTAGAAGCAATAAAACCCGTCCTCGGAAACCGTAGCAATTAAGCTTTTCAAGCAAAATGTCATGATTTACTAAGTCAAAAGCCTTTGAAAAATCCACAAATACACCAAGAACGATGGCTTTGTTTTCAAATTGTGTGAGCATATATTCTTTTTGTTCAAGTAATGCTAGTTCACTTGATTTGTTTTTACAAAAGCCGAATTGGTGTGGCGTCAACAAGTAGTACTTATTAATAAATCCCGAAAGTCTCAAGTGCAAAAGTTTTTGAAATACCTTTGAAAAAACTGGCAGGATAGAAATTGCCCCATAATTTCCCGGATCATTTCTATCTCCCTTTTTGTAAAGTACTGTAATCTTTGCTTTTTGAATTTTTGATTAGCAGACAGCTGTCTCTAAACAGGTGTTAAATATATCAGTGAGGATAGGCGCGATTATATCAGCTACATGCTTTACAGGCCGTATATGGAGACCATCAATATCACAGCTACTGCTATTATTTAGACTTTTGATTACTGATATCACCTCAGGCACGGTGACCGGTTGCAGAAACATTGATTTGTCATTTCAAATGCTCACATATTCGAGAGCAGCCGACGAGTTACCACGTGTAGTCAGGTTTGCGAAGAAATCATTAAAAGCGTCAGCTACTTCGGCTCCAGACAATTCCCTGCCATTCACTCGAAGTTTCGAGACAGGAGCATGCGGAGAACCACGATTTAATAGTTCGTTTAGTCTGGACCATAACACGTCATGGCGATTGCTTTTATCGCTTAAAGCAAAGGAGTGGTATTCTGTCCGCGCAGATCGCAGCTTCTTTGTCAATTTATTTCGGTACTGTTAAACGTCTTCAAATCATCAGGTGCACGAGTGTTCAGGAAGCACCTGTATAGCTTGCCTCTAATTTTCATCTCTTTAAGCAGCTCTGGCGTAATCCACGGCTTCTTTATTTTTCGACTGTGTTTACGTTTTTTAATAGGGAAGTGGTCGGTATATAGCTTTTTGAAAATGTCAATAAACTTATCGTAAGCATCATTCGCCTCACTGAATGTATCTGTTCTGTTCCGATTCTCCCGCAGCAATGCAAGGCGGAAAAAAATTAAGGTCTTTCTCCGTAATTGATTGGTATAGAATTTTAGGGCCTTTGTTAGCTGCTAGTTGAGTTCTTTCCACACAAAGGAACACAGGGAGATGGTCACTAACGCTGCAGGTTATAACTCCAGCCTTAGCGTACGACTACAATGAATTTGTAATAAACAGATCAAGGACGGATTGGCATTCGGCTGTGACTCTAGTCGGAACATTAATCATGTTGTCAAAACCATTAGATGTTATTGCAGTGCTAAAACTCCTGGCAGATTGGCTATTGTTACTCATGTCGATGTTGAAATCTCCTCCAGCAATTAAGGTCTTTTTGTTTTCACCAACGAAGGCTAGAAATTGATCGTAGAATTTTAAAAATATCTAGATACCTCCATTAGGTGGCCGGTAACAAACAGAATACACTGTCTTATTTGAACACAAAGAGAGCATTTCATAGTCAGGCGTAATCAAACTGTAACAATCAAGTAACTGACATTCAGCATTGCCGCAGAGCAGTAACGCAGTTCTACCACCTCGTCCATTGGATCGGTGTAAGTAGTAAGTCGTATAGTTTGGTAACCTCAGCACATTATGTTCACTCGTGCTCCAAGTCTCAGTTAACATAATGGCAGAAAGTTTAAATGAAAATTCAGTAAACAATTCTTCCAAACAAATTGCCTTGTTCTTTACAGACGTCCTTTTTAAATGAATACATTTCAGAAAAGCAGGTGGCAGCCCAGACACAAGCTGGTCAACGTCACTCTGCAAAGAATAGCACTGATCGTCGTTCATGGCACATTATTTTCTAAAAAGTGCATCTGCAGGGTACTTGCGTTTTCTCCCTCTCTACCCCCCCCCCTCCCCATCCCCCCCCCCCCCTAAAAAAAAAAAAGAGGTATTTGACAGGGCAGCTTTGAGGGATGTGACGGGCGAGCTTACCAGAATGAGGGAAATGCTGATCCCCACTGTTCGCGACTCCAGCAAAACGGACGCCACCAAGCGGGAAAACCGGGAACCAGCCGGTCCAGGTAGCTCCGCGCCCCTCCGCGTCTCTGGTGGTTTTCGCGGACACGTGTTGTCGGCGCGGTGGCGAACAATGTAATTTGACGAGGGTCCGAAAGTTTGCATGAGTGTTCATTAGTGTGGTGAAGCCTTAGTAGATTTTTTTCCTTCCATCGCATGTTTGAAAGCCCGTTTACTCCACAACAGACGGTCGCGTGCTTTCGATTTCCTGGATGGGGAGGATTCACGGAAAACCGTTTCAATTTCTTGTCTGTCTCGAATCACATTCAAAGTAACGACTACTTGGTGACTGATAAGTGGTTTCTTTATAAGGATGTAGAACAGTGGACTGAGGACGACAGACGAGGTGTTTCACTGGAGGGAACACCAACGTTGCAGTCAAGTGAATGGGAAGGTTCGACAGGTGCTTTTCTTGAGTTTGGTTGTGTTTGATTAGCCTCAAGTTTGTGCCACCCATGCCGGTCGGTGCGTTGGCTATTCATCTTGGCTGCTTTTCGCCGAAAAAGCCTCTGAACCACACTGAAGGAGTTGGGCTGATTTCGCAATTACTTGATTCAGGAAAACCTGCTCGCTGCATATGATTAATGAGGGAAATTGTCTGCTTTCAGAAGGTGGGGGACGCGTCTCGCAAAGTTAGAAGCTGTCACGGCATTATGATCTATCGCGCCTCCAATATTTATATTATACCCCCGTCGAAGCCAGCAGCAATACACGTCTACATCGCTCAAGTTGACCGGCCACAGAAAATGCTAATTTTCTCCGTTCAGGATTCGAGGTCAAGTTCAATGCCCAGAGAGGTTCTGCGTGAATCTGCGATGAAGCCTCTCTTCAGTTCGTCCGCATTCGTCTCCGTGCTACTGGCTACAACCATTTGGCTGAGTTTGAGTAGTATCTCTCTGTCTGCCAAATAGTATTCAGCAGTTCATCTAATAGCTAGTCAACTAAGCTCATATTTCAACCCGAAGAATATACTAATATCGCTTTAGTGGGACACAGTTCGTAATATAATACATAACCCGCTCGTCAAAATGAATTCTCGACTGCTACTAAAACCAGAATTCAAATAAGAGTATCAGCTGCGTTGTGGGGCGCCAGCGGGTTAAAATGCTCCTCGGCTCAAGAAGCGCTCGCTCAATTTTCGTAATTTTCCTGCAGCCTGTGTTGTTGACCGCACAAAAGCTCGATTTCGTGGACAGATAAGTCGCATGGTCGAGGCATGCGAGTTTGCTGAAAATTACTCTCGGTAGAACAATACTCTGGTCATCGCCGCTTTTCTTAGATGATCAAAACTGATTAAAGTCTATTACCGTCTCTCCGGAGCCCATAGTTTCGGTTTCGAACGAAATCTCCGAAACGAAAGTTTGACATGAAAAGAGCAAAAAACAACGGGAAAACAAAACTATGCTTTGCAAGTTTATGTGCACCGGCTACACGTAACCATCTCAGTTCAGATACCTATAAAATTTGGCATTAAACAAAAGAACATCTGTTAAATTGAATGCGCCGCTTGTTCAGGCAGCCCGGCCGAGCCGACGCGACCTGGACTCAGCCGCCATGTTTGTTTGGTGGAGGCGCCCCCTATAGGTCGCTGGAGTCGCGAATAAGGGGGGTTGTCCGGTTTCTTGGGTTTTTGCCGTTGACTTTGCCTGGTAACCTTGGGCTGCTCCGCTGCACCTGGGCCGCTCGGTAGGGGAGACTTGCACGGAGCGGCTGACTCCGCTGAAGAGGCGGCCGACTTCGATGCCGGCGTCGAGCCGGTTGCTTCAGCGGATGCCGCCAGCCCGTCTGTCAGCTGAACGACGTCGTCGATCTGTGCCGCTTTTCCGTTGTCTTCCTTGACATCGCACTCTCCTTCCGTCACTTCCGGATGCTCGCCTGAATCCCGCGACGTATGATCGGCGTCGAGCGGCGGCAGTGGCTCCGTGAAGGCAAGCTGCATTGGCTCGTCACCGTCGTCCAGAAGTACGTCTTCGGGGGCCGTGTTAATTTGGACCCTGGCTTTGGCCGCGTATGTCGGCACGAGCTCAATCTCGACATGGCCAGATCCACGACACCTGCGGCACCAAGGAGCCTGGCACTGCCTCCGCATGTGCTCCAGCTGGTTGCAGCGGAGACACAGCGGCGGTCGGCCAGGCATTGAGAGCAACACCGGGTGATGGAGGCCTGATGAGGAGGGTGTATCTCAAAACGTCCCATTCGCATTTGAACCTTGCACATTTCGACCCATTCTCATTTGGTCCTTCTCGTTTGAACGTTCTCTTAAGATCCGAATCGTGTTTTTCGCAACTAGACCCATTCTCATTTCGCCCGTTCGCGCTACGACCGAATGGCACTAGTTCGGCATGCTTCTAACGTCGTTATGCCTTCGCGTGTTTGTTGATGAGCCTTACCTTGCTTGGGCCCCCAACATACCATCAGAGATATGCTATGTCTAGAGGCACGCACTGAGAATCGTGCATTGACGCCTGCTTCCCTTCTTCCAAGCAAATGAGAGAAAAAAAAGCGATGAACATTTAATTTGGAAACTTTGTTTGAACAGATATAGCATGCATAATAGCAGTGGTTCTCAACCATTGACGTTTCGCGGACCCCCTGTAGAAAGGCAGATATGATGGAGGACCCCGTTTGGGGTGAGGGGAATAGAAAGGTATAAGTTATCATGATAATGATTTAATAAATGGATATAACTAATTGCTACTGTGAAGTAGACTTATCTCATTGACATACACACGAGAGTGCTCTCTCGAAAATTGGAACGTTTCTTATCAACGTGAAGAAAGACATCTAATATTGTCGTGCCTGACTGATGAGACACGGCTTCACAGAACCCTAGGATGCCTTCGCAGACCCCCTTTTGAGAACCACTGCATTATAGAAGTGGTGGTGTTGTCCCAAGTCGAGAGACCTCAAACAACGTGACATTTCGGAATATGATCTGGCTGCGATAAATAGTTGGTCTGTTTTATTGTCAGCTAGTAGCTTTTCACGACGATCTCGACGGCACTACTAAAATCCTTAGCAGAGAGAGTATGCCTGCTGCGTGGCACCCACACACACACACATGCACACACACACAAACAAATTGTATCAATGTATTTATTAATATTACCCTAAAGACAATTTTGGTATAGAAAAAGTCAAGTGCGACGGGTCGAAGCGAGATATTTTTGAGAATGGCTGTTTTGAAAAGGGCCAGGTGAAAAGGGCGAAACGAGAACGGGCCCAAATGAGGAGGGTTGGAATGCGAAAGAAGAAAAAGAAGAAAATTAGGCGTTTAAAGGCACAGCGGCAACTAAGGCCATAGTGTGCCAAACACAAGGTAAGTTAAAAGTAATACTGAAAAGACCTATAGTACGTAGTTCCATCTTAAAACTATGGAATATGAATGATTAAAACCTTACAAGATACAGGCCTATTAAGGCCTCCAGAAATTTTAACCGATGCTCCACTAACCAGAGGCACTCTAAAGGAATTTCATTTACGCAAGGAAGTATGGAAAATGTGCCGACGATACAAGATCGCCGGCTTTCTGCCACCACTAATCTTCAGGTAAACGTAATAGAAAAGAAAACAAACTAAATTTCATAGCCGATGTAGGATGCCAATGCTATCTAAAAACTTAAAAACTTGACGGTGCGGCACAAGAGGTTCGTCACCCAATAATAATGCCGGGTGGAACGGGACGCGATTCCGGAAAAAGGTAGAGAAAAAAGTGGTGCGTTCGTGATTGTACTTAGGACATACGATAAGAATATGCAGGACACGCAAAGACTCGTTACAGTGTTCACATTTCGGAGCTGCCTCTGCCCGTAGGAGTTACCCATGCGTGAGATGGGTGTGTCCCAGTCTCAGACGACAGAGCACAACCTCAAAGAAGCGCTCCCTGTGTCGGCAACTTGCCCATTCCCGCAGGGTAGGTTTCACACAATGAAGCTTGTTGTGTATTTCCGTGTCCCATTCTAACTGCCACTTTTTCTGGATTGCTCTATTAAGACTGTGTTTGTAATCAGTGTACGGAATGTCCTTGATATCCACTTGCCTCTCAATGCACGTACTGGCAGCTCTATCAGCATCCTCATTTTCCTGAATACCGACGTGACTAGGCACCCAACAGAAATTGTTGTGTAATTCTGATTTTGCTGCAGTGTGCACAATGTTCCGGAGCCTAGTAGCGAAGGTATTTTTTGGTACTTCCAAAGAAGCAAGTGCCTTTAAAGCGCTGAGAGAGTCAGAGTAGATAACAGAATGTCTGGATCAGGGGCGGATCCAGACCTCCATTTTAGGGGGGGGGGGGGGGGCGGTTCCTCGGTGTAAAACGGCGGGGGGGGGGGGGAGTGTTCATGTTTTTTGTGGAGTTATCGTTTTTACTAAACTCTGATAACATAATATAGATCTTGAGAGCTTTTGTATCTGTTTACCTGTCGGGGATGAACTCTTTGTATTAAAACCTTTCGGGTGACCACGCTAGAGGTGAGTATCTAAAAAAATTGTGGTGGCACTATCCTTTCAGAACACCATAACGCAAGGAATTTTGTAGTTCATAGGAAACGGGATTACTCCATTGGCGTGGCAGCGCGCTAGAAATAGAAAAAGAAGTTTAACTACTGGGGATGAATGTTTGGTGCTATAGCGGCTGTGACAATTGCAGACAGCGTAACTTGATGGCTCAGATGTCCCCGGCGGGGCTACAACTTTTGGGCTCCTTTTGCTTGAATTTTTATATATTCTTGTTACTTTCGCAGAGCATGTACGGAGAGCCAACCTTTGCCGAACGTTATACGGAGGAAGCTCATGCAGCTAATGACAATGCGAAAACCGTTTTAATCTAAAGCTCGGCTGTTCTTTGAGATTAAGCTTGGCATAGTAGATAGAACTTTATATTCAGTGCCAAAATGCAGAACGTGGTTTTAAAACATACTTTTCATTGTCGCCGGTTGCTTCAATGGAGCGAGTACGTTGGAAACAAGCGACAAAAATGGCCCGGCGGCTTCGACGCTGCCCGCGGCGTCAAAACACTGTTGACGCAGCGAGCGAAACGAACGCTGCCAGGCAAGTTCGTCGGTTGTTCGCCGTATATTTGAAATGTCCAGAGTGCAGCACATGTGGCATTGCCAACCCAAGCTCGCGTGTTTTCACGTGTTCTGGATGCAACTCGAGGGAACGAAAGCGAATAATTGTTGCAGATTTTTGAAAGCATGTTGCAGTTCGGCAACTATAACTTTTAAACTTAGACCAGACTTAAGACCAGCAATGGATTCTTCCAGATTATATTCAATTGCACTTCGTCTGGATATTTTCTGTATGAAAGGAACACTTACTTGTTTCTGGGTAGTTAGCTCATTCGTCAGGGTCGAGAGGACAGGTGCAGAGATATGATGGGACAGAGCGGTTGTCCGGTCGGCGAATCTCAACTGGGCTAAAGACCGATCACGACTGCAGCATGGATGTTTGGGAGTCGGTGTTCACTCGAACGGGCACAGGCACTGGCTATTTAATTTAGTCGCATCTTTGAAAGAGCTCGTTTTCCCCAAGCCCCTAGGTAGGGAATTCGAGGCCGCAGTTGCAAACCAGCAAGCCCCGCCCTCTGTTCCGTTCGACACACACATATTCGCTCCTGCAGAGCCGCGCGAAAGCTCTGCCGTCAATCCACAGAAGCCGCGTTTAACTCGAAAAGTAGAGATGGCGCCAAGGGGAGGCAAGGGGTAGCGGGCGCCTTTCCTAAAATATGTCCCGCCACCCTAAGTTGAAACGGCATTGTATACAAATAAATGCCTACGCCGTCGGCTTGAGGACCCCGTGTAAGCAGCCTCCAGCCTTTAGAGTGCTCGTACCGTTTATCTTTCTTTTATTAGCTTCCCGCCACGAGAAGTCGTACCGCAGGCACTATGAAGCCCATTAGAGGAAACATTTCCCCCTTCTGCCGCTCGTCGGCTTCTTTCTGTATTCCGCGCTGCGGCGCTGATCCTCAGTGAGGGATGGAGGCGAGGACGAAAGCGGCCTTATGTTTAAGCCAAGGTCGTGGGGAAGTCCGGAGCGTCTTCAGGAGGAGCTCAGACCCGGACTACACTGTACCCAGAGCATTTGCTTCCTCTCTCAGTTGAAAAGAAAAGCAATTGGTCACCTGGTTGTACAAGCTGCATCGCCCCCCTCCCCCCTGGAACGTCTCCTCCTGGTACGTCCCCTCCGCACTTCCCTTGGTAATGAGCACACCGTGCCAATAAGATACCTTTAGTGAGCCCGTGGGCGACAGCATCTCAAAGCAAGCCAAAGAATACATGCCAAAAGACAAGCCCAGAACCAGAAGAAACCATCAAACGAAAAGTGATGAAAAGGCGGCCGCTAGAGAGGAAGGATAATCCGCTGTGTATAGGATCGTACCCTTGAGAAAGGCTGCTTGGCGTCTGCGTTTGGGAGCTTTCAGGGCACAATTTTTTCGCAGACAACCTCAAAAGAGAGAGAGGGAGACAGAGAGAGAGAGAGAGAAAAAAGGGGACTAGATATGTTGAAGGTATTTTCCCCCCGTGCTCGACGTGCTGGCCTTGTTTGGAAGTGTGCCTGCAGTCGAGGACCCTGATATTTGGTGCGCCTCCCCACCGCCTCTCCACTTCGAAACTCCTGGCGCCGTCCTTGTCGGGAAGACGTACCGTGACCTTGACGGAGATAAACCTCACTTTGGAAGCGCCCAGCAGGCGCGTCCACCCACCGCTGTTTTAATCTTTTGTCCCTCGCGTCGATTGCTTACGTTTTTTTCTTCGAGCTGACAAAGAACCCGGGGGGGGGGTTGCTTGGCGAGGCGTTTGGGGGGGGGGGGAGGGCGATCGCCCCCACCGCCCCCCCCCCCCCTTGGATCCGCCACTGGCCTGGATAGCGTTTTCTATAATGAATTCAACAGCTAAAATTAAAGCATATAATTTTGCAGTAAATATTGAGGCTCTGGCATCAAGACGCCTAACAACCTTCCATGTCTCGCTTATAACAGCACAACTAACAGCACAATCACTCTTAGTACCATCTGTGAAGAAACTCCTATAGTCACTGTACGTATAAGCAACCTAGGAAAACTCCTGCTGCAGGGCAGCAACAGGAGTTTGCCGCTTATTATATTTGATCAGAGTAAAATTGATTATGGGTGCTACGCACTCCCAAGGAGCCACTGCCAGTGGAAGTTGGGCAACTAGGCTGAAACTGTCAAGGTTGTAAGCCTGTGAATATGTTTTAATTCTCTGCGTAAAAGGGGGTACGACAGATGGCTTGTTCTGGAATGTAGTTTCATAACGAGAATCCTGAATTGCTTCCTGGATCGGATGAGAAGGGACAGAGCGAATTCTTAATGCATACTGGAAGCCTAAATAAAACCGTCTTTTTCAAGTGAATATTCATTACTCTCAGCATATAGGCTAGGAATAGGGGACGTCCGAAAAGCACCAGTGGAAAGCCTCAGACCTTGATGGTGGATCCGGTCCAACACCTGAAGGGTAGATTGACGTGCGGATCCATACACTACAGATCCATAATCCAATTTTGAAAGAACCAAGCAGCGATAGAGACGAAGGAGGCATTCCCGATCGCTACCCCAAGACTTGTGTGAAAGGAGGTTCATTGACCTTGAGCAGTTCTGTTTCAGGTAAAGTACATGACTACGGAAATTCAACTTTTTATCAAATATCACTCCTAGAAACTTGTGTTCATTACGTACAGGAATTGCCTGTTCGTAATGAACAGGTCAGACTAGGCTCTAGGATCATGCCCCTACGTGATGAAAAGTTGACACATACTGACTTCTCTGGTGAAAAACTAAACCCATTGGCATCAGCCCACCTCATCAGACTATTAACTCCTAGCTGAAGTTGTCTCTCGCAGACCGAAATGTTACACGAACAGCAAGAGATCTGCAAGTCATCCACGTAAAGGGAATAGGAAAGTGATTGTGGGATAGACTTTGCAATAAAGTTCATTTTTATTAAAAATAGTGTTACGCTAAGAACACCACCTTGTGGAACTCCATTCTTTTGGACAAAACTACGAGAGAAGGTTGTACCAAGCTTGACATGAAAGTATCTGTCTTCCAAAAAGCTTTTGATGAGTGAGAGCATTCGGCCACGAATTCCGTAAGAGACAAGATCGTTCAAAATTCCATACCTCCATGTTGTGTCATAAGCCTTCTCTATATCAAAAAAGACAGAAAGACAATGCTGTCTATTAACAAAAGCCTCACGAATAGTTTTCTCAAGTCGGACGAGGTGGTTCACCGTTGATCTGTGAGCACGGAAACCGCACTGAAACTTGTCGAGGAGGTTATTTTCCTCTAATAAATGGACCAATCTTGAGTTTACCATTCGTTCAAAGGTTTTCCCTAAGGAACTTGTGAGGGCTATGGGCCGGTAACTTGAGGGTAATGATGGATCTTTTCCTTGCTTGAGGAGCGGGATAATCTCAGCTCTTTTCCAAGAATCTGGGAAGACCCCTTCTCTCCAGATCTGGTTAAAAAAAGCTTAAAAGCGCCTGCAGGGTATTGGAATGCAAATGCTTGAGCACACAGTAGTGAATTCGATCTGGTCCCGGGGACGTATTTTTACTTTTATTTAATGCTGCCTGTAACTCTCGAAAAGTAAAAGGTCTATTATAGGGTTCTCGTAGTCCTCCAGAGCAATTTATTCTCTTCTTCTCTATAACACTTTTATGCTTTAAAAATGCAGCCGAGTAATGCGATGAACCTGATACAGATGCGAAGTGCTCCCCTAGAATATTGGCCTGCTGCTTAAGACTGGGCAGTACACCACCTGGCAGTACAAAAAGCGGTATGGAGAAGGCTCGATAATCCCCATTCATCTTGTGCACTTTTTCCCAGACAACTTTTACACTGGTGTGACTATTAACGGAGGAGGTGTATTTATTCCATGTAATCTTTTTTGATTGACGACGGACATATCGAGCCTTCGCCCAAGCCTGTTTGAAGGCTAAAACATTTGGAGGGGTCGGGTACCGGCGTAGCACATCCCATGAACATTTTTGTTTTTTTCGAGTCTCACTGCACTCCTTAGTCCACCAAGGTTTTGGCTTAGCAGGAAGGCGTGTAGAAGACTGCGGAATAGCTTTATGAGCTGCCTCAATTGTAGAGGCAATAAGGCATTTGCAGGCATCATTTCCATCCAAGCCAACTAAAGTTTCAGGGTTAATCTCAGATGAACTTTCAAACATGGCCCAGTTTGCCTGGTCTACTTCCCAGCGTGGTGAACGTGTCATGAGAGAGGATGAAGGAGCAGTGCACTTTAAAATAATGGGGAAATGGTCGCTACCATATGGGTGAGGATGCACATGCCATGAGAAGTTAGGGAAAAGTGTGGCAGTCCCAATAGAGAGATCAATGCATGATGAAGAAAGGTGTTGACAGCTAAAAAAGGTAGGCTCACCAGTGTTAAAAAGACAGAAGTGTTCGAGAGTATAACACACTCAATAATTTTTCCTCGAATGTCATGACGTGTACGCCCCCATAGAGGGTAGTGACAATTAAAATCGCCCATCAAAAGGAATGACTCAGGAAGCTGGTCTAAAAACGAATTAAAATCTGAGGATTTCAAAGTAAAGGATGGTGGTAGATACAAAGAGCACACTGTGAGAGCTTTGTGAAGACAGCCACTGCTTCCAGTGAGATAGACAGTGGGACCTGTACGCAGGGCACTTCTCTCGGGAGAACCACCGCAACTCCTCCAGAAGAACTGACAGAGCACGGACGATCTTTCGGAATACCTGGTACCGTCTGAGGAAGTTGGTATGGCTGGAATTTAAATGAGTCTCCTGTAAGCAAAGCACACGTGGCTTGTGTTCCTCCAGCAAAAACTCCACATCCGCCAGGTTACGTAGGAGCCCTCGACAGTTCCACTGCATTAGCACTGAAACCATTATTAAGATATGAAATTAAGAGCACACGGATGAACAGTGAAAAAAAGTCATCCCTTTGGAGGGATCACAGGTTTTTTAGTTTTTTGCTTGGTTTTCGGATTCTTCCGCTCCATCTCCTCCTGGTCAGACTCAGGGGTAGATGGGGAGGTGGATAGGGCAGGAGCACCGCTCTCCTGAGCTCCGCAAGCAGGCTTGCCTGCCGGCTTGGGAGGGTCGGAGCTGCGAGATCCTAACCTGCGGCCACGACCAGAACCTGACGGGAGGGTGGCAGATGTACTGGGGAGGGATTCAACCCCGTTCATCTTCTCCACCTCCTTCTGTGTTACAGAAGCTGCATGAGGGCCATGCAGCTCCTTGGTTGCAAGCGGTCTCTCCAGGGAGTGAGGCCGAGGGCCTCGCTTTTTCTCCCTGGTAAGAGACCGTGCAGACTGTACAGGCGCAGTAGGCGCTGGCCTGTCTTGGGATGTGGGAGCAGCCCGCGAACCCTCTCCGCGAAGAGAGGGAGCCTGCTGCCCCTGGGTAGGCTTTGGGGCCCTGAGGGCGGCAGCCAGGTCTTGGAGCAAAACCTGGGTTGCCCTCGACTCCATACGCGGCGCAGGCCCCCGGCGCGCCACGTCGGCATACGAGCCATGTGCAAGGAATGACCAGCGTTTCTTGGCCTCAAGGTATGTAATGTTCTCTTTAGCCTTTAAACTCAGTATCTCCTTTTCCTGCTTCCACAGGGGACAGGCACGGGAGTACGCTGCATGGGTGCCTTTGCAGTTGGAGCAGCACACAGTGCTTTCACAGACGTCTGCGACATGTTCGTTGCTGCCACACTTGGCGCAGATCTCTCTTCCACGGCAGCTCCTGGACCCATGCCCGAACCTTTGGCACCTGAAACACCTTTGGGGGTTCGGCACATAAGGACGGACACGGCAGTTCAGATAGCCTGCCTTTACTGTCGCTGGGAGACAATGCCGTTCAAAAGAAGGAATAAGATGTTTTGAGGGTATCTCCTGACCCTCGCGGCGAAGTATAATCCGCTTTACTGTAATGACACCCGAGTTTTGTAGGCCTTCAAGGATCTCATCCTCACTTACATCTAGCAGGTCCTCTTCGGAGATGACACCACGCACAGTGTTCAACGTCCTGTGCGGTGTTACCGTGACTGAGGTCTCGACGATGCTGTTCATCTTCTGAATGGCCACACTTTGCTCTTGAGTGGTGACCTCAACAAGAAGGTCCCCAGAATGTAACTTTTTTGCTTGGTAGGAGTGTCCGATCAAATGCTCAAGAACCTTGGCAACAATGAACGGAGACAGCTTGGCGGCAGGGCGTTGATTGTCTTCAGAGTGAACTACAAAAAACTTAACAAAGTGTTCTGTTTCTGGTGCTTTGGCGATGACTTGTTCCGGACAGGGCCGTTTGGATGCCTGCCTGGAACCGGGTTTAGAGAGAGAGGGAGCCATAAGAGGCGGAAAGTGTTCAGAACCTGTGGTGTGCCGCCCACGACGGAGCCCAACAAGGGAATAGTTAACGGACCATAAAAAAGGGCTTTGCTGGAACCGTTAGACTATTAGCACTGCCCAGGTACTATAACCAAGTGTGGTTTTGGACGAGGAGTCTGTCGCCACCCAAGGTTAGCCCTTGCCGCCAAAGGAAATGAAAAAGGAAAGAAGAGAAATGAGAAGAGTGAAAAGAAGGAGAAGACAAAGGTAAAAGAAGGGAGGGGATAGTAGAAGTGGCGACTGACTGAATCATCCTGGTCGGGCCAAGCCAGGACATTCGTCTACGGGAAGCGGGGGCCGAAGTGGTGTATTGCCTCACCCGGGGGGCCCCGAAGGGTCAAAACCTACCCCGGGTTCGACTCAACCACCAGGATGCCTTTTTCCCCGGACACGGAAAAGCCACGCACAGCCAGACGTGGGCGGGCGAACCCGCATGACTCGGGGTCCGTGGAGACGCCACTCTCCAAACACTTGCTTTCACAGGTGCCCCCTGCGGGGGGAATGCGAAAGACGAAACGGGAAAGGGCCAAATGCGACAGGTCCAAGAGAGATCTTTTTGAGAATGGTTGTTTTGAGAAGGGCCAAGTGAGAAGGTCGAAACGAGAACGGGCTCAAATGGTAACCACGCGATGAGGAGGGTTTTCCTTGTTGACCCCCTCACAGAGAACGAGGGTGACGCTTCTCGTTGTGCTGTGCACCTCATATGCGCCGTTCGGTGCACGCCATTTCTCCCGCGTAGAACGCTTCAACCTGCCAAGAGAGGCAAGAGCGCCTTCGACCTCGCTGTCAGTCACGAAGGTAGGCATCCAATGTACTCGCAGCGTCACCTCCGTCTGGTTGGGGTCGATTATGATGCACCTTCTTCCCTTCACGGTGAGCTCCCTGAATGCAGCGAGGCGCTCCTTCGCCTCGGCGGTGTCGAGTGTGCAAATCAGCACGTGGTTGTACTGAAAGGTTCCCAGCCCCACCACGTTCTTCATACCCACGGTCTCCTCCAGCGCCTCAGCGAAGTCCTGGGTCCTGTACGGCCTCCCGCGCAGGTCACCGTGTAGAAACACCGTCGTCTCCAGCCGCTTTCCATGTGGGAGTTGGGGCAGCTGCATCCTGTAGCCGTCGTCAGAGGATTCCGCTAAATCCTGTCCGGTCGGCGCCGCCGACGCCGGCGCTCCGTTTGACATTGCTCCTGGCGTGAGGGATCGGGAGCTCCGGAGAAACACGTTCACTCTCGACAAACGCGCAAGCGTCTGTCGAGAGTGGACGTGGTATATTCCGATTTGCCGGAATATTGTCACGAATTAAGGCGGCAAGAAAGCGAAAATTGAACTGAAAACTCGACAAACGCGCAAGCGTCTGTCGAGAGTGGACGTGGTATATTCCGATTTGTCGGAATATTGTCACGAATTAAGGCGGCGAGAAAGCGAAAATTTAACTGAAAATAAAGGTTTAGTGGGCGAACTTGTGCCAACAAAATAACTAACGAAAAAGCGTTGAGGGAGCAGAGAAGCAGGCGGCGACTTGGCGGCGAAACAGAAAGCGCGAGCGAGACTTGGGACTGTCTCGACAAGGTCGTGGGCAGCTGCTTATCTACCGTGCGTCACTATCTCGAAAGTTCGGCAAAGAAGGTTCGAGCGTCACGCGCTCGAGGCGAGGATGAACTGGCACTTTCGAGAATAACAAAGCAGAGGGAAAGTTACGTCTGCTGCAAGAATGACCGGGAATCTTCTAGAAGACCGTGACCAAGCGCTGCCTTCTCGGCTCTGCGGGCGGCATTATCCCCCTTTTAAAAGTGCATCGCCCCGATGCAAAACGAAAGGAAAACGAAAATGGCTAAAACAATTACGGCGAAACAAAACAAACATGCAGTGTCACAATCCTAACGCGCGTAGAACGGCTTGAGTCGAACTACGTGGACGACTTCGGGTCGTGGCTGGCGGCGTCCTGATGGGCGAGTTCCATCGGAAAACACCTCGTAGTTCAAGTCCCCAAGGCAGCGGATGACCTTGTAGAGTCCGAAGTAGCGTTTTAACAGTTTCTCGCTGAGGCCCCGGCGGCGAATGGGCCTCCACAGCCATACCCTGTCTCCGGGCTGGAACTCCACGTCGCGGCGGCGAAGGTTGTACCGGCCAGCGTCCACACGTTGCTGGTCCTTTATTCGAAGACGGGCTAGCTGGCGTACTTCTTCTGCTCGTTGGGTGACCAGCTGGGCGTCGTCAGTGCCGTCGTCCGTCGGGTCGTGCGGCAGCATGGCGTCGAGCATCGTCGTCACCTTTCTGCCGTGCACCAGCTGAAATGGTGTAATGCCGGTAGTTTCTTGAATCGCCCTTGTTGTACGCAAACGTGACGTAGGCAACACTTCATCCCACGTCTTGTGTTCCACGTCCACGTACATCGAAATCATGTCGGCGATGGTCTTGTTTAGTCGCTCCGTCAGTCCGTTGGTCTGCGGGTGGTATGCCATGGTCCGGCGGTGGTCGGTGTGGCTCAGGCGGAGTATCTCTTGTGTCAGTTGCGCCATGAACGAGGATCCTCGGTTCGTAATCAGGACTTGGGGATCGCCGTGTCGGAGGACGATAGACTCCACGAAGAACTTGGCTACTTCCACGGCGGTCCCCGACGGGAGTGCTTTTGTCTCGGCGTACCTGGTGAGATAATCAGTTGCCACGATTATCCACCGGTTTCCCTGCGTCGGCGGTGGGAAAGGTCCGAGAAGATCCATTCCAACCTGCTGGAATCGTTCAGTCGGGGGCGCGATCGGTTGAAGGAGACCTGCCGGCTTCGTCGGTGGTTTCTTGCGTCGCTGGCATTCGTGGCACGAACGGACGTAGAGGTGGACAGTCTTCGGGAGCTTGGGCCAGTAGTATTTTTCTTGGATCCGTGCAAGAGTCCTACTGTAGCCAAGGTGACCAGATGTTGGGTCGTCGTGGCAGGCTTGAAAGATCTCTCCTCGAAGACTAGCAGGAATGACCAGGAGCCACGTCGAGTTGTTGTCCCCGAAGTTCTCTGTATAGAGGAGACCTCTCCGGACGGCGAATCTTGGCAGGTCACGCGTGAAGGCTCGGGAAATCGTACCCCCTCGTCCCTCCAAGTGGTCGATCAGTGCACGCAACTCAGGATCGTCCCGCTGGAGCGCTGCCATGCCGTGAAGGCTCACCACGCCAAGAAAGTGGTCGTCGTCGTCGTCGTCGTCGTCTTTGGCACATCCGGTAGCTGACTCGACAGGGGCTCTGGTCAGGCAGTCGGCGTCGCTGTGTTTTCGGCCTGACTTGTAGACCACGGTCACGTCGTACTCTTGCAGTCGTAGGCTCCACCGAGCGAGGCGTCCCGATGGGTCCTTCAGGCTCGCTAACCAACACAGCGAATGGTGGTCGGTGACCACCAGAAAAGGAGTCCCGTACAAGTATGGGTGGAATTTCGTGATGGCCCAGACGACGGCCAGACATTCCTTCTCGGTCGTCGAGTAATTGCGTTCCGCATTCGACAGCGTCCGGCTAGCGTAAGCGATCACGCGCTCCCCACCGTCTTGTCGTTGGACCAGTACCGCTCCGAGTCCTGTATTACTGGCATCCGTGTGAACCTCCGTTTTGGCTGATTGGTCGAAGTGGCCGAGAATCGGTGGTGACTGGAGCCGTCGCTTTAGTTCGTCTAATGCCTGTTGTTGTTCTCCACCCCATTCGAAGTTCACGGCGTCTTTCGTAAGGTGCGTTAGCGGCGCAGAAAGCTTGGCGAAATCCTGAACGAATCGCCGGTAGTATGCGCAAAGTCCAAGGAATCTTCGGACGGCCGTTTTGTCGGTGGGCGGTGGAAAGGCCGCTACGGCGCGAGTCTTCTCAGGGTCAGGACTTACACCTTCGTTGCTCACAACGTGGCCCAGGAACTTCAGTTCGCCGTAGGCAAACCGGCACTTCGTCGGCTTGAGGGTGGGCCCTGCGGTCCTGATTGCCTCTAAAACGGCCCGAAGGCGTCGCAAATGCTCGTCGAAGTTGGTCGAGAATACCACGACGTCGTCGAGGTAAACGAGACAGCTCTGCCACTTGAGGCCTGCCAGGACGGTGTCCATGACAGGTTGGAACGTTGCCGGCGCCGTGCACAGTCCGAAGGGCATCACCTTGAACTAAAACAGTCCGTCCGGCGTGACGAAGGCAGTCTTTTCTCGGTCCCGTTCGTCGACTTCGATCTGCCAGTAGCCACTCTTAAGGTCCATCGACGAAAAGTATCGGGGTGGCGCAACCGGTCCAGCGTGTCGTCGATGCGGGGGAGCGGATACACGTCTTTCTTGGTGACCGCGTTGAGCCGCCGGTAGTCAACGCAGAATCGAAGCGTTCCGTCTTTCTTCTTTACAAGCACGACTGGAGAGGCCCATGGGCTGCTCGAAGGCTGAATGCTGTCGTCGTTGAGCATCTCCTGTACTTGTTCATGAATGGCCTCTCGTTCCTATGAAGAGACCCGGTACGGCGGCCGATGCACAGGGAGCGCGTCCTCGTCGGCAATGATGCGGTGTTTCGCAACTGTTGTCTGGCGCACCCTCGACGTCGTCGCAAAGCAGTCGTCGAACTCGGCGAGGAGGTCTCCAAGCTGTCGTCATTCCGTGGCGCTGAGCTTGCGGGTCGGCGCGTGTACAGAGTCGTAGCACGTCTTCAACGTAGCTTGTCACGCTTTCGTTGGGGGCTTGTGTCCGGGTCTGGAGCAGGTCATCCGCATTCTGTCGCCGGTATTGGTTCGAGAAGGTTTGCTTCATCTCGGTGGCGCAGATATCCCACGAAGTGGGCGAAGCCTCGTGGTTTTCGAACCAGTGCCTCGCGGTGCCTTCCAGCGAGAAGTAGAGGTTCTGGTGGCGTTGCTCGGCGTTCCATCCGTTGTGGCGGGCCACGCGCTCATAGTGAAGGATCCAGTCCTCGATGTCTTCGTAGGTTTCGCCATGAAAAGGTGCCGGCGATCGGGGGGCGACGGGCAAGACAACGACGGAAAGAGCGGTCATCGTCGCGGTCTTCTTTGGTTTCTGCGGCAGGGGTCCGAGTTCAGGAGCTTGCCCTTGAAGACGGCGGCTGTCACGATGCTCTGTGTCTTCAACGGAAGGCCGTCGGGAAATGGGGCTTGCTGACCGAGTTTTTGTAGGGGTACGCTGCACGGGTTTTCTACCCCGCACCTCCACCAAAAATGTCACGAATTAAAGCGACGCGAAGGCGAACGGTGAACTGAAAAGCAGTGTGTCGAACCGAAAAAAATACGGGTTCGGTTACGGTTCAGGTTCAGGTAAATTTATTTTGTTCCGGTTCAGTTCCTGTTCGATTAATTCGATCCGCGAACCGGTTCGCGAACCGGTTCTGGCGCTGAACCGGTTCGCGAACTGGTTCGGAAATTATAAATGACAAATTGCAACATCAAAATAAATTACAAATAAAACATCTGAAATCAGCACATACGAAACGGGATACATCGTAGTGTAAGGCTCAGGGATTTCTACCAGGAATGGTTTCTTTATGTACACTCAAAGGTTACCTCACCGACGTTTACGAATTTGGACTTCATCTAATTGGGTCCGACACAGTAGCCGTAAAATCCGCGACCTCCTTACAAACCCACTTACAAGTAGAACTCGCTAACTATCCCGCCACCTCGGCGTGTAAGCAATTGAAGGAACAGTGGGGAGAAAATACAGCTTTCTTTATTTGAACTAGCCTTCGGTAACTCAAATTAGACCCTTAAAGACGTTTTCATTAAACAAGATACGGAATATGAAAAACACTTCACCGAACGCAACGCCAGAAGGACGTAATAGGATAAATATTAAAATAGAAGAGTTCGCTGTCTAACAAATATGTTAGCTTCTAAGTGCCTATACGAAACCGGATGCATTATTATCAAACTCCACAGCCTTTTTTTTTTCTCATTCCGATGGAAGCAAGCTTCAAGAACTCGCACGTTCTAGAAACGTGTTATGAAATGAGCACACAGCAGCATTTAGGATTTACGAGATTGTAGGAAAATGAAATACCGTGACGCAATTTTCTTTTTCTTTTTTTGCACAGCTTTCCAATTTTTTTTCTTCCGTACAAGCCGCGACCAGCGCAATTCTGGTTCCTATGTCAAGATTCATGGATGCAGCGTTTGTCAAGATTCATGGATGCAGCGTTTATATTCCTAAGGCTGAGTGGAGAAGAAAAATATGTAAGCGAGGTGTATGTCAGTTGACGGCACTTAAAAAACAAATGGCATTGATAGCACATTCATTATCAACAGCGCGTGGCCGAACCGTTTTGACATGAGCCGGTAACCGTTATTTTTTTTCCGGTTCAATTCTGGTTCGGGTTCATCGCAATAACAATATAACGGTTCGGGTTCGGGTTCACTTCCGGAAAAAATACCGGTTCGGTTCCGGTTTTCGGTTCGGTTCGGTTCCGGTTCGACACCCTGCTGAAAAGAAAGGTTTAATGGGCGAACTTGTGCCAACCAAAAATAAGTAACGAAAGAGCGTCGAAGCAGCAGAAAAGCAGGCGGCGATTCGGCGGCGAATCAGAGAGCGCGAGCGAGACTGAGACTGCCTCGACAAGGTCGCGGGCAGCTGCTTATCCATCGTGCGTCACTATCTCGAAAGTTCGGCAAAGGTTCGAGCGTCGCGCGCTCGGGGCGAGGATGAGCTGGCATTTTCGAGAATAACAAAGCAGAGGGAAAGTTACGTCTGCTGCGAGTATGACCGGGAATCTTCTAGAAGACCGTGACCAAGCGTTGCTTCTCGGCTCTGCGGGCGACGAAACGGGAAAGGGCCAAATGCGACAAGTCCAAGAGAGAAGATCTTTTTGAGAATGGTTGTTTTGAGAAGGGCCTAAGTGAGAAGGTCGAAACGAGAACGGACTCAAATGATAACCAGGCGATGAGGAAGGTTTTCCTTGTTGACCCCCTCACCGAGAATGAGGGTGACGCTTCTCATTGTGCTGTGCACCTCATATGCGCCGTTTGGTGCCTGCCATTTCTCCCGCGTAGAACGCTTCAACCTGCCAAGAAAGGCAAGAGCGCCTTCGACCTCGCTTTCCGTCACGAAGGTAGGCAGCCAACGTACTCGCAGCGTCACCTCCGTCTGGTTGGGGTCGATTATGATCCACCTTCTTCCGTTCACGGTGAGCTCCCTGAATGCATCGAGGCGCTCCTTCGCCTCGGTGGTGTCGAGTGTGCAAATCAGCACGTGGTTGTACTGAAAGGTTCCCAGCCCCACCACGTGCTTCATACCCACGGTCTCCTCCAGCGCCTCAGTTAAGTCCTGGGTTTTGTACGGCCTCCCGCGCAGGTCACCGTGTAGAAACACCGTCGTCTCCAGCCGCTTTCCATGCGGGAGTTGGGGCAGCTGCATCCTGTAGCCGTCGTCAGAGGGTTCCGCTGAATCCTGTCCGGTCGGCGCCGCCGACGCCGCCGCTCCGTTTGACATTGCTCCTGGCGCGAGGAATCGGAAGCTCCGGAGAAACACGTCCACTCTCGACAAACGCGCAAGCGTCTGTCGAGAGTGGACGTGGTATATTCCGATTTGTCGGAATATACCTAATATACATATTAGCTTTATTCCGACATATATACTATATGTCGAAATATACCTAGTGTATCTAGACTTTCAAATGAAATGTATTAGCAATTATACTTATAGCATGGGATTCTAAATAGAGAGCTCTAAGAGGGAAGACGGCAATAGGTAGCATGACATGTGGTCCGGATGTAAACACCATTTTGAGGGAAGGGGAAAGTGAGTGCAAGTGTCACTTATATGTATTCCTATATACGCATGCAGGGTTCAGAAAATGCCAGCATAAAACCGTGGGAAGGAGTAATAACTAGTTTATTAAAAATGCGATATTCGAGTATATGGTACACTGCCTTCGTGTCCATGGGGGACCTTGTACTGCCTTCGTGTCCACAGAAGTACTGGTAACCTATAAAGAAAAAAGATGCACAGTTACACATTGATCTGCTTAACTAAACTTCAATGTCCGAGCAAGGTATCCTGTTCACAACGCAGCACTACCTCAGCGCTGAAACAGTATTAAACCAGGAGATCAGTCCTTTGTATGAAAGTAGGCAACTCAGAACACACGATACAAGCCATGGAAGTAGCAGTGACTCGTTGCCTTAACAGGACTGTATCTGTGAACCAGCCTTAAATGCGGAAAGTCACATTTAAAATTCCTACATTTTTCTCACCCAGGCACTTAATTTACACACTACCTTGATAGTTTAATGATTGCCACAAATAACATTGTCAGGGGCACGACGGTGCAAAAGTATATTTTGCCCCCGAATCTGCGAGAATCAATCTCTCACTGTTTTTTTTTTCGCCGCATTGCAGTTTTTTTTTTTTTTTTGGCTTTTGACAAAGTCAACAAAAGATAAGCGAGATGTTGTTGCTTGTGAAGTTTACCAAATTTGATCATAGAGAAGCTATGAATAATAAGCATCTCGAAGAATTAATATCGCAATTCGGACCAATTGGTTCACGATCGTAGAAAAGCGCCGCAAAAAAACACATGGACAATAAGTGGTGGTAAACACTTGCGCCAGTGTTTTATGTCCACTTCTTGTCCCTGTGTATTTTTTTGCGTGTGTTTGTTTACTATCTTGAAGAAGTAATTTAATCACAACGGACAGGAAGGAAACGGTAATAGAGTTCTATGTGGATCATAAAGCCATGCTCCGAATGGGTGTGTGTCAGCTGCAGCTTTCACAATCGATGCAATACACGAAGTTTGAATTATTGGGAGGATCGAGACATCAAAGGCCGAATTCGAAAAGCAAACTTACGATAAAAAATTGCGTATGACAAAACCCGAGAAGAAATCCGTATTAACGTGTGGTCGGTTTGCCTTGCTGCATACCCGACCCGGAGGAATAACACGGAGCCAACGGTTTCAACAACACGAAACTACATTTAATGGGACATGAACGAGGCGATTAACATGGTTACCAGCGGCGCCTGAGTCCAGGCAGCGACTCTCCGCGCGCCGCCTCTGATCTGCCTTATCAAGGCGGCGCATCCGATGTGCGCGTGGCCGGCGTGACGTCGCCGCCACGCGGGAAAAGTTCGGCACCTTTGCCTCGCAGTCGGGCAACTGGGCTGGGGAGCCGCCAGGGTGCCCACACTCCCCCCCCCCCCCCCTCCCCCTCAAGTTTCGTCCGGCATGTCGATGACGGAGACGTTGTTGTGGGCGTCAGGGGATGGTAGGCACTGCTGGGCGGACTGACGTTGCAAGTCCGGCCGGCACCTGCTGGACGAGTGCGATGCCCCGTTGGAGGTCGCGCTCGTAACGTTGGTTGACGCGTTTGGCGTCCGCTCTCCCCCGCTCCTTGGTCACATGCTGCTCTTTCTGCAGCGGCTCGGTCAGCTCCAGCTTATTGCTTGAGCTCCTTGTTCTGGGTCAGGGCTCGGCTGGCGGCCACCTTGTTGCTCTGGACCGTCTATGGCGCGCCGACGTCCTTAGTGGTCCGGTCCACCATGAGACCGGCCGCCGTGTCGTTCCGATGGCGGGTGTGGTGACGGTGTTGTCCATGAGCCAGCCCCATAGAAAAACAAGGAAGCAAACGACATGGGGCACAGTTGAGGGTTGAGCCTGACGTTATCTTCGCACCTCTTCCAGAAAGTTTGAAATAACGGATCTGAGGTGGGCACACAATCTTCTCCCCCCTCTCTTGAAAAGGGGGCAGATCCGTGGAAGTAGAAAACTACCCCCAAAATGCGAGAGAGGCCAAGGAGACAAAGAAAAAAAAAAAAAGGTTCCCCTGTCTTTGGTGTTACCGACGTCGCAGGTTATACCGCCGCCTTGGTGGAGACAAGGGGGTTTCCGGAACGGGACTGCCGTCAGTGTCGTTCCGGTCCTAAGAGGACTCTTCGTCTTCTGCTCGAAAAAATCGTTTAAAGGGGCAGTGCAACGATTTTATGATTAAAAGAATTTGCATCTCGTCATTTTTACGTTGTTTATCGTGTCCCGGAGGATAGAGAAAACACCTCCTTCATTAAAAATGTCGCGATTCCGCTGCATAATCGCAAAGCAAAAGTCGAGCTTTTTCCTCCACCTGCAGCCCCAAGTGGCAGCCGAAGGAACTACGGCGAAAAGATTACGTGACCTCGCTCGGCTGTAAGCTGCAGCATAACGCCCGCTAATGTCAGCAGAGAGAGGGAGAGGAAGCGTTCTCCGAGATAGCACACGCGAACCTACACGGCACTCCGAATGACGTCACTGGGAGTGGGACCAGATGTGACCCTGAAGACTGGGAGTGAGTTGAGGGGTGCCCGAAATGCCAATATTTATCTTTTTTTTTTTACGCAACAACTAGGATACGCAGGCGAAATCGGTTTTCTGTTCTTTACTTCAGAAGTGTCAGAGGGCAACTTCCAGAAATCTTTGACCGAAGTCCGGAAATCGTGGCACCCCCCCTTTAAGGTCGGTGACATGAACAGGTCCGGTTTCTTCACTAGACTCACAGTGAACTAGTTTGTAAGTGAGCGGTGAGCACTTTTCATGCACGCGAAACGGACCTTCCCTCCTGTGGGCGAGGGAGGCTGCGAAGCCTCGAGCGGCGTCACTCAGTGGGTGAGTACGCCGGAGTACAAAATTTCCCACCTAGAACTGCAAGTCACGTCGCCCCTGGTTGTATTGTTCTGCCTGCTGTACTCGGGCGACGTCGAGATTTTCTCGGGCCTCTCGAAGGTTATCGGAGAAGCGCTTTCGCAGGTCCTCTGCGAACTTCACGTAGGGGCGAAGCCTTCCCCCAGACTCTGTAGAAAGGAGACTGTTAAAAAGCGGGAACGCAAGCTCCTTGCCGACATTCAATTGAGAAGGAGTGAGACCCGTTGACCGATTAGTGGTCGTACGGGTTGCGAATGCCAGCTCGGGCAGTTTTGCGTCCCAGTCCTTGTGGCGTTCGGTGTAGGCCACTAGCATCATCTTAAGGTTCCGATTTACCCTTTCCGTGATGTTTGCTTGTGGGTGGTATGGGGAAGTTTTTTGTGCTTAATTCCCAGCACCACGCATGCATCCACAAACACCTTACTCGTGAGATAGGAGGTATTATCGCTAACAAGCTGGGCGGGAAAGCCTAACCTAGCGAATGTTTCGAGTAGACACTCCCAGATTTTTTGCGAATCTAGCTTCCGCAAACTCGACCCACTTCGTGAAGTGGTCGGTTACAACAAATAAGTACTGATTGCCACGGGTACTACGTGGGAAGGGGCCCATGACGTCACAGAAACAAATCTTCCAAGGGCTATGACTCGCGATTGGTTGCATGAGACCGGGGGGCTGGCCGCCACGTGGTTTTACCTTCTGGCACACCGAGCAGCTACGAGCATATCGGAGCACATCCTGCCTCATGCCTTGCCAGGTAGCAATTTTTTCGTAAGTTTTGCTCCCACTGCTGTGTCCTGCCAAGGCAGAGTCATGCATGTATCGGATGAAAAGCTAACGTAGCTTGCGAGGTATCACGGTCCGGAATGCCGAGCCATCCGGATCGTCGTCGGCCTGGGGAATGTAGCGCAGCAGGAGGCCGTCGTCGCTCATCAAGTAGGAGTCGAACTCCTCGTCACTTGTGCGGTCGACTGGACCTCTTGCTGCCAGTCAGGCGGACACACGTTGGCAGAGCCCGTCATCCAGCTGTGCCTTTCGAAACTCCTCGCGGCTCACCAATGTACCCCACCGTGAATCTGGGGATCCTCGTGTCGTGGCCGCGACGGTCACCAAGCCATGGGTATCCTGCGAGTGTTCCTCGGGAAGTGGAGCACGAGAGAGCACATCAGCAACTTTGTTGGTGGACACGGGGCGGTACACTATGGAGTAGTCGTACTGTTGTAGCGTAAGCGCCCAACGAGCAAGACGTCCAGCTGAATTCTTAACTTTTGTGTGACTTACAACGGAATATTACGACATCATCCAAAGTGTCTTACAACTTACAAACGGGAGGTCACGTGACCTCGGGGGGGGGGGGGGGGGTCACGTGACCTTGGGGGGGGAGGGTCGCGTGACCTCGGGGGTCACGTGACCACCCCCCCGGTTACGCCGACGCCGACGGCGACGCCGACGCCGACGCCGCTCAGGCTGGAAACGGGCCCCTAAGAGCTGCGCTCTAAAAAAGAAAGTGTCGTTAGGAATGGCAATGAATTTGCATTCAATCCACAAAGGGATACCCAAGTGCTCCTTTAATTTGTTGTGTGGAGCAGTGCCCAAATATTAACGCCGTACGGTGCAGTATATCCACGATTAAGTTGCTGCTAGTCGTGCGGTTTAATGTTTTGCACCAACAATACCGTAGAGGTTTTTCCTCGGTTGCGACAAAGCGCCACTGCGCTACGAACTTGCTAGAAATTTCTGCATATGCGACCGGTTCCTTCTGGAAACCTATGGCGACCTGCCACTCACTTTTGGCCAAAGAACAGTGAAAATACCAGATGAGAAAACAGCCATAACATGCATTAAAGAAATCAAGATGAGGGTCATAGCATCAGCGTCCCAAAGTGGCGAGACTAGCACAGGATTTCTGCTACTTGCCGTTTATAAGACAGGAGTCAACTTTTTCCGGTCTGATCTTGAAAACAAAGTTTAGTCCAGTTAATTTTGTAGCAGAAGGCCCGTGCTTTCCCGTTCGTGGGGTCTTTTTCTCGGTTCAAAATATGATGCAGAGTCCTTCCCATAAAAATGCATGGGTGCCCGCTAGGACTCTTCGAAATGATTAAATTAACCAAGGTGGCGCTATACTCTGTTGCAAATCTAGAATAATAGAAGCCCCTCCCACAAAGCCCTTCACTCTTTTTAATAAGCAAACACTCGAGAGGAGGAGAGCCGAGAAGACACCGCCAATCATGGCGAGCAAAGGGAATTGCGGGAGGGGCTTCTGCTATTCTATAGTTGCAGCGGACTATAACAAAAGTTTACTGTACCATGAAAACAAAAAGACCAAGCATGCAGAGAAATTCGCAGGACTCAAGTGTAGCAGGGACAGAATCGAAAAATCTGCAGCTGCAATATTTACCTTTTAAATTTCCCTCGACAGCACAGCAGAGACAGCATGCTGGTCGTCAGCGCCTGGAGGGCTACCCCTTATAGTGGGAGCACATGTAGTCCGAAACAAACAACAACAAAAACATTAAATGCATGGAAAATCCGCACATGCTGTTATTTCGCTTCATTGGCCGATTCAGAGAAAGCAAGAATGCACACCGTTGTCCAACCATGTCAACTGGTAGCCGAAACTTCCTGCCGCCAGCATTAAGATATTGCTTCCGTTATAAAAACACAATTACACACTACCCAGATGGCATGCTGCAAGTTCAAACATTGAAGAAACTAGCTCATAAAACTTCAAAGTAAGAGCATGGAACGCTACACAAAAGTATGTTCAGTCTAAACTTTGGTGCACTGCAAGGCTGCTTTACCTCAGCCAGTTTGGAACATCTGCAGTTTCAATCTTTTCAAGGTATTATGCCTGAAATTTAATGTGACAAACTAACTGGGTTACATTTTTTTAATCAACAGCCGGTCCAAATATTTAGGAAGTATACCAGTGGGTTAATTTCTAACTTACCATAATTATTTTCGGCATCTTGAAGACGTCACTTCAGGGCCCAGTTTTCATATTGGATCCATCTCACGCTCACAGCTGCAGCCACACTGAAATGTTTGCAAAGTTTCAGGCAGGGTAATTGACAGTTGGCAGTTTCTCCCGAACACCGCTGTCACAAATTTCGTCTTTTTTGTCATTTTGTTCTGTGTAAAGTAAGGGTGGTTCGGGGGGGGGGGGGGGGGGGGGGGGGGGGGGAAGGGTGTTCTATAGGAAACCTCGCGCATGTTTACCTGAGCGCCAAAGGCATGAGCTCGGATGAAACTAATGCCGGCCGAGCTTCAAACCAATGGGAAGAGGAAGACGAGAAGAAGGAAGTGGGACTTGGAGCGTTTCGGGTTGACCAACCACGAATTCGTGACAACCGCATAGGTCATTCAACACACGTCCCATACCGCTTAAAAACTGTGTCGAACTGCATTTTGAAGTCAGTCCCACTTCCAACGGTGTATGAAATGGGACATTCATTTCGTGGCATGCCTTGAAATGCATCGCAGTGACGCAAGCTGGAAACACACTGCTGCTGCTTCATTTGGGAATAACTGCGGCCCTCGGCTTGATCACATCACAGTTGCGAAATGAGAGAAAAAAAGAGGCGAAAAGGAACAACTGCTTTATCAAAAATTCTAACAGAGAAATGTTAACCCAGTTCAATTCTAGGAAGTCAGGGGACCGAAGTTTGTCCTAACAGTACCATTTAGTCCACTTCCATAACTTCAAAACAAAAGACTATCCTCTTGAATCATTTTGACTGCAAAGGAATATTGGCTCTGCATGAACCCCATTCCAAGGAAGTCTAACTTCTGAAATGTAATGAAGTATGATCAATGTGATCAATTTATAGTTGGACGACATCAGTACACTGCTATAGTCAGTTACAGGTTAAGAAGGTAGCGGCAAATGCCCCTCAAAGGGAATCAGATATCCCTCCGCCACCTCCGCATCCAATAGCGTCCCACCGTTTCCGTGACGTCGCGGCCAACGCGCGAGGAGGGTCTTGCCTTTTTGTACATATTTGCTTTATCTTTCGGCTTTGACGTAGCATTGTGGAAGCCACGAGAGGGAGATTAGAGTTCTCCCCCACCGACGGAAACAAATACGACTTTCGGGGATTAGCTTCCCCCCCGATGGATACAAAGGCTGCTTTCAGGGGCTCGGTTCCCTCTCCGATGAATACAAAGGTCGCTTTCTTAAAAAGTGGGATCGGAGACAAGTGGGAATCCATTGAAGCGGAACAAGGAGCGTTTCCAGTGAACTCTTCTTTCGACTGCGGAGACTTTTGAAACGGGCGCATCACACTTGTGGGAGGAGCTTCTCCTACCTTCTTGACTTGTAACCGACTATAGACCACTAAGACATTTTCTAAAGCAACGGACTGAAAGTAGCATTAGGAATTCAATAAGTGCTCTGTTGACATAAACTACACTTTCTCGGAACATACACAGAATGAGTGGCAACTTTTCATTATGAACGCACAGATCCAAACATAAGGACAGATAAAGCAAACCCAACTAGTTAAAGAAGGAGCAAAAAAAAAAAATCTAGCTTAACGAGCAAACGTGTGCCGAGAAAATAGGGAGTTTTAGAATACCGGGCGCTACTTTACCGCACGTTATGGACGGTAAAATGGCGAGGATTGCGGCGAAGAGTTTTAGAATTGCGTTTCTCTGCCGGGGACCCCCCAAAACGTAAGCATCTCGCGCTTAAAGCGCCACCAAGATGTCGCGACAGCTTTTATTTGGAAGTTAGAAAGTTTATCTTGAAAATTAAACAAGTTTTTCGTCTAGAGTAACATTTTTATAGTTGTTTTATACTCAATGCCGCATGTTTTGTTTTTGTCACTGCCAAGCTGCTCGGTTGTACTTACGAAGCCCAGACGATCCGCTACCCGGCCATGTTTACATGTCTGCCGCGATCAAGGAGGTTATAAGGACTAGGAGAGAGCACGTTGCAATATTGGTGAAGCCTAGTCATAAAAAATTTAAACGATGTTGTGGCCAACGTGACCGTAGATCTCTCTGGCGAGTGGTGCGCGTGACATGTCACGTGTGAGATTGATGGTTGATTGTAGAAGGATTCATAGCAGGCTTGCGCGCGCCGTCCGGTAGGTTTTATCAGATCGAAGGCTAGACGAAGGCTAGCTACGGTCACGTGATGTGGTCAAGTTGGCCTGATAAGTGAGGAGGATAAGGAGGAAAATGAGAAAGAGGCAAGGCGTCAAGGGAGCATAGCTTGTGGAGGCTACGCGACTGTCGTCATGCCCTCTCCTACCCTTCTATCCTCCTTGGCCGCGATTGATTCGTAGTACACGCGCTTCAATAGCTTTGAGATGTGAATCTAGCGATCCGTGGCTTCGACCATACCGACCGTGGTCGCCGAGTGCGACTCACACAGTCCCCGAGCGGGCGACGGCGTCGAAGACGCGATCAACAGAGATGTCGTGGGCGCCGCCTTTTGCGGTACGCAGTAAACGTTTTTACACCCTTAAAGGTGTAAATCAGTTTGTCCCATGAATAACACCCTTAGGGTGTTCAGGCAAGCACCCTTCACAGTGGGTGCTTCCCCAGCACCCTTGGCAAAGGGTGCTTGGCATGGAATGGGCGCCCGCTGTGGTGGCCCACTGGATTTTGGGCCACCCCAGCCAATCCAGCGGCGGGAGAGTATCACGAGACGTTTTGGTTGTTCAAGGTCACATGATGCTCTCTCGACGCTGTATTGGCTGGGATGGCTGGTAGATTCCCCACACTCGGACGATAGGTGAAATGAAGTACAAGCCCCAGTGAAAAGTTTATAAGGATGTGTCCAATATACGTATCAGAACTTGTAAATTGTACAAAAATCATAAAAGGTATTCATATTCTTGTATTATTGTTATATGATTTACAGTTATTGTTCACTGAACACATTTACACTTTTTTCATTTAGAGGGATAGCAGCTTCAGTATATACGAGGCACGTGATAAATAAATAATGTGACACACTGAACGGAACTCACTTCATGAAGAAGTACAACAAAAGAGCTCCTTGCAAGCCACATCATAACCCCGAGGGCAACTGGGTAGTGCTACGGCGCCCCCCTTTCTCGAACTTTAAGCGAGCAAGCAGTGGCCCCAAACATCGTACTGCACGGCTGAACCATTGTAAGCGTCACGGGCTGCCAGAAACGAAGCATGTGGAGCTTTCCTGGTTGAATAACACGTGACATGTTTTGTTTGTCTCAGAGGATTGCAGGAAACACGCTTCGCTTATCACTTGTCCCCTTATGCGCATCTGTTTACTAATTGGAGGCATGGTAGAGACGGTGGCCTAGCCTTGACTAAACCACAGCAGTATTTCAGTAAGTTAAGCTTATTATATCAATTAGAATGTGTTAAATTGAACATTTATTGAACCGTAAGAGACAAATGAAAAATACAACGCATGTCATTCCATGACATAAAAAATGCTATCTGCAAACAATTAATGAAAAATATCACGGAATGAACAGGCACTTTACGTAAAAAAAATGCTCCAGTAGAAGACGCTATCCTCTTGCTCATGTACAAGGAAAATCATAAAGTTCTGGAAGACGACTATGGGATGAGGAACTTGTAAAGCTAAATTTTAAGCACCTCACCTACAGGAGGTCAGCATAAGTTATCACAGAAAGTGCCCAACGTTTAAAGATAGAAAAAGAAACATACCTACATAAACCCTTCTATCATTCGTTCTGTAAGAAATATAAAAATAACCTGATAATACTGGCGAGAAAAGTGCATTATACACTTTTAAAACGGCTCACCAAAACATCTCTTCGACCACTAACCTGTCTGCAAACTTTAAAAAAAAAAATTAATTACGACTGTCCTTTGAGTTGTGTCACTCAAGCCAAAAAAACATCCTCTCCAGAGCAACCAGCGTGCTGAAGGTCTTGCGTTCGTACTGGATGCTGAACAGCCAAAATGCTGCCGACAACATGCACAGCCCCTCTCAGCACTAAAAACGGAGAACAAGCGCTCACGATCCACAACAAGGTGAAGAAAGCTGCATCGTCGAGCTCTTGCTTGTTGTAGAGGACACATGATGCAGGCGGGATGTTCTTGTCCTGCGTTAGGTAAAAGAAAAAAAAGACGCATTTTTATGTAGAAGGTGAAAACATGTTTGCTCTTGTCAACTGCTATTATTTGCTGCAGTTAAGGCCATGAGCATCAGCCTCCACACAGGCATAGAGTGCGTATGTGTTAACAAGCAACCAGCGTCTGCAGCAATATAAAACGAATGAGGAATTACAATCGGAGCAACATCTCGACATGAAAGGATTGCGATATAATATTAGGGAGACTTTTGAGTATATATTTCTGTACCAAGATGCATTTGCGAAATATATTTGTATTTCAGTAGTGAAATACTTTTGCAATGTATATTATGACACGCTGCTAGACTTATGTATCTTGCTACATTTATTGTTGGAAATGAGCTGATAGGTATGGAGTTAAAAAAAAAAGTGAAAGCCGTTTACAACCCCCTGTAACGCCGAGTTAGAGCGCAGCTCTTGAGGAGGAGGAGGGAAGGGTACTGGGGGGGTAACGTGACCTGGGGGTCACGTGACGATGACGATGCCGATGACGTCATCAGTAACGATGACGATGCGGATACCGATGACGTTATCAGTGACGTCACTGATGACATCATCAGTGATGATGACGATGACGATGCGGATGCCGGTGACGTCATCAGTGACGTCACTTATGACGTCATCGGGGGTCAAGTGACCTCGGGGGTCACGTGACCTTGGGGGTCACGTGACCCTGGGGGAGGGGTCACGTGACCTCGGGAAATCACGTGGCCTAGGGGTGACCTTGGGGTGATTTTGGGAGTCACGTGACCTTGGGGTGACCTTGAGGGTCACGTGACCTTGTGGTGATCTTGGGGGTCACGTGACATTGGGGTGACCTTGGCTACGCCGACGCCAACGTTGCGGCGTTTTTTGTGAGATGCAACAGGATGCATGCAACCTGTTGCATCTTCTCTGAGCTGCATGCAACAGGTTGCACAGGATGTAATCTGTTGCATCCTGTGCAACCTGTTGCACAGGATGCACAGGATGCAACACCGACGCCGACGTTGCGGCGTTTTTTGTGAGATGCAACAGGTTGCATGCAACCTGTTGCATCTTCCCTGAGCTGCATGCAACAGGTTGCACAGGATTCAACCTGTTGCATGCAACCTGTTACATCTTTTCTGAGCTGCATGCAACAGGTTGCACAGGATGCAACAGGTTGCATTCAACAGGCTGCATGCAACCTGTTGCATTCAACAGGTTGCGTGCAGCCTGTTGCATGCAACGCGCGGTTACGCCGACGGCGACGGCGACGGCGACGGCGACGGCGACGGCGACGCCGCTCAGGCAGGAAACGGGCCCCTAAGAGCTGCGCTCTAAAAAAGAAGCCACGCCACAAATCCGACGCATCACTGGTTCATTTTCGCAATGAGTGATTTTTTTGCTTTGCTATCATATTTCACTTTTACAGCGGCCGCTTTTCTTTCTGCAGACAGCGGCCTTCCTGTGAACATTTGAGGTTATTGTTTGGATAAGAGGACACCAACAAATGCACAGGTGAGAAACAATATGTTGTTTCTCATCTGTGCATTTGTGCAATAGCGATGTTTAAAGATGGATATAAACTTTTCCTGTACTCGTTCGATTTCCAATGAGTTGGATTTAGAGATTCCGTTCCACACAACTGAGGCATATTCTAACTGGGGCATGCGCAACGAGCGGTACAACGTGAGGAACGCAGAAGGATGCTTGAAGTCCCTCGTTAAGCGAGAGGCAACACCCAGCGTGCGCAGAGACGAGTTAACGAGCCTAGTTACGTGACTAGAGAATCGCAGGCTAGGATCGAACATATCTCCCAGATCTTTCATTGCACACACTCGGGACAGGGGTTCACCACGAATACAATAGGCGAAAAATGTATTCTGTGCCTTTCAAGTAAATGTCATAACCTTGGTTTTAGCGCGGTTTAAGAGAAGATAATTGGCTGAGTACCATCTAAAAAAAGAAACATGCATCTTCCTGAAGCCTAGCGCAATCATTTGAAGTAACTATTTCTTTGTAAATTTTAATGTCATCAGCGTATTGCAGGAACGAAGAATTAGAAATAGCATCAGAGACGTCATTTACAAAAATTGTGAAAAGGAGCGGTCCTATAGGACGGATCCCTGAGGAACGCCAGAACTTGCCCCGTACAATGAAGAGTTCATATTGTAGACTCGACCGTACGCTTTCATGTTTGACAAATAGCTCTGCAACCAGTCGTATACTGTGCCACAAACCCCGTAGGCGGAAAGCTTTGACAAAAGGATCCTATGATTAACAACGTCAACTGCCTTGCTTAGGTCAAAGTAGACCACGTCTAGCTGACCTCTGTTGCAGACTACCTGGGATGCCGTCGACATAAAACTTACAAGATTTGTAGACGTTGATCTGCCGGTCATAAACCCATGCTCATTAGGGAGGGTTAAGCTTCGAAATTTGAAAGACAAGAATTGATTAATGACTGCTTCAAAGAGTTTGGAAAATGACGAGAGAAGGGAAATCGGTCTCTATTTGAGAACATCACCTTTTTTTTCCCGATTTAAGAACCGGAACGACCTTCCACATCTGGGGGATACTCCTGACCTTAATGAGTTGTTAAATATTGCACATAGTGTAGGTGTGAGTATATCATGAAACGTTTTGAGAATTCCAGATGGTATACCATCGTGCCCCGCTGATAGCGTGGCTTTCATTTTTTTAATACTTAGCTCTACACATTCCTCGTCGACATTAATGTGACTTAGTAGGTCACCGAATTCATTAAAGTGAGGCAATGTGGCGGTGGAGCCGACGGTACTGTCTTTGTAGACTGAACTAAAATGATTTGCAAATAGCTCGGGCACGCACTCCGCATCTCTTTCATGGTGATCCAAAACTATTGCCGATCCGATATCCTTCCCGGAACGTGATCCAGTGTACCCCCAAAATTTCTTAGGATTTTTGACAAGGTCAGATTCCACTGAGTCACGATACGCCAGGCGGTCACGGTTTAACATTATCTTACATTTCTTTCTGCAACTCTTGAATTCTACCTCCCACTTTGGGAGACCAGTTTTCTTAAACTTTCAGTGCAATCTTTCTTTTTTAGTAGTGTTTTTAGTTCATTAGAAAACCAATTAGGAAAGCGAGGTTTCTTTAAAGATCGTAATGGGATGAATCTGTCCATGGCCTCTAGAATTAATCTCGTAAAGTGAGCTACCTGCTCATTTACATCAGAGGATTCTAAGACCGGAGACCAATCAACACTGGAGAGGTGGTGGAACATCCCGATGTAGTCTCCTGATGAAAAATTGTATAAGATGCGTGGAGGAGAAGCCTCAATAGGAGCGCGAATCGAGAAATCAACAAAAGAAAGAACTAAATCAAGGGCAAGATGATACTTATCCAGAGGAACCATAGGGACTTCACTTCGAGCTACACGCACCCAGTCCATGTTTGAGAGACATAAATCTAAAGCATTACCTTGGTGGTTAAGAACATTGTTGTGTTGTGCAAGATCTGTAATAATAATAATAATAATAATAATAATCAATCAATCAATCAATGTTGATTAGAGTGTCCAGGAACAACCTCGCGGTTTTGGTGCTGGCACACTTTTAACTACAAATTAACAAAAACACAAGAAACACAATTTTATACAAGACCCAACAAATGCAGAAGGGTAACCAATATAGGAATTCTGCTGGTGAGAATCATCTGTTCGAAGGAAAGTTAAAGCGGGCAAAGTTAATGCGAAGCAGCGAGACATCTGCAACGCACACATATTGGAAAAACAATAAATTTCACACAGTCAGATATTCAGCACTTTTCAGTCCTGCTCAAGCATGAACACGTTAACAATAAATTGATTGAAAGCCGAATGCACGAGTCAAATATATCAAGTACTTCCGAGTGACGATTATAACATTCAGCCTACCTGAGGATTGGGACTAGTTCATTGAAAGCTCGAGAGGTATAAAAAGATGATTGAAGACGTGTACGTACGCGTGGAACTCTAAGACTTACTTGAGACAAGAGGTATGGTGAATCAATTAGGCCGTGCGTGACCTTAAACAGAAACAACAAATCAGCGTTCTCCCGACGCCGGTGCAGGCTAAGAAATTTAAAAAGTTTTAGCGCATCTTCATAATTCTTACCAGGTACATCCTCTTTAACATAGCGATGCTTTATGACAGAAATAAACTTCTTTTGAACTCGCTCAATCCTAACAGATTTGGTTTGGGAAATTCAATTTCACACAACTGAGGCGTACTCCAGCTGTGACCTTACTAATGAACAGTACAATGTGAGAAATGCAGGCGCGTTTTCAAACTCTTTCGTAACACGACATGCGGCACCCAAAGTGCGCAGAGACGAGCTCACTCTAAGAAAGGAGGGGAGTTCGAGGGAGTTCGACGGCGTGACAACACCCACAGCGTGCGCTAGCACCCCTTCGGAAGGAATATCCTCGCTCAAATGGAAGGAGCGAGCAAGGGGAAAGAGAATGGGGTGCTACAGGAGTCCCCTGGGGATTCGAAAGGATTATGGGAAGGGAAGCCTGCCCTCGGGCCAGGCTTCCTTTGAGAAGGGGAAAGTGGATGACTATACTACGTTCCACCTTCAGTCCGAGCGCAGCGGACGCTAGGAGTAATCTCAGCCAATCCAGCGTGGGGAGAGTGTCATGTGACCTTGAGCTCCCTGTGTCCCTCTGCCCAACCGGCAGGTCACGCGATTTCCCCCCGGCGCTGGATCGGCTGGGATGGCCTGTGGCGTCCACTGCGCTCAGACTGAAGGTGGAACGGGTGTATAGCCTTGTGAAAGTTAAATCCGACCCTGGAGTTTATGCTTTTACTTTACTTCTTTTTTTCTTTTTTGCTTCATAGATTCTTTGAAATTGTTGACGTCCCCTTTTTCTTCGTTTTGTTTTTCACGTTTTCTTATCTACTTCCAAGTTCGAGAACTCACCTGACTGTTTCATGGAGGGCGCTGGCGGGCAGGTCGACTGACCGACACACCATGCCGTGGCTTACATTTTGCGAGTTCGAGTTTTTACAAGCTTACGATTGAGCATGTAACCTTCAAAGGAGGTTTAGATCGTTTTTTTTACGCTTCTGATACAAATGTTTTTGTCGCAGGTTTGATCCGATAGGATAGAGGACACAAACCAGTGTGAGACAATCTGGGTAGCTAAAACGAAAATAAAAATATCGCGCCATTAATTTGTTTAGCGGTGGGAGACACTGAAAGGTGCGGCCCGGTGACAACCAATTTAGTCAGCTCCACGCGCTGGCGACCGAAAAGCTTTTAACATAGGAAATATATAGCAAGAAAATAAAATCGCGGAGAAAGCGTCAAGACAATATTTATTATAGATTTGAAGTTCCGTGGGCACAACGTCTTTGCTAACTCTCAAAGTTCAACCAATATTAAATTTATGCCGCGTTTTATATATCGTACAAATAAATTGCGAAATAGAAAGCCCGCGAACATACTCATTCGAGGCACAACTTTCCACAAGGTTTTTGTTACACACCGCCCTAACTCGCTCAACCGAAGTTACTAGTGCTGGGGAGTCAGGACATCGTCGGAATTTTTCACTTGGTATGATGACCCTTCTGTTCGCGTTAGGATATTTTAGAGTAAAAATTTCTGGAAGCCATCTTTTTTTTCTCGTTTCGTCAGTTTGAGAAGTTTCTTGACTGCTTCATGTATGGCTCGAACTGCCGCACCGCCTGATGGGCCGAGACGCCGTTCCGTAAATTACATTTTTTGTGTTCCAGTTTCGACAAGCTTACGGCCCTGGCGTAAACTGCGAGCGGATTTTAGGTCGTTTTCGTTTATTATGTCCCTGTTGTACGAGAGATCCGACCGAATAGAGGTAACAATACAACGTGAGACGGGTTGGGTGGTGGATCGAAAACAAGAATATTTAAAGGGGCGATGCAATGATTTTAATGCTGAAGGAATTTGTATCTCGTAATTTTTGTATCGTTTATCTTAAAAAAAAAAGATAAAAATCATGCCTATTTTTTTTTTTTTTTATAAATATCGCAACTTCGTTTCGTAAAATGCAAAGCAAAAAACGGTAATATCTCGGGTCTTTAAACCACGCGCGGCGGCCGGTGTGACGGATATCGGGGTACATCTGGGTGAGTTTTCGTGACGCCATCTGCATGAGGCGCACAAAACCATTCCCTATGATGCTGTGGTGAAAGAATGCGAACACACACACACGTTCAGACACAAAAGGGAAGATGAAAGGGGGCTCGACCTTAAAAATACTATCTAGAGAACCCAGACAAACAGGTTAAACCTGTGTGCCTGTTTTTATGTGAATGACTTTGGTGCAGATACCTGTGTCTATTTCGGTTTTCAAGTAGAACAGGATGACGCCATTCCACGCGGGTACGAAGGAGTGCAAAAGGCTCACCTTGAAACATCGGTTTGTTGCAGGAACAGTGTCGTGTATGAAATATCTCTAGCTTGTGGGTCTACGTGTGTAGGTCAAACATAAAGACGCATTAACGACAGATTAAATGAGCATAAAAGGTATGTCAAGACCAATACAACGACCTCTGAAATAGCTAAACGTGTTCACAAGCAACTCTAAAGTTGTGGTTGGGGCCATTTTTAGGGAATAAAGTGTCCAAAATGGAAAACATTACTTTTTTTTTCTGCATGGTTGTGTTTTTTTTTTTTTCTTGCTTCACGATTTTGGGGTCTGTTAGGGCTTGTCTCTCTAAGTTTTCGATGAGTCACGGCTAGGAAAAAGGCTTACAACGTGGGGGCGCTGCATGCAGCACAGCGAAGGCGCTCCTCGACGATAGAAGGTGGCCTGCAGGCGAGCATTCCCCAAGAGAAACAAAGGGCCCGAACCCCGCAAGTTCAGTTTTCCCAGCTTCTCTGGCGTTCATGTCCGCCCACCGTCTTTACTGCGTCCCGTTCAATATTATAACGTTAACAGAACGCCCTTCCTCATCGAGTCGGGGAGCAGGCTGCTTATGAATAATACCTAAGTCACATTAACTAGGAACCCATCACTAAGTTTGGCCTCGACAACGGGCAACCTCTTTGGTGTGGTGTTGCAACCAAGATAAGAAATGCGATTATTTTTAATTATTAAAAATTGCAATGGTTTCAACGGTTGTGGACGTATTCCACAGCGTACAATTTTATAAAATCGCCGGTGCAAGAGATAAATATGTAAGTACGTGTTCAAGCGAGCGCGGGCACTCCCTCGATTATGAAAGCTAGATCTCATTGGCTCTATTGAGCTGCAGTGACCCCCCAACATCCCTTTGTGCTTGTTGTTGGCTATTCTTGGCCCCCGAGGTCGTTCTGGAACGCTTCTTTCTTCTCCTTTCTAATGAGAGTATTGTTTCGTCCTGGAAATCCCCGAACCTCGCTTTTGGTCAGGTTGCACCAGCTATTTCTAGAATGGTGGATTTGCGCACAGATAACATTTGCCTGAATTGCTCAAACTCTCAAGCGATGTTGCTTTTGCGCCATAAAACACCAATCTGCTACAACTGCTCAAGCGATAGCATCTTCCCGAAGCAAAAAAAAAAAAAAAGTTTTACATGTCATATTTACTTGGATTTGCTGTCTCGCGTAAAAAAAAAAAAAAAAAAAATTTCGGCACAGAATACAGTTTATTCTGACTTCTGCCATAAAAGACTTCAAGCTTCATGGGAGCGCATGCAAATGTGCTCCCTGGACATCGTTCCGCTTTGCGTACGCACCAGCGGAGAGAAAAAAAAAAATCCTGACGAAAGTTGAAGACTGTCCTGTTTAGTGAAAACACCTCTTGATTCAGATAAGATATTTCGAGGTCATATGTGTTTACAACCACGACTTAATGACCGTGTGGGCAAATAATAATGCGAGTATTTTCCCAAGTGGTTTATTTCAGAACTACACCGATGGGGACAACAGAAATGGCGCAGAGCTCGGCTGACATACCCGACCGCTGAGTGAGCGTTCGGCTCAGACCTGTATTCTCCCGTCGGCTGGAAGGAACGCGCTAGGGGCCCTCCAGCCTGTATAAACAATGCAGCATGCACGGTGGATCTGTCCAGCACCTGCTCAGCATAAAGGCCGAAGTGGGTCAAGCTCACATTTTTTGACAACTGCTTTCGGGAGAGATGCGGCCTGTAGCGGCCGATCAACGTCACTTCGTACATTATGGGCACTGCTTGTGGGCAATATATTGATTGTTATTTCATTTGAGGTACTGGGCCGTCCCATACTTTCTTTTTGCCACTCAAAGGACCCCATAAACAACCATGTTAAAATACAAATAAAATCATCTAATTTTGTGCTACTTGTGAGTTTCATACACTGTCTCTACTACTTTAGCTTCGGCTATTATTTCTGGTGGTATAAGCTGTCATAAGAGATGGGAAAAATCAGAATATTTGCACGGCGTTCATTATAACAAACAAGGCTTCTTATGTGTCCGCTGAAAGGAGACAATTTGGATGACGTAATGTTTTCTGCGTACTTTACGCCATTATTTTTAAAACATTTCGCTTTAGTGCGATGACCGGCTATTCAGATGCTTGTTTTACAGCGATCTAGGAATCCCACGCATTCATCGAAAGTTCCATACACATGCTTCAAAAACAAAACAAAAACAACACCGTGATTAAGTTGAAAAAATTCAATTTATGTTTTCGGGTGTTTGCTTCAATGCACTCTATTTGACATGTCACAAACTCAAAAGGACATATTTTCTGTGAGGAGGTCTAGGCAGTGAAAAGTTGTTCTGGATTGAAACTGTCCCTACTGTAGACGGACAGTTTTGCCACCGCAGTGCGAAAGCTAACGTGGGATCTTAACGTTCATCATGCAATAGTAATAAATTTTGCCATGAAACCATACTGTACTTAAAGATTAAGCACTTCAAAAAGAATGCTGACAGAAGTATGTGAACTGTATTCTCACATACAGTGCCTCTGAACGGTGCGTTTTTTTTCTTCTTCGTTTAGTTTCAAAAGTGCGAGCGAACTTCTTTTGCAGTCGCTCTTACGCAAAGCTTGCTGACACAGTTTCGGGAAACCACGATGTTGATATACCACGGGTATACCTTCTGAACTGTCGTGACTGATATTTGAATGGGGTTCATGTGTTGGACTTGAGCACTCTGTTGGCACTGCACTTGGGCTTAGCTGCAGTCTATGCCTTGCGGGACATTCAAATATTGTCTCGAGCCCAATCACTGCAGTGAGGGCAGGAACAGCCATATGTACAGAGTGCAGAGTGCGGCGCGTGCACCGTTTATTGACAACCACTGCGCATTGCCGTAATGATCATTCACGGCACATCATCTGAGAGAAATACATAGGGCAGGCGAGCTGGTTGGAAAAGAACATGCTGTATTTGTAAACCCTGGGACGGAGAAAATAGAAAAACAAAAACAGACAGCACAGCTCATAGTCTCAAACTCGTGGCCGCTTTTTCGGTTCAAAGTGCAAGAGCAAGTTGTTCATTCAACATTTTTTGCGACTACACGTGCGTGGCCATAAAAGCTAATAAGTGTTTGATAGGTTATAAACTGGAGGTATCCGACGATAGTAGGAAGCAGTTTCATGGTCCCTTTATCGCACTCCTGTGCGATGATAATCCGAATCCAAACGGGCAGTGGCCGGGATGTAACTCAGTAATTCTACAAAAATAATTTTTGTAATAATTAATAAAAGCTAAAAATAATTTTAAAAACTTTCATAAATATTCGATTCTCAAGTTGTTCCATATACAAAACGTCAGAACAAGTATGGTCAATGTTTTATTAATTGCTCTGCTCTCCCATAAACCACGATGGAGAATACAGAGCGCGGCCTGAAGAAGACGAAGTAATTATGACAACTAACGTCAAGGTGATTTCTCCCGATCGCTGAAGCTTTCCCAGCGTGCGCTCACAATGGAGGCAGGTGCGCCTCTATAATCCCTTACTTCCTCCAACCCGATTTTGCTAGGGGAAGGACGGACTCGACAGGTTTGTTGTTCCCTTCTGCCCTTGGATGAGCATTGACTTTCCTCTAAAGTCCGGTTCACAGCCATACCGTCCCGTACCCGGCCGTATGGCGTCACCGGTGACGTGGTACGACCCTGGGTGTCGTAAAAAAAAAAAAAACAACAACAACAACAATATGTTAAAAAAAATTAAAAAAAAGCAACAACTAGAGGTTAAGAGTTCAGGGCGAGGGAAAAGTACGCTGGGGAGGGGGAAGCAGGCGGAATGGTGGAGAGAGGGGATGTTCCCTCCTCTCCTCTCCAGCAATCCGTCTGCTTCCTCCTCCCGTCCTACCTTCAACGGCGTGCGCCAGTGTCACTTGTTCGTGACTTCCAAGACATCTACAAAAATTATCGTTGTTGGTGTCAGTCGAACAGAGAAAAGAGCACGCCAAACTTTTTTAGAATCGGCCCTCAAGGAGCTCGTCAACGAGACTGATGATTCAGGTAAGATGTGGCTCTTCATATTTCTCTTAGTGAAAATTGCTTAAAGCGTATTGATTCCGTAAAATTATATTTAAGGCCATTGTAATAGTCTGCAATCGACTGGTGTTATAGTCGAATACCTCGTGTTCGAAAAGAAAAGTCGCATAATAAACGGCTTGCCAAATTTGGCGAGCTCATGTTGCAAGCAGGAATATTCCCGGAATATTTATTTAAGTTGACAATTGTTAAATACCGTAATATTAACATAGATATTGGCTTGTCTAGAAAATTCTTACTTAAATTTCTCAGGGTAAGTTCAGTAAACCATTCATGTATTAGTCTTTCAAAGCATCTCAATCGCTTCGTTACTAGTAAGGCTAAACGTCGGTAAAAAAAATGTTAACACGATCAAATTTTTTATTGTGTTAATTAATTGGTTAATCGGTTTCGCTTATTACCATAAATAATATATTAAAAAATGCAAAATGATATATTTTGCTTTCGCTGAATATTCTTGTAAACGGCGCAATATACAATTCAGGATATTAAATCAACCTTGATGTGTAGTTGATATCAGCCAAAAGGCATTCACACTCCCAATTTATTACTCCAGCCACGGAGGCAAAGAGGTTCTTTCATATTCTCCGGCAATAGCGAACTGCTTCGATTATGCGCTAAACGGACTCTCGCCAGGTGCTGAACGTTACTGGGACACGTATAACTTCCACTTGCATTACGGCAAAGAAATGTCTATCATTGTTGATCTCTTCAGGACTTTGAGGGAATGCGAAGAGGTTGTTGTTTTATTCACTAGGGTACTTGTTTTTTCTATGCTTAGCATCTACTATATTCAACCTTTTACGCTTCTTAAAATATATACTAATTATTTCTAAGAACAATATTAATTTCAGACAATAATTTTTGTTTCCACAGATTCTCAACGAATTTCAGTAGCGCAGTGATAACATGCCATATGAAAGCCTCACTGTATTTTTCGAGCCAAAGTCCTAGCAGATCTTCGAACTGCACATGGAGAAGGTGGGCTCACGAAGGACGCCTCGCTATACCTCAAACATCCGCAGAGTAGCTAAAGCAACCGATCAAGAAAACCTACCCATCACAAAAATACAGCGAAACCCGTGTCGAAGTCCTCACAGAATGCGCGGTGGGTTATGGTGAATTCCGCTCGCAGATCTCGAGCGCTCCAAAAGCGCTCCATTTGGAGCGCGCATATTCCGCTTGCAGATTTGGCTCAAGTTGGTCATCTTCCGCTCGTAGATCTCTGGCAGCGCCCGCTCCACGGAGCGCCCCAAACTCCGCCGAACTTGCTCTGCGGGGTTTCACAGATCTCTCCGGAAGTTGACAGAGCGGCCCACGTGATTTCCGTCTAAATCGGCGGTGCGCATGCGCGGCGAGGTTGGAGAGATCGGCGGACCGGTCGGGTCGGAGTTGGATCTGTTCTGGTGCGTCGGTTGTTTACTCTGGGATTGTGACGGCTCCAACGCTTCTACTTCGCGTAGATCAGGGATAAAAAGCCGGGAATGTGGAGCGAGGCAAATCGTAAGCGCTGACTCTGTGATCGCGAGAGGAAGAACGACAAAAGGAAGGACAGAAAAGCCGGAGGCAGACGCAAGGTTAGGCCTATTCATTCTGCAGCCAGTGATTGTTTACCTTTTTGCACTGCATTCCGTCGGCGTTTTCCCGTGAAATAAAGCAAGAAGTGGTTAGGCAACGACTGCGCAAGTGATGGTTTGTTACCTCTGTGTTTATTAAAGTCGTACTAGAAATCTGAACTCCACCGCTGGCAATCGCTGTCCGTGCCCCGCCGCTTCGAGGCGGCCGAAAGGTATGTGACGGTGCCGAACGCGGACGTCTTCGTTATTTGTGACATGGGCGCCGTAGTACGTATAATTTCGCCCGGCCTGTGTCGCGTGTTACTTCTGCAGCTACGCAGTGACAGTCGTCACTGGTCGTCGGAAAGATCAGCCGGCTGAGGCGTTGAGGGGACTGGTCAAGTTCGAGCAGCGGCCATTTTGTACGGCGGAGGGAGAAGGGGTGGGGGAAGGGGTGTGGGGGAGGTCGCTCCAAAAATGCAAGTTTATCTTCCCCTCGTCGATTCGGAGCGGGTCCCACGGAGCGGAATTTTGCCTCCCTCGCGGATTTTGGAAAGCGCTCCAGATCTACGAGTGGAATTCACCATTAGTCACTTTGATCCACAGAGCGCTCCAAGCGAATGACGCAGCGCATAACACTGTTTAAATCGAAAACGCGATCTGCGCAGGGCAATATTTCTTTTTCCTGCGCGTGCCCGGCAGGGTTCCTTATGAGCCCTGACCAATTACGAAGTTAAACTGGCCCAGTTTTCTAGCTTAGTACATGACCAAATCTTGTGCGGCGTTTCGAGAATTGGCGTTGCACTAATTGGGTCAAATTGAGCTAAATTCATATTCGAATTATATGCATCACCTAAACATTTGCACGCTTCGTACTAGGGACATGAAGGTCACATTTATGTAAAAATAATTTAAACACTACCTGTTCACTCCATCTTGTGATATGTAACCATTTCGTGACAAGCCTCAAGAGTCTATGCAAAGTTAATGGCAGCGAACATCGAAATCATTACGTGACATTAAAATAACAATTATGCACTCACACAGCATACGAAAGCAGACAATCTGATTATTATATCTAAATATGAAAAATAATAGAACGTATAATCATGACCCATGTTTGCATACTTTTTTTTTAATTGTGGTGCTTTATTATATTGCAGGTTCCAGGAGAAAGATAAACTCATCTGACGGTCCTATTCTCTACAGTGGACATCTTCTATTTTGCAGCTGTCCAAGTCCAGGTGGAGGACCTGTCGGTGGATGTTGGTGGCCTTACCCATGGCTTCAGCCTCATGATCTCTTGGACTTTTGATATTAAATATGCAACAGGGATCAAGTCCACCTTGGCTCTCTTTGAGCGCACGATCCGACTGAAAGAAACACCACTGGAAAGGATTGCCCTGAAGCTTCTTGGCAGGCTACAAGCTTTTACTAATTACTATTTTTTAAGGTTCTGACCTTTCTCAAGTTTTTGGATTTTACAATAAAAATGTGGTTGACAATATTGTTGGCTGACATGACTGGCAGGACTTTTTTTAGATGTCTGGATTATGTGTTTCTAAAATTTTTAGTTAAATTTTGATGCCGGCACGTTGCCCGTGAGTATTATTCTCTTATTCCTGAAACCTCCTCGAAGTGAAACCTCCTTAATGAACTTGACACGCAAAGAATTCAGAACGCTCTCGTATGACAGCTGACCTCAGGAATCGCCCTTCCAGCACACCTGAACAAGCCAGTTAGCTGAGTCTCGGGGTCTGAAAAAGTGTCCTCACTATTTGGAGCTCCGCGAGACCCATGGTGTCCAAAAGCGACCCGAAAAGTGGGGAGTCGCGGAAAACCTCGGGGGTTGTGTATAGTGTCCGACGGCACTCGCAATTATGGGGATCACGCGAGTCTCTAGGCGCAAAAAAGGGCACCAAAAAGCTCCCAATTTAGGGGGGATCAAGTGATTCCCTGAGAGTTCTAAGCGGTACTAAATAATGCCTGAATTTACGGGTGTCACATGAGTACCTGGGTGTAACTAAAGGCGTCAAAAAGCACCCTATTCAGAAGGGATCCGTTGACTCCCTGAGAGTTGAAAGTGGTTCCAAATAATTCATCTAATTAGGGGTGAAACATAAGTACCTGAATGTAACAGAGGGCGCCAAACAGCACCCGAAGTAAGGGGTGTCCGTTGAGGCCCGTGGACTTTGAGGGGGGAGCTAAGTGATCCCGCATTTCCGGGGAGTACTTAAAATCCCCAACTTGAGAGGATGCCACAAACACCCCAGGGGAGTCACATATGGGACACGGTCTAACTCCCCTGAGGGGAGTACCATATACACCCTTTTTTCTTAGAGTGAGATGACCACCCTGGTTACATGGCCATCGAACCTCAAACTTGAGTCAAAGGTGACACCGAGATCTTTCATTTCATCGACACGAGACAGAATTTCGCCGTGGATATTATATAAACAAGAGGTATTATGCGTCTTTCGAGAAAAAGTCATGACCTTTGTTTTAGAACGGTTTAAACAAAGATCATTATCTAAGCACCACTGGAAGAAGGAACATGCGTCTTCCTGAAGCTTAGTGAAATCCTGTGGCGTCACTATTTCCTTGTAGATTTTTATATCATCCGCGTATTGAAGAACCATAGAATTTGAAATAACACGGGAAACATCATTTACAAAAATTTAAAACAAAAGGGGACCTAGGACCGATCCCTGAGGAACACCAGAGCATGTCCTGTACAACGAACATGACGAATTGTTGACACGTACCTATGCGTTTCTGTTGCACAAATAACTCTTCAGCCACTCAAATAATGAGCCACAAACACCGTAGGTGGAAAGCTTGGACAATAGAATCATATGATTAACAACATCAAAAGCCTTACTCAGGTCAAAGTAAATAACGTCTAGCTGACCCCTGTTACAGACCACCCGAGCAGCGGTCGACATAAAAGTTACAAGATTAGTGGTTGTTAATCTGCCAGAGATGAAGCCTTGTTGATTATGAATTATTTTGTTGCGAAACTTAAAAGACAGGAATTGATGAACTACCATTTCAAAAAGCTTAGAAAATGAAGAAAGAAGGGAAATAGGCCGGTAGTTAATATCATCACCATTATTTCCCGACTTCAAAACCGGAACCACAACGGCGGTTTTCCACATTATGGGGAATATTCCAGACTTTAAAGAGTTATTAAATATTGTGGTTAGTATGGGTGTGAACAGTTCATGAAAAGATTTGGCAATTGCTTTGGGTATTCCGTCATGACCAGAAGATAATGTGCCTTTCATTTTCTTAATACAAAGCTCGACACATTCTTCGTCGACATGAATACTTTTCACCATTTCGCTGAACTCAGACGGGTTGAGCGACGCGGTGCATGTGGAGTCCGTACTATCCTTGTAAACTGAGCTAAAATATTCAGCAAACAACTCGGCCACACGCCTCCTATCTCGCCCGATGTCCAAAGGAGTGTCGGACCTAATATTCTTTCCACATCGCGATCTAGCGTATCTCCAGAATTTCTTCGGATTTTTAACCAAATCCGATTCTACTGGAGCATGGTAGGTTTGGCGATCGCGCTTTAAAAGCTTGTTACACTGTTTTCGACAACTCTTGAATTCTGCTTCCCACTCAAAAAGACCACTTTTCTTAAACTTTTTATGAAATAAGTTTTTCTTTTTCAGCAGCATCCTTAATTCACGAGAAAACCAGCTAGGAAAAGAAGATCTATTCTGAGCTCTCAGCGGGATGTACGTATCAGAGCCTCCTGTACAATCCTCGTGAACAGAAAAAACTTGCTCATTGACATCAGTGGATTCAAAAACATATGACCAGTCAACAGCCGAGAGGTGGTGGTACATTCCGACGTAGTCCCCTGCCGACAAGTTATACGACGCTTGCGGCGGAGAGGCATCAGAGGGACTGTGAGTTGGATAAATAAAAATAGAGATCACTACATCAAGCGCGGGGTGGTACATATCCTCAGGAACCATTGACATTTCACTCCAAGCCACACGTACACTGTCCGTATTTGAAAAACATAAATCTAAAGCATTAGCTTGCTTATTAAGAACATTATTGAGCTGCTTCAGATCCAAAAAAAGAAGAGAAGTCTAAAAGATGGTTGCATTTTTGCTTACAATAAAAGTTGTCAGTCAAAACTTTTAGATCAGTTGATGCCTGGGGCGTTAAAGTCCCCCAAAATAATAAGATTGCACCCTTGTAACTCGTTGAGTTGTTCTAAGCCAACGAGACAACGCTGAAAATCATCAGGCGGCATTTGTGGTGGGAGATAGAACAGGCCAATAAGAATACGTTCTTTCTTTGCATACTCAATTTCGAAGAACAAGCTAATAATAATAATAATAATAATAATAATAATAATAATAATAATAATAATAATAATAGTAATAATAATTACTCTAATAGTAATAATAATAATAATAATAATAATGTTTATTTACGCGTGTAGTTCACGTCATAGTGAGGCGGGTCTGTCAAAGCCAGACAAAAGGCTTGTTGGACAAGACCCTGCAGTTTGTGATAAAAAAGCGTCCCCACACACGTTAGCTTCCAAGCTCAACATACATCACAATATAAACGATGATGATCACACAAACACATGCACATACACAGTACAGTTAAAAACTTGCACTTTTAGATCGGAGCATTTGCTTCAGTGTGTTTAGTGAGTCCACAGTGTAAACATCGTCCGGTAGGCTATTAAATATATAGGGAACATTAAAAATTCCGAATTCTTTTTCCGTATTTTGTCACTACAAAAGGCATTTCATAGCGCTCGGTGTGTCGAAACGATTTAGATACGACATGAGGTACTCTGAAATTATCACACCAAAAGTGTTTCAATACAACGGTCTGAACCAATAAAGAGTGGAACAATGGCAAGCCCAAGACTGCTATGATCTCTTCTTCAGTTTGCGATATAGAACCATAAACAATGCTTTTAAATATTCCTTTTAAGACTGAGTCTATTTTTTGACCCCATCGTCCTGGGCTGTGACCAAAAATAGTTATTCCGTAACGCAAAACACTGTATGCCAAAGCGTGAGCTATTGTCTTTTTCGTTGAATAAGGTATTAAAGATCTGGTATTGTACAGTAAACAAGATACATAATAATAATAATAATAATAATAATAATAATAATAATATTACATAATAATAATAATTTTCGTTTCATTTTCATTTCATTTACTTAGATACCTTCATAACACTATAAGGTGACGGGTCGGTCGAAGCCAGTAGAGGCTTGAAGGACAGAACCCAGCAAATGGAATGTCACAGATAGCACAGAAGTCCATACAGCACACATTTAAAACATGTATCGCACTATATGAGAAACAGAAAATAATCACCTCACAATATCCCAGCAAATATATTAGATACAAAATATCACACAACCATATATTATTGAAATTGTACAATGAATTAAAGCGTAAAACTGTTCAATAGATTTTTCAATTTTCTTATATTTATAATAAGAGCGCTCTCGCTTACCATATCTTGTGAAACACCGGAAGATTATGAAGCGATCATAGGTACGTAAATCTCTGCGGGGCACAAAGGGATGTTTAAATTCGCTACACCAGAAATGAGAAAGCACAACACATTAAAAAAAAAATTGAATGGAAGTTAGGCAGCTGTAGAGCCTCAAAGATGTCAGCTTCTGGTGCAAGATCATAATGATAACCGACGGAATTCCTAACGATGCGGTCAATTTTAGTTTGCCATATTTCTTCACAGTTACAAAATAATGTGATGCCATACCTTAGTATACTATAAGCAGGGGCAGTAGCAATTGATTATCTAACGGCAAATGGCATAAACACCCTATTATTGTAAAGCAAGCAGCACACGCTGCGAAGCTTGCCAGAAACATGGGTTAAATGCGTTGAGCACGACAAATCTGAATCAAAGAATATGCCTAAGTGCTTAACAGTGTAAACATATTTCAGGGAGCTACATGTACAATCAAGGCAGCTGGATCTGTGTAACACAAAGGATGAGTCCAATTCTGCACTCTTCAGCGGATTCCTGAAGCAGACAAGTCTGGTTTTGGACGTGTTAATAATAATATAATTGTCATAAAACCAGTCCACTAGACGTGCAGAATCATGTTGCAATAACTGCACAGCTTGGTGGTAATTAATGTGACTAGAGACAAGTAAAGTATCATCAGCATACTGAAAAATTGTGCAACTAAGGAGCCTTGTTGAGATATCATTAACAAAAGATTAAATAACAATGGAGACAAAGCCGATCCCTGGGGCACACCGGCTTTTAGCATCAGCCGAGCACTTTTGAAATTTCCTATAGACACGATTTGGGAGCGGTCAAGAAAGAAATTTTCAAGCAATGCAATAAATGGTCCACGGAAACTGTAATTCTGCAATTTAAAAAAGAAGCATCTTATGACTGACTGTGTCAAAGGCCTTGGCGACATCAAGAAAAATTGCACATGAACATAAGTTTCGATCAAAAGCACTGTGTAGTAGGTCAGAAAAATCTTCCAGCAGTGGTTGAGTACCCTTTCCAGCAACAAAACCATACTGGTTAGGCGACAGGATGTTGGAAGTTTCAATGAAGCTGGACATTACAAGATACAAATGCTTTTCCAAAATCTCTCCAATGCAAGGTAATACAGAAATAGGGCGATAGCATTCAGGCTTGTTAGGCGATCCTCCCTTGAAAACCGGCTTCACAAGTGCGGTTTTGAGTTCAATTGGGATGACACGAGACACCAAGAACTCATTTATCATGATGAGAAGTACGTGCTGAACATCTCCAAAGTTTCGGCAGAGATCATTAATACGAATTGTATCAACACCAGGAGATTTATTGCGTTTTAAAGAGAACAAAATGGAGTGTAATTGTTCTATCGTGAGAAGAGGAAGAAACGCTGAGTTTGATACACTAATACTTGCACTCGAGGTAAGCGGTTTGAAATCAGTCTCGCGCAAAGCCCGATGACGCTGCAAAAAGTTTGTTAAAGTCGTTCACTACTGATTGCAGATCTGTGCCGAAGTGTTTTTGAAGAGAGTCAAGAAGCGAAGCCTTTTTTCCGCGCCCTGTAAAATAATTAATCAACTTCCATGTTTCACGTGGATTCGATCTTGCCTCAAAGAATCTTCGCTGAAAGTAGCATCGTTTGGCAGACCGTATAATTGCATTAGCTTTGTTCCGAGCGCTTTGATACTCTGCTTTTAACTGCAAATGGTTTGGTGAACGACGGGAACGTGACCACAACGTATCTTTTTCTTTGATTGCAGTCACAATATCAGAATTAAACCATGGCTTATAAGACCGTCGTTTGAAATTTAGCTTTTTCTTGGCGGCACAATGAAAGGATTTAAAAACCTCGACGAAAGCTTTATAAACATTGGAAGGTTCTATGGACACCAAGAGTACGTTCCAGTCAAAGGCAGCGACCAAAGCATCGAATTTTACCGCATCCGTAATTGAAATACACGAACAATCGCGCCTGGTTCCTTGCTCTTCGGGTACCTGAGCGTCTAAACGACATCCAACAAAGTAATGATCGGATAGTTTCTGAGTAATTACGGCGGATTTTACAAAGATATCCGGAGCACGAATATTGGTATGGTCAATACAGGAAACTACTAATTTTTCAACCAAACGTTCTTCTCTTATGGGTAAGGTGATATTTTCAATGCCATATTTTGAGAGTAGAGTCAGATAATCACAAACTATCGATTTATTAGGTTTAAGTGTATCAATATTTAAATCGCCAATGACGCAAAATTGTCCTTCCGAACGAAACTGGTTAAGCACAGCATCTAGTTCAGCAAGAAAGAGAGAAACATTTTCTGAGGGAGGCCTGTAAACCGCTAACAAAAATAAAGAAAAACCTGACAAAGAAATTTCAACAGCCAGTATTTCTGCATGTACAAGAGATATGCTCAGAGGTGATAGTAACCATTTATTTTTAACGAGAATAGCAATCCCACCACCTCTACCAAGATCACGGGTGTAAAATGACTCCTTATATCCAACGAGAATAAATTGATTGCATTGCAAAGATGACACACCAATTTCAGTTAGAACGAAAACATCTATCGACGCAATAAAGGTATTAATTACTGCACGAAACTCATCCCAGTGTTTAAGCAAACTTCGAATATTTGAATGAATAAGTGTTAAAGAGTTATTAGAAAGAGGACCCAAAAAGCTGAATAAATGAACTAATGTCTGGAACAGAACAACAAGTTGTCATGTTTTACACCAGTAGCAGAAGGTCGTTTTTTGTGTTGATTCGAATGGCTGGCGCGCCTTCGGCTTTCCTAGCAAAAATCTTGGAGTTCTTGGTCCACACAAAACGGTATCCTTTTTCTTTGGTTCCCGTCCTCGCCAGCCAAAAAAGCTTCTTATTCGCAGATGTAAGGTTGTCGTTGAAGAATAACTTCGGTTGGTTTTCTGACTGGCACAGCCTGTGGAGTCTACCACGTGCCGCCACACAAGCGTCTTTTAGGGTGACAGAGGCGAAGCGAATCAAAATAACCGGAACTGAGTCCGGCTTTTTGGTCAGACGGTGAATTGCCAGGATACTTGACTACTGAGGTGTTGGAAGGTTAAGTGGCCTAGCGAGATCGCTTATGACCTTCATTAGATCCTCACCATAAGAGAGCGGAAGACCATGCAGTTCCATGTTGGAACGACGGCCGTATTGTTGCATGTCATTAAGCTCGTCTTTCAGTCTCTCAATGGTCTCCGACTGCTCTCTCATTGTTGCCTTAACCGTGTTAACCTCCTGTTGAAGTTCTTTAACTGCTTCCTCGTTTGTCATAGCCAGAGCGAGCACGGAATCGTACTTCAAGCTAAAAGAGTCAACGGTCGTTTATAATCCTTGGACCGTGTTGCGAAGCTCTTCGACAGCTGGTTTTAAGGCCAACAACTGATCAAACTTAGATGGAAGAGGCAACAGCGTCTCCACACTTGTCCTCAATGAAAGGAGCTGGTTAAGAGTGGCATTGATTGATGCCAGCTGACTGCTGAAAGGTGCGTAATTTACAATCTCCTCCCTGCTGCTGTCGGTACGGAAGGAGTCATCTACTGAAACGTCACCGCTAAGATAGGATGGTCTGAGGGTGGCGCCGGTACGGCAGGTGGAACACTTCCAAGTGTCTCGCCTGACAGCGCCCATCCCCGCGTACGTCCCATCTGCGACGCCGGAACAGGACTTACCAAGATGGTAACTCCTTCGGCAAGACGCACACGTCAGGGATCTGCCATCTGCCGGCAGAGCGCGAGCACATTTGGCACAATCCATTATTAGAAAAGGCGAGTACACAGCGGTAAGGCAACACAGACACCAGTCAATACGCACTTCTCGAACAAGTGTAGAACAAGATGAGTCAAGGTTGTATACGAACACTCCACGTGGAAGTTTAGTGCTGAGCTCGAGCGCAGTTACCCACCCGTGAAACTGCACGACACAGAGAATCAATAGGTGATACCTGAAGGAACGGGCTTGCGGTCCTCATAGATCCTGCCAGCCGTAATCAGAACGATTGCCGTACTTCTCACCGCCATATCTTCTTGTCACTTAGGTCGAACTCGGGCGTGAAGCTTCAACAAGAAGAGTTCCAGTCGGAGAGAACTGCCGTAAAGCTTGACGCCAAGGGATGTGGTGGATGCTTGCCTGTGAAGTCGATGGTCAGATCAAGACGATAGGGGCCTTGGCGTGGGAAATGACTGACCTCGGAGTGACACGGTGCTTGATAAGCAGCATGGATAGCTTGCCCGTCGTAATGATGCTTTAGAAGTATTAATTACAGGGGGAAATATGAAGAGCTCTTGATGCGAACGACCGCCCTGTTGGACTTCGTCTTCTTCTTTCTCTAATGCAGGTTCGTCAAAGCCATCGAGGTCTTGTAATAATAATAATAATAATAATAATAATAGGAATAATAATAATAATAATAATAATAATAATAATAATAATAATAATAATACCTTTATTTCCATGAAATGATGGGGGGGCCCACAGGAAAAAGCTGCAGTAGGCAGCTTGACTGGTCCTCGGGCCCCTTACACTGGTGAGCAGCAAGCATGAGGAAATGCACATCTACGGTTGACATTTGTACAGAATAAGGTTCACCCAAGTGCAAAACATAGAATGAAAATAAAAATAACGTACAAAAATATAAGCGCAGGTCCTTGAAAGTTAGACTATAAAAATCAATGTTGTCAGTGCAAAGACTATTTAGTAAATGTGGGAGTGCGAAATTTAGCATTTAATAGCCATATTTTGTTCGTTCCGTGACCATCCTCCAATTCTCTGCGTTGCGGGTAGGATAATTCCAGAAAACACAAGCCCCTTTTTTCACCTTTAAAACTAGTACCGAGTCTGTACTGATATACTTTATAAATGTTAATTATTTCACAGTTTTTAAATAAATCGTCAGAATGAAAGTCATATGGCACATTACATATTCCTCTCAATATTTTGTTTCTGCTGCAAAAATAGTTTTTCTATATTAGTTATTGTGGATGGGCCCCAAACTGGAAGACAATACGTTAAATGGGAATATACTAGTGATTTAAAGAGCAACAATTCAACGCTCGTTGGTAAAACAGATCGGTAGCGATTTACGATTCCCACTACCCGAGCTCCTCTGGAACAATATAGTTTATATGATTATCCCAGCTCATTGTCTCACTAAAGAACACTCCAAGAGTTTCGAAAGAACTAACGATTTCGATGGGAAACGAGTCAAAGCGGAGAACCTTCGATATAACCAGAGACTTATTTTTTGGTCGAAACATGACTGCTTTTGTCTTATTATTATTAACTTTCAGTGAGTTGCTATCCCCCCCCCCCCCCCCAGCCTTTTATCTTTAATAAAGTAAAGTTCGCCATATCAATTATTTCGTCACAGGTTTCGGCAGAAAAAGCGGTAAGGACAAGATGGGGTGGTCCTTGAGCAGTTAGCACGAGGAAACCATCGTCGGTTTTTCCTTTTTTACTTTGACACGTGAAATCATATGGCTAAAACTACGCATGCTTGAGGACCTTTCGGGGGCACCAAAATGGGTGGTGAAACGTTGCGTACTTCGATTTGCTGTTCTAAGATAACGTGAAAGATAGCCGATGTCATGTTCGCACGAACAGTGATCATAAGAGTGCAATCTATCGCTAATGCAGTGTACCGCAGGAAAGAGCACAGCTGCTTTCAACGTGCAAGGGTCATGTACCTCGGGCACTGCAACCTTACAGGATGTAACTGCGATGGCGCCAATCTGTTGACTTCCTATTATTTTCACCGACGTATTCGCGATGAGTGCCTTAAATCGAGTCGATATTGTTATAGAGTTGCGTAGTGGAGTTTTGATACCTTCTACACTATTGACATGGTTATTTGTCTGCCGAACTCTAAAATCTCGAATCGTGCTAGAGACTCAAGCCAGGAGCACATTTCCAGTGTACATTTCGAGCGCTGCAAGCCATACGTGCTTTTGCTTCCTGGTCAAACAGCTATCCGTGTTCAAAGCTCCCATTATTCCCAGCTCAGAATAGGTGCGAAGAGGTCTGTTCATAGTCACCTGTAGCATAGCGTTTTATCTGTTGTTTCCCATGTTAGTGCAGCACCAAGTCAAGTATCGCAGCACGCCGCGAAGCAACTGCAACAACCCACGGCAAAGTGGGAGCACGCGTTTCCCAATGATTTTACTCTTTCGCGTCTCTGCCACTTGCCAGCATACCTCGGCAAAGATCACTCATGAGTGCACTAACCCACCTCACTTACCATCATCGCGTGTCTGCCACTTGCAAGCATACCTCGGCAAACCTCACTCATGGGTGCACTCACCCACCTCACTCACCCTCATCCATCAGGCGTGAGGTGAGGGTGAGTGAGTTTGAAAGCCTCACAATCTCAATAAGTTGAGTGAGGAACGTGAGTTCGGTGAGTTGGTGAGTTCAGTGAGTTCATGAGTTCGGTAAGGGGCGTAAGTTCGGTAAGTTCATGAGTTCGTGGGTGAGGAGTTTAAGGTTGGTGCAAGGGATAGGGTGAGCGATTTATTAACCTTTTATTTTGAACTGGCTGTGAGTCAGTAAGTTCAACCAAAATTGCCGACCTATGCTTGCCAGTGCACTGAAATGCCACTAGGACGTCCTAAGTGCAAAGCAACTGCAAGTGCGTCTTCAGTGCCGGCACAGTTGCGAGCGCGACGCTTTTGAAAGCGTCTTCAATGCGCGAGCTATCATGCAAACAACGCGTTCTGCGGAGCCACGCTCTCGAACGTGCCTTCGCGTGCACTGAACACAATTTGTGAGTTTGCATATATACGGTGAAAAGATGGCGTTCCTGCAAAGTAAATGTGGCGAATCAATCTGAAGTAGGTACTCCCGATTTCGAATGAGTGCACGTACAAGCGATCTGTTTATAGATCGTGCGTTGTTTTTAGAAAGCATTCCCCGCAGGGGGCACCTGTGAATGCAGGTGTTTGATGAGTGGCGCCACCACGGACCCCGAGCCATGCGGATTCGCCCGCCCACGTCTGGCTGTGCGCGACTTTCCTGTGTCCGAGGAAAAGGACATCCTGGTGGTTGAGCCGAGCCCTGGGTAGGTTTGGACCCTTCAGGGCCCCCTGGGCGAGGCAATACACCGCTTCGGCCCCCGCTTCTCGTAACGAGTGTCTTAACCCGACCAGGATGATTCAGTCAGTCGCCTTTCTTCTCCTCTCCTATCTTTAACTTCCCTCTTCGTCTCTTTTGTCCTATTTCACCTTCTTCTGCGTCAGGGGATAACCTTGGGTGGCGACAGAATTCTTTACTGATCCACACTTGGTTATAGCATCCTGGTAGCACTGGTAGAGTAACATACTCAGACAAGTCAGACCTGTTATGAGATGTTACCTATCTGTTTGTTGGACTCCGTGGTGGGTGGTGCGCTACAGATTCCGAAGTGCTTTCAATCACTCTTGGATTCCAAACTAAACACAAAACCCGATCTGTCCCTGAGAGGAACCCGGATTGACGTACACATTACACAAGCGTTTGAATCTGCGGAGGAGTTTTCTCGATTTTTTTGTGATGTAGTCTGAAACCGAAAAACCTTTATCCAAACTATCCCCCTTCCTGGTTTCAAAGACTCTTGAATCTGCGATCCGGAAGAAATTTAAAGCTAAAAAAATGCTACCTGGAGATCTCGTTGAAGCCACAACCTCTCAGCAAAGCTCAGACCTGCTGGCAGTTAACTCGGTTACTAAGTACAGGGTTACTGCATCACCCCACCGCACTTTGAACACTGTTAAAGGCGTAATATTTGAAGACGACCTTCTGGAATCCTCCGAAGATAAAATTGAAGATGGCCTTCGTGACCAAGGAGTCACTGCTAAAAAACTATTTTTTTTAGGGACGGTCAAGACATGGAGACAAAGCATGTCATTTTGACTTTTAACTGAGGACGCTTTCAGAATCAGTTAGTGTAGGGTATCTAAACTAGAGTACAGCCCTATGTGCCAAGCCCTCAACGTTGCTTTCATTGCCAGAGGTATGGCCATAGCGCGCAGAGCTGCCGTGGAAAGACAACGTGTGCCAAGTGTGGCAAAAATGATCACCCAGCAGGAAATTCCTCAAATGGTGCATTTAAGCAATTTTCTGCTGGGTGACCATTTTTGCTGCATCAACTGCAATGAACCTCACCCAGCTTATTCCCGGTATTGCAGAAAATGAAAAGACGAAAAAATATAACACTCAAAGTGAAAAAAACAAAACAAAAAACATCTTGTTCCCCGAAGCCACGAAGCGATTCTCCTTCCTGCAGATGGCGTCTTACTCTTTGGTGGCACGTGCAGGGGGCATGCCATCAAAGTCTTCGATAAGAACCCAGGCCTCCTAAAGACCCGGTAATTCCACCACCTCCCCCTGCCTTACGAAGATTCGCTCCACGAATCCGTTTGTCACTGGAATCAAAGGAACCACAGGGGCCTTCAGATAGTGCAGAGGCAAGGGATGCCCCTGTTCTAACGGGAGCCAATAAGAGAGGTGGCAACACCAGGCTCAGGTAGATGGCACTGGTGCCTCCTTCATTTTAAAAGACCGGCCATCGAAAGATGTGCCTGCCTCCATTGCTCCCCTCCCCTCCCCTCCCCTCCCCTCCCCTCCCCCCCCCCCCCCCCCCCCCCAAGGAAGAAGGAGGGTGTGTCTCGTTTTAAGTCTTTAGGAGAAACCTCGGCATCTAATTGTAAGTTTACACCTGAGAAGAAATCCGCTGCCGCGGGGGAGGATTCGCGTCCGGCAGCGGCTGCGGCAGCTGTTCTCGTTACATCCCGTCAAATATGACCTCAAGGCGCGAGAGTTCCGACCTCGGCTGTCTCTCGCCGTCGCGGGCGTTTCTACTCCCGGAAGGACGCGTAGTCGTGACGTAGACAGCGTCGCGCTGCGCAAGAATGTCACTACCGGTCAGCGAAACGCCTCGTTCGGCGGCAGAAATAGGCCGCCGCGTTTTCCGCCCAGCGTTTCGCCCCAGCGGCAAAAGCTGGGCGGATTCGCTAGCGGATGCGCAAGTGTAAACGTACCATAAGGAGCTGTTTATACGAGCCGCTCCCTCAGCCGTTCAGTCTGGGAAGGAACGGATGGAACTTGGTGAGCTTCCTCCCCCTCGTTTGGTCCCACCTGATGACGCCAGGTTTAAAAAGTCATCTCAGAAAAAGCTAAATCCGCGAGTACCCCCACCCAAACCGCCCCAGGAATCTAGTGCAGTTTTTGTTTTGTTTTGTTGTTGCTTTAAACCATCTTTAACTTGAATACATACAGTTCTATGCAGTGGAACTGTAGAAGTCTTCTGCAAAATATTAATGACGTTCATTTCTTTCTGGATGAGTTTCAGCCCATTGCTGTGTGCTAGCAGGAGACGTATCTTAACAACACCCATACATATGTTTTAAATTGTCACCGTATCTTTAGAAAGGGTCGTGATTCAGACCATTCTCCTGGTGGTGTTGCCATTGTTGTACGGAGTGGCATAGCCATTGTGAAAGTACGTACCTCTGTGTACATCACTGGAAGCAGTTGTGGTACGTGTTCTTGCTGATCGTCTCATTGCGGTTGTGTCCTTGTATTTGCCACCTCATTGTCAACTGCATCTTCATGAACTTCAAGGATTGGTTCAGCAACTTCCAGAGCCTTTTGTAGTTTGAGGTGATTTTAATGCTTGCAGTCCCATGTAGGACAGTAAGCTTCTTGGCTCTTGTGGCGCTGTTGTAAAAAGTTTCTTTTTACTGTCCTCAGATGTATGCCTTTTAAATAAGAAATGACCAACGTTTTATAGTTCCACACATAATTGATTCACCTCCATCGACCTCTCCATCTCATCACCATCATTACTTGTTTTTCTTGGAAGGTTTTAAACAACCCTTTCGGGAGCAGTCATTTCCCGTTTGTAATTGAAAGCGTCGTTCCTCTGTTGACTACTTTAAAACAAGCCCCTAGGTGGAAAATGGACAAAGCCGACTGGGCGCTTTATAAACTTGAATCAGTGTTTGACTCATCAGCTCTAGCAAATTTGTCGCCCAAAGAAGCGACAATGTGTGTTGCTGAACAAATCAAAAGTACCGCCCAAGACGCCATTTCTCGCACCCCTGAAATTTTACCCAAGAGGTGTAGGCCTTGGTGGAATGAAGTCTGTGCCACCAAAAGGAAAAATCAGCATAGGACATGGGTTTTATTTCGGAGGTACCCTACTTCTTCAAATAGGGTAGAATGTGAAAAGACTAAGCAATGGCCCGATGGACTAGTAGGAAAGCTAAGTGGGAGTCGTGGGCCAAGTACATTTCCTCCCTAAATAGTTTTATCTCGGAGAAAAAAGATTGGGATAGATTTAAAAGTAAACATTTTACAGAAATCTGTCTGGTTGGGAGTAATTAATATTAAAAAATTTGAACACCAACCAAGCCCTTCTGTAGGGACCCAACGTTTCAAGGCCAATTCGGCCTCTTCTTCAGGGACGACTACGGCTATGGCCGTTGAGGAGCAGTGTCCTTTTCTTTTTCTTCTACGGCGTGTGTCTGGTCTTCTTCTTCTACGGCTCTGCCTTTTTCAATAATGTGACGAAGCCCGTTCACATAGGCGGATGGTAAAGCCCCTAGAGATCTGTTGATGTTCTGTGGCGTTGTTTGAATATGCCATGATTCTAGGAACAGTCTTTTTCGCGCATTTGTCTCAACGTCAACGATGCATGCGTTGTCGAAGTCGATGCGATGGTCCTCGACGTCGCAGTGCTCAGCGACCGCGCTACGCTCGTGATCGAACTTGCGCACGTCGTTTTTATGTTGACGGATTCTCTCTCGAAAGTTCTTCGTCTCGCCGATGTATGAGGCCGCGCAAACCCTGCACGGAATCTTATATACAACGCCTTGGGCCCTTTCTTTGCCAAAGCGATCTTTTGGGCGTGATGCAAAAAAAAAAATCCAAGGGGATCACCAATGTTTTGTTATTCCTCTGTTTAGCTCCCCTGCTAATTCGCTGCAAGGTGTTGCTAATGTGCTTGGAGAGCACTTTGAGAATGTATCCAGCTCCCGAAATTATCGAACGGAATTCAGACGTTTTAAGGCAAGTGCAGAGTTTCACCGTATTCCCATGTCCGGTTGTAGCTCCTGAGCCATACAACAATCCTTTCACAATGCAAGAACTAGAGGTGTTTCTTAGCTCCAAGACGAAGTCTGCTCTCGGTCCTGACAAATCCATTATGAAATGCTTTGTCAATTGTCTCGGGAATCACTGAACACACTACTAGGTTTTTTTTTTTCAAATATCTGTAGGAAACAGCTTACTAATCGAATTGACGAGTTGCCATGGAAAAACATTCGAACGCCTCATTATTAGGCGGTTGACATATATTTTAAAGCATAACCACTTCTTCGGTAATAACCAGTGTGGCTTTCGAGAAGCGCGGTCTACTTTGGACTAAATAGTCTGTTTGGAGACAACAATACTTGAAGCTTTCGTAAATAATGAACATTGTGTTTCTGTGTTCTTCGACCTGGAGAAAGCATATGATGCGACATGGCGGTATGGTATCCTCCATGATTTGCGTGCTTGTGGTGTGCGTGGTCGCATGTTGCGTTGTAAAGCAGTTTTCTTGCAGGTCGCTATTTTCAAGTTCAACTTGGCACCACACTGTCCGAGCGGTACGTCCAGAAAAACGGTGTTTCACAGGGAGGCGTATGAAGTGTCACCTTGTTTGCCGTAAAGATTAACTCTTTGTCGAAGGTGACTCCACCCTCCGTTTCGTACTCCCTTTACGTGGATGATATTCACATTTCAGTTTCTTCTTGTAATTTGTCTAGCTGTCAGCGGCAACTTCAGCTTACCATCAACAAAAATAGTAAGTGGGCTGACGAAAAAGGGTTCAAGTTTTCGCCTGAGAAGACTACCTGAGTGCTATTTTCTCTGCGTCGGAGGCTGTTTCTAGATCCAGAACTGACGTTAAACAGGTTTCCTATTAGCGTCGAAACAGAGCATAGGGCATAACATCTGAAAAAAAGTTAGACTTTGTTTCTCAATTTGGAGGGCCTGAAAAGGAGGTGTTTTAATCAGCCAATATTCTTAAAGTCTTAGCGCCCAAGTCATGGGGATCCGATCGAATATGTCTGCTGCCCCTATACAAGAAAAAAAAAGATTGGGTTGTGTGTATGTTTATACAGCCTAGAACTTGGTCTGTCTCAACGGGCGACGAGTCTCCCAGCTGTAGATGAGCAGTTTAGCCTGTACAGCTGCTAGCCTGGAGTCTTTAACGTGCATCACACAGTAGTGGTACACGTCCTCACGCCGGTACGATGCTCATCCAGATCGAGACGGGCAGGGGTAACGCGCCTATACAGCTCCCTTATCCGATGACGCCTGGACTATGGTGCTATAGTTTACGACTCAGCGAAGCCTTCCGCACTAAAAATGTTGGATCCTGCGCAAAACCTCGGTTTAAGACACTACAGGTGCCTTCCGCACATCGCCCATTCCTAGCTTGTACGCTGAATTTAATCAGATGTCACTTAGGCACGGACGGCGTTATCGTGCTGTCGTTTATGCTTCTAGAATACTGTCCGATCCAAATTACCCAACTTATGGTGCTTTGCAGCATTCTCGGTTTGCTCGTCGAACATAAGCTAAGAGTTGCACCGCCTTTGAGCCTTCGCCTTGAGAGCATTTGTAAGTCTCTTGACCTCGCCTTTGACGAGACCGACCTTCTGCTTAAAGGTGAAAATGAAGTTCCGTGTAGTATGCTGTCCGTTTTTGTAACTGGTATTTTACAAGATTTAACAAACGTAACATTCCCCCAGCGGTGATTCAGCAAGAATTCCTTGAGTTGCAGAAGAGGTGTGGTGACTACTCCCAATTTTATACCGATGGTGTCAAATCATTGCATTTTGTAGAATCAGCAGTTTATCCTGAAGGATTCAGTAAGGTTCAGCATCTTAAGGAATGTGCAAGTATTTACACGGCAGAGCTCTATGCGGTGTTGTTGGCCTTGGAGTATACTCTCACCCGCAAGACGATGAAATCTATTTTATTTGTGGATTCTCAAAGTGTGCTCACCACAATTTGCTCAATGAAGGGTAGTAAAAATAGACTAGCACAACATCTCCGTTCTAAGGTACAATGTGGACTGCGGTTTGGCCGAGACAAAGTTTTGCTGGGTGCCTAGCCATATGGGGATTCGAGGTAACGAAAGAGCAGACGAATTGGCCTCTAGCTCTAAGCAGCTATTGCCAACTATGCCTCACGAATACCTTTTCAAGTAAAAGGTATTCGTGAGGTATAGTTGGCAATCGGAGTGTAGTCTGGAATGCGAAAATAAACTTCATGTGATTAAGCCAGCTCTTGGGATGTGGGAGAGTGCATCTTACAGAACCTGCCAGCACGAAGTTGTTTTGTTTCGACTTAGAATCTGCTCAGGGGGGAAGCCCCACCACTGTGTGACGTCTGTGGCGGGCGTTTAGCTATTTTACTAATTTTGTGGCTGTGCTCAGGGCTTGAGCAAAAACGACGTACACATTTCCCCGAGCTTTTTCACAACAGATTCCTTTTCACCCAGCGCTGCTAATTGGTGAGACCCTCATAGTACCGTTTGATCGTGTCATAAATTATTTAAGAAAAACCGGCTTCCTACTCGAGTTGCAATTTTAATTCTACCAATTTTCACCTCGTTACATTAACCTGTTTTACATAATTTGTGTCAATAAGTTGTATGTGCTTTCCAATTAAACAAGCTTGGCGCAGTATGGCCATAGTAGCTTTGCGCCAAAAAGCCCTTGATCGACAACACCAACTAAAATAACATTTTAGCAATTGGAACCTTTGGTCCATGCTCATACGTAACAGCATCTACGTACCTTGAGTCGCAGACGTTTTTCGATACCGATAAGGGCAGCGTGTACGCTTTGACGGCGAACAAGTACGACTTATTCTGCTTGCGAGACAACGCCGCTGTTGATGATGCGCGCAAGTTCGCGAATGTCATCAGAAAGAATAGGTAAAGCTTCTAGGTTGTTTCGACATGCTATGGTCCGACGTCGAAAAATTCCATTGTTGGGTCATTCCTCCGGCAGTAACACGGTTGATCAACGCGATGGCGCGGCCCTCCGGCTCTCAGACTTCGACCTAACAAAGGTGGCCTACCGGATGTACGGGCTCAGTGTTGCCAGACGTCCGAGAAATTTTGCACATTTCCTGTTTCGGCCATTTTTTGTTTCCCTCTCTTCTCTCGAAAGTCGCGCCAGCCGATCTGTTTTCCGTCGGCTTCGGGCACATGGTGCCACTATAGCGATTGCCTCTGCGACCTGCTCCAGACAAAACGTTAACGTTCTCTAGGGCGCACCACAAGTGCTAAGCAGCGCAAAAAATAAGAAAAGATAAATCTTCAACGACGTAGAATTATGGCTTTTGAACTTGAACATAGTTCGTGTGATGACACTTGCAAATTACTTCGTTTCTTTTCTTTTTTTCATTTCGAAGTGCACAAGCACGGTAGTATGATCACGGTCTCGTAAACGTAAAAGAGCGCCAAGATCGTGTAATGGCAAATTCGTGCGGTCAATCGTCGGCGAGCCCTTGCCGGCGGCACCAGCAACCAAACCGCGCCAGCGGCGTACCCCATGACCAGTGTTGGACAAAATACTCAATAAAAGTATTTAAGTTAAGTCACTAAATACCTGCTTCATAAAGTATTTATTATACTACTCAAGTTACTTTCATTGTAAAGTACCTTGAGTAGGATACAAATACTTAGAAATGTATTTCAATTATTTTTGAAGACACTTCCGCATTGCGCAATTTTTATCGACGTGAGACACAACGACACTTATACGGTTGCGCAAACCTGGTATATCCGAATGGTTTATTAACACACAACAACACAAAACGGAAAACAGTATCGTAGGGCTATTTTATGCAGTCCAACTATAAGGACCAGGATATTGTCACGAATGACAAATGATGAAGCGGCGAGTAACTGAAGATACTAAAAGTTTAATGGTGCTAACTAGTACTCAAAACAAAATAGATAAAGGCTAGCGTCGCAGGCGTCGATGTTGGCGAAACAGCAGGATCGAGCACTGGGGCGAAAGTGACTCCGGACAGCCACTCGGAGCACCTTTTGTACCGTCGTGGGTTTCTGGAACATTCGGTTTAGAATGATCGGCGCGTAGAACATTCGTAACACGATCAGACGACAAGGTTTTCGAAGTAACGAGAATGTCAAGTTGAAAGAATAAATAAAAGAGGAGTCCACTCCGTGGAATCGAACCCGGAGCCCCCGCGCGAGAGCCAAGCGCGGTAACCATTCGGCCACGCGCTCACTCGGCAACGCGCGTGTCAATGTCACTGATACATGTTACAAAACATTTCTGGGATAACAAGTCGGTCAGTCAGTCAGTAAACTTTATTGAACCATAAAATCAGATAATAAGATCTGATACGAGGGTTCGTTTAGGGGGGGGGGGGATTCTTTTTATCCTTAGCTTCGACTTGAGCTTGCACTCAATTTCTTGCACCCATGAAACGACTGCAACCTGAATGGTGTAGTCTTCTGCCACCAAGATCCGTTCCCAAACAGGGGAGTCGTCTTCCTCTAGTATATCTCGCAGGACAGTAGGCAGGGAGGTCTCTGGGCATTCCCAGTAGGTATGCCGCCAGGACCCGTCTGCGAAGCCGCATTCTTCACAATTTCCCTTGAAGAGATCTGGCCATGATCTTCTCAGGGGTCGGGGAGTCAGGGAGTTGCGGAGCTGTAGACGCCGCCACGTAGATTCTTTAAGTCGGGTGAGCTTCCTGTGAGGCTCGCCCGAAATCTTGCGCCGAATCTTGAGGTTTCTGAGGATCTCATTATATGTTACGGGACCCCGCGTGAGTGGTGAGGCCCCGTAATTGTGGTCTCCGTCGGTGGTGGGGATGCCCATCCCGTCATTGGTCCGGATGTTTTGCGCACGGACTACTAGCGAGTGAGCCCCCTGGTTGCCAGAGTGACCCGAGTTGCCGGGCACTCATGTCAACGAGCAGCTGGCTTCTTCCTTTGGCGTCGCCTTCAGTAATAGGTTCCGTGCAGCAGGTCCGGCTTTAGCGTTGCTCAGGTTCATAATGGCCGATCTTGAGTCAGATGTGATGGTGGCAGGGTGGCCCTTTACTGTGGGCCAGGTTCATGGTCAAGGCGATCGCCACCTCTTCTGCCTCGTCAACGTTGCTCGCTCGTACTGATGCGGTGGTCGTGCAGTTAGCGTTGTACAGGCCACCACGCACTTGTTTTCTTCGGAGGGGTATTTGCCAGCGCCTTGTTCTTGACCACTATGTAGCGTGTCTAGTGCCCTGGCTCTTGCTCCTCTCTTCCCTTGTCCCTCGCGGAATTCATATTTTTGGGCCGCGGGATAACTCTTAAAGCCTGGTGCCATGTTGCTGGGATCGGTTTCTGTTTGACTTGTTTCTTCGATTGCTTGACTCCGATGCACAGCAGAGTGATGAGGCCTGTTGAAGTTTTCGACAGGCACTCTTCTTGCGCTGTCCTCTGTGCTAGTCGCATTTCTTCGGTGTTATGAAATCTGAGTTGTTCCAGCGCGTCGTTTGGTGTGCACGTCGGTAGACCAAGGGCGGTCTTAAAGGCTTTCCTGATAATTGTATCTAGAGTCTCGATTGTCCCTTCATTCCGGTTCATGTATGGTGCCGCATACATGATTCGACTGAGCATGAATGCGTCAACTAGTCGGCAAGTCCCATTCTCTTTGAGTCCGTAGCTCTTGCCGGACACACGTCCAACTAGTCAGGCGAGGTTGTCCGCGTGCTTTCTGATGTACTTTATGATACCGCTCTGCTCGTTCTTCATAGAGATTATCATTCGGAGAACTCGTACACTGTCTGTCCTAGGAATGTCTATTCCTTGCGTCTTGAGGTAGAACTCCATTTCCTGCTGGTAAGCTTTGTGTTTGGGGGGTCGGACGAGTAGTGCCGACTTTTCGGTGGCGCATTCCAGTCCGATATTTTTAGCTTCCTCCCTTACAATGTCCGTCCCTAACTTTATGGCTTTGCCCATGCAGGGGTGGTTGATCCAAATCGTAATATCGTTGGCGTACAAGGCGTGATGCAGGCCTCCAACCTGTTCCAATTTTCTAGACATGGGTATCATTGCCAGATCAAACAGTAGCTGAAAAATGACTCCCCCTTGTGGCGTACCGCATCTGTTATTGATGTTAAAGACTTCCGGAGTTTCGCCTTCTAGTTGAATGCTGACTGTGCGATCAGACAGGAAAGAGCGGACGTAATTGAAGGTCCGCTCGCCCAGCCCCATCTCGGAGATTTGGTTCAAGATCGGCGCACGGGATACGCGGTCAAAAGCCTTCATCAAATCGAGTGCGTCGAGTGCAGTCCAATTTCTGCTTTAATTCAGCGGGTCTTGTTTAAGTTGAATAAACACGTCTTGCTTATTGAGATGTTTTCTCAAACAAAACATTTGGTGCGTGAATAAATTTTGCTCCTCCATGTATTCTTGTACTCTTGTATGAATGACGCGCTCCAGTAGTTTGCCCACGCACGACGTGAGTGAGGCTGGGCGCAGACTCTCCAGCTTGAGAGGCTTTCCGGTTTTTGGGATGAAGCAGACGGTGGCGTGGCGAAAGCTTTCCGGAAGGCGCCCCTTCGTCTATATTTCGTTAAAGTAATTGGTAATTCGTAGGACCGATTCGGTCGTTCAAGTTGCGAAGCATTCGGTTCGTGACTTTGTCCGCGCCCGGTGCCGAAGTAGTCTTGACTCCGGCCATGGCGACACGCACTTCCGATTCAGTGATTGGTGCCTTGTGCCTGCCGTTCTCGGTTCCGCCGTACGCTGTTGGTAGCGGGGTGGCAGGTTGGGGGATTCGAGATACAGGGAACTCTTGCGTAGATGTCTTCGCCATCGAGTTCCCGAACGAGCTTGGTGAGGAGTTTCCCCTTCTCTAGTTTGGTATCGTCAGGTGCCATCATATAGCGAAAGAGGGACCAGGGGCTCTTTTTGTCTAATCTGCCTTGTAGCTCGTCGCACATTTGCTGCCACTGTTGCTGGTTAAGTTGCTGCGCGTACGCTTCAACTTCTCTGCTGAGTTTGGCAGCCCGTCGTCTTAGCTTAGGGTACTCCTTTTCCATTTCCTTCCATCTCCCATAGATTGAACGGTAGGCCATCAGCATATGTTGTAGTTTGCTGCCCATCGTTCTCGAATGGGTAGGGTTCTCGATTTCTTTAGTGCTCGCCGCTTGATCTTCGACTAACTGTTTGCACCAGTCGCCGATATTTTTTAGCGTTCGTGCGACTTCTTGTCTTCTTTTGCGAAAAGCGTCCCCATCGGTGCAAGGTTGTGTCGGGAGTCGCGTGAGTCGGGATCCTGGCAGTGTAACTTTCGTTTCCAGAATATAGTGGTCGCTGCGTAAATTTTTTTTTGCTATCGGTCCATGTGAATTCGTCGATGTTTAGGCCAAAAGTAAGATCCGGGTTTGTATCCCGTTGCGTGCTGTTTCCAATCCTATCTGTAGTATCGTTTAGTAGCAAGGCTTCGTGGGCTTCTGCCTGGTGTGCAACTTCCTTTCCTTTCGAAAAATCTCTTTCGTAGCCCCATACAGTATTTGGAGCGTTAAAGTCTCCCAGAATCAGGGTCGGATTTTCTCCCGCAACGTTCCATATCTTATTGAAAATTTGCGAGACTGCATAGGAAGTATCCTTTGGATTAGACTACGCGTTGCAGATAATTAGGCTTCTCTGTTTCTTGCGCGTTTGGGCATAATTTCTACGGTGACCGATCTGACTTGGGCACTCAATTCTATGTCGTGCTGTTTGACTGGTAGATCCCTTCTCACGAAAGTGTGTACCAATTTTCCTTCCGTTTGTCCTATCATTCCGTATCTTAGATATCCCGGTATCGTACACTTGAGGCCCGATTCTTGTACGGCTAAAACGTCCGGCAGAGAATCGGTGTCCATGATTAACATTTTGAGCGAGCCAATCTTTGTGTTGAGACCCCCACTGTTCCACTGCCACACGCGAACTTTACTGCTGTCCTCCATGGTTGGCAGTTAGTCTCGTAAACTCTTGTTCAATGCGCGTCATCCGCTCTTCGTTCGTCTTTATACGTTCATCCAGTCTTTGAAGGCTTGCCATTATGCTGCTGAGCGCAGCTTCGACTTTCTGGGAGAACGAGTCTTCGGTCTTTCTAGCCTTGTACGGTATCTCCGATGAGCAGCTGACGCTCGTTTAGACCGAGCTTTCAGTCTGTTCTCTTCCGTCCTTTCCTGACTTCGGCCGGCCGTGGAGGTGCTGGCATCTCGTTGTCGGTTTCCACGTTCTGGTTTCCAGTGACGACACCCATTGGTGTGGGAGCGCTGCTTTTTATTTATTCCTGTTGGAGTTGTCGGATCGTACGCATGGTCGCTTCATAGTTCTTCTTGAGGCACGCCACTTCTTCGGTTAGTTGTTTGCTTTTTCAAGCGCCGAATCGGTAGAGTTTTCGGGTGCATCCTTGGCTTGCGGCTTCCTCGTATTTTTGCCTCGTGCGGCTCGAGCGCAGCTCATTGTTTCTTCCTCTTCACTGGTAGAAGTAGTGGTGGTATCTTCGGTTGTCACGAAAGAGTTTTCGGTTTGAGCCTGTCCTCCCTGAAATGATTGTAGCGTTCCCGACAGGCGTTGCTTCCAGTGTAGTGGTGTCCATTGCCTAACACGCACTTGGGGGTGCACGTGTAATCGGTCCTCGCTCCGGGCACCCGTCGTGTCCCTCGCCGCACTTTGGGCATCTGCTGCTGACACCTTCGGGGCAATTATGTGCGCTATGTCACATTTTTCTGCACGCGGTGCACGCTTTGCACGCTTGCTTTCTCTCCAAATAGGTGCGGTAGCAGTTGATGCTTCCGAAGATCTTGATGTTGCCCGGTAGAACCTTCGTGCCCAGTGTAATCAAGATGGACCCGGATCGGCCCATCCGCTTTGCATCGATTATAGGTGTTTTGGGATTGCTCCGCTGCAATTCTTCCAAAATCTTTTGGATGTTGGTTTCTCGTTCTCTACTAAACACGGCGACTACTATTCGGGGAGTGTTTTCCGAGTTTGCGATGTATTCATGCGCTTCGTATTCGTTACCATCGTACCGAAATCCCTTGACTCCGGTACTTCTCCGCCTGTTCCTGATCGTTCATATGCACGGTGACCGTGTTGTTACGTACGTTCTTGATAGCATAGTCTTCTACGAGCGCTGCCCGTGGCGATACGTTGGTCGCTGCCATGATGCACGCAAAAGTCTCCAAGGCTTCAGCTTTCCTTAGGCCGAGGCCCTTGATTGCGACGGTAATCTCGAAGGTCTTTCTCTCCTCTTTGAGCAACGTTCTGAAAGTCTTTATGATCCGCCGTCCTTTATATCCACCAACTAGTTGCCATTTCAATTTGTTGTCATCTTCGACTTTTTGTTCCTCTCTAGCAGCCAATTCTTGCTTGTATCTAGCGATATACAAGAAGGTAGCGTGATTCTCCCGCTCCCTCGCCGTCATGGCGCTAGGCCGAGCGTGAGGCCTAGCTCTCTCCGACAGATTCTCTTCTATAATGGCTGTTTCGGACGGAATTTCGTGCAGAAAACAATATCCCTACCTTTCGCTTGATCTTCCGATGCGTAAAAAGTGCAGACTCACCCCAAAAATGTTCAGGACCCGCGGTAATCCGCCGAAAATCCGGAGCACGTGGAAGACACGTCCGCCTATCTCTCCCTCTGCTATCTGTCCCGTACTCGAGAGCCGAAGTAAAATCAAGACAACAAGAAGGGGAGGAGATCAGAACGTGGCGCCCCACGTGGTTAACTTTAGAACTAAACGGATGGGGAGAATTCGGTTATGCCACGTTCGGTTATGTTAGCGCTCGGCTGACATAACCGAACGCGGCGTCAGCGTTCGGCTGGATTCGGAGTTCGTGTTCTCCGGTGAGTGGGAGGAGGATCTTTTTTGTTACCACTCCAGCCTGCATGAACAATGCAGCATGCAAGGTGCCCAGCTCAGCACAAAAGCCCAAGTGGGTCAAACTCGCATCCTCTGACGACTGCTTTCGGGACATATCCGGCACTTAGCGTCCCTTCGTTTATTGTTAGTATTTTTACATTACACTGTGCCCCGCGCTCTATTAAAGAAGATGCACAAGCAATGCATTCAATGCATTTTGAATGCACAAGCAGTGCATTCAAAATTACCGTTCAATTCCATTGACTTCAACTGCCTGTAAACTTCTTGAATATATAATATATGATCATTTATCAAAATTCCTAGATGAACACAACATTTTGACTAAAAATCAGCATGTATTCCGAAAAGGCTTTTCAACATGTACTTAATTAATTGAGACTGTTCACGATTTCTCCTGGGCAATGAACAATAGAAAACAAATTGATGCTATTTTTATGGATTTTTCGAAGGTGTTTGATAAGGTCTCTCACAAAAAGTTACTATACGAATTGGGAAAAATATGTAAGAACACACAGTTAGTAAAATGAATTTCAGCATACCTTTCAAATCGTCGAAAATTGGTGGTTTATGGCGAATATTTCTCTGACAGATTTTCTATTGACTCTGGCGTTCCCCAGGGCTCTGTGCTTGGGCGGGCCTCTCATTTTCTAGTTGTTTACTAATGATATAGTACAAGATATTCCGGTAAAAATCAGCTTATACGCTGATGATTGTATAATTTACTCAGAAATAGCTAGTGCTTCCGATCAATTTTTGTTAAATAGAGCTTTTTAAAAAATCACAGAATGGTGTACGAAGTGGAAAATGACTATTAACTTTGAAAAAACGTTTTTTATGAAAATTACTCACAAAAGAAATCCTTTGAAGTTTGTTTACAATACTAATAATATTCGTCTATCAGAAGTTCTTAACACAATATAAATAACTTGGACTATGGGTCACTCATAATCTTACTTGGACAAAACAGATTGATTACGTAACATCAAATGGTCTTCGAAAGTTATTCTTTCTTAGAAGGACGCTAAGAATTTCTACCCCTTCCTTGCGTCTTCTAACATATAAAGTTATAGTCTTGCTAACATTAGATTACGCGGCTATCATTTGGGATCCCTTCACCAAACTAAACATTAACAAGCTCGATCATGTGCAGAAAAAGGCAGCTCCCGCTACATTTATAATAGCTTTGGCCGTACCTCTATAACCGAACTTTTAACCAGAGCTAACTTAAAGTCATTATCTCTCAGAAATCGGCATTCTCGACTAAAATTTTTGTATCAATCAATAAATGGACATTATAGAATGGATCTGTCTCACCTAATAAACTTCTCATCAGGCTACGCTACTCGACGTAGGCATGCGCTAACAAGAACTCCTTTTCGATCGCGTAATACTTGCTTCAAATACTCTTTTTTTTCCCCGCGAACGGTGATTGGAATAGACTTTCTGAAAGTGTTGTTATGCAGCCATCATTGTCTTTATTTGAATCCTTCCTAAATTAGTTTTGTCCCTCTGTACAATATTTGTTCTTTTGTTTCTGCGACTAGTTTGCTATTTTGTACGCCTGCATATCTCGTTAATCAAATGTACCCACCTGCTAAAATCCCTTTCAGGGATTGCAGCATAAATAAATAAATAAAATAAATAAATGACATGAACATGCCCACAAGGCCTGTGGGCATGTGCAAAGGCCTTGTGTTAGGTATACACCGAGGTGGGGGGGGGGGGGGGCAACAAACGGGTTAGAGCTCCTCGCCAATAGTGACATCACTGAATATCACGTCCTGCGGCACACCTTAGACGCATTGTTTAACTGCAATCCACATTTCCTATATACGGAGTTCACTATAAACGAACTTGGGATACGAATATGAGTGAATGAATAAAAAAGAGAGCCCACATAATAGCCACGGCAGTGCTCGCACCTTCTTCAAGTAAGTGTTGTTCAGAAAGGCATTCAACGTTTGGGGACGCGTTGTTGGCATTTTGAGAGGTCATCCAGCTTATCGTTCGATTCCTGTCCTGTTCTCTGCTTATCGATGCTCGCTTAGAGACAGTATTCACGACAGCAATAAGTGACGGACTGACCACAAAAAGAAAATAAACAACAGAAAACTGTGACGTTTTGCCGTAGCAAAATCACATAAACCAACAAGCAAAAAAAATTTTTTTTGTCCGCTTATTTTTTTTTAATTTGTTATTTTCTTGACACTCAACTCTTCATTGTCGTCGTAGGTTGTTTCCCGTTCTGCGTCACGCCTCAGTGTGGCTCGCGACTGCCGAAGCTCCCGTCACTGCAAGATCTGCGCAGGTCCTCATCACCACAAAGAATGCCCAACACCACGTGAACCGCAATGCGCAAACTGCGGCTCGCGCCATGTATCAACCTATGCAGGCTGTATACGAAAACAGGCGGCACATGCTGCTAAGAAAAATTAGCTTTTTTTATGGCAAACCTACTCCACGGAAAGCTTTAGCTCCTAATTTGGATGTTATCAAGGCAAGCGACAGAATGACCACGCAAAATGAAACATCACGGTCTACCTTTTCCCATGCTCTGCAAGGAATTCCAAGCGGCAGCAACACAACACTGACAGATCACAAGACAGGACAAGGAACTTCCCATGTCATATCACAAAATGCAAAAACAACTGCAGATACCCAAGAGGAAGTACCTTCCCATGTGGATAGTCGACGCCGTACTAGTTCTAAAGCTGCGCATCATATTGTGTCTGCCCATTCAGATCAAGAAAACAGCGCGAAAAGCATCCTTCACATGTTCCTACCTCTCATGATGGAAGTTATAAAAGAAATTATCAAAGAATATCCGAAAATCGGTTCCAAGTCATCCATCAAAGCTCTGTTGGCCATGGAACCACATTTCAACGGCATTCAATGACTCATCTGTCTAAGGTGTACACCACTTCTTTTTTATTACACTGGAATGCGCGCCACCTAATGCCGAAACGCAGTGATTTTAAGGATTTTGTCAGTCGCTACAAATTCCCGGTTTTAGCTGACGGTTTTAGTTATCTACCTATCTATATAAGTCACACCAAATTACATCCCTTTGTGGGACATAGACATACAGTTTTAACTGACTGGTCCAAGTTTCGTGCACTGAACGCTGATACAATGACAACTTTTAAGACACTAGATGATTTAGTTTCTGGGATAGAAATTAACCTTGAGAAATCATCACAAATATTAAAAGTCCCTCAAGGACATCTAGGGGTAGATCCTGAGTACCAGAAATTGCGTGCTCAACGCCGTCAGGCGGAACGAAAAGCTCGAAGGAGCGGAATACTTGAAGATCAAATGAGAGACAGACCAATTCAGGCGAAAACAAAACACGAGCTCGAATATTTGGGAAAACGCACACCCGACAATACAAGCATGGCGCATAGTCCTCTCATTAAAATCGCCGGTATTACAACGCCAAACATTGCGCGCACTGGTACTTCATCGAGGTGTCAGCGATATGAATAAAGCTGAAAAATTTTTGCAGAGCACTGACGCAACACCTATCTACAGCAATAGCAAACACGGCTCAGAAAACCACATCGCCGCGGTTATCAATATCCTACAACCATATCATGAATCTGCCATTTAACAAAAGTGAACTGAAATGGGCATTGAGAAAGCTTAGGCGAAAAAGCGCCCCAGGACCAGATGGTATCACTCCGGCTGCACTAACGAATATTGGGAAGCACGCCATGTCCTTTTTATTGGATATGCATAACCGATGTTGGGCTAGTGGTTGTATACCCCTGGCATGGAAAGAAGAAATTTTAGTGACTGTTTGAAAACCTGGAAAATTCCCCCTAAGCATTTCATATTTTCGTCCAGTGAGCCTTACCAGCGTCCTGATGAAGACGATGAAACATATGGTCTTACAGCGGCTAAATTGGAAATTAGATTCCAGTAGAATATTGCCTTTAAAAATGACCGGTTTTAGGCGGAATATGTCGGCTATGAATTCTGTGCTTGATCTCGTGACCAGTGTAGAAGACGAGCGCAGCATTCACAAAATCACAGCAGCAGTGTTTCTAGACATTCAACGGGCATTTGACAGGGTTAGTCACTGCCATGTTATCGAACAGCTTCAGCGACTAGAAGTAGGTGACCGCTTAGTGAACTGGATGAGTGATTTCCTTCATGATCGATCGGTGTACGCACAGACGCCCAACGGTTTTACATCAAAACACCATGTTTCACAGGCAGTTCCTCAAGGAAGCGTATTTAGTCCCAGATTATTTAATCTTGTATTGACAGAGCCCTCTGGTCTATTACCAGATAATGTATCAATTACCATGCATGGTGATGACATATCTATTTGGTGATCAGATGCTAATCCCAGTGCAATTCAGGTTCGTCTTCAGACTTCACTTTTAAGTGAAGAATTTCTCATTGAACGAGGAATGTCGATCTGAGAAATCTGCGGTCCGTCCATGCATTACACGACGAAGACTCAATAACTTTGAACTCAAGCTTGGAGGGAAACCTTTGCCTTTGGTGAAGGTTCATCGTTTCCTTGGGGGGTGAACATACACCGAAACCTGTCTTGGACAGCTCATGTAAAATCTTTAGAAAAAATAAAAGCGCCATGCGTCAATATCTTACGCTGCCGCTCTGGAACCAAATCCGGTGGCTCTTCGAAAGCACTTTTAACTCTCCACGGAGCACTCGTTACGCAGTGCCTTTCGTATTCACTTCCAGCATTATGTGGGCTCCCCTGACTTTTGAAACACGACTTAAACATCTCATAGCCCGCAGCCTACGAATCTGCTTGGGAGTACCAAGAGCCGCAGCGAGTTCCTTGGTAGTTGCAGAAGCTCACGCCCTCACAATACCGATTCTACGTGAACGGGAAACTCTCCGACATTTCATTCCCCTTCTTGCACGACATCATGATCATTCACTCGTTGCAACTTTCCGTCGTAGGACGTTTTCCAGTGTGCATAAGGTAATAATGGCTAACACAGATATAATTCCAGAAAACTTCGCACTCATATATGAGTCTCCAGCTGCGCTTTGGATATTCTACTCTGCAAATATTTCTTCAGCAGTATCTGAAATTGTGAAAAAGTCGCCTTTACACCAAACCACATTGAAGCAAATGACACTTCTAATGCTTTCTGAAGCCCCAGATGACGTTACTGCGGTCTACACGGATGGGTCAACATGTTGACCCATCCGTGTAGACCGCAGTAACGTCAAGACGCAGGCGATTTATCCTCTACAGCAGCCTTTATAATTCCGTCTTTAAAAATATAAAAAAGATTATTACTTTCATACAAAACTCAACTAACACAGAACCTTCTGCTATCTTGCAAGCGGTTCTCTACTTTACTCAGAAAACAAGTATTACCAGTTCGACTTTCTACACGGATTAATGAGTGCTCTGAACATGATAAAATACATATCACCAACAAGTTCATCTATTGCCATTAATATTTTTTCCACCTTCCGAGAGCTATTGAAACTGGACATACAATTAAATTTCAATGAATCCCTGGACACTGTGGCATTCAAGGAAATGAAGCTGCCGATCTGGCAGCCAAAAATGCTCAGAATATGAATACCAAGACTGCAATTATACTTTCACGAAAGGGGACACATTAAACCTGCTCAGAAGGACGTCAAGGCAAAGATCCCAGGCAACTTGTTTTAGAGCTCCTCAGAACTCTGCGGATTGACCCTAACTCGAAATTTTTGATGCCAAGACACTTTTCAAGAGCTTCTGAAACATGAATACACAGACTACGATTGGCTGTTCCTTTTGGACATTTCCTACATCGAATACGACAAGTTACCTCCCCTCTGTGCATCGAATCCCGGACAAAAGCTCACCGGACAAAAGCTCACCGGACAGAAGCTCACCGGACAAAAGCTCACCGGACAAAAGCTCACCCATTTTTTCACAGACCCGGACAAAAGCTCACCAGGAGAAAATCCCATCCTATCCAAAAATTCCGCACAGCTTCCCAAAGTGGTCAATTGTCTTGTACTTGTCCTAAAGACCCAACTCCCGTTTCTTCAAAATATTTTTTTTTTAAATTGGCAACTCAATGATTTGTATAATACAGTTTTGCTTCAGTTTCCCTTCCACATCACCCTCAGATAATCCTTAATTTCAAATACATTTACAACGCAGAATGAAGGAAACAATATAATTTTCTTAGCCATTCACCCACTTCAAATATTAACCTGAAACCCCAACTAACCCATTCATTAGTAATGAAGAGACTTATCAGCTCCACTCAATTTCGGTTACCTATTATTTCTTTCTAAAATCGTTGCTTCTCCGCCTGTTATGGCTTATCTGTCGACACCTTTGCATGGGATGGGGGGTAGCAGTCTCCCTGAAAATGGTGCAATATTCATCGCGTCCGCACTTTATCCCAGCCCCTGATTCGCCCTGGTAGCCAAAAAAAAATAATAATTAGGTGAGCTTTTGTCCGGGTCTGTGCGAAAACGGGTGAGCTTTTGTCCGGTGAGCTTTTGTCCGGTTACCTTGTGCATCACATGTGACGAAATAGAAGACGCAGAGCACATACTAATCAACTGCCCAACTTATACAGATGAACGAGACCATTTTTGAGAACAAATGTCCACTATCGATAACCACCCATTGTCCCTCTCAACACTCCTTGGTCCATGGAACAAACCAAGGACTCAACAAATTGTGATCGGGTATGTTGTAGATTATCTGGAGGACACAAAATCAAGTGAGAACTATTGACAAGAACAAATTTCATGTATAGTTCGCTCCTGGTATGCCGTCGCTGTACTGCGGCCTATTTTTGGAAAGAACAGGACACCGTTTTGGAGGCTGTCGGTCCAAGGACCGGGTTGCGTGAATACCTCCTCATACTGAGGACGGGTGCTTAGTTTAGGGACGGTGCCGCCCACCGGGTTTGGGCGGACGTATTGTAACGTCGGGTTCTGGACACTGTACATATGTAAATGATTATTTTATTGTATATATCCGTACATATTCTTTTGTTTTCTTTTTTTTTGTCAAATTTATATGCTGTTTATAATTCCAATCAATGGTCTGGGGTAGCCAGCGCTGGTCCTGCAGCTGCTAAAATCTCCAATTTGAACGTTTTTATTTTTAATAAAGATTTATTTTCTTTCTCTCTCCCCCTTCGTGCTCCGAGAAAACATAGTAAAAACAACGAAGACAAAGACAAAAAAAAAATAATAAAGGAAGCTGCTCGGTCGACGACGACGAGAGAGGAAACCACGGCTAGATTTTGCTCTGTAACTCTTGATTCTTTTGTTCCTGTACATACAGCAGCGACTGGTGTCTGAGGGATCAAACGTTACCATGAATCGGCCGCAGCTCATGGCGGCACGGGTGACCTCCAGTGGTGGTGACCCATGACACGGCATGACATCTCAACCCGCGGTACGCTTCTACTGGCATCAGCGACAGAACCTTCATGCTCGCAGCAAAAACCTGCTGACAAGGACCACAACTGTCATATCACCCAAGATACCCCCTCTGGCCGCTTCGGTCTGGGCATATGACCAAACGACATGGGCGGTGTTTCCGCTGAATCGTCCTCGACACCTGCCGAGATACTGGCAGCAGAAAATGACAAAATGGAGGAGGGGTTCACAGAAGAAGATCTGGAAGGCTTCATTTTTGTGGAACACCATCGACATAAAACAACAGGAGTTCCGGTGCTTTTGACCTCCATCAGTAAGACACAGCGCCTCCAGCAGAAAAATCCGTTGAGGCTAAGTGCCGAGTTCAAGAGGGTAGCGGGTGGCCCCATTTTTTATACGCCATCGCTTTACAGCTAGGGGCGGTCTCCTGCTTGAAGTTGCAGAAGTCGCTTCGGTGAAAACCTCTTGCAAGTTCGTACCCTTGGGAATATTCCAATTCAAGTCTTCATATACTGAGTGCATACCTCCAGAACTCCAGAATGATTAAGGGAGTACCCCTGTGGCATACGGACACTGAATTAGCAGGATTCCTGCTGCCAGAAGGTGTCATCGCGGCCCGCCGCCTCTACCGCCGCTGTGCAAAACCTGGTGACGCCGTAAAAGTGTCAGGCAGAGTGATTCTCACGTTTCGTCCAAACACAGAACGTCCGTCGAAAGTCAACCTCGGGTTCACCCGGCATGATGTCGCCGAGTACATTGAGGCACCACCCAGGTGCTTCAATTGGCAGGCACTCGGCCGCATCACTAAAGTTTGCAAAGGAAGTACAAAATGCAAAAAATGCGGTGAACCAGATTCAAGAAAGGACTGCAAGGGCGAGGCACCAGTAAAGTGTGCAAACTGCAGTGTTGAGCACCCAGCAGACTATTCAAACGGAATAGTCCGCCTGGCTGCTCTGAAAAAGACCAAGACTTTTGTACGAGGTCCACCACCGCACCCTCCGATCAGAGATGACCCTCCCTCCCGGGCATCCTATCCACCTCTTCCACCTCAAGATCAAGCAAGCCCGACCGACGCCTCCCCAGCAATAGCTGCGGATGAGAAAGAACAAGTCGGAACATACTCCTTCGGACAAGCAGACAGCATCCAAAAACACCCCTCCTAGTGAGCCACCACCTGCCTCACAGACGCCAAGTAGTTCTGAGACACCTCGATTTAAATCTGGCAGGCGCACATATAGCGACGCAGCCTCTCCTGTTTCCCCCGTTCAGGAGTCGCCATTTCCTGCCTTCGGCACGATGACGGTCAGTGACATAATAGGTGTCGTTTTTTTTCTGTCATTCCAAACTACATTTGACAACTATCATCGTGCACTTTTAAGAACATAGTTGAGGGAGTTTTGGTTTTTGAACCTGCAATCGTAGCACTGGCGGGAAGCTCGCGTCAGTCTAATGCAGCGTTGGACAAAATACTGGATAAAAGTATTTAACTTAAGCTACTAAAGACCTGCATCATAAAGTATTTAAAGTACTACTCAAGTTACTTTCACTGCAACGTATATTTAGTAGAGTGCAAATACTTAGAAATGTACTTCAGTTACTTTTGAAGATAATTCCGCATTGTGTGATTTGTATCGACGTCAGTGACAAACACAATTATACAGTTGCGAAAGTGTGGTTCACCCCAATGGTTTATGAGCACGCAACAATACAAAACGGCAAAAAAAAAAAAAAACGCCCTAAGGTTATTTTATGCAGTCCAACCGTAGGGAGCGGGATAAGACTATTACATGCTACAAAACATTCTTGGGACAAAATAATATAAAAAGAGGTCGCTTCAGCTATATTGACCTGCGGCGCACCTTAAACGTATAGTTTCACAACAATCCATATTCACTCTATGGGGAGTTCACTATAAACGAACTTAGGATACGGCAATGAGTGAATGGACAACAAAGAGAGCCAACATAATAGCCAAGGCACTGGTCGCACCTTCTTCAAGTTACTTTCAGAAAGGCAATCAACGTTGGCGGACACTTTGTTGGAATTTCGAGAGGTCATCCTGCTCGAAGTTCGTTCCTTGTCCTGTTCCCCGCTTATCAACATCCGCTTACGAACAGTGTTCGTGAACAAACTAAATGCCAAACTGACAAAAAAAAAAAAAAAGAACTACGTTTTGCCGTAGCGGGGTTAAATATACAACAAGCAACAAAAGGTGTCTTCTTTTTGTGTCCACTTCTCATTTTCTTCTATTTGTTATCTTCTTGACTCTGAAGCAGTGTTGGACAAAATACTCGATAAAAGTATTTAAGTTAAATTGCTAAATACCTGCTTTATAAAGTATTTAAAATACTACTCAAGTTACTTTCACTGTAAAGTATCTTGAGTAGAGTACAAATACTTAGAAATGTAATTCAATTACTTTTGACATACTTCCGCATTGCGTAATTTGTTTCGATGTCACTGATTTGACAATTATACAGTTGCACAAATCTGGTTTACCAGAATGGTTTATTAGCACGTAACAACACAAGACGGAAAACAAAAAAAACATTGTAAGGCTATTTTGTGCAGTTCAAGTATAAGGATCAGGATATTGTCACGAATGACAAATGATGAGGCGGAAAATAACTGAAGAAAATAAACGTTTGACGGGGCGAACTTGTGCCCAAAACCAAATAGAGAAAGGCTAGCGTTCCAGGCGTCGATGTCGGCGAAACAGCAGGATCGAGCGCTAGGACGAGACTGACTCCGGACCGCCACGCGGAGCACCTTTTGTACCCGCGCGGGTTTCTGGAACATTCGGTGTAGAACGTTCGGCGCATAGAACATTCGTAACTCGATCACACGACAAGGTTTTCGAACTTACGAGAATGTCAAGTTGAAAGAATAAACAAAAGAGGAGTCCGCTCCCTGGAATCGAACCCGGAGGCTTCGCGCGAGAGCCGAGCGTGGTAACCATTCGGCCACGCGTTTTTTTTTTTTCTTTTTTATTGAACACAGAATGCAGAATACGAATGCAAAGTCAATACACACACAAACCGCCCAACAACTTGTCTGCTAACTAAAATTCCTTCATATTTTTCAGCGACTCAAGTGCACCCAGTCGGGCGTAGTGTCGGGAGACCTGCATTATAAAGACTGTACCTGCGTTGCCAAATCAATAGAATGAAGCTGCGCTGGTTTAATGTGCAGGTTTGTATGATGCAGTTCCATCCGGGTGTTCGACAAACTAAAAAGGCCAAGTACCATAAATAAATCAGAAGGAACCGCGTCTCTTTCTTCGACTGGCAGAAAACAAATAGTTTCATGGGCCCTTTTTCAGGTCCTTTTTGAACGTCCTCTGTAGAATGTCCCACAAAAACACCGCATCCCAACGAAGAATAAAAATGTATTCGGTTGTTTCTGGTGCTTGCACAAAAGGCAGTCAACCGACCAGAGAACAAAAAACCCTCTTTCCCTCAACCACGGCTTGACAGGTAAAGTGCCACTATGTAGTTTGAAGAAAAGGGCTGCGGGAGGGACACACATTTTTTTACGCGACACATTACGTTTTGCCCTGGACAATGCCTGTAAACAGTGCGATACAGGGGCGCGGGAAAAAGCATTTCAATCAAATCTCGAGACAATCTCTTTTTCTTTACGCTTTCTAGATACTCCATAGAAAATCGTGCTTGTAAAAAGGAAGCATCTTTCACTTATTGCAGAAAACCAAAAAGACTCAAAGGTTCACCACAGTCGTTTGTTACTAACAGAGAAGGCAGTGCGTTCGCCAGTTTTATCTGGATAACAGTTCGCAAGAAAGGATGGGTCTGGTCTCGAAGAAAAGTGAAACGTGAGACCAATTGTCTCACAAACAAGTGAGTCCCAGTCCACCGGCTTTGACGCGGCGGAAAAGGTTATCCCGCCGCGTCCTCTCCCAGCTGGAATTTCAGACAAAGGTGGCGAATATTCGGTGGAACTTTTGTATGCTCGTACGCTTGCATGCCGGCACCTGCAATACTTACCAAAGTTTTGCGACGAGAAAAATGTTGCACACTGTGGCATGGGTAAATATCGATATATCACGGTTTGCCCACGAGGTTGCCTTTGATTTTAAATCCCCTAGAACTTCGGCCCAATATGGCGTGCTATTTTTGTAGTGTTGTAACAGCACCCCGAGATAGGTGGTCGGGGTGTCCATCCTACTTATGCCAGCAAAAGACTGAGGTTTTGAGACCCCATTCCCGTGCCAGAGCCCGCAACACTTTCCCCAATTAACTGCGGCCCAGTGGCATCACAGAATTCTCTTGTTAACCGCGCGGTTTCCATTATGCTTTCTTTGTCGCAGCAAAAAAATCCATCAGCATACACTGACACCTTGACTTCGACCGCGTTAAGGGTGAAGCCTCGGATGCCTTTGCCACCTGCAACTTTCAAGCAGAAAGGTTCTAGGTAGAGCGAAAAGAGTAACGGCGACAAAGGACAGTTCTGCCGCACTGATGTTTGTATTCCTATGCGTTCTAATAAACATTTATTTATTATCAGCCTCGTCCCACAGTTGTTATAAGCCATTGTCACGCCCCTCAAAATAATTTCCCCGAGATTTACGTGAGATAAAATCCGCCTAAGAACGTCATAACCCACTTTATCAAAGATTTTTCAAAATCCAACTGAATCATAGCTACGCGGCCTCTCCCTATACTGTTTTCAGAATGCTCCTTGCGACGTGTATGTTGGTTTGTATGGAACTCCCTTGCATACCACAAGTTTGGTGGCCGCCGACGAGGTTTCGGATAACAACCTGTAGACGGCGCGTGAGTACTTTGGTAAAAATCTTATAATCTGTGTTACACAGAGAGATAGGCCGGTAGCCTGTTACACTGCGTCTTCTGACCATGTCATCTGATTTCGGTATAAAGATTGTGTGAGCTTCTGCAAATGAGCGAGGTAATCTGTGTTTTGTGTATGCTTCTTCAAATATTGAAAGTAGCAAAGGGCTTACAGATGTTTTAAAGGTTTGATAAAATACTGCGCAGAGACCATCCGGCCCCGGTGTCTTCTGTCGTGCTAGCAAATCTATAGCTTTTTCAATCTCTCCTATGGTGATGTCCCCTTCCAGCCATGTTCTCTCGTCCTCGCTTAGCTGAGGCATGAGCGTAAGATAATTATCGAGTTCTGCGAAACCTTTGGGAGTCGTCTTTTTGCCAAAAAGCATAGCGTAATAATTAACGAAGAGTTGCTGAATTGTTTTTTGGTCACTACAGGTTGTTCCGTTGAAATCTATTTCACGATTCTCCTTCGCCAAAGCGTACCTTTTTTCGTCGGACAAGGCCCGCTTGGTGGGTTGTTCTCCCAGAATATATTTCTCAGACCGTGAGCGTGTGACACCTCCTCTGTACTTCTCCAGGTATAATTTGTCTAGTTCTGTTTTAATGTTCCGAATATCACCCATGCTTGTTCCAGGGTTTTGGTTTTCTAATCTGTGAAGTGCATCTAGGTTACGTTTTACATGTTTTTCACGCTCTCTGCGTTGGAACTGAATGTTGCTAGACCTTTCGATCGCTGCCAATTTAACTTCCTCTATAAATAGCTCCCACGCCTCATTTAACTGTTTCGCTCATATGCTGCAACAGTTCGGTAACAGTGTCAATAAACTGTTCATCCTTTAGTAGAACTCTGTTCATTTTCCAGCGGTGCCACGGAAACTTTGAGGCTGCACTTTCCTTTTTTCCTATTTTAACGGTTACAAGGCAGTGGTCAGTGAAAAAAAATGGGTTGGACGTCATATTCATGCGCTTGCTGTAACATGTCCGAGGATAAATAAATGCGGTCGAGACGGGCATGGGAGGAAGCTTGGAAATGGTTGTACTTCAAGCAGTGCGGTGGGGCGCTGGAGGTGCCCACGTTGTCTAAGTCACAAGAGACTATCACATCTTTCAAAAGGTTCACGCTGTTGTCACTTACCCTAGTGTGGAAGGACTTGTCGCGTTCATCGCAAACGCAGTTGAAATCCCCCATCAGATCTGTCACACTCTACGTAACGACTGTTTTTATTGCCATGATTTTAAAAGCTAGAGTTGATTATTTTGTGTCATTTGTGGTATTACAAAGTCTATGTTAATCATTAATATTGTATAAAAATAGGTAATTTCGTTTCATGCTTACTGGCCTAAAAGTTTGTGCTTGTATACTGTTAAGGCGATGAACCATTTTGTTTTTACTTATGTTGAGTTCCGCATAAATAGGACTCCAATCAGTGTATAAATTTGATTTTACATACTTCCGATTTGTTAAATTCATCCCATGCTGGACTGTAAGTACTCACGCACAAGCACACAAGTGCTTTTGTGAGACTAAGGATATTGTATGTATGCTTTCTTTCTGAATGAACTTATTATTATTATTAAAAAAAAAACTGGTTAGGAACTGGAAAAACTGTTCTCTGTCCGCTGCATTATTCGGGGCATAGACGCAAATAACCCGCCACTGAACATTTGACAAAATAAAATCACACGAAATAAAACGGCCCCGTTCATCTACAGTCACATGCAGATCGGAAAGATTAACAGACTTTTTCAAGAAAAGAAAACATCCCGTCAAAAAACCTGCCGCGTGGCTACCGCACACTTCATAATGGAAAAGAAAGGGCTTCATCGCGACAGCAATGTCGTTATCACTTTCCATTTTTGTCTCCTGCACAGCAAGAAAATCCGGCTTCGCGTCAGATAGCAAGCGCTGCAGCTGATATCGCTTCTTCCTCGAGTTAAACCCTCGAACATTGAGGGTTCCGAAACTGAAGGCCATCCAGCGAAAATTACAAAGAAAGGCAAGGTCGTGCAACGGCGACGTCCGTCTGACAAGAAAAAAAAAAAGAAAAAAAAACCTCATTTACAAAGCGGAGCTCTCCTTGCCGGAGGCTTCACCGCGGGTCCTGTCGAGGCTTGTCTCCGGCCAGGGCCGGAGGTCTTCCGTGGTGCTTGCCCCTCTTGGGCGTGACCACCTTCCACCTGTCCTGGACCATCTCCTGAAGCCACATTGGATGGTCATCGTCCTGTGCGTCCGCAGGCGGAAGGGGTCGCTTGACGGTGCTAGCTACGACTTCCATGGCTACGTTGCCTTTTACGGAGTCCGCGCACTGGGCAAAGTCAAATGACACCCGGTGCAGATAGTCATCCTTGCCTTCGGGTTTCTGGGGTGGCGGGGGACGAGTAGGCTCGCCGCCCCGCGCTTCTTGCGCCGGAGCTACGACCACCGGTGCGTGCGTTTCCGACGGAGACTCTTGGGGTTGGGCTGAAATGCTCGCTGCTGTTCCAGCTTGACCATGTGGCTCAAGGTCGACATCGGTCCTGCCGGCCTCTCCCGCCGCCGCTTCCGCCACGTCCTGGTCCATGATGTGCTCCGCCAGGTCGTCGTCCACCTTTGCGTGGGCCGCGTGGGCCGCGTCAGCGTACGCCTTCGCACATCCGCTTCGGGTGTGCCTGTAGAGTCGGCAGCCCTCACAGTAAGGCGCGCGACATTCCTTCCGAATGTGCCCGGTCTTGCGGCAGCGAAGGCAGAGTGGCGCTCGTCCTGGTGCTAGAACCAGCGCCGAGCAGACGGAGAGACGGAGCTGATGAGGCAGACGCTTGACGGTGACGTTCTCCTTCAGGGTTAGCCTCACAGTCCTCGTGGTCGACTGGACTCCCTCGAATCCACCCACGTGCCAGGTTTCTCTGGAGACTCCCTCGACTTTGCTGTAGGGCTCCAGAGCTTTTTTCAGGCAGTCGTCGGGCATGTAAAACGGGATCCAGTGCAGCTTGAGGCGCACCTCTGCCCTGTCCGGGTCAATGATGAAGCACCGCCTGCCTTTCACCTCGAAAGCTTTAGCGGCTGCTAACTTCTCTTTGGCAGCGGCAGACTTGAGCGTCACGAGCCACACGTTGTTCATCTGGAATGACCCGCACGCGGCTATCTCCTTGACCACTCCTGGTCTTTCTAACCCGGCCTGGAAGTCTTCAATCCTCTATGGTCTCGCTGCGATGTCGGCATGTAGGAAAACGGAGTTCAGTAGGTACTCGCCTGTCGGTATCGGGGGCATGACAATCCAATAATTCTCGTTGCATCGTTCGCCTTTGTCACCACGGCTATGAGCAGCCGTTGATACCGCTCCGACGGAGCTCATAGTGACACGTCCGTTCGCTTCGAAAGCGAAACAACGAAATCCTCGGCCACGCGTTCGCTCGGCAACGCCCGTGGCAATATCACTGATACATGTTAGAAAACATTTTTGGGACTGAAATAAAGAGGTCGCTTTAGCTATAGTGATATCGCTGAATGCGTCCTGCGGCACACCTTAGGCGCATCGTTACACTACAATCCATATTCCTTTTATGGGCAGTTCACTATACACGAACTTGGGATACGGATATGAGTGAATGGATAACAAAGAGAGCCTACATAATAGCAACGGCCGTGGTCGCACCTTCTTCAAGTAAGTTGCGTTTAGACAGGCACTCAACGTTGGGGGACGCTTTGCTGGGATTTTGAGAGGTCATCCAGCTTTAAGTCCGCTTCCTGTCCTGTTCTCTGCTTATGAATGTTCGCTTACAGACAGTGTTCGCGAGAGCAATACAAGTGACGGACTGACGACAACAGGAAAATAAACAAAAAAAAAAAACCTCGACGTTTGCCATAGCGGGGTTAAATATACAAGCAAAACCAAAATTTATTTTTTGTTGTGTTCACTTCTTATTATCTTCCAGGGATGGGCAAACTACATGCAAATATGTATCGAAATAGAAATACAAAATACTTCGTCAAAATTGTATTTAATTACAAATCTAATTACATTTCCAAAAAAAGCATTTAAGTACAAGATACAAATACAACCAAATGTATTTGGTCTCCTCCAAATACTTTTCCAAATACATTCCTCAAAATTTGCGTCAGCGACTTCAGGGCACCTGCAACCGGTTTCTGTTTATATCATTTTAATTTTGCCTTGCACACTCGGGAGTTAGTGTGCGATAGTAACGTAATAGAAATATAATCACAAAAAAATGTAATCAGCTTGGACGTAATAGGTGAAAAAAGTACAAAGCTTCAAGCAGCCTTTTTTGGTCGATTACATTTTGGTATAGACCAACAAAGAACCGAGACGACCAAGACGCGCAGCACTAGCTAGAAATATTTTTATTGTTGCAACTCGCACCAGTTACGAAAATCTGGACGACCCGCGCATTTAGAATGTTCCAGGCAAAAATATGGATGGAAATCAGGCTGGAAAGCATCACAAGTTGTCACAGGCACTTATTTAGCCAGTCTGCCTGTGAACGTGGATTTCGTCCCTATTCTTGCCCTGGACTAGCACCGTAATCACAAAGTCACTAAACGCTTGCGCTTGATTGAGAGACACTGCATTCTGGTGCGGAACATAGTTTTCTTTCTGCTCTGGACAGTGCAATAAATTGTAGGGATGCATTTCCGCCCACAAAATTGTATTTAATTACAATTGTATTTGAAAAACCCACATTTTAGTATTTAAATACACACGTCAAATACATTACCCAATATGTAATTAAATACAAATGCAAAATACACAAAGTATTTGAAATACGTATTTCAAATACTTGTATTTGAAATACTGCCCATCCCTGTTATCTTCTATTTGTTATCTATCCTCTTGACACTCAAGTCAGCATTGATATCGAAGGTCGTTTCCCGGTCTGCGTCGCGCCTCAGTGAGGCAATCTTTACTTCCTTAAAACCACCCCTTTTGTTTCAGGATCTTTTGTGGGCAACTCTAGGAAACAAAAGGCGCCTTTGGGAAGGCGAAGGAAAACCCTTCATTGTACGAACTTTGGAGTGAAATATGAATCACAATCGGAGCAAAAGCGATGTGTTCGCAAGCTCAACCCAAGTCACCGTAACTGATCGGACCTAGCAACAGGATTTGGTTGCTCGAATGTTCACGTTTGCTCGTGCCACGCTCACGCCACTTCATACCGAAAAACTCGGAAAATAGAGGAATGTCAAAAATGCATTTGAGATAATGACTACAAGACACTCAGAAATGTAATTAAAATACAGTATCAAATAATCTCTATCAAAAGTATTTGCAAGATTTCAAAATACTTCAAAAAGTATTTAAAATACAGTATCTTGAGTAGAGCATTTGATATAGGCACTAGTCTGGTAATGGCTGATGTCCCCTCGTTCGAAGAGTATGTGAAGCAAGCAACAGTCGTCCAGTGGAATGCTAGAGGGCTACGTTCTCGTCTTTCTGACTTTAGACAGTTTATTTTCAAATATAAGTTCACAATTTAAGCGGTTAGTGAGTCACGTGTACCGCCAGATTTTCTACATTCTGGATATCAAGTTTTTCAATCAAATCGAGACTCTGGCACTAGTCGGGTACTTCTTGCTCTATGAAAAGATTTAATGTATGTGTCACATGACCTTTCATCACATCCAAGTAACGAGTATGTCAGCGTCACTGTAGTAAAGGAAAACTTTCACTCGCTGTAATCGCCGCATACGTTGCCCCATCATGTTCCTTTGATGTTCACAGATTGAGTATCATCATCAGACAATGTTTTCCCACAATATTAGTGGCGGGCGATTTTAATGCTCATAATGCAGCTTAGGGTTTTGCAAGAACAACACGCCATGGAAGGGAACTACTAGAATTAGTGGTTCATTACGAACTTTGCGTGATAAATGACGGGACACCGACAATCGTTCGTGGCACACGTTGCAGTAGCTGTCTAGACGTCCTATTTATGTGATGCGAACTCGTGCTCCGGACGTCCTGGTTTAAGGACGTTGAGACCCACGGTGGTGACCACTCACCTGCCTACATTACATGTACCTGGTTTACAGTCCGAAGTCAACCGAAACTGTGTTCCGTACATTGACTGGACGTGCTTTAAGTATGACGCGGAATCTAAGTTACAAACCACAGGGACATATAACGCGTTTATTTTCACCATTCAGCAGTCAGTAACTGAGTCCAAGCGGTCCGTCGATCTCCCTCCTTCGCGGAAATTGGAAGGTGCAGAGTACGAACGTCTCCGTGCAATCCGGCGGCGTGCAGAACGGCGAGCAAGGCACATTAAGCTATCTGAAAATAGTCGGGTTGATAGACGAACTCTAAAACACATCCGCCGCCACCTAAACAAGCTATGTCAAAAAAAGGGGAGAGGCGTTTGTGCTTCTTTCGTTCGCTGTGCTCCTCTGACACGATTACGGCACATCGCGCGTGGCCTGCGATTTCTACCGCAACAAAGAGCACCATTCAATGCCCTCGCAATATGTTTGCGAAGGTGAATTCTGGACATTGCAGAAGACTTCGGCGCTTCTTTAGTAAGTTTGCCAGCAGTGACCAGCGTCAGTCTGGCAAACGCGAACCTTGCAAATTCACCTGACCAATATCCAAGCGAGATGGATTAAAGTATCTTTACCGCCCAGGAACTGGAGCAAGTTCTGGCGTCACTAAACTACTTTTCTTCACCTGGACCAGATGTAATTACCAATGGCACGCTTCTATGCCTTGGACACGGAGGCTGTCAGTATCTTTTAGAAATATTCAATGTTCCCTGGTCCACAGGCAAAGTTCCAGAAGAGTGGAAAACAGCCTGCGTTGTGCCTGTACTCAAAATTGGCAAATCTCCCTTTAATATGAAATCCTATAGACCCATTGCACTGACGAGTTGCATCGGGAAATGCATGAAACGCATTATTCTTTCACGTCTAGAATGGCTTATAGAGTCAGTCATTATACCCCGATACAGTGACCGGCTTCAGACAAGGACGGAGATCTATCGACAATGTAATGGATCTAGTTACTAACGTCGAGGATCAAAAACTTCGTGGCAAAATAACAATAACCGTGTTTCTCGATGTCCGAGATGCATTCCACAACGTAACTCATTCAGCAGTTTTGGAAAGACTGAAGACCATTGGTATCACGGGTCGTCTTTATCACTGTATAGCTGATTACCTTCATAATAGAACAATGTGTTTGCGGACGAGAGAAGGGGACACTACACAACATGTGCTGAAAAAAGGAGTACCACAGGGTGGGGTTTTGAGTCCTGCGCCTTTCAAAGTGACTCTTATTGGTAGTTCTGAGGTTGTCTGTAAGTCTACTCACATCACGCTTTACGCAGATATGTCTTTGAACATCTGGTATTTCACTTAAGAGCATACAGACTCGATTACTTAGTACACTCGCTAGCGTATCTCAGTTTATGGCAATGCGTGGGCTTGACATATCACCTGAAAAGTCTGCCGCTATTTCTTACCCACAGATGAAAATGGATCAACACCCGCTAAAAGTGAATGGTACTAGGATTCCTTATGTCCCGTCTCACAAATTTCTTGGAACTTTTATTGACCGCGGCCTAACTTGGAAACCCCACTTAGCCCATCTCAGGGTCAAGTTACCTTCATTTACTAGCCTTGGCCGGTTTATGTGTGCAACAACGTGAGGAACTGCGACAGGTGCCCTTCTTCGCCTCTACAGTAGCTTATTCGTTGGCATTCTTCGATATTGCCTCCCTCTAATATGCATGGCCTAAGTCCTACCGACATGAAGAAACTTCACTCACTACAGATGCCCTTCTTCGCCTCGTGTTCATCGTGTTCATCACACTACAGCACAGGCAATAAGAGTTTGTCTAGGCGTTCCTAAGTGTACAGGCACACTGGATAGCAGAGTCCCACCAGCTTTCCATAACAGCTCTTCGTACCTAGGAGATCTTTGATCACACGCACATTATACCGACATCTTTCAACATCCCAATCTACTCGCTATACCGCCATGGTCATTACCACTTATCAAAATATACAGTACTATCGCGGGAATTACCAAGAAATCGATGCTACCCAATGTCCCTGTTCAACAGTTCTTTGTCGTTTTTATTTTGAAAGCTGTTCTTCATGTCACATATACACTGATGCCTCTACACAGCGGCGTACACCGGGGAAAAGGGAGGGGGGCCAAAGGAACCGCGCCCCCGCCCCCGCCCCCGCCCCCGCCCCCCCCCCCCCCCCCCCCACCTTCCTTCCTGAAATTTCCGAAGGGGGGTAGGGGAGAGAGGAGTGGGTGAGGTCACTGACTCTCGTGTTCATCAGTATCAGTACGGTGGTCGTGGGGTACATAATTGTTGTATATTCTTCAGCGGGGTCAATTTCGGGATGAACTTGCACAAAAAAAAAGGAAATAAAAAAGGATGTTCGTTCGGGCTGGACACATTGCGACTTTTTAAGTAACACGGCGGTCACTATTATTCAAACGACGAAAACAAAATTGTATTGCATGTATGTTTATACAACCTTGCTGTTGGTACGCCTGAACGGGTGACCGGTCTCTTAGCTGTAGGTGAGAAATTTAGCCAGTGCAGTACAACCGCTAACCTGAGGTTCTTGACGTGCATCACGCAGTAGTGATTACACGAACGCGTGCCGGGACGAAACTCATCCAGATCGAAACGGGCGGGGGGTGGGGATCGAACCCAGGAGGTTCTGCAGCGCAAGCTTTCGCTCCACGCTCCGAGCTGAGACGCGTTCGCCCGTTGCACCACCGATTTCCCCAAAACAAGGTAGGGCTCCTTTGCCCGGAGGAGATGTCTTGTGTCGCTTTGTGAGACGAGATGGGTGGAGAGACATTATTGCATATTGACAATCATCGAGCTGCTGGAACCCATTGCTGCCGCTCTCCAGCAGTGGGATGACAGTGGAGCCTCAGACAGCGCTTCTCGGGCACATATGCTTTTGCTTTCAGTGTGTGGGATTTCCCTTGCTGCTACCCGTCTCGGAGAATGACACAGCACACTGGTTCAACAACACGTAAACATTTAATGAGCGCTATCGCCTGCGCCGCGATCCCAACAGCCCCCGCGCATCCGCTGCGACGGCCTTTTATCAGCGGCGGAGCGCCGCTCGCGTTGCCAGTTGCCCTTGGCCCCCTCGTGGTCAAGATGACCATTATGATTGTCGGAGGGGCAGCCTGGGCCAACCGCTTGGAATCGCCAGGTTGCCCACACATCTCCCCCCTTCCAAAAACGAAATCAGAGGACGTCTTTGATGGTCTTCGGGGCGGCCTTCCTCTGGGTCAGCAAGGGTCTTCTCAGATGAGCGAGCACGGGTCCGACGTCAGTACTTCCGGACAGTACCGATGCAGCCATGGGGGGTGGTCTGATGATGGGAGCTGCGTCGCCGCTGTCTGGCACGAGGAACTAGAAATTAAAAACAACATGAGGCCATGGCGCGGTAGGAAAAAGTAGCCGCGCACACGAAAGATGCCTGCCCCACTGTGCATGCGGGAGCGCGGATCATTTCTCTTCTCCCCCCCAAAAACACCGAAGAGGGCATGAAGATAATGCACTTAGAACTCGTGCTACTCCCGGTCGTCTTCACCGCCGTCTCAAGTTGTACCGCGGTAGGGACGGTGTGGAATCTTCCGAGAGGTGGTCCGGATAGTCGTCATCTGGAACCTGCGACACATCTACCTCCTCGGGTTCATAGAAAGCTTTTAGGTCGGCAACATGAATAGACCCGCACACTTCACCAGATTCACAATGCACCAGCTCATAAGACAGGTTGGAGAGCTTGCTACTAACACGGTAGGGGCCATCCTACCTCTTTGCTAAAGAGGCCGTGAAGCCTCTAGCAGCATCACTCAGCGGATGAGTTCGCCTCAGTATCAGATCTCCTAACTTGAACTGCAGATTTCGCCTCCCCTTGTTGTACTGGTTTGCCTGCTGCAGTCTCGAGACGTCGAGGCTCTCTCGAGCTTCACGCAGGTTCTCCGTGAAACGCTTCCGGAGATCTTCTGCGAACTGCGTGGTTGTGCGCTGCATGCTTGCAGGATCTGTGCAAAGGAGGCCGTTTCCCAGGGGAAACACGAGCTCTTTTCCAAAGTTAAGTTGGGCCGGAGTAAAACCCGTGGACCGGTTGATTGTTGTGCGGGTAGCGAATGCCATTTCTGCTAATTTCGCGTCCCAGTATTTGTGTCGCTCTGTATGCGATACAAGCATCTGCTTCAGGTTACGGTTCACTCTTTCCGTGATATTCGCCTGTGGATGGTATGGCGAAGTCCGTTTGTGCCGTATGCCTAGCGCCTTACACGCATCCACGAACACCTTGCTAACAAAATAAGAAGCGTTGTCTGTAATAAGCGTTGCGGCAAAGCCAAAGCGCGCGAACGTCTCGAGAAGACAGTCCCAGATTTTCTTAGAGTCTAGTTTGCGCAAAGGAAACATTTCGACCCATTTTGTGAAATGGTCGGTCACTACTAGCAAATACTGATTGCCGCGTGGACTACGGGGAAAGGGACCGACAACGTCGCAGGCAACACACTCCCAGGGGTACTTGCTTTCGACCGACTGCATTAAACCTGGTGGTTGGCCACCTCGGGGTTTTGCCTTCTGACAAACCGGGCAGCTACGAGCGTACCTCATCACATCCTGCCTCATACCTGGCCACGTTGCAATTTGGGACAACTTTTCGCAAGTTTTGCTCCCACTGCTGTGGCCTGCCAAGGCGGGATCATGCATATATCTTATAAATGACTTACGCAGTTTACGTGGTATTACAGACCGGAATGGCGGGCCGCTCGACCCATCGTCCGCCTGGGGGATGTATCGCAGCAGGATGCCGTCGCTGCTGAGCAGGTATGAGTCCAAGTCTCTGGGATTCCCAGCGTCGGCTGAGTTTTCTTCTGCCAGCTGGTGCATCACCTTCTGACAAAGTCCATCGGACAGCTGGGCCGCTCGGAGCTCCTCTCTGCTCACCAGGGTTCCCCACCACGACTCTGGTGTGATGGGCGCCGCATTGGCCAGTGCCACCAAGTCGGGATCCACCTGCATTTCCTGCCCGAGAAGTGGAGCACGGGACAACGCATCTGCAACGTGGTTAGCCACTCCACGCTTGTACTCGATTGTGTATTTGTAGCGCTGGAGCGAAAGGGCCCATCGAGCGAGTCGTCCTGCAGGGTTTTGAAGCCCTTTGAGCCACGAGAGAGCCATGTGGTCAGTTTGAATGCTAAACGAAGCGCCGTCAAGGTACATGTCAAACTTCTTAAGCGCAAAAATAATTGCCAGGCACTCTTTTTCGGTTGTTGAGTAGTTTCGCTCCTCTCCGGTTAACGTATGACTGGCGAAAGCTACGGGACGAAGAACGCTGTCATGCTCCTGCAGAAGGACTGCTCCTAATCCGTAATCGCTTGCGTCGGTCTGCAAGACGAACGGACGATTCAAGTCGGGCAGGTTTAAACACGCGTTTTCAGTCACAGCCCTTGAAAGACACGCGAATGCGGTTTGCTGCTCTTGCCCCCAGCACCATTTCGTTTTTTTGCGGAGCAATCGGTTCAGAGGTTCAGTTATCTCAGCGCATTGCGGAATAAAATCTCTATAAAACGCAATCATCCCGAGATATCTCTGTAGGCTTTTGACGTCATAAGGGGGTGGGTACTCCGTTATTGCGCGCAGCTTATCTTCATTCGGCCGCAGCGTTCCGTTATCCACAACAAATCCGAGAAGGTTGATTACAGGCGATGCCAACTGGACTTTATCTGGATGAATCGTAAGGCCGGCTTGAGGCATTCGTTCGAGTATGATCTGAAGGTGCACGAGATGCTCCTCGAATGTTCGTGAAAAGACCACTACGTCATCCATGTACGCCATCGCAAACTCGTACTTCGCGTCACCGAGGACAACGTCCATTAGGCGTTGAAAGCTGGCGGGAGAGTTGGACAAACCAAAGGGAAGGCGAGTGAATTCGAACAACCCCCTGTGGCAAATGAATGCGGTCTTCTTTACATCAGCTGGATGAACTTCGATTTGAAGAAATCCGCGGCTGCAATCGAGGGTTGTGAAAACAGTCGCGTTTCCAAGGGCATACATTACTGAGGAAATACTATGAAACGGGTAACTGTCTCTGACTGACACTTCATTTAGGCGCCTGTAATCAACACAAAGCCTTGCTGTGCCGTCCTTCTTTGGAGCAAGGACCACCGGGGAAGCCCACGGGCTTTTTGACTGACGTACTGCGCCTGTGTTGATCATTTCCAATTGCGCCGCACCAAGAAGTTCGCGCTTGTGAGCACTTATGGGTCTCGGATTGCACCTCCGGGGAGGTGCATCCTTGGTTTCGATGCGGAGCTGTAGGAGATCGGTTTTCCCAGGTCTTTCCGTGAACATCGGCGAGAAGGGTTCCAGCAGTTGCTGGAGCTGCTTCTGTTTGTCTTCACCGGAACACTTTTGCACGGCTTTGAGCACGCTGTCTGGAAGTAAAGGCATCTGCCCGGCAAAGTTTAACGGGAACGCTTGGCCGCGAATACAATCCTGTCGTCTGGTAAACGGCGTTAATTTCGTTTCGCCACCCAACCAATATCCAGCTTGGGCAAAGTCGAGCAAAACCCGCTCCGCTGCAATAAAATCTCTACCCAGGATCATGGGCACCGGCAGTTCTGGGAGGTATACGAACCGTTGTCTTCGTTTTCTACCATGAAAGGAAATTCGTAACCTGACTGCGCCGGCAGCAGGCAGTACGGACCCCGATGCTACTTGCAATTTCACGTTTGCTGACCGAAGATGTATCTTTCTCTTGTTACATTCCGCAAATACAGCATCCCCAATAAGAGATATGTTTGCTCCAGTATCTAAAAGAGCGGCTACTGGTATACCTAGTACATTCACAGTCATACGAGGTTCAAGAGACTTGGGTGTAGATTTGATTCTACTCACAGCTGGGATGAGCACTGTCGGTTCCTCGTTTAGTGAGGTTGTTCCTACCCCCGTCGACTGGTGCGAGTCCATTAGCGGCCGGCCATCCAGAGCGACCATTCTTGGTGTTGAGAACTTCAAAGCGGCTCTGACGCTGGGGATCGGGCCGGCTTTTGGCTGAAAGGGAATCGCATTAGGGTCCAACTCAAATGCAGTTGCTTCGGGTAGCGTAGGACCGGGAACAGTGGAAGCTGTTCGCCCGGGGATCAGTGCAAAGGCAGACGCGCCGGGAGTCTCATGACCGAGAATGTTGTTAGCTGGCCGCCCGGGTGTCACTGCAACAGCAGGCACGCCGGGAGTCTCAAGACCGCGAACGGTGTGAGCTGGGCGCCCGGGTGTCGGTGTGAAAGCCGACACGCCGGGAGTCTCATGACGGGGAGTATTGTGAGCTGGCCGCCCGGGTGTCACTGCAACAGCAGGCACGCCGGGAGTCTCAAGACCGCGAACGGTGTGAGCTGGGCGCCCGGGTGTCGGTGTGAAAGCCGACACGCCGGGAGTCTCATGACGGGGAGTATTGTGAGCTGGCCGCCCGGGTGTCACTGCAACAGCAGGCACGCCGGGAGTCTCAAGACCGCGAACGGTGTGAGCTGGGCGCCCGGGTGTCGGTGTGAAAGCCGACACGCCGGGAGTCTCATGACGGGGAGTGTTGAGCTGGCCGCCCGGGTGTCACTGCAACAGCAGGCACGCCGGGAGTCTCAAGACCGCGAACGGTGTGAGCTGGGCGCCCGGGTGTCGGTGTGAAAGCCGACACGCCGGGAGTCTCATGACGGGGAGTATTGTGAGCTGGCCGCCCGGGTGTCACTGCAACAGCAGGCACGCCGGGAGTCTCAAGACCGCGAACGGTGTGAGCTGGGCGCCCGGGTGTCGGTTTGAAAGCCGACACGCCGGGAGTCTCATGACGGGGAGTGTTGAGCTGGCCGCCCGGGTGTCACTGCAACAGCAGGCACGCCGGGAGTCTCAAGACCGCGAATGGTGTGAGCTGGGCGCCCGGGTGTCCATGCAAAATCAGACACGCCGGGAGTCTCACGACGAAGAGTGTTATGAGCTAGCCGCCCGGGTGTCTGTGCGAAAGCAGACACGCCGGGAGTCTCAAGACCGCGAACGGTGTGAGCTGGGCGCCCGGGTGTCGGTGTGAAAGCCGACACGCCGGGAGTCTCACGAGGAAGAGTGAAAGTGTTATGAGCTGGCCGCCCGGTTGTCAATGCGAGAGCAGACACGCCGGGAGTCTCAAGACCGCGAACGGTGTGAGCTGGGCGCCCGGGTGTCGACGCGGAAGGCGACACGCCGGGAGTCTCATGACGAAAAGTGTTGTGAGCTGGCCGCCCGGTTGTCGATGCGAGAGCAGACACGCCGGGAGTCTCAAGACCGCAAACGGTGTGAGCTGGGCGCCCGGGTGTCCCTGCAAAATCGGACACACCGGGAGTCTCACAACGAAGAGTGAAAGTGTTATGAGCTGGCCGCCCGGTTGTCGATGCGAGAGCAGACACGCCGGGAGTCTCAAGACCGCGAACGGTGTGAGCTGGGCGCCCGGGTGTCAAAGCGAACGCCGACACGCCGGGAGTCTCATGACAGAAAGTGTTGTGAGCTGGCCGCCCGGTTGTCGATGCGAGAGCAGACACGCCGGGAGTCTCAACACCGCGAACGGTGTGAGCTGGGCGCCCGGGTGACCATGCAAAATCGGACACACCGGGAGTCTCACAACGGAGAGTGTTATCAGGAAGAAAAAGTGGTGGAGGGCCACCGAGGGTCGATAGAAAAGAGTCTGTCCCCGGTGCCCGTGCGAGCCTCCGGGAGGCCCGAAGGCGGCTGCGGCGGCTCGATCTCGTGGATTATGTTTTCGACGCGGCCGGCGGAGAGTACAAATTTCTTACCACCGCCGGCCGTAGCCGTTTCCCTGTGTCTGAGGCGGCCGCTGCCGTTCGCTGCAGTCCCGGTGTATGTGTCCTGGCTGGTCGCATCGAAAACAACGGGGCGTGACCCGCCCGTCGGCTTCGTGCGGTGTCCCGCTCTCTTTTGCCTCTCCCAAGCTCCGCGTTACCGGTCCAGAGGACAAGAACTCATCTTGACCAATGGAGGGGCTGTAGCGTTGTGAATGCGTGCCTTCGTAACCGCTGCACCTCCGTGATTCGTATGCACGAGGATCTAGGGTTCGTGATTCGTATGCACAAGGATCTGGGGTTCGGGGGACGGGCGCCTGATTGGAATCGTCTTGTTCTCTCTCGACTCTATGTGCACGTGCGTTTCCAGACCACGCAAATGATGGTTCCAGAGTAGTGTTCTGCGGTGGAGGGGGCCGGTATCTTAGTTCCGCGAGGATGTCGGCCTGGATGGTGATCGCCTCCCGTGCCATCTCGTCTAAATTCGTAAAGGTACGTCCTCTGAGATGGGGATGGAAACGCGGGTGGCTTTGGCGGATGGCGCGTTGTACTTTCTCCGCGTCCGGTGCCGCGGCGTCGGCGATATCGCACAGTCCCTGGAGAGCCCTTACAAACTCAATAAGTGACTCTTCCGGGTGCTGTGTGCGCGCGCGCAGCTCCTCCTTCATCCGCACGCTGTAATCCGGAGGCAGGAACTCCGTCCTAAATCGTGCCTCAAAATCTGACATACTTGAGAATTTAGTTTGTCTTTGCCTCCACAGTGCTTCACTGTCTGTCAGTGCAACCGGCAAAAGGCGGGTGAGGATGGTTTCGTCGTCAATTCCCGACGCAGCTTGGTAGTCCCGCAGTTCCGAAACGAACATCGCAACTGACTTTCTATCTGCGTACCCCGAAAAAACCGGAACGCTAAGCGAGAGCCTTAGGAAGTCCCTGGGGGGCGTACTTCCAGCAGGAGTGGGTCTTGAGCGCATCATCTGCTCTCGTTGTATGTTAAGAAGCATGGTCATTGCCACTCTTAGTTCTGCTAGACCACCCTCTAATGATGCGCCTACCGGGACTGAGACTGCAGGCTTAGCGTCTGGTTTTATGTCGCTGGCGGCGTTATCCGCGAGTGCACCGAGCGTCAAAAGGTCGTCCTCACTCACGTTTCTGTCGGCGTCCTCTGTAGACGGCATCGTGTTGTAGTGGAGACTTCCGCAGGTCGATGAACTTAGGCTTGCGAAGAAACGCACCCTCAACTGTGGGCAAACTCAGGAACGCAAAACTGACTATGTAAAACGTAAGAACGCACCTAGTTTGCTGCCATCCTCCCAGACGAGCAGCATATCACGTCTGGGCATAGAGTAATATACACAAGGTAAAGAGCGGACACTGCCATAGGCCCCAGCGGCCCAGATAGACCAGTGACAGGTACCGCACCTAGTGGGCGGTATTAAGTATAATCTGATTCCGTTTCCGGTCAAGTTAGTTTCGGTTTCGGTTTGGGCGTTTTTGCTCCGGTTCTCCAATACCCTTCTCTCTCTCTTTCCTCCCCGCCTCGCTCATCTCTCGGGAGCACCTTGACTCCAGAAGCCGCTGTTTTTTTGTTTTTTTTTTTGTTTTTTTTTAATACTGACACACTTTTGCTTTATTTTTAACGATAGAGTCCGTGCAAAATGTGTCAAACAATATTTCAACTCACTTCACAAAGCAGAAGTATATATATTTCTTGTTCTTTTTATATTGTAAAGCATTGAAGTTACACAATCACCGCATTGACTCCTGGCTGGTGGAGCATTTTGGGGTCAAGAACAGTAAGTGGTTCGAACACATTTTATTGGACCACATTCATGTACACATGATTTACTTCAGAAGCTCTGTATGTTTTATACGAAAGAGATCGATACTCACAAAAATAAATGAATATGAAGGACTTCGGCATTCGTACACTTCGTAATAGATTCTTAGCGGAACGAAGTTAACAAAACCCTTCCACGGAGAACATGCTGTATGATGCATTCACTTTCATGCCGACTCGGGTACGGGAAGTAAGTGCAAAAATAAATAAGACATCGCTATCATTACCAGTCATAAGAGTATAATAACAGTGCGAAGCACACGCCGGATAGTACAAATTCCCGATTTCCGGCAAATATATAAAAAAAACACCAATTTGCATAGCCTCAAACTCACTGCGGGCGAGCCATTACCAAACAATGAGAACTCTATTCGAAATCTGACAAGATTCAAAGTCCCTAAATATTCCCCGAAATTGTTCAGAAAAGAAATATGGCTTCAGAAAAAAGCGGCTAAAAAACTATGGACAGTGGATACAAAAGTGGATACATTTTCTTTCAGATATTGTTAGCCTCTATACACTATTTTCTATCGATTTTTTTTAGAAAGTGGACAAATATTTTTGTTAGGGAGTCGTGATACACATTCGCTGGAAAAAGGGGAAACAAATATTTGGAGAGCAAGCTGCACCGCCCACTTAATCACTTTTTGTTTTTGGTTTGGCAACCGCCTCTGTTAATACGCTATTAACAGTTAAACCTGTCTCGTTCTTACTAGCCACTGAAGAGTGCAACCGAACTTTGTCCGAATTCCGGTTAAGAAATCAAACATGTCAACACGAGCGTATTCTGCAAAACAATTTTAAAAACCCTTTGTGGTACTCCTCTGGGCAAAGGCGAAAACCACCCAGACCTCAAAGTGTGCTATACAAGGCGGCACACACTCCTCGAACATGTGTCACACTCTCTATTATGGGAAGAAAGTGATTTTCTAGTTGCTGAATGAAATGAAAGGCAGCCTGTGATGGTACTACTAAGTTCCCGAAGAATTTTCCAGGCACGTGGTATGCTTTAGGAACAAGACAGTACTGGTGAGGCCTGGTCAAGTAATTAGACTCATCCGATAGCAGCTGAGAACAGCCACAGCTCTAAGTTGTCTGTTTAAGCAAAAGCTTGATCAAATAGCCCCAAACGTAATAAAAACGTGGACGAGTCATCAATTATGTTAGACCTGATATCTGATGCCAGCTCAGAAATATCCTCTAGTGCGGGAAGTTATCAATTGGAAGACATTCCACAATGTCTGAAATTAAACTTTCATGGTGCGAAGATATTTGCAACTCCTTTAGGAGGTCAGCCTTGTCATCTTCTACGTTTTCATTGTCCGACAGTTTGAACAGTTTCTTTATCAAGAGGTGCTTTAGTCCTGAGGTGAACTGATGCACATTTAGGTTTGTGTTGCAGCCCAGCATTTGTCGTATATAGCTCCAAAAACGTTCTCAAGTGTGTCTTGCTGCAGGCGTCGAGTAAGTAAGAACTTAAAGTCATGGCTGCTTGAAAGCTCATCCCAGAGCATGATGACACTTTTTATAGTAACTTGCCACCCAATGATGGCTTATGGCTGCCTTCTACTTTGGAACTGCCATGCTGAAATCCATCCGAGTTACTGGTGGAGAAAATCAAGTATTTGAGATTCTCCCTTCAGAATGGCATGACGCAACTTCTGCCCTGTCTTCTTGAATTTTTTAGCTATTTAGACAATCAAAAAGTATGCACATCCTATCACAAAAATAGGCTGTAGCCATGGCTGCCTCAGGAAGTTCCTTTGCATAAACAAGAGATATGATTACAAGAAAGATTGAGGCACTCAGTACCTGTGGGGCACAATTTTCTTCCATGTTACAGAAATGTTTTTGAATAAATGTGTCTCTCAGTAAGTTTCGGGGTCAATTGCAAGCTAGTCTCATGGATAGAACAATGTAGTTCAACAATAGAAGACCGCTCAATTACCTCATTTCCCATGCAAAGTTTGTGGGCTTGGAGGTTGCTCTTGGTTGTTTTCGGAAGGTGCGGAACATCAAAGAAAAAGTAAACCTGTTCGTTGTCAACTTCAAAAAATGGCTTATCACCACAAACACCAACCTTACGTTTGGAGCCCCCTAACTACAGACCACAGCCTTTACTGTGAAGCCAACAGTCTTAAAGGGGCGATGCACTGATATTTGTTTTTTGCGCAAATACCGCTTAGAACGAATCCCTGACTTTAATGATTTGTAAAATATACCCGTTCGTTTTCACCACACGCAATCGAAGTCGCAGAAAAAAATAAAAAAAAAAACGAGCAGAGTTCACCCCCTCAACTCGCAGCCAGAACAAGCGGCCCCATGATCCGGAGCCGATTATATGCCGCCAATGTTGATCATAGTCATGCGCTGGGGTTGGCAAGGCACAGGACACGCGCTGAGTTCCAGACATTGTTATGGTTCGGCTGTTGTCGTCATTGCACCGATTTGACACAGGACACTACCCGAATGTTTCTCGAGCTATCGATTATCACGAGCCCAACTCGAGTGTCCACGCCATGCTCGGGTCCAATCTATGAGCCGTATTCAAATATCGTCACTGGGCGGTACTGCTACCGTCCAGCTATGTCATCAGGTTTTTCGAAGGAGAGATTGAATAAAAACACTGGGTTTTGTCCTCGAAATTACAGCGCAACAGAGGAGTTTCATGGTCAGTGGCGTTGCGTGCGAGTATCCTTGAGTCCCACTAGTGCCAGTAAGCTCGTGTAAAGTGAAAAACATTCCAATTGAATATCATTTCACCGCCCCTTTAAGCTGCCGAATGAGAGAAATGAGGAGACTGCGTTAAACAGAAGACGTTGCTGGAGTGTGCACAACAGTGTGTGCAAACGCACCTCCTGGAAATTTCAGACAGCATAACAACCAAGGCTCAATCTGCAATGTTAGAGGTTCGTTCAACACCGTCATGTAAACCCATGGACAATGTCGTGTGCAAGGTCGTAAGTTAAATTCTTTTTTTAAAACAATCTCATCGAAAATCAACATGCACACACGTTCAAGTGCAGCCAGACAGCCCGGCAGAAACAACAGCGTGAGAAGCTCGAACCGATCGGCTCCACGAATTCACGCCGAGCATGCGAGCACGCGGGCGGTCATGCGTCACCTTGATTGATGCAAAGTCGACCGAACATGATGCAGCAGAAAGCACAGATGGACGGCACGCACGGCACAGACGAACGACGCAGGGACGAGCAGAGGCCATGCAGAATGATGCAGAGGCGACGGCGTGCAGGCAGGCAGACCATGGCAGGCGCCATTCATCACGTGGTTTTTGTGACGTATTTGATTTAATCTATTTAGTCGTTTTAAGTACTTTAAACAATTTTAAAGCATTGCCATTTAAAAAATAAATACTTTTCACAGAAAGAGCTTTAATTAATTTTAACCAAATTGTAGAAAAGCGCCACGTAGCGGAGGGTATGAAACGCACTATCTGGGCCGCGAATCGGCTCCTGTGTCCTCTCTTTACGTTTACTGTATTACTCTATGGTCTGGGCGCCAGTGTGGGATTTCCCTTGCTGCTACCCGTCTCGGAGAATGACACAGCACACTGGTTCAACAACACGTAAACATTTAATGAGCGCTATCGCCTGCGCCGCGATCCCAACAGCCCCCGCGCATCCGCTGCGACGGCCTTTTATCAGCGGCGGAGCGCCGCTGGCGTTGCCAGTTGCCCTTGGCCCCCTCGTGGTCAAGATGACCATTATGATTGTCGGAGGGGCAGCCTGGGCCAACCGCTTGGAATCGCCAGGTTGCCCACAAGTGTCATCCAGTGCCTTCCTAATCAGCCTGCACACAGCGGCTAAAGCTCTTGCGCTGACACTACCCCTGTCGAAGGCACTGCAGGCTGTGTCAATCGACTTGCCATCAGCTCTTTCTTACGTAAAAGAAGTAAACGCAGCGTAAGGACAAATGCGGCAGAACGTGGAACATGAGTTCAAAGGCATATTTAACGGAGCCACGAAAGCAGCGGAGTTCTTTGACACAGCGATAGAGCTACCAAGACGCCAGGGTGACATGAGCACATTGAACGACCCTGAGTCGTCCTGTCGGGTTCAGGTCTCGTACCCTTCTTGGACTATTTGAACAGCCAACAGAGAGCAAGGTTTGAAAAACATGTGTCCGTTCTATCTTCTTTCTGCTGCGTTCGTCCTTCGCAAGTAGCTTCCAAGCTCCAAGACCCAGTTGCTGAAGACACGGTTCTCGACTTCTATGCGGAAGACGTTGACAGGAGCCAGGCAATCGGCGAGTTGAGGCTGTGGCGGCACGAGTGGAAAAATGACAGAAATGCCCGAGTGAGTACCCTCCAAGCTTTCGATGCGTATGACCCCCTGTTCTGCCCAAACATTCGAAGGATTCTTCAGATTTTGGCCCCGCTCCCCGCGTAAAGACGGCGACCGCTGAGCGCTCATTCTTTACCCTGAGACGCCTGAAGACCTACCTGCGCGCCACAACGTCTCATGCGAGGATTGTATAAGACTCTCCCTTCTGTATTCACGCCGAGAAGTGACGGTTGATGACAATGATGTGCTTCGCCGTTTTGCATTGTCCTCAACCTGTCGCCTTCGATTTTCTCTTGTCAACGTACTTTGGAAACCTTAGAAACCGACACAGACGAAAAAATCAAGATTTTTGGTGTTTTGATCAAATTAAGATCGGGAGTAATTTATGGTAGAGCAGCTTTCCAGTGTTGAACGTCTATCCACCAAGGTGCTCCGCGTTTCTGCGTCATTGTTTTATCAGCCTCGATGACTGGAGGCTTCGTGCATTGGAGTCGTGCTTTATAAAAATATTTGTTTTTATGATTGTTGTTTTCTGCTAACCCTGGTGCCTTCTGTTGACGTGGCTTGTAAATAAAAAAAAAGTAAAATGCAAATGTCTTCCTGGTGAGGAATTTCAGGGGCATCTATTTTATGTATCATAATCATTCCAAAACCAATATGACAACTTTATTTTAATTATTTAATATAAGAATGCAGGAAAATACTTTTATTTCCTCCTGGACGTTCTTTCCTTTCTTTACTTTACCTTTTCCTCTTCACTCTTGTGAGTCCGTCCGTCCGCCCCCCCCCCCCCCCCCCCCCCCCTTCGCGAAATGAGATCCTGCGTACTCCACTGCCTCCACAACACACAACCAGTCATCCATCGGTATAATAGTTCCCGCGCATGCCATGGAAGTTGGTTACAACTCGACAGCAGCCGAGCTTGATACGTGAAGCCCTAAGATACATCCTCACAATACCTGCTCGTTCTTGGACGATGTTCACTGACTCCAAAAACATCCCTACAATCCCTCAAGCGCCTTGTAAGAAAAGCCCAAATGATCAGCTATTATTTGACATTCTTAAACTGCATTGGGACGCAGCTTGTGCAGGTCACTCATTATGCATCCAGTGTGTCCCTATAGTCATTACGGCGTTCCAGGCAACGAAATGGCTAACGCTGTGGCAATAAATGCTTTAAACTCCACTCACGAGATCCGAACCCCATTTACCAGGTCAGACACAAAAAGAAGAGTAAACATACTGGGGAAGACTATTGCCACACGCCTCTGGGATGACGCCACTGATCAATACACACACTTACGAGCTATCCACCCTCATCTAACGTTTTGTGTACCTCGCAGTCCCGCTCGATGGCGCCGGCTGTGCTGCACCGAATACGTCTACAGGTAACATACACTAACCAGTACTTATACCGCATAAGAAGAATTAATTCACCAGAATGCTCTCACTGCAGAATTACAGATGATTTAGGACACATCTTGCCTGTCTGTCCGCAGTATGAAGATGGAGGGAAACAATTGAAAGAGGAGGTTCAGCTGCCTCCCGCGGAGAAGAACTCGGCCACTGGGTTCACGGGAAAACGAAGCCTCCGCCACAACGGCCGATACTGCTCTCCTGCGATACCTGTCAATAGGTTTCAACAAAAAACTATAATACTAATTCACGTTATTTTTAATTCAATTTTAATATTTCTATTTAATTTCCTTCTATTTCTGTGTGCCTTCACTCTCCCCTCATCTATTTATCCTCATTCTCCAACCTCACCAAAGCCGGCTAATTGCTCTGGCTTCATTATCTACATATAAAAAGGAAGCTTGCGCAAGGTCAGTTTACTCTGGACACAGCGTGTTATTACACCGCTGTAAATTGAAAAATGTAGCAATAGGGCTGCAGCTCGACACTGGAACGCGCATTACAATTTCAAAGGGGTGAGCGCAATGAAAAGACCGAGGATTCCAGAGAAAGGTAATAACGAGAAAATAGAATATAAACCGCGACGCTGGTAAACCTTCTGGGACCCCCGTAAAATGGCAACAGTTTTTCGAAAATCCAAACAAAATATATTAAAATATGACTAGGATTCAATGTTTTCGGAGTTTAATTTTTCGTCAAATTCGGAAGGTGTTTTTCGGAGTTTATTTTTTTTTCCCGAAAATTTTGAGTTTGTAGGGGTTTATTTTTGTTTGACTGATACTGCGAATTAAGCTCCGAAATTCGGAGCTTAACTTCGCAGCGCTTTCTATGAAAAATAAATAAATAATATCCGGGTGTAAAGGTATGCTACATTAAGAAAAATAAAACTCGCTTATATCAATTAATATTTTTTCAGCTGGATTTGGCGTTGGTGCCAGTGCCATTGGCAATAGTAATTTGTCCCACGACAAAAGTTGCACACATGTGTGGCTTCGATAAACGTCGCTGTCTTAAAAATAAACCCCTGGAGGCAGCCGCCATGAAGCACGTATTCATCCCATCCTATTCCATGCTACCCCGCGGCCGCGCGAGGTGGAGTGGTGAAGGATGTGATAGGGAAGTTTCAACTGCCCCTGTTCCTATTTTATAATATCTTTACGGTCGATAGCTTTAACTGTTACAAAGACACAGCCTCTCCTTCCTCTTAAAAACACAAATCGCATGGCCCAAACTGGAAACCAATACAGGCAATACAGAGGCTTTTGTCATGACCCGAAAGTGCAATGACATCTCGTCCTGAACCTTGAGATAAGCGGTAAGAACCCTTTTGTCAATGATCCGAGACATAAAAGATAACCGTGGTGGCATTTTCCCGGAACCATTAACCCTGCGCGCTAATCCGTCTTTACTTTTTTTTTTTTTTTTTTTAAAGGGGGGGGGGGGGGGGCATTGGCACATCAACATTTGGAGTTTATCGAATGAATCCGAACTGACCAAAACTTTAGCGGCGGGTGTTCTTCGGAGTTTTCCGGATTTATCCGAAAACACAAAACCCTAAATATGACGCTGTGCTCCACACATATTTATTAATCTACCCTAGAGACTTTTTTAGTGTTGTGTCATCTACCCGCAGTCTCGGGGTTTTTTTTCAACCATACCCTCCTATTAAGTTTATAATTTAAGATCCCTTACGGTGTGAAAACTGTAAAATGTCTATATATATATATATATGAATGTATTGTGAAGCCACTTGTGTTTACCCAAGAATATATATATATATATATATTATGAGGCCACTTCTGTTTACCCACGTCTCAGCGTCCGAATCCATGTTGCTGACGCAAAAGCGTGCCCATGCGGAGCGTAAGTTCGTCTGCTTTTTGCCAAGAGGTTCCGATGGTGTCACAACGCAGAGCTCTCTGATTGGCTGATTGAGAATATAGTGGAGAACCTTTAAGGCATCTGACATTGAGGTCTACCCACTATCCTTTCAATCAAAGCCCATCAGAACTGGACGTCGTTCTGACTCCTGCACAAGAAGCAGATGGCTTGCTCTCCGCAGGAGTATCCGAGAATAAAATTAAAGCTACGCCCGACCCAGGCAAACGAAAACGCCAGCTGCTGGCGTTTCCTGTTCGGGTGGAGAAGGTCACGTGGTGCGCCGATTGCGCGGTTTTGGTTGACGCTGCCGCCGGCAAGGGCTCGCCGGCGATTGACCACCCGAATTCGCCATGATCTCCCTTTCCTTGCCCTGCCGGTTTGTGTATTGGTGTGAACGCACGCACGCTTTTTTTTTTTTTTTTTTTTTTTTACTATTGTAATACAACTTTACGTGATTGAAAAACAAAGCGGAAGGTAGAAAAGACGGTCAACGCTCCGATTTGCTCCGAAAAGCAGCGGTGTTTGGGGGTCGACTTCAGCCATGTCTAAATGCTTAAGGATTCTTTAAATTTAGTCCGGATGAAAAGAATCAAATTATAGACAAACTGCAAATAAATATCAATATTGTCACGTTTTTTGGCAAGGGCATGATTTACAGAATTATAGTAAAACCGGGATGATTGAACTCATAACCTAAAAAAAATAATAATGGTTTATATTATGGCCCCTTTCTGTCGTTGCCGCTCAGAAAGGTAGGGCGAGGCAAAGGAAGGCCGGAGAGGAGGAAGCAGACGGAACTCTGTAGAGGAGAGGGGGAAAACTACTCCTCTGTCCAGCGTTCCGCCTGCTTCCTCCTCCCCGACCTTCATTTCCCTCGCCCTACCTTCTTGAGTTTGCTCCCACAACAATCTCGAGCTACGGCGATCTAAATAAAACGAAAACTGAGCGTTGCCATTTTGTTTTACCGCAAAGTGAGGTCGTGACTCCAAACCTATGCTCCAAACAAACTATGCAAGAAGTTTCTTTTTTTTTTTTTCTTTTTTGTTTTTTCAAGTTTGTTTATTATGGCGAATTTCGGGAATGAAAGAGTATGTTCCTAATGATTTTTGTGTGATACAAGCATTTTCGTCATCGAAGAAAGCAGACATTTGTAACGGTGGGGGAAGGGGGGGGGGGGGGGGGGGAGCGATATTTTCAATAATATTAATTTTTCTGGGGAAGGTAAGGTTTGAATCATGCCAAGAAAGTCCACGCAATCTACGCCCCGATGTAAATCAGGATACGAATAATCTGGATTTCTCCTCCGCACCCTAAGCCCATCGAAAAGTGTCTGGGAGAGTGGAGGGAGGGTGGGAAGGGGTCTCGGGCCCCCACACCGCGCATCGCTCCTCGTGAAGGTCGCGCTACACGATGACATTGGGTTAGCTTCCGTTGTTTGTAGCGTCCTCTGCGGTCGATTGTGAGCTGAAACGTAATGTAAACAAAAAAAAAGGAAAAAAAAAAAGAAAAAAGAAGAAACAAGCGCCGACCCGTTATCCTTGTCGTACCGCGGACCGCAGCCGACCCTACGAGCTATCGGAGCGAATCCAAGGCGCGTGCGAGGGTTTTGTGACCTCGAAGAGCGGGCGCAGGCGTATGCGCAGGAGACGGGCGGATGGCGTATCACATGCTACGTTCACGTAGCTGTATTGGCCGAGCTGGCTCGTAACATCCGCTGCAGTCGCACGCAAGGTGAAACAGAGTATGGTACAATACCTGTTCTGTCGAGCGCGTTCCCATACGCAACCCTCATTCTTGAGTGTTGTTTTTCGCCGAGTTGAGGGTGAACTTTAGGCCGGTTCGCGGAACGTTACTTCAATGTCCCGAGGAGAACACAACTCCCGACTTCAAAGTACACCCCCAAATTTTGTCACGTTAAATTTGTATCGCAGAATCATACTTTCTCAACTCTGAGGAAGTACTGAGAGGGGGAGTATGAAAGTTCACCAAACTCTAACAAAAAAATGGTGTATCGTCATGTGGAAACGCACTATCGTCTTTTGAGACGGGAGGCACTCACTTGACCGAATGACGTTTTAGCGAACGCCCACGTTTCACGCCGTCATTCCCGAAAATAAGTGACGCAGAGTGCACCCCCAACTACCTTTAAAACAATGAATACCAGTACAAAAAGTGAAAGGGCACAAATGAAAAAAAAAAGTATTGAAAAGTATTTATACTTTACTTTGAAAGTACACCGTGTTTATAGTACTTGACTTCAAGTACTATATTGCGCAGAATGTAGTTACTGCTTTACTTGAAGTACATAACCTCTCATTTACTTTGCAGGTACTTCAAGCACTACTTAGATGGTCTTTACCCAACGCTGCATTTACCGATCATCACATTGCGAAATTCCCCTGCCCTTTTGCTATTAAACTCCGAATGCCAATATAAGCACAAAAAAAAAAATTGTATAGAACAATGAAAGGGCACAAATGAAAAAAACAGTATTGAAAAGTATTTGTACCCAGAGCTCGTGAGTAGTGGCAACAACAGCGGTCAACCTTGGCATTTGCGGTTTACAATCGCTGCTCCAGCACACCCCCGAGTACGGGGATCTGCCGCAACATTCGCCAACAAATGACAGGCTGAAGAATAATCCTCAGACTCGGAACTAACGAGTTGCAAGGTTTAGGACCGAGCAAGCCAGCTGGGGTAGGGTCCCAAGCACCAAAATATCAAAGCCTAGATCTGTACAAACTGAAACACCCAGAATAATCGGTTGGACACCAAACCCAAACCACCTCTCACTCTGTTATGACGTCAAAATTTTAGGGAACAGGCTTCGATGATTCCACATAGGTGGTGTTGACTGGACCCGCCCGCTATTATATGACAATCCAACGATCAGAAAAGCTGACATTTCTGTACTTTCTGTACGATACAAACGCAGGCGTGCTCACGTGGTACGCAAGCGTCGAACTGTGCCGCGTAGGGCACGCGCACCGCCAACACCTGTTACGAGAAGTCGCGCAGCGAGAGGCCCACAGAAAGCAGCTGTACCGACTGCGCAAAACAGGTGCTAGGCGATGAACGGCACAGGCCACGTTCTCATGGTCTAGCAGGGACGAGCGGTTGCGCTCGAGGGCGTCCCGCGTCCCCAGCCGCGACGACAGAGCGGACAGCTGTTCGCATCGACACTTTTATTACCAGCAACGGCGCGCTCGGTCTTCGTAGAAACAGGGATGGGAGGTCTATCTTACAGGCGGGTATGTACAGTGCGTCCTATGTACAGCGGCGGCGGTCGGTTCACACAGCCAGCACGGCGACCGGAAAGGAGGGCGTCCGGTGCTGACCACACAAGTCCGGAAGCGACACGCCGCGTCGTAGCGGCGCCAGGCCGTGGTCGTCGAGCGTCGCGTCTTCGGCGTCCCACGAGAGTCCCTTGAGGCCGGAGTTGAAGGCGAGCACCAGGTTGGAGATGGACTCGACCTCCATGGCCGCCTCGCCGCCGTCGTGAGGCTCGACGTCGGCCGGCTCGGGGTCGCTGTCCGTCTCGGAGTCTGTCGGGCAGAACGAGCTCGAGCGTCGCCAGAGCGCAGTGTCCCGCTTGCACCGCTTGGCGCAGTCCTCTTCGTCCAGCGTCCGCCTTCGCTTGGCGCACCTGACGGGGGCCTCCGGGCTCAGGCGGTCGTTGTTGGGCTGCACGTTTTCCTTGTCGTCGCCGCTCAGCTCGTTGCCGTCCGTGCTATCGCAATCCTCGTACGGTGACGTCAGTGGCGAGGTCGACGTCACCGTCCTGCTAGGCCTAGCCTCCGACGCGGCCTCGACGCTCCCGTCGTCGCCGTCGGTCGACACGTCGTCGTTGGCATCCTGCGGGCACGGGTCACTCACGGCAGGCTGTCCGAACGACGGGAACACGTCGTCCACGTACGTGGTCCGGGCTTTGTACAGCACGCTGGCCACCAGCAAGCTGCGGTGCAAACTGGGTCCCCCACGCTGGCATCGGGAGGTGGCGATCTTGCCCAGCGAAATGGCGATTACCTTCTGGGCGTCGTTATCCATCACCATGGTCCGGGCGGGGCACTGGCGGAACGGCGGCGGGACCCGGGGCGCGAGACCCACGGCTCCAAGACGCGCAGACTGGACGCTCGAGCAGGGAACGCACGGACTCACACCCCGAGCACAAAGGCAGCCGCAACAGACTGACTAACCGTTACGGGAAGTGAACACACACGCACAGGCGCGCGCGGGCGTCAGCAGGCGTCAGGACGCAGGATGTGACGTCTCCGACGTCCGACCAATGAGCGCCCGGCGCTATGACGAAATCGTCCCGCGCGCGGGATTTTCCCTCCAATGGCGGATTGTGGCCGCGAGACGTCACGTATCTCTGACGGCTGCGGGCTCGGGCAAAACAAAAACAACAAAGAAAATGGGAGCCTTCGCCGCTGCTTGTCCAAGGCTGCGAACTTCTTGTGCAGTGGTCGCGCTGGTTCTGTGCCGCGTCACTGACCGGAGTCGACCGGAGCGGAGGAGGCGATTGTTTCGTTCGCCTCCTCGGGTTTTTTTTTCGTTGTCATATTTTGTTTTTTTCCATAGAGTGAGTAGAAAGTTCCGTCGACGCGCATCGCGGTGGCGCGGCGTGTTGGGAAATCTCCCCGAGGTATTGCATTGCTACGTGTCCGCGGAGCAAATGCCGCTGCATGAAGGGCAGGCAGCCACAAACACCTCGCGCCGCGTGAAAACAGCTGAGTGAGCCATGGCCGCTTCTCAGCTGCTCCCAAGATTGCGGCCGCCGCGATGACCCAGTGGTCTCGCGTCGGTGGCTAGTGCCGAGGAAGCAGCGGCGTTGACACCGTCCCCCTCGCTTCGTGCCTGACCGTTTCGTCGAAACTCGACTGGCGTTCATGCACCTGGCTCGTCGATATTTCTGTTCCACGACGGCAACACTCGTCGGATCTTCCTTTCACGGACGTTTCTCTGTAGTGTTGTGCCACCGTTTTTGGCTCTGCTTCTTGTTGGCGTTGGGGAGATTCCTGTAAACACATTGCACACAAATGCGGCTTTTGAACGTGGTCCGTGCCGTGTTTCCACGGCACGGACCACGTCCTTTTCTTATATATCCAAACTTTCCCATGCCGAAAGAAGCGTTATTATGATTTGACCAGTTTGAAAGACGAGGTAACAACTTGCTTATGTTACATCATTGGATGAAGCAGTTATTCCGCTTGACGTAATTTTGTCAACGAGTCAACATTCTTTAATGCATTAATATCAAATAACCCAGAATGCTGTCATGTCTGATAAGTACCCATCATCTTGCCAAAAACACGCGCAGCTTGCAAAGCAGTCACGCTTGCAACAAATACTCAAGCACGCAGGCAATGCTTCTTTACGGTTGTAGCTAGCCATCTGTTGCCATAGGATTTGCTCTCACTACATTTTCTGGGAATGCAGCTTGAGTCGTCTTTCTAGCAATACAAGTAATTCAACGCGAGTGTAGAAAAACCCGGGAAGCTTGCGCTTGTCTACTTTTCGGTGTACCTACGGTAATGCTCAATAATTTTCCCAACTGGCCCACAGGAAAGCTTAGCTTGCGTCCAATCACCGTAATAATCATCAGGAAACCACGGGTTTTCAAACGTTCTCTCACAAATTGGACATTATTCCAGTGTGGACACGTCAACATAGAACTTCCAAGATGGTTGTTGTGAGTATTGGCTCTCCATTGAGTCTAAACACCCAATATTTTGGTTCTGCAAGTCGGCATTGTTCCATATCAGAATTCTGTGTTAAGTTGAAGCAACCGAGCCGTGTGCTACCACAGGCCTTTGTTACGAATGAGTCAAAACTGCACCTCATCATGTACTTCCCCGAGATGGAATTTCCTGCAGGAAATGCTGGCAGATGCTTCTCAAGTGTCTCTTGCTGCCATTCTCTTCATCGGCAATTCCCCTCAACTTGCAGAAATTGTTCCTGCCGCTACTACTTTGATTGGAATATGGGGTGCCCATGGGGCCTAGTCATGGTGAGTTTTCCGATTGCCCCAGCTGATGACACTCCAAAGCTTCTGGCACATATGCTCGTTTGAGGCATGTGATGACCTTGTTTCTTGGAGCATGTTCGCAAATGTCTTTACCTTGACCCTGCACAAATGCAGGTTGAATGACCAAAGGCAGGTTTGTCTTGCAAGCTAAATATAGTTTGGATGTAGATTCAATTTTGTTTATAATCACCCAAAAACTAAACAGTGTTCGCATCCATCACTCGCAAGTCCAGATGTTTATGAAGGTCACCAGGTCAGAGCAGACATTAAACTACAAGTGCATAGATGTGCCCCAAAGAGATAAGAATGCCGCCTTCGTCGAAGGCTGGTAAGCCTGCATCCAACGATTCTAGGGTATTGAGAGTATGGAGCTGGAAAGGGGTGGACGGAATGCCGAAGATAACATTTGGATTCGTAAGCATGCTCCTATACTAAGGGCATTCGGGGTTCTTGTTTGACAGGTTGGAACATAACCACAAAGTCAGAAACAAATCTGCCAGGGTGGACTGCACTTACTTATTATAATGGACGTTCCCTCCTACTTATTATAATGACACCGATGCCCCTGCTATCCTTCATTCACTCTGACTCTAGAATGCAAGCATTTCTTGTTCTACTATTCAGTTGACCTTGCGCCATGCAATCGCACTTGCCGCTGGCAAGTTGAGTGGAGGTCGCAACCCCATGGTCCTAAAGCCAAGAACGGAGTGGTGCAGCCATTACGCAGCCTTCACTGAACCACTAAGTGGAGAGGGGCATCTCTTGCATCTGGTTTCTCTGGAAATCAAACTTCCTGCTCCATTGGTTGGCCGAACAACATCAATGAGGGTGGCCTCTTCCTTTCTTCACCGTCTCATCCCGAGAATATGATAATCAAGTGAAATGGGAACCAAACAAGACATTAACTACTTCAGTTTGTATCAGCTCCTGTGCACTGTGAATGCGAAGTGGAGAGGGGATAGTTTTGGGGAAATATTTGGAGGGGTTCGAATTCTCTAAGCCCTCGTACGTCATTCTACTGCCTCAATTAGCGAAACGGCACTTCATGGATTTTTCTTTTTGTATAAATATGACAAAAACACTTCGATGTAAAGGAGTGGGTTTAATAAGGTTAACATGCACATAATGAGTGAGATTGTCTTATGTGGAAATGCTGGCTTCAGACAGGCTTCTGCAGTGTATAGAAGTTGCCGGAAAGCACTTTAGGAATGCTGTGTCGTGGGGAAAATTAAAGCGTCACTATTTCCATGGAGATCAACAAGTGCGAACGACGCGTCGGTGAAATTATTACTTTGTGCAGATTATTGTCGAAGCAAAGAAATATGGCGACTATGGCAAAGAAATGCTGCGAGGCAGCAGAGACCATTAGAGAAGCCCCAAAGGGCACTTGTGGAAGGGACCAGTTAGGGATAAAACCTCGCATCTTGCACCCCCGAGGCTGAAACGAAACCCCCATGCCACAAAGGAAGTCACTTCTTGAAGTAAGGACCGCGAAACAGACGTATGCCCATGCAAACAACGAGGAGTTGCAAGACATTTTGTTTTGTTAAAGTGATTATAAGAAAAAGAAGAAAAGATCCAGACTCTTCAGATTTAGAAAGCAAGCTACCCCGATTCTGAACTAGTTCTAGATTGGCTAAAGAGTATTTCGGACGAGGGACCGATGTCGCATAACGCAAATTTGATAAAACTTGGAAAACACAACGGGGCTCTTCGGGGCACGTTTTGGAATCGAAAGTTGATGCTGTCGGCAGGCGTTTTGCTGGAAAGTCTCCGAGTACAGTGGATACCGACATCTCTGCAGTGCAAGAAAGGACCAACATCGAGGTTACCAACAGAATCAATGAAGCAAGCAAGCACAGAAGGTGGTCGAGAGTGGCTGTGTGGTATACATATAGGATGCTTGAGAAATAAACCAGTTAACTGAGTTTGAGACATTCTGTGTTCCTTTCACTAAAAGTTTTTTCCTTTTCTGTACCACAGTCTCGGGAGTTAAACGACATGGTCCTATTTTCAGCATTAAGTCATATGTTACCAGACAAAAGAGGCCATCCCCTTTGATTTTTGGCTGTCTTTTGGCAACGAGCGCGTGCTGGGGGCCAAGCACCTGAACCAGACGCCCTGCCCTTTTTGTCCTCTCGGGGACTGTACAAGAAAGTGTCTGCATCTGCAGGAGAAGCTGCCCTCGCAAATGCTGCGACTTGACAAAGTTCTTGCGGAGCAGTAAACGAAGGCAACTTCTGGAAATTAAAGGCAGAAGGCGGTAATGTGCATCGTTAATGGCGAATCAGTAGTGGCAGTGTGGATAAAGCACATTAGGAATTGGTTAATTGGCCCCAGGATAAGTTCTCGACAATATTGCCCAAAGTTGTGACTGGACCTTAACGAGATGGAAGCTTGTGCGAACAGGTTGTTCCCATTTGAAGACGTACGTTGCAAGGGAAAACTCAAGTGCTGCAGCGTGTTTATTCTGTCCGTGCTCGTCTTTTGTGCTGCAATTTTTTTAACTGTGACAGAAGTGTGGAGTGGTCGAGGGAAAATTCGAGCTGGCTTTGTTCGAGGGCTTGTGGAGGAACTGAGGCATTGACAGACCTTTCAGCATCGCATGTAGTGCGGCTTATTTCATTGACCATATAATTCACAAGATAACATTGAAGCAGAGTAGACAAAGCAGGCGTTGATTGCAACAGCCTAAAAAAAGCAATAGTGACAAAAAGCAATATTTAGTGCACTTGTCCCTGCTGGAAATTGGAGCCCACTCACAGAGATACATGGGCACTATGAGCTTCGACGTGCGGTACATACCGCATATGTAGCACCAATGTACGCTGCAGAGGAGCTGCATGCTGGAGAAGAGGCAGATTTATCATTTAAGAGATTCAAATTTGCGGTTAAAACGTTACGACTTGTAGGGTCCCTCGTTTTCTGGGTTTATTTTTCTTTGCATTTGGGTGTCTGTTTTCAGGGTTAAATTCTTTTGGTGTATTTCTGTGCCGGACAATAAAGGTGTGTTCATCCGGGTTCATCTTGAAAGAAACGGGACACAGCTGTGGTATCCACCAGCCTTTGGGGAAACTGTGCGTGACTCCAAGAACATGGGTGAAAAACTTTTTTTTTCAATAATAATAAATCAGATTTGATTCAAACCACTGTAGCTAAAAAAAAAAATATATATATATTTTGTATTATTATTGTAAAAGACCGGGCAAGCGCCCACTCAAACTTTGGAAATTATCACAAAAAAATGGGGGATGGGCGTTTGTCCAGTCATCAATTTTGTATATAAATGTACACCCGCCGGCAATGTGAAGGTGAACACCTTACCTGGTTTCTTGTCTGTTTTACGACTCCCTAAAGTTATATTAACTCTCAATGTCTCAAATAGTATGTCGCCAAGGGTCTAAACTTTGCGTTCTAGCCCTCTTTGGAACAGAGCTTATTCCAAAACTCGCAAGAGCATCAAAAACAAGAAGAGGGCTGTTCAGCTTCATATCGCTCACGGGTGTACTGTGCGTATTTTCTCAGATCCTACAAATTTGGGGATGGGCGCTTAATGTGGAATGGGCGGATGCGCGGTATTCTATGGTATATTTTTTAACATGGCAGATTGATTAGACCATTTGTCCTACTGCTGATGATAATGTGGGAGAAATAATTACTGTAAATGTACAGTTTTAGTAATAACTTTTTATAGCGGTAAGCACTGCCACATTGGAACAAAAACATTTTTTTTAGCTTTTTAAAAACTTTGTTTTTCTTATTTTGTTGAAGAGGACATTGCATAGCTGACGAACAAAATGGAAATTAGAAATCAAGCTCAACGCTTAAATTTTATCAAAATCTTTTTGCTCGTGTTCAGCTTTAAATTAATCCTTCTGGGTTGATGATTCTTTGGTCCTACTACAAAACAAATGTGCATAGAAAGCATGAAATAATAAACAAAAGGTAAATAAAAATATTTTCGGAATTATCTTTGCGAATGATTATCTAAATTTAGAATTTAGATCATCATAGTGAAACTAGTCTGATTTAAATCATATTGATTTTTACTCTCCACCCCGACATTGCCTGGTACTGATAAAAGGCGGAAATAGATAAGGGCCATGGTTCCTGAAGAAACAAGCAGCATTGTGGACAGTTCAGTACCGACTGCGGTCTAGTCAACCAAAACTAAAGGCCCGTTCACACTCTTGCGACCGAGTACGACTGAGAGAGACGAGATCTCTTACAACTTCTTAAATGTTTCTAGAATGAGGGAACACAGTGACATTGTGGCGCCATCTATGCGGTGACCCTAGAACTGCATTTCACAAAAGCGAAGGTTTTGCGGGATTTCCGAGGTCAAATGTGCGTAATACCCATAGAAAGGCTCGTTTATAACATTGACAAAAGTTTTTTGAGCCAAAAAAGAAAGGATATTGCGCGAGAAATAAAAAAAAATATGCCGGACCTGCCGGACCGCCGAGTTTACACTGCTTCCCAATAGATGGCGCCAGTGTGTTCTCTGGCCAGGTTTAAGAGGTTGCAAGCAGTCGCAAGAGTGTGAACGGGCCTTAAGGCTGTAGATAAGGGTTCTTCTTTCTGTGAAGCTTAGATTTTTGTTCAAGGACAGCTTCTCTGGGTTTTTTGGTTTTCTTTGATTTTGCTAAATCCGGCTGGGGGGTTACTTCTCTGGGATCATCAGTATATATTGACAACACGGAACCAACCACCAACGTGTGTGATAGCACCAATAGAAACAATGCAGAGAAGCTGAAACCCTGGAAAATAGGTCGTTTATGATGCAGGTGAAAGCAACAGGAGATCTCCAAGCTTGGAAAACTACTGCTGGGTGATTTCAGATAAGATCGACCAAAGGATGGCTAGTCGACATTTTCAAATCAACTGATGTTTTTATATGTTATTGTCTAGTGTCTGGTATGAACGAATCCAAACTTAGTTTTGACTAGAAAAAATACTTGGGGACAGGAAAAATCGTAAGGCATGAGGTGGTGGACAGTTGCATTAACGCGCATTGATGGAGGGGGCCCGTTTGAGAGTGAATAACTAAAGCGATAACATTAGGAGAACTCTAATACGTTTTAGGCGCAAACTATGGGTATAGCTTGCTTGTAATATAAAGTAATCATATTTATTTAAAATTTATTTATTTTTCTAAAAATTGACAAACATGCCTGCTCGAACGACAAATGGCAAACTTTGGAGGTCTGTATCTCATGAAATAATTTAATCATTATGATATAATTTGCAGATATTATTCTACTAATATATAGCTAATATTTAAAAAATAACTAAGGTATCTGTGTGATACAATAGTTAGGATATATTTAGTCAAACATGGAAAACAAATCAAACAAAGAAAAATTCCGATGCGAATAAAAAAAAAACACCACCCTCGATTTTTTTTAAATTTAGGTAACCTGTTATACTCTATTTCGGCATTCATTTCCATTAAAAACATGTTGCATCATTTTATTGAGAAAGAAGATACAACTCCCCAAAGTAGGGTCCTTTTTCAAAGCCAACACTTAGCAGTGTTTTATACAAGAACTGACTCTGAGTTCCAGTTTCATGAAACCAACACACATCTTTTATATATTTTTATTCAGATGAGGCCAATGATAACTAAAGAAATCGTTCACACACTTAAATTAAGGAGAAACTACTGTGTACAAAGAGGTATCATATTACGGACTAGTGATCCGAGAAAAGATCATGCAGCCCATGCAGCCATCGGCCACTAGTAACTTTGTTTACTTTATTCTCCTGCGACACTATATGCTATTCCCTCTTCCGCTCTACCTTCATCTCTCTCTCTCTCTCTCTCATATATATCCCTGATATATATCCAGAACAAAAACATGTTCAAGCATTCCCTTTCTGCGTGGTAGTGTTCTGTGGCTAGCAAAAATAATTTCCTCGCTAAGCTCACGATTATGGCAAAATAGTTGCCGGAAACCGCAGACGACACTCGTCGCTAGTTCTGGCAAAACGGCCGATACAATCTTTTTTTCGCATTTCCCCGCTCGCTGTCAAGGACAAGGGGGTTCGCTTCAACCAGCAAAACATGGCCGCCGACGCCTGTTTACTGAGCAGTCATGCCTGTCGCCATCTCACTCGCTGGCGTCACGGGCGATAATATCAGGCACAAAGGGGCACACCAACCGGCAGCATTATCCCCAAATACTCGAGCCTCGCGTAAATACATAGAGTGTAAACGCTGTCGCCATGTTATCGTAGTAAGACCGCTCCGCCCCCCCCCCCCCCCCCCCCCCCTCCCCCAACGGGGGACTGCAGTACGCGACGGCGTACTAACACAACGGCGACGATATCGACATCGCGGGCTCCGAATTTTCCCATAGTTCTACTCCACGGGGGTCCATATCACAAGAGCGAATGACATTTTAGCGAACGGCGACATTTGAGCGAATGGTCGTTTTAGCGAATAACGGGGGCGCGCGTTAACCCATCCGTCGCGCTGCGCTTTACGCCGCTTCGCGGCGACAGTCTGCGGCAACTCATTACAAAAATATGAGCTCACTTGGCCCACCCGAAAACGCCGCTTCGCGGCGTCCGACTATTCGCTAAAGTGTCGTTCGATGAAACGTGGGCGTTCGCTAAAACGTCATTCGATCAAGTGAGTGCCTCCCACTCCACGGGCATTTCTCGAAACGCTTGATATTGTGTACGCCCGCCTGGAAGGATTTCATGCGCGTAGTTAAGATAAGGCGGTTCTCCGCGGCAAAAGAAAGCAATTTCACAAAAGCTTAAAAGCGGCGGCGACGCGTGTGCGGTGAACGCTTGTAGTTTTGGTGTAGACAGGGTGTGTGTGTTCTCGTTGTTGACACCAGCCGGCGATAAGGCACTGCAGGCGGTAGCTCAGTACAGCAAGGGCTAATCCGAGTGACCATCAACGTAACCCCACCGCCAACCCCTCGCGAACCGGTCGCCGACATGGCTCAGGCTGTGTCATGAACCACGTGGTAGAAGCTCGGGTGCTTTCATATCAGCGCGTGGAGGGACGACAGTGCGATTCCGGAAAGTCTTTTTCGAAGGCCGCTGACCACAATTTTTTGTGTGGAGACTTTCCCTCTTTCTTCCTTTGACGTGGATCAAGCTTTGCCGACAGCCTCAGTTGTGACCTCTCTTTTCAAATGTACGTTTGCAGTGAGTGAGCTCCTCAGCCTCGGACTTGTCACTTGTGCACCCAGTAGTTCTTTCACTTGGCAATTATATGCCATCAGTTGGGGTTTAATTTCTATTATTTATGTATACATTATGAAGACGTCCTGGAGCTCCGAACGAGTGTTTTGTGCAGATTACTTTTGCAAACACAAAAAGACTATACCAAAGCAGCGGAATTTTCGAAGTGTTGGCGAGTTGGACCTAAACTCGTTGAAGCAAATTTTTCCGCCTGACTGTTCCACCAAAGTGAGTGCGACGGACTACCTGTGCTACCATTGCTTCATGCACATCACTAAGGAGATCTCGATGCGAAGCTCAGAGCAGTGCCCTGACATATTTGTGCCAGCTGAAGAAGCAATTGAAGATCTAAATCGCAGCATACTACCTACAGATGTGTCGCCGCTGAGACAACCAAGCGTCGTAAGAAGTCGGGACAGGCCTGCCTATGTCAAGAGAAAGCAGACAGAACTGGAGCAGGTTGCTGTCAAGAATATACGCTCAAGGCTACGTATTGCGTACGACAGGGACGCACCATCGGGGTCGTCCGAACCAACATGCTCCACATGCACTGAGTGGGTGGACAACTTTCGGCAGGCCTTTGAAACCGCCACCTCTCTCCGGGAACGTTGTCAACTGCTTACACTCCTGCCGTCAACACTGACGAAGAATGAGGTTCAAAAGATGATTCCACAGGCCTCAATGTACCTCATCAGTAAATCCCGAAAACTCAAGGAAAAGCATGGCGTGTGGTATGAGCCGGATCCTTACACGAGGTGCAAGGTGAGCCCTGAGAACCTGTCTGCTGCCCTAGAGTACTTCACGAAAGACGAGCTAAAATGTTCGCGCCAAAGTCCCAACCAGAAGGACGTCATCTCTGTCATGCTCAACGGAGAGAAAACGTTCGTGCCAAAGCGCTTCATGACACGCTCAATACGAGAGGCCTTCCGTATATACAAAGACAAGCATCCCGATTCCGGCGTTGGGCTAACGAAATTTTATTTGTTGCGCCCTAGATGGGTCCAATGTATTCCACACCAGGAAGTGTGCGTTTGTGTGCGCTGCGCCAATTATTATCTTTGTATTGCCGCTCTAGAGAACGTTACAGGCTCAACATTCAACACTGGTGAAATGAACTCGGCATTTCTGTGCGACCCAGCAACAGAACTGTGCCTTCAAGGAGACTGTGATCACTGCCCAAAAGGCCAGTTTCTTACACTCCAGGAACTTGATATCCCGGAGGATGAAGAGATTGTGCTTGCAACATGGGAGTCCGGCGACCTTGTGAAAAAAACTTTGGAACCTGAGACTTTCCTAAAAGTCATCCAAGTGACGGTTGGAAGTTGGGTACTTCACAACCATATCCGGCAAGCGCAAGGTAAAGCGATCTACGATGAAAAACAGTGCATGCAACGCGGGAGCATTGTCTTTCATTTTGACTTTGCTGAAAACTGGACCATCGTGCTTCCTGACGAAGTGCAAGCATATCACTGGAAAAAAAAACAAGTTTCGATATTTACATGTGTAGTGACGACAAGAAAATCTACAAACAGCTTTGCCATCATCAGTGAGGACCTGTGTCACGACGCCGCTCACGCTTGCTTGGCTCTAGAAAAAGTGAAGGAGTGGGTTGAAGACAACGTTGCGGTATACTCGTACGTGACGTACGTAAGTGACGGCGCCGCCAGTCATTTCAAGAATCGCTACCCGCTTCACCAATTTGCAAAGGACGATTGCCCACAAGCCCAGTGGTTATTTTCTGCATCTGGACATGGGAAAAATGCATGTGACGGAGTTGGCGGACTCGTGAAGCACCAGGCCACGCTGAACAACCTGAGAGAACGTTCAGTAAGCGCAATTCAGACGGCCAGGACAATGGTGAGCGTTCTATCAAAGAAACTGAAAGGCGTGCATCTTGTATATCTGGACGAAAATGAGGTTGTTTGGTATCGTGAACAAAAAAAAGAAGAGTGGCTGACGGTGCGCACCTTCCCTGGCATTCAGTCTTGGCACGCGTGGCGGCTCAGCAAGTCATCAACAGAAGGGACCTGTGACGTATATGTAGCACGGACAGTCGGATCTGCTTGGAAGCAACTTTATTAAATGGGTACAGCGAGGAAAACCTTAGTGTAAAGTGCCGAATTTGATTTCCCAAGGACTGCTCATTTTGAATGCAGGGACATCTTATTTATCACATTTTTCTTCACGGGGTATTTAACCTACTGTTTTTGTTGGTGGTTACTAATAATTTTTATCTGATCACTATAAAAAAAATCCCAAAATGTTATCCTCGAGCAGGATAAAATATATCGGCTTGCCACGATTCATTCATACACCGAGAGCATCGAGGCTGCTCCAGTTAGGCACTATGGCATCCGTCACCTGAAATTGTTTGTAATCGTAAATACACAGCCAACCTAAATATCTTACTATTATATCTTTGTTTTTGTGTGTGGAAGTAAAGTTATTTATTTTACTCTAGATGTAAAATATACCGGAAGGTACAACTTCACACTGCATCATCTTTTCTCAAATCATTAGTCTCTAATATGATACCACTTTGTACGCTTATGTAAAATGCTGTATATAGTTTCTCCTCCCTTTTACTGTGTGACCGATCGCTCTTTTTATCAATGACCTCATCTGAATAAATGTATATAAAAGATTTGTGCAAGTTTCATGAAACTGGAACTCAGAGTCACTTCTTGTATAGGACACTGCTAAGTGTAGGCTTTGAAAAAGGACCCTACTTTGGGGAGTTGTTTCTTCTTTCACAGTGCAATGATGCAACATGTTTTTAATAGAAATGAATGCCGAAATAGAGTATAACAGAGTACCCAAATTTTAAAAAAATCGAAGGTGGTGTTTTTTTTTTATTCACATTGGAATTTTTCTTTGTTTGATTTTTTTTCCCATGTTTGCCTAAATATATTGTAACTATTGTGTCACTCAGATACCTTATTTATTTTTTCAATAATAGCCATATATTAGTAAAATAATGTCTGCAAGTTATGTAATAATGATTAAATTATTTCATGAGATACAGATTTCCAAAGTTTGCCATTTGTCGTTCGAGCAGGCATGTTTGGCAATTTTTAGAAAACTAAATAAATTTTTAATAAATATTATTACTTTATATTACAAGCAAGTTGTACCCATAGTTTGTTTGTAAAAAGTTTTAAAATTCTCCTAATTTTATTGTTTTAATTATTCACTTTCAAACTTGCCCCCTCCATCAGTGCGCGTTATTGCAACTGTCCACCTCTCCCTGCCTTACGATTTTTCTTGTCTCCAAATTGTTTTTCTGGTCAAAACTAAGTGTGGATTCGTTTATACCAGACACTAGACAATGTCATATAAAAACATCAGTTGATTTAAAAATGTCAACCAGCCACCCTTTGGTCGATCTTATCTGAAATCACCCTGCTGTATCAATAATGTGGAAAACTGGGTGCAATTTTCGTTTGATTTGATTCATTTATTTCACTCTTAAATGCCCACAGAGGGCTTTACATGGGGGGGGGGGGGGGGGAGCAAATTTAAACAGTCAAAGTAACAAAACTAACAAAAAGACTAAGATGCTTGTGTCGGTTTGAGAATATGTAGAAACAGGATGCTAGATGGTGAAGAGAGGAAATGGCAGATCTGAAGTTATTGGATTCTGGGATGGCTCACAATAGGTAGACGGGAGGTTGTTCCAATCAGTAATAGCCAATTTTAAGGGAGAAATTGTTCATAGATTAGTCCTAGGTGTAGTCACTTGGATTTTGAGTGGATGGTCGGTGCGGGGAGAGATGTGGGTGGCCAGTGGGGAGTATTCATCTTTAAAAGAAAAATTATAATACATTCCGTGCAGGTGGGTAAGACGTGATAATTTTCTCCAGTGCTTTAAAAGAGGGAGATTTAATTTAGCTTTCATTGCGGTAATAATTGTAGACTGATATTTGAGGAGAATGAAACGTGTAGCCCGGTTCAGTATATCTTCTAGTTTTTCTTCTAGATACAACTGATGGGGGTTCCAGACAATGGATGCATATTCGAGTTGAAAACTGATGAGAGAATTATATGCGATGAGTTTTGCTTCTTGCGTGGCCTTATAGAGATGTTGCTTTCAAAATCCCAAACTTCCGTTTGCTCCCGCAGATATGTAGTTTATATGAGGCCCTCTGACAAGTTATGGTAATTGATGCCAAGATACTTGTAGGATGTGACGGCTTCAAGTGGTATGGTAGAAAGTGAACAGTCAATTTCAGTAATGTTTCTTTTCGTAGTGAAGTTAAAAAAGTTGGTTTCGTCAACATCGATCTCCATTTGCCATTCTCAACACCATGCTTAAATATGTGACAAGTCATTTTGTAAAAAGGTAGAGTTGGTTACACTCATTATTTTTCTACTAATCATACAGTTGTCCGTGTATAATCTAATAGTGATCAGTTCAAAAGATCTGGCAGGTCATTTATGTAAATTAAAAACAATGGACCCAGCACAGTTCCTTCTGGAGACAGAGAGAGATAGAAAATTTCAGTGCAACTCTTGTACTTTCTGGAGACTTGGAGTAGAAGCTAGATCGATTTAATTGCATCTGAAAGGGCCAAGGGATATGCGGTTCAAGAGACTGCAGGGAAACACAGGCTTGCAAAACGTCATAACAAACTTGGCGCTCACTGTTTATGGGAAAGGGGGAGAGTTTCAAGTGGAATAAATATTTGTGCGTTCAGTTGAATTTGGAAGCGACTGAACTCTTCTTAAGCTTGTTTTCAGTTTCACACTGCGTGCGAGCAAAGTCGAGGCTACTAACATGAGCAGGCTGACCTAAACAAATCTTGGACTGCTCGAGCCCGTATTCACCTCGAGATCGAACAGAGCCATCACCGTGCGGTTGATGTTGGAAACACTATGAGTGTGGATATTGCCGCACGTCGTCTGCTCTCGGCACACATTGAAGCATGGATTCTCGTGACGATGAGGCTTGTATTCGGGCAAGCTGCGCTATTTACGATGTGAATTTTTGTTCTTTCGAAAAGATTGTATTGTTCCACGAGTGTGGAAATACGCGAAGGCAAGAAATGCCAAACCGGATACTTGCACAGTTTTGCTACTGCAATAAGTGTTGTGACGCAATTCTTTGTTTCAGTTTCGGTGCCATTGCATTCTATCATGGAGCAGACTACTGACGGGAAACGGTGCCTTGTCGGAGGTGGACAACTTGTGAATGCTGGGCACATTATTGAGTGCAACGTTGTGGCCCCAACGACCACGCCGATAAGCCTACACATGGGGAGTTACGTGCTGCAGTCGTCGGTTCTCAGGAAGGATCCCCACATTGCGGATCTGAAACTCACAAACGGTGCCACGATTGATGGACTTTCGTGCACTTGCCCTGCCGGGTGACTATTGTTTGTAACTCCAACCGCCGGAAACGCCTTTAAGGGAATTGTATAATTCGTCCTCCCGATTTTTCTAAATGCTGCATCATAAAACCCTTTATTTTTGCAGTCCCAATTATTCGTAAATTAGGTATAGGAACCTATTTGCGGACTCTAAATCTCGCGAATTCTAGAGACTTGGATTCTGGCCTCAAAACAAGAGAGGTATTCACGTGCCCTTATCCTTTGCTAATTTTGTAATTCTGAGAAATTGGGGGCTCGCGAAGGGTTTTGCAGTAGGCAGTGGAAAAACAATGGCTCGAGCTTCATACGTAGCGCCCATGCCCTTTCGCAAGCTTTTAACCTTAGATCTAATCATGCCTTTTTCATGTAGCGTGATTTTTGTTGAAAATTTGTTTAAGCGAAGTGGCACGAAATCTTCGTCACGCGGAGGGTAAGCAAAATGTATGGTGTAAACAAGCAATTGATTAGGCGCGATAGCCCCTGTTGCTCCTTCGGTAGGCTGACCATTTGCGCCCGACGCACACGCGTCGTACGCGTCGGGCGCAACTGGGGCATCTGTGTGTGCGTGTGCGTCAGGTGCGCCCGACGCACACGCAGACACTGAGTCACTTCCGTTGCAGTCAATGCCTCCTTTAATTTGTCATAGTGTAGAGGGCCTCGTAGGAGTGACGATTCTACAACGTTTCAAAAGTCGGATTCTCACGCATTAATAATATCGTGGAATTCGCATCTTTTCCAAAAACACCGCAGCGGGAGAAGCCACACTAAGGACGATCACTCTGCCCAGCAGCGAGCATCAACGCGCACGCTTTACGCGTACTCCACTTTCGGCCACTCGTTACACTTATGTAAACAGTTTTCTTTTTCCACTTACATCGGTTGTCATGCATCCTTGGTTTGAAGTCTTCGGCGGTGAATTGTTTAGAGAAAACCATTGCGGTGAATCGAAGGCTTCCTCGCAATATCAACTTCGAGAGCCACTCTTTCTTCAGCGCACCAGCCGCTGGATATCGGTGAAAACCGATTCTTACCTCGGTGCAATAGGTATTACACTGAGGCATTGAACAGTATCGGATCATTTTCCGTTAAAATTGCTTTCACAATGATACTGTACGAGGAAGTAAAAGCGATTTTCTGCAGGTTCTTGACCGCGACCGCAGATAACCTAGGGGGCAGCCATCTTCCTATCCCCACATTGCTGATGATGATAGCGCGTCAGTAGCGCCATCTTTAGTTTAATTTTGCTTTTTTTCAACGGTCGCAACGCGTCAACGCGTTGCGACCGTTGACGCGATTGCGGCTACGCAGACGCAGGGTGTGTGGAAAACCGACCGTTGCACTGCCTTGCCACCTTGCTCGGGTTTGCGTCGTTTACGTCGCCACAAGCGCGTCTTGCGGCGCAATGCGCGTCTTCCGCGTTGGGTCTCGTCGGTCTCATCGGGCTTCACAAATTCACTGAGCGATGATCCAATCCAATCCAGAGCCAATGGCAGAGTTTTGTTGAGTTTTACCAGTTTTACGTACTAAGTTTTTACTGCTCCGATTCAGTGGGGGTGTTAACTAGTTGGAATCTCTACAGCTTAATCATGATTCACAGTTTTTTCGTGATCAACACGTCGGGGTAAGTTCCCTCGAAATACACGGGCATTATTAGGTTGCTCCGCCCTGCAGCGGCGAGCCGTCAAACGTCAGCAGCAAACTTGTGTAGCGTGGGCTGTGCTCGATCAAATCGCCAGCTGACTTGCATCGAACTGGCCCACGATTAGTGCGACCCCGCTTCCTCAGTTGTGGGGTTCGCACAATAGGAAAGCTCAGAACGGGTGAACCGGCGATGTTTTATCACCTCCCGAGTAGTGCCGAGCGCTGCTCGCGATCTTGGTAACAGATGTAAACCGAATATTTCTGTGGTCGTGTATTCGTGATGTGATAGCGCTCGGGATCAACCAGCATGCCTACTCCGTGGTTGCACCAAGAAGTAAGAAACACTGGTTGCATTGAAAAGACAAATGAGAAAATAATGATCAATTGCCAGGGAAGTACGCTGTAAACTAACGGTACTTACTTTTCTAAACCCCGAAAAATAAAGTATTCCCAGCTAAGGAAATAATACTACTTTGTGAATTAATTTGTGAAGCTATACCAAGTATTTACAGACGGAGATCATTTTCGCCCGCTTTCGGTTTCTGGTGCCATAGAGCCCCATGTATTAGAAAACTCCATCGGCCACCCTTTTCCCATTGAAGTTTTCAGAAAATAAATTATAACTTTTGAGTAAGGTATCGGATCGGGCTGAAATTTTGGTATCTGGTTGTGACCTCTAGTGCTACCTTTGGGCGGAAAATGAGCTTTCAGCGATGCCTAGTTTATTTTTGTAATAAAAAAGAAAAAAAAACCTGAAAATTTTTTTTCTGACACCCTGTACACGCAACGACTACGGCCACAAGATGCTTTGGCAAGATTTTAGCCTCATGTGCCTTCCTAGACGAGCCAAATATGGAAATGACCAATACGCTTGCTTACCTTCCAATCGTGCTGTGAAAGACCGTTGTGCAACTTGAAATTCCCTACTAGGTGGAAGAGTAAGGGGCTCAACATTACAGAGCATTAATGCTTTTATGAGCAATAAACATTTGTAAGTTGTGCCTATCACATAATCTTTGTATTCCAGTTTATTGCAACCTTCCAAACCATCCCGTGTTTCTCCTAATAATTATGGTTTTGCTTTTTAGAGAGCTTGAAGGGCATCTGCATAGATGTTTTCTGAAGCAGCATTCTACAGGTTCCTGGCAACTGGAAAAAATATATTTTCAATCCAAAATCTGGCTTTTTTTTTGTACAAAAACTGCTAATGGAGGACTGTCTGCATGCAACTTCCTGAGCTGCATTCAACATAAACAGAGAAGCGGGAATATTTGGGAAGTAACGAGCCATCTCGGGCACATCCTCATCAGCAAAAATATTAAGGTTTACAAAAACATAATTTTTGCGAGCTCTGAAATGATGTAAATATGTTTATTGAACAAAAACTTGGAACTCGTAGTTGTGCGGAATGAGAAATCTTGCCTTGCTTCCGGCATCCCGCTTGTCGCATTCTTCCAGGCTGGTCCTCTGATTCCAGTTTCACCGTGTTCTTCTCGGCAAATACACGATTCTGGAGTAAAAACCCATTTGAGTGGTGTCCTCACAGACTGTTCTAGTGCTTGGTGCGAAGGAAGCAATTTATATCTTGGGGCGATCCCCATTTGTAGAGCAGAATCAGAAACTGATCCCTAGAAACACGGTACCACAAGAGGAATGGGTTTCCTGAAATTCATTCTCTACAAGAAGTTTAGCAGATTCAGTTCACAAATGCAAGAAGAAAGAGGCCGGCCAACAAGCAGAAAGGAGGAGGCTTACTCTCCACTCTCCTCGATTTTCTCCTCGCCGTTTTTCCCACAGGAGGAAAGAAGGAAAGAGCCCCTCCTTTTTACATCGCCGTTTAGGATTAGGAATGATTGCTTTAGTGGCCAGTTAGTAGTCACACAAAGAAATGAAGGAGCTTCACCTTCTTTCTTTCCCACTTCCCCCTTCTTGATGCGACTATCTTTTCCTACGTGGTTACGCCTCTGCCCAGACCTAAGCTCACAGAGCGGTGCAAGGCGAAGGAAGGAAGCGGTTGAGTGGTCCGGCCAGCCAGCGCCTCCTCTAGGAGGCGCTGGTCCAGCACATAGCTCCCATCACACCGTCGGTTTTGGGCTGAACAGAATAGAAACTAAAACTGGAGAAAGCCAAGCCGCTCTTCTTCTAGCGTGCTGGCACCTGCTTGCCCCATCGGGTTTCTTGCACGGTTCGTTCATTTCAGCAACTCCCTAGAGAGCATTTTACCGACGGGGGATCATCCAGGACATCTTTTTTTTTTCTGAACAGTAACTTTTTTTCTGCCCAAAGTTTTTACTTTTAAATAGTTCACAGTATTATCTTACCTTTTGTTTTTTTATGGAAGAACGAAATGTGGTTCTTTACTGTTCAACTGCATCAATTACTATAAAACAGACTAATTTTTGCAAATGACTAATTTTAACAAATTTCACCATTTAAAAATATTGAGAAAACTTGGTCACGCAAATACATCGCTCTATCAGAACCAGTAGACACCGAACCACTTTCAATCGTAAAATGTCATGCCCACTAAATATTCCAAATATTCATACTTAGCAAAATACACAAAATTATGTGACTGCAAAAATAGTCGTTTTCAGTACAACAAACGTTGAGATATCTGAAGAAAGAGTAACTAAACAGGCAAGCTGATTGATGTTACACATTCACAAAAGCTGAAAAAACAAAACAACAGAGACTGCAAACGAAGTGGAGGACAAACACAAAATGTCTCAATTAAAACTTTCTGTGTCTGTCCCCCTTCTTCGTCCGTTGCCTCCGGTTTTTCAAAAAAGAGGTATTTGACCATTTCGTGTTTTTCTCGAAGAGAATGCGGTACGCCGGCCTAAAGGAATGCACATGTCAGAGGAGGAGACTGCTGCGGGAGAACAGCTTAGTGTTGTTGGCTTAGGTTGGCATGACAATGTTCGGCTCTATTCTAAAAGAAGCAAATGCTGAAAATGAAGATGATTCACTAAGACTCTGCTGTGCCTCTCCGAGACATCTTGGTATCCTCACACAACCCCTTAATAAGTCTAAACACGGCTTACAATGACATGTGATGCGAGTCGCCATTATTTGTTGGCAACATATCTGCGCTCTTAAAGGACAACTCCGCTTCATTTTTGATATTTAGAAAACTATGTAGCCCTCTTCAGTATCATATAGGAAGACCCCATGTCAAATATTACGATCTAATTCCGTGTATGTATTTAATAAACTAACCAGCAAACTTTCAAATCGGCCAAGTCGCCGAAATCTCCCAACTCTAGCGTGCGACGTGAAGCGAAATCGTCAGCGCAGTCAATGCGACGGAGTTGGAGCGGCCAACGTTGAGCCACTACGTCAGAGGCATGACTACGTCATTCTCACGTTTTGTTTGTTTTTATTTCTCAGAGCGAAATTGAACGATGACGTCATGAATTTCTCCTCCCGGTGTTGGCTGAACGGTGTCCACGTGACCACCGTAACGCGGATGCGCTAGTTTGCGCTACCTTGCGCACTTATCTGTCTGTTTCTCCGCTCCCCCTCTCCTCTTTCGTCTTCTCCCCTTCCTCCTCTCCCCTGGGTCATCACCGTCCCCGTCATGCAAAGCGACCTGCCCGGGTCGCGTGTCCCGTCCCTCGCCCCCACGAACGTCACAAGACCACGTGGTTCGACGTGACGTGGCCATGACTCTCACAACACGAGACCAATGTTGCCTGACGGAACCGAAGTTTCGGTCTCGGTGTCAGCAGATGTTTAAATTAAGATTACACAAATAATATTCCACATTTCGCTAATCCGAGGACGTAGAGCTGTTTAGTAGTGCTTTGTGAAATGGAATCACATGTAAGCCTAAATTTTTTCGGAATTGAGTGGAGTTGCCCTTTAAACTTGCACCGTGCCGCAAAAACTTAGCTTGGCGCATAATGAAAAAAAAAAAAAAAGAAAGAAAAGGATGCACACATATACTCCATGTCACTAGTTTCGTGCAGTACAGGCAAAGGCAACGCCGGACAGGGGGGAAAGGGCAAGCACTAGGAAGGCTGGGGAGGAGAGAAACCTCCTCTACTACATTCCTAATTCTTTCACTTCCTCCCCTCGCCCTATAGAAAAGGAGAAGAAAATCTTTGTTGACCCCTGAGCTGGCAGTGCTGTGGGTTTTACGCTCTTGCCGGACCAATCAGCCACCTCCCTTTCATCACCTGACCCCGCTTCCTGCGCGTGTCTAGGAACGGAAGCGTAAACATCCGGCCAAAGATAGACATACGTAGGACTACAGCCTCCTACCCACCATACTGTCAGCTTAGGAATGAAAGGAGTATGGTCCTTCCCGAAAATAAACTTGTGAGCCCGTCAGAGAATAGCTTGAAGAGCGATCCACGAATCCGAGTGAAACAGTAGCAACAGCCCCTTTCGGTGTTTGTTTCCTGCCACTGTGACTAATCCCTGTTGTTCAGGTTGGGGGGGGGTTATAGATGTTGTAACCCGCTTAAATGCTTGGCATCCGAAAAGGACGGAAAGAAGTGAGAAAAACAATGGAGGGGGAAATGAAGGAAAGGAGATAGATCATCTGCCAGGAAGAATTTATTTTTACATATCGGGCTTTAACCCCTTAACTGGGGACTTTTTGGACCAAAATTATTTTTAAAATCGGGAGTGTTTTTAAAGTCTTTCTTGGTCTCGAAGGTACTATAACAATAATCTCGTAACCTAAAACAAATTTATTTATATCAAGTTGGGGGTGCACCCCGGCACTTCCTACAATCCAAAATGGATCTTTCACCATGCTGGCGTCTTGCCGGGTTGCAGCAGACCCTAAAGTTGATGGTGTTGCCATAAACAACTGTTCCGTTGTGTCATGTCTACTTTTCGTGTTGTATCCCAGGGAGCATTCACTTGAACTCGAGAAATCAACATTGCAGTCGGGGTCCTTGTGAGTATTTGGCAGCAGCTCAGCGATTTCTTCGTCGGTCAAGGGACGCGCTGGTGTTTGCTGAACGCCATTTTCCAAACAAACAGTCCAAGGTGTCATACAGGAGTCTTCAACCTTTTTTTGTGCTGCCAAGTATGCATCGTTTTTAAAACTAAAAATGTTTCCGACGCACGAGGATAAATGGCGCATCCTCCCCACACTAAAACAAGCATGCGTTTCAAGACTCACTTCCCGACAGTAAAGAAAGTGCAGCGCGTCTATAGACGCACCCTCCAAGCTGCGGTAAAAATTGACGCTCGTCTAAAAACGCGCTCCCCAGTTGAGGAGTGACAGACAGATAAAATTCAACATTTATTACACTTGCCCTAAGGCACTCCCATTACTGCTGTGAAAGTTGAGCTGTGCAACATTTCTGGTGAAGGTTCGAGCACCCAGTGATGGAAGCAAAGCAACAGGCCACTGGCAGGGTGGACCTTCTCAGCCTACTTTGCGTGTATCGGATTACCATATCGGATTGCTCGTGTTCATGTCGAATCGCTCTCATGGGTGGGCAGAGGGAAACCCAACCGCCAGAGTCAAGGGAGATGCTATAGCTCCCACGATGGATCCAAGTGTCTCTTGTCTTCTTTAGGCTCCTGAACCACTCTTGCACTCTGGCGCCATCTATCGAGTAATCCTTTAACTCTTCCCGTCCGAGCATATTTTAGTATTATTTACACCTCTCATCGTGGGCTTGGAATAATTACGACAATACTATAAGCGACCGTTTCTCGTAGACTGTGCATAGACTTGATCCAGCAAGTACCGCTGAGCCCTCAGCCTAGTTGTACCCAAATCGAACGGGGTTGCTGGGCTATTTCGTAGAGGGCGCCACTGCATTCTCGTCACTAGAGTGCCTTCATACACACACGCGCTTTTGCTTGAGTGGTGACATCTCAGCCATTTTTTCGCCCAATTGTTTTTTTATGCATTTTGAGGTGCGCGCAATCCGGTGTCACTCAGCTCGAGGACGCAGCTTTGGCTAATGCATAGACGCCATTTTACCGCCCAAGTTACACACAGAATGCACGAGAACGTCTCGCACTGGCTTATTCAGGGCAACAATGGATGTCTTCACCCTGAGACAGACAGACATGTAGGCACCCTACTCGCCACAAGTGGTAACGGGCAGTTGTGACGGTCAGTCAAACGCATATGTGGGGACCAGCTTTCAACGTTGTGCTGACGGCAGTGGTGCCTCCGCCGTTCCCTCGTTGCAGGGACGTGTTCATCGAAAAGCACTGGAAGAAGGTGATCCACCGCTCGGTGTGCGACTACTTCTTCGAGGTCCAGAAGAAGGTGGCGTCCCCCGAAGAGATTCCGCCGGTGATCTCAACCCCCCACCACTACCTCATCAACATCTTCCGGAGCAAAATGTTCTTCGTGGCCGTCACCATGTCCGAGGGTGAGCGTGGCACTTTGTTTCTCAGAAACTTTCTTCAAAATTATTTTTAAAGAGTCCACAGAATATTGACTTCATACTTGTTTAATCGGATTTTCCCCCTTTGTTTTAAGGGGGGACACTACCCAATAAAGTGAATGTTTGAAACACTTTTCCGATTTAAATGACATTTACAGGGCTTGTTTCTGTTAATGTTGAGAACATTTCTGCCAAATTTTGTTAACCTGGCTGAAGTACAAAAGAAGTTGCAAATGGTCAAAGATGAAAGTGGGCAAATCTATGAAGGAAAACTATAGTTTTGAAATTACTTATAAATTTGTCATTTTTATGTTTTATATTGTTTTATATATTTATGACAGTTCAGAGCAGATAGCTGGGGAGCTATATTTTTATATTAAACCATATTTTATGACAAAAAAACCACATAAACACAAATACTGTTTTTTAGATTTCCATCCTTTGTTCAAAATTTCAGTTCTTGAGCATGAAAACATGAGAAAAATAAAAAAAAAATACATGCTCATAGCTATCGTCTCCTTAAAATTTCAACCCAGAAATACTCAGAAAATTGAATCCAAGTTAAGTAATAACAACACAATAGTTTTCCTAGGGTGAAATTTATGTGAAAAAGCGGAATGGAGAGAAATGTGTTTGAAGTGCTCCAACCCCTCCACCTTTTTTTTAGCATTGGTGGACCGAAAATAATTTATAAAAAAATTAAGTATGCAGTGTAAACTAATGAAACTTTCTGGGAATACTTTCTAGATGTGGTGGATTTCATTTTTTAAAATCAACTTTTTTTGCAGAAATAGTTTTTTCTGGGAAGTGTCCCCCCTTAACTAGATTTCATGCAGAAGAGCTTGATTAGACATTCTCCTATTGTAATCAACAAAATGGCGACTGCTGAAGGGTGCTTTCAGTTCTAAACCTTAAGTTGCTACATAAACAGCACCGTTGGGCAGGAAGGGGTTCATTTCTGGGCGAGATTAGCAACTTGCTAGTTTAAAACAGGGCGAAGAGTATAGACCCTTTGCAAAAAGGGCTCTCCGGCCGCCATCATTTTGCGACTCAAGCTACCCCTACCAAGCAGAAATTTCTGCCACCCGCCTCGGCTGTGGAAACCCGGTCAGTGCGACTCCCCACCTGCATTGTCATTTGGAGTTTGTCTGTCAGCTTTCCTTGGAAGTTTTTACTTTGTTTGTTTGTTCAGGATGCTTACCCTTTTTGTGTTATCCTCCATTTTGAGAACCAGAGAGTACCAGGGCTTGCAGCCTGGTCGGCCTTCGCAGGAAACAAACAAAAAAAAGTGAACGTCAAGCAGCCCGCGACGCGAGCCGTTCAACGTTTTTCGGAGATTATTTCTGCCGAGATAATCTCCAAAAAGCCGTTCTAGCTATATTCCCGGTCTTCGTTAAAAAATAGCTGATTGGGTCAGGTCTGGGGCACGGGGACAGAATAGGCACGTTCGTTCATTTGCTTTGGTGCTCTGCAAAAAAAGCATCATCAGCTCTCTTCAAAACGTGCCTCAAAACAAGCCGGATTCCATCCCATCGTCGTGAAGTGGCTGTCGTCGACACTGTATATTAGATATGCCGCGTTATTTGAGACCTTTTTCAAACCCTGTTCAAATGAAGCGGCACTGCTGGGTGCGTACAGTATGTTGTTCGATTAATGAGACTCGTTGAGTTTTATGTTATGAGCGTAGAATGCCCGTGCATTTCGGCTATCCTGTGTGGTCAAATATTTTAGTCAATTAAAACCTTTGTAAATTGACACGGCTGAGTGTATGGTGTCGCAAAAGGTCAACATAAAATGCAACAAACATTCCAGTTGCATTTGTTTTGTCATGCATGGACTTGCCAAAAATAGCTTTGATTTGTTTGTTTTTGTTCACCAAAATAGTACAGTGCTTTCTTAAAAAAACTGTGAGAAATTCTATTTGCCACAGAACACAGGACAAAAAAGAAAATGCGGCAATTTAGCTGCCACCTGCGTCCGGAATTGCGCTACGCATGCTGCCATAGGCCACTGATGAGAGAACCCACAGCCCAGTGTAGTCTGGCAACACTGACATACACTCTCCAAACCAGGGACACACGTTGTAAATCACTTTGTTTGAGACTGACGCCGGAAAGGTCTATACAAAGGCCATCAAGTTGGAGGAATCTTATGGCATCGTTCAGTGTGCAACTTTCATAACCTTTTAATTGAGAGTTTTTTTTTCTGGTGTACCTGCTTGATGAATTTCCTATGTGCCAGTCTCAGAGAGCATTGTAGTTTATATTTAGTTCTTGTGTGCATAGCTTAGGTGCTCCAAGGTTGAGTATGGCGGAGCAACCATACACTGCAAAAAGAAGTGTGGCAATCGAGAGAGTATGCAGGCAAACTTGTGGAGATTTTAAACATAGAACACAAAGACTTGGACCTGCATGGCGACATCGATAGCCCAGGTACAGGAATATGTATTTAGAGTATCTAACGGGCAACGATTTTGAGATGCGAGGCTCAGAAAACGTGACCATAATGTCAGATGTTTGATTTCTGACATACAAATTAAAGGAGAGGGTTCACATACCATGTAATTAGGGGGAAAAATGCTTCAAGTTTTGCTCCTTTGCCGTGTTTATGCAAGGCAGTACTGTGCTTGAAAATTGCGCACCCCACTTTTTGGATGTTCCCTCGCTTTACTTAGCACATAACGCTGACAAAAAAGAAGAAAAAAAGAACTGTTTAGATTTTTTACAAACAATGGGTTGTCATTTTGTGATTATTTATAATAATTTAAGGCAGATCAAGATGCTCCACCTGACACGGGTGTTCGATTTCAAATGAACTCACCTTTGCACCTTCAACGACTGCTCATATTTTGTGCGGGGTAGGAGCCTTTCATATTGGCTCGAATAATTGCTACATTGTTTACGATTGTGGTCTGTGTGTCACCTTTTCCTGTTGATATTCAAATGGGGCCTAGGGAATGAGGGCGCAGTTATAAGGTCTTTGGTTTAAAGGCCCTCTTCACTTCCAAGTGAGAAGGATGTTTTACTTGCAACTAGGTGTGTTACCTTCCCAGAATCTAGTGCAGATCACGTCTTCTGGTGCAAACCGTTGTGGTGCACACTGCACGGCCATTGTTCATAAACGGTGCAGGAACAGTTAGAGTAAATGGAGGTGCAGTTGAACCTCGATTTAACGAAACCCGATTTTACGAATTTCCCGATTTAACGAACAAATTCGGATTCCCCACGCATGTTTAGCGCGAGATCTCCCTTCCTCGATTTTACGAAGTTCCCGATTTAACGAAATAATTAGCGGGTCCCGGTGACTTTCTTAAATCGAGGTTCAACTGTATTGTATTTGGAAAAAATTGTAGACACCTCAAATGGTTTTGTTGTGGCGTCTGAAAACAGGTTTCTGTGATTTTTGAAGAACTTCAACGGCATGGGAGTGACATATTCTTCTTTTTGTTTTTCTTTTCAGTGCCCCCCCTCTTTGTTATTGAATTCCTGCACAGGGTAGTGGACACCTTTGCAGACTACTTTGGTGACTGCACAGAGTTCCTGATCAAAGAGCACTATGTTGTTGTCTATGAAGTAAGTAGCAGTCCTCCTGTTCTTGTTTGTGTCATGGCACACAAACCTTTGTGTGCCAAGTGCTTATTTAAGCATTCATCAGGGCCAACTGGGATTTCAGGTTTGGATTTTTGAGAAGGAGCCCCTTTTGTAGGAACCTCAAGGTAGAAGATGACCTGCAAGAGGGACGGGGAATGAAAATAATGTTTAGGAGAGCTTGGTGGATGTTCCTGGATTTAATCTTTTTCCTGCGACAACTGGAAATGGGGGGAAGGTTCTCTTTCCTGCGTTGTTTCACGAGGAGCTGGCTTCTTTTCAGTGCAAGTCTTGCTGTTAAAGGGCTTCCAGACAGGCGAACTGAGGAGGTGTGGAAATATCTAATTTGTGGCTGTGAATTTAATACAGTTGCCGACCAATTTATCGGATGCCGATAATTCAGACTTGTTCAATATTTCGGACCTTAAAGACCGACGACCACTTCGCGCTTTCCACTTTTCCCTCGCTTCCTCCCCTCCCTCCTTCTACCTTGTTGACCGTTGCCGTTTCCTCCTCCCCCATGGTGACAAGGACCTTCTGCCTTGCAGAACCGTGAGTCTGGTCGTCGGCCTTTAAGAAGGATCCGTGACTTACTCGATAAAAATAGTGCATATTCACGACCAATGTTTCGGACAGCTTGAAATCCATGTAGTGCTAAGTCCTACCCCGAGGTGATGCTATACGGCTTTTCTTTTCTCTAGCTGCGCGTCATTATCATCGTCATCGTTACCATTTTGTGTCCATTCGCCATTGCAGTCGTGGACTTGCACCTCTCATGTCGTCTCGGTGACTCGTGTGTTCAGGCGACGCTGGCTTGGGCATCATGGCCCCATCTGTTCTTCCACCATCACAATGTGTCTCTAAGAAGCGTGGAAAGTGCTCGACCATAACGCTAGAAAAGAAGGCAGTGATTCTCAAGCTAATAGAAAGTGGCCGAGCGCAAACGGAGGCATAACCTTGTAGACAACCTGGGGATCCAAAGTGTTGGGTCAGGTGGCCCGCATGCCCAATCGTGCATAGTCATTTCCGCCGAGAGGGGGCCAAGTACATTTTGCCACATAGGCGGCGCTCCACTGCTGACAAAAGGCCATCGCAGCGGATGCGCAGGGGGCTCTTGGGATCATGGCGTGGGCGATGACAGTCAATAAATGACTACGTGCTGTTTAGCCAGTGCGTCGTGTCATTCTGCGAGACGGGTAGCAGCAAGGGAATTTCCACAACCTGAAACAAGGTGTGCTGGCGTTACCTGAAGCAAGGCACTATTTATGTCTTTTTGAATCCCGCTTAGACGTAAGAAAAGCAAGTTTTATAATCTGGTGATTTTTCAGACTGCTCTATTAGAATGTTTTTTAGGTCCCTACGAAGTCCAAAAAATTGGTCGGTGTTTGTATGAATATTAAAATTCGACTGCAAACTGAATTCAAACCTTTTTATAATACAGATGTGTCGTGAATATAACGTCCACCCATGAACGTTATATTTGAGATTTTAGTACTAGCGCTAAATTGCGACTATGTACATGATGGAAATCGCGGCATGAGCAGAGTTTGGCTGGGCTTGTGTTCTGGCGTTTTAAGGCGAAAGCCTTATAGTCTCATCGTTTAGTCAACCTTCAAAGTCCTTGAGCCAAAACACGTCGGCGACACGACAGGTACCAAATTGTTTACGGGACCACTCGAGAGAATTAGAGGCAGTGAAATTAAGGAAGATGACAAAGCGAATTAAGAGGAAGCAAAGTTAATCGAGAGGAATTGAAGGGAAGTAAAAGTAATCAATGGGAATTAAGACGGACTACAAAGTGAATTAAGAGGAATTGATGCGAACTAAGAGGAATCAAAGTGAATTAAGAGTAATTGAAGAGAAGTAAAAGTAATCAATGGGAATTGAGAAGGACTATAAACCAAATTAAGAGAAATTAAAGTGAACTAAAAGGAATCAAAGTGAATTAGAGTGAATTAAGAGGAATTAGAGTGAATTGAGAGGAATTAAAGAGAAGTAAGAGGACTATGAGGAATTGTGTGCGTGAAACCTGGAAATAACATGAAACAAATAAAGGGAATGTTAGAAAAGAGAACATGGAACAAAGTAAATCATGTGTCTGTTTTTAATGCAACGGCGCTTGGGCCTTCACCTTCAAGTCGTCTTAGGGATAACATAAGAGATCCTGTTTGTTTGTCTTTGTTGTCGTCATCGTGAGTCTGCTTCTTGGAGGCAACAGGATATTTTACAATGATGTTAATTGAACATGGAAACTTTAATAAGTTATCGGTGTAATTATTTTTAAGAAAACATACCTATGAAAAGGAGCAGTTTTATTACATGAAACCTTTTGCATACTTGTATTAAAGGAAAAGCTAGTTGGATGGAACATAATGTAACGTGACAAACAAAGCAATGATTACCCTTTTCATTTGAATATAGTTTGATGTTTTCTTTTCCAACACTATCTTCGAAAGATAAGTACAAAGTATAATCAAACACAAAAAAAATGTCATACAATAGTGAAAAAAAAAACAAAATATTTTCAAGCCCACTGAGTCAATCTAAAGGCTCAGACAAACTATCAGCTGTTTCTCCTAGCACGCTGGTGCAAAGGAGTGAAGCCTGACTCATGTCCACCGGTATTAAGCAGTAAAGCTTGACACCAGTGCACTGGTGCACAGAAGTTAAGCTTGATGCAAGGAGTCTGGGATTCTCAGTGCATGACTTGTAATTTTAGAATACTGTAAACAACTATTTTTGCTAGCTTCATATTTCAAGGATTTTTCAAAGTGATGGTTTCAGAAATATTTTGTTGGTATAAAGTTTCGCGACACAGGAGGGACGTATTAAGCATTCGTCGCCGTGAATTGTGCATTCGTGGTATTAGTGTTGCACAAATTTGTGCAACTGCAAACTTTGTGGAAGTTAGGTCCTCACAAAAATTAAGTGATCTATGGTATCCTAAAAGCCGAATACTTTGGACAGTAAAATTGTCCTGCAAATTGAATCAAATAGCAAACACTATTATTAGAGAAATGATTGAAGTTTGGAATATTCGAACATGTTTACAATTTTGTGCGTGTCTTGCAGTTGTTGGACGAGATGCTGGACAATGGGTTCCCCCTGGCCACAGAGTCGAACATCCTGAAGGAGCTCATCAAGCCACCCAACATCCTGAGGACCCTGGCAAACACCGTCACTGGAAGGACCAAGTGAGTGCACAATTCCCAGTTGCACATTGCCAAGCACACGTGGCATTGCCAACAAAGCTAGGCATGCTTGCAATGACATCTTACTGACAAACAGGTCTTCAATAAACAATTGAGTTTCTTGGCACTGACAACATACTGCCCATGGCTTGCCTTCGACACCCTGCAGATGGCTGTCATAAAATTAAAATAAAGGTGTGTGAAGCTTTATTTTCAATAATTAGCAAACGTTTGAATGGTCTTGGTAGACTTTTGCATTGGGTTCTTTTTAGCTTTAGTGCTTTCCTAGCTTGCTGTCCTGAGTTCACATGTTATACTGTCGAGACCGGTTATAATGAAATCAACAGAAATCGGAAATCACTTAGCTATTTCGCTATAACCGACTTCGGTTAACGCAGTGCAAAAGGGAATGGGAAATCGTGATAATTTCGCTGTAGCCGCTATTTCGTTATAACCAACTTCGTTATAACCGGTCTTGACAGTATGTTCCTCCATTCGCTACTGTCCTGTAAGTCTCTAGGATGTCTTCCTGCAAGCTCTGCAGAAAATTAGACCGGTTGATGGCCATCACAAAGAGGTGCAGGCTTTTTGCAGTGATATAGTACCGTGCTACACTGCTTACGTTGCTCTAACATTGTTGGCTTGTAGCTTGAACTACATTTTCCAGAAGCACTTAGTAGTGAGTCAGGGTCGATGTCTACAAAAGCAGCTTTGGTCACTGACAGAATCAGAACGGCAGGAAAAGTATGCGGAGGGCAAGTTCGTCTGCTTCTTGCGCAGGGGGTAGCGGTGACGTCAGAACGCCGAGCCCTGATTGGCTGATCGCGACCCCCTATCTGAGCGTCGTCTGCTCTTTTGCAACGTCGTCTGCTCGCAACGTCGTCTGCGTCTGTCTTACCTTTCCTGCGACTTTCGGAAGCGCAGAGGCCAGATTCACGAAACGACCTTACGCCAAAATTGTGCGTAAGACAAAACTTAAAGGAGCTGTGCAACAATTTCAGGGCTTTGCTTAAATAATTGTGGAAGTTGATGCCCGACACTTCTGCAGTGAACTACAGAAAACAGATTTTGCCTGGATACCCTAGTTTTTATTTTAAAAAATGAAAAAAGATCCAGGTTTTTGCCGCCTCTCAACTCGTGCATCGTCTTCCGGGTCACGTGCACAGTGACGTCACTTGAGTAGGCGCGGAGTTCCGGAAAAGTTCTCTCTTTAGAGCCATCCGCGAGCAGCGAGAACTCATCCGCTCGTGACCGCGTGACCACCCGTCCTTGCCCGTCCGGCGCTGTCCTCCTCCCCCTCCGGCTTCTAGCGGCTGTTCGCGGTTTTGTGGACCTAGGATAGATGGCGCCACTAAAACTCCGTATAATAAAAGTTTTGTCGATGATACCAGGGTTTTGACGCATTTATATATATGTTGGAACGACAAGATTTATAAAAAAGTTACCTTTTATCGAGCAGGTATTCGCACAACTTGCTATCTTTCTTACAACTACCCAAGTGACGTCACGCCGCTTGTTTCTCATGGCCGCCGCTTGTGGCTGCAGGTCGGGAAATATTCCAAGTTTTGCCTCGCTATTACGCGGCGGAATCGCAACATTTCGATGAAAAGAGGTGCGTTTTCTGCCATTTGTGACACAGTGAACAATATCAAAAGCAGAGAATGCCAATTCTTTCAACGTTGAAATCGTTGCACAGCTCCTTTAAGAACAAATTCGTATTCACGAAACGAAATTTTCGTAAGTTTTGCGCAGGTTACGACGAAATCCTACGGCACCTCCGAAACTGTCTTACGCACTTCTTACGATCAAATCAGCATGGCCAACAGCGTCGCGGTCGCGACGACCCACGGACGTTTATTTTTCTACCTGCGCTTCTGACGCGTCCCGACTTCAAGCAGCAAGAAAAAAATTAAGAAGTACTTGAAACAGACCACGACGAACAAGAACGCTGGATCCACAAACACCCAGGAAAAGCTCCAACGGCCTCGATTCCACCGAACGCGACCAAACGAGCTGGGCAGTTAGGCCTAGCAGGCGCTCCGCGACTCGGCGACCGTCTGCCCACGACCGGCTGGCGTGCTGAATGGAATATGCCCGCACGACCCTTGTGAACCCTTCCCGTATTATACTTTGATCGCTGACCTCAATTTTAGATTAAGAGGTCAATTTCTTCCTCTTGTTATCTCCTTGCTTCCCGAGGCAACGGTGACTCTCGCCGGTGAAAAAGCGGTGAATCTCCGACAGACGCAGAAAAGGTAAAGCAGCCATCGCTTTGACTAGCAGACGTAAAGCAGACGACGTTAACTGCGCCAACCGCCGACGCCGTTAAAGAACGAGGGGCCTCGCCGCACACGAATGGAGGGAAAAAGTATTTGGGAGGGAACTTGCAAACACTAACACGCTCACTCTCGGTTCTAAGCAAACAAACCTCGGCGCCCCGGGACACCTCGCCAGTGAGTCCTTTGACTTCCCTCCTTGATGCGCGTCTGCTAGTTTTAGACAAAAACAACGTACTGCTCGAGTTATTTCGTCTGCCCTTTCTTAAAGGCGAAGTCAAGTTCGCTCCGAAAGTCGCAGGAAAGGTTAGACAGGCGCAGACGACGTTGCGAGCAGACGACGTTGCAAAGGAGCAGACGATGCTGAGATAGGGGGACGCGATCAGCCAATCAGGGCTCGGCGTTCTGACGTGGCCGCTACTTCCTTTATCATGCGCAGAAGACGAAAATGAGCCCACTTGCGAGGCGTTTGCCTTTGGCGCGCCCTTCCTGACTTTGCTAATGCTTTGAGCGTCTCGTGAAACTCGAGCACGCAACTACGGAAGGCAATGAGCGCAGGCGGTCAGACGTCGGAAAGAGATTTGTCATTCGCATCCTGGCAGTGACTGTAGACCATTTCAATTATGATCCTCCGTTTGCTGCCACCTTTCTTTTGTGCGCCGTGGAACTCGTTTTGAGTGTGCGCAGAAACCGTCTGCTACGGAATAGCAGACGCTGCGCATGCGTCCATGGCCCAACCACTCAGCATTTTTCTCTCGGGTGATAAATGCCAGAAGGACATACTGTAAGCTACTTTTGGGGGATGTAACGTAGGCAGTTTAAGGGAGGGTTCGTTCCCGCTGACACGTCTCCTCGTGCTGCACCAGCCTGAGCTCCACGCTCCCGACGGGCCAGCTGTCCAACGTGCCCTGGCGCCGCACGGGCGTCAAGTACACCAACAACGAGGCGTACTTCGACGTGGTCGAGGAGGTGGACGCCATCGTCGACAAGAGCGGCTCCGTCATCTCGGCCGAGATACAGGGATACGTGAGTGGGAATACTTTCCTCTTGGCGCCGCTCTGCGGATGAATGGACGGCCATCCTCTCTCTGTAGTGCGCCTAGAACGAGTTTTAGATGGTCTGTCTGGTGTTCACACTGCCCACGCTTCAGAAAGGGTCCCGAAGTGGTTACAAACGACGGTTGCCTGTATTAGTTTCGGCAAAAAGCACGAGCAAACGGGAGTGTCGCCGTTGCCACTGCGTCCTGACTCTTGGCTGCTGAAGTTTCTGTGGACCATGGAGGTAGGAAGTTAGCGGATGCGACATGACGGCACGAGAGGTGAAGCCAGAGGTGTGGAGGGACACACTCCCATTAGCGACCAAAACCTAGAGACGGACGAAAAGGAGAGCTATTGGTGCCAAGTCAGCTCTCTTTTATGTCCGTCTCTTGGTTTTGGCCATCATCGGGGGCTAGTCCCTCCACACTTCTGGCTTCACCTCTGGTGGCGCCATGTCGCCTCTACAAGCTTACTACCTCCATGCTGTAGACTGCCGAGCTACATGGTGACCTGCAGCCAAACGGGTGTATCTCGTATCCACCTTTGTTGCTGTGTCACCACTGGCGTCACGGCAAACAAAGGCGTGACACTTCGTAATGTTATTGGGCAGAAGTCGAGGGACAACTTTCAGGGACACAGTAAATGCACCGGTTGAAGTCTCATTTCAGGCACCATAGTGTGGTGCCCGGGATGTGTCTGTGACTGGAGTCTTCACCCCGTCCGCATTTGTGACCTCTCGGTATGCATCCAACGACGTTGCATTGATGCCGTGCTGGCGTTTTCCGCCGTTTTCCCTCTCATTTCGGCCGCCTCAGAACGGCAGGGCATAGAAACAGAAGTTAGTAGTCTCATCGGAACCGGACTGCTGGAGAGCCCTTAGTAAGCGCGGTGAAGCATCAAAACATCACTTGCTAGGTCGGTACGTGTAGCCTTTTTTAGCTTTATTTTTGTAGGAAAGTGCCTGTGTCATGCGTGCTAAAACTGGATCTTTTAGGTGAATGCGAGTCATGACCTCTTTATTGCGCCCAAAGTTGACGAGCAATTGAACAACCTCAGTGTGTCGCGGGGAAACGGACACCTCTAACCCTTTGTCGCCTTCCTTCTGCTCTTCTGTTGCTCTGTTTCTTATTCTTTCTGCTGTGACAACCGGCATGAGCGCTTACGACTTGCTGATCCCTGTGCCCGTCTTTACTTCTGTGGGTCGAATGGACTGCTGTCCTTCATCTGTGGCAGTGGGTATGCCCGTACTTACTACCCAGGGAGGTAAAAAGGAAGTAAGAAGTAAAAAAAGGGAGTAAAAGGGTACAAAGGTAAAAAAGGAGTAGGAAGGTAAAGAGAGAGTAACAGATAAAAATAGGGGGAAGAGGTAAAAATAGTTCATGAAAATTACAATTTTAATGACGACGATGACAAAATGTAGGAATTCAAGTCTTAGCGGTTGCTGCATGTGAATGCGTGTGGCCCACATTGCCGGCATTGTCACGTAGAGACGATGGGAAACATTAGCCCATCTGAAGTGGCCCTTAAGGACTTGCCAGCAATCAGGTTCCACTGAAACAACTGTTGTCTCCCGCCGTGCTTCGCCGTTCCAAGTTTTCCAAAATGTATGGGAAGGTGGCAGACCTCTTTCTCCGTAATTTTATTGCACTCTATGACCACGCCAGACCTGCTGGGTTTTCTTGTGCCCTTGTCTCCAAATCATCTTTCACGTTTTGCCAACTTCTAGAATCAAACCCTCATATATTCAGAGTGTTTCACCAGCTACTGAGAATAATCTTAAAAAGATAAGAGTGTACTTCAAGTAAATAAATTCTTCATTTGGGATGGCATTGTGAACTGCGGTGAACGCCAGGTTACAGGTGTAAGGTGATAATTAGAAAATGAATGGCCTTTAATTCACTTTAGATAAAGCCATAGCTGTTAAAATTCAGACAACTAAGTCTTTCTCTATGCTATTTTATGGTAAATTTAAGACACGGGGAGGCTGCGATACTGGAACTAAGATGCAACGGAAGTCCCACCTAGAATTGACGTCAGCCACTTAAGGGGTGCAATTGCAAGTGATCGGAAGCCGATCTGACTGCGTTGACTTATCTAAGGGCCGTGCGGTTGTAGATAAACCGCGTTGCACTCTAATGTCTCGGCTGCGCAGCTTTTGGCACAGTTTCGGTATGGCAAACTTTTGATAACCCAACTTTGCCATTGAAAAATGTGGAGATCTTAGTTTTCTGACTTCTAACTACAGTGCGATCCACCTATAACGATAATGAGGAAACCCAAAAATGCAATCGTTATAACCGATTATCGTTGTACGTGGACTAGAAACTGGTCGTTTCTAGTCTAGAACTTCTATAAACTGATCATTATAACTGGTATATCGTTATATGTGGTATCGTTATAAGTGGATTGCACTGTACTGCTATAACATATTTGGATGACATAACAATCTTTTTATGGTCACCTTGAACAAATGGGCCAACACACTTAAGTAAGTGATATACGTTTATTTCTTACGTGCGTTTGTCTATTTGTTAATGTTGGCCATTTGATCGAAGTACCAATAGGACACGTGAATAACATTCTCTTTATTTTTGCTGTTCCAGATGCTTAAACATTGAACTTAATTGTTTTAATGGTAGTGTTGTGCACATACACATTTTATTGGATTTGTTTAGAATTGTATGCTATTCAATATTTGCTTCGAGACAACTTCTAATATTCATACTTTCCGAAGTATTACAATTGACGGTCACATGTAGCATGTTTAGTCAATTTAAGAAATCACATTTAAAGGGATACTACAACGAAATTTCGGCGCTCATTTTTTTGGTCTATATGTGTTCAAAAGAGCAGTATCACATGGAACATACCAATATCTTGTTAAAAAAGTCTCGAAAAGGAATTTTAAAACGAATTAGACGATTAGCAAAGAGCACCTGGTGGATGTCGCTAACGCCTCGTTTGTAATGCTCGTCTAGGAACCTTGACAGCTAGTGACGGAGGTTGTCTCGTCTTCGGCCACGACGAGAGAAGGGGGGAAGGAGGAACTCCCCTCTTCCCGAGAATCCCTTTTGTGTGTCGCAGAAGTCGCTATTGTCCCCCTACAAGATTATAGAAGATTAACCCGTCACTCAAAATTCATACAAAAGCAGCCGCTTCGGTGGCTGGAACGACTAGGCCATCCTCTCGACGTCAGCCTCCCCGTAGCTTTGCTCGTCTTGAGACGACCTACGTCACGATTGCGTTGGATGTCATGTGCTCTAAGCTGGGCCTTCTCCGAGCGCTTGCCAGAGTGGGCCGTTTATAACGAAAAATACAGCCACCAGGATCAAAATACAAACGTACGATTGCCATTTACGGATATTGTGGATCATATTCAACCTATTTTTGAACACGACGGGAATATTTCAAATTTCGTTGAAGTATCCCTTTAAGTTTGTGTTAGCATGGTAGGCTTGTACATTCTCGACTCTAGATTAATGTTGAAATTGCAAATGCTATTGGCAAGCAACATTTCTTGCATTGGCAAGAAACGGGTTATGCCTGGACCTCCGGGCTACCTAGGTTCATTTAGAAAAGAAAACAACTCGTGCTGTAACACTTCAATGTTTCAAAAGCAAATATTAGACCAAAAACATGCCACTTCCCATTCCCTTCACAAAACCCACTACTTGCTCGTGCCTTCGTACCGGTTTTTTTTGTCCGACGATCAAATCTATACCGTATCACGGTAGCATGTTGAGTGAGTTTCAGAATTAGAATAAGCTGGATGGAATTAAAATGCCACACCATCCGCAGTTTCTACGAGTATTTCCTTCTAATCGACGGAAGATGAATGCGCCGGACTCGTATAAGAAAGCCAGTCAAGCCATGCTCATTCGTCTGAATTGCTGGCTAAGTGATGGCCTTTTCTGGAGTAGAGCGTCGTACCTTCGAAGCTGAAGCCTCCGCTGCCTTGACCGTCTTTGATGGTGCCTCACGATACGGGAGCACGAAGTGGGCCTTCTGTGATTATGGAGCTACCTAGATGCAATGTGGTGTAATATGATGGAAAGTTGGGCGAGTTAGTTGTGCATGCTTAATGAAAAAGTTAGACATTTATCTATGTAGATGCATTTCCTGACGAGCCTCCTCCTTACATTCCAGGTCGACTGCTGCATCAAGCTGAGTGGCATGCCAGACCTGAGCCTGACCTTCGTGAACCCTCGTCTTTTTGACGACGTCAGCTTTCACCCATGCGTCAGGTTTAGGCGCTGGGAGGTGAGTGCACCTGCGAGCTTGTGTGCCAAGGCAGTGGAACAGTAAAGGCCTCACGTTTCGGTTTGAGCGTGACAGGGCGACCACCTGTTACTGACGAGAAACTGCACTGGTGACATATTGGGTAGCCCTAGAACTCTTTCCATCTGTGTATATTATTTCCCAATTTTTTTGCATCATTGTTTCATTATGGGCTTGAAATAATTCAGACAATGTTATGAACGGCCTTCTAATACTTGCATGATGAAAGCACTTTATTTTTCTAAAAAAAATTATGTATATTTGGGGAGCACGTTCATTATTTGGGGTAAAATTTTGTGCCTTAACACAATTCGCGTAGACATCATTTTAGGTGCCCGTCCGACGGGCACATTATAGTGGCACGTCTCCACTGACGGAGGTGCACCCACGGCTGGTTGTAGGTGCATCACAGTAAGCTTGCTCTACAGAATGCAGACTTTTTTAAGAGAGCCTTTGGCTTTTTAAGAGAGCCTTTGCCACAGAAAAAGAGTTCTACAAAATTCGCTCCGCACAAAGAGTGACGCGAGCTTTCCTCGACATAACCACTTTCACAACTTCACTATCCGAAGGAAGACCACAGATGATGGCGTGTTCACCGACATCGGTGTATTCAACAATTGGAAGATCTCTGGAGGCTGGGCACTTCCTCAATCTCAGCTTTGTTGGCCGTGTGTGCCACTCGATTATGCCGTCGATCGCTTCCGCAACTTCCCACTTGACGCCATGATGCGCGCTTCTGCTGCCATGCTTTGCTCGGATAGGCCCGACCTGGCTCTTGGCGGCTTTCTTGACTCTGTGGCTGTCTGGGTTAGAGGCAGATTGATACTCATGGAGTCGAAAAATGAGAATGCGTTCATTAAGTGCGGGGAAAAAGAAATCCAAATATTGCCGACCGTTGTGAAGGCTGCATTCATTATGCGAGTAAATACGGTAGTTATGCACAGATTGGAAGTGTCTTTGAGCTGCCTGATAGATGTCGACAGTGTCCCCATCAGTTTTCTCGTCGTTAGTGGATGCAGTCACACCCAAATGCAAATGTGTAAACACCAGCCTTAATTGTGCAGCCAGATCAGATTAAATGATCTCGTAAGTGTTTCCTGTCACGGAAACCTGGCTTTAGTCTCTGAAATACGCCTGCATTTCTCAGTTTTGCTGAGCAGTTTGTGAGATAATGATGGGGGGGGGGGGGGGGGGGGTGTGGAGGAGTGTGGAGATAATGATGGAGGGGTCCTATTTAATAGTTAAAGAAAGGGCAAAGTGATTTTAGAGCTTTGTTTTAGGCTGTGTTTTCTGAAATCATAACTCAAGTAATTTTTGGTTTCAAAGATTTGGAATATGCGAAATCTAGAAAGCAGCACGATGGGAGCAAAATGGCGTCACGCAATACCCTTCCCAATATGACGGCAAGAGAAGCACTTGCCTCTTAATCAAGCCTTATACACAGTTTAAATGTCTGCCATCGTGCAGTAGGAGGCAAACTTCCTTTCCAGATAGATTTATGTCTAGACACGTTGTGTGCTCAGACCTTTGATGTCCGTGTGGAGAGACCACTAGTCCATTTATCTAGTTGAAGAAAAAAATTAACTGAAGCATTTCCTTAAGTTAAAGAAATGCAGAAGCCCTGCCATCCCCTTACAGATGTGTAGCACATTGTGTTAAAAATTGTTTGACATTATAGTGTATGAGGGAGAAAAAGTGTGAATCCCAAAACAGGGTGCAAGCGGCCACGTTGAATTATGTTTCAGTCTGAACGGGTGTTGTCCTTCGTGCCTCCTGACGGCAACTTCCGCCTCATGTCCTACCACATCGGCTCCCAGAGGTGAGAGCTCATCATCGTCAATATTATTATTATTATAATCATAATAATGGTAAGAATGTTATTGTAGAACCTGGTTGGTAAATTCCCGGTTCATGTGACGTGTCCTGGTTGTTTATGTTCGTGGCTGCCAGTCCTACTTTGGGGCAGGCAATCGGCACGCTGCATGTGTCGCTCCTTCCCAACATTTTAGGAAGGAGGGTAAAGGGCATGTTTGGGCGAGAAGTTACGGTCTGACAGACATCTAAGGTTGAGCAGGTGTTAGATTAACTTGTTAATTACTCATTTGTGGCCCAAAGGTAATCGGGCCTTTCGGGAGTTAAGTTTAGGAGATGATAATTGAATGATTAAAATGCAAACAGTTACTCAACCCTCTGTGCAAGCTGTGCCACCCCGTATCATTCAGTGAAGTTAGTGTGAAAGGATTATGTCCCCATCTCAGTGTTCAAACGGGGCTAACTCCCAGTAGCAATGTCTGCTGTTAGTGTGATTACTATTCTTACGTTTGCCTCCAGTCAGTGAGGAAATGACTCTCAGAGAAAGGAGCTACTTCCGAAGGTTGCTGGAGTGTCCTCCCATAGTTGCTGAAGCCAACAAAGCATTTGAAGCGGCGTTCGGTCAGCAAGCCCTTCAAAAGACAGAAGTTACTGTAGCTGTTGTTTCTCAGAAACTAATGTTTGCCTCTCTGGTTCCATGCTTGGAGAATTGTGAAGGTTTTGATTGGTTGGCAGGAGAGTGAGATCCTTGACCTCTGCCATAAGTTCCAGAAACTGAACTACAGTGGTGCAGGGGAATTTCAGTGAGAGACTAAAGGAAAATATGATAGCGGCTTTGCTTACTTGTTTGGGGGCATGGTGAGGGTGATGTTCTAAACCTGGGGCCCTAAGCTGGACGCTTGGTGAAAATGTTGGCGAGAAATTTGGCGGCTGCGATTGGCCAACGCCACACTTGACCTTGGCGCCGGCCAATCATAGCCGTCGAATTTCTCGCCGACTTTTCCGCCAAATGTCCAGATTAGAGCTCCTGAAGAGGTTCACTCAAAGCTGAGTCAACAAGCATGTAGTGCACGAGGTTTAGTGCGCTCATTTTCAATATGTGGAAAAGGGAGAGGTGGATCATAATTGCAAACCTGCTAGGATTGCAGACTGCATCCATTCTCCCTTGACATTACTTTTTACAGCGGAGCTGTGAAGGGCTAGTTTCCCCAGTATCGTGTTCGTCAGCAAACAAATGATGACACGAAACTCTGGACAGCTACCGCCATCTATGAGCGATGGCGGCAACCAGACAACCGGCTTGCCAGTTGTTTGGTTGCCGTCGTCGCTTATAGATGGCACAACCTTTCCAGCCTTTCCACTCTGGCTTGCCGACTTGTGGCCGGCCATTACTTCATTCCAACCATAGTACAGCTTCGCTGGTCTCCCTTCTTCACCAGAGTGAAAAGGTTGAATTTAATACAATTTGTGAGTTGTGAATGTCTATGATTACTTTTTGGCACCATGAAAGCTAGAGTAAAAGTAACCTTGAAAACTGAATTTTGGGAATTTTTTTATTTTAATGTCAGCTGTTTTTTTAACACTTTAGCATCCTGTGATGCATATATTTTTAGCAATTCTGAGCATGCTGCAAATGCCAGGTCAATCCCTATTGAACTATTCCCCCCTAAAATGACAGTAGAGTCAAAGCTATGATCAAAGTTCTTGCTTTAAAATGTGTTAGAAGCGCGTTTGAGCTTTACAAATGGAAGAACCATATGGAGCACTAGTACAAGTCAGTTGTGCTGCTAAACCGTACTTGAAAATTGGAATATATGAAATGGTGTATATAAAGGAGTTCCTAACACAATGGTTAACAGTAGTCTTCATGACAGGCTGAACGAAATAGAGGCAAGTTCGGCTTTTTATCGCCATTGCAGAAGTTTGGGTTCTTGTGTCTCTTCACAACTGTCATTCTGTAAACAACTTATATTTTGCGAAAAAGCTTTTTTTTTTTGCAAAATTAGTGATATAAAAAAAAAAAAAAAGTGTGAGCCATTTTATTTTGTGAAGGTGGTTGGCCAGCAAAGCTGTAGAGCATCGCCACAAATGATTCACCAAGAGACACGAAAAAGCACTTTCCCAAATGTATATTTACAGTATTTATACATCATTTTGAAATGGTAGCGATGATTGCTTTGTGATCACTATGATATACACTAATGGGTTCCATTACAACTTTGGTGAGAATCTTTGCTGAAGTTAAATCTATACATATAATGCTTTACATATGTAAAAGCTGCTGCTTATATGTATGTAAAGCAGTGACGTTACCCGACTCCAGCGAGAGAAGGTTCATTGTTCTCGGATGTATCTCCATTATCACATGTTTTGACGTCTTTCCTTATCCAAGTGCATATTGAGGTGAAGGGGCGTGTATTGATTTCCATACAATGGAGCACTTTTACGTGCAATTTCTGACTTTTGTTTTAGCACATGGATACCAAAAATGCATGGAACCCTAGCCGTATAGAGCATTGCTATAAAATGGCAAAATAGTAACTAATAGAGTGCACATATGAGTTTGCGTCAGCAATAAACGAACGAGGTCAGGTTGACGTAATATTTATGCATTACTCAAAAGCATTTGACGGGGTACCCCATGTTAAATTAGTGAAAAAAATTAAACTTACTGGGATTAAATCAGGTTTTGATATCTTGGATACATTCTTATTTAGAAGGAAGAATGCAGTATGTTAGCTGTAATAAAGTTTTCTTTCCTCCGTTAGCAGTTTACTCAGGAGTACCCCAGGGATCAGTGTTAGGGCCCCTTTTATTCTTAAATTATATAAATGATGTAGCAACAAATTTACCTCCCTTGGTTCAAGTTGTTTGCAGACAACTGTATGGTCTTTTCAAAAGTGGCTAGAGTTCAGGACCAGGAAATTGTCAACCAATCCGTGGAAGAAATCTTCTCGTGGAGTAAGAAATGGGGTATGGTAATTAATTTTGATAAAACTGTCTCTTGCTGTATTACAAATAAAAAAAGGTCTTAGACTTCCGCTATTCTATAGGCGGCATCGAACTTAATAAACTAGAAGAATTCAAGCATTAAAAAGTTATTTTAGCTAATACCTTGCGCTGGAATAGTCACGTGGATTACATATGCGCCAAGGCTTATCAGAAGCAAGGCTTTCTTAGAAGGCATCTTAGACATGCAAATAGAGATGTTCGATTAGCTGTGATAAATGTTATGTGCGCCCAATGTTGGAATACGCGGGGTGCGTATGGGACCCGTACAGGAAGCAGCAGGTTGCGCAACTTGAATGGATACAGAGTCTGGCACTAAGGTTTGGTTTTTCTAAGTATAGGTGGTACCGAGTCAGTTACGGCAATGAGAAATGAAGTGCGGCTTGATTGTTTAGAGAAAAGAAGGAAAGTGTGTAGATTAAAGGAATTATATGCGGTGGCTAATGGCTTGACAAAGATTAATCCTGAAGTGTACATTTTACCTTCAACATCACGCTCCAAAAGAACGAGCAATACTAAAGCAATTGCACCCTACCAGTACAGAAATGATGTCTTTAAATACTCTTTCTTTTGTCAAACTATTATTGAGTGGAACCCCCTGCCAGAGCAAGTTGTCAATTGTTGTAGTCCTGAATTATTTGAAGCACAGCTGAATGAATTGTTTAGTAAAGTTTTGCATGTGGAAATGTATATTTTGAGTATGCGTGGGTAGCTGCAACCTACCTGCGCTCGCTTCACACGGTGAGTGCATGGTTGAGTTACTTATTTTCTGTGTTGTTTTTTTCCCTCTTCTGTGTAGACAGACAGGTCCACAGTATTTCAAATAAAAACTAAAATAAACATTGATCACACGAATATGTTACCCCGGTGGGTTTTCAATCACCAATGTTTCAGGTACCCCTTCTGGATTGGCAGAAGTGATGGGGGACCCCGTACCCGGAGGGGGAGGGGGGTGTTGCACAATTAATATTGGAAAAAAGTAAATGAAGACTAACGGCATCTAAACGAACCTCGAAGCTATGAGACGGAGAATAATCGACCCTACCGACTCAGTGCACATGGCGCTCGACTTGACCAAAAGTTGGGGGCTTGGTGAACAATAGAAAGGCCTTTAGAGACCCCAAAGAGTCTGCAGAACTCTTATTTGAAAACCAATCCATTGCCCAGTGCTAGCAAATACATCGTCCAGCGCTTTCAATTGGAAACTTTTGCACCCACCAAGTAGGTATCTCTGAAACTCACGTTTTGCAAACTTTGTGAAATATGGTGCTTGCAAAAATAAAGTCTTTTAAAGTATTTACCTTACAAGTAGGGTTTCGTGTTCTCGAGGTTTCATTTTTTCCCATATGTTCGGTGTTTTTTTATGCAAAGTTTTGGTATTGAACAAAAAATCTAGGTTTGTCGGGGCCGATAGTGAAGAAAATGGGGCACTGGATTGCCCAAGCATTGTGGAACACGGGCATGACCCGCACACTTGGAAAACTTCCTTGTACCGCTAAGAGAAGGGAACGAGATAAGGTGTCTGGTTGCGAAGCTTGGCTTTTTTTTTTTTTGTTTTGTTTGAGGACAGCTTCAGTTTGGGGGTTTTCGATTTTCCCATTTAGATCAAACTGGCTATAGTAAGTTACAGCTCAAGGAGGTAGGGCGAGAGAAAGGAAAGCTGGGGAGGAAGAAGCAGATGGAATGTTGGAGAACAGAGGGGGAAACCTCCTCCTCTCTCCAATGTTCTGTCTGCTTCCTCCTCCTCCCCCCGGCCTTCCTTTCCCTCGCCTTACCTTCTGCAACAAACTATAGGAGGTTAAATTTTAAGGCGCGTTGGTATATTGGAAACACGGAATCCTAGTCGCCGTTCCACGAGGGGTAACAACACCGGGCTTATAACATGATCCCGTGGTTCTTGAGCTATTGCTCTCTCTTCCAAATGGCTTGTCTCGCAGCATAGTGGCCATTCCGATCTACGTGCGTCACCAGATCACCTTCAGGGAGGCCGGAGGGGGACGCATGGACATCACCCTTGGCCCCAAGCAGACCATGGGCAAGCCGGTGAGGCCCCGGAAAAGGTTTATAGTCGACGCTGTTTGATCCAATCAGGTTGCACGGGGGACTTCCGATACAGCAAAAGCTTGTTGTACAAAATCTGAGCATGCTACCTGATTTGAGCACATGCTGGGCATCGCTGTTGCATGGTCAAACTCTCAACAATATTTAGTTACAGGTTGAAAAAAGTATTCGAGGGAAAAGAGGGGGGGGGGGGGGGGGGGGGGGGCAGGATACGAAGAAGCAAATGAAATGCTGGTGAGGAAAGAAGGTAACCTACTCCTCTCCAGCATTTCGTCTGCTTCCTCCTCCTCAGCCTTCGTTCCCCTCAACAACTTTTCTTAGCCTGTAACTGACTATAGCAGCCTGGAAGTGCAAAATGGATATGGTGAAGATTTGCAGAACTTTGCATTCATAAAAAAAAAAAACGTGTTGCTTTAACTTTTTTGTGTGTCTAATACGGTGCAATCCACTTAGATAACAGTAATGAGAAAACCTGGAAATTCAATCGTTGTGACCGATTATCATTGTATCTGGACTAGCAACTGATCGTTCCTAGTTTAGAAGCTCTAGAAACTGATCGTTATAAGTGGTATGTCATTATATGTGGTATTGTTATAAGTGGACTGCACTGTATAGTGCCTACAGTTGCTATAAGCAGGTGTGCAGACAGTATAAAAAACAAAAATGTTGGCAAATTAAAAAAAAAAAAGGTTTTTTATCAAAATGTCTTAACTTTTTGAGGTTTTGTACTATGTACTATTGATTTTGCACCTTTGTTATTTTCATTTGTTTATAAAGTTAGAGTGATTATTTTTCATTTCTAATACTTACATCAGACCCCTTTTGCCAACTGTTTCTTAAACAAGCCAGGAAATGACATTGGTTAAAAATGTAATAAACTGCATGTTCTGTAACATTACGTCAGCACATTAGGACATAGGGTTAATACACCAGAAACTTTGTTTTGGTTTGGATATTTAAAGGAGCTGTGCAACGATTTTAACGTTGAAAGAATTGGCATCTTCTACTTTTGACATTGTTTACCTCGTCAGAAAGGACAGAAAACACATCTCCTTCCTTTGAAATGTTGCGATTCCGCCGCGTAATCACGAGGCAAAAATTAGAATATTTGCTGACCTGGGCATGACATTAATGGGGGACTTGTAAAAGGATAGCAAGTTGTGCAAATACCCGCTCAATAAAAGGTAATTTTTCTAAAAATCTTGTCGTTCCAACATAAATATAAATGTGTCAAAAACCTGGTATCATCAACAAAACTCTGATTTTTCAGAGTTTTAGTGGCGCCATCTATCCGAGGTCAACCAAACCGTCAGCTCTATCTGCTACCGTGAACAGCCGCCGGAATCCGGAGGGGGACGGGGGCAGAGCCGGACGGGGATGGCCAGACTCGGACGAGTCTTTCCTCCTTTTGCCATGTTGATTGCGCTGCGCAAGCATGTGGTCACGTGGTCGCGAGCGGATGAGTTCTCGCTGCTCACTGATGGCTCTAGAGAGAGCTTCACCGGAACCCCGCACGTCCCCCATTCACGTCACAGTGCATATGACTCTGTACATGGTAAAGGTTTTGAGAGGCGCCGAAAACCTCAATCTTTGTCAATTTTTAAAATAAAATACTAGGACATGCAGGCAAAAGCAGTTTCTTGTTCTTCACTTCAAAAAGGTCGAGACACCAACTCCCAACTTATTTAAAGGGCAACTCCGCTCAATTCCGAAAAATTTAGGCTTCCATGTGATTCAAATCCACAAAGCACTACTAAACAACTCTACGTCTTCGGATTCGCGACATGTGGAATATTATTTGTGTAATCCTAATTTAAACATCAGCTGATACCGAAACCGAAACTTTGTTTGCGTCAGGCAACATTGGTCTCCGGTCGTCAGAGTCATGGCCACGTCACGTCGAACCACGTGGTCTTGTGACGTTCGGGAGGGAGTGAGAAACAGGACACGCAACGCAAGCAGGTCTTTTTTTTTTTATTTTTTTTTTATTTGACGCGGGCAGGTCGCTTTGCATGGCGTGGACGGTGATGGCCCGGGGGAGAGGGGGAAGGGGAGAAGACGAAAGAGGAGAAAGAGCAGCGCAAACTAGCGCATCCGTGTTACGGTGATCACGTGAACGCCCTGTCAGCCAACACCGGGAGGAGAAACTCGTGACGTCATCATTCAATTTCGCTCTGAGAAGTAAAAACAAGCAAAACGTGAGAATGACGTAGTCATGCCTCCGACGTAGTGGTTCAACGTTGGCCGCTCCAACTCCGTCGCATTGACTGCGCTGACGATTGCGGCTCGCGCCGCACGCTAGAGTTGGCACATTTCGGCGACTTGGCTCGCTTGAAGGTTTGCTGGCCAGTTTATTAAATATATAAACGGAATTAGATCGTAATATTTGACATGGGGTCTTCCTATATTATACTGAAGAGGGCTACATAGTTTTCTAAATATCAAAAATAAAGCAGAGTTGCCCTTTAAGCAAAGCACTGAAATTGTTGGACAGCTCCTTAGAAACAATAAGAGCGGTCTCTTTTCGCTTTTTCATAGAAAGGTTTTCAAGTTTATTGTGACTTGACCAGGGCAAGTGCCATACTGCGCAGTCTCTTCACCTTAGCTTGTGCATTTATCTGTGACGTCGGAACACTACATTAAATCCAGCTCACAAATTGGTTATTAGCATAGTGTCATTGCTTAGGTCAGGGGTCGGTAACCTCTTGCTTCAGCTTGCCAGATCGCCGCAACAAGAAGAACGGAATGGGCCGGATAGAAAAAAGGGAAATAAAAAAGAAAACCTTTACTACAAAAAAGCAAAACAAACAAACACCTGTTTCCGGCTTGAAGTAGTATGGAACAAAGTTTTCTTCATTCACGCACACATAACGTAAGGTCGCTGGAGACCTTTCTCGGTGAGGTTTATAGGTGTTAAAAAATTGTTTGCCAAGAGGCAAACATTAACTCAGAACATTAGCCCCTAACCCTTTAACTGCAGACTTCCACAATGAAGAAATATTGGCAAAATGGGGACTTTTTTTGTCCCCGTTTTGCCAATATTTTTTAGTGCCACACATACCTCGTCAAGCTTTTTTTGTGTTGCCATCAATGCATTGATTTCTAAAGCAAAACTATTTCCAATGTTTGGTGGTAGATGGCACTTCCTCCCGTGCTATAAAAGGAGGGAGTGTTTAAAGGGACACTGACAAAGTATTGATGCTCGCCAAGGTTTTTATTTGTATATGACATTTTAGAGCCCAACTGCCGAGAACACAATTTGCGGCTCGAAATTCGTTTTCTTTCCGCCCGAAAACCACCGATCGAGAACTGGCTGGTTTGTGTCGTGCTCACTCTCTTCTTTGTGGTCCTGGGCCGTTTTCTAAGGTTTAGACACAACCACCAAATTTGATCAAAGTTGTGGGTCATTGAAGGCACACACTCAATAATACAAATAGAAAAAAGGATGAAACTAATTTTTTGTGGCTTCTAAAAAGCTGCAAATACGTTGATTAAAAGAAGAAAAAAAAAGTTGCACAGAGAATTGCAAACATTCTATGCATTCACTGCGTGAATCTCAACATGGCGTCTTATCGCATATCATGGGACTTGTGGGCTGGATGGCGATGGCGGCGGACGACATGCATAGGACCTTTACCTCAGAACTGTCGTTTGCGGTACCGGCGAATATGTCTTCCTTCGAAAAGGAAATTTTGGACCAATCAAAACAATTGAGATTTTGTACGACATGCCCGACCACCAAACCGATTTGCACGAAGACATTGCCAAGTCGTCGCCCCTTCTTGTGACTGAAGAGATCGCTCGGGCAGTTGTCCCCCTATTGGGTTTCGTATAAAATGGTTTGCCAAAACGACTATTCAAAGCTGTAGAGTAGCTCACTGGAAAGGTGTCCACTTCGCACACAGTGGACCCAGGTTCGGTCCAGAGAGCGGGCAAACTGTTTTTTTGTTTCTTTCTTAAACGTTTCGCAAATTTGTTCAGACTCTGCCGCACAATGCCACTTTTGGATGCGGGACATGTGAGGCAGCTCTTCACGCAACATCCTGTGGGCATTCTTTTCAGAGCCGATCACGGGCATTCACCACGGGCACTCACTACTCATTTCCAACTCTTCAGTGTACAAAACAACTTATCCTGAAGTGCAGAACAGTGAGCGGAACAAACATAACTGCAAAGCAATCGCACGGCGAATGATACCTGCAATGCTGTAATGTCGTCTGCTGATCGGGTCAGAAAAAAGAAAAAACTGAGGAAGAAAACAAAGAGCGCGGTCGGGTGTAGCTACTTGACTCCTCTATATTTCTCCAGCCTCCGTATGCAGGTTTTGGTTTCGAGCAGTTGCGTTTCTTGGCTTTATTAAAAATATACGTGGCTGTGTAGCAAAATATTAATTGGGTAGTCTTCTGACCCCATATTGAATCGCCTGGCAAAAAGTCAAAAACATTTTATGGGGCATGTCAGTGTTCCTTTAAAGACGTCCTTTCTAGGACCAACTGAGGAGCGGTGCGTCTATAGACGCGGCCCCCAAGCTGCGGTCAAAATTGTTGCGCGTCTAAACACATGCTCCCCAGTTAGGGGTTAAGTGAGAGACATAAAACATTTTGGATGTGCTCACTTGTCACCCGCAAGGCCCAGATTTAACTTCGCTGTCACTATTAAGGAAAAGTATTGTCTCTAATTTAAGTACATGCTATAGCCAACACTCCAATCAAGGCCGCTGCGAGATTTTGTCGATACGAAAACTTCAATCAATGGAGGCCAGTGTAATACTTGACTTCATTTGCTGCAAGTGCACTCTTAAGCTTATTTTTCTGTTTGAGGATTAGCCGATCCCCTCACAGACAATAAAGAACAAGAATAAATAACTAACAGAATTAAACAACAAGTTTTTTTCTATACTTGGTATGGAGTCATTGGAAAATCATTCACTGTTTGTCATTAGGGCATTTAAGGACAAAAAAGTGAATGAGAGCAAACTCAGAATTAATTTCTTTACTCTCTTCATTTTTTGTGTGAAAGAAGAAATATCCCAAATGTGCACCATGTTTTTTTACGTTGGCAACCCCATGTTGGTCAGTAGGAAAATTATGATATTTAGTTGTAACTTTTGCTTGTGGCAAATTTGCTCTTTGACATTAAAAGGAAAAATAATTCCACCAACCAGCCACACCTTTGTGCTAAATTACAGTGTCAGAGCAGGCAAAACCGGTCTATGATATTTCAACATTGTAAAACCCGAGATGTAGGAAAAAATGAGAAGAAAAAAGGGTCTCGGGTTTTACAATAAGTTCACCAGCTCGCTTGCATCTTCTCTGTAGTTCCTACGATATTTATTTGAGGTGGGTTACATCTATTTGGTCCTTGTGGGATATCAGTGCTACTAGTTTAACTTTTTTGCAGGACAATCCAGACACTGCTTCCAAAGGTTTAACTCCCATTATTGGAAGTGCCAAGCTTTTGGCACTTTGAACTGTTATAGTAACTCGACAGAATAGACGAGTTTCAAAGCACAGCATCTACTAGATGGCACTTCACCATATCCACTCCAAAAAATGCAGTTTTGAAGCACGGCTTCTAGATGGTGCTTCAATATAACGACTGGGTTTCACGAATACGACGCCAGTCCCAGGAAATACCCTTAATGGAGCTGTGCAACAATTTCAGTGCTTTGCCTAAATAACTTGGGAGTTGGTGTCTCAATTTTTTTGAAGTAAAGAACAAAAAACTGCTTTTGCCTGCACGTCATAGTTTTTATTTTAAAAATGGACGAAGATTGAGGTTTTCGGCACCTCTCAACTTCTTCACCATCTTCCGAGTCACGTGTGCTGTGACATGAAGGGGGACGCTCGGGGTTCCGGTGAAGCTCTCTCTCTGGAGCCATCAGTGAGCATTGAGAACTCACCTGCTCGGGACCATGTGACCACGTGCTTGCGCAGTGCGATCAACAAGCCGAAAGGAGGAAAGTCTCGTCTGGGTCTGGCCATCTCCTTCCAGCTTCTGGCAGCTCCTCGCGGTAGCAGATAGAGCTGACGGTTTTGTTGACCTCGGATAGATGGCGAAACTCCGTATAATCAAAGTTTCTTCGATGATACCAGGTTTTTGACACCTTTATATTTATGTTGGAACCACAAGATTTATAGAAAAATTATCTTTTATCCGGCAGGTATTTGCACAACTTCCTATCTTTTTACGAGTCCCCCATTGATGTCACGCCGCTTGGCTCTAATGGCCGCCACACCCGGCTGCAGGCCGGGAAATATTCTAATTTTTTGCCTCGCGATTCAGGCGGAATCGCAACATTTTAAAGGAAGGAGGTTTGTTTTCTCTCCTTTATGACAAGATAAACAGTGCCAAAAGTAGGAGATGGAAATTCTTTCAACAATAAAATCAATGCACAGCTCCTTTAAGGGTGGAATCGACTGAGTCGGTGGGAACACCTGCACGACGGGCACAGCCTCCCCAGCAATGGAGAGGAACAACAATGGGCTGCGCGTGCAGCATGTTCATGCAACGAAAACAAGACTGGAACACTGTGGTGAAAGATTCTCGACAGTTGAAGATAATCATTTAAGTTTTTTTTTTAGTCAGTTTTGGCTAGGGCACAATTTCATGAGCATGCCCACTACAAAGGGAAAGCCGCATCATCATGATCATTGGCGTCGTAGTCATCGTCATCAACACTGCCACCACCATTATCATCATAATCATCATCCAAAGAAAACAGTTGAGGCACATCTTCCACAGGGTAGTTCTGCAACTGAATTGATCTGTAGACCGACACTCCGCTGACAAACAAGCCAGCAATTGCCCACGCCAGGTTCGGGCACTGCACATGCACAGAAATTAGACTTGCGTGAAGTGAAACGTCTACGCCGTGTTGACAGCAGCGCCACCGTAGTTGCACAATGTCAGAGTGGCGCGTTGTTGTGTCGTCACTGAGAGCTTAAGAAACGCGGGGCGTGGCGAGTTCCAAGCATCTTATCACTGCCCCTCGACCAGTGAGCCTGGGGCCTCGGCTGACAAGAAACCCGAAGAATGAATCGCGAGACAAGGAGCGTGATTGCAGTACTAAGCCACGCCTTCCGTTCCTCGAGCTGCCGGTAACTATGAATAATGTTGCCACATGCGTGGACGAGGCGTGGACGATGTTGCGTTGGACGGATGACAGGTGGACGACGTGGTTCTGGAGATCCCGATGGGCAAGGCAGTGCTGAACGTGACGCTGGTGTGCAGCCAGGGCAAGTACTCGTTCGACCCGGTCTCCAAGAACCTCGTCTGGGAGGTGGGACGCATCGAGCCGGGGCGCCTGCCCAACCTGCGTGGCACCGTGAGGCCCCTCTTTCGTGCTCATTTTGCACTTGTTTCCGGTACCTCGCATGCCCTGTGAAAGTCGGGAAGGGTAACAATAAAACTGTTATGTTATTAAAGGAAATGCAAAAACAAATATTAAAAAGTGGCCTCTCTAAGACTTTTGTTGTTGGGCATTCGAGGGTGAAATGCGTTACCATAAAATACCTCGGAAGCACCCACTTAGTTCAAGCGCCCACTACTAATGTGCTGCAAACTCGGGAATTCTGCAAATTATACGTTAAGCGTACAATTCTACCGGGCAAGTGCCCATGTCTAGTTTAATGCTGTTTTCACTGAAAGTGGGGGGTGCTCTCCCGGTATTTTATAGTAGTCGTAGCTAGAATATTTAATAAACCCTTTCCAAAATTCAGTCGGCCACTTTGACCACTATTGTCATCTGCAGTATGGCATCTGTGCTTTACTAATGGCGACCTTCTAGCGACTGATATGAAGGAAGCGGTTGAAGATGGTGTCCAAGCGAATGATGCAAAACCTATATATTCGAGACTTTGCTACAATGTGATGCATGAATTGAGTATAAGAGCTGCTGTAGTGTTTTGATTTGATTGATGACAGTTCTGTAACAATGAGTATTTACGGGGATTAACCAGGGTTACATAATTATACTAGCGAGTCTCCGTGCGGCAGTCTCTCTGCCTCCATCCATGGTGCCCAGATGGTGATAACGTTAACATTGATCTTGCTGTTTTATGAAAACGGAACAAACTATGAAACAAAACAATACAGCTGCTTAAGCGTTAATTTATAACTTGGGTCCAGTCAGTCTGTTGACACAATTGGCGCTAAGGCCCCTTGATGTCTAAAATTTTGTCAGTATGGGTTGGCACTTTGTTCTGACTGGTGGAATCTTTGTCACCATAAAACCTGAAAAAGATAGAGAAAGAACTGCGCAATAAAAAAACAATATTGTCTGCTGTTGACTTACGAAACTGACGGTGCTTGATGGAGTGCTAGATGTTCACTACGGCCATTAGTACGACATAAGGTAAACCGATGTTTGAGCCATCAGATAGCACTGTATTTTGGACAGAATTTATGAGAGGATCAACAATGGGTTTCATAACTTCTCATTCTAATTCAAAATGTGCCTTTCAGCTTAATTGAGTCTGCAACGAAACTCTAGTGCCTATTTTATTATCTAAATGTCAACCACGTTCTGGCCACACCACGGAGACACCAGTTGTTTGCTCGAGAAGACGCCGAAAGATTACTTAAAGGGAATAAACCGAATGTCGTTTTGTCGCTCTTACCTTAAAAGCTGGGTGCGCGTGAGCCCTGTCAAATTGGATTTCCGTCCCCTCCCAGCCTATTCAGCTCCTGTGGGGAGCGGGGAGGGGCAACTAAAATATGGCCAGGTTGTAATGCTTTGACGGCACCAAGTGGCGGAGTTCATAACCACGCCAGCCCCCAAAGCTTTGCCCCTTGTCAGTCTAATTGACGTCACGTCTCCTGCGATGCATCGCACTCTTTGATGGCTGATCTTCGAGTGCTTGCTGGAATTGGTCCTTTAGGATGAAACATATAGCCATCCGTTCAAAATGCCAGCGTGCGATTGTCATTAGCAGATAGAGTTGATCATGTTTAACTTGTTTCTGAACGTGGGTGATATATTTTAAGTTTTGATTCAGTATCCTTTTAAATGTTGTAGTAAAAAATGTTTGGGGAGAATATTAATTTGGCGATATTCATTTCGTATCCAAACACTTAAAAAAAAGTTTATCGAGAATTCAGTTTTTTTCAAAAATAGTGTATTATTTGAAACTATGCGCTTCAAAGATCTAACAAAGAGTTATAAAAGCTAGCGACGAAATGAATCTTCAGCTGCAGCGAAATTGTCCAGGCGTGAAAAACAACCAGTGTTACCACGGCTGAATCGGTGAGAGGAATGGCAACTAGGCACCACTCCACAATTATGCACAGAATTCAGTAGCGAAAAATCGGCAGTCATGATTTTTAACGAGGATGAAGTTGAGAGGCTGAAGATACAGAATATTACAGTTGAGAGAGCTAGTAAATACAAGTATCTAGGAGTATGGATATGTGATGGTGCAGAATATCTCAGACAGCATGAAAAGTATATAATAGGTAAGGGCAACAGAAATGCAGCTGTAATGAAAAATATAGCACTTTGGAATTACAACAGGTACGAGGTGGTGAGAGAGATTTGGAAAGGGGTCATGGTGCCTGGCTTGACTTTTGGAAACGCAGTGCTATGCATGGAATCCGAAGTGCATGCGAGACTAGAAATAAAACAGCGCGGAGTAGGTAGACTGGCTTTGGGGGCACATTGCAAAACGCCAAACCAGGGAGTACAAGGAGACATGGGATGGGCGTCATTTGAGAGCAGGGAAGTGGTGAGCAAGATAGAATTTGAGGATAGGTTGAGGCAAATGGATGGGGAGCAATGGGCACGAAAGGTTTTCAGCTATTTATACATGAGGAGTGTAGACACAAAGTGTAGACAGCGCACTAGGAAATTAAGTGGAAAGTTTTTGGGCTGTAGCGAAAATACGGAAGAGCAAGTCTCAGTTAAGAAGAAAGTTAAGGCCACAGAAAGAGATCGGTGGCTAGAGGGAATGCAGACAAAGGCGGCTCTGGAAAGCTATAGATTAAACAAAACAGTTATTGCCAAAGAAAGCATTTATGACAATTCTAGGGGAAGCTCATTGTTATTTGAGGCGAGGACGGGTGTTCTGCGAACCAGAACATACAGAGTGAGGTACCAGGAAATGGATACAGTGTGCACTGCTTGTGGAGAGGAGGACGAGACGGCTGAGCACTTGATACTCTACTGTAAAGGGCTTCACCCTATGCCTACCGAAGACAACATAGATTTAATAAAGTCATTGGGTTTTAAAGACAGCGAAGGGAGAGTGGATTTCAAGACTGTAGAGATTACCAAGCAAAGATTAAGTGAATGGTGGCAGAAATCGAGAGAAAACTAGGTATTTTCTTATTCGCTGATGGCAAGGGGGTTTCATAGCCTCACTTTCTTTGTACTGCGGAGTGAATATAGATTTCACATTTAAATATTCTAAGCTTAAATGGTAAAACAAAATGGCTAGGTGGCGTAAGCTACCGCCCGATCCAAAGGGCTCAGCCGTATTCATCCATCCATCCATCCATCCTTTAGGCTTTGTTAACATGGTCAAATAACTTGTGCCAGGGGAGATCAGGCTACGAAACATGGCAGCTGTCTTTAGTTTGGCCAATCAATATTAGTGGAGGAAATTGTCTCTATTACAGTGTAATAGTAAATGCGTTTATTATCGGTCATTGGATAATTCGCTCAAAAATGTGAACTGCCAGAGACACTTCTTGAATGCTTTGAGCATTGTGTCAACACCTCTTTGGTAAGGTGATTGGTAATTTCTGGATGTGCTCGGTTATATCTTATCGTGCCAGGTGTGTGAGAATGCTTGCCTATGTAAACCTGTTTGCCTCTCCCTAAAATTATGAGAAATTGTCACTTTATTGTTTGTGCAAATCTCTTTTTTTTTTAGATCAATCTCCAGACCGGATCACCACCGCCAGATTCAAACCCAACCATATCCGTAAGTGATTTTGCCTCCCGACAACTTGACAAAGTGCTCGTCGGAAGTGGGCATGCAATCGCGTCACGACACTCGTTTTAGGGCAGCAAGAAATAGCAAAAGAAGACGCCAGTTCATCGCTTTGTTTATAGACTCGAGCGGGAACTTCAGATACAGGTTTCTGAGATTATTCGTTTTTCATCGCAATAATGCAGTTTTCAATCTTTAAAGTGTGAGGGTGATGTCTAGGAGTCCTTTCCAGACACTCGGGACAGTATGACAAACAATCGATTTCGGGGTTTCGGTGCCCCTTTTCGACTGAATCTGCGTGTGAGCAGTTTTGCGTGGCAATGAACCACGCACGTTTCCAAACGTGACACCCCGTTCTGTCGCTTGCCTCGGCAGATTCAGTTCACCATCAATCCACTGGCCGTGTCCGGGCTCAAGGTGAACCGGCTGGACATGTACGGAGAGGTGAGACCTTGTCGGACACCACCCGCGTACAAAAAGAGCGAGACCGTCTGCAGTTCAAACTGCGGGGGAGCGTACTTTCCGGGTGGCCTCGATTTCACGCACGGGGACGTTGGTGGCACCGCTAAGATTGGTTCACACACTTGTGTCCGAGTGTGTTTGACTGCGCCGCAATCGCTCGTGACTGTTTACGACGAGACGAGACGCTGGTGCTATCCGTCGGTTGGCCCCGGGACACTTTTGACGTGCACATATTTCACGCATCATTCTTTGACCACGTGCTCAAAATAATTGTGGCAATGTCACAAACATTAGTTTCTCATAAGTTATGCCTAGATTTTATCTCTCAGATATGCCGGAAGACCTTCGGTCTTGTTGTGTGCAGATAGAAAGTTGTTCCAGGGCTACCCGGCAGGTGGCACCACTGTGCGAGTGCGTTCTTTCACAATGAATCGTCGCACGCACATTTGCGTTTGAGTGCGATGGAACGCATCGCACTCAAACGCAAATGTGCGTGCGAGCCAGCCTATAGGGGGTTTCAGTTAATAAGGCAGTGGCTCGCTGCAGATGCCTTTGCCTTTCTATAAAAGCATCCTGGGGCACATTCGTTGCTTCATTTGTGCGCGAGCATTTTCTGGCTGGCTACAGTTGCGGGCACGCACTCTTTGGTCTGTGATATAGTCATTGCAACTGTGATTTTTGTAGACAGTGCAATTGTCTACACCCTGTTTACCTTTTTCATTGGCTAGGAGCCAAAGCTAGAGGACTGAATTGATTACACTGGCAGTTTTAACACAGGAGCGGTTGAAATGCATTAATTTTGCGAGGTTCAATCCAATCAACTGTGATACTCAAAGCCGTAACATTATGCTATAGCATGTGGGCAACCAAGTGACACAGGAGTTTCACCCCTGTTCGTTGCGTGTAAATTGATAGCTAGATCCTCTTTTATCACAATGCTTGGAGTGGGAGAGACAACTTTGTTTGATTGCTGATCAAAGTAAGTTGTTTGACCGTGATTTTACTTTTCTCCACTCAATTCACAGAAGTACAAGCCCTTCAAAGGTGTCAAGTACGTGACAAAGGCTGGAAGATTCCAAGTGCGAACGTGAAGCTTTGGAGACAATAGTTGCATTCCTGTCTTACCAGAGATGTATTATTTTTCTTTTACGTCGCCTTTCTACTCTGTCACATCTGATTTTGCAGTGTACAGCAGCCCAAGTATAGAGCTTCTCCAAGGGTTATTGCAATCTTGTTTGGGGAGAAGCAAATTAATCTATCTAATTGTGCAGAAATATATTCTTTAATTCTGACATTCAGTGCGTGTAGTAATCTTGATAAATATATATATCTTCATTAAATTGCCAGTACATCATCTTCCTCCGAGCAAAGTGCAACATTTGTAAAGTATGATGGGTGATGTGTTGTGCGTTTGCTAAATATGTACAATATTAAAATGGTTCAATGAATTTCCTTTTATCTCTCCTTAGTACATTTGAGATGTGTTTACACATTTTGTTTCTATTGGAGGGTTGTAGACAAGAAATGTAGTTTGTTAACTGTTACTAACCTCTCGAGTTGTTGCGGGGCATTCACTGTGCCAAAGTGTGTTAGTGCCTCAGCTCGGAGCACGTGGAGCAAAAGCTTGCGCTGTGAATCTTGGGCTCGATCCCCCCCCCGTCTTCACTCAGTCCGATCTGAATGAGCATTGTACCTGCATGCAGTCATGGATCACCACTGCGTGATACATGCCAACAGACCACAAGCAAGTGGTCATTATGCACCGACTAAATTTCTTGTCTACAGCATGCAACTATCGTCCCCATACATTGGCAGGCTGACCTCACGCTGTCTAAACACCAAACATCTAATTTTCTGTTTTATTTTCGTTCTTGTTACCTTTTGCACTGCCTTAGACTTCCAATATAAAATGAAAGTTTTAAAACTAATACATTTTATTATTTGCCAAATGTTTAGACAGACAAAAATGCTACGGCTTATTCTAACTGGAGACACTTGAATAATGTTCTTCACAAATGGCTAAGAAATAAGTGTTGTCTCGTAAACTGTTAGTCGTAGTGTCTCATAGCTCCGTGTGGTACATTCCAATGCTATATTTCTATAGCTGTCATACAGGATACAGCCCATTCGTCACATGACCATTTGTCACTGGACACTCAACAACAGAGTGATTTGTAACAGTGGGGAGTTTGTCATGATGGGTTTCTTCATGGGGATAATAGTTTGCTTAGTTTGAAAATTGTGCCTGGACTTAAAAACACTGTTTCAGTAAATTCGCTTCGACTTTAAAATGCTAAGATAAATTCGCTTCGACTTGAAAATGCTAAGATGTTCTGAAAGGTAAAGTCAAAAAGTTTTTACTCACCTAAAGAAAAAGCTTGAAGAATTTCCACCGACGCACTAGCACAAAAAAATCACATGACGCATAAGAAGGAAACAAGCACAGCAAAGAAATTCACAATCCAAAGAGCTATGCAAAAATAGACCAGAGGAAATACCAGGGAAAGTGTGAGGAAATAATTCCAAAATAAAGGGCACAATTTACTCTACTTGTGTAAACATAGCATGAGGGGCGGTACGCCCCTCATAACATGTATACATATGGATTAATATTGATATTGACTTACAAATACTTTTTTTGCTGCAGATACTAGCCACTTAGGGGTCTGTACATACCCCTTCTCGACAGACTCCCTGGAGCCAAATGCCCTTTTTCCACCTGTGTGACAGCCTCTCCATTCCCTGCTGGAAACATTACCTGGAGTGCCTCACACCCACACATGGAGAACTGCTTCCAGTTTATTAATGACCATGAAATGGCGTCCTCATTGTTTGTTTTTTTATGCCACCCGACAGGTGATAACCACTTCCATGCGCGGCCAAACGCCTGACTGGTCGTACGACGTGCCGTAAAGACAACCGAAGCCGTTAAAACGCCGCCCAATCACGGCCTCGCGTGAATGCGCACGGCGCAGTGATTGACCTGCGCCTGATGGGTCTGGCCGTCTTTCTGACATATCATGCAACTATTGGCACGTCTGGTCGTGTACCGCTATGGCCTGATCGGGCCCCCAGTGGTTATGCACGTGTTGTGTGGCACAAAATAACCCTTTGTGAAGATGGCATTTCGCAGACTTTAATAAGCTGGAAGCAGCTGTCCAGATGTGGGAGTGAGGAACTCCCAAAAAGTCGTTCCTGCAGGCCATGAAGAGCCTGCTACACAAGTGGTGCAAGGGCATGTGGCTCCAGGGGGAGGCCGTAGAAAAGGTAGACATATGTACAGGCCTCCAAGTGACTGGTATCTACAGCAAACAAAATAAAATGTAAATTAATATGGTACACCCCTCATGCTTTGCTAGTATGTGTCCCTTAACTAACACTTCTGTGCACTTTGTAAGGGGAATATACCTTGTGGTGAGTTCACCTATGACAAGTTTCCCGATATGAGCAGTTTGCTTGTTACTGGTTCACCAGATGCGTCTGCATTCTGACGAAAACAGACCTAGCTATATCAACATTCCTATATTGAGCTCATTCAGCAGTTTTATGGAGTTGGAATATTAATTAGATAGTGGCCTCCAATATTGGATATAATTTATACACTTTAACTTTTCTTTGCAGTCATGCAACCATTTTACTGCTCTGTGCATGATTAAAAAACAAAACTGCTTGATTTTAATAACATTAAGGCAGTCATAATTTGTGCATATCTGACAAATATTTGTGTGCCTCGTATGGGTAGTTGTTTTTATGTAGTTATCTTTCATTGCAAGAGGCTGCGTTTTCACAAACAAGTAACAGCTCTCTTGGTAGATATGTGTGGAGGGCCCATGCACCAGTCTCCCTTTGCACTGGTTACAGAACATGGTTTGCGAGCTACATTTTGTATACAGTTGCCTGCAATACGAAAGAATCACTGGGAGCGTGTGGCCGAGATGGTGGCTGGCAAGGGCGCTGCGCAGGGTCTGGGTGATTCTATTCCGCCCTGAGTGGAAGACACACAGGGGAGGAGTGAGGCTGGAGTTGGCTCAGTTAAAAGTTTTGCAGCAAAGAGCAGATCGTCAGCGTTCTGCCACGATTATTTATTTATTTATTTATTTCAAATGCCTTTAAGGTAGTAATACATTGAAGAGGGGAGTGGACATCAAAATAATAATTACAATGTGCACATGTTAGTTAGAACTCTCTTAAACAAAACAATATCAGTAATGTTAGCTATTGAGGCGGGACGGTGATTCCAATCCAATGATGTTTGGGGAATAAAAGAATATTGAAACAATGAAGTTTTAAAATTTGGCACACCGACTTTATGACTATGATCAATGCGAGCAGAGATGTAGAATGGTGGGATAATTAGTTTACGACGAAGGTCAGCATTTTGATGAAATATTTTATGGAAAAGACACAAACGAAAGATTTTACGGCGATGCGTTAGTGATCGCAGGCCTAAAGAGGTTTTCATGCTAGAAACGCTGGCAGTGCGGTGATAGTTCGACATGATAGAACGGGCTGAACGGTTCTGGACAGATTCAATAAGGGAAATTAGTGAAGGGTGTGAGGGGTCCCAGACAGGGCGGCGGCATATTCTAATTTTGGGCGAATTAGACTTTTGTACATGGTCAGTTTCAGAGAGGACGGAGCGAGAAAGAAATTTCTTTTAAAGGGGCCCTGCAAGCATATTTAAGCGCCTACCTTTTTTGCGGTTTCCACGTCTCTTGGGGTCCGGGCAAGCCAGTGGGCACGGATAGAGTAACTAAATATCAGTGCGCCATATTTTAGCCGGACGACGCGGAAACCACCTCCACCGACGAGGGCGACCCGCGGTACCGAAAGCGTGCAAAATGTGACGTGTTTGGTCCTAGGCTTACTACTGGTCAGAGCCGCTAAAAGCTTTTTCGTCGTCGAAATACAAAATATAAGTGGCGCGAACCGTTTCAATTATCTATAAAAGAAGTTTTTGTTCAGTATTTTAGATCAGAAAAGAAACAAATGCAGTTTATAAAGTACGGAAACAAGAAAAGACCCGTCGACATACCCGCCACCAAGCGGCGGAAAAAACGGCGCATACTAGAAAGAACTAGTGGGATGAGGCTACGACGAACGGCCAGCCTAGAAAAGCCCCGGATGTACGCGGCGGCGCTGCGGTCGTATACCGGCTCAACGATCCGACCGGTTCCGAGCGTTCCGAAGGCCTTCAGCGCAAGCCCTGCTGGCGATTTGGCCATTTGGCGGCATGGCAGCGAGAAGTGGCTCCCGTTCTGAACTGATCTTTACCCCGTGTTTGCTGTCGTTTGTGGCAAAATGAAGTGTCATGCCGAAATAGTCTTTAATCGTGCAGCAAATGCAATGCGAGCCGCCCCGGCCGCCCGCTTCATAGAGCCTATCCAACATATGCTTTAGTGGCGCCCTCTCGAGCCGTTGACCCGGAGTGCGGCAACCGTGAACGCTCGATGAGCTCACTACCCCTCCTCTAGTTTATGGCCACTCAAGCCAGGACCTACTACGTCATGAAAGAGGTTATTTTTTGCTTGTTTTTGTAATTCTAATTTGCCTATAACTTCTAAAATAAAGCGAAATTTGAGAAAAGAAAAGTTTGATTAAGTTACTACGTTCAGTGCGCTCAGGTTCGGTGCAAATTAAAACCAGTCAAAAAGTCATTGCAGGGCCCCTTTATGGTATCCTAACATGCGATTGGCATTGTTAATCATGTATTCAACATGAAGTTTCCAAGAAAGGTTATATATGATATGAACACCAAGGTATTTGTAACTTGACACTGATGCGAGAGGCTTACTGTTAAGGTGGTAAGTGTGAGGCAGAGATGAACCACGTGATATTCTCATATGTTTACATTTGTCAGTGTTTAGTTCCATTAGCCACTGGTTACACCATAATGATATCTGGTTAAGGTCTGATTGTAGAAGTAATGTGTCAGATATATCAGTTATTTTTCTATATATTATGCAATCGTCAGCAAACAGGCAGATGGAAGAAGAGATGTTCAGTACCAGGTCATTAATGTAAATAAGAAACAGTAGCGGGCCAAGCACGGAGCCCTGTGGAACGCCTGAATTGACTGGAACAGTGCGAGAATTGGTATTATTAGCAGTGACGAATTGTAGGCGGTTAGCTAAAAAGGCGTGGATCCAGTTAAGTATGCGTGAGTCGATGTTAAGTGATTGCAATTTATGGAGTAGTAGCTTATGGGAAACTTTATCGAATGCTTTTGAAAAATCCAGAAAGACACAATCAGTTTCATAATGGTCATCAAGAGAGTGATGGAGATCATATGTGAAGGATATTAGTTGCGTCTCACATGAGAAATGTTTTCTAAAGCCATGTTGTGAAGTAGTAAAGAAGTCATTAGATTCAAGAAAGTTAACCAACTGTGAGTAGATGACGTGTTCAAAAATTTTGCAAGGTACACTGGTTAAAGAAATTGGGCGATAATTGAGTGGATTATGTTTTCCACCCGATTTGTGTGGAGGAACCACCTTCCCAACTGTTCGACTACTACTTACATCACAATTACTGCCTGCTCTTTTAAGCGCGAGAGCCGTGCCATCCTTACAAACAAATACGCTCTTAAACGCATTTTATATTAACGCGACAGCATTAAGGAGCTCGTGTTGCAGAAGAGCCGATGTTGGTGGCGTGATGGGAAAACCCTGATTGGTCAATAGGGTCACGACGTCAGTCACATGACCTCGTGCAGGACTTTCGGACAACCCGCACATGAAACATGATATTACGCGTGGCATGGAAGTGATTAAAACATGACATGTAATGCGAATTAAAGGTCGCCACATCTCTCAAATGATTTTACTTTATAAAGTAATAAGCTTGCCTTAAAGAAAAATGTGAAGACTTTCAGGCGGGATTCGAACCCATGACCCTTCGGTTCATGAGCCAGACACACTACCGACTAGGCCACACAAAACATGCTTGCACATTGAATGAGAAGGCGATGTAAACGGGGCCCGATAACGCTATCACGTTCCTCTCTTAAAGGCGAAACGTTCCTCCAAGTTTTTTTAAATATAGGACTCGAATTGTAATATGCTTTTTTGACAGTGGCTGTTCTGACAGTTGGCACCTGAAACAACTGATGAAAAACAGTGATGACTGTGCCTATTTCGAGCCTTCATGACCTTATCTCTTGGCCTGATGCCAATAAAGCGCACACTTCCACTAAACCAAAACGTTAAGCGCCTTCAGGTTAAGCGCGTTCAGGCTCGGTTACGCCCCGAGTGGTCCTCCCTTCAAAGGCAAAATGGAATCGTCCGGAGCGCGCGCAGCACCCCTGCCCGCCGCCATCTCGGCCACACGGGTTGATTAATTTGGTAAGGGTGGCATGCAGTATTTCAATATTAATTTTTACTGGGTGAAACTAAGTCAAACATCATTGTTCCAACCTTACCAATTGTCCTTAAGTCGGTCTCGAGGTCAAAATTAATATGTGAGCTATTCCCACAAGTGTAGAGTTTGCAAAGGAGAGCAAATCCAGGAATTTCATGTTGCATTTTGAAGGCGGGGGGGTAGGGGGGCGTTGACTTTAACAAGTCCCACCCCCCCCTCCTCCCCCCCCACCTTTCCCTACACCATTACCACACAAGTATGGTTTGTTGCACTTTCAACTCTCCAGTAGCTTGCTGGGATCAAAGATGGCAAGTGAAATTAGGAGCTCTATGTCTGCATTATCATTTAGACACAATGCCACCAAATGTCTTTTCTTTTTTTTTTTTTAACTGGACACTCGTGACATTCAGGACCCATTCATTTTTTCATCAACTGGCATGTGAAGTGAGAGCACTCCACCCAATAGATAGAGGAAAGCGCATTCGACAATTCTACGTTGTTTCCTGGTTAGAGCCTCACTTCTATTTGCCTCGACTTCCCTTACCATGTCTAATAAACTGTCAGAGAATATAATTTCCTGACTCGAAACAAGTTGGTGCGAATATTTGTGCAACAACTCCAACATTTTGTGGTCTTGCTGTTTCGGCGAGCAACCTGCCGCACACGGAGGACCCATCACACGTTGGAAATCTTATTAAGCTACGTAACACAGATTCCATGCGAAGCTGAAGCCGAGGGACAATGGACAACATATCTTCATCTATCAGCGTCATCGTTCCACCTCATCAGTTTCCATGGGTTCATGTAAACTCTGAAAAATGTCAAATGTGAAATTCTCGTTTTCAATTAGCCCTGGAAGACTTTCACTTATGATAGCCGAATGTTTGTTTCACTTATGATAGCCTCACGTGAGCCTCACCTCAGAAGTGTAATTCTTAATTTTGCACATTTCTTTTGTACCAGACTAGGTATGTAGGTCCAAACCATCCCCTTTATTCTAAAGGATTCCCAATCTTGCACTTAACACTACTTTGTTCCTGCCGTGCAAAAAAAAAACAACCTAGAAAGCGCTCTTGTAGTACAGCCTTTAAAATCGGGAAGACGACGAGTTCCGACATGGTACGCCTGGATAAAGCGCTCAATGCTGTTGTCGATTTTCCTTTGCTACAAAGTTCAATATTGCTCCATGTTGCCCAAGAACAAAGCAGAATAGGTTATCCATGCAACTCGCAATCTGACCCGCCTTTGCATTGGATGCAACTAATGTGTGACAAATTAAATAAAACCGGCACTGACCTCCTAATACCATTTTAAATGGTTGAGAAAGGTGAATTCAAAAACTCATCTTTGCTCACTAAAGCAAAAAAAAGTGTAAATAATTCCCCAAAATGTTTGCCTTTGTGTCTTCTCTGTCAGCGGCCCTTTGCGACGCCTTCAGCCGCTCCTCACTGCTCTGCTTCCATTTTGCGAGGTGCAAGGCTCAAAACAGCTAAACAAACCCTGCAAAGCAAAAGGGAACTCGTGCAGGCAAAAAGCACGACGCTGCAAAGGGGTCACATAATGTTAACGTCACATATTCTGCAGGATGAGGAACCCCGTTACTGAAAACCAGACCTTTTGGAAAGAAATTATCAACAAAAAAGGCAGTGTTGAAATTTTGGGAACGTGACTGTCATGATGCGAGCATGCAGTCCACATCAAAACATGGCGAGGTATTTTTTAGGCCAGAGTGGCCCCACCAAAGTGGGTCACTGCGCACAAGGCTGCAGTACCCCAGCCAATATTAACAGAAACACGACTGCTTGCGACGTCCGGTACAGTATGCGTTGCTCGTCAAACGCTCCGCAGCGTTCGACGGATGCCGAGGACAAGATGTGAACGCATCCCTGCCTGCAAGTCATCTCGTGAAATGAGGATTCCTAGCATCATTTAAGCACAAATGGGAAAACTGTCTACATCTCATAACTCAGGTAATTTAATTGGCATCAATGTGGCAGACTGCAACCCAGTGGTGTGCTCTACATTTTACCGTAGTAAACGGTAACAGAGAAGTGGGTCTAGCTCTGTCCTAGAAGGCATCCAGAACTGTGGCCACCTCATTATTCAGTGGTGGTCACGTCATGCTGCATCTCCAGATGTACAACGGACTTGGGGTGGCGCTTCTACCAATTTCACGATGCCCTGCGGCATTGTTTGGGCTGTGTTCAGCTGCACCGACCAAGAGCCAACTGAACTACTCATCTCGTGCTGAAATTTAGCAGTGGCTCAAAGCAGGCCACCGTCCGTTTTGGGACGGTAGGCCCCACTTTGTTTTTGGTCAGGCAACTTGGTTCTGCATGTTGAAGCACGCGCCACGTCTGCACAGCAAAGCATTTCAACGGTTGCATGCTGGTCAAGCTGAAAACGAACCGTGCATGTGCTTCGAGCCAAAATTGTTTTGTTAGGTTTACGCGAGCCATTATAAGATGGGTGTCTGCATAGGCTACAGAATTTATAATGGTTTGCTCCATGAAAAGGTTCCTGCACATGCACACTGACCCCAGTTCCTGTGGGCAAAAATGTTCTTGCTTATGGTTAAGGAGCCACCTTGTATTCCCAATTCCCACCATGCCCGGTACCTTCATCCACGGCTCCACGGTAAGTGCCATCAGTTTCCCTCGAGTTGCTGATCCTGTTCTGTGAACCGTTATGTCTCACTGCAGAAATCTAGTGAAGATATCGGAGAGTTCATGCCCTAGGCGGCCTAACTGCTCTTCACCTAGTAGCTTGGCTATTCGGACAGCACTGCGGGACTTGGGCAGAAAGACAAAACTTGCAGAAAGCAACCGCACAACAGAATTTAGCCACTTGTTGTGACATTCTGTCTAGAAGTAAAGGGAGAACCCCGAGGCAGTTAGTAACAGGGACAGTTTTTTTTTTTGGCAATCCTGAAAGTTTAATGAACTGGCCTCAAAGGTAAACCATAGCCTAAACACCATCAGTTTGTTGCAGCGAGCACAAGAAGCCAAATCAATCTGTCGACTAAGTAGTGCAGCTTTTGGCAACGATCACAGGGCACGCTGGCTCAAGACATCAATCATCCTCAAGAGGTCTGCACTGGTCAAGCCCAGTACCTAGCTTTGCCTTCCTGAAAGTACCGTAAAAACCCCAAAGATAGCCCAACCCTATTTTTGGCTTGATTTGCTAGATTGTATTAAATGCCGAAAGATAGTCCATTCCTAGTAATAATAGTGTTGGGATCATTAATGGCGTCGGCGTAAATGCGACTAGTTAGCTATGGTGGGATATAAGCGAACATTGTTGACAGGGAAGTACAGTCATATGTGCTTCATTGCCGGTCACCACCATAAGATGGGAAGGGACACAACCTAATAGCAATTTTTAAACTTTTCTCGACAGTACATTGAAGCTGAGCCTATTCTATGTTTTCACCCGATTTGCGCCTGATGTTAGGTGGGCTATCTCTCGGGATTTTACGGTACCTACAGGGCAGAATGGAGCTAGGACACGAGGTAAATTCTGGAACCAATTTACTTGCGCGTTGTTTACACATCCTTCATCCCCAGCAAGAAGGCCTAGAATATAACAAACCCAGGTGTATTTCGGTCAGTGATGAAACTCGTGTCACAGATGCACGCTACACTGACTAACGAGCGAAGCCCCGCCTCTGGCACGTTGCTTTACTCGCGGGAGTGCGGTCAGGACGCTCGAGAGAGGCCCTGTACGTACTCGGGACTCGCGGCCTGCGAACACGGGGCGGCGGGGGGACAAAGCGGAGGGGGGCGCAGCGGAAGACGGGGCGGAGAACGACTACTTGAGACAGCGTTCAAAGTACGTGGCACCGATGTAGCCGCCCAGCATGGCCTTCTTGACGTTCTGCTCGAACAGTCTCCGATTGTTCTGCAGCACCTCGGCGGCGTCCTTATTCAGCGGGTCCTCCGGGTTGGGTTCGAGGAAGAGGTACTGGAGCCCATAGACGATGGAGTTGATGGTGAGCACGGGCTTCCAGTCCTCGCGCAGGATGTTCAGGCACACGTTGCCGTCCAGGTCGATGTTGGGGTGGTACACCATTGTCTCGCACTTGACCTTGGGCGGCTCGTGCGGGTAGTTGGCGCTCACGCGGAAACTGAAGACGAAGCGTCCGCCGCGGTAGAAGCCCTCGTCCGGACAGATGACGAGCTTGAAGCTGAGCAAGTCGTCCGGGTCGGGAAACTCCATCTGACATGTCTTGGGCAGGTTGAGCTCGTTGATGTCTTTGGTGATCCTCAGCTGGGCGGCCGAGGCGCGTTTCTGGTTGCTCGCCTTGCCGGTCGCTTCGCCGTCCTTTTGCTGCTGCTTTAGCGAGAACAGTTTGATCATTGTGTTTTGCACGGGATGCCGACGCGCACCAGCACCACTTACGCCTATTCCACAGTTGTTGGGCTACAACAACCGGATGCTACCTCACTGACCGGATGTTTGAACGGATAGGTAACTGTGGCTTGGCCGTCGTTCGTATCGGTAGATAAACAAATAAATGCAAATACGTTTTTCAGAGCGGGCGGTGACTAGCGCCATCTATTATTTTTTTTAGTTGGGCGATTTTGCGAAATTTATATGATAGTTTCGAGTTCAGGACCTTGTTATGAAAGCGTTTATTAACGACTAGTTAATACAACTGAGAAGACCGAGTACTGAGTCCGAGTTCGACGAGCTTGCCTCGACATGGCAGGTCACGTTGCTTGCTGTGTGTCATAGGCTATGTTCCAAATCTTACCCGAGTAACCTGCCTCCTACGTCAGCGGGTAATACCACGTGACATCGCGAGTAAACGATCCGCGACTCGATTTTGGAACGGCCGGGTTAATTACCTGGATACTATGCGGATTGGCTTTGTCTTGGGCTACGACAAAAAGAAACCACAGCAGCGATGGCAGAAAATAGCAGACGATCTTTTTGATCATCAGGAAAGCACTCGAAGAGACGATAATAATTATGACGACGCGGTGTTTTTTGAGGCGGATTCACCAGCTCCTTTTACTCACCTTCTTTTTGAGCTGTATATTGAAATAAAAATTACCTACTACTTACAGTTAGACATTAAAAAAGTGTTTTATTAGTCTGCGCGATTGCCCTAAACGCATATATTCCACGCATTGTAATTTGCATTGATCATGTTTTGCAGAAATTGATTCCACACGGTGTAGTGGTGCAGCGCGAGGGTGCTTTCTCAAGAATGATATAAAACTTTGACGCGAATATGATTACGATAAAATCTTTGAAGCCTTCACTGCTTTGCGAGCGTTATCCTCTCACTACACACGCTCTAGAGAAAACAAAAAAATACTACCTTATCATTTACTGCGTTCAAATATTTTCAGCCTTGAACGTGAGAATACGACATTCTCTCCAACGCCGAGGACGAGAATGCGGAGAAGCTCCTGTTTACGCTCGCACTCTGATAATAACAAGTATACCTTCCCGGGGAAGGTGCACGGTCTGGATGTAATGCAGTCAATTCGTGCGTTGAAAACAGCAAATCGCAATAACCACACATGCTGCACCTCATTCTTTGTCATTTCGAACGTCAGCCACCAAAACCAACCGAGCAAGCGAGCTTTGACGGCTGTCGGCGCAGAAAGCAGACGACGAACAGATCACGTGACGTATTTACTCGCTTTGATCCGACGTTACCCCCCGATCGAGGAGGGTAGCGTGAGTAATTACTCCGGAGTAAACAACCCGCTTCTGGAACGGGAGTTTTGACGTCATCGAGTGAGCTCGAGTAAGTTTTGGAACGCCACGGTACGAAATCTTTACTCCGGAGTCGGATCGAGTAAATTTTGGAACACAGCCATAGAGATCATACATACTAACTCTAGAGGAAAAGGTCCGCCATTTTCCCATACATTCTGGCTGCCGCAAGCGGCGGATCATGCAGGCAGACCCTCGGGGTCCCAAACACGGTTACATCATCAGAGCAGTTTCGTGAACTTCAACAATTCACGAACTTACCGGTGGAAAGATATTCACGTTCCTTTCGAAGCTTTCTTTTTGAAAAGCGCGCAGAAGTACGGCCTCGCGTTAACGCTAAACTAAACCATATACCCGGCTTCGCTGGTGGGGCGCGGCTGGGCGCGGTTGAGGAATACGAAACTGCGCAACCACCAGATTTCCGAGATTTCGACAGAAGGGAAGTTAATGCAGCGTAATGAGTTTATTGCTTTTTATAAGCGTTAGAATAGCTCATAATTTAGTTTACAACGTTAAATTATTACTGTTTATATTTCTGAGAGCTCTTCGCGTTACCATGGCAACGTTGCTTGCTTTCTCTCGTGTTCTGTCGCTCTCTTTTGCGTTCGTTCACTCGGGACCCAGGATGTCGGCGCACGGGATTTGCCACTCCTCCTCACCCACCTTTACCCCCCTGCTGTGTGTGTGTCTCTCATTGGTCAACGGTCCCAAGCCGCTGGATGGATGGATGGATGGATGAATACGGCTGAGCCCTTTGGATCGGGCGGTAGCTTACGCCACCTAGCCATTTTGTTTTACCATTTAAGCTTAGAATATTTAAATGTGAAATCTATATTCACTCCGCAGTGCAAAGAAAGTGAGGCTATGAAACCCCCTTGCCATCAGTGGATAAGAAAATACCTAGTTTTCTCTCGATTTCTGCCACCATTCACTTAATCTTTGCTTGGTAATCTCTACAGTCTTGAAATCCACTCTCCCTTCGCTGTCTCTAAAACCCAATGACTTTATTAAGTCTATGTTGTCTTCGGTAGGCATAGGGTGAAGCCCTTTACGCGTATCGAGTGAAGCCCTTTACGCGCAAGCACGAGTATCGCGCTTGCGCGATACTCGTGCTCCCCCTAGCTCCCCCTAGGGAGGCCCTAGCTCCCCCTAGGGAGGCTGTAGTGCCTCCCTAGCTCCCCCTCGGTGAGGTGGCTCCCTCCCGTGTTGAAGATGCAAACTTGTCTACATCTCCCTTTTTCACTCATAAATAAAATGTGTCGCATTAGCGGGCTGGTTTTTGTTTCGCTCTCTGGCTCCTGCGAAGAGCGATGCTGTTCCTCCTGCGCTGTATGCCCTCGTCGTCTTGAACAATGTATGACCTTGACTGCGGGGCTCTAGCGAGTATGACAGCCGGTTTCCAGGTTCCTCGTTCTTGATCTTGAAGGTAGACGTCTTCTCCCGCGTGTAATTCAGGTAGAGGTTTGGTGCCTTTGTTGTAGTACCGTTGCTGAGTTCGTTGCTTGTCTCTCAGCCGCTGTTGTACCTTGCTTGGGTCTGTGCTTGTCCCTTGCAGTAGAGATGGATGTGTAGGGACTTCCGTCCTGGTATGTCTGTTCATGAGCCTTTCAACTGGTGATCCTAGAACTCCATCCCTGGGAGTGTTTCGCCATTCGAGTAGGCCACCGTAGTACTCTGGCGTTCCGTAGCTGCACTTGGTCCAGTGGCGGATCCAAGAGGGGGGGGGGGGGGGCGATCGCCCCCCCCCCCCCCCCCAAACACCTCGCCAGGCAACCCCTCCCCCCCGGGGTTTTTCGTCAGCTCGAAGAAAAAACGTAAGCAATCGACGCGAGGGACAAAATATTAAAACAGGGGCGGGTGGACGCGCCTGCTGGACGCTTCCAAAGTGGGGTTTATCTCCGTCAAGGTCACGGTACGTCTTCCAGATAGGGACGGCGCCAGGAGTTTCGAAGTGGAGAGGCAGTGGGGAGGCGCACCAAATATCAGGGTCCTGGACTGCAGGTACACTTCCAAACAAGGCCAGCACGTCGAGCACGGGGGGAAAATACCTTCAACATATCTATTCCCCTTTCTCTCTCTCTCTGTTTCCTCTCTTTCTTTGGAGGTTGTCTGGGAAAAATTTGTGCCCTGAAAGCTCCCAAACGCAGACGCCAAGCAGCCTTCCTCAACGGTACGATCCTATACACAGCGGATTATCCTTCCTTTCCCACGTAGCATCCAATGTCGTGCGAACATTCCCTGGGTGTTCTGATCATTAAAACACCATTCGGAACGTTCTAGGAACGTTCGTATGCGAACATTCCTTACAAGGTAAGCTGCTCAACATTCTAGAAACGTTCGTTGGCGAACATTCGTATGCACAATGTTCTCGGAACGTTCCCCTTTTAACATTCATATGTGCAACCTTCTTGGAACGTTCGCTTGCGAACATTCCTAGAAATTTCGCAGGTGAAGTCAACTTTAGGGGAGCTTTCAAGCAACCTGTGTTTCGAAACACCATCCACTATATGCCACCTTGTGCCAAAAATATGCAAATTAAGTGGAGATTTTGGAAACGTAGCATAAGGGATCAGTTTTATCTTATACGAGTCTACCGAGGAATGTGAGATAAGGTGTAGGAGAAAAGCAATGGTCTTCAAAATTTGATAATGAGCTTGGCACTCACTGCGTATGTAGAGGGGCAGTTTTGAATAGACCCGATTTTTAGCATCTCCGATTCAATACCTTGAAGGAAGGTATGTCCCGCTTGAGTGTGGAATGCTGTAGGTATCTGTTCTTATGCTCGGAGTGAGTAATCCGCTATGTATGCAGCACGTTTTGTATAAGTAGGAGTAAACTGCCCCTATAGTTCAGGCTAATGCGCTGGAAAGGCGGCTAGATTGTGCTAGGCCTGGAAAAATATTTAGATTAAAAAATATTGACCGCTCTGTGTGGAGATTTATTATATCAATATATGTAGTACGGCTCAGTGGGGCTGTAAGCTAAGTAAGCCATAATTGTGGAATCTTTGTAAACATTATTCAGAGAATGTTGCAGATGTTCTTTGGATATTTTGGGAACGTTCTTAAAACCTTGTTAGAATGGTGATTAAATGTTCTATCGTGCTCAGAACGTTCTAAAAATATCCCCTAGAAGACATTCCCCGAATGTAGCGATAAGTGCCTCCGCCACATTCTGACAACGTCGATAGAACGTTCTTACGTAAATTTGCAACATTCAGAGAATGTTGCAGAAGTTCTTTGGATGTACTGAGAACGTTCTTACAACCTTGTTAGGATGTTTCAATGTTGATTGAATGACCTGGTAATGTTCTATGTCGTTTTCAGAACGTTCTAAGAATATCCCTTTGAAGACATTCCCCGAATGTAGCGATAAGTGCCTGCGCCACATGCTGACAACGTTGATAGAATGTTCTTACGTAAATCTTCAACATTCCAAGAATGTTGTCTATGTTATTTTGAACATTCCCGGAATGTTCTCAGAACGTTCTCGTGCTACGTGGGTTCTAGCGGCCGTTTTTTCATCACTTTTCGTTTGATAGTTTCCTCGTGGTTCTGGGCTTGTCTTTTGGCATGTCTTTTTTGGCTTGCTTTGAGATGCTGTCGCCCACGGGCTTACTAAATGCTCATTGCCAAGGGAAGTGCGGAGGGGACGTACCAGGAGGAGACGTTCCAGGGGGGGGGGGGGGGGGGGTGCAGCTTGTACAACCTGGTGACCAATTGCTTTTCTTCTCAACTGAGAGAGGAAGCAAATGCTCTGGGTACAGTGTAGTCTGGGTCTGAGCTTCTCCTGAAGACGCTCCGGACTTCCCCACGACCTTGGCTTAATCATAAGCCCGCTTTCGTCCTCGCCTCCATACCTCACTGAGGATCAGCGCCGCAGCGCGGAATACAGAAAGAAGCCGACGAGCGCCAGAAGGGGGAGATGTTTCCTCTAATGGGCTTCATACTGCCCGCGGTACGACTTCTCATTGCGGGAAGCTAATAAAAGAAAGATAAACGGTACGAGCACTCTAAAGGCTGGAGGCTGCTTACACCGTGGCTTACACGGGGTCCTCAAGCCGACGCCGTAGGCATTTATTTGTATACAATGCCGTTTCAACTTAGGGTGGCGGGACATATTTTAGGAAAGGCGCCCGCCACCCCTTGTCTCCCCTTGGCGCCGTCTTTACTTTTCGAGTTAAACGCGGCTTCTGTGGATTGACGGCAGACCTTTCGCGCGGCTTTGCAGGAGCGAATATGTTTGTGTTGAACGGAACACAGGCGGTGCTTGCTGGTTTGCAACTGCGGCTTGGAATTCCCTACCTAGGGACTTAGAGAAAACGAGCCCCTTCAAAGATGCGACTATACATAAATTAAATAGACAGTGCCTGAGCCCGTTCGAGTGAACACCGACTCCCAAACATCCATGCTGCAGTCGTGATCGGCCTCAAGCCCAGTTGAGATTCGCCGACCGGACAACCGCTCTGCCCCATCATATCTGAAGTCCTCTCGACCCTGACGAATGAGCTAACTACCCAGAAACAAGTAAGTGTTCCTTTCATAAAGAAAATATTCAGACGAAGTGCAATTGAATATAATTTGGAGGGATCCATTGCTGGTTTAAGGTCTTGTCTAAGTTTAAAGTTATACTTGCCGAACTGCAATCATGCTTTCAAAAATATTCAACAATTATTCGCTTTCGTTCTCTCGAGTTGCATCCAGAACACGTGAAAACACGAGTTGGGGTTGGTAATTCCGATGTGCTCCGCTCTGGACATTCCAAATATACGGCGAACAACCGACGAACTTGCCTGGCAGCGTTCGTGTCGCTCGCTGCGTCAACAGTGTTTTGTCGCCGCGAGCAGCGTCGAAGCCGCCGGGCCATTTTTGTCGCTTGTTTGCAACGTACTCGCTCCATTGAAGCAACCGGCGACAATGAAAAAGATGTTTTAAAACCACGTTCTGCATTTTGGCACTGAATATAAAGTTCTAACTACTATGGCAAGCTTAATCTCAAAGAACAGCCGAGTTTTAGATTAGAACGTTTTTTCGCATTGTCATTAGCTGCATGAGCTTCCTCCGTATAGTTGGCAGAGGTTGGCTCTTCGTACATGCTCTGCGGGTGTAACGAGAATATATAAATATTTAAGCAAAAGGAGCCCAAAGTTGTAGCACCGAACATTCATCGCCAGTAGTTAAACTACTTTTCTATTTCTAGCGCGCTGCCACGCGAATGGAGTAATCCCGTTTCCTATGAACTACAAACTTCCTTGCGTTATGGTGTTCAGAAAGGATAGTTCCACCACAATTTTCTAGATACTTACCTCTCGCGTGGTCACCCGAAAGGTTTTAATTCAAAGAGTTCATCCTCGACAGGTAAACCGATACAAAAGCTCTCAAGATCTATATTATGCTATCAGAGTTTAGTAAAAGCGATAACTCCACAAAAAATACAAACACTTCCCCACTCCCCCCCCCCCCCCCCCCCCCCCGCCGTTTTACACCAAGGAACCGCCCCCCCTAAAATGGAGGTCTGGATCCGCCCCTGACTTGGTCATGAGTTGTTTCGACTCTTGCACCGCTCTCTCTGCCTTCCCGTTTGACTGAGGATAATACGGGCTGGATGTCACATGTGAAATTCCTCGGTGCTGCAAGAACTCTTTGAAGTCAGCGCTGTTGAATAGTGGTCCATTGTCAGTAACCAACCTGACAGGTAGACCATGCACGGCAAACGTTGCCAGGCAACTTTTGATTATCGTCTTGGCAGTGGACCTTTGAAGCTGGTGCACTTATAGAAAAAAGAGTAATAGTCCACCAACACAATGTAGTGGTGTCCCGAGTGCTGAAACAAGTCCACTCCAACAATCTGCCAGGGTGCGATTGGCACTGGATGGTTCACAAGTGGCTCCTTCTGCTGCCTCGGCTTGTGCTCCTTGCACACGCTGCAATTTTCTACCACCTGCTTGGTGTCATTCTGCATTGCAGGCCAGTAGAGAGCTTCTTTAGCACAATGGAGCGTTTTCTCTACTGCGCTGTGAGCTTTGTGAAGCCTTGCCAAGATGGTGCTCTTCATCTCTTCTGGAATGACGAGTCTATTCGACCTGAAGAGTAAGCCCTCCTCCTCATGGATTTCATCCCTGTATGGCCAATATGTCTTTAACGGGCCTGGAATGTCTTCTTTGTTGCTCGGCCATTGGCTCTTTGCATACTGCAGCATGGTATTTAGATCCTTGTCCCTGCTGATTGCTTGACGACATCCTTCCAGTGTTTCATCTCTTACATGGAGACACTCCAAGACATTCGCCTCGAAGACTTCAGCCTCTTCCTCCTTCGAAGGGTTTCTTGACAGCGTGTCTGCAATGTACAGCTCTTTACCAGGAGTGTACTTCACCAGCAGGTCATACTTTTGTAGGGTCAGTCTCATCCTTTGTAATCTGAGAGGACATTGATTCAGAGGTTTTCTGAAGATCGCCTCAAGTGGCTTGTGGTCCGACTCCACGGTAACGGTTTGCCCGAAAATGTAGTCGTGAAATCGGCTGCATCCATGGACAATCGCCAACAGCTCCTTCTCGATCTGGGCATAGTTCTTTTGGGCGTCATTTAACGACCTCGATGAGTAGGCTACTGGCTGGCCCTCCTGAAGCAACGCTGCACCCGTTCCCCTGGAACTTGAATCCGCTGACAGAGTTACTGGTTTGTTCTTGTCGTAGAACCGCAGAGTCGGTGCGACAGTCAACGCTGTTCGAAGTGCTGTGAAGCTTTTATCGTGCTCTTCTGTCCAGGTCCAGGCCGCCTCTTTCTTCAAGAGTTGCCTTAATGGTGCACTTGTGTCGGACATGTGCGGGATGAACTTGCCAAGGTAGTTCACGACTCCTAGGAAGCTCTTCAGTTCCCCCACATTTGATGGTCTTGGGAGAGCAAGGATGTCTTGTACTCTCGTCGGGTCAATCGAGAGTCCCTCAGGTGACAATATATGTCCCAAGTACTTGACTTTGCTTTGAGAGAACTTGCATTTCTCTGTGTTCAGTCTGAGGTTGACCTCACGACACCTCTGCAGCACGGCTTGCAGTCGACGGTCATGCTCCTCTTCCGTCTTTCCCCAGATAAGAATGTCGTCGACCATGATTTCAACTCCGTCGAGACCTTCAAACACCACATGCATAGTCTTCTGGAACACCTCGGGAGCTGACGATATGCCAAAAGGCATTCGGAGAAATCTGTATCTCCCGAACGGTGTTGCAAATGTGCAGAGGTACGAACTCGGTGTGTCTAGCTTGATCTGCCAAAACCCCGTGGCTGCGTCGAGTGACGAGAAGAACTTGGCTCCCTCCAGTCGTGCTGCTATGTCCTCCAGTGTAGGCATGCAGTAGTTTTCTCGCTTGAGAACCTTGTTGAGCTCTTGTGGATCGATGCACAGTCGGAGTTTGTCCTTCTTTTTCACATCCACGATTGGGTGGACCCACTCTGTTGGTTCTGCCATTTGTGCAATCACCTTCTGTTGCACGAGGTCATTTAGGTGGCTTTTCAGCTGGTCTCGGATGGCTACTGGGACTGCAAGTGGCTGTTGCGTAACACCCTGAGCATCTGGCTTGAGCTTCATGTGATACTTGACACCCTTGATTTCACCAAGTCCATGGAAGACGTCCTCGTGTTCTTTTACTGTCTGGTTGCAGTGCTTTTCCGCTGACGCCACTCGCTTGATCAGGTTCAGTCGTTCCGCAATGGTACCGCTTATCGTTGTGGGTACTTCCCGTTTCACGATGTTCATCGGTCTTGACTTCACATGCGAGCGTTTTCGTGCTCCGTTTCTGACACCATGTTATGAACTGTTTCATAAAAACAAGTTCGCATCTTGTCTACATGAAACACAGCTTTCGGAAGTTTCCGAAGAAAGTTGGATGTTCCCCGCTTTGAAACAAAAATATTGGAAATTTCACTGCAATAATTTTAACCTAAAGGCCCGTTCACACTCTTGCGACCTCTTAAAGGGGCCCTGCAATCATTTTTAAGCGTCTACCTTTTATGCGGTTTCCACGTCTCTTGGGGTTTGGGCAAGCCAGCGGGCACGGAAAGAGTAACTAAATATCAGTGCGCCATATTTTAACCGGACGACATGGAAACCTCCTCCACCGACGAGGGCGACACGCGGTACCGAAAGCGCGCAAAATGTGACGTCTTTGGTCCTGGGCTTACTACTGGTCAGAGCCGCTAAAAACTTCTTTTTGGTCAAAATACAAAATATAAGTGGCGCGAACCGTTTCAATTATTTATAAAAGTAGTTTTTATTCACTATTATAGATGAAAAAAAGAAAGAAATGCAGTTTATAAAGTACGGAAACAAGAAATGACCCGTCGACATACCCGCCGCCAAGCGGTGGAAAAGGCGGCGCATACTAGAAAGGAGTAGTGGGATAAGGCGCCGACACGAAAAAATCCCGAATGTACGCGGTGGCGCTGCAGTCGTATGGACAGGAGGATCCGACCGCCTCCGAGCGTTCCGAAGGCCTTCGGCGAGAGGCTTTGTCTTGCGGTTTGGCCGTTTCGCGGTATGGCAGTGCGAAGTGGCTCCCATTCTGAACTGATCTTTACCCCGTGTTTTGCTGTCGTTCGTGACCAATGAAGTGTCATGCCGAATTAGTGTTTAATCACGCAGTAAATGCAATTAAAGCCGCTTTGGCTGCCCGTTGCATACAGCCCATCCAAAACATGCTTTAGTGGCGCCCTCTCGCGCCGTCGACACGGAGTGCGGCGGCCGTGAGCGCTCGGTGAGCTCACAATTCCTCCTCTAGTTCACGGCCACTCAAGCCAGGACCTACGACGTCATGAAGGAGGTTATTTTTTTGCTTGTTTTTGTAATTCTAAATTGCCTATAACTTTTAAAATAAAGCGAATTTCGCGAAAAGAAAAGTTTCACTAAGTTACTACGTTCAGTGCGCTCAGGTTCGGTGAAATTAAAAAAAAAAAAAAGAAAACAGTAAAAAGTCCTTGCAGGGCCCCTTTAAGGCAGGGGCGTCAAGGTGGGTGAGGAGGAGTGGGAAATCCCGCGCGCCACATCCTGGGTCCCGAGTGAAAGATCGCAAAAGAGAGCGACAGAACACGAGAGAAAAAAACCAATGTTGCCAGCTGAAGGACGACAGTCGCAATGGTAATCGCGAAGACTGAAAACTCTTAGCAATATAAACCGTGATCATTTAGCGTTGCAAACTAAATTCTGAGCTATTCTAATGTTTATAAAAAGCAGCATACTCATTACGCTGCATTAACTTCCCTTCTGTCGAAATCTCGAAAATCTGGTAGTTGCGCGGTTTTGTATTTCCAGGCGCGGCCACCCCATAGAGTTATTATAATGTACGCTAGAGGTTCAACTGGCGCTAGTGTGCTGCTGCAAATTGAAGCAGACAGCAACCAGTCCGAAATTGACTTCCGGTAGTGCATTTCTATGGGAAAAAGCGAGTGCATTTTCTCTCTGCGCTCGATTATAAGAGCAAATATCACGAATAATTTGTACGTACAAAGCACATTGGAACATTTCTCAGTCACGCAGACGAAATAACTGGTCGGTTACAGCATTTTTATTTGAAATTTGTGGCATGAAAAACGGTGTTAAAACCGCTTCGTACGTGCATTTATGTGCACTGTCGGACACTGTTAGCGCGAACACGGCGTCGGCGCTTTCCAGCATGGGGGATATACGTGCCAAAACGAACGAATTACATGTGAAAAACCAAGAGAGACGGCAAGAACTACGCAGTAACACTGGATAAGTAACTCCTTATGCATGCAGACGATCAAAATAAATTGAAAGCCACGTAATATACTAGTAGTCAGATATGCAATAAATAAGTACTGCTTTGTTCTTTCTGCTCGGGAATACGTGCGAAGATGCTTGTTCTGGGTTCAAATCATCAGCCGCACGCTCCAAATCATTGCAAATAGGGAGAAGCAGAGAACAGGTGCCTGATTAAAACTGCCCGACATAAGAAATAATGAAAAGACGCACCTTTCGTAGCCCACATACTTTATTTTTTTAACAGATCGTCAAGATGCACGACGGAGTCATTTTCATATAGCGAGTGACAGAACGGGCATGTTAGCAATATATAAGTGCCACCGGAATGCTAGCGAACCTTGAACGCACTCTACATTCCTTTCGATTGTTATTTTGCTTAGAATCGTCGCTCATTTTTACATACCTGCCATGGAATAGAGGTTTGGGCCTGAACTATAGCGAAGTTTAACATCGTTCAGTAGTAAAGAAAAATGCTGTACCTAAAGCAATTACACACTCACCATATCAATAAAGGTACATACTATCCGGTACAACTGAAATAAGAAAAGTTATTCGTTTTATTATCCGGCGAAGAGACAAAATTCACGAGCGTTTTCCCATAGGGATGCACAGGAGCACCGCAAAAGTAGACTGGTTGCTGTCTGCTTCAATTTGCCTCCCGGAAGTCGCATAGACACTAGCGCCAGTTGAACCTCTAGCGTACATTATAATAACTTTATGGGCCACCCGCGCCCGGAAATACGAAACTAAACCAGATAACCGAAGCCGATTATCTGGTTTAGTTTAGTGTTGACGGGAGGCCGTACATCTGGGTGCTATGCAAAAAGAAAGCTTCGAAAGGAACGCGAATATCTTTCCACCGGTAAGTTCGTGGATTGTTGAAGTTCATGAAACTGCTCTGATGATATATTTGTGAAATCGAGGGCAGTTGGTAACCATGTGGGACCCCGAGGGTCTGCCTGCATACTCCGCCGCTTGCTGCAGCTTTAGCTGCAGCCAGAATGCATGGGAAAATGGCGGACCTTTTCCTCTAGAGTTAGTATGTATGATCTCTATGCTTTAAAGGGATACTACAACGAAATTTCGGCGCTCATTTTTTGGTCTATATGTGTTCAAAAGAGCAGTATCACATGGAACATACCAATATCTTGTTAAAAAAGTCTCGAAAAGGAATTTTAAAACGAATTAGACGATTAGCAAAGAGCACCTGGTGGATGTCGCTAACGCCTCGTTTGTAATGCTCGTCTAGGAACCTTTACAGCTAGTGACGGAGGTTGTGTCGTCTTCGCCCACGACGAGAGAAGGCGAAAAGGAGGAACTCCCCTCTTCCCGAGAACCCCTTTTGTGTGTCGCAGAAGTCGCTATTGTCCCGCTAGAAGATTATAGAAGATTAACCCATCACTCAAAATTCGTACAAAAGCAGCCGCTTCGGTGGCTGGAACGACTAGGCCATCCTTTCGACGTCAGCCTCGCCGTAGCTTTGCTCGTCTTGAGACCACCTACGTCACGATTGCGTTTGATGTCACGTGCTCTAGGCTGGGCCTTCTCCGAGCGCTTGCCAGAGTGGGCCGTTTATAATGAAAAATACAGCCACCAGGATCAAAATACAAACGTGCGATTGTCATTTACGGATATTATGGATCATATTCAACCTATATTTGAACACGACGGGAATATTTCAAATTTCGTGACCAACCACGGCAGCCATCTTGAACAAGGCGTTAGTTCAACCAATAGATGGCGACACGCGCCCGTGGGGTGTAGGGTGCCTACATGTCTCTCTGTCTCAGGGTGAAGACATCCATTGTTGCACTGAATGTGCCAGCGCGTGACACTCTCGCGCACTCGGTGCGTGACTTGGGCGATAAAATGGCGTCTATGCATTACCCAAAGCTGCGCGCTCAAGCTGAGTAACACCGTATTGCGCGCCACTTCAAAATGCATAAAAAAACGATTGGGCGTGAAAATGGCTGAGATGTCACCACTCAAGCAAAAGCGCGCGTGTGTATGAAGGCACTCTAGTGGGGTGGGGGTGGCCGAAACATTGGTTCACAGTGGGATGGCTCGAGCATCATCACGTTCCCCTCGTGGCCTTGCTCGCGCCGCAGCCAGCTGTGCTCAGCTAGCTCAAGTAGCGTGGCCCAGCAAACGGATGTATGCAAGAATGTCAGGCTGAATATAAATTGTTCTCTGATATAGGGAGATGCGGTTCGGCGGTTGTCACGGGCTTTCGCAATAAATCTTACCAAGAAGGAATCAAATGTTGATTGACGTGTTAATATTCTATCAATGAAAATTTCTTCTGCAGGAATGCTCGCTCAGTAGACTGAAGGCCGGTTCACACATACAGCGAAGCGCTAAGTTAGCGCTACGTGAGCGCTCCAAGGAGCACTCATGTGGCGCTTCCTAGAGCTTCAGTAGCGCTCTGTTAGCGCTTCAGAAGCGCTCTGTTAGCGCTCTGTTAGCGCTACAGAAGCGCTTTGTTAGCGCTCTCACGCTCCTTGTGCCGTGCTTTGCTGTTGCGGAACAGCGCGTGCACGGTGATTCCTTTGTTGTTGTTTTTCCTTTGGCATTGAAAGAAGAGGAAGTAAAACAGCCGCTTTCCAAAGGGTCGGGCAGGCGACCCAGAGTCATGGACTCTGAGCGACTAATTGATTGGGTACGACCTCATCGCTTTCTATTCGATGTGCGTGACCCTGATTTCAAAGACACGCGGTTAAAAATAATCGCCTTCGAAAGAGCTCTGTGTCTCGGTCCCTCAGCCTATGAACAAGGTTCGCTCCATGGGTGCCCGTCGGTATCTCGGTGGCGAAAGATTTCGCGCACCCAGAAGACACTTCTGGGCGTTAAGCCGTCAACACACATATGCATTAATCGCGTTTCTAAGAGCATTTGTCGCATTTCTATTTCAGCATCCCACATGTCCGCCATGGTGCTGCTGATGCACATCCAACCACAGGAACCGGAACCGCAGTGCACGCGCTAATCCGCAGTACCGCGGTACAAGAAGCGCTAGTGAAGCGCTAACACGGCGCTGTTGAAGCGCTAACAAGGCGCTACTGGAGCGCTAACAATGGCGCTACTGGAGCGCTAACAAGGCGCTACTGGAGCGCTACAGAAGCGCTAATCGCGCGCTATGTAGAACTTTATGTAGAACTAAGGCACGCGCTAGGAAGCGCCACATGAACGCTCTTTGGAGCGCTCACGTAGCGCTAACTTAGCGCTCCACTGTATGTGTGAACAGGCCTTTAATCTTCCAAGACACCAGTGGAAGCGGACGTCAACTAAACTGCTTCGCGATTTACGGTACTTACCTCACCATTTTAATGACGACTAAAATAACGTCACGAAATATTGTGTTTTACGGGATCCGGAAGATGTTGTAAAGGTTGTTACATTATAGTTCCCAGAAAACAAACGCCGTTGCAATATTTTCGAAAGTACCGAAACACATAATGTTGTAAGTACAGCTTAGGAGGAATATGATGAAAACCATCAGAAGGAATAGGAAGACGTTTATTTGCAATGGTGACGCTATGAATGAATGGCGTTTAGCGACGGCAAGTTATGAGCGTTCGGGAATTTATAAGTTCACGTCATTGCTAACTATGGACATGCGTTTTTGTCGGGAGATGGTGTTGCGGTGATGACCTGATATCGGACGACTCGTGGCAGACGAACAAGCAAGTTTCTTATCAGCGAATGGTAAGTGTCCAGTGTCAAGCACAACACGTGGCTACCGACGTTGTCGACGTTTCGAACACTTACCGCTTTCGACAAAAGTTCTGGCACCTAGGCTAACTTTTTGGAAAGACTCAAAGTCTTCCTTGAGTCTAACGCCATCATGAACATGAAACGCATGCGGAGTCATGGGCGATGCGTACTCTAAGTGGCTGGAAGTTTACACGATGCCTGCCACGACGTCCAAACACGTCATTGACGTTCTACGGTCTCTTTTACCTACTTTTGCACTACCGAAAATACTTTTCTCTGAAAACGCGCCAAATCATGCTTCAAACAAAATAAACACATTTTTGAAAAAAAAAAAAAGAAAACCCGGCATCAGGCATCACATTAGTGCACCATACCATCCTGCAACTAACGGGCATGCAAAACAGATGGTGTGCGAAACAAAGAAAAAAGCCCTTTTGAAGCTTACGGAAGAAGCAGTTAGTGAAGAATCGCCAGGTTGTTGTTCCAGCAGCACGCGACGGTCTCATCTTACACGGTAAAAACACCCGCCGAAGCAATATTCGGCGGACGAGGAGCCACACCCTTCGATCTCATGATACTATGGCTTACGAACGAAGATCGAGAGATTCCCAGATCGGGCGAGTACTTGCAGTTTATTCGGTCGGACAACTCGTCTACGTAAGGAATTTCAGCGGAAGTCGGGCCTTCCATGTAAAACTTGAGTAGAAAAGGCTCTATGTTGGTTGACCAGAAGGTGTCATCTCTTTGAATACGTTGGATATCAATGCCCTTGAGTGTAAATATAACTAAATCACAAAACTCTCTTTGTGTATTGTGTAACTGTCCTTGTATTTGATAGTAGAAGCTATGGTGGTGATTTGGACCTTTCACACCAGGCTCCTTTTTCTTATTTTTCGCCTCATACTCCTTTGCGGTTTAAGTATGCTTCAAGAATCTTTTGGAACGGGGACACTTTACATCAACGAGGCCATTTGTTCCAAGTAGTCAATCAGGGAATGCTGCAAGAAATCCGTCCCTCCTATTAACGAATAAGCCGCACTTCTGCACAGTGCAGTTTTCCTGTTCCACGTACAGTTGTAAAGCAGCATCCTTATTGATTCTACCATATTCTGTTGCGGGTGTAGAAAGTCTTTGGGTACACGATACTTGAAACAAGTCTGGCACTGTACGTTGTGGTTCGACACCCACTAATATCGTCGTCCTTATAGAGCCTCATCATTTAATCATTACCTCGTCACCTCATATTGCTCTTCATCAACAGTAAGTACAATAGGCTACCGCCATATTACAATCCAAGAATTGAAAAATTGAGTCGTTCGGTCCTTCAACAAGTTTATTATTTATATAATGTTATTACGTTACATTACCTCGAGACGATCGACGTCCAACGTCGATCTTCAAATACTTATACCTATATAGAAATTAGACGCACAAAGGGGGGGTGGGGGGGGGGGGGGGGGGGTTGGTGGCCGAGTGCATGGTCTAGCGCACACCCGCTCGGAGCACTTGGAGCGAAAGCTCGCGCTGCAGAAGCCCCCCCCCCCCCCCCCCCCCCCCCCCCCCCGCCCCCTGCCCGTTTCGATCTGGAAGAGAATCGTACCGGCGTGCGGTCGTGTATCACTACTGCGTGGTGCACGTTAAAGACCCCAGGCTAGCGGTTGTACCGCACTGGCTAAATTGCTCATCTACAGCTGAGGGTCAGACGCCCACTAAGGCGGACTAACTTCCGGCTGTATACACATACACACAACAATTTGCAATTAGACGCATAATAACAAAGAGCACAGCGTGCCGCCTCTTTTCTTTGGATGCCTTTTTTAGAGCGCAGCTCTTAGGCGCCTGTTCCCGGCTTGAGCGGCGTTGGCGTCGCCGTCGGCATAACCGCAACCCTCGTAACCCTCGTGAGGGTTACGAGGGTTACGAGGGTTAATCTCATGAGGGTTACCCTCACGAGGATCACGAGGGTTACTTACCCTCGTAACCCTCACGAGGGTTACGAGGGTTAGTTACCCTCAAAAGGGTTACCTTCACGAGGGTTACCCTCACGAGGGTTACTTACCCTCGTAACCCTCACGAGGGTTACGAGGGTTAGTTACCCTCAAAAAAGTTACCTTCACGAGGGTTACCCTCACGAGGGTCACGAGGGTTATGAGAGTTACCCTCACGAGGGTCACGAGAGTTGCCCTCACAAGGGTTACTAGGGTTACCCTCACGAGGGTCACGATGGTTACCCAGGTCACGTGACCCCCCGTTGACGTCATCGCCACTGATGACGTCATCAGTGACGTCACCGATGACGTCACCAGCATCCGCATCGTCATCGTCACTGATGACGTCACCGGCATCCGCATCATCATCATCATCACTGATGGCGTCATCAGTGACGTCACTGATAACGTCATCGACATCGTCACGTGGCCCCAGGTCACGTGACCCCCCCGACGTCCCGTGACGCCCCAAGGTCACGTGACTCCCACAAGGTCACGTGACCCCCAAGGTCACGTGATCCCCCCGCCCCCCGAGGTCACTTGACCCACCCCCCCCAGTACCCTTCCCTCCTCCTCCTCAAGAGCTGCGCTCTAATGGACTTCTTCCAAAACCGACGCGCCCCATCGCGGCGAAACACCACGCCATGCACTCTGGGACAGTGTTGTACACGTTCCTAAAAAAATGAAACGAGAGCTCGTTCCTCGTTCCTTCTGATTTTTGGAACGCGTTCCCGTTACAAGTTCCATATGTGAAATAGGAACTCGTTCCCGTTACAGTTAAAGAAATGGGACGTATCGTTCATATACGTACATTTGTATTTTGACGATTACCATATACAATTAGATCAAACAAAGTGGTTTTTGTTGTTTTTTATATATCCCATCAAATGGGAACATACAAATTTGAATGCAGTGATGGAAAGGCACTAAGAGAAGAAGACAAGCGGAAGCAGGGTTTCATTTGTTGACATATTCACCTTTAAAAATCTCAGCTTTTAACCATATTTTGTTGTGGGCGATTCAGACGAGCCAAATGTACTGTTACCCCCACATTGCACGAGCGTTTCACAACAACCTCACACGTTTCAATCTAACAAAGTCACTTGTTCGAACATAACAACAGTTGCTTCTCGATGTTGCTGTCCGCAAGACGAGCAAGTGAAGAAGGTAGGGCTGTTGGAAGGTCAGTCTTAAAACGTACAAGTCCTTCTTCGTGAAGGTTGGACTCGTTGTTCAGTTTGAAGATAGAGAACAAGGGGAGAAGAAATAAAAAGAATAATTTTTGTGTATATTTTATGTCACTAATATTCGAGTTAAAAGGGTGCGTTCGATACCGCGTAACCTGCTCTTCTGTTGTAACTGTACGTCTATTTGTGGAAGTTCAGTGATGGCTGCAGTCGGTCTTAGATTTCTGGGTGTACGAGGATTCGTGGAAGCAAAGAAAGTAGCTGAGTGAAACGTCTTTCTTTCTGTGTCTTTTCCTTCGAGGAAAAGTTTGGCTTTCTGTACCGCAGTCTCGGGCACTGAAAAAAGAATCAATGTCCACTAGCTGTCCTGCACCCGACTGTCACCAAGCGAGTAACACATAAAATTAACCATATGGTATGTAACCAAAAAGTTTACGAAATCCTGCCCTTCGTATAGGTGGATATTGTTTTTATACTTCTAGAATTTCCCTTTCAGAAATAAAATACCAAATTACTCCACTGGACGAAAAAAAAAAGGAACGCCGTTCCTTTTTCCGTTCCAGTAAAAATGTAACGCGTTCCCGTTCCAGTTCCACCAATGCAAAATGAAACGGCGGCGTTCCTTCGTTCTTCCTAAAAGGAACGCGTTCTAGGAACGCCGTTCCTTGGAACGCCGTTCCGTACAACACTGCTCTGGGAACTAGTTGGCCACTCAGTTTCGGTTTCGACTGAGCAGCTTCATCTCATGCTATCACGCCGGGACCGAACGCGCTGCTTGCGTTTTTGATTATCTGACTTTTTACGAATGTACAATACACACATTCTCGAGCGATACAAAACGAAGACCGGGGCACTTTCCTTGGTTCCCGAAACACCGGATATTGTGTGTGCGCATACAAACGTAGCAAGACGTGGCTTAGTCACCTCATCCCACGAGTGCATCTTTGGGTTCAATTTCAATAATTCACCAGTGAACTACAACTGAAATTTGGTCACCTTGAGGCCTACACATATTTTGTTTGCCAAACGTCCGCTTTTGTTACTTCATTGGGCGAAAAGCAAGCCGCATATCCTCACAAGAGTATCAAAGTTGAGCCCAGCGTTGACGCGTGAACTTTTAAGGAAACTCAATAAATTTGACCTCACTACTGCACAAAAGTTACTATGGTGTCTTCCTCGTGTCATCATATACCTCCGACACAAATTTTATGCTGATAGAAGATCAAGTTTTTGCGAACGCCGAGATCGGCTAGCCAAGACGGAGGCCCTAACAAGCGTCCCCTACTCCTCGCTAAACCTTTTTAAATGAGCTCTTACTGACGCCCAAGATCTGTGCCTGAACGGTGTGTCTGGAAATTATCTCGGCATACTCAGTCAGGAAGAAAGCAAACACATAACAAAGAGTATGATCATTAGCAACTGTCAAATGCGCTTTGAATGTTTTCGTTTGTTTGGCGCACCGCATAGGGGTTCACGCCCGTCCGGCGCACTTCCGGCGAACGGTGCGACATTCTTCACATAAGTGCTCGAGTTTTGCTTTCTTTGATTGCAGGATAACTTTATGGGGATACGCGATGTTGAATATTGGTAAAATGCAAGCGGGTGGGGACTTCACTTCGTGCAGTGTTGCGGGTCAGAACAGGTAAGAGATAAGAAGTATGTTAAAATTGAGCTTTTCAATGGCGTCTCCGAGTTTTACCTCGAAGTTATATTTCGTCTATGGACGCACGAAACGAGGAAACTTCCTGATCAACAACACTAATGTAAAGGTGCGAGCTCGATGTATGCATACCTATTGGTTGCCACAGCTTGTTGATTCGTCAGGTCCCCGAGCTTCGCAAAGTCGAGATTCCCAGCATTGGCTCGTCCACATACCTCGAAACGCTAACAGAAAGGCTCATGTACAAAAATACAACAAGCATGTGTTAAGACAAGCTATACGTTTCGGGCTTGTGCTAAAGCTTCGAGGTCTGGCCATTTAGGTTAGTTTAGAGACCACAAATGACGCTCTCGGGACCCGAAAACTTGAGATAACGGCCGCTAATAGTCCACGCTCTGTGTATAATATCTTGTCGACGTGTCGATCGAAACCGAAACCATACCACTCTCCTCCCTGGCCCACTAGTTCCCAGAATGCAAAGCGCGCCGTGTTGCATGCAGGGCTTTATGGAAGTAGTCCATTCGGCGTTACAGGGAGTTGTAAACGGCTTTTTCCTCGTGCAGCTGTACTTTTTGTAATGACTCGTTTAAGTGGCTAACCTTAGTGTTTATTGTTTCCAACTCCTTGCGAAAACGGTCTTGACTTTCCTTAATGTCGTTTATATCTTCACTTATTGTTTTCTGACCCAAAAGAAGCTGGGTAAACATTTCCTCAAAATCAGGACCGGGATTTTCTTCGATATCTCCGGCCAGCAGCAACAAGAGTGATTTACAACATTCCGAACATGTTTCAAGAAACACTTCAGGGCACGGCAGAACCACGACCAAATCGGTTGTCACTTTTAAAACTTTTACAAAGGGAGTATCTACTCACCTCTTGGAAAAGTAGGTACAGTTTAGGTGACATGCCTCTTTCGGCTCCGCCGTGCGCTCTGAAGTATAGTCGCGGGGGGTGGGTTCTTTTAAAAGCTCGGCGCAGTGGATGACGGTCACGATGGTTGCCTGCCCGTGCGATAGCGTTCCGTCCACTCTTGGTAGCTATCCGTGATCTTCGTCGATTGTTGTGATTGCAGTTGTGGTCGTGGCTTGCGCTAGGTATGTTGCGTACCACAGCAGCGCCTGTTGGAAAAGTAGATACAGCTTAGGTGACATGCCTCTTTCGGCTCCGCCGTGCCCCCTGAAGTAGTCGCGGGGGGTGGGTCCATTTAAAAGCTCGGCGCAGTGGATGAGGGTCGCGATGGTTGCCTGCCCGTGCGATAGCGTTCCGTCCACTCTTGGTAGCCATCCGCGATCTTCGTCGATTGTTGTGATTGCAGGTGTGGTCGTGGCTTGCGCTGGGTATGTTGCGTACCACAGCAGCGCCTGTTGGAAAAGTAGGTAGTCTAGGTGACATGCCTCTTTCGGCTCCGCCGTGCCCTCAGTGATGAATCGAGGAAGGTCTTGCCCGGAGTAATAATTCTTTGCGTCTTTATGGCGACTTCGGTGTCCCTTAATTTGCGAAGCGATCGAGAGACTTCGATGGTGCTCCGCGCATTTTTCCGCCGAAAAGATTATTTTAAGAAATTCTGTCCGAAGCTTGACTTCTATGTCATACACCCGCAGTTATGCGCTGAGATACCGGCGACTGTGGCGTTTTTATAAAGACACTAGAAAATAACCCCTCCTTTAAGTGGTTTAATGTCGCGCTAAAACTCCCGCTTTAGCAATCGGGTCAGCTGAACACGGAAAAACAAGGACACGAAGGAAAGGACTAGACAAACATACCGCTGACTAAAAACTGACTTTTACTCTATTCTCTTCCCAGCCTAAGCCTTTTCTTTTTCGTCCTACGGCACATTAAACACGTTTAAAACAAACGTTTGACCTACCACTCAACGGGGCCTAGCTACAACTCAACCCGTTGAGTGGTAGGCCAAAAGGTTGTTTTAAACTTGTTTAATGTGCCATAGGATGAAGAAGAAAGGCCCTAGGCTTGGAAGAGAAAAAAGTGAAAGTAAATTATTAGTCAGCGGTGTGTTTGTCCAGTCCTTTCCTTCGTGTTCTTATTTTTCTGTGCTCAGCTGACCCGATTTCCAAGAGTACCTGTCAACTAGTTCAACTAAAATTCGTACCTGACACTTTAGTTGCAAAACAATACATACGGAGGAATGAATTTTGCAAATGTCAATGGAAGAGCCAACAGCGATCGTACACAAAGTGAATAATGATCCAAACGATAAAGAGTGCTTCTGGTGATCTTTTTGCCGTAGTTAACGAATACCGCGTGAGCGTGCGAGGCTTACGGGCTCTTTTGCCCCCGCAGAGGACGCGTCGGTGTCGGAGCTTCCCCGGCTGACGCTGATCGAGAAGCCGGTGCCGGATCAAATGGCGGTGGAGATGAACGGCGCCCCGGCGGGCCGGTGTTCCTGGTGCATCCCATCGAGGGCCACGTGGGGTCCCTCTCGGAGCTGGCCCGGCAGCTGCCCGTGCGGGCCGTCGGCTTGCAGCGCACGCGCGACGTCCCCGCACGCAGCATAGAGGAGGCCGCCATCTACCTCCAGGTGCGCTTGCACGGCCCGCCTTCTCGCTGGTCGGCAGGCGCAAGGCGTCCCGCGTGGCGTCGACCGAAAGGTCGCGGGGCACTGCCCAAGGCCTTAGTCGCGGTCACGCTCCTACAGTGCGATCCACTTATAACGATACCATGTATAACGATGTACTGCCTATAACAATCGGTTCTAGTCTAGAAACGCTCAGTTGTAGTCCAGATACGACTATGATCGGTTATAACGATTGAATTTTTGATAAGACTGTGATGGAGCAGGCGAGCTGGTGTAGATCTGTTATTTTCTTGAACCAGCTGAGACTAGGTGGAGAACTAAAAGAACCAAAAGTGGAAGGGACAGGAACAGAAAGACATAAGGAATCGTCTCGAAAAACGACGCCTTCTGTCTTTCTGTTCCTGTCCCTTCCTCTTTTGGTTCCTCTAGTTCTCCAGTCAGTCTCGGGTTGTTCAAGAAAATAGTGAATTTTCGGGTTTTCTCATTTTTGTTGTAAGTAGATTGCGCTGTAATACATCGCGCAAATGACATTCTGCAGATACTGTCCGAGGCTTGTTCCTGTGAGACTGGACGTGCAGACATGTTGGAAGGTCGCATACGTACAGACGTGCTTCCAAGGTGCACGAGGGCAGATGATTCCGTCTTCTGTACTATATATGGCCAGTGCGACTGCTGCTTAAAGGGGCGATGCAACGATTTTAGAGCGCAGCTCTTAGGGGCCCGTTTCCGGCTTGAGCGGCGTCGCCGTCGGCGTAACCGCGAGGTCACGTGACCTCCCCCACCGAGGTCACGTGACCCCCCCCTTCCCCCCCGAGGTCACGTGACCCTTTAAGTCACGTGATCCCCAAGGTCACGTGACGCCCTCCCCCAGAGGTCAGGTGACCGCCCCCGGAGGATGTTGAAGAATGAGGGGAGGAGAAGGAGGAGGAGTCTACCCTCCCCTCAATACCCTTCCCTCCTCCTCCCCCCCAGTACCCTTCCCTACTCCTCCCCAAGAGCTGCGCTCTAATTCGGCGTTACAGTTGTAAACGGCTTTCACTTTTTTAAACCAGCGCAGGTTCGCGCGTTCTCTCTTTTGAGACGGTTAGAACGGTCGCACATAAAACCCGCGTTTCTCCTACCCGGCCGCGTCCTCCTCTCATTATGTGTAGTTGGCTATAACTAAATAAGCTATAATAATGGTGTATTATTCATATTAGAGCGCAGCTCTTAGGGGCCCGTTTCCAGCCTGAGCGGCGTCGGCGTCGCCGCTGGCGTCGCCGTCGGCGTAACCGCGACCCTCCCTCTCCTCCTCCTCCCCCTCCTCCTCCCCTCCTCCTCCTCCCCTTCTCCTCCTCCTCCTCCCCTCATTTAGTATGGTCCGAGCGGGTCACGTGACCTCGGGGGGAGGGGGTCACATGACCCGTTTCCAGCCTGTGCGGCGTCGGCGTCGGCGTTGGCGTCGGCGTCGCCCCTCCCCCTCCTTCTCCTCCCCCTCCGCTCCTCCTCCTCCCCCCTCCTCCCCCGCCAAGGTCACGTGACCCCGGGGGGTGACTCCCCTCCCCCCGCCGGTCACGTGACGGCCCGCCCAAGGTCATGTGATCCCGTCCCCTCGAGGTCACGTGACCCCCCGGACCTCTGCCCTCCTCCTCCTCCCCTGATTGTCTAGCATGGTCCGGGGGGGTCACGTGACCCCCCGCTGAAGTCATGACTTATTTTCAGGAAACAAGCTACACAAGTACTCGGAAGAGAGGGAGGGGGAGCAGGAGGGGAGAAGGACTAGCAGGCATGATCACGAGGGAGGAGGAGGAATATACCCTCCACTCCTCCTCCTCAAGAGCTGCGCTCCAATTCGGCGTTACAGGAAGTTGTAAACGGCTTTCACTTTTTTATTTTCAGTTTCAGTTAGGGAAAAGGAGTTTCGCGGGAACTAGAGCAAATAAATTAGCTGCGCTTAGAGTATCGGCACTCTCTTGCCCGACAGTGTTGTGAACGCCGCCATTCTGGTGCTTGTGCAGAGCAGGCGCAACTGCCGATCGTCATGATTCAAAAGTGCGACATCCTCAGCATTTAGATTCGGTGTTAGGAAGCTCATGTAATGTTGCTTTGCTTTGTCGCACACTGTTTAAAGTGGAGGACGGAAAAGCGTTTCTTGTGATTTCAGATAAAGCTTAAAATAACTGGCAACCATGATTTTAAGCCACAATATGGCCCAGGTCGCAACTCTGACGCGTAGCTTATTTATAGCATCTTCGATCAACTCGCACTGGAGCCGCCCCGAAACCAGCACGGTGAGCAGTGCCCCTCGGTGGTGGAGCACGAAGTCGGTGCAACATCGAAGACAAACTGCACCGCGCCTGTGTCGGCGGTAGCGCCACCATGCGTCACCTGGATTTTGGCACGCATTGCAATTGAGCAGACGCTTTTCTCTTTTTGACAGCTGTCAGCGGGCTTGGCCTTTCTTTTTGCTTGCGTGCTCTTTTTGCAGTGGTAAAAGATGAACACGGTTGAGGTTTTTGTGAATGGTGCCAGACATCGCGTGACGTTATCCAAGGCGGACCTCGACGATCTGATGGCCGGCGAGGTTTTTTTTTCTTTTTTTTTCTAAAAAATAAGAGTTAGCGTACAGCTTTGCTTGGTACATCCTGAGGCTTACTGAGACAGCTGACTTATGTCCTTTTATGCATCACTGACGAGGGATCAGATTATTTCATTCAAAGTTTTATATCAAACAGATTCGTCGAGGTTGCAAGCCTGGGCATCCTCGTTTGCCGGCGGCGCAGGACCTTCGACGGTCGGCGACGCAGGACCTTCGACGATCGGCGGCGCAGGACCTTCGACGGTCGGCAGTGCAGTACAACCTTCGACACCTTCGACGGCCATCAGCGGTGCGTATTTTTCTATGAATTTTTTTTTTTATGTGCATACTCCGAGTTTCCAGAGCAAGGGCATACAAACCTGCCGTCCAAATTTTCACTCAGCAACAGGGGAAGCGCCTTCTGTGTTGCTCCATGAACGGATACATCCCGTGTGAGCCAAATGCATCGCTGGCCTGAAGGGACCGCACGACTACGAGTTTGTACAGGGGGACGAAGGTGGTGAATTGTGTGTATAAATTTCCAAAGAATGAGCTTACCAGAGTGTGAATTAGCTACCTATGGCGGCGCCGTATTCAAGTGAAAGACAGGTGATACAAGAGCCAAGAGATGGCAGCAGGTTGACATATGTTGGCAAGGTGATTGGACTTCATATCTTATTTTCACGCTGGTAATTTAATTAGTTATTTGAAATTTCGATGCAGTAAATGCACCATTTTTGGCCACCTCTGTACAAAATATTAGCGTGATGCATTAAGAAACCAATTTATGCAGTTCCTTCAAAGGGGCAAAGATTTAGTTGACTCGCAAGGTAGGTTCAATTGAGATTTTCCGAGGATGTTGTAGTGTGCTATTAACAATCTCAAGAAGTTCATGGTGTGTGCTGCTGCGACGAGATGGCACCACTTGTCCGGCAGTGGCATATCTGCCCGTGTGAACGGCAGTGCTGATCCCCGTGGATCTGAATGTCTGTATGCTGGTCACGAGAAAAGAAGTCTTCATCGAAACTCCGAGCTGGCTTGACGTCTTTCCGTTTACCGGGATTCGCACATGGATCCCGGGACACCGGCATCTCGCGTCCCACAATGTAAGCCTTTCAGCATTTTTACAAGCCTTTTGAGGCACTCTTTATCATCGCTTTTTCTGTCTCTTTCCACGCATTCATAGTGGCCATCCACGACCACTACAGATGTCATCCTCAAAAGCTCCAAACAATTTTTCAGGTCAACCTGAATTATGTGGGCAGGTGCACCTTTAGTCATATTTCGAATGGTCAACGGCTACGGTTCTTCACTGATCAAGCCGTTCACATTTTTCAACCATGAAGCAAGGACAAGTTACATTGGAAATTCGCTACACCCCAAATCCAGCAACGTACAAGTTTCCGGACGGTCAAACGTGCAATGCCTCCAAGTTAACAATGACATCCACTCTTTCAGAACAACATGATACAAATCCCTACTGGGATGACGATGGTGATCCTCTGGGAATCCTGTTTGATGTGGTCATGTGTACCTGCTTATTTCACAAGTTACCCAGTTGCAGCTGGGCACCTGCTGTGCCAAGTCCATTTCAGGTGACAGTGCTTGCCTGTGCTCCTGATCCAAACTTCTGCTGTCCGAGGGTCCGAACGTTCATGATCCTGTCCAGCCTTTTTCACCGGTGACTACGAGCGCCCTCATTGTGTCTTGTCCAGGCATGCCTTCGTCAGTGCCTCCTCTTCCAGGCAGCACAGGTGTGAGTGATGGTGATAATAATGTGCATGTCAATCAGTAACTTCTGAGCCGACCACATTGCAAGGCCGGCCAGTTCATCAAAAAAAACTTCCGACACCTCTCAAGAACTATGTACTCTCCTGCCACAAGACGTCACCTTTTCTTTATGAGTCTATTGATCATATTTAATTTTAGCTGAATGTTTTTGATTTCCAGTACCGCAGTGTTCAGTGTTTTCTTTTTCTTCTCCAAGCCAAATGCTTATACGACATGACATGTGCATTTCCTATATGGATATCAACTCACTTTTTCGTTAGGATGGACAAGGGTGTGTGCTTTGCCTGGTGTGGTGACATCATTCCATTTTTGTTGCAATGAATTTGTTAATTTTTTGCTCTGAAGCATGTGAAAGTGTGTTTCAAATAAGCTTTTAGTATTGACTGTGCTATGGCAGCATTTTATTCCCATCTATTTCTTTGCACTTTCCTTACGATGCAGCTGTTGGCATCAGGCACTACACAGAGTGGTATCACCCTTCGCAAAACGCACGTGAAAGCGTTCTAGGATGAACTGATGTGGCAGTGCAACTAGTACCATATCATAATCTGCACACAGTACATAGTGCATAGGATGGTGAAGAAAGGGAAACAACTCAGGCAAGCTGATGAATGACATCCATAGCAAAACCAAGACAAGCTGTGTTTAGCACTTTGTTTTTCTGTCTTTTTTTATTATTCCTATCTCAGGTTTACTATGGAGGCCATAAAAGGGTACAGCAGTTGCTGCAGTTCCCTTGACTGCTCAACCTGTTTGGAGCCTTCTGGGCTGGGTTATGTCCATAACAAACACCTACAACTTGGGTTGTGAATTTACACAGTGTATTTTTTATATGCTTACACTTTCTCTGGTGACCTGCTAGTTTTGTTTTGTTATTGAAGGGGGAAAAGTTATATTGTGTCTTGAATTGCTTCCCAAAAGGCAATTGAAAAGGATTTCAATTGCCTTTTGGGAAGCAATGACTTTGTGCTGGAGATTAAAGGAACAGTGCTGGCTACTTAACCACTTGAAGTGATTTTCAAGATTTGTGTATAGTGACATTTTAACATGCCCCATTCTTCCTTCTAGCTGTTATTGTATAAGGGAGGGACACTGTTGTATTTGTAAATAATATTTTTATTCACTAAAATCATTACTTCGATTAAGCCATTTGTATGTGTATGTTCCGTGTTTGTTTCATTTCACGCTAGGCATCACAATTGAACTGGTACATACTAAACATTCTAAGGCAACCACCTTAGACCCATTGTTCATCAGCATCAGTGAGTCTTGTCTCATTCTTCACAATGGGTTCCACCTCGGAGCTGCCAAACCTTCATCGGCATCAAGGAAGCACCGTCTCTTCTGTCGGGGCTTGTCTAGGTCCTACTCCTGCTCCAGACTATGGTCACAGCACGCTCGCTCGATTTACTTGCACCTCCTGCGCGGGTGCAGAAAGTCTAGGGCAGTGTACTTCCGGGTGTATCTTAATACACATACCGGAAGTACACTGCCCTACACTTTTCTGTACCGGTGCAGGAGGTGCAAGCGAATTGAACGAGCCTTGTGATGACCGTCCTTCATAAGAGACCAGGGATTGTACTGCTTCGGGACGCATGAAGTGTATCAGTCAACACAAGCATATACATTAGCACAGCCCTATAATTTGTAGTGCAATGTAGGTTGCCGAGAGTCCTTGTTGGGTTTTGCCAGGATGTTCTATATTCTATTTCAGCATGAGCTGATAAAGGGAGAAAGTTTGAACCTCGTGAGCCAGTCGGGGCAACAGAGCAAAGTATGTCAAGAGCTCGGTGAACACTGTCGGTATACATTTTCATGTGCTTCCCTCAAACACTCTAATGGGCTCACTGGGACCCTACTGTTTGCCAAGTTATGCTGAAACAGCAGTCCCTAGGCTCCCTACTCCCTTTTTAAAATTAAAATACACCATGGATAACTTAAATAATGCAAACGGCTTCTCTGTTGCAATAAATTTTAAACTTATTTTATATTAAATAAGTTTTAGCTACTATTATTAGTTCTAAATATTTCAGTGAGTTGATCTAAACTTATTTTTTGCTTCCAGAGTCTGAAGAGACAACAGGTAACCGTTTTTTTCAAGGAAAAGACTGCATCCTGCCTGACGGTGCTCCAACCCAGAGTGAATGGAGTGAAGGAGAAACCAGGCTGCTTCTTGATAAATATCAAAGTTATCTGAGCCGAGTGGGGCCCATGAAAACCTTGAAGAACAAAAAAATCATGTGGGCAGCCATCTCGGAGGATATTGCTAATGACCTCGGCTCCCACAAAACAGCAGATCAGTGTCAGAACCGTTTTAAAACTATAAAGAAACGCAGGACGGAACGGAAACAACACAATGCCTCATCAGGTACAAATCCTGTTTCTGTTCCCTGCGATGAGGAATTTCAAAAAATCAAGTCCATTGACGACAGTGTGGAAGCGGAGCTTCTTAGAGGACCTGGGCGAGTCGAGTTTAAATCCTCGGCCACTTCACGCAGTTTGGATAGCACTAAGCCAGAATATGCCAAAGATACACCACCCATGAACAAGCAGAAGGTGAACTCTGTGTGTGAAATGATGTGGAAGATACACATGCACAGAGAAGAGCAGCGGGAACGTCGCCACAAAGAGAAGTTGGAGGTTTTGCGCAGTCTTCTGGCTCCTGAAGAAGATCTTGAAGCCTAATGGTAGACGTGTAGATGTAAGGATTATCAGCCCAGACGTGCTTTTATATGGACAGACTTCCATTACGTTTTTGTATTTATAAATATTAAATTTAATGGAGTTATTTTTCTAGTCGGTTTCTGAGGCTGTAGAAACTATGTATGCTATTGCTTTGCAGAACAGAGGATCAGGTCAAATGCATAATTACTTTATTATGTTGTTTCCTAACAACAGAGTGCACAAAAAAGTTGGCAGGTGCCGCACACTTTCCTACAACATAGTGGTGCACAGGAACGTTGACAAGTTAATGGACTGTGCGAAGGTAGCATGCAATTTTTATTTCTCTTTTCTTCACCCAGTTGTCTTAGTAGCTTTTTCCTTTTGGGGTTTTCTTTAGCCCAAGCGTCGCCCGGGCCTGGCTTGCGACCCTTGCTCGCACTTTTTACTTCTTTCCCATCTATATCTGTGTCTCCTGCGCCGATACAGAAATTGTGCAAGACGCAACACGCAAAAATAAACTGTGTGGCCTTGTTGACACTCCAGAACTCAAGGTATAAAAACTGGCTGAAGCGTCCCTTCAGTAGCCCAAAGACATTTTCTATTCGGACACGTGTCTGGCTCAGCTTTAAGTTGTAGTTCACCTCGTCCGGCACGAGTTTGCCGTAGTTCCTAAATGGAGTTAGGAGGTACTCTCTTAGGGGGTACGCTGCATCTCCTAGTATATGATACTTGTCACCCTCACAGATTTGTGGCAAGTCATCCAAGACAAAGGACCGCCTGAATGCCTGTGCGTCGTGTGTTTTCCCCGTGTGCCCGAGAAAGACATCTAGGAACTTTCGATCAGAATCGCAAATTGCTTGCATGCTGTAGGACTTCTTATCGTGTCTGTTCGTATGCGTGGATGGAATTTTATGTGCAGGGCATCTGGTGTCCACATAGGTGCCATCCACGCAGCCCAAAACACGAGGGAAGCCTGAAATCTGAAGTTAATTTGTGATCAGTACTTTTTCAAGCAGGTGCAAAACTAACTTTACCTTTTCGAATTTCGCACTAGCTGCAACCTTAGCTCGTGCAGATATAGGAAAATGAATGACGTCGGTACTGATGCTTTCCAAGAAGCTTGCCCCCGCTCGACGATGTCATGAAGAGTGCTTTCTGCCATGCCAAATATCACTGCGACGGCTCGCTCACTTAGTTTGTTTCCAGCAAACCTGAAAAAAAATTTACTTTTCCTGTCATATTCAAAGCTCAGATTGAGAGAAATCTTCCGACCTAACTTACTCACCAAAGGAAGGAAAGTACATGTTCTTCAGCAGTCTTCCGGGGGTAGGGACCATGGCCACGAGGATAGAACTCTGACTTCTCATAGTCAGCTATCACTTTGTAGCACACGTCTCGGGCTACCCGGAAATGCTTTCGGAACTGAAAAAAAAAAAAAAAAAAATATATATATATATATATCTTGCCCATTATCACTGGTTTAAGAAAGAGTACCACCAGATAATAGCCGTACCTCGGTGTTATCGAAGCGCCTCACAACGCTCTCCACGAAGTTCATGACTTTCGGGCGCTCCTTGCCACCGCAGCAATCACCGGTAATCGCGGCGATGGTAAAAAACTCGTCGTCCTCGCTGTCCGAAGAGCTAAGGAACTCATCGAGTGCCGCTGCGAGCATAGGCGTGCGCAGGATTTTTCATTAGGGGGGGGGGGGCGAGGTTTCCCCAGAGCGCCCCCGCCGCCTCCCTTCCCCTTCCCCCTCCCCCCCCCCCCCCCCCCCCCCCGCTGCTTTTTATCAACGCACTCCCACTGATGTCCTTACGCTCATATTGTAGTGCTGAGACGAGATATGTTTATGAAACATTTATTTCAACAATATTGAATTGTAACATATACAAAATATTATTAAGCTGTAGGTTTCACTTTCTTGTGAAACGTCCGCGAAGAAAGGCAGTCCCTGTGCAGCTGAGGCGTCAGTGACACAACGCGCATACAAAGAATTTTCATTCTTTCTAAACCAGAGAAAGATACGACACATATGCCATCTCTAACAGCACAGAATATTTAAAAATATTGCCTCAACGTGGCTCTGCTAGTATGGAAAATATAGTATACATACAGGGCAAACGCATGGGTGCACCTACACATGACGAAAGCTGTCATATGGCGTCTGCAACGTTCATGCAGAGGACGAAAAACGCCACCCAATACACAACGTAATAGCAAAGCTTAAAAGCACGAGAATATACCGCAGATTAAAAATACTAGAAACAACAAGTAACAATATTTAATAAGTATTGAAGATAGACGCTATGACATGCTATTTTTTTTTCTTCTGAGCATCCAAATGTACAGTTGATAATCTTACTTTCCGGCGCTTGATAGAAACATGTAATAGAAACAACAAGATAACACGCACGCATTATGCCATGCTCAACAACCATTATACAAACTAATGGGTATGTTATGTGGTGGTAAAAATATTTTATGACCAGAATACTAAAAATGTGTAGCACGTGGGAGATATAGTACATTTCACCAATCGTGAAAAGTCTAAAGCAAAATTTTACGCGATTTTGTCGCGAACTGTTTGATGACTGACTGCATCGCGGCGTATTTTTATGGTTGTTTTTTATTTGCGCGCACTAGAGGGAGGGAACTTTGGCGTCGGTGTTTTATGCCGTCGAAAAAGAAACCATGGGCCTCCTGCGCTGCCCAGAGGGTGCTGGGAATGGGACTTGTTAGGACTTGTTTTGGGTAGTACCATATTTAGCGTCTCAAACTGTCATGCAGAAGCGTGCCTGCTCTGGTGCGGAGCGCGAGGTCACGATGAAAATACAAAGACAGAACAAACATTTGAAAGCCGTCAAAGCTAAGACGCTGAGAGCGTGAGCGAAGAGCATAGAGTTATAATGTACGCTAGAGGTTCAACTGGCGCTAGTGTGCTGCTGCAAATTGAAGCAGACAGCAACCAGTCGGAAATTGACTTCCGGTAATGCTTTTCTATGGGAAAAAGCGAGTGCATTTTCTCGCTGCGCTCGATTACAAGAGCAAATATCACAAATATTTCGTACGTACTAGGCACATTGGAACATTTCTCAGTCACGCAGACGAAATAAGTGGTCAGTAACGGCGTTTTTATTTGAAATCCGTGGCATGAAAAACGGTGCTAGAACCGTTTCGTACATGTATTTGTGTGCACTGCCGGACACTGTTAGCGCGAACACGGCGTCGGCGCTTTCCGCCATGGGGATATACGTGTCAAACGAACGAAGGACATGTGGAAAACCAAGAGAGACGGCAAAAACTACGCAGTGACACTAGATAAGTAACTCCTTGCGCATGCAGGCGATCAAAATAAATTGAAAGCCACGTAATATAGTCCGATTTGCAATAAATAAGTACTGCTTTATTTTTTCTGCCCGTAAATATGTGCGAAGATGCATGTTCTGGGTTCAAATCATCAACAACACACTCCAAATCTTTACAAATAGGGAAAAGTCAGAGAACAGGTGCCCGATAAAAACTGCCTGACATAGCAAATAATAAAAAGACACACCTTTCGTAGCCCACGTGCTTTATTTTTTTACATTCGAATGTTCTTTAACCGATCGTAAAGATGCACGACGGAGTCATATTCATAGAGTGAAAGGACGGGCATATTAGCAATATATAACAGGCACCAGAATGCTAGCGAACCTTGAACACACTCTACATTCCTTTCGATCGTTAGTTAGCTCAGAATCGTCGCTCGTTTTTACATACCTGCCATGGAACAGAGGTTTGGGCCTGAAATATAGCGAAGCGTAACATCGTTCAATGGCAAAGAAAAATGCTGCAATTAAAGCAATTACACTTTACATACTATCCGGTACAACCGATATAATAAAAGTTATTTATGTTATTTTCCGGCGAAGAGACAAAATGCACGCGCGTTTTCCCATGGGAATGCACAGGAGCACCGCAAAAGTTGACTGGTTGCTGTCTGCTTCAATTTGCCTCCCGGAAGTCGCATAGACACTAGCACCAGTTGAACATCTGGCGTACATTATCCGTTTCATGCGTTTCAAAGTAGACATCAAAAAGAAAGAATAGGGTGCCTAGATGTCTGTCTGTCTCAGGGTGAAGACATCCATTGTTGTCGGGAATGTGCCAGCGCGTGACGCTCTCGCGCACTCGGTGCGTGACTTGGGCGGTAAGATGGCGTCTATGCATCAGCCAAAGCTACGCGCTCGAGCTGAGTGACACCGGATTGCGCGCACTTCAAAATGCATAAAAAAACGATTGGGCGGAAAAATGGCTGAGATGTCACCACTCAAGCAAAAGCGCGCGTGTGTATGAAGGCACTCTAAGAAAGAAAAAATTAAAGCGGCGCGACACACGTGTTGTCACGTCACCACCCAGAGATAAGAGACGCGTGCGCTAGCGGTGGTGTCATGAATTTGGCCTTTTCGATTCTCTTGCAACGTTGAGTTTGGCCGATTTCTGGCGTCCAACGGTGTCTTTTCGCTCTTTAGCACCACATAGAATTGAAAAAGCTCGACCAACGTGCCATAAGTAGGGCTATGCTCAATCAGGTGAGCTTGTACTACCCAAAATGAGGGCGCTACAGTTTGTTCAAAGCTTCAGCGCAGGAGGCCTATGCCACCAGCGCCGTCGCGCCTCGAGTCGGGCCAACTTTGCGCCCCCCCCCCTCCCCCCTAGATGATTAGAGGGGGCGGCCGCCCCCCCTGCCCCCCCATGTGCGCACGCCTATGGCTGCGAGGAGTGCTCGTTTTCGTAAGGTCGCCATCTCGACAAACTGCACGTCTGCTACTCCCGCCATCTTCTCGATTCCCGCTCCAGGCCGCAATGCCTGATGGGACTGCACCCCGGCGCACCGTCGATTTTCTTGGTGCGCGTTGGGGCAACGAAAAGCCGCACCGGGAGGGTGCGCTCCGTTGATCGAGGACGTCCGGTGCGCACCGGTGCACTTGATCGAAGACGACGGGGCGCTACTCAGTGCACCGGTGCACACCGGTGCGGATGATCGAGGATGCTATTAATGACACTATTCATGCTCTTGTTCAAGAGGCTTGTAATACCTGGAGGAGCCATGACGTAAGCCCCGTGGATTCCACAAGCCACTACCTTTTGACACCTGCCTCTTCCTCATTGTTCCCGCTTATGCCAGTAAATTAGCTGCGGTTCAGGGTAACGACACTTGGCCATATTGTGGCTTAAAATCATGGTTGCCAGTTACCAGAAGCTTTATCTAGAACCACAGGAAACGATTTTCCGTCCCCCACAAATGTTTAAACAACCCGCGACAGAGCATTGCAATATTGCATCAGCTTCCCAGCACCGCATCTAATGCTGAGGGAGTCGTACTTTTGGATCATGACGATCGGCAGTTGCGTCTGCTCTGAACAAGACCCAAAATGGCGGCGCCCAAAACAATTTTGGGGAACGGAGTGCCGATACTTTAAAGCTCATTTAGTGATTCTAGGCATGAAGTGAACTCGGGTGTATTATTTTCCTCTTCGTCTTTATTGTGTATTGATTTCAATCATATCGAATAATGAACACATTATATCACGCTACGCGTGTGTAATTATTTGTCTGAGATTTATTAACCTGACCCAGTACTTAAACCATTCATTTATCGATAGTAAATCTTCCAATATATATTTTAAATGTGAAGGTAAAAAGACACGGAGATTGATGATGATACAGACGCCAACGCCGCCCTCGGAAATTTTTTGAACACAAGAAATCAGCAGTTTGTCTGCCATCCGCCAGGTAGCGCAACAAAACAACCAAACAGTTTTTAATTGTTTTCAAAATTAGCTAAGCTCTACACCTATTAAGAAACCAAAAACAAGATAATTGTGAAAATTTAATACATCGCAATGTATATCTATTCTAAACAATAAATGTTATTAGACGCCAATAAATCTGTTTGATGTCCAAAAAAGATATGCTTCAAAAACAGGTAAGTTTGAAGGGCTCCTGGAGCGTTATGACTTTGAAAATGAAAAAAAAGCCATCGTCCAGCTCTTGGGCAACCATTGTAGCTCTAAATGTTATAAAAGATTTTATAATAGTTTATTTATTTCTTCAGCGGCATTTGAAGTACCATGACCCGAAGCAGAAAAAAAGTGCTACGTTTCATATAAAATATCTATACAAAACAATTTTGGACAACAATAAATTTTTTTCTGCATATTACCAATTATAAGCACTATACCTATAGCTAATGTCATTGCCCTAGCGTTTGTCATTAAAAACATATTTGTGTTGAAAAATGTCAAATTTAGAGCAATATTTGGAGGGATGAAAAAAACAAAGTAGTGCAAATACCAAAAAAGTGTATCGTTACATTCTGCTCCGACATCATTTTAACAAAACTGCTATATTGGAACCGTGCTATCTTTAATGGATCGTTCATAAAACATGAACTAGCGGAACAAGTGAGGGTCCCCGCCATCATATTCGAAACGCTACAAATGCGCATAAACAGTAAAAACCAACACATACATAATATGAAATGAAAGAGGATTGCATTGCCTTTCGAATGACATCAACCCCACAAAAGAGTATTTAAAAGGAGATGAGTAATGACCTGCCCAAAAGTACCTAAACTGCCACATTCAGTGGGACCGTGGCCTTAAACCTGGGTTCCTTAAAACTTCTTAAACCAGAGAACACACTGGCGCCATCTATTAGGAAGCAGTATAAAGTCGGCGGTCCGGCATATCTTTTTTTTATTTCTCGCGCATTATCCTTTTTTTCTTGGCTCGAAAAACTTTTGTCAATGTTATAAATGAGCCTTTCTATGGGTATTACGCACATTTGACCTCGGAAATCCCGCAAAACCTTCGCTCTTGTGAAATGCAGTTCCAGGGTCACCGCATAGATGGCGCCACAATGCCAGTGTGTTCCCTCATTCTAAAAACATATAAGAAGTTTTAAGAGATCTCGTCTCTCTCAGTCGTACTCGGTCGCAAGAGTGTGAGCGGGCCCTTATTAGGAACATAAAGAAGAGGCATTTTTTCAAATGGTAAAGATAAGGCACGCACGAAAGGTGAACTTTGAGTTCGAAGCAAATTCCAAGCGAATTGTAGCTCTGTTCGAATATATTCGAATCGAAAATGAACTAGTTTCAGCCTTATTTTTACTGCACCATGCTTAAATGAAAGCCCAAATGAACTCGCGAAGTTTGTTTCCAAGCTTCCACCGTCCCATATTTCTAAGCGAAGTTAATTTTAATCTAGGTAACTATGTTTATGAGCTGCGACCTCCTCGAAGTCACTGCCCACATTGGGACGACAGGCCGACGACACATTTAACATAAAACTAAACCTATACAGGTGCCCAGCTATAAATAATTGATGGGGTTTATAAATCGTGCTGCTTCATTTTTGTTTTCTATCAACGTTTGCGAAGAATACGGGAGCAGCCTCCTGCGTGACCACACTAGTTGCCGCGAATGCCACCAGTCTAGCGCTCGCCGGAGAAAGGTGCGCGCGCTCCTGCGTTATGGACACGTGTGATTAGTACTGTAGTTTTAAAAGTGTTGATTGAGATGAATTATATCAGAATTAACTGCTGGGCTAGTTGGTAACGCATTATGGAGGACAAGAGTGCAAAAGACACGGACAAGTAGAAGAAGAGGATAGACAGGACAAAGCGCTACAATCAACTGGCGTTTTTAATGTGAATGAAATTTTAATGTGAATAATGAAAAAAGAAAACAAATTGAGGCGTTGAAGTTGTCTGTCAGATAAGGCTACTGACGGTGCGCTAATGCATGCGTCCCCTCTGGCTTTGACGGTCATTGAGCCTCAAAGATCTCCCTAGCTCTCGGGTTCTGGTGTTGTTTGAGGATTCTGGTTTTAGGAAACTCAGAGGTACATTTGCAGTCTCGGATATGTAAGCAGAGGTGTCCTGCCAGAGATGATTTTAGTAAAAGGGCGTGTTCACGCAGTCGGATGTTGACACACCGGCCAGATTGCCCACGTACACTTTGCCACAGGAGAGCGGAATCTCGTAGACGACCGCTATACGGCAGGTGACATACTTGTGTATGTGCTGAACACTGCATTGGTTTTGTAGATGCTTCTCCGAATCAACCTTGGGACACAGCCTCTTGAGTTTGTCCGGAACAGATATAGCTGCATTGACTCCGAACCCGGAGGCTACCCTCAAGTTGTGTGTGTTATTCTGTGGATGTAGGAAACTATAGCAGGCCGGTTTTTCCAAACAGGTCGTTCTGTTAGAAGCTGCCAAACTTTCAGCAACACAAAACACCATAAAACTGGGCAGTGGCGTACCAACTTGTTTTTGAGCAGGGGGGCAAACCAGACCCCCCCCCCCCCCCCTCCCTCGGAGCGGGGGGCGGTGCCCCTGGTATCTCTTGGGCGCCGCCGGCCAGTGTTTGCCCTGCCCAGTGGCGTCTTTCAGGGGGGGGGGGGGCAAAACATATGCCTTGCCCCCCCACTCTGAGAGCTGGGGGGGAAACAAGCGCCCCGCTTGCCCCCCCCCCCCTCCCCACCCCCCCCCTCCCCCCGGTTGGTACGGCCATGGAACTGGGATACCCAGAGTCAGCTAGCTAGCCTTTGCACCTGTGCCTCGAAGCTTCTCTTTGCTGATTGCTCATAATATTTCTTCAGGGACGCGTTCAGGCAGCTTTTTACAATCTCTCTTTTAATTAACTTAGAATGGGCCGCGTCATATGATAGAAACCTTTTTGGACCATGGGTCCAAATCCAACAGGTGTAATTGCTTTGAAATAGAAGCTGCAAATCCAGGAATTGGAGCATGTTGTTTTTTGGCAACTCGTCTGTGAACTTCAATCCTTGAGCCCTTTCGACAAAAGTACTGCGTATGTCGTTGATCTCCCTCGTAGCACCTTGCCCAGGCTGATATCGTTCAACAGAACTAAATAATCATCTACATACCTGAAGACACGTGAAACCTTGCTGTTTGACAGGTTCGTGGCGATGTCCCGGTCACATTGGGACAAAAACAAAAATCTCGCATAAATCGGGGGTTACACAGGATCCTATACAGATTCCCTTTTTCTGTACGTAAGCATTCCCGTTGAACGCAGCCACCGTGGAAGCAAGGTAGAATCTCAGGAGTTCTATAAAGGACTCCACCGCTAGGCTACATTGATTTTGAAAAGAAACCGCTCCATTTGCTTCGATATATTCACTTACTGCTGGGAACAATTTCGTGTGTGAGACTGAATAAAACAGATCTTTTAAGTCGAGAGAAAATGAAAAGCGTAGAGTAGTGGAATTTTGCTGCACGTAATGTATAACAGCTTCTCAATTTGATATCAAGAAAGAGTCATTCAGTTGGAGTTTCGACAGGTGACCCAAGAGAAACCGAGACAGTATTCCCTGCCAAGAACCTCTTTCAGTGACAATAACGCGGAAGGGGCAGCCATCTTTGTGGGTTTTAGCTGAGAAAAACATTTCCAGATGATCACCTTTTGCAGCTGTGATCTGCTTTCTCAATTGCGTCAAATCTAGCCTATGACACAGCTGTAGGGCTTTGGCCTTCACTGTTTTTGGTTTGAACCCTGACAGGGTCAAGATTTCGTTCTCCTGTGGCAAAGTGTACGTAAGCCAATCTCGCCGGTATGTCAATATCAGACTGCGTAAACACGCCCTTTCACTAAAATCATTTCCGGCAGGACACCTCTCCCTACATATCCGAGACTGCGAATGCACCCCTGGGTTCGCTAAAACCAGAATCCTCAAACAACACCGCAACCCGAGAGCCAGGGAGATCTTTGAGGCTCAAATCATCAAAGCCAGGGAAGACGTTTGCATTAGCGCACAGTCAGTAGCCTTATCTGACACAAAACTTCAATACCTCAATTAGTTTTCTTAAACGCTAAAATTTTTAATCTTGCTTTCTCTTTTAAATATTTCTTTAAACTTCTTTCTTTTTCTAATTTTTGTTTCTAGCTGTTTTTTTCTTGTTTTCTTTGTCTAGTCTCATTTCCCCAGTCCTTTTTTTCTTTATAACTTTACAGTATATATTTATATATATATATATATATATACATACATTAGGGGGACCCAAAAGAAACCGAACTAAAATTTTTTGCACTTATTTATTCCCATTTCAAGTAGAAACGTTTAATCTCCTTCAAAGTACTGTCCACTTGCACTAATACACTTGTCTAATCTTTTAATCCATGTGTCGAAACATTGTTTAAATTCATCTTTTGTGATGCTTGACAGCGCCTCCGTCGTTTTTTTCTTCACCTCCGCAACGTCAGCAAAACGCTTTCCTTTAATTTCTCTTTTTATTCTAGGAAACAAAAAAAAGTCACACGGGGCAAGGTCGGGTGAGTGTGGGGGGTGAGGAACAGGGGTCATACCATTTTTGGTCAAGAATTGTCGTACAGACAAGGCAGTGTGAGCCGGGGCATTGTCATGATGGAAAAACCAGTCACCCGACTTCCACAAATCGGGCCGCTTCCGCCGCACACTGTTGCGCAATCTTTTCAAAACCTCCAAGTAGAAAGCCTGGTTAGCTGTCTGACCCTGCGGAACAAACTCTGAATGGACGACTCCTTTCACATCGAAACAACTAATCAGCATTGTTTTGATGTTTGATTTCACCTGACGAGCTTTCTTGGGGCGAGGCGAACCTGAAGTCTTCCACTGGCTTGATTGTTGCTTTGATTCAGGATCGTAACCATAGCACCAAGTTTCGTCACCTGTAATAACTTTTGAAAAAAAGTTTGGGTCACTTCGGGACTCTTCTTTCAAAGCACAGCATGCTTCCACGCGACCTTGCTTTTGTTCAGCAGTCAGCAGTCGTGGCACGAATTTGGCAGCCACCCTTTTCATTCCCAAATCTTCTGTCAGAATTCGCTGCAATGAACTCCAACTCACTCCCGACAGCTCCACAATTTCGTCAATGGTCCGTCGTCGATCTTCGTTGATGATTGCACGAATTTTTTCAACGTTTTCATGTGTTCGTGCCGTGGAAGGACGACCGGAACGAGGTTTGTCATCAATTGACATGTCACCATTCTTGAAACGGGAAAACCACTCAAACACTTGAGTTTTCCCCATGGAATCGTCCTTGTTGTGGTGTTGGAGTATTTAGGGATTGCTTGGATTGAGGACTGCAGCGTGGTAATTTACGTTCGTTTAATCCGCCATTTCTGATACACCACTGTTGCCAACCCGTATAGTCGATTTCGCTAAATCAAGGACACTACAGTTACCCTCCTTGTGAAAAGATGAAATTGAGAATCTAATACATCAAATAAAATGTTGCAAAGTAACAAAACAAAATTAATTAAATGACGTGCTGTCGATGTTCAGCTGAACACTTGCTGAGATGAGTTCTTTCATTTTGTAATAGTTCACTCTTCTTCACAAAGAATTTAAAAGGGATTATGTTGCAAAGTCAGCAAGATGCCGTGGTGGCTTGCGGTTTCTGACGGGGTAGCGTCGATGAAGGGGGCTCTGTCGTCTTGCAGGCACTGATGGCCCTGGTGCTGAAATGCAACTGTCCGTGCTGGACGGTGGCATAGTGTCATCTAGGTCGGTCTCTGCTCTGCGTGGCACTCGGTTGATCCTGGAGGCATCTTTGAAAAAACTAACGTTCCGTGTGATCATTCGGTTGCCTTGGGATGCTTTGATCTGAGATCCATGAATGCTGGTAATGGTATAAGGGGTCGGATCGTAATACGACGTAAATTTGTTGTGTTGGGCTTGTTTACACAGGACTCGCTGACCCACCCAGAAGCGATGTCGACGAGCGCCTCTCCGTGTGTCAGCTCGATGCTTGTTGTAAGCCTTTCTTGCAAGCTCTCTTGACCTCAGTCCTTCTGAGTCCACTGTTCTTGGGGTTGGGGCTGCATAGAGGGGAAGGAGATTCCTCATTGGTCTTCCAAACAGCAATTCGTAAGGCGTTTTTGTTGTTGTGCCTTGTTTCGTAGATCTGTAAGACATCAAGAAGGTATCTAGCTCAGCCTTCCAGTCCTTGTTTTCGAGTTCACTGGTGTGCACCTGTTTCTTTAATGTCCTCATGAATCGTTCCACTTCACCGTTGGCCTGAGGCCATAGCGGTGTGACTCTGTGGTGTCGAAATCCCAGCTCTTGGGCAAACTCAGCAAACTCTGTGCCACGGAACGGTGGCCCGTTGTCCGTTTTCACTTGTTCTGGGATGCCAAACTGTCCAAACACTGCTCGGAGGTTGCTCAGTACATTGCGTGCGCTTGTCGAATTGAGGACCTGTACCACAGGGTATCGCGAAAAGTCATCTATCACCACCATTGCATATTTCCCATCGGGAAATGGACCACAAAAGTTGTGGGGACCCTCTCCCTGGCTCCTCCGCGCTCCGTGACCTTGCCGGTCCCCGCCGCCGTACCGTCGGGCGCTCCTTCGTTCCCCGTGACCTTCCCGTTCCCTGTCGCCGTCCTGTCGCGGAACGTCCGAGCTCTCCGGGAGGAACGGGGCAAGCGCCCCCTCACCCAGCGCTGACGTCGGAGGGTCGGCTCGCAGCACGGTTCCCGATTGGACGGTCGGCGGGACAAGGACTTGGGAAGGTCTTAAAAGGGGAACGGAGACAAAGGAAGGGGCTTGGGGCTGCCGACTTCAGAAGGGACCGGTCATGGAGGCGAGCTCGGACGGCGCTGGACGCTGGCGCAGGGAGTGCGGGCACTACGTCGAGTGGCGGACTCGACAAACGGACCGTACAGCGACCCTGGACGACGACGTCCCCATGACGCGGTGTGGACGACCACCGCTGGGACTCGGAGAAGCTGCTGTGGCAGCGGACTCTCCCCCGGCCTCGCTGTTGACCGTCCCCCATCCCGAAACCCCCCCCCCCCCCCCCCCCCCCAGGCAATGAGTGAGTGAATAAACCCTTTTGCCGCGAGCGAAGTATTGAAGTGTCATATTCATCCGGAGACAGGGTCTGAGGGAATCGGAGTAGAAGATGCCCGCAAAGTCAAGGAATACTTTTTCCCAGGGACTGCTGGGAGGTTCAGTGATCGCAAGTGGCTCTTGGGTTGTTTGGGGTACTGCAGCTTGGCATGGAAGGCAACTCTTCACCAGCATGTGCACAAGGTTGTCCATGCCTGGAAACCATACCTTCTCTCGTAGTAATTGTTTCGTCTTTACGATTCCCTGGTGACCTCGGTGTGCGAGTTGCACTGCACGTTTCTGGAGACCAGTTGGAAGGACAAGGCGTGTCCCTCTAAGGATGAGACCTTCTGGTATAAAAGTGAGTTCTGCCTTCATAGCTGCAAATGGCTTTAGTTCTGGTAGCAGCCAGTCGTTACGTAGAGGATGCTGGATGGCTCTCACCAGTAGCTGCAGCTGTTGGTCTGCCTTAGTCTGTTCCACAACTTCCTCGACCGAGAAGGCTTTTGGGATGCACTGGCGTTGGATGAAGTTGACATACTCATCAGGAACTTTGGCGATGCGAGTGCCTGTCTCCCGTTGTGGCACTGGGTGTCTTGAAAGGTAGTCCGAGGGGTTGCTGCTTCCAGCAGTGTGTCGTACGTCAAATGCATACTGTTGGATGCGGAGAGCAAGGCGCTCTATGCGGGCAGATGGTGACGACCTTGGGTTTCCCAGGATGCTCACCAGGGGCTTGTGGTGTGTCAATAAAAGAAAGTTTGCACCACACAAGTAGAGCCGAAAGTGTTCCATGCCCCATACTGCTGCCAACATTTCTCGCTCGATTTGGGAGTAGCGGCTTTCGACTGGTGTTAATGCTCTGCTTGCATAAGCTGTCACTGCGACCTGTGCACCATCTCGTTGTGTTAAAATGGCACCAAGTCCGTGCGGGCTTGCATCTACAACCAGCTCTGTCGGCTTGGCTGGATCGAAGTAGGACAGGGTAGATGCGTCTGACATGACGCGCCGCAGTTCGTCGAAGGCTTTCTGGTGTCGTTCAGTCCACTCCCAGGTTGCATTCTTTAGCGTCAGTTCACGCAGTGGCTGAGTAAGGTCAGCAAGGTTTCGTAAAAACCGACCCGAGTAGTTGACCATTCCCAAAAGACTCTTCACCTCTTGAGGAGACTCTGGTACTCTTACTTGTAGGAAAGCCTCGATTTTCTTAGGGTCTGGGCTAACACCCTTTGATGAAAAAATGAGCCCGAAGAAGGTCAGCTCTCGCTGGTGGAAGTGACACTTCTTTTCATTGAGCGTTAGTCCTGATTCCTGAAGTCGATGTAGGACTGCATCTAGAGCGGCGTCATGCTCTTCTTTCGTCTTTTCAAAGACCAGAATATCATCACTGACATTTAGGACGTTTGGGATGCCGTTTAGCACTTGGCGAATTGTGTTCTGGAAGATTTCTGCTGCACTGCTGATGCCGAAGTTAAGACGTTTGTAGCGGAACAAACCAGTGTGCGTTGAAAATGTTGTTAGTCGTCTCGAAGACACGTCCAGTTCCAGCTGATGATAGCCGTTTTTCAGGTCAAGGTTTGAGAAAATGGTTGCTCCGTTGAGAGCTACGATGATGTCATCAACTGTTGGACACAGATGTCGCTCTCGTTGAATGGCAGTGTTCACAAGGCGCATGTCGATGCACATACGGATCTCATCAGGGTGGTGTGGTTTCGGTACAATAACCACTGGAGACACCCATGGTGTGGGTCCAACTGCTGGCTCGATTATGTCCTCTGACAGGAGACGGTCGAGTTCTGTCTCCACAAGTGCTCGCACTGCAAATGGAATGCGTCGGTGCGGTTGAGCGATGGGAGGAACAGTTTCATCCGCGAAGAGGTGGATTTGCTGCTCTCTGAGTTTGCCAACTCCTTTGAACAAGTTAGGGAATGATTCCACGATCGACTTTCCTGTTGGAGAGTCTTCGACTTGGTATGTGATTCGAATAAGACCAAGATTTGATGCTGCTGCAAAGCTTAGGAGTGGTGCGCAGCTTCCTGGGGTGACGAAGATGTCCTCTTGACTGCACCTTTCCTTGTACATCATGCTGACTGAGACTTTTCCCAGAAGTTGCAGAGGAGACGTTGCTTTGTATGGAAAAACCTTTACGGATGTTTTCTCCAGTTTCTCATCTAGGTGACAGTTCCGGAGCTCATCTTCACCAACAACCGACACGGTTGCACCCGTGTCAATCACGAAGGTGATTGGAACATTGTCGACTCTGATGACAGCTTTGGGAGACGTGCTTGCTGGAGGCAATGTTTTTGCTACAAAAACGTGTTCTTCACCGCTTGAACTGCTGTCTTGGCGGGTCTGGCTGATAGTTTGTACTGTCTTGTTTGATGAACGGCACACCTTGGCAAAGTGTCCGATCTTGTTGCAGGCTTTGCATGTTTTTCCCCATGCAGGACAGTTTGATCGTCCGCCGCCATGTGGCCATTTGCCACCGCAGTTGTGACAATCTGTCGACAGGCTGTGATGTTGTGCCTGGTAGTTTGGTCGCTGAGGCGGTTTCAAACTTCTTTTTGGCTTGCTGCCGCGATGCTGCTCATCCTTTCGTACTGCGAGGACTGGCTTGTCGGCGCTCCGCTCGATTTTAGACACATCGTGCTCCACGTCCTCGAACATGCGTCCTTGCTTGAGGATATCCGGCAAGTCCAGCGAATGCAGTATGGCATACTTCCGCAGGCGCGTGGATGTGGTCGCGATGATGATCTGATTCTTTACCTCGAGATCAACGTCTGGGAAGTTGCAATGACGAGACAGCTGCCGGAGCCGCGCATAGAAAGCATCGAGGGACTCACCGACGTTCTGTTGTGCTTGTCGGAAACGATAAATGGCGAATGTTGGGTTGATTCTTGGTGCGAAGTGAGCGTCGAGCTTTGCTCTCGCGGCGTCGTACTCAGATGTTGACGTTCTCGCTGCGCCTTGCGCGGTGCTGCTGACAGTTGCCGATGACGAGTCGTCCGGGAGAGACCGGTAGAGATCATGCACTTCCTCACCGGCGTAATGAAGGAGGAGCGCTTTCTTGCGTACGTCCGACGTAATGTTATACGCAACGAGAAAGTTCTCGAACCTGTCCACCCACTTGGCCCACTCGAGGCCGATGTTGTTGGCATCCGTCGCTTGGACGTTGAAGCTCGGAAACGGGGGCAGCGTGTGTGCCATGTTGACCCGTTCCGTTGATTGCTGTGGCGGTGCTCGCCGATGATTTCGTGGTGCACGGGTTCTAGGAGTCTTCCGTTACCACGGACGGCACTTCTGACACCATTGTGGTGCTGGAGTATTTAGGGATTGCTTGGATTGAGGACTGCAGCGTGGTAATTTACGTTCGTTTAATCCGCCATTTCTGATACACCACTGTTGCCAACCCGTATAGTCGATTTCGCTAAATCAAGGACACTACACTTGTACGCCGTTTTTAACAGTTCAATAGTTTCTGTTCCACTTTTTCCGAGCAAAAAACAGAATTTAACCGCCGCACGCTGTTCACAGAAATCAGACATTGCAAAAACGACGCCCACACGAAACACTTGTCACTATAAACCCAGCCGGAACTAGTCCTAACCGCCAGTTGATTGTAGCGCTTTGTCCTGTCCTGCCCTGTTCTTCTACTTGTCCGTGTCTTCAACGCTCCTGTCCTCCAGGGATGAATTAGCCCCGTTGAGTGCGCCTCTTAGCGAGCAGCGGTGCACTGCGGAGAAGCCACACCTGCGGAAGCGAGCTTCGCTGATATGGTTTCTCCGCAGTGCACCCGTGCTCGGTAAGAGGCGCACTCAACGGGGTTAGCGCGCTGCAGAGCCGTGGCTCGTTGCAATCAACACTTCAAAAGTAAAAAAAAAAAAAAAAAAAAAAAAAGAGAGAAAAAAATAATATCGCGGTTTATTTCTCAGAGAATATTAAATAGCGCAGAGGTCAGCAACCTTTTTACTGGTGCTGGCCTAATCGCCGCCAAGCAGACGATAAAAAAAGAGAGAGAAAACGAAGCAAAGATGTTTTACGTAATACTGCTCGATTCCCCTCCGAGTAAGAATTTGTGTGTTCATTATTGCTTGCCACCGATGCGAACATTCACATTAAAACGCCCAGCTGAAAGCCGTAAACCATTTTAAAGGTGCCTACCTGCCATTTGCAAGACCCACGTTTGACTTCACACTCTTAATCTTGAAAAAAGTATGTCCCCAAATATATACAAGGTGCAAAAAAAAAAAAAATAACAAGGTTTTTAACTGCAAACATAAACTATGCGTCACTGAACGCTCATTCTCATCCCAAACGTAGCGTTAGAGGCGCGAACAAGAAGCGATTTTTTGAAATTTTTAATAAGAAAGTGGGGCCCCTTTTCGCTCGTTTTCGGTAACTGGCGTCGTAGAGCTCCTTGTTCTCTAAACGGTCCATCGGCCGCCATTTTCCCGTTGAAAATTTCAGAAAATTCCTTATAACTTTTGGATAATGAGCGTTCGGTGATGCACAGTTTATTTTTTCGGTGAAAAAAAATCATTATAATTTTTTTTGTTGGACACCAACGTTACTGCCAGATTCTGTAGATTTAAAATTTTTAATTCAGGCAGGCCAGTTACCTGCAAGGGCATTCTTCAGCTTATTGTCTGTTTGGGGACCAGCTGATCAGTTAACTCTATCTGAGAATTCTCTCGAACTTGTTCCGAGTTCATATACGTCCGGTTATACCGGGTTTACAAGCTAGCATAACCTTTTTCCTGGTGTGTGTTTAGGGTGGAGGGGGGGGGGGGGGGCATTGTGGGTGGAGTGCCGGGGGACGTGTAATTATGCCTTGCGGGCAGGCAGCCGGTTGCCTACCCTTGATGTAGCGCTATATTTGAAACTGCCATTCAAAAATTCGAATATTCGCACAATTCTAGTAAAGAGCTGGCATGCCATAGACTGTGGCACCGACAAGACAAGTTCTGCGCGTGACGTCGTCGATCGTTATTGGATCTTCGATCCGCCCCAAACGGCAACCAAAGTGCACCCGGTCCTAAAACGTCGCAAGAAGCTTAAAAACCGGTCTTGTCTTTCTCGGTGTTACTCAGTTGCAAGTGTGTGAACGCGGCACTTAATAGGGCGAACTTTTGCCGAAAACAAAAATAAAAGAAGGTTAGCGTCGCAGTCTTCGATGTCGGCGAAACAGCAGAATCAAACGCTTATCCGAGATTCCCCCCCCCCCCCCCTCCCCAAAAGAAGGAGGCAACAAATGGATCAGCGCCCCGGTTTTGCTCCCACGTTCCCTGTCCTCCGACCAAGAGTTACACGCCCAGCCCTGCTCCAGCCCCGGGAGGACCGGAGCGACCAGAGCCTCAGTTCGTCCCGCCCCGGCCCCCACGCAGACGGACGCGTTCGTCTCGGGGCCTCCACGTCTCTAGGCGTTTCTCTACAGCCTGCCACTCGTGACTTGCAGGCGGCTCCTCCCCCCCCCCCCTTTTAGAGCGCAGCTCTTAGGCGCCCGTTTCCGGCTTGAGCGGCGTCGGCGTCGCCGTCGGCGTAACCAAGGTCACCCTAAGGTCACGTGACACCCCAGGTCATATGACCCCCAGGTCATGTGACCCCCAAGGTCACGTGACCCCCGAGGTCACGTGACCCCTCCCAAGGTCACTCCACGGTCACGTGACCCCCAGGTCTCGTGACCCCCGATGTCACGTGACCCCTCCCTAGGTCACCTCAAGGTCACGTGACCCCCCAAGGTGGCCCCCAAAGGTCACCCCAAGGTCACGTGACCCCTCCCAAGGTCACCCCAAGGTCACGTGACCCCCAGGTCACGTGACCCCTCCCTCGGTCATTTCAAGGTCACGAGACCGCCCAAGGTGACCCCCACTTGACCCCCGCGGTCACGTGACCCCCCGAGGTCACGTGGCCCCTCGCCGAGGTCGCGTGATTCCCTCCCCTCCGAAGTCAGGTGACCCCCCCCCCCGAGGTCACGTGACCCCCTCCCCCCGAGGTCAGGTGACCCCCCGGAGCATATTAAAGAATGAGGGGAGGAGGAGGAGAAGAAGGAGGAGGAGGGGTCTACCCTCCCCTCAGTACCCTTCCCTCGTCCTCCTCAAGAGCTGCGCTCCAATTCGGCGTTACAGGGAGTTGTAAACGGCTTTCACTTTTTATACGTTTCAAAAAAAAAAGTTTCCAAAAAAGGGTTCCTGGCAGGATCTATTTTCAATGTTCGTGCGTATGGCGCGAGATTTGCTCGCTTTGCGAAGCGACAAACATGCGCGTGCTGGTCTGAGGACTTTTATATCTTCGAATGGTCTATATTTTAAAAGCCGACTCCGTTGCTATTCGAAGTCACCTTATGCTGGGCACGATGAACCGAACAAATTGTCAAATTAAGACGGTAGCTAAAGTAATGCATAGAGATTCCACCAAGCACATTGCAACAATCGCATTCTTTGTTAAACCCGCACGTTGCCAAAAGTTTTATTTTGGCTTTATAATATCCTCATAAGTGACGTATTACCTGTGGCATACTTAAAGGAGGCATACGTTACCATCATGGAGTACATCGCTGGACTGGACCTGATGCACGTCGTCACCAAGGAAGCGTATCTGGAGATCGACGCCGTGCAGATCATGGCTCAGCTAATCCTGGCCGTCGAACACATGCATCTGCGCGGCTTTCTTCACAGGGACATCAAGGTGTCGAAGTAAGTCGATCGACCTTGTCTCATACCCAGGACACTGTGTACTTCGTTTCAGCTTAAAGGGGCGATGCAACAATTTTTGTACTTTGCGCAAATACCGCTTAGAACAGATCCCCGACGTTAATGACCTATGAAACACGTGTTCGTTTTTCACTTCAGGCAATAGAAGTCCCAGAAAAAAATTAAAGAAAAACGAGCAGCGTTTACCCCCTCAACTCGCAGCCAGAACAAGCGGCCACGCGATCTGGAGCCGATTATATGCCGCCAATGTTGATCATAGCCACGCGCTGGGGTTGGCAAAGCACAGGACACGCGCTGAGTTCCAGATATTGTTATGGCTCGGCCATTGTCGTCGTTGCCGCGATTGGACGCGGGCGACTACCCGAATGCTTCTCGAGCTAGTAATTATCACGAGCCCAAATCGAGTGCCCACGCAGGGCTCGGGTCCAATCTATGAACCGCATTCAAATATCGTCACTTGGGTGTTCTGCGATCCCCACGTTACGTCATCAAATTTGCAAAGGAGAGATTGAACGAAAATAATTGCTTTTGTCCTTGAAGTTTCACCGCAACAAAGGAGTTTCTTGGCCAGTGGCGTTGCGTGCGGGTATCCTTGACTCCCACTAGTGCCAGTAAGCTCGTGTATAGTGAAAAACATTCCAACTGAATATCGTTGCACAGCTCCTTTAAGTACAGACGTAGCCGACGCAACGAGTTAATAGGACTAATCAAGCGGCGTCAAAAGCGCAAGTCACTGGGCATTTTATTTTTCGTTTATGATTGGTTCAGGGACGATGAAACACGGACATAAACGTGACGAACGCCACGATGGTACGCATTTGACGCTGTCTGATTGGCTTCATCAACCGGAGAAAAGAGTCTAAAACTTTGTTTTCCATCCGGCTGCTTCAAACATCCAGGTTCTCAACAACTGCATCAATCTTGTCATGCACACTGAAGATTGTGACTGCTTTTCCCGTAAAAAGACAGGTTCAGTTGGTCATTTCAGAGCCCTCGAATATGCGCGGACCGCGGCCCCTGGGGGTCCGCAGATTACAGTTCGAGAACCGCTGTTTCTTAGAGGCACATGACGCTGCGTGTAACGCGACACGATATTTTTGGTGTGTCGTGCTCCCTGTGTTGCAGACAGCATTTTACTGTTGGCCCCGACACGTGTACACGCATTCTCTCTTGTCCATTTACCACTTTTTTTAGACATTGACACCTCGGCGCATGCACTCAAATGGTAATTTTAACTGAACAACTACAAGCATCGCAATGTTGCCTGGGAATATTTTAGATCGCAATCCTAAAATATCAATGTGCAGTAATGTACCTTTGTATGCGTAAAGGTTTTATTCTACGGCGCCACATATTTCGTTTTAGCATTGAATCGTATGCGAAACGAAAGTTGGTCTGCTTCTTCGAAAAGGGTTGGGATCATGTCAAAACGCCGAGCTCTTCATGGTTGATTGAATAGAATAGCGAGTAGACCTCAAGGCGCCTAGAATTGAGGTTCACGCATTGTGTTTTAATCAAAGCCAATCGGAGCTCGGCGTCGTTCTGACGTCACGCAACGCCTGCGCAAGAAGCAGACGACTTAGTCTCCGCATAGGTTACAATTGCAAAATGATTAATTTCTGCGTATCTTAAAAAAAGGTTCCAGTCCCCGATGACTGTAGTTTCCTGAGTAGCATAGAACGCACATCAATTACAATTTTGATATTTCTCAAAAACTTTGTTTCGCGGAATGTCCAGAACTTTGGCCATGTACGGACTTTAAGCCCTGTACTTCACGTTATCGCGTCATGATGGTGGTCATTCCGAGTTGTTCTTGACAAGAAAGACAAAAGTAATGGTGCAAAATGTATGTTACACATGGGTCTCCGCTCAGCAGCAAAACCATCATAATGGCCGCTGATGTGAGGTTAATGCAAGTACTTTTACTCGGTTTTCCATCCAGTGCACAACCAGTACAACACTGTCCAAGCTGCTGGCTCGAGCGTGTGGCTTTTTCTTTCGGTTCATTACCACATATTGTTGAGAGAATGGGACATTAGGTGAAGTCACGCGCTCGCGCCAGCACATTGACAGCTTTGCACATTAAGGGGTATTCACACGAGGGAGAAATCCCGGGGATTTCTCGCCGGCACGCGCGCATCACGAGATGAAAACGCGAGGCTTTTGCACATCGCAAAGCCTGACGTTTTCGTCGTGGGATGCGCGTGCCGGGGAGAAATCCCCGGGATTTCTCCCTCGTGTGAATACCCCTTTAAAGGGGCCATGAAACGAATTTTGGGTCGGGATGAATGATTTTAAATTGGGACTTTACTAATTGCATATCGTTTAGTTGGGTAAAAGAAAGAGACTAGAAAATTAAAAGCCACCTTTTTGGTACGAACATTTGAAAATATAGCGGACTATTTTGTACCTTCTTGCCTTCGAAAGCTCTCCGCCTTTTCAGTATGATACACCCGCGGTTCCAAAAGCGCGTCACCGGCGCCAAACTGACGTCAGCAGAACCCAGCTCACGCATTGGACACGAGAACTGCGTCACACGGACGTATGCGCTCGTCAACAATCGATCCGTCGACGAATATTTGGATTCGCGTTCGTGGCCAATGAGTGCTCTGACGGAACTTATTGTCACAGGGGAATGACAAGTTCTATGGTGTGCATAAAAAGCACGGTGGAAGCTAGGAGTCATCGCACCGGTGCCGAAGGAATGTCACGACCACGTGATTTCACAATTCGCATTTGAGTTGAGGATTAAAGCTAAGGAGGAAGAAGTAGGAAAATCGTTTCATGACCCCTTTAAGTACGAAACGGAGTATAGCCCCACTTGGAGAGACAAATAGCAACAGCCAACGCCATCCAACTTCAAGCACGTGCAGCATGCAAGTGTTTGAGAGGGGTGCTCGTTGTGGGTGCATATGCACCCTTTTTCATCACAAGTCCAGAGCACGGAGCGTTGAAGTGATGAAGAAAACGTCGATCATTATATGCCTGTCGTTCACTTATTCTTTTTATCTCAATCTTCATCATTGTATGAGAGAAAGCCCGCCCCTACCACGCGCGCGACTGGCTCTGGGCCGGCTTTCTAAAGCAGCGTCTCAGCTAAAACAGGGCGAAAGAAAGCACCGCCAAAGCTAGCGCACGAGCGTTGTGGCGTTTCAAGTCGAGTCTCAAGCGCTCGCGCTTCCCAGGATTGTAGAGCTTTGTTTCACCCAGTCTCGGCTAAGATGCAGTTTGTAGCAAGCCGCCCTGGACGTTTGGCAAAGGCTGTAGATACAATCGGCGTACCATATTGATTTGCGCTGTATTTATTGTTGATGATACCGGCTACTTAGAGGGCGGTAGGTATGTTCACCTTTTATACATATTCCCGCTGAAGCCCAATTCACTTGAACCTCCTGTGGAGCGGGCTTTCCACGCGCTGCAAAAAAACTCATTTTTGAAGATCATCGCTTCCCCGCCTGGAAAGCAGCTTCCAGCTTATGGATGACCACAAAATGGTGTCTATACAAAAAAGTTTTCATGATACCGAAAAGGCGATAACCATTGTGGACCAGATCGGGCCGTACACATGCGTGTCCGAGCGCCCGAGGACGATGAGGCGCGCGTGTTTTCCAAGACTCTCCGGTCGGCGGGCATCGCGGGCCCCGTGCGCCCGCGGCCCGCTCAACCACAACGTGACACTGGGGACATCATGCTTCCCAAAAATCACTCTCGGATGTTGGGATAATCGTGCTCGGCAAAGCGTTGCCGAAAACCCGCGTGGCAAACGCTCTTACCGGTAACCGTCGGCCACGTGATGGGAAACCGGGCGGAACGATTTTCCCTGGGCGTCGAGTTCCCTTTGAGCACCAGTGCCGTACGTTAAACTGGGCGAACCCTGTAAGACTCATTTTGTGTACATATATATCCCCACAGTGTTTATTTTAGTTTCTAGGAATTAACCCTTGGTCACTGTGCTGGCACTTCTTTGATGATGATGATGATGATGATGGTGATGACGATGATGAGGATAAATAATAAAATACGTGATTTTAAGACGTTCAGTAGTAATTAAAATTGTTTATATATTTTAGACGGATATGGTCAGTTACTGCCGGCTCTCTGAACGACACAAGTTTCATGATATGACGCTTTAAAATATGATTTTGCTCAGAACTATTTTACAACGGTTATTAATACATACCACATTAGTATCAAGTACTATTATTCTTATACTCTTATTCTTTTTTTTTTTTACTATCTATAAGGAGATGTTCACATGCACTCTTAGAAAAAAGGGTATCGATTGTCCTCCCTATGGGGAGGAACGGTCTTTTAACCTATGTTCCTTTACAAGGGATAAACTTTTGTCCCTGACGCTCTGGAGCAAATAGTTCCTCCGTCGCCTGCATCTCATTATAACGGCCCTGAATCGAGAAAATCGAGCTCAGTGAGGCTTAACGACGACGCTACGTCTCTTGTACGGGACGGGAGGAGCAGCAAATAAAAGCGTAACACGAGCTTTCCGCGAACTGTGTTTATTTCCGAAACCAGATTCCCCCGCAGGTACAGAAACTTCCTTTTCGAAAGCTGGTACTCGGTCTTCTCGTCGTCAGCACTCCGATGTTAAACGGAGACAACCGATACCCAGTTACTTCGCGCCCTTTACGTCTTACCTTTGCTGTTTTTCGAGTCACAATTCCTTCGTCAACCGCACATTACGGAGAAATGGAAAACAAATCCGCGAAACCAAAAGCCGCTCTCAAAAGAACAAACTCGAAGCCGCAGTTTATCGCATAGCGTGAGAGAAGGTTAAATCGCTTGCCACCAAATGGCAGAGTCAAGCAAAGTAATTGTAAGTAGCTAGGCTAGGTGGCGCTGGGTACCGCCCAATTCATGTTGTACAAAAACATTTTTATTTCCTCAGGCCACCATTACACATCGGCATCTTCGGTTACCTCTGCTACACACACATGTAGACACATTACGCATACTACGAGCATCAAGTGAACATACATTGAGCGCATGCACATACATGGCACATACAAACATCAACACAACGGCACACTAGCCAAACACTGCACCCGAGCTCTTCGTTTCCGTCTTTTATACTGGTCGTTTTGAACGTACGGAATTTCTCGGTGACTCCCTAAGCAATAAAAAATATTCCCAGGATGTTCATTTTTTTTTTTCAGCAATGTCATACCTCTGAGAGTATTTTGAATGGCTCAGGGGAAAAATATCTTAATAAAAAGTAAACGCTCGATCATGCCGTAATTATTTGAAACCCAATAAATCTAGCCGCTCCAATGCGGTTCGAAGCCATTAGTTTGTTTCCCCGTACGGCACGTCGTAGCCAGTATTTATACTGTAGCTTTTGTTTTTCTATTTAGCTGCAATTGCCGTCTTTGAATTCATTTCTGTAGAGCGGATATTACTCAGCTGGAAGTGATGCTTCACGGGCAGAGAAATCGCTTTTCAATCAACCTAATGAAGTCAAAGCCGCGACTTGCGGCAGGTGTTAAGTGTACGGAGCTACGCCGTGGCGAGCTCGAAAACTTCTAGCGCTCATCCCAGCGCGCCACTTAAAGGGCAGTTTCTCGAGGAACAGTAGTATATTTCAACAGCAAAATAAAGGGTAGCTTTTTTTTTTCGATTTTACCTACTATTCTTTTTTAATTCTAAAATTCCACACTGTAAATATACGTACTTTCCGTCATAATTTTGTACTGTTCAGTCCTTTCCCCAGAGCGCAATCGCTTTCGGCGAGGAGACGGCTGACAGTCACATTGGCCACTGTACGATAGAAGCTTATACTGTTCAGACCAGCTTTCCAACATGACTATCCGCAAGTCGATCGATTGGACGTGCCGAATCCCTCAAGTGGTTTTAAACTTTTTAATGTAAAGCGGAATGTCATCCTGCGACACCCCGGCCCCTCCGATAACGGCCCGACCAGCGGCATCAATGCCCGACAGTTTACGCCATCTCATCTTGTTACACCACCGATACGGAACACACGGTCACATCGGCAATAATTCCAGTCTTCTGTTCACGACCCACAACACTGCCATCACGATATTGCTGCTATGTTGCTGACACGCAGAAATACAGAACCACGTTGAACGCCAGTTAGCACTCGACATCGGAAAACAGAACCGAACTCAGCACGGCAGGCACCCGGGCAGCAGGCAGCAAAACCTGCATGTTTTGGACGCAGTTCCTGCGATTTCCATAACGTCGAAAACGTCGACGCTGTTCCGCGTGGTTTCGCTACTGTAGGACTGTAGTTCGGCGTGGGTCCCGCAATCCAGAGACGGCCATCTTACCCAATGTACTACGTAGCGCTCCTGGCACTGCTCCGGGACTTCGCTGTTTCTAGTGGCTTCGTTTGCTGGTTTGATAAAATCAGTGATAAAAACGTCAATGCAACCGAAATGTTCTGCAGGTTTGAACTAGAAGAGGAAATTACAGGCGGCCTTCGCTGCCGCTGAAGCTCAATCAACTCAACAAAATTTATAAAACAACGTGCGCGACGTGCTCGTAAAACGAAACCGAAAAAAGATAAGTCGGGAGGGCGAAAAGCTTTTTCTCGACTGCCAGGAGAAGGAGAAAAACGTTTCGTTCCTCTTGTGTCCGCTTGGGGGCGCGTCAGTAGAAGGGAGGAAGACGCGCCGTTGCTACCTCTTTCCTCCATTTCTTCGTAGAGTGTGGTCATGTACGTTAAAGAGTCAACTCCATCGAGAAGATATACTACAAGCTGGCGACAAGTTTCGCCGAGCGGCGCTCACTCTGCGCGTGGCGTCAAGGAGAGAAAAATTGGTTTATTGAACAGACGAAAAGGCTAATCGAATTGAATGATGCGGGGGACGTTTATCGATTGCAAGCGGGAGAGATATCTTGCGATACAAGCCGAAGCGCAGTATAATCTGTTTGCAGGGAGCCGTACCACGTTGCATTTCAAGGCTAGAAAGCAAGAAGGTATTTAAAAAAAATGACCTATCGAGCATTTTATTGCAATCTGCAAAGGTATTGTTCATCCGTACGATGAAAATGGAATTACTGGAGCGCTTCAAGGATAATGCAAGCAATCTGTGATATGCGAACTGCTGACAAAGTGTTGGCTTTGTACTGTGGTTTAAGATCTCGTGCCACTTTTTATGTCACTATATTTCAAAACAAAATAAAGTGCACTTAAGAAGTTAGTTTACCATGACTTGGTTTAATAGGTCTGTTGATGACGCCATAATAAGCAAACAAGTACGCAAAAAAAAAAAAACGTAAATGAAAAAGTACTTTTTATCTGCGAAGAAAAAGATGACCGCATCTCCACGTGGTGAATGATGTTGATTGGGGCAAAGCTTTGGTGGTTCTGATGATACTGATTTTGTTCATAGGTAGTGCTGATGTCAGAAAGAGAATGTGTGGTATGGAACGTGGTTATATACACATTTGACCCCAGCGCCCTCTCGTTTACAAACGTTGAGCCAATGGATGAAAAGTTTAACGCGATGATATAAGCATTTGACCGCAGCGTCCTCTCCTGTATAGACGTTGAGGAGCTACATGCAACGTTTCATCCATGACATCCCCGGCTCTTGAGTTACTACCAGATCTCAGAGCCCCCTACTCGTCCCGCAGTCGTGGCCGAGTGGTTAAGGCGATGGTGTGGTTAAGGCGATGGACTGGAAATCCATTGGGGTCTCCCCGCACAGGTTTATACAACACCGACACTCCCCACAAGATTGCGATCATCACCGATTCCCAAGCTGCCTGTCGCGCGTATGCTAGGAACACCATCTCATCACGCCCGGCACATTAAATCAGCGCAATACCCACGGACTGGTCTTCTACACCAGATATCCGAATTCCGTGGGCCCCAGCACACTCCAGTCTACCCGGCAATGAGAGCGCTCATGCGCTAGCCTGAGCTGTAGCTATGAACCGGGCTTTGCCGGACGGGACGGAGTGGGAGGGCCCCAACACGAACACCGAACAGGACACGACCGACTTCAATGCACCCACAACACATACAGACACCATCCTGGACACATACGCACTCGTCACAGAATACTACCGTGCTAGCCGCCGAACACTTCCACCTCCCCATCCCGAACTCACCCGGGCCGAAGCGATGGACTGGAGGCAAATCCAAACTCTTTCTTTTGCTAATCTCTTTCACAAACACCGTTGTTTTCCAACCCGCTACCCGGCCACCTATCCGGTATGCGGGAATCCCCGCCCCACCGTTTACCACACCGAATGCCCTAGCCCTCCGGGCAAGGGCATCACTCCCGCTCCTTCGTCTACCCCAACCTCCTGGGAGGCGGCCCTGTCCAGCCCAGAGCTCGAGGACCAGCGTCAGCTGGTTCAGCGTGCCCGCCGGATTGGAGAAGCCAACGGAGCCCTGGACTAAGGGCCCCGACCGGGACTCGTCGGACTCCTAACCTTTTGAAAAATAAAGTTATACCACCACCACCACCCGCACAGGTTCGAATCCTGTCGACTGCGCAAACATTTTTTTTTTAAGAAGACGGAGGGGATGGCAATCGATGTGAGCACGGACGCCGGGCAAGGCTAAGGAGCTTCGCTCCTAAAAATATGATCCAATAAAACATACAGCCTTCGTCTTGAATTACAGAGTTTTTTTGTATACTGTTGATTGAGAAGTTGAATTCTATATGCTTTTCTTGTGTTTATCCTCTGTATAGGTGTCTGCAAATGTATGTGTGCGCATATTCGTTCTTTTTTGTCTGTATGTGCCAGTGACGCTCTTACCTTGTTCTGGGGCGCTGGGACTCGTCAAGCTGCAGGCCTGCAGCTTTTTTTCCAGCTCCCCTGTCACAAATGTACTGTTTGTGGCAAAATAAACGAATTTGAATTTGAGTACACTGAGCCGCTTTCACTTTTTACTTTCATGAGCACGTAGCGAAAGTGTAATAGTACACTCAGGCTCAGCAAAATCCCTAATATAGAATTGCGCTTGCAGTGCTATAATTGACGCTGTAAAGTTCGGCTCTCGTTTATGAAAGGCGTCTTCTTGTTTATTTATACTCAAGGGCAACATATCTCGCCGATCTCCAAGTCCGCGTGTTTATCTGTGTGCAGCATATGTATCTTGCACCCCAGCCGTCTTCCTACTTTTCTTTCTGATTTCTTCTTGTAGGGACTGGACGCACTGCTGAGTGCGTTCAGTCTCAAGAAAAAAAAAAAAAAGAAAAATACGCGCCACGTCCCTCGCGCAAATCACGCGCAGCATCATTCGATTTTTTTGTTTCTCGTGAGGATCTCAAGCGAAGATGCCAGTAGCAGAGGTCACTCACAACATCTTGCGGCGCAACCACATCGCTCCCAGTTTAGACGTCTCGAGCCCTAGCCGCCTGAAATTGCAAATCGCGCGTCTCTCGGCGCACAACCGCAACCTGGCGCGAAGACTGGAGTCGGCAAAGGTGCTCCTCCAGGAAAAAGAAGCCGCCGACAGTCGTATAGCGAACATATTCGCCATCTGTCTGCCACTGATCAGAACATGGCTGGCAGAAGACATCGAGGTGCTGCGGGTGCTGCAGGCAAACCACTTGCGACAGATTGAGGTGTTGGACAACATTCTAAACCCGAGCCACGACATTAGCCTCGCCGAGGACCTACCAGGGGTCTAAAAAGAATTGAACAAAACGCCAATCAATGCATCTGGGTCAACGTCAATCGTCGAAAGAAAAGACTTACCGACGCGAGGGAAGGACGCAGCGCCGCACGTTAGAGCGCGTCCTCAAGAACCAAGGAAGAGACGTGGAAAATGGCGGCTGACTTCACCCGTACCGCAGCTTTCTCCTCTGAAGGAGATTGGAGCTCGTCTCAAGGACACCGGAGCTCGTCTGCTCTTAAAGAAACCCCCAGGCCGGAGACGGGCATTCCAAACAATGTTCTATGTCGGTGATGTCTCGTCAGGAACTGATCCTCCTGAGCGCGTGAGCAGGTGAGCGTATAGCACAAGCGCGTCTTTTTCTCTTTTTCTATTTTCTTAGACTGGACGCACTTAGCGGTGCGTCCAGTCCCTACACACTCTTTTTTTCTTTCTTTATTGGACTCAACAATGCAGCACACAACGCTATGTCATGAAAACACCTCGTTCCCACTTTCTTGTGTGTGAAACTAAAGTTCTCTGATGATCTTAATTTCGCCAAACAAGTGCGCCTAGTCGGGTGCAGTTTCTGCAGTTCGACATTATACAGACTGAACCTCTGCGACAAAATCGAGGACGTGATCTTGGGGTTCGCATGCCGGGGTTCCATCCTCGTTTTCTAAATACTGAGCAGTCCAAGCACAATGAAAACATTATACATGGGACATTGTCGCTCTTCTCAACTGGAAGGTACCGAATAGTGTGCTGGGTTAATAAGATGCCCTTTTCAAAGGTCTTTGCAGAATGTCTCGAAAGAACACAGCGTCCCAACAGTAGGTGAAGACGTGTTCAATGATTTCGGATGGCTTACAGAGGAGGCAATCCACCCACCAAGGGACAACAATTCTTTTTTCTTTTAGCCTCGGTTTGACAGGCAGCCTGCCACTGTGCAACTTAAAGAAAAATGACTTAGCAGCTGGTGGGACACACATTTTTTTTACGCGACAAAGCTTCATCTTGCCCGGGACCCTGGCTGTATAGCGAGCGATACAAAGGTGCGGGAAAAATAAGCTCGACCAGGTCTCGGCGGAGCTTTTTTTTTGTGACGGTTCAAGGTATTCCATTGAAAACCGGGTTTGCGAAAACCAGACATGTACAAGTTACTCAGAAAAGTAATTAAGTTAAGTTATTGAGTATTGGCCTCAAAAGTCATTTGGGTAGAGTAGAACTTACTGAGATGGAATGTAATTTAGTAAATGACTGACTACCGTAAAAAAGTAGCAAATCACTTTTGAAGCTACTTTTACATTTTTTATGGTAATAAGAAAGTATATAGGTTTTGATCTGTTAGCGAAATTCTGCTAGCTAATATAAAGCAGCTTGTGTTTTCACAGATATGCTTTATTAGTTGGCTCTGCCTCTGCGTGCCCAATTGTTTTGCTCCTTTTTTTTGGACAACGATGTGCTTCGTGTGTATCACTTCTACTTTGGGGTTTAGCACTGCCTGAGCTTGATTTCGCAGATAGTGTTTGCTTGTTTACAGGGTTTCGTAAAGTACATCTAACAAGTACTTGAAGTAAAGTACAAAGTAAATGAAAGGTCATATATACTTCAAGTAAAGTAGTAAGTACACATGATGCAATGTACATGAAGTAGAGTTGTATAAATAAAATGCACTATCAATGGCAAGTACAAGTACATTTTAACGCTATCATTCATGATGCCCTTTCATCCCATATACAGTTTTTTTTACTGACATGCGTTGCTCCAGCGGTAATCGGAGGTGCATCAGTTTTCTTCGGAAATGGCGGCAAATATTGGATGAAGTCATGTCGCCACAGAGTAGTTGCTTTACTTTTTCTGGCGAACTATTTAACACAATCAACTTATGAGGCACTTATTTTATCGGTCTTACAGCTGCCATTTCTTCACTCAACGAAATGACAAGATGGCGTTTTAAAAGACGATAGCGCGTTTTCACATGATGATACGCCATTTTTTGTTTTCAAATTTGGGGAATGTACTTTTAAGTCGAGAGTTGACCTGTCTTGGAGAGTACCAAAGAAAAATACTTTTGTCAAGTACATGCTCAGAGGATGTACTTCAACTAATGTACAAGTTTTCTAAACGTAGTTGAAGCAGTACTTTACGTACCACGCGCTTATGGTACTTTCCAACAGTACTTGTTATTATTATTATTTTTTTTTTTTTAAACGGAAAACTAAGATCTCTCGAACGATCTTCGAATCTTGGAAGACCTGCATGTTCCGAGTTTTGAGAGGAAAGGCAACGCAAAGAGGTTACCTTTACGTTGCCCTTTGGCATGTGATTCTTCAAGTACAGCACAAATTACGGGAGCACCAGGTGAGCTTCAGAGCGGGTGCTGCATTTTGTTTCCTCTTCTGAGTGAAGATGAATGTGTACACTTCCTGTAGTGGGCGAGGGTTCGTACGTTGGGGAGAACCAAGGACAAGCCCTTTCTTCAAATGCGTCAAGTCTCCTGGAGCTTCGGGACACGAAGAAACGCCAGTCTTTGGCGTTAATTCTGCAGTTATTGGGCCTCACTCACGACATGCCTGTCTAGTCCCCGCGCATCGTAGCAGAGTTGTTGCAGTGTGTGTGCGTGTGTGTTGGAGAGGGGGCGGGGGGGCCGTGAAAATTTTAGGTGGTTTCAGACCCTCCAAACCCCCCCCCCCCCCCCCTTCTCCTGCTTACGCCACATGCGTCCCCCTCTTTGCAAATATCGGCTGATCTTCCATTTTATTTCTTTTTGTGCAGGAATGTTTGTTCATAAGCAGACCTGCCACTAAAATTGTAAAGTAATTTGTAATTTCAGTAGAAGTTACTCTGAAAAAGTAATTAAAATAAACTACTAATTACCGAAATAAAAATGTATTTTACAGTAAGTAAACTTCTCAGAAAAGTAGTTGAAATACAGTAACTTGAGTAGAGTAGTCGAACTACGCACAAGTCCGGCAAAAAAAGTGCGGCCTCTTTCGCGTCTTTCAAGTACCCGAAAAGACTCGGGGGCTCAGTACTTTGATTAGTCACCGATATTTTCGGTAAGGAGTTCGCGAGTTTCACCTGAATTACGTTGCGTAAAAACGGGTGGTTCTTGTCGCGCAGGAAGAAGTGCGAAACGAGCTTTCTAACAAAAAGATGCGAGAGGTCGAGGCCCCCGTCTTCGACTTTCCGGTAGAGCTGTCCCTTCTCATTCGTTCCCACCGCAATATCCAAATAAAAATGGCGAGCACCCTGTGGAACTTCTGGATGTTGACGCGCGGACATGACAAGACTAGCAAAATAAACCATATTTTTGCTGCCAGAAAAATATTGCACACTGTACCTCTCTGGAATATTGACAGGCCACGATTTGCCCATGTGTCTCTTACTTTTTAAAACTTTCGCTACTTCAGTCCAGTATACGGCGTGCTGCTCTTATAATACGCCAAGGGCACCCCGAGATAAATACATGGTGTACATTCCCTGGTTATACCCACAAAAAAAGACAACAAAGAAAACAAAAACAAACCAAGGCTTTAAATCCCACATGCCATGCCACACTCCATAACATTTCCCCCAGTTTACCGCCGTGCCAGTGGCATTACGGATTTCCTTGGTGAGCACAACCGTTTGCATAAGACTTACTGCATCACTACAAAAAACGGCAACATCGCCAGCATATGCAGAGACTTCAATCTCGACGCTATTTAAAGAAAAACCGCGAGTGTGATTGCTGGCCGCTACACTCACACAAAAGGGTTCGAAGTATAGCAAAAACAAGAAAGGTGACAGGGGACGGCCCGGTCTCACTGACGTTAGAACAGCAATGCTTTTAGAACCATGATTATTTAACACAAGTCTGGTGGTACACCTTTTATACGCCATGTATTCTCCTCCTTTTAGAATAACGTCTCCTACATTGACGTGCGCTAATATACTCGTCAGGACATCATGTTGGGCTCTGTCGAAAGCTGTCGCTGTATCATTGCTATACTTGGCCCTCTTCCACTGTTTCCAGAATGCTTTTTGCGACATGAATGTAAGTCTGATAGGGTTCGATTAGAGTGCCGATTATGCTTTGAAGTTTACGGATAAGGACCTTGGGAAAAATTTTGTAATCCGTGTTACACAGTGTAATTGGTCTGTAACCCGTGATTTTATGCCTCGTCTTTGCATCCCATAACTTTCGTAACGAGATGTTATGGTCTCCCGCAAAGGACAATGGTAGTCGTTGATTCTTGTATGCCTCACGAAAAATACGCTACAATTAAGGGCTAATTGTGTCGTTAAACGTTCGGTAAAATTCAGCACAGAGACCGTCAGGTCCAGGCATCTTTTGCCTTGCGAGGGATTCTATTGCGTGGTCCACTTCGCTCTGGGTGATATCACCTTTAATCCAAGTTTTGACGTCTTCATGAAATTTCGGCTTGAGTGGTAGAAAATCGTTTAGCTTATCAAAATTTATGGGGGTCCGTTTTTCACCAAAGAGTTGTGGATAATATTCAAAGCACGCTCCTTCAATAACTGTCTTATCGCTACTGATTGTTCCTCTATATTCTATTTCTAGAATTTCTCTAGACAATGCGTGCTTCTTTTCGTCAGCGAGCGCTCGCTTGGTGGGTTGCTCTCCACACAGAAATTTCTCCGAGCGTGCACGCACGACAGCTCCCTTATAATTTTCGAGGTATATTTTGTCTAGAAGCAGAAAAACTGCGGGTATCAGTAACCGTTGATGCCGCTCCGACGGAGCTCATTCCGATACGTCCTTACAATTCGAAAGCCGGAAGTCGAATGCTGTTCGTCTCCCGCCGCCATCGAGAGAAGCCACCTGAGTCCTGAGGTGAAGTAGTCCCAGGTTGGCCGAGCGTCGTTGCGACACTCCACCATCGCCGTGAGTGGTTGTCAAATGGCGTGGAGTTCCAGCAGCACGAGTGCCGGTCCATGTTCGAGCTGTCAGTACCGGCAAGGTCCACATATATAAACGTCACCCACTCTGTCTCGAAATCCACCTAAAACGCTGATCTCATTTCGTCTCAAAAAAAGAAAAAAAAAGAAGAAAGGCGTTTGTGCATTTGACGAAAAACGTGCTGCAGTATTTTAGTTGCCCCGCAGAGAGTGCAGTTGGTATGACCATGGTACGAAGATGCCCCTCGACTGCAGCCGCACCTTCACCGGCAGCACCTCGAGGTGTGGCCGCACGAAGAAGTCCTTGCTCGTTGCAGGGACTTGGAGCTTCCTTACCTTCCTGAAGAGCCCGGCCGCGCAGACGGGGGACGAAAGATCCCTGTAAAGGGAGCGCTGGAAGAACTTTGCTGATGGTGTCCCAGTACATCTTCTTGTGGCTTACTGTGAGGAGGTACTCCCAAGAGAAAAGGACTCGATGGAGCTGGCGATTTCAGCGTAAAAGCGCAGTTTCGCCCCTCTGGTGGTACAGCGCATGTAGTGCTCACCATCCATCGGCCAAGGTACAGGTACCCAAGGTAGTGGAGGGCGCTTAGGGGGATGGGTTCCCTTGTGTTCCTAAAGAGCAGAAACCATTGGACATGCAGCTTCAGCACCACGTTGACAAGGCCTAGTCCTCCCGCTTCCAGACCCAGGAAGAAATTACTGCGCCGGGTTTTCTCCATTGACTACCTCTAGATGAACGTCGCCCAGCTCCGGTGGATTTTTCTGGCGGCTGATTCCGCACAGCAGGCGGCCTACGCCCAGTAGAGAACTGCTGGGTAGGATTCCGACTTTAATACGTACTTTAGCTGTTTACTATGTTATATCGCACCGTCATCAACCCTCTCGCAAAAGTTGGGCCAATCAGTTCGACGTCAGTGCGCTGTACGTCGAACTGAAGTTTTGGGGTGTCGTATATGTGACAATGGGTGTAAGGTTTACAGCCCCTTTTTTTACAGCGCACATATGCCCTATTCAAACCAATAGACGCCTTTTTAGCCATAGAGATAGTTTAGCCTGAATTTCGTTTGTTTTCAGGCGTCACTTCTCCGATGACAGTCCACGTTCACCGATGGGGGCTCCCAGGTAGCCCTCCACCGTCGTCATCCATACGATTTCTGCGAAATCATCCACCTTCATGACCCACTTCCCGAGCCAGGCTCCGATGAACTTTCGCCGGTTAAGTTCCGCTCCGGAAGCTCGGGAGAAAACCGTGACACCGTGACATGGTTCAGCGCGGCCTTTACCTGCATCTTGGAGGCACGTATCACGGTCACATTGTGGGCGTAAGCGAGCAGCATCAGTTGCTCATTGCCGCGCAGCAGCCTCCATATCGAAGCGTCCTGGATGATGGCCTGGCAGAGAGGTTCCAGCTGGAGAACGAAGAGTATGGGGGAGAGCGAGCGGCCCTGTCAAACAGAGCGTTCTATCTGTATCAACTCCGCTGTCTCACCTTTGGCAAGCAGCCTTGCTGTTTTGTCTCGGTAGCAAAATGCCACCCAGTCCAACATGACGTCCCCGACACCGGATCTCTTCAGCATCGCCTCCAAAAATTCACGAGAAATCCGGTCGAAGGCTTGACTCATGTCAAGCCGAAGTACCGCCAGGGTCTGATGGCCTTCTCCAGTTGGTTTCCTGACAACACGCATCGCGTGGAGATTTCGAGCGATGGGGAGACCCCGCAGCCCCTAAGTCGGGTTGTCCCCGACCACGCAATAGAGTCTGAGGTTCAATCTTCTCGTCAGGATTTTGGCCAGGATCTTGTAATCTTCACAGAGGAGACAATTATGAGCCTGCAATCCGTCATCGCCGGAATGGAGCTGTCCGTTTATCTTTTTTGGAAATTCACAGTGGGACCACTTTGGAAGTGGGACCAGTTCCATAAACCATTTTGGAAGTGCGACCACTTTGGAAATGGTACCACTTTGGAAGTGGGACAACTTTGAAAGTGGGACCACTTTGGAGCCGGGACCACTTCAGATGTAGGAACTCTTGCTTGTGGACTCTGTTATTGAGGCCCTTCCCGGGTAAAAATAACCATTTGGTCCAACTGGTGTCCGACAATATGATCCACAATATCCGTAAAGCACAATCGCACGTTTGTATTTTGAACCTGATGGCTGTATTTTTCATTCTAGACGGCCCACTCTGGCAAGCGCTCGGAGAACAGCCAGTGGAGACCACGTGACATCCAACGCAATTGTGACGTAGTTCGTCTCGGGACGAGCAAAGCTACGGCGAGGCTGACGTCAAAAGGATGGCCTAGTCGTTCCCGCCACCGAAGCGGCTGCTTTTGTACGAGTTTTCAGTGACTGGTAAATTTTCTATAATCTTGTAGAAGGACAATAGCGACTTCTTGGTCACACGAAAGGGATTCTTGAAAAGAGGGGAGTTCCTCCTTCGCCTCTTCTCTCGTCGTGGCCGGAGGCGAGACAGTTACCGTCACTACCTCTCAAGGTCCCTAGACGGGTATAAAAACGAGGCGTTAGCGACATCCACCAGGTGCTCTTTGCTAATCGTTTCATTTGTTTTAAAATTCTTTTTCCTGACTTTTTTCAGATATCGGTGTGTTCGATGTGATACTGCTCCTTTGATCACATATAGACAAAAAAAAAATTAGCGCAGAAATTTCGTTGTAGTATCCCTTTAACGTGCCCCACGCAGTAGTGATACACGACCGCACGCCGGTACGATGCTCATCCAGATCGAAACGGGCAGGGGCGGGATTGAGCTCAGGATCCCTGGGTTTTGCAGCGCGAGCTTTCGCTCCACGTGCTCCGAGCTGGTGTGCGCTAGACCACTCGGTTTTGATGTGAGTTATATCAAAGGAGGGATAAGTGTAGTACAGGTAATACCAGGACTGATGTATGCGGATGACATAGTATTCATGGCAGATAACCAGGATATATTCAGGAACTAGCTGGAATATCTGGAAAGGAAGGGGACAGCTTGGGCATGAGTTTTAGTAGTGACAAGTCTGGAGTAATGGTGTTTAACGACGAAATGAGGGATTCCCTGAGGATACAAGAAACTGTAATAGGCCATGTAGGAAAATACAAATATCTTGGAGTCTGGCTCAATGAGAGATGAAAATATCTAGAGGAACACGAGGAGAATATAATTAGAAAAGGGGAAAAAATCATCTATTATAAAGCTCAAGGCACTATGGAACTATAATAGATATGACGTGGTGAGAGGTATATGGAAAGGAGGGATGGTACGTATCACAACTGTCTTTTGGCAATGCAGTAATGTGCAAAAAATCAGAGGTTCAATTAAATTTAGAAATTCGGCAAAGAAGCGTAGGCAGGTTGGCACTGGGAGCACATGGAAAAACACCAAATGAGGGAGTACAGGTGGGATGGTGGTCTTTAGATAGCAGGGAGGCAATTAGTAAGTTGAAATTTGAACAAAGGTTAACCGAAATGGATGATACGTGGTGGGCACAAAAGGTATTCAAATATTTATACATAAAAAGTTTAAGCACAAAATGGACAAACCGAACCCGAAAGCTTACATTTGTATACCTACAGACTGGTGATGGGGCTGAACAGAGTTAATCAGTTGAAAAAGGGGAAAATGTGGGAGGGAAGAATGCATGAGAAATTAGCTCTAACAGTGTGCAGGTCACGAAAGCAGAAAATAATAAAGGAAAATGTGTTTGACAATTCACTGGGAAGTGCTTTGCTGTTCGAGGCGAGAACGGGAGTTTTGAGGACGAGGACGTATAGGGCTAAATTTCAGGAAACAGACACATTATGTGCTGCCTGCCATAATGATAGCGAGACACTAGAGCACTTCGTTTTGGAGTGCACGGGGCTTCGCCCTGCCCTCCCTGAAGGGGTAACGGATTTGGCCGGGGCCCTGGATTTTACTCATGACGATGGAAGGACGGAAGCGAAAAGGATTACAATGACAAAGAAGCGACTAGAAGATTGGTGGAAATTATCTAGGGAAAATTGAATGATGGACAATTAACTAGCACAGCTGGGGACAGGCGGGGCAGAGAAAAATTGGGACTTCCTCCCGCGTGGCTCCAGCCAAAATCTCAACCCTCTCTCCTAGTGGGTCTGGTGCTGGGGTAACGCCGACAAGGTTTGACCAGAGGAAAATTGGCGACTCCCTCGCCGGGGGGAAGAGGCAGGGGGTGATTCCCCGAAGGTCATCCTGGTGATATCCCACACTGCCTGGTGATAGTGAGGGGGAAAAAATTGGTCTTTAAAGGGCGGGAGGAATCATGTTTTTGTCGTTTTAGACTTAGGCTAGGTGGCACAAGCTACCGCCCGTTATAATGAGTATAGCCATTAACATTCATACATCCATCTATCGTTCAAGAAGGCGTCGGGTCGCCGTTACGCCGTGCCTCATGTAGCCGCCAATTCCGAAGTCCTATTAAAACACGTTGACTCAAACGGCTGAGTCATAAGGCCACGCGAGTGAGTCGATAGACGTCAAATGGTTTGCGAAAACGCCTCGCTCGCTAAGCCGGCTCAGCAAGTGAATGTTCATTGACAGCAAGGTGGTTATTTGGGCAAGTTGGTTCATGGTTTTAAAAGGCATAAAAGAGCCGAAAACAGCAGGGATGAAGATGCACTTAAGACAAACTTAAGATGCTGTTGTTCATAGACATTTACACACTGTTCACAACAAGACACGTTGCTACCTTATCAGGGCCTCCTCATCGCTGCTACGTGAAGCATCCGCTCTCCTCCCAGTTCTTCATCTTCGGAAGTGACATTACATCGACCCTAAAGCCAGCCGTTGTCTCCTCACGAGTGCGAGGCTGGACACCCGGAGCTTATCGAACCGAGCCCCTAAGCACGACTGGGTCGATTTTCCCGCTGTTTGCTGCCTTATTGTCTGCCCTGAGCATCAACTCCTCTGCATGCTTCCCAACGCTGCCTTTCGTACTTTCTACCGCGTCACCCTGCTCGCCACACACGTCAACAGCAACAACGTTTTTCTGTAGCCACTACCGCTACTGCAACGGAATCGCTCCATCCCCCGCAGTCTTCAGAGCTCCAGGCGACGTCTCTAGGGGGTGAGCTCTGTGGCGGTCCATTGGTTCAGCCCCGGCACTGACGGAGACGACAGAGGTTCTCGTCGGCACGAGCTTGAAGGCACGAAAATAAACAATGTTTTCATCTAAGCTATTAGTCGGTTGCACCATATATCTCCCGTCCTCAACATAGAACACGCTGCAGGGACTAAGCAAGAGACACACTTCAGATGAAAAGAATAAATGCTCAGATCAGTCATGCCGCGAATGTCCAGGGTTGTGTATTATATCCATTGCATTTTTTCATTATAACTGAAGACTGAATCGAATAGTGACGAAACATCAAGTCCCAGGGTAAGTGCTCACTGTCAATCCACGGCCGTGGCATATTTATTTCAAAGGGTGCCGATGATGCCACCTCCAGGTTCGGCAGCAATACCGAGATTATAACGTTTGTTACCTCCTTAATGCGTACAATGTGTACACTCAATTGTTCCTAGAATTAAGTGATATTACTGCCATCTGGCTGATAAACCTGGCGATCTTCCAGAGCCTTCCGTAGTTGCGAGCTCCTTTCCCATAATGCGCACCGGTTAACCAATCAGCGTCGAGCACCTCACTCCCCCTCTCCCACCCATCAACTAATCCGGGTCGAACCTTGCAGCCACGCTTTTATTCAAACTTTACGTTTAGGATTCACGATATGAAGAACACATAGCCAAACAATGTTTCACATCAAAATCTGACCGCAGCAAGCCCAGCGCAGTCTTGAGTTTCCGGACCAATGAAAGTTCAGCAGGACTACAGCCCATTACCTAATGTGGCATTGTTTTGTACGGCAGCAGCAGTCTGGCCATTTGTTAATGAAAGTCACCCAATGAAGTCATCTTGAACTTCTGCTTTATCATCTGTCCCGTATGCTTGGCAGCCCTTTTGAAAGCTGGGTGTAATGGGAGGAACAAGAAACCATACGATGCCATTCTTCTATAAGGATGCCTTGAATTCCTCATCCACAGAAGTTGAACCGTTCTGTTACAACCATTTCAACAACAGCCGACGCTGAAAGAATAGACTCTGGAAATAGCTCGATCCTCTATGAGCCTAAGCGCTTTATTGTTGGTCTTGTTTGTGGAAACACCCAAGCAGTAAGAAATTGAAGTTGTTTGGGCCTAAGCCGTCAGGAACATTTAGAATATCTTCTGAGTTTGTGTGCCCCACGAAACCGTACCACCTATGGTTTAGGTTGCGTCACAGAAACCACCAAAGTTCCCATCGTTGTGTCATACGTTTTTAGCATTTTCAATAAAAAATACTAGCAGTTTTTTGTTTGTTATGCAGTGTGACTTATGTGCAGTTTGACATCGAAGAGTCAGGGTTAAAACATGCCAAAACAATACACTGACCCCTGATCAACAAGATATCATCTCATATTGGTTACGGATGCGGCTCAGAACTGCATCCAGTAGCTGTGTTGATAACCTGCAGGCTCACAATATAAAGCTTTGGAGCACTGAGCTGAACAGAGCCGGCGGCTCAGTTCCACAGCGAATAACAAGGGCGAGTGAAAACCACGGTGCTATACTCCGCGACAACTTTTCTTGGCAATGCAGTGGAAGGTACAGGCCCGCGTCCCCTCTCCCATTTTGAGTGTGCGCGGGCTCTCCTCCTGTCCCCGGAAATGGGGGAGGAGGAGAGCCTGCGTACACTCAAAATGGGAGAGGGGACGCGGGCCTGTACCTTCCACTGCATTGCCAAGAAAAGTTGTCGCGGAGTACAGCAAACAAAGGCATTGACTTTGGACAGGAACTAGTAGCCGTGTTCTCGAAGACAGGATTTTCGCTCTATGTTCCAGATGAAAAGAGAATGTTCTTTTCTAGTCGACGTCATTCATCCAAACCAAAAAAGCACTTGGCGAAATTGCGTTTTTAATTTTGATAACCGCTGCAACAAGAATACCCCATTTGGCATACTGTTGTCCAGAAACTTGTTTCCGGCACACTGAGCACAGGAAACAAGCCATCTGGTAATGCTTTTTGAGAGGGAGCGAATGGATGATGCCAGTGTTATCGGCGGCTGTATCTTCCCGAAACCTGAATTTAGTGCCAACGCAGTATACAGACAAATCGTACCAGCCCCGAGCTCGAGAAAAGAAGCACGTCCTTTGCGTAGTTGAGAGATTGACATGCAGGTTGGTGTCTTTTGTAGAACAAATTTTTCGTTTAGTTTACCTCAAGTTAAAAAAGAATCGAAATTGATTACTAGGATCATTACAGGTCAAAATTAGTAACTGAAGCACTACACTATTGTAATATAAAGTAATAGGTACAGGTAATGAATTGTAGTGTGTGGGCTAGCAGAAAAGCCAGACGGCTAGTCAACGCTATAAAAACACAATTTTCACTAGCCCAGGTAGCAATCAATATTAACGTGTATTTTCTGGAATAATTTACACGGTTCAGGCAATACTTTCTCAATTTATTTGTCGGATTTAGGTTGCATTGACTTTGGACACTCGCAACCTTTAGACTGTATTTTGCACAGCCTAAATGTTGTAAGCGTTCAAAACACAAACAGCCTAGGCCCTAGTACATCAGATACACAGGGAACATATATATTAGCACATACTTTTTATTGAACGCATCTAGAAGTACATTTTTATGTGAAGAGGCACATTTTTATGTGAGAGTGAGTTTCCCATCAGTGAAATTTCTCAAATAGAAGATCTCTGTTGCAACCCGACAAACATTAAAGGGAACACTGCCAAAATGTCTGTAGACTTTTGTAAAAGTTGTTTTATCCGTCAAAATGCTAACTTTATGTAAAAAAAAAACAACTAAATTTGAAATTTACGCCTTTGAAGCCTCACTATCCGTAGCTGCACTGCTGGCAATAATGAGCAGAAAATGAACAGAGGCCGCTGAGGCCACACGACGCAAGATTTGATATTGCCGCGCGCACAGCTGGCCAAGTAGGCAATGCGGCCGTGGACTAACGTTGCAAGTCAGACTGAGTGATGCCTTACCCGAATTTATCATTACCACTAGAAACATGCAGTGTGGGAGAGTACGCGGGTTTTTGTACGAAGTGGCTAAGGCATTTGATTTTTTAAAAGTGCGTTTTTCTATGGAATATTTAAGCGTTGTCGCGGGGAAGCGTCTGTATAAAGATTTGGTTGATACGGTGTTGCCGACGCCATTGTACCGTTCCTTATATAGTGAGGGTCCAGGTAAGGATGTCCTTAAAAGACTTAAAAGAATGCCGGTACGGCCATCCGTAAAAACTTTTTTTTTCAAACTACACAGCGGAACGCTTCCAGTAAAGCCCTGGCTTCAGGAGAAAGGCATTTTCGTTCCCTGGTCTGTTGACTGCCTATTGTGCAGACAACTAGAAACTGTCGAACATATCTTCTTAGACTGTTGCGATGCTATTTTTTTTATGGGACATTCTACAACGTACTTTAAAAAAGAGCCTGCCATTAACTGCGTACGGGATTCGCTTCCTTCCAATAGACAATGTGGGTGGACTGCCTTACGACATGTTGATGCTGTTGGGCCTCCACAGTCTATGGCGGAGTAGAATGGATGTAAGAAATGCTGAAGTGAAACCTCGTCAAGCCAGGGACTATTTTATAGAAAGTGTCATTCATTTAAAAGAGTTGTTTGGAATGCTCAGTGAACAGCCTGAATGGCTGCCTGTTCTGGAAAGGCTGGTTGTTATGAAAGAATTTTAAATCACGTACGCCTGCCGGGGACTGGCCGGCGTTATTCTTTTACCTGTCACGTTTGTAAATGTGTGTAAATATGTGGCAATAAAGAAAAAAAAAAGCGGCCGTGGACTAACGGTTATCGTGCTTGCCTCCCACGCGAAGAGCCAGGGTTCGATTCCTGGGAGTTACTCGCCTTTTATTTATTTTTACAGTTTAATGTTCTGGTGAATTCGAGAACAATGCTGTTTATTCTAGGTCCGAATGTTCTACCCGTCGAACCTTCTACGCCGATTATTCCAGAAGCCCACGCTTGTACATAAGGGGCTTCGCGTGGCGAGCCGAAGTCAGTCTCGCCCAAGCGCTCGATCCTGCTGTTCCGCCGACATCGACGCCAGCGACGCTAGCCTTTCTTTCTATTTTGTTTTGAGCGCAATTTCTCCCCAATAAACGTTCAGTTTCTTCAGTTATTCGCTGCCTCATCATTTGTCATTCGTGACAATATGCGAGGTGTGTCATGGACGGCACTCTAAATGATTGCACTTGTTTTTGCTAATTGTTTTCGTCTAGTCTGTTAATTGGCAGCTATATACCGTGCAGGAGAGGGACAATTTGTGCTCTAGACACAAAGCCCGGTACATGCTGCCTCCCCACATCATATCTGCCAGGAGAGAACACTCAAAAAATGTTCTAGAGTAGCTGTGCAGAACAGACATCTCAAAACACTCCTCGTTTCTATTAAAACAAACAAAAGAAACAAGTTACCAAATCAAGAGAAGCTGTTTTTATTAAGCTTCTGCGCACGCGTACACCCCCTCTCCTGCTCCTGCTTGCCTCCGTCGCCATTGTTAGAGGGCATTGTGCCGCACGCTCAATATATTCAGCACCTAATCGTCGCGTATATTGGGTCTCTTTTGACGATTATTTTCTAATTATCGGTGGTGTGAGGAATATAAAGCAATGAAAACCGATACAACGACACAGTGCCAATGTGTTCTAACGCGTAAAGGCAGGCTTGGTTGCTCATTTGTGGGTAGTAGACAACTCCCCAGATGGTGCTCGTTACTCGGAAAAGGTTCATTGTGCCCATGACCTGTTGTCATGATTCGGAAAAAAAAAAGGAAGGAAGAGAAGTGGAGGGGAAGAAGGTCGGTATCGCGGGTGCGACGAGATGGGAAGCTGAGCCAAGAGCCGCGACGGTCGGCTGCTCGAACGGTGCGCTACCCGGCTCCGTCCCGGCGTCAGTGTTGTTGAACATCAACGTGTCATCGTCCCTGCTTTAACACGCTGAAAATCAACATGCCCGGCTCCGTCCCGGCGACAGGGTCGCTGAAAATCAACGTAACCGGCTTCGTCCCGGCTTCAGCACGGTGACCATCAACGTAACTGGCACCGTCGTGAGATCGAAATACCTGGACCCGAAATAACCAACTTCCTTCCGACATCGCGGCACCCACTTCTTCATTAACGATCAAGGGGCCAGCATTCAAGGGCACCAGCGACCCGAGCTCGTATACTGCTCGTACACTGCCTACCGAACGGGCTTTGAACGGTCGAATGGTTTCTTTTCTTTTGCTTTTCTAACGTTGCTTCTTTTTTTTTTATTTATATCTTGACTTTAACATATTTTTTATTCATGAATTGGTCTTAGACTCTCGAGCCTTCCTCTCACGAACCCGGACGAACCTGACATCTATACAGCACTATACTTAAGTCATTGCTCGGTTAAATGTCACCGATTTGAATTTCTTCACCGCATTCCTTCCCTCCATGGCAGAGTACATATTCCTCTGTAGCTGTAACCCAACAGAGTACACAAAAATACAAGCATAAACAAGCGCAACAATCAACGCCATTCTTGGTGCATCTCGGATACCGGAGATACCAGGAGCAGCATATGACATTGGTATGTCATGTGCTGCTCCTGTTCAGTGTTGCCTGTAGTGCAGGCACCAGTCATGGGGGAGTGAGAACATCAGCTTAAACACACACTTTATCCAGAAAAGGAAGATGTTGCCAAAAGGAGGGGAGCCAACAGGAATAGTGCAACTTAAAAAGGCAACTGCTGGTATAACATTTAAACAAAACCTTTAGAAACTGCAGCCAAAGTCTTTGACGCAGAACAGCTAGTGCTCTCCGTCAAGCCTCATATACCCGTCCCTCAGCCGCCCTCACCAGTCGTGGTGCATGGAATGGTGGGCCCTGTATGAAGAAGAAGCTGCATATATTTTTATGTTAATTACGGTAAACTGCGGACGCGGGTGTCGTCACAGATTGCATCGACTTCGATGATCAAGTTTGCCCGACTTTCTTGCCTACCTGATAGGACATCGGCCATGAACATCAAGTTTGCTCGGCTTTCCCGCCCTCCTGGGATAGCCGCCTGCCGCTGGATACCGTCACTTCTTGTCAATTACATGAACTGGCAACCGTGGGCACTTCGACATGGCATAAACGTACATAAGCAGCTGCCTCACCTCGCTAATGTAGGATCTGGAGCCGACATGGCCGCAAGAAACTTACGTTTTGTACTTCTTCAGGTTGGTTATTCTTATTTCTGGGGGGATCGGTGGCCGAGTGGGCTGAAGCGCACACCCAGCTCGACGCGCGTGGAGCGAAAGCTCGCGCTGCCGAACCCAGGGATCCTGGGTTCGAGCCCCACCCCTGCCCGTTTCGATCTGGATGAGTATCGTACCGGCGTGCGGTCGTGTATCACTACTGCGTGGTGCACGTTAAAGACCCCAGGCTAGCTGTTGCACTGCACTGGCTAAATTGCTCATCTACAGTGTAAACCAGTGTCGCCCCTACTGGCAGACCAACCTTACGCTGTATAAATCACTCAAACGTCCAATTCGACTTTGACTTTTTACTCTTATTTCTCTGTCAAGGGCAGAGCGTTTAAAAAGTCGGCGCCAGAGCCCATCTCGCTTGTATGCATGATTATACGTCACATGACTGTCTTTTATTTACGATGTTCGCGCCTTATTTGAAACTTGCCGCTTCCTGCTGGTGATATTGAACAAAATCCTGGACCTTTCTCTGAGCAGCAAGTACATAAAATGTTCGAGGTTATCATGACAATACCAGTGATTCAGCAGAAACAGTCGGAGACCCCTAATAAAATTCAGCTTATTCCGTCTGAACAGCAGATTCTTGAACAGAAAGTGACAGAGCAAACGAATAAGATTAAGCAAGTTGAAGACAACATTGAGTTTGTGTTTCCGTTAAAAGACGAAGTAGCATGCTTTGTAGACTATTCAGATAAACTTTCTACTGCGTGTACAAACTTGCAGGATTACCAGGATGACCTAGACAATAGGTTGCGAAGAAAGAACCTAATCTTTTTTGGTATCGAAGCTAATCAAAATGAAACATGGGCGGAGTCCGTGAGTACAATACTATCTTTTTGCTCTGAAAAACTGCAAGTTCCGATCGCACCCGAAGCTATCGAGAGAGCACATAGAATAGGACGCTAAACGGAAGCAAAGAATCAAATTCTGATAATAAAGTTTCTGTCATTCAAAAACAAGCAACGTGTACTTACAGTCGCTGCTAGACTAAAGGGGTCCCAGTTTGCAATCAGTGAAAACTATTCGAACAAAGTTCCCCTTCAAAGGCAAAAGCTCATCCAGTTCGCCCATCAACGTAGAAAAAAAGTTCAAATTAAATTTTAAGAAGCTTAAAATGAATGGGCAACTTTTCATGTATAATAGCGAAACAGATGCCTTCACTAGATTAGACAGCTAGCAGCCACTGATTACAGCGACCCAAAGCAGAGTGTCAGCTCGCAGGGACTTGGTATGTATTATAGTCAATTGCCGAAGTCTAAACAATAAAAGTCTGGAATTCGCTTCACTTTTGGAAACAAGAAAGCCTCATATAGTTTTCTGAACTGAGTCTTGGCTGGATAGTATTCTAGCAGATAGTGAAATTTTCCCATCTAATTACGCTACATATAGAAAAGACTGCAGTACACACGGTGGTGGTGTTTCTGTGCTTGTTCACAACAGTTCGAACAGTGTCCCTATCAATGTTAAAAAGTCAAATTTGGGAGATTTACGTGCCAAACCAACGACGGGCATCTGGCACGCCCCAGCGGAGGACGGAGGATTAATTTCGACCACCTGGGGATATTTTAACGTGCAACCGAAAGCTGAGTTACACGGCGCCTTCTCCGCAATAAGCCTCCGTCATATTGCGGGCATCTCGGTCGGGATTTGAACCCTATCAATGTTGACAGTGAATCATGTGAAACTGTTTGGTGTAAAACCATGCTGGGTAATAGCTCCTTTGTGGCTATAGGCTCTTTTTATTGCCACCTGGCTATAACTCTTGCCAACCCTTGTTTCAATTAGGCAGTAAATTATATAAGGCTGGAGGCAACATACACACTCCTTGTCGGTGACTTTAATATCCTAAATATAGACTGGGTCTCTTTTCAGCCAATCATCGGGACTATATGTGTTATTTATTCTGCTTTCCGTGAAATTGTCATTGCCCACTCCTTATCTCAGTTTGTTCGGACTTCAACAAGACTGGGTCCTAGCAGCGCTGATCTGTTAGATATTTTTTTTTGCAATGACCCCAATCTTGTTTCCTCCGTGAATATGATACGAGGAATAGGCAATCATGATGTCGTTACATGAACGTCTTGTAATGCAATACAATGGCGCAATGCACAACCACGCAATTTTTTTTTTAATGAAAGGCGACTACGTAATGCTGACCCCAAGAACTGGATTTTTTTTTCCTGTATTCCAATCGCAGAGCTCGAACTTGGATATGATTTCTGCGTGGAATTTATTTAAAACGAAAATTTTATCTTTGACATAGACATACATTCCCTCACGCATCATATCAGGAAAAAGAAGGAACGATATACCATGGATGAATAGGGAAATTGGAACTCTGATAAACCAAAAGGATTGTTTGTTGAGTAGTCGTTCACAAGAACCTAGATTATTTTCCAAAATGAAGGATTTAGGCAAAATCATAGCAAAAGAAATGCGCAAGGCACAAAATAAATATCTAGACACTCTACCCGACAAACTGAAGACACCCTAAAGAGGTCTGGAAATATGTCAAAAACAATAAAACTCCTAGCATAGCTATCCCCGATGTCATAGATGATGTCAATTACGGAACGAACCTAAAGAGCAAGGCTGAAACCTTTAATTTTTATTTTCAATCAGTTTTCACTCAGCCTGTCAACCCGTACATAAATTACCGACATCGAACGTAGTTACACAAATGGATAACATCGACTTATCGGAGAGTGGCATTGTGCCGTTATTGCAAAATGTCAAAGCAAGCAGTGCCCCGGGCCCAGATTGTATTTCCAACTTCATTCTGAAAAACTGTGCTGTTTCTTTTGCCCCTTACATAACCGTGTTGCTTAAAAAGTCTTTTGAACAGAGCGAAGTTTCTCTTGGCTGGAAAATTGCCAACGTGGTCCCAGTACGTACAAGTGGAGATAAAACCAACAGATGCAACTATTGGACTATCTTTTTAACAAGTGTTTCTTGTAAAATGCTAGAGCACATCATTTACTCGAATATATTCAATCATTTACAAAATAATGTATTCTTTTCCCCCATGCAGCATGGTTTGAGAGCGGGATTTTCTTGCGACGCCGATTAGTAGAATTCACCCATGACCTCTCTTTTTCAATTAACAATGGTTTCCAAGTCGATTTTGTCTTTTTGGACTTTCGGAAGGCTTCTGACTCGGTATCTCATACTTCATTATTACAAAAGACGGCAGCTGTTAAAATTTCGGATTCACTTTTAACCGAGTTGAGCCTTATCTTGTTGGAAGGAAGCAATGCGTAGTTTTAAACGGCGTGAGCTCGTCAAATCTTTGTGTTTTATCAGGTGTCCCGCAGGGATCGGTGTTGGGCCCCTCTTTGTTTTTAGTGTACATAAATGATCTTGCTGGTCATCTTTCTAGCCACATCCGACTGTATGCTGATGATTGTGGTATACACCGTGACATCATGTGTGAGGCTGACTTTCAAATACTGCACGACGATCTCCATTCTGTGATGTCACTGTGTCAAACACGAATATGACCTTAAATTTGAACAAATGTAACGTTGTCAGACTTTCTAACAAAAGACAGCCTCTGGCCACAGAACATTTCCTAGGTGTCACGAGTTTAACTGTTGTACCTGAATATAAGTATCTGGGAGTTTCATTTTATAGTAACTTGTCATGGAATGCTGATGTTGAATATTTTTCATCTAAGGCCAGCCGCACGCTAAACTTTCTGAAACGCAATTTTAGTCAGGCACCTACTAACCTCAAAGAAACATTGTACATATCGAATGTACGTCCCATTTTGGAATATGCATGCGCCGCATGGGGATTTGCATACCCGTCACACCATTGAACAACTCGAACGTATTCATAAACGGGCAGCTCGGTTTGTCTCCGCCAATTACGATTTTTCTAAAAGATCATCTGAAATACGCCGCAACCTGGGATGGCCTCTGTTAAAAGCCGGAAGAAGGTACTGTACCTTAGGCTCACTTTAGTTTTCAACATACTAAACGGTAGAACCGGCATCGAGAAAGAATATTATATTAAGGAACCCAGTTATGTGTCGCCGCGTACAGATCACTACTTAAAAGTACGTGAATATAGATGCAGAATTAACGTATTTAAGCACTCTTTTTTTTCCACGAATACACGAATGGAACAATTTACCAACTGATGTCATCTCTGCGGCCACCTTCCTTCTCTCCTACTGCCCTGAAAAACTTACTGTCGGAATTATTTTTCACTTTGCTCTTCTAATAGTGCCAGTCACTATACTTTGTTTTAATATATTGTACAAAGTGCTTTACTTTTCTCCTAAAATGTCATGTCCACTATTTCTGCATCACAATAGTTCTTGTGTATCTCTCTATTTATCGTCTGCTATTATTTTGTATTGCCTTACCCCCCTACAATAATGCCCAGAACTGGGCAATGTAGGTATTCGAATAAATCAATAAATAAATGTTTTCTTAAGGCCACGGTCCCACTGAATGTGGCAGTTTAGGTACTTTTTGGCAGGTCATTACTCATCTCCTTTTAAATACTGTTTTGTGAGATTGATATCTTTCAAAAGGCAATGCAACCCTCTTTCATTTGATATTATGTATGTGTTGGTTTTTACTGTTCATGCGCGTTTGTAGCGTTGCGAATATGATGGCGCGGACCCTCACTTGCTCCGCTAGTTCATGTTTTATGAACGATCCATTAAAGATACCACGGTTCCAATATAGCAGTTTTGTTAAGATGATGTCGGAGCAGAATGTAACGATACACTTTTTTGGTATTCGCACTACTTTGTTTTTTTCATCCCTCCAAATATTGCCCTAAAATTGACATTTTTCAGCACACATATGTTTTTAATGACAAGCGCTAGGGCAATGAAATTAGCTACAGATGTAGTGCTTATAATTGGTAATATGCAGAAAAAATTTAATGTTGTGTAAAATGTTTTTGTTTAGATATTTCATATCAAACTTAGCACTTTTTTGTGCTTCGAGTCATGGTACTTCAAATGCCGCTCAGGAAATAATTAAACTATGATAAAATCGTTTATAATATTTAGAGCTACAATGGTTGCCCAAGAGGTGGACGATGGCTTTTTTTCATTTTCAAAGTCATAACGCTCCAGGAGCTCTTCAAACTTGCCTGTTTTTGACGCATATCTTTTTTGGACATCAAACAGATTTATTGGCATCTAATAACATTTATTGTTTGGAATAGATATACATTGCGATGTATTAAAGTTTCACAATGATCTTGCTTTGGTTTCTTAATAGGTGTAGAGCTTAGCTAATTTTAAAAACAATTAAAAACTGTTTGGGTGTTTTGTTGCGCTACCTGGCGGATGGCAGACAAACTGCTGATTTCTAGTGTTCAAAAACTTTCCGAGGGCGGCGTTGGCGTCTGTATCATCATCAATCTCCGTGTCTTTTTACCTTCACATTTAAAAAATATATTGGAAGATTTACTATCGATAAATGAATGGTTTAAGTACTGGGTCAGGTTAATAAATCTAAGACAAATAATTACACACGCGTAGCGTGATATAATGTGTTCATTATCCGATATGATCGAAATCAATAAACGATAAAGACGAAGAGAAAAATAATACACCCGAGTTCGCTTTATGCCTAGAGTCACTAAATGAGCTTTAAAGTATCGGCACTTCGTTCCCCAAAATTGTTTTGGGCGCCGCCATTTTGGGTCTTGTTCAGAGCAAACGCAACTGCCGATCGTCGTGATCCAAAAGTACGACTCCCTCAGCATTAGATGCGGTGCTAGGAAGCTGATGCAATATTGCAATGCTCTGTCGCGGGTTGTGCAAACATTTGTGGGGGACGGAAAAGCGTTTCCTGTGATCTAAGATAAAGCTTCAGGTAACTGGCAACCATGATTTTAAGCCACAATATGGCCAAGTGTCGTTACTCTGAACCGTAGATAATTTACTGGCACCAGCGGGAACAATGAGGAAAAGGCAGGTGTCAAAAGGTGGTGGCTTGTGGAAGCCACGGGGCTTACGTCATGGCCCCTCCAGGTATTACAAGCTTCTTGAACAAGAGCATGAATAGTGCCATTAAATAAGCTACGCGTCAGAGTAGCGACACTTGGCCGTATTGTGGCTTAAAATCATGGTTGCCAGTTATTTGAAGCTTAATCTGATATCAAAAGAAACACTTTTCCGTCCTCCACTTTAAACGGTGTGCGACAAAGCAAAGCAACATTACATGAGCTTCCTAACACCGAATCTAATGCTGAGGATGTCGCACTTTTGAATCATGACGATCGGCAGTTGCGCCTGCGCTGCACAAGCACCAGGATGGCGGCGCTTACAACACTGTCGGAGAAGAGAGTGCCGATCAGGGTGTCGAACCGGAACCGAACCGAACCAAAAACCGGAACAGAACCGCTATTTTTAGCCGAACCGGAATTGAACCGAACCGAAATCTTCGCCGCCATCTTGAAACTGAACCGGAACCGAACCGAAAAAAAATATAACGGTAACCGGTTCAAAACGGTTCACGGTAATATTTCTTTTCTGTTTTCTTTTTTGTTAGTATCACAAAATGAACGTATGGGAATAAAGAATTGGCGGCTGCAGTATTTCTATCTATGGATCAAATCGTCATATACAGATTTGAAAAGTATGCTAAGTTGTGGGTTTTCGTGAAGTCATGGTGTCAATACATGTTGTCACGTGACCTCGTGACGTCACGTGACTCACTGCGTCGACTCGATTTAATTTGAGGAATTCACTAGATGTATTACCATTGTTGACAGCATGACGTAACATGACATCACGATTTCGCACCGAGAGTCACGTGACACCGTGACGTAAGCAATTTTCATAACCCCTAGTCGAGTGCTCGGGTTCATGACAATCAGCACCGCCAAACATTCGGGTAACGGCTCATGTCAATTACACATGATAATAGCCCAACTCTAAGAATATCTGAAGCTCACCCCAAGCTTTTGCTTTCCAAACCCTAGCCGCCTAGAACAGAACTGTGATGAACACTGGCGGTATCAGATCACGTGGCCGCTTGTTTATATTGCGAGTTGAGGAGATATCGACAACTGTCTCTTTCCTTTATTTTTTCTGCATCTGCTATTAGGGGAAAACTAATGGATGTTTCCGCAAGCTTTCAACGTTAGGGGTTATTTCCTAACACTATTTCTTGAAAGTAGAAGAAAAAATGTTGCAAGACCCATTTTACATTATTGAGGCACCCAAATATTTTTTTCGTTGTTGCTGAACTGCATCCGAAAGATGTCCCTGAGAATAGAAGTACTGAAATTACCAAATGCGACTTATCAATATGACGTTACATAGAACTACACGTGTGTGCGGAAGGAATACTAAAAAAAAGATATTTTAGTGACCTCAGAGAGACAGCCGAACGTTGGCAGTCGCCAACGTTCGGCTGTTTATTTGCAAATAAAAATATTACCCTTGATGGCGTGCCAGGCTTGGCAGAAAGGTTCAATTTCAAGATGTAATAAGATAAGTCTGGCGGTTGCTGGTAGAAGTATTCAAACACTTACAAAAAAAATCGAAATTGTAGGACATGACTAGTAATTTGATTACTTGTATAGTGTGTACCGTACAAGTTTGTTCGCGTCCCTCCGCTGTGCCGGTTGGGGGGAAGTATCTGGAGTTCTTGGTCAGCGGCTCCACTGACAGACGAGAAGGGCAGAGGGGTCGACAGAAGCTCCGGACACGCGGCTGCTGCATCAGACAGATCTCTGAACATTCTTTCCTGTTTATCGGTGTATGAAAACTGGGACATTTCACTGTCTAAATATTGAACCTAATGAACAGGGAAAGGTACATCGCGTTCTACATTTCAAATAATGATATGTTCTCTAACGAAGCCCACAAACCCCAGAAGTCTGTCTACCCATGCGTCCGTCGGTGCCTTTACACGCTATATTTAGCGAGGAAATAGACGTCACGTGACGTCATGGTTCCAGGTGACACCATGACCTGACTCCATGAGCTCACGTGTATTTCCTCGCTAAATTTGGCTGGAAAATCGACGTCACTCCTCGATAAAAACTGTACAATACTTTTTATACAAATTTTGATTATCGCTACTTGAAGACTGCTTTCCACGTATACTACACTAAATAGAATGGTCGCTGGCAAACTTTTTCTTCTTTTTTTTTAGCGTGTAGTTGTAAACAAGATGTTACCGTTTGTGAATCACGAATCAAAATTCAACATTTATTCAACAACTCAAATGAATTGGGGAGTCTCTTTACTTTCTCTCGCCCGTCCCTTGGCCGAACAATCTACGTCACCAACCGGAAGCCAATGCTGGGCACTGATTGAACACGAGTGCTGCATCAGCGTTTGGCTAAAACTCGTATCCAATCAGTGCCCGGCACTGGCCTTCTAGAGGTGACGTAGAAAGTCCCGTACCACGGCCTTGCTGGCTATGGGTTGGTTAACACACTCGCGATTACTCACGACCGTGTGCCTCAAAACCTCTTAAAATCCCTTACTACGAGAAAACACACTGGCATTATCTATTAGGTAGCCCTGGAACGCTTGCAGTTTTCTTATAATTGTCTTTCACGGATCTCAATTTTTTTACTCGAAAAACTTTTGACAATATTTTAAACGACTATTTCTTATAGTAGACAGTGTGTTCGTTTGATCTCAGAAATACCACAAAACATTCACTCTGGTAAAATGAAGTTCCAGGGTCACCTCGTAAATGACGCCATTCTGCCATTCTATTTTCTCGCCGTAAGAGATCACGAGAACTCCGGGGGGGGGGGGGGGGGGGGGGGCGACGGGGGCGGCAACTCCCCCCAAACAAAATCGACTCCCTCTCCCTCCCCCCTTTCGGAGGGCAGTTTGACATGAGGGGACCCCGCGGTGACATGAAAGAATGGGAGAATCCCCCCCCCCCCAAACGGAGTTCTGGATCCGCCCGGGTCGTGAGCTAAGGCAAACTGGTAAACGGGCCTTAAGAAGTGATGGTTGGGGGTCCTCCTAATGTGGTACCATGTCCCATGGTCGCGGAAGTCTTTGAAGCCTGATGGTGAAGCGGGCTTTTACAGCACGTTCACATCAGTGTTCGAAGGTAAACATCTTCGACAGACGTCTGTCTGGTTGGGAAGTGATAATGGAAAACTATTTGACTCCAAAAAAGACGAGGCTGCTCCCACGCACGAGATCAATCGCCCCTGAAGAAGAAACCGAACTGGTTTTGAAACGTTGGGTTCGAGTTTAACATCAGTGTTCATACCACTGTCGGTGGTATACTCCAAAACTAGTCATGAAGTCCCTATGCTCTCAACTTTGTCGCTTCTCAGTCAAGAATATTGTACAAAAAATAACCGCGAGCCAGGCCATTCCGCAAGCTCCCTACTTTGGCGAAAAGCCAATGGTAAACGCCATACAGTCCTAAACGAAGAATACTACGTGCTTTTTCAACCCTAGAGAGGGTACACTTTCAGTCTGCTTTTGAATGATTTATCAATCTTCCATAAAGGCGGAAGCAACACGTCGGCGCATTTTACCTCAACAAAGTTCTGACACAAAGATGATTGCGACACTCGACGAAATTATCTCGCTGCAATATTTTCCACCTCGTACATCTCCCGAAAGAACTTCTGTAATGGGATACCGCCACCGTGGTTGGACAATCTTGGCGACGCTGCTTGTCAGAGGCCAAAAGCCAGATAAGCGTAGAGCTCCGGCGACAATTCACCCAGAAGACGCGTGCGACGAGGAAGGACGAAGCCATGCAAGCAGGTTGGTCTGCCAAAGTTTCTTTTTCTCAACGATTCTACCGAAAACAAAAAGCGGAGGTGTCGCGATTAACTCAAAAAGTACTAAACCGCATGATTTTCATGAAACGTATTTGCTAATGCCTTGGGCTGTGAGGAAAAAAAACTCTTTGGTTTCCTCTATTTCTCATCAGTATTTGAAGAAAACAGTGGCGGGCTAGGCCTTCGAAGTTGTTATTCGTTTAACGTATTTACTCTCGCAGGGAGATTTTCATCACTTGAATGAACGTTGTAAGACAAGTAGCATCAAAGAAATATATTTTGCAGACTGCGGAAAAGTCTTTTCTCACGTTATATGCGGCTTCTTTGGTAATAGAATTTCTCTACCAGCTCTGGCTAGTCCTTAATTAGGTTCGATGTTCCATGAAGGGCCTTATTTCTTACTACTTTCCTAGAAACAAAAAGAGAAGCCAACCATGGTTTCGGACGCCACCTTGCTGTCAAGAATTACGCAACAAATACACCCGGTTTATTACTCTACAAAAACAATTGATAGAAGGACGGTGTTTTTCTAGATTCTGCGAAGGCGTTTGAGGGCCTGCGAAGGCCTCGCGGAAAGCTTTTTCTTAAGCCGAGAAGATTATTAAACAATAGTAACATTTTTGTGAGTGATAGAAACGTATTTAGATGTAAGGCAACAGTTGAAATACAGAATGTCCGTTCCCAACATCAAGAGTTGCAGGGGGGGGGGGGGGGGGGAGGGGGGGGGGGGGAGTTCGACGAAGATTGGCGTTTGAATGAGTGTTTATTTTTTTGTCGTTTTAAGAATGACATGGGTGGCGGATGCTTTTGGTTTGTTAGCCGATGATTGTGTTTTAACGTATCTGTAAGCATGTGCAATGTTCAGGTATTCGAATCAAGAACATTCACATTGTTTCTGCGAGGTGTGACGATTGGGTCTTGTAATTTGGATAATTGTGCACACACTATGCATGGCTGGGAGAAAAAGCCTCCTTGCCCTTTAAGGTGCCCTAAGGAGATTTCTGAAATTGCCTAAATATTGCGATAACTCACTCTGCGGGCTCTAAGCATCCTAGAAACCCATAAATCATAACGATAGGCGACCGATTTCTTTATTAACAAGCAATCAAACATCGGACACACCGAGGTCATCTCCGGCATTTGAAGGAACGTTTTTCCGGCAGCCAGGACGACATGTTACCTATAAAAACGCGACATTTCGTTGAGATTCCAAATACTGTTATTACAAAATGTGTATGCTTTTGTAGAAGATAAAAGAAAATAAGAATAGTCAAATGTAATTTTTTTCGTTGAGAGGGAACATAATACTGAAATAATCGTCTCAAACACAGCGCTCTATGTTGTTTTCGTATTCCGCCGGGGTGATATGTTTAGTCGTCAGCTTTCGAGCCCGCGCTCGCTGGGTTTAATCGTAGTCCGGGCTGTATGGGCAACGAGCCACGCGCATTCGAGATATCACTCCGCGCTTTCAGCGGTGACAGTGGTCCTGGTTTCGGAACATGCTCTTTCCATCGCCGGAGATGAGCTCAGTCTGTTGCAATCTTTGATTGCTTTCTTAATAAGGTAATCGGCGCCGTATCGTCATGATTTAAGAATTTCTAGGATGCTGAGAGCCAGCAGAGTGAGTTATCGCCATATACAGGTTATCTCAGAAACCTCCTCAGCGCACCTTTAAAACAATTTTCTAACTTTTACCTGTTTAGCTTTCCTCCTCCTCAGAAATCGCGCACTGTACAAAACAATTCAAGAAGACGGAAAGGAGGGAGTCCCCTCTTGCTTGGATGCTCGTTTGTGTACCCGGACACAGCCATTCTTCCCCTAGAAGATTAGCCCGTCGCTCAAAATTCAGACAAAAGTTGCCTTCCCCAACCCGTTCACCACGAAGCTGACAGTGCTGTGGAAGCTACGTGCTCGTTGGGCCAGCCACCCTTTTGTCACGTGATCACGCTCTCTCACGCATACCCACGCGCAGAGAATGAGGTCAGGCGATAAAACGAAGGCCGCTGATTGGTCCGGAAAGCGCGGAGCTTCCACTGCAATGCTGCAGCTTAGGGGTGAAGGGAAAGTGAGGTCCGGTGTCGTGTGACGTGCGTTTGGACACGCTGACGCGCTTTGGGGACCGCGGATGTACCACAGTGAAAAGGCAGAGAGCTTACGAAGGGAAGGAGGTACAAATAGTCCAATGTGTTTTTAAATTTTCGTACCGAAAGTCAGGCGTTTGACTTTCTACCTCTTTTTTTTGGCCCACTGAACGATGAGCTGTTAGTAAAATCCCAATCTAAATTGATTTATCCCAGCCTAAAATTCGTTTCATGAACCCTTTTAAAAAATCCTGCTAAACACACCCTCTCAATACAAATACGTGGGACTAATGTTAACATGCAATTTACTTTTCAATTCACAGATTCACTTTATTTCACGTAAGGCAATGGATTAAAAATGAAACTTAAAATAGCGACGTAAACACTCATCGAGGAGTACAAAACTGTTTGCATATAAGTTTTTTTTTTCACTATGCGCAAACCAAATATAATAAGTTTTGAAAATTCAGGAAGATCACCACGATTTAGTGTTAATAAATACGGTAAAAGCGCGTCCATCTCAATGCTTTGTGATCAATAGACGTTGAAGCCGCTTCTCCCCTTTGAAAAAAACGCCGAAAGATCATTTTATAGAAATTTATTTTTCTCCAGTTGAATGATGACCCAAGTCGTAAATTACTCCGACGCGGGTGTCAGATCCGCGCGCGATGGGCACACAGTAGCGAGAGAACACGTGGTGTCTAAAGGACTCTTGATTAGACCTTGCGGAGCAAGGACTTCAGTGCAGGACTTCGTAGGGTGAGATGAAACATATAGCGTAGACCGAATAAATTTCACCCACAGTAAATAAATCGTAAAAATGAGCTTGCTACCACAATATAAGTTACCATGAAATCGATGCTAGGTGACGGGTTTGCTTTGCGACAGTACCGACAGAAACACCTTCCTCGATTAAGAGTTTCAAATAAAAACCAGAATGTTTCAATGGATTAATGCAGACATAAGCTTTTCCTTAGGAAAAATGAAACCATCCAAAAGAGCCCTTTGTAGAAGAAATGATTCTTCTACAAAGGGCTCTTCGTCCCAGTCGCGCTGTTTTTCAACATGAAACCATCCCATTGGGCTAATGGGGAATTTATAGGACAAAACAAAAACTGAGAGCAAAGTGACTAGGATTGTCTGCGACCTGATTCTTGGTTTCGTTAAATCAAACGTCCCAAACACACGCACGGACATTTTTCACTTTAGAACGAAAGAGACTTAACTTGTTCCTGGGGACATATAGTTTTTTATTGGTAACATTTTTCTGGCGTACCCTTATAAAGGCATAGTGAAGACCCAAAACTTGTAATATTCTTGCATCTTAAAACAAAAGACAAAAAAAAAAAACCTTCGCGGTAAAATGGGGTACTCTGTATAAGAATAGCCTTATACTTTTAGGGTTGAATGCAGTAATATCCTGCACTGGTTGGGATATTAAAATGACTTTGTTTCTGTAAATTACAAAACCAAAAGTCTCAATGCGAGGATGGTACACTAGTCATGACTTTCGTTTCAAGGACACAGTCATTAATTTCGTTTAGAAGTAGCTTAATACTGTAAACAAACAAACACAATCCACAATTCAAGACATGCAGCAACAGAAACCTAAATTTTCACTGTTATGCGAGAAAGAGGTCCCATCAAAAGTACTTAAAAGACGTTTCAAAAAGAAGCGTGGAGTAGCCATATTTTCAAAATAACACAAGAGGCATTGGAGAAAATAAAGTGTAATTCCAGCGTCTGCTTAACTGCTGAACTTACCACAAGGCTAAAAAAAAAATCAAATAGACATTATGAACTCGAAAACAGTTTAATACAAGGCACAGAAAAAAAAATCAGAGATTTTGTTTTATGAAATTACCTTTCACAAACCGAGTTGTATAGTACCGCGTTAACATAAGCAGGGGCCGAGAAAAGGTAAGAAAAATTTTAGTTAATGTCGGTCGTGTCTGTCAGCTAAAAGAGCAGTACAAAGTGTGCTATGCGTATAGTGGCACAAGCTTCAAGAAAATTTGTTTTGTTCTTGAAGCTGGAGACGGCAATTGAACATATTAGAAAAATAATAAATCAGAAATAATTTTTTATAATAATTTGAGTTAGGCGTCTACACAACGACATTTATCCGAAAGAAAGCAGTGTTTTTTCATATTTATTGAAAAAACAAAACAAAAAAAAAACACGTAATTAAAAGTAAATATGTGTTCGATGTTAAAGACTAAGATTTCCGAGAAATCATTTACGCATAATAGGTTTTCACTAACGCAGACCGATAATTTAGATATGTCTACAATCTTCCAAATAAACTAAAAAAAGCGCTTCAAATTGCTTTCATTCGGATGCAACTAACTTCGAAATATATTGTGTCAATATAGAAATTTATTTTGCATGTTTGTTACTGCTGAATCGTCAGGATATTTATGCCGGCTATGCAATCTCTTTTCCCGCAACTTTAGATTCAGGCTTCAGCGAACATATCTACCAACATGATAATTACCGAACGTAGTGTGGGATACTGTGATATGCTGTTTTTAAAAAGCGTGCGCAAATGTTTGTTAGCTCAAATATAATTTTTGAGCGAAACTCTCTGATTTCTTGGAGGAGACATATATAACATACTGATTCTTAGAGAAGACATAAATAGCTTGGCATTTTGTTGAAAAATAATTTGACATATTTACCGAAATAAGAGTTAACTTGCGGGCGTGCTGCGGATGGTTGTGTATTGGTCAATTGTTTTCTGACCATTTATGCAAATATCTGAGTTTATAAATATAAATTATGGCTCTGCCCTACTGGTGAGATGAAATAGCTCTTAACAACTTTTGAAACCTCAAACGGATTAAAAATAGGTTGAATAACTTTAATTGAAAAGTATTCCTGCAAAAACGTAAATAACAAAATTTAAGAAAAAGCAGCGGCATGGAAAAATAAATGTATCGCACGTGTGAATACTTGAAAGGGAGAAATTGCTATGAAGAGATTTGAATATAAGATCAATAAACATTTTTTAATTGACTTCAGTTTGTTGAAGTCATGGTCATTAATCAGCTCTATCGGCAAGCAAAGTTTTTTTTAATGCGTCAGCATTAGTGCCCTGGTATATGCGCTGAGCTTGGATTGGTGTGGAGCACACGTATATAACGTTCGCAACGCTGCCTTGGGATGGCGCAACAACCCCACTGGCTGTGAAAATTGGCTACGAAACACCTTCTGCCAGCGCCGACAGATGGCGGCAGGGTGCATATTTCAAAAGGCTCGGCGATAGGACGCATAGCAACGGAGGCCGCACTGGATTGGCTGGTTATAGGGAGCGACGCCGTGACGTAACATCCAGCAACCGAAGATCTCCGGTGACGTCCCCCTTCGCCAATTTCTCCCTTTAACCTTTAGCTAATGCGCTTTGTGCAAGTGAGTTATACAGCCGGGGGAACATATTATAGAGAAGTACTCCTCACGAAGTCGAATAATTAACTACAGTTACTAATTAAATTTATCTCATAGAAATAAACATATTGCTCCCAATTAGAAAGCTGCTCAGCGTCATCGAAAACAACTAAATCAGTCATTTTTAGAACGGCTTGAAGCGCGTGGGAAGCGTGTGTTTTCGATGATGTTCTGCAAGTTGCTAATTGAAAACATGTTTATCTTCACAAAAATATATAGTTAATTCAAAGATTTTAGTTAATTACACGACTTATCGTTCGGATTACCCCCTATATAATGTCCACCTTCCCGTATAACTCACCTGCAAAAAACCCAGTGTTGTACCTTTCACGGACGTTCTGTGATATATTTGTTCGAAAGTGATTGATAACTCCCTATAGTTTTCAGCCTATTTCCACAGAGGTCTGTAACATTTGGTTCTAATGGTCACCTTTAACAGCTGGTTGTAACAAGGTTCCGACACCGAAAGATGTTTCGCCCTAACCGCTCACTCACACTGGAAGCGTATCCGCGTTCGCAAAGCGTTTGCGAACGCGGTTTTATAAAGATCCAGTGCAATTGCACGCGCACTTGATGTCATCGAGTGCGCGTGCAATTGCACTGGATCTTTATACAAACGCGTTCGCAACCGCTTTGCGAACGCGGATCCGCTTGAACATGGTTAAATTGCGCAATTTTAACCATGTTCAATCATTACCAACTCGCCCAACTAACCACTTTACTGCGGATCCGCTTCCAGTGTGAATGAGCGGATAGGGAACCACATAAAAAAACTTTATCCCCCGGAAGGATTTGAACTAACAACCTCAAGGGTTGTTAATCGAGCGCCAAGGGCGTTGCCGACTGAGCTACCCAGGTGTTTTTTTTTTCTTCTTCATCAGTATGAGCTATCCAGGTTGGGGGTCAGACTATGCTAAAACGAAGACAATGGCGTTTGCACGCCAATGTCAGAGCTGTGTATACAGAGAGTTTGGTCAATGGGAGGCGCGGGCAGAGCCAGGGCATGCGCCAGACTCGGAAAGAGGGCTTGGCATGCCCTCTTGACCAACCAGAAGCCGAAAAGAATCCCCTAGCGGTGGTGCTTCGTGGTTTAAAATAGGGCACACGTGATGTTTCGATCATGATCATGCAGGAAGATGTATAAGAAACGAATGCGCCGCTCGAACTCCGTTTTGCTCGGACAGAGTGTGACCGCTTGGACGGCAGATTCCCGGCCCTCGACGCTTGGCGTACGGATTATGTCGATCGTTCTGCTAGTTGCACTCTTCCACCATGATTTTGAATGAGCGTGATTGAAACATCACGTGTACCATATTTTCAGTCACCGAGAGTTCCTCCGATGCAGTTATAAGGTTTGTTTCTCGCGACCTCCGCCAGGGTATTATTTCCGGCTTCTGGTTGGTCACATTCGAATTTCTGAAGACGCCCTGGAACACGCCCAGCCCGCCTGCGGCCAATGGCGCCTCCTCGTTTGTCTCCTTTACATCCCAGCGAATGGTCAAACTCTCTACATATACGGCTCTGGCCAATGTCAAAAAAGGCAGCGAACGTGCGTGCGTTTTGAGGCCTGTCCCAGAGCCGTATATGGAGAGAGTATGGACAATCTATGATCTCGCCGCCCTAACGTTCTCCTCCCGAGTGAGCCAATCAGCACGCGTCGCAGAGCGAGAGGCATGAGCGCATGCGCGTGAACTCCCGGCTGCTCCCAGCTGAGTGGGGAGGGCCGCCATTTTCGTTCATTCACCCGGCGGAATGCATGGGATCGGCATCTAAATCTCGATTATTTCCTTTTATAAAGCTGGCTCTGGCAAGAAAATTATATAATGTTATTCCTCGGTGGATTAAGAAGCTAATAAATGAAGTTTTCTCGACGTATAGCCACAAACTTTTACTCAGGCGAAAAAGAAGTCGGCCCGTAGCAGACGACGCGTAGCCTCAGCAGTGCTCTTCTCCGACAAGTCTCCGACAGCGTTGCGAAAAAATGGCGGTCGTCTCCTCTATGCTCTTTTCTTTCTCTCTCGCTCCTTCGGCGCTCTCCTCCCTTTCGTTTACTTTTCTCCTCTCCGGCGCCTTCGTCGCCACACGCACTTGCCAAACTCTCCCAATATTCGCGACTCCAGCGACCTATAGGGGGCGCCACCACCAAACAAACATAACGGCTGAGTCCTGGTCGCGGCGGCTCGGCCGGGCCGCCTGAACTGGTGGCGCGTTCAATGTAACAGATTTTCTTTTGTTTAATGCCCAATTTTATAGGTATTTGAACTGAGACGGTTAAGTGTAGCCGGTGCAGATAAACTTTCAGAGCATAGTTTTGTTTTGCCGGTGTTTTTTTTTTTTTGTTCTTTTCGTGTCAAACTTTTGTTTGGGAGATTTCGTTCAAAACCGAAACTATGGGCTCCGGAGAGACGGTAATATACTAATCAGTTTTTATCATCCAAGGAAAGCGGCGATGACTATAGAATTGTTCCACAGAGAGTAACTTTTCAGCTAACTCGCATGCCTCGACCATGCGACTTATCTGTCCGCGAAATCGAGCTTTTGTGCGTATCCGCATTACGAAACAACTCCAGTCGTCTGCTCGGCCAACAACACAGGCTGCAGAAAAATTACGAAAATTAAGCAACCGCTTCTTGAGCCAAGGACCATGTTAACCCGCCGGCGCCCCACTAAGCAGCTGATACTCGTATTTCAATTCAGGTTTTAGTAGCAATCGAGAGGTCATTTGGCCCGAGCGGGTTATGTATTATAGACGCTTTCAGCGAGTCAGTTACTCGAGCTGCCACCAGTCGGCGCGCCCTTCGCGCGCTTTCCGGGCCGCCATAGCCGACCCATAGAGTAATATAGTAAACGTAAAGAGAGGACACAGGAGCCGATTCGCGGCCCAGATAGTGCGTTTCATACCCTCCACTACGTGGCGCTTTTCTGTAATTTGGTTAAAATTAATTAAAAATCTTTGTGTGAAAAGTATTTCTTTTTTAAATGGTAATGTTTTAAAATTGTTTAAAGTACTTAAAACCACCAAATAGTTTAAAGTCAAATACGTCACAAAAACCACGTGATGAATGGCGCCTGCCATGGCCTGCCTGCCTGCACGCCGTCGCCTCTGCATCATTCTGCATGGCCTGTGTCGTTCGTGCCGTCCGTCTGTGCTTTCTGCTGCATCATGTTCGGTCGACTTTGCATCAATCAAGGTGACGCATGACCGCCCGCGTGCTCGCATGCTCGGCTTGAATTCGTGGAGCCGATTGGTTCGAGCTTCTCGCGTTGTTGTTTCTGCCGGGCTGTCTGGCTGCACTTCAACCTGTGTGCATGTTGATTTTCGATGAGATTGTTTTAGAAAAAAAATTTAACTTATGACCCTGCACATTACATTGTCCATGGGTTTACAGATGACGGTGTTGAACGAGCCTCTAACATTGCAGATAGAGCCTTGGTTGTTATGCTGTCTGAAATTTCCAGGAGGTGCATTTAGCCCCTTGCAGACACTGTTGCGCACACTCCAACGTCTTCTGTTTAACGCAGTTTCCTTATTTCTCGCATTCGGGAGCTTAAAGGAGCGGTGCAACGATATTCAATTGGATTGTTTTTCACTTTACACGAGCTTAATGGCACTAGTGGGACTCAAGGATACTCGCACGCAACGCCACTGACCAAGAAATTCCTTTGTTGCGCTGTAATTTCGAGGACAAAACCCAGTGTTTTCATTCAATCTCTCCTTCGAAAAACCCGATGACGTAGCTGGGCGGTAGCAGTACCGCCCAGTGACGATATTTGAATACGGCTCATGGATTGGACCCGAGCATGGCGTGGACACTCGATTTGGGCTCGTAATAATCGATAGCTGGAGAAACATTCGGGTAGTGTCCTGTGTCATTTCGCTGAAATGACGACAACAGCCGAACCATAGCAATGTCTGGAACTCAGCGTGTGTCCTGTGCCTTGCCAACCCAAGCGCATGGCTATGATCAACATTGGCGGCATATAATCGGCTCCAGATCACGGGGCCGCTTGTTCTGGCTGCGAGTTGAGGGGGCGAACTCTGCTTGTTTTTCTTTATTTTTTTCTGCGCGTTCGATTGCGTGTGGCGCAAACGAACGGGTATTTCACAGATCATTAACGTCAGGGATTCGTTCTAAGCGGTATTTGCGCAAAATACACATATCAGTGCATCGGCCCTTTAAGACTGTTGGCTTCACAGTAAAGGCTGTGGTCTGTGGTTAGGGGGCTTCAAACGTAAGGTTGGTGTGTGTGGTGATATGCCATTTTTTGAAGTTGACAACGAACACGTTTACTTTGTCTTTGATGTTCCGCACCTTCCCAAAACAACCAAGAGCAATCTCCAGGCCCACAAACTTTGCATTGGAAATGAGGTTATTGAGTGGTCTTCTATTGTTGAACTTTATTGTTCTATCCATGAGATGAGCTCGCAATTGGCTCCGAAACTTACTGAGAGACACATTTTTTCAAGAACATTTCTGTAACATGGAAGAAAATTGTGCCCCACAGGTACTGAGTGCCTCACTCTTTCTTGCAATCATATCCCTTGTTTATGCCAAGGAACTTCCTGAGGCAGCCATGGCTACAGCCTATTTCTGTGATAGGATGTGCATACTTTTTGATTGTATAAATAGCTAAAAAATTCAAGAAGACAGGGCAGAAGTCGCGTCATGCCATTCTGAAGGGAGAATTTGAAATACTTGATTTTCTCCACCAGTAACTCGGATGGATTTCAGCATGGCAGTTCCAAAGTAGGAGGCAGCCATAAGCCATCATTGGGCGGCAAGTTACTATAAAGAGTGTCCTCATGATCTGGGATGAGCTTTCAAGCAGCCATGAGTTTAAGTTCTTACTTATACGACGCCTGCAGCAAGACACACTCGAGAACGTTTTTGAAGCTATATATGACAAATGCTGGGCTGCAACACAAACCAAAATGTGCATCAGTTCACCTCAGGACCAAAACACCTCTGGATAAAGAAACTGTTCAAACTGTCGGACAATGAAAACGTAGAGGATGACAAGGCTGACCTCCTAAAGGAGTTGCAAATATCTTTGCACCATGAAAGTTTAATTTCAGACATAGTGGAATGTCTTCCAATTGATAACTTCCGCCACTAGAGGATATTTCTGAGCTGGCATCAGACATCAGGTCTAACATAATTGATGACTCGTCCACTTTTTTTTTTACGTTTGGGGCTATTTGATTAAGCTTTTGCTTGAACAGACAACTTACAGCTGTGGCTGTTCTCAGCTGCTATCGGATGAGTCTAATAACTTGACCAGTCCTCACCAGTACTGTCTTGTTCCTAAGGCATACCACGTGCCTGGAAAATTTTTAGGGAACTTAGTACTACCATCACAGGCTGCCTTTCATTTCATTCAGCAACTAGAAAATCACTTTCTTCCCATAATAGAGAGTGTGACACATGTTCGAGGAGTGTGTGCCGCCTTGTATAACACACTTTGAGGTCTGGATGGTTTTAGCCTTTGCCCAGAGGAGTACCACAAAGGGTTTTTAAAATTGTTTTGCAGAATACGCTTGTGTTGACACGTTTGATTTCATAACCGGAATTCGGACAAAGTTCAGTTGCACTCTTCAGTAGCTAGTAAGAACGAGACAGGTTTAACTGTTAATAGTGTATTAACAGAGGTGGTTGCCAAACCAAAAACAAAAAGTGCTTATTAAGTGGGCGGTGCAGCTTGCTCTCCAAATATTTGTTTCCCCTGTTTCCAGCGAATGTGTATCACGGCTCCCTAACAAAAATATCTGTCCACTTTCTACAAAATTTCGATATAAAATAGTGTATAGAGGCTAAAAATATTTGAAAGAAATTGTATCCACTTTTGTATCCACTGTCCATAGTTTTTAAGCCTCTTTTTTCTGAAGCCATATTTCTTTTCTGAACAATTTCGGGGAATGTTTAGGGACGTTGAATCTTGTCAGACTTCGAATAGAGTTCTCATTGTTTGGTAATGGCTCGCCCGCAGTGAGTTCGAGGCTATGCAAATTGGTGTTTTTTTACATTTGGCGGAAATCGGGAATTTGTACTATCCGGCGTGTGCTTCGCACTGTTATTATGCTATTATGACTGGTAATTATAGCGATGACTTATTTATTTATGCACTTACTTCCCGTACCCGAGTCGGCGTGAAAGTGAATGTATCATACAGCATGTTCTGCGTGGAAAGGTTTTGTTAACTTGGTTCCGCTAAGAATCTATTACGAAGTATACGATATGCCGAAGTCCTTCATACTCATTTATTTTTGTGAGTATCAATCTCTTTCGTATAAAACATACAGAGCTTCTGAAGTAAATCATGTATACATGAATGTGGTCCAATAAAATGTGTTCGAACCACTTACTGTTGTTGACCCCAAAATGCTCCACCAGCCAGGAGTAAATGCGGCGATTGTGTAACTTCAAGTTCACAATAGAAAAAGAACAAGAAATATATATACTTCTGCTTTGTGAAGTAAGTTGAAATATTGTTTGACACATTTTGCATGGACTCTATCGTAAAAAATAAAGCAAAAGTGCGTCAGTATTTAAAAAAAAAAGCGAAAAAAAACGGCGGCTTTGGGAGTCAAGGTGCTCCCGAGAGCCGAGCGAGGCGGGGAGGAAAGAGAGAGAGAGAAGGATACCAGAGAACCGGAGCAGAAACGCCCAAACCAAAACCCAAAACTAACTTGACCGGAAACGGAATCACATTATACTTAATACCGCCCGCTAGGAGCGCTACTTGTCACTGGTCTATCTGGGCCGCTGGGGCCTATGGCAGTGTCCGCTCTTTACCTTGTGTATATTACTCTATGGCCGACCTTCAGTTTCTCGCCGTTGCTCCGCGTTGTGTGCTGCACAGGCCACTACCAGAGCTTCGTTTTCGTCTTCTTTTACGTTCCGCGTTGAAATTTTATATTTACTTTAGGTCCTTTCGATATTTAGGACTTTCATTTAATCATTTGATATTTATATTTCGACATAGCTCTTGTATTTTCTTATTTATGGAATGGAATCGGACAGCGAATGGGTCGACGATACAAGATTATGAGGCTTCAATTACAATGTAAGTTCATCCCATTCTTACATTTTTGTCGCCAATCAAGGGCAGTCAACACTATTGCGACATATTTAAATTGCAACTGACGCAGTAAGACTATCACAGTCGTGCTTCTCGCTGCATGTGCGCGCTCGTTTCCGTAAAGCCGACCCGGATGTAGCGATTTAGCGTGCGACGAGACGAGCGACGGAGATATCTCACTGTCGCCCGTCGCATCGCTCGGTTTTGGGATTTCTAGAAAACGTCGCTCACCGTCTTGGTCACTTGCTCCTTCACTTCCATGCGGTTTGCCTCGTCGCGGGACTGACTGAGCGACAGCGAAGCGGGTCGCCGTCGCTTATCTGGTCGCTCGCCAAATCGTTTACATGCGGTTTATACTCAAATAATTTACATGCACACAGCATTGAACCATTGGCGCCTCGATATTAAGTATAAACCGCATGCAAGCGATTCGGCGAGCAACGAGACAAGCGACGGTGACCCGCTTCGCTGTCGCTCGGGCAGTCGCGCGACGAGGCAAACCGCATGGAAGCGACGGGAGCATGCGACCAAGACGGCGAGCGACGTTTTTTAGAAACTAAAAAAACCGAGCGATGAAACAGGCGACAGTGAGAAATCTTCGTCGCTGACTCTCGTCGTTGTCGCCTTCGCTCGTCTCGTCGCACGCTAAATCGCTTACATGCGGGTCGGCTTTACGGAAACGAGCGCGCACATGCATCGAGAAGCTCGACTGAATAGCCTTATTGTGTCAGTTAAAATTTGCTTATGTCGCAATGGTGTGGACTGCCCTTTATTAGCGACAAAAACGTTAGAATGGAATGAACTTCATGGTCTCTGAAGTCATAATCTTGTATCGTCGGTACGTTCGCTGTCCGATTACATTTCATAAATAAGAAAATACAAGAGCTATGTTGAAATATAGATATCAAATGATTGAATGAAAGCCAGAAATATCGAAAAGACATAAAGAAAACACACGATTTCAATGCGGAACGTAAAAGAACGCGAAAACAAAGCTCCGAGAGTGGCCGGTGCAGCACCCAACTCGGAGAAACGGCGAGGAACTGAAGGGCGGCTATGGCGGCAGGGTCACGTGACGTCAAGATGGCGGCGCCCATGAAATGTTGCCTGAAAGCGTCTTATTACGTGCTATGGGGGCGGGGGGGGGGGGGGGGGGTCCCACTAAAGCGATATTAGTATATCCTTCGGGTTGAAATATGAGCTTAGTTGACTAGCTATTAGGTGAGCTGCTGAATAAAAGTATATTTGACAGACGAAGACATACTACTTAAACTTAGCCAAATGGTTCTATAGGCCCGTAGCTCTTAAGTTTTGAGCAGCGCTCCAGGCGAGCAAAATAGAATATTTGGCTCGGGTTTCGAGCATGCGTCAATGCGCTTCCCCACTAGAGTTTTTTCCACTCCGTTCCAGTCTAAGTGCCAGCGTAACAGAGGCTACAAGAGCGAGCTGCGAGCTTACAGCGTCCCTGTCAACCACGCGCGCTCGTGCAGTGCGAGCATCGTTCAGGAGGACGTGCTTTTGCGAGTAGCTTCGGCTTCGCTATCACGTAAAGTGAAACATACATGCTCGTGGAAGCCACGAAAGAAGGCAAAGATGAAAGGAATGTTTAAGGGACGCTGCGGTCGTGAGCTGCATAATTCTTTTTTAATTTTTATTTTTTTTTAGTGGTTTTGTTTTCGCGCATCTTCAGATGCTTGCATTCTAACGTCGCGCGTGCAAAATCGAACGTTACTGAGCCACCTGGATGGTTCAGCCATCATAACATGGTCGCGTCTTTCGGATTCGCTCGCGCGGCAGCACGGAGACAAACTGAAGAGAGTCTTCATTGAAGATCCACGCAGAACCTCTCTGCATTGAACCTTGCTTCGAATCCTGAACGAAGAAATTTAGTATTTTTTTTATGGCTGGTCCACCTGACCAATGTAGACGTATATTGCTGCTGGCTTCGACGTCCTCGTAATATAAATATTGGAGGCGCGATAGGTCAAAATGCCGTGACAGCATCTAACGTTGCGAGACTTGTCTCCCACCTTTTGAAAACAGATAATTTCCCTCATTCATCATTTGCAGCGAGCAAGTTTTCCTGAATCAAGAAATTGCGAAATCAGCCCAACTCCTTCAGTGTGGTCCAGAGGCTTTTTCGGTGAAAAGCAGCCAAGATGAAGAGCCAACGCACCGACCGGCGTGGGTGGCTCAAACTTGAAGCTAACCGAACACTACCAAACACAAGAAAACCAGCTATCGAACCTCCCCATTCACTTGACTGCAACATTGATGTTCCCTCCAGTATCAGTCACCAAGCAGTCGTCACTTTGAATGTGATTCGAGACAGACAAGAAATCAAAAAGTTTCTCCGTGATTCCTCCCCATCCAAGAAATCGAAAGCACGCGACCGTGTGCTGTGGAGTAAACGGGCTTTCAAACACGTGATAGAAGAAAACAATCTACTGAGGTTTCACCACACTAATGATCACTCAGGCGAACTTAAGAAATATTCGGACCTTCGTCAAATTACATTGTTCGCCACCGCGCCGACAACACGTCTCCGCGAAAGCCACCAGAGACGCGGAGGGGCGCGGAGCGACCTGGACCGGCTGGTTCCCGGTTTTCCCGCTTGGCGGCGTCCGTTTTGCTGGAGTCGCGAATACGACTCTGGCCTGTCCGCCTGTCCTGACGTGATGCGCCATCTAACGGCGCGTGTCAGAAATGAGAGTGAATCTTCGTTAGGCGCTACCGTTCCGATATACTCCTTTTCTTCCCTGGAAGGCCTATGACACATTCTGTGCTCAAGGGTCTTTGTCAGCATGATCGAGCTTGTATGATTTTACACTATACAGTGTATAATATCTACAATTTATTTTGTAGGTTGTTGTAAAGCGCTGGGAGTCTTCCTTGCCCTCCAGTTCCTTTCTTCAGGTAAGCGAATGAATTTTATAAAACGTAATTACTGTTAATTATTCTGAATTATGAGTTCGTGTTTTTTTGTAGTTTATTTCATGAAATCTAGACAATCAGCTTCAATATTTCCGCTTACACAAGCAGCGAATAAAAAATGTGTTCAGACTCCTGACTCCTCAAGCTTACACATAATTTTTTCTATTTATTCTTTAGCATATTTAAAAAAAAAAAAAACAGTGACAATCTTATTGCAAATTAAAAACCGAAATGTGTTCATAGTTACCACAACTTGATTTAAAAGTAATTGAGAGATAATTTCAATTCTAGTGGCAACATGTTGATGTATGGTTTCTTTATGCGACATTGGTCTCGTGTGGCTCACTAAACACATCACTGTTCTTTCTTCGCGAAATTTTGCAGCTTTTTCTTAAAATAAAGTCTTTAAATATATATAAAATTCAGAACAGAATCAATTTTCTTCCACACATTTAGCACTCGCTATCGGGGACATGGTCTGTAAGCTCAGCTAGAGTTTAGATATCCCATGAACCCAGTGTGTTCGTTTTTTTAATAGTTTCTTAACTGGATCAAATCTATTACATAAACACTCTAAGTTTATCCCACCAACGACTTGGCGAACGCAGTCACATGAACCTACGCAGACACACGCGTGGAAAAATATAGCCTCTACTCTAAGTTCTCTAAGTTCATGTAAGGTGTGCTTGGCACTTCAACGAAACTGCCTAGCCAAAAGGTCTAAATGAGTGCGAAAAGATTCTATACAGTCTATCCTGAACATTTGAAAATACAAGGCAAAATAAATTTGAACTCGATTCTTAGCGCGACGTTGCGAAGCATAATTATGAATCGCAATGGAAAACAAAAACCACAAGAAACTATTTTTTTGGCATCCAGGGCTAAACTTCGACATATTGTTGTTGTTTGCTGTCTTCAAACATTTGTTCTTATTTTGTAACAATCAAAATCAAGTTGGCTTATCGAATGCTTCAGTTTTTAGGAAGTTCACCTAAACCGCCGCCAGTACATTTAAAATGTAGCTAATTTATCACTTGCTTTGTTACATTGAAATTAGTTATTAGTAATTTACACTACTTATTGTATCGACGCTATTTTTACTTTTCTGGTAACTAGGTGTAACTACTAAAATATTTAGTTTCTCGACATTTCGAGGCTCTATTTTTCCCTGGGGGCAAACGTGAAATAACATGTAATTAAAAGCGTACACGAATAACAAAATTGTTCTCTTATACAATTTAATTCCCCCGCATAATCCTCGAAATGCTTTTAAAAATAAATGAAAGTTTGTTGACCGAGAAATCCGAACAAATAATTAGGAAAGTGCCATGTCAGCGGTGTCTTCCAAATAAGTTACATAAGTGTGCCACATCGGGTTGTATACGGTCCATATGAAGCTATTCGCGTCTCCAGCTCGACGCTCGCCCTCCCGCGGCGGAAACGGGAAGCGCTCTAGTGAGGGTCCCCCGACTCTCCTGCTCAGCGGGCATGGCGGAACTGCTCGCGATCATGGCTCGCGAAATGTCGTTTCCGAATGTAAACAAGACTGTTCACTGTCCCAACGTAGTGCTGCAGCCGGTATGGAATTGTACCTTACTGGAGAGTTTTAGTATTGCGCATAGAAGCAAACGCAAGCGGTATGCGTTTGCGTTAGAGTTCCGTGCCCCACATTGTGCGTGCGCCCCATCACCATGCGCCATCCAAGACCGCAGTTTCGGGCTCCGCGCACGCGCAGTGTAGAACACGTAAAGCTAACGCAAACACACAGGGCTTGAGTTCGCTCGTATACGCAATATTAAAACTCACAACTGTTTCACCGGCTTCCAACGCCAACGAAACGTGCTGCAGTGACCAGACGTGCAAGCAGGTAGGCGTTCCTTCGAACTGGAAAGGTTGAGATTGGCAAAACAACGGCGAGCAAATACAAAAGTAAATAAATGTTATGAAAAAACTAATAATTAAAAAAATGCTTTTTTTTATTTTTTTTATTTTTTGGGGGGCATTTGGTTTGGAAGGTTATTGGCGGCGACTTTGGGCGTTTCGCCGGTTGTCAAAAGTTTCGACTTTGAGCACAATATACTTTATTCACAATTAATGTAATTTTACATGGATTTCTCACATTCGCTAAAATGTTTTCATTGATTTTAGACTATTTTTTTATTGGTAATTAAAATGCAGCAACTGAAACCAGTGATGATAATTAGCACAGTTTTTATTGTCATATTTCTTCGCGCGTTTAAAATTAGATCATAAGCAACAAATTATATTAGAACTTGAAGAATTACTTATTCAAATATGTGACTTTTAATATTATTATTATTATTACAAATCGCGGCAAAGTATGCCTCCAATTAACGCCAAGATCGCGAGAATACGCTATTTAACAATAATAGTCTTTCCAGAAAGGTATAATTCTGTTTTCTTTTTAGCATATGAAAAACTCTGACATAGTTATCAAGATAGACAAACAGTCAAACAATGGATGTAATATGAAGTCCTACACGCCACGCGGTGCTATAAACACACACACACACACTTCAGCTGTCTGACTCGGATTCCGTCTTTGGGTTGTTGCAGTGAGAGAAGCGTTTATTAGTTTATACGTTTCGTGGACATATTATAAAAATTAGAATTATTTTCTTATTCTTGTGCTGGAATAATTGTCATTATTTCCCATGACAATTATCTGAGCGAGAGAAAGGCTGCGAGAACGCACAGATATCAGCACTGATTTTTTCAGCAACTACAAATATTACCCTGGATCGAACAATATGTCACAAAATAAAGTTTCCGCGAACAACTTTTCTAAGTAAATAATGACGATGTGAGACACATCTTGAGTCGTGAAATAATTCGAAATTAAAGCCTATATCGAGAAATTAAATCCAAAATAGAGGTAAGTTTCGGTTTCGCTCCAGAATTAAAACGCGCATCCTTCCGTAAAAAATACGCTAAACACCGTTCTTGTTTTCAGGTTAAAGGGGTAACCTGCGCTCATAAAACATTAGCTTCCTTGTATTACCAGAAATAATTTATGTCGCTCAGTGAAGCCAGCACACTAGACGGGCTCAACAGCGGCACGCATCTCTGACCCTCACTAAACCCGCCATCTTGGAAAATGAGTGGCGCCACCTATAGTTAGTTGGAGTCGCGGATAGACGCTTTCAGCGATTCAGTTACTCGAGCTGCCACCAGTCAGCGCGCCCTTCGCGCGCTTTCCGGAGTGCCATAGCCGACCTTCAGTTTTTCGCCGTTGCTCCGCGTTGTGTGATGCACAGGCCACTACCGGAGCTTCGTTTTCGTGTTCTTTTGCGTTGCGCGTTGAAATCTTGGTTTTACTTTAGGTCTTTTGGATATTTAGAACTTTCATTTATTCATTTGATATCTATATTTCGACATAGCTCTTGCATTTTCTTATTTATGGAATGGAATCGGACAGCGAATGGGTCGACGAAACAAGATTATGAGGCTTCAATGACCATGTAAGTTCATCCTATTCTTACGTTTTTGTCACTAATAAAGGGCAGTCAGCACTATTGCGACATATGTAAATTGCAGCTCACGCAGTAAGGCTATCACAGTCGTGCTTCTCGCTGCATGAGCGCGCTCGTTTCCGTAAAGCCGACCCGCCATGTAAGCGATTTAGCGTGCGACGAGACGAGCGACGGAGATTTCTCACTGTCGCCCGTCGCGTCACTCGGTTTTGGAATTTCTAGAAAACGTCGCTCACCGTCTTGGTCGCTTGCTCCGTCGCTTCCATGCGGTTTGCCTCGTCGCGCGACTGACTGAGCGACAGCGAAGCGTGTCGCCGTCGCTTATCTGGTCGCTCGCCAAATAGCTTACTTGCGGTTTATACTCAAGTAATTTCCATGCACACACCATTGAACCATTGGCGCCTCGATATTAAGTATAAACCGCATGCAAGCGATTGGGCGAGCAACGAGACAAGCGACGGTGACCCGCTTCGCTGTCGCTCGGGCAGTCGCGCGACGAGGCAAACCGCATGGAAGCGACGGGAGCAAGCGACCAAGGCGGCGAGCGACGTTTTCTAGAAACCCAAAAAACCGAGCGATGAAACAGGCGACAGTGAGAAATCTTCGTCGCTGACCCTCGTCGCTGTCGCCTTCGCTCGTCTCGTCGCACGCTAAATCGCTTACATGCGGGTCGGCTTTACGGAAACGAGCGCGCACATGCAGCGAGAAGCACGACTGGATAGCCTTACTGCGTCAGTTGAAATTTACTTATGTCGCAATGGTGTTGACTGCCCTTTATTAGCGACAAAAACCTTAGAATGGGATGAAATTCATGGTCTCTGAAGCCATAATGTTGTATCGTCGATAGATTTGCTGTCCGATTGCATTTCATAAATAAGAAAATACAACAGCTATGTTAAAATATAGATATAAAATGATTAAATGAAAGCTCGAAATATCAAAAAGACCTAAAGAAAGCACACGATTTTCATCTGGAACGTAAAAGAACGCGGAAACAAAGCTCCGGTAGTGGCCGGTGCAGCACGCAACGCGGAGGAACGGCGAGAAACTGAAGGGCGGCTATGGCGGCAGGGTCACGTGACGTCAAGATGGCGGCGCCCATGAAATCTGCCTGAAAGCGTCTACATTCGCGCTAATAAGGTTGTGAATGTGCATATAGGCTCACAGATAAAGTTATGTCTCGTTAAACGGATTTTCTTAGTATGGCTGCCCTTTTATATAGACATTTTTGACGACGAACTGGGTAAACACATGCCGTTTTACCTCGTTCTTATAGACGAGTCACGTTATAAACGCTTTTTAGAGAGAACGAAGGTGTCCATATTAACGAGATATCACGTGTACTGTAACAAAATTCATGGCACAGATATAACATTTCTGAACCGACTGCCTTTTCGGTCAACAAAAGCCATACATCTTTTTGAACGCATAACTTTTAAGCTTTTCTTATCTACAAGTGATATAGCTGACACGGTGATTCATTCTATACAACTTTGTTCTAGCATTCTGATCAGTCTTGTGCTGCCCAATATTACGAGCTGCTCAATCGGAAGATTTGTTTCAATATTTCCCATTCAAAGCTCTAAACTGCAAAACGAAAATATGTCTAAGCGTGACTTTGATTAATCGCAGCTGCCAGCTCTCCGCTGGATTGCCCGGATGTTCCCGTCATCTCTAACGGAAGCTACTTCGTCCTGCGGGACAGCAGCACGGGCGAAGGACCGATAGTGCGCTATGCGTGCGAAGAAGGCTTCTTTCTGGAGGGCGATCAAGACCTGACCTGCGTTCTCAGGAACGGATCCTTCCAATGGATACCCGATCCTCCGATGTGCCAAGGTGAGGACTTGCAGTTTGGCAAAACTCTTCTACCGCACGGTCACAAAAGACCCGACGTAAGGCTTGTATCAAATAGTCAGATTTAGAAGTTGAGTCACTGAGTACCGGGTAAACTAGTAACGAGTATAGCACCAATGACGAAAGAAAGTAACTCAAATTACCTTTAAGACACATCTAAGTTACAGCAGTGTTTCGGGAACTCAATGAAAACATAACTACAAAATAATAAAATATAAATCTGTCATTACCCAAAAAAAAAAAACTTTTTCTTCGCATAATAAATTTCTTTTAAAATGCTCTCCTTTTCACATAAGCACCCGGAATATTAAAGACGAAATGCTTGTAATCTCAGAAAGCCTAGCAAAAAATGCTGAAATATGTAACTTCTCAGGCCATGGAGCTTGGTTTGAGAAGTGACAAATTTAAATTGTTCCCGGGAAAAAAAGGATGGTTGTAACTAGCAAGGGACTTGAGAAGTGAATATAAGGTACTTACCATAAGTATTTGAGCTAGATTACTAAATGCTGAATTTCAAAAGTATCTGTAAGATACCAAGTTACCCGCAAAAGTGTATACGACAGAGTAAAGGCAGGTTTATACACATGCAACTGCTTATGACCAAGTGCTCTTCAACCTCTTCCTATCTCTTACGACGAGAGAACACACTAGCGCTACCTATCAGGCAGCCGAGGATCACTTGCGATTTCCGTGTATTTTCTATTTTTCTTTGGTCATTATTCCCTCGCTACTGACTTGAAATTCTTTGCCAGTGTTATACACGGTAATGTTTAATACATAGTACGTGTCTTTGATCTCACAGACACTGCAAAACCTTCGCTCTGGTGAAATGCAGTTCCAGGGCGACCTGATAGATGGCGCCCCAGGGTCAGAGTGTTCTCTCTTAGAGATCACAAGAAGCAGTAACGCAATTTGTGGTAAGCAAACACAAGTGCGTGACCCAGCTTTAACTTGAGTAGAGTATCAACGCTACGCACGAGTCTGCGTAAGAAAAACACCGAAGATGAGCGATAGACACTGATGACTGCGCACTTCTTGGGCTTCGTCCAATTTCCACATTTTCCTCACGTCTGGATTTTTTCCGCCGCGATGAAAGTCTTACAGTTCTCCCTTTTCAATTTTTTTTTTCTGTGAAGTCGATTAATCTTAGCAACATGGCTGCCATTCCAAGCCCTGTAATCTGCCATGGTGTCTTCAGTGTTTGAACGGTGGCTAATTCTCAGACTGAAGATTACCATGATGCGAAGAATTGACCGAGAATAGATAGACATGCATATAGAATTTTTCGGTGCAGGTCAACAGGGAAGAGGACCTGCAGGGCAGTACACTTTATCATATACAGAATGTTTATGCGATACAACGCTATCGTTGTCAAAGGAACAACCAAAGAGTAAATACTCGCGTCTCCAGCTCGTTGCTCGCCCTCCCGCGGCGGTAACGGAAAGCTCTCTTTTGAGGGTCCCCCGATTCTCCTGTTCAGTGGGCACGGCGGAACTGCGCGCGATCATGGCTCGCGAAAGGCCAATTCCGAACGCAAACAACCCCCTGCACTGTCCAAACGTATAGTGCTGCAGCCGGTATTGGATTGTGCCCTAATGGAGAGTTTTAGTATTGCGTATAGAAGCAAACGCTAACGCTGTGCGTTTGCGTTAGAGTTGCGTGCCCCACGTTGTGCGTGTGCCTGATCGCCATGCGCCAATCCAAGACCGCAATTTTGGGCTCCGCGCACGCGCAGTGTGGAACACGCAAAGCTAATGCAAACACACTAAAACTCACAACTGTTTTACCGGCTTCCAACGCCAACGCAACGTGCTGCAGTGAGCAGAAATGCAAGCAGGTAGGCGTTCCTTCGATCTGGAAAGCCTGAGATTGGCAAAACGACGGCGCGTAAAAATGAAAGTAACTAGATGTTATGAAAAGATTGGTAGCTTAAAAAAATCTTTTTTTTTTTCTATTTTGGGGATTTGGTAGGATATTGGCGGCGACTTTGCAACTCTTGCCGAGTGTCAAAAGTCGCGACTTTGATAACAAAATATGCTAAACCCACAATTAATGTAATTTTGCATGAATTTCTCGCATTAACGAGAATGCTTTGATTGATTTTAGACAATTTTCATTTTATAACTTGGTGACTAAAAATGCTGCAATTGGCACCAGTGATGATATTGTCACGAATGACAATTGATGAGGCGATGATAACGAAAGAAACTAAACGTTTAATGGGGCGAACTTGTGCCCAAAATAAAAAGGGCCAAAGAAAACAGCAGAGCGTCGCGGGCGTCGATGTCGGCGAAACCGCAGGATCGAGCGCTGGGGCGAGGCTGACCGAGGATCGCCATGCGGAGCCCCTTTAAAGCACAAGCGTTGGGATCTGGAACAATCGGCCCAGAGGGTTCGGCGACGAGAACTTTAGCACCTAGAACAGGCAACAGGATTTTCAAATTTACCAGAACATCATATTTGAGTCAACAAAAATGCGTACCCGCGGCCAGCAATTGAACCCTGGCTTTCTGCGTGGAAGGAGAACGCGATAACCGTTATGCCATGACCGCGCTGCCTATTTGGCCAGCTGTGAGCGCGGCAATATATAATTAGCGCACTTTTGATTGTCATACTTGTTCGTGTGTTTAAAATTAGATCATAAGCAACAAATTATATGAACCATGTTGAATTAACCTGAGACTGGGGTAGAGAAGAAACATTAAAACGTAGAAGGGACAGAAAATAGACAGGACGACGTCTCAAACTCAGCTAACTCGTTTATTTTGTCCACCAGCTTGTCTGTACCATTACGATTTTTTCTAAAATTATTTATACCTTAAAAGATTGCGGATTAAAATATTTGATTTTTAATAGTATTATTATTAATACAAATCGCGGCAATGTATGCCCCCAATAATGCCACGATCAGAAAAATACGCCATTTAAGCACAGTAGTCATTTTAGAAAGGTATCATTTTTTTTCTTTTTAGCGTATGAAAATATCTGACATAGTTATCAAGATAGACAAACAGTCAAACACTGGATGCAATATAAAGTTCTATGGTCACGCGTTGCTATAAAAAAAGAAACACACGCACACTTCAGCTGTCTGACTCGGATTTCGTCTTTGGGTTGTCGTAGTGAGGACAGCGTTTATTAATTTATACGTTTTGTGGACATATTGTAAAAATTTGATTTGTTCTGTTACTCTTGTGCTGGGGATAATGTTAAAGCAATTAATCATCGAAATACTCCAAAACCCATTAAAAGGCCCGCAGTTCATTATTTCACGGGACAATTATCTGAGCGAGAAAAGGCAGCGAGAACGCACAAATATCAGCATTGATTTTTTCAACAACTACAATATTCCATGTTATCTCTAAGGTGTGTGAAAGAACCTGTCTTTAAAGGGACACTGAAATCTCCGAAATATTTTGAAGTGCCTGATACGAACATGTATGTCAGAAAATAAAGTTTCCGCGAACAATTTAACTAAATAATTACGATGTGAGACGCATCATGAGTTATGAAAGAATTCGAAATTGAGACCTATATCGAAAAATAAAATCCGAAATAGAGGCTAGTTTTGGTTTCGCTCCAGAATTAAAACGTGCCTCCTGGGCTAAGCATTACGCTAAATACCGTTTTTGTTTTCAGGATAAAGAGGTGACATGCGCTCATAACACCCTAGCTTCCTCGTGTTACCATAAATAATTTGTGTCGCTCAGTGAATTCGCCAGCACACTAGACAGGCTCAGCAGCGGCACGCATCTCCGACCCTCACTAAACCCGCCGTTTTGGAAAATGAGTGGCGCCACTTATAGTTAGTTGGAGTCGCAAATAACAAAGCACACAAGCAAATAAAATAATCAACAAAATATGTCATCCTGTCAAAACATGGGATTGCATGTTTGTTTGCACCCCTGCCAATTAACATTTTGAACAAATTTTTGTTTAATAAATGTGCAGGCACTTGTAGGCTTTCCTAGGTGGGACTGGCTCGGAGCCGCACAGACGAACAGCTCATCGTAGTCAAGCGTATCATACACAACTTGTAAATTTTTCATAGCACTTGAATGCCTTTTGTCATCAGTTACATCAGGCGTAGATCAACCAGTATAGAATTACAGCGATGAAAACTGCGACGATCCATCACATGGTCTATCATAAGGGATGAGGACGATTCGTCACATGCACACTCGTCACAGGACGATTCGTCGCATAGGAACATTGGTCACAGGATGACTCGTCATGCGGGCAACTGGTCGCATCGATCGGGCAGGGGACGATAGTAAATCACAAATTTCACAACTACCCACATTCGCTGATGAGGAGTTTCACGCCTTCCCACTGTCACATAAACCAATGGTTAGGAAAACTAATCTTACAATACTCCGCTTCTACTTTCATTATATTACGAGGCTTCAGCAGGTTGATCCCAGTTGCTGGCTTGAACGAGCAATAATCCGACTCAGCCAAATCAGTTGTTACTTGTGCCTTGCATAACCCTATTCGACAAAATCAATAAGTATCGGAATTCTTTCTGCTGCATGTGTACGAGTACCCCTCGTGCAGCTGCATGGCTCCACCTCTCTCTGTTGCTATCACCTCCATCCTCTTGAATGTAGTCCGAATTCAAAAAAAGTCGCTCTTATATGGCCTCCGCATTCACCGTTTGGGACGGACCCAGAAACTAAAACGTCTGTTACAAATTCTTTGACCTTGAGAAGCGAAAGACATGCTAAGATAAGAGGTGACCGACTTTGTCAGGCCAAACCAACATTCAATGTTCGGGACCGAACCAGAAGCTAAAACGTTTGTTACAAATTCTTCGCCTTTCAGAAGCCAAGCACATACTAAGATATGAGGTGAGCCACTTTGTCCGCGCGAACCAAATTGAGCAAAACATTTTTTGGGGGACGAACTATTGTGGGACCGGTTGGCCGCTTGACGAGTCATCCTATGACGAATGTTCCTGTGTGACGAATCGTCCTGTGACCAATCGTCCTGTGACGAGTGTGCATGTGACGAATGAACCGTATCCCCTATCATAAACAATACGGATCAACTTCCGCTAGACATTTTCAATAAACGTTCTGTAAGTAAAAGGCACGAAGTTCCACAACACATATCTAAACTTGAAACGTGGCCGAACTAGTAACAGATGCATACAACCCGCGCTCATAGCTAAAATAAAAAGAAATCGTCGAAAACAAAATGTCGCCGTTACACAGTCAACGCCAATAGCGCGTGCAGGAAGACGCTTTTTTACGCGCTTCAATACCAAAAATAAAAACAAGTGTTTGGTGCAAGACGGTCAGACATCACCGTTTTAGGCAAAGCGCACATGAAGGAACCCTAGGCCGAACTAAAGTTACTGGATTCTGGGAAATTATCACCATTGCCTTACCTGCCTTCTAGCCAGACACTAACTTATACGAACATAAAACGACTAAATCTTGCATGGTGATTGGTTGTAATAGAAGATTGCGGTTTTATGGCGCAAAAGCAACTAAGGCTATAATGCGCCAAGAAACCTAACTATTACAAAAAAAGGGTTAAGGATGAAAAGAGCTTTTGTTGTATAGAAGTTATTGAAGTTATGAACATGAAAAGTATGTAATAGATGACATGACATTAGAGTAACTAAAACTACATTTTGCGTAAAAGGTTGGTGCTTTTTAGGAATTCAAAAACCTGAGTATCTGGAAGCAGTGTCTCATTTCAAAGACACCTAGGTGTAAAAGGGTGTTTCCTGTAGAGCTGCGAGAAGCAACGGCGTCGTTTTTCATCATAGGCTGGACATTCGAGAAGAATACATAAAACACTCAAATCTTCCCGGCAATATTCATTCAGGAAGCTCCTCCCCGCGCAAGAGGTGCCCATCAATAAGACGCGTATGCCCGATGCGTAAACGAAAGAAAACGGCCTCATAAAACCTCTCTTTATGCCTTGTGCTCTCCTATTCACAAGAAAAGGCTTTATCATATGCAGCTTGTTTTGCAACAGGTTTCATTCTGGCAAGCAGAATGAAACCTGTTGGTTTCATTCTGCATGCCAGTGAGATATATCATATAACGCAGCACTTAAGTGAACCATAGTAATCTCTGAACGGAAGGCTACTTATATCTACAGCACTGGTACCACAGGCGCTCGCAGCACGATCCACCTCCTCATTCCCAGGGATACCAACAGGACTTGGAACCCAGCAAAATAGAGCGTTACACACCTTCCTGGTTGCTTCTACACTTTTTTTTAAAGTAAACTATAGAGTTCATTTTTTAGGGTTGTGAGCGACGTCAGATTTTTTAAGGCACTTAGTGAGTCTGTGTATATCACTGAAGGGGAGTTACTTGTTTGGACAATATGATCCACTGCAAGCAGTAGGCCGTGCAATTTAGCAGTGAAAGCTGTTACGGCTGAATTGAGCCTATTGAGCCTTCGAACACTTCTTACTGAAGGACCAATTATGGCGCATTCAACAAAATATTCCGCTTTTGGGCCGTCTGTGTAGTAGTGATAACAACAATCATGTTCCTTATAAACGTCTTAAAATTCTTGACGGATGACCACAGTTGGCGCATCCTTCTTATTTTGTGAGTGAAAAATCACAGTGCATGCAGTTATATTTCCATGAAGACCACTCTCTTTGGAACCGAAGCAACTGACAGGTTACTGTCTATACCAATAGACTGTGCCCAGGTTAGTAGTTCCTAAGAAATGGAGGGATAATGCAAGGCTCATTTTCAAAAGTTCTCCGGTATCTCGTGTCCTTGACAGCCTCTTGGGCTGGATGCTGAACGACTGACCGTATCCTTTAATGCATACATAAATCCCAAAGAGAATCGTCGTCTGTCAAGGGACATCTCGTTTGCTTCGGCATAGAGACTAAGCACTGGCGATGTTCCATAGGCCCCTGTTGCCAAACGAAGTCCCAAATGATGAACAGGGTCCAGCTCATGGTCTAGCAGAGCCGTACACAAACCTGCCATAGTCTAGGCGTGAGTGGACTACAGAGCCATAGATTTGCAAAAGACATAGACGGTCAGAGCCTCCTGTTTTGTGGGACAAGACTTTAAGTAGGTTCAGTGCTTTTCGGTATTTCAACTTCCGACTTTTTATGTGAGGCACCAACGATAGCCTACGATCCAAAGTGAGGTTCGAAACTTATGGTCTACATTTACAGGGATGGGGGTCTTGCGCATATATAGAAAAGGATCTGCAGAGGCTTTCCTTATACGGGAGTAGGAGACAGTAACAGACTTTTCCGGGGAGAAACCAAAGCCGTTTTCATCTGCCCAATTTAAGGGATTGTTGATAGCAACTTAAAGCCCCCGTTCACATTAAGGAAGGTTGTATGATGACATGACACAGAGATTTGAAGGTCCTCAATATAGAGTGAATATTGCACAAAGAGAGGTTAGGAACGGGCTATTGACTTCATCTTTACCAAAAAGAGAGTAACGCTGAGGACTACCCCTTGAGGGACCCCGGTTTTCTGGACGAATTGTTTATAGTAATGGTTCTCAAATGGGTGTCCACAGAGCCTTTGGGGTTCGCGAGTGCATTCTAGGGGTCCGCGAAGCCCTGCCCCATCAGTCGAACCCGGCAATAAAAGTCTTTTTTTTTCAGATAACGAAGAAATGTTTCAAATTTCGGGCGAGTTTTCTTGTGTGTATGTCAATAAGAGAAGTATACTTCACATTAGCTCTAGTTAGATCCATTTACATATCATTGCTATAATTAACCTATACATTTTTTCTCCCCTCACCACGAACTGGGTCCTCCATCATCTCCGCCGATCCACAAGGGGTCCGCGAAACATCGATGGTTGAGAACCACTGTTGAAAGAAAAACGTTACCAGCTTCAAAAACAAACAAAAAAATTATATTAGAAAAATAGTTCTTTACGGTAGCAAGTATCCTACCTTGAGCCCCAACTTCATACAAATCACAGAAAATTTCATGAGGCGATGCTGTATCATATGCCTTCTCCACGTAAAAAAACGTGATTTGCACAACGGTGTATTCACAAAAGTTACACGAATTATGGTTTCAAGACGAACTAAATGGTCAATTGTAGAACGACGTCCAGGATGTTTTCTTTTTCTAAATAGTGCATAAGTCTTTTGTATACAATACGCTAAAAAGTCTTGCTCAGATAGCTGGTAAGGACAATAGGGCCATAGCTAGAAGCAGAGGAAGGATCCTTGCCAGGTGTTAAAAGAGGAATGGCAGTGGCTACCTCACATGTCGAAGGGAATCTGCCTTCGCGCCATGTACGATCCAAAAGGTACAATATAAGAACTAACGTAGAAGGATGAAGATATGTTTGCATCTGTTAGTGTATGCCACTAGGTCCTGCAACTAAAGACTTAGTTAAGTGATGAAACATTTCGAGTTCACGTATCGTAAGAGGTCTTCATGGGCGCCACCTGAAGTCTTCACAGCATATCATTCTGCACGCCCTTCGTATGCGAGAAAGGCGGATGAATAATGTTCGGGGCTCGATAGAAGAGCAAAATGCTCACCGAGAAGACCCTCTTGCTCTTCTAGGCTTTCGGACAAATCCCATTGTGGGAGAGGAGCGGGATTGAGAAGGCATGATGTCGCCCATCAATGCAATTAACTTTATCCCAGACTTGTTTGAGTGTTGCACTACTGTTAAAGGAAGAACCCCTGGAAATTTTCCCGTTTTAACTGAGGTCAGATGTATCTTGCTTGAGCTTTCAGTTGTTTAAAGCAAAGGAGGTTACTTTGCGTGGGGCAACGGCGAAAGATACCTCAATCTCTGTTTTGTTTTTTCCGTGACTCAGTACACTCTTCGTTCCTCAACGGCTTGGGCCGCCGCGGAAAATTCGTGGTAGTTTTAGGAATAGCAAGCACCGCTGTATGAAGAATAAAATTACTTAACAGCTCTGTTACTTCATCGACAGAAAGTCTATCAAGTGTCGTGCATGCAAGTTGTGTCGCTTCAGTAAAAACAGACCAATTGGCTTTCTCAAGCTTCAAACGGACAGTCCGCGTTGACATGCACTTTTGGGGAATGGTGTTCCTTAAAAAAATAGGAAAGTGCTCACTTCCATATAGATTAGTGCCTGCTACACACGTAAAAGAAGTAAAAATGGATGCACTACCGATGGAAAGAGCAATGCATCAGAAAGATAATGATGATGAGCTAAAAAAAATTCACAGGGTCTCGTATGTTATCCCTAAGAAAACTTGAAGGCGAAAGCCCAAGCCCCGATGCTGTAAAAATAGACACATGATTTATGGATGTGGCGGTTTCTCTCCGCCGTGGCGGAGGGGTACCGTTACGTTGAAAGGGTACAGCGTCGTACTACTGAACGAAAGTTTACAGGTTCGACGCCAGCTGAGAGACAAGAGCGCTAAGACATTCCGGCAAAATATTAAAATTCGCAGATATCAAGTAAACGTTTTGGTACCTTTGGTGTCGCCGACGTGTTTTCGTACCTTTCGCGTCGCCGACGTCTTTTCGCTTAAGTACTTAACGATGAGACATATAGGGCTTTCGCCTTAATAAGTCGGTTCTCTAGAGTTAAAAGACAACCTACATGCGACATTAAAATTGACTCGAGTATTCAACCACGGGCATCAATGTGGTCTTTACCCCGCAAGACTTATGCGCGTGAAAATCGCCAAGTAAAAGAAAAGGCTCAGAAACTTTATGTAATAACGCATTACAATCATTTGTCGAAAAAGTAAAAGAAGGAGGAATGTACAAGGAACATACAGTCACCACTTTGTGAAGGAGGAGTCGCACCGCTACTGGCTCGAGTGCAGTCTTAAGAGCGATTTCAGATCAGGAAAGGTGCTTTGGGTTGACTCGGGCACGCAGAACTGCAAACTCTTGCGTGCCCGAATCAGCCCTTGTTTGGGCACGCACACTGAGCATTGATTGGACACGAGGGCTGCGTCGGCGTTCGGCGAGAACTCAGATTCCAAGAAATTGCGAGCGCCAGTGTTGCTCGATGTTGTCTTGAAAATGGTCTATTCTCGTGCTAAAACGTTCTACAGAACTACGGACATCTGTTGGACATCATTTGATCTGTTCGTTTACACTCGTTGACAGCTTAGTTAGAACACTGGTAGCGTGCAATAACATATTGCGGAGTGCACAAAAAATTTAAGAAATGCTAGTTTTATGCATGGCACGAATGAAAAGATGTTACAAATTTACATGAGGAGACACAAATCAATGATAAAGTGTGCAACAAGAAAATGATCTTATTCCTCCTGCGTAACATGGAATCGATACTGGAGCTACTATATTGGCTTGACGTTATCAGAAACCGCCGTTTTGTAAGATCTGCCTGTTGCTGCGAAAGCACCTATATACCATATTCAGAGGTACACAACTTGTTTTTTTATCTTTTGCAATAGTCCCTGAGGTCATACGTAACTGGCAATATAAGGGAATAAAAACCCGTATTTTGTATTACTGGTGCACCTGTAGGGTTAAAATTCTGATATTCGTAGAAATATCGATATTTCGAAAACGACATTGATATTATTTTTAATATTTTTATTACATTGCAACATAACGAAGTGAAGTAAAGTGGGACAAAAACGAATGAATCAATGGACGAGACCTGTTGATTTTTGTATTTAACTTTTCTATGTTTTTTTTTTTTCTTTGCTTCCCTTTACGCTGTTGCTTTGCTTTGATTTCTGTGAATGGAACTGCAAGTGAGTAGGGGTTCCGTTAAGCTGTTTATACCGGTTTTCCCCCTTGTTTCCTCCATCAATGTATGGAAATAGCAAAATAAAGTGTCTTCTTAATATTATAAAGGAAGACTTTTAGCGAGACTTGTGCACTTAACGTGTCACTGGTATCAAGTTAGTCTTTTCTATAATAAAGCAACTACTTAGTTCAATTTTCAAGAAAAGAAAGGCGTAATGCATTTTCGTTTTGATAGTCTAACGAGCAGCGGCATTTTGTTAGCTGTGGAGGGGAATGTCTAACACACAAGTTACAGAATCTGGCTCTCACTCTAGCACGGAACTGTGACTTTCAAGGCAATAAGTCGCCAGATATGCAATAAGCAAGATGTGTACAGGGTATTGCACCTTATCCACGATTATCACTGAGCCTATTCTCTGATCTCTATATAGGTAAACGGTCCCTCTTTCCGGAAAAGTCATCAACAAACAAAAAGAACAAGGTTCGTTTGGTCACGCCTTGAGACATTTTCTTTCATCCTTTGTTTACATGCCCTGGCCAGCTTCATCTCATTTAAGAATTATACTCGTGAATGCTTTAAAAAGTCGGTAGAGACAGGGTGCAGGCGAAGACGTGTAAGGTCAAACAGTTTAACCCATACATTTTGGGACAGAGCGAAGAATCACAGGTACATAGCTTTCTGTTTGGGACAACCCCGCCTCCCCCCCCCCCCCTTTTCTGTCGCCACTGTCAGTGCTAGAATCCATACCTTGACCTAGGTCGTTCACAAACCCCATTTTACCGTGTGCCACACTCTAAGAAGAAAGATTACCTCAAATCACTAATGGCAGCATTTGGTTCTCTGAACTCCTATTTGCTACCCGAAAATACATTCTCGTCAAGAGCTAGGTACCGCGTGAAAAACGTTGGAAATAGCTGCACTTTGCCTAAACTAATCGAGAGGCGTGCGAGAGCAAACGCAGCTATTAGTCCGCCACAGACGGGTACATCTGTCTCTCTTAGTCTTTAAAGGGAAACAAAATTATCGCCAGGAAGGCTTAACCGATGATATTTTGCTCGTCTCCGGAACATGTGCGACTCAGCCCAGCATAGCTGAATTTGTTGACCAAATGCAGATGAAACTGGTGGAGTTTATTGCTGACCTACAATCGGTCATACATTACGTGTCACCCTGACCTTGGCCCGGTGCATGAAAGCGAGTTAACGACTGTATTGACTTCAAGGCTATTTGAATATCTTGTCAACACTGATGTGGTGATAGTTGACAAGTCCCCTGGTTTTACTTCCCCTTGCCTATATATAAATATTCATCCAAACGAAACGCCTCTGAAAACTAACATATTTCATTTGTCTCGAATTAAATAATTTCAAGAATTTTTAAAGGACGCGCTTTCAGCACCGGAGTCTTGAAGTCACAGTAAGCCTCAATCGTTAAAATGGAGAATAGGGAGTTTTCGTGGACCGCGTTTCCCCCTCCGCTAAGCACTCCGCAACATAGACGCTGATAGTGTGCCTGCGTGCCGACGGCCTTAGCTGTAGAGTTCCGGGTTTCGTACACTGTTAGAAAAACTCCTGTCAAAATATGGGACACATGCATGCTAACCTTGTTGCCACAACATGTACTGTATTACCGGACTACAGAACATGTTCCATACTTCTTTAGTACGGGACATGTCGTTGCTGTATGGGCAGCCACAACAAGTTCCCTGCACCATCATCACGGAACAAGTACTGTATGCTACAGGAAATGTACCATCGTGGCACACAGCAGCACATGTTTTGTTGCAAGCCATGCCAGAACATGTACCATTTTTAAGAAGTACATAACATGTTCCAATGCCTCCAAAACGACACAGGTTACATTTTTTGTACGTACGGAAAAAGTTCAGTCTTTTTTTGTGATAGTACTCGCCCCATTTTATGTTACTGCCGCTATTCACGAGTACACCCGGGCTTTGTATGTCACATGCCAAGCTCCTCCTTGAAAAAGTTGATATGCGACATGCAAAACAGGAATGTCCTGGCAGTTTGCAGGCGCAACTTGATGCACGTCTTTGCAACATAAAATTACCTGCACTGCGCAAATGTTCCCCAAACTTGTATGTATGGAAAATTTGAACTGTCGTATCTAATGCGAGCACTTTCCTGAAAACAGAACAATGAATCTGTGACATATACACTCAATAGAACAAACAGCCAGGAATGCCATAGAAAGTGTTCCCATTCTACGTCAAGTTTAGAGAGCATTGTACATGTAGTGACGGGGATAAAGGCAGATAAACATTTGTAAAAAAATCGTTATCAAACTAAGTTCACGCTTGGTCCTTTTGGTTCCAACCCATAGCAACGGACCCATCGCAAAGAAGACTGAACAGTTTGCTGCTTCAAAAATATTTACATTTATTTTTCTTTTAAATGACTAGAGCAGATACACAATAAAAAAAAAAAACACAGTTCGTGCCGCAAATATTTTGGGGGGCAGCTCAGCCGTAAAAAAATATCAAAGTGAGCAGTCTCCTAAAACAATGTGACCAAAAATTATGCTGACATGCTACATCTCGAAAAGAACCATCTTGGCCTATACAACAAATTGTAATATTAACAATAGAAAATAAAGATTAATCTAAACAAGCACCGAAGTTTCTTTCCACTTCTTTTGGAACTTCGAGAACTCTTGGAGGGCTCCCTGCGCCTTCAGATGCACCAGAGCAACTTTTCTTGACGACTGCCGGGACCCCTTCTGCGGGTTCATTGCCACAAGTCGCCTGAAAAAAAGATAACTTAAATAATGGGTGGGATTTCTTAGAGGAGGATGTATAACAGAAGCTAAGGAATTCCTGGCTCCTTCTTTAACTTCTCTATCGGTTAGTAATCCAATCCGGACAAATTCTAAATCTTGTCTATAGTATACTTTCAAGCCGAGACACGCCCTTAATTTGGACAGTCCGTGCACACACCATGAGCCTCCAAGTCTGGTCCTAGCATCAAGAGGGATTGTGTTTGTACACACACAAAAAAACAAACAAAAAAAACAAAAAAAAAAAGATTCAGCTTATTGGCATCAGTTCTCAGTAATAACTGGACACATTTCGGATCTTGTGTCAGCACACAACGCTAAAACATTCTACAACCCGAGACGGAGGCTACAAAGAAGGACGAACACATCCGTCTCAATTGAAACGTATGTCTTCGAAGCCTCCATCTCGGTTTGTGGAATGTCATATTAACCAGTTCGCCTGCCTAGTAAAGTTGTACCCAACGATACTTCGGTTAAAAAAAGGAATTCACAGTACCAGTAAATGCAATATTGCAAAAAAACTTGTCTGAAGTGCTTAAGCAGAATATTGTGGTTATTATTAGAATGCTGAACATTCATGTCTTTTGGTTCATGTTACTTATTCTAACTGATAAGCATAGCCCGGTCACAAGTATATTCGTGTGCCCCTGCAGAACAATGGCTCATGCATTTGAAGCCGATCGATACTAAGGCGGGTTAAAATATAAGTTGCATGCACCGTAGGACGCACAAGTTCTAGTATTGGTTCTATATGACAATATATCTGAATACCAGATTCATACTGATTCTTTCATAATACTGCAACATAATAATATGACTTACAGAGAAACGGGTCACGCAGTTACTGCAGCACATCCGATTAATGTGAGCAACGAATATTTTCAAGCAAATTGTGAATAAGGGTGTCTAGAAAGCAGCACGTTAACATCAGGCCTTTGCCTTTCTTAGTTCGAAGTTTCAACAAAAACATGCTACAACATGTTCCAGGTTGCTGTTGAACGTGCCAAACAAACACAAACCCTAACGCTAATATGCTGCTCTACAAAACATATTTCTTTCCGAATTGCTGCCGAAAGTTAGACACTTTGTTTAATGTAATTGACAATGCCTCAGCGAAAGTGTGACCAAGCTGAATGAAACTCTTAATATCTACATGGGAATACTGCAATACGTTTGAGGAATCGTTATGCGTCTGCTACACCGAGCGTCTTTTTTTTTTTTTTTTCTTACAGATTTGTTTAAAAAAAAGCCATGAAAGCTACACTTATCCGGTTTGTGCGAGTGAGTTATACGCCTAGGGGGCATTATAGGGGTGGTTAATCTTTGTGATTAGTCGGCTAATTAATTAAAATTTGTTAAATAACTTTTTAATTAGTGAAAATAGACATATGGTACCAATTAGAAACTTGCTGAGCGTTATCGAAAACCAATAAATCAGTCATTTTGAGAAAGACTTTCAGCGCGTGAGAAGCGTAGTAGTGCATTTAAGTTACCACTCGTGGAGCACATGCAAAGCTAGCTGTCGCGTTAAGGCGCCTGGGCGATTTTTCTGTCTCTTATCTAGCCCCAGCCTTGTACCTGCTCCACGAGTAGTAACTTCAGCGCACCGTTGCTCTTTTCACGCGCTCAAAGTCTTTCTTAAAGTTACTGAATTAGTGGTTTTCGATAACGCTCAGCAAGTTTCTAATTGGAACCATATATCTATTTTCACTAATTAAAAGTTATTTAACAAATTTTAATTAATTAGCCGACTAATCACAAAGATTAACCACCCCTATAATGCCCCCTGGGCGTATAACTCACTCGCACAAACCGGATAAGTGTAGCTTTCATGGCTTTTTTTTAAACAAATCTGTAAGAAAAAAAAAAAAAAAAAAGACGCTCGGTGTAGCAGAGGCATAACGATTCCTCAAACGTATTGCAGCATTCCCATGTAGATATTAAGGGTTTCATTCAGCTTGGTCACACTTTCGCTGAGGCATTGTCAATTACATTAAACAAAGTGTCTAACTTTCGGCAGCAATTCGGAAAGAAATGTGTTTTGTAGAGCAGCATATTAGCGTTAGGGTTTGTGTTTGTTTGGCACGTTCAACAGCAACCTGGAACGTGTTGTACCATGTTTTTGTTGAAACTTCGAACTAAGAAAGGCAAAGGCCTGATGTTAACGTGCTGCTTTCTAGACACCCTTATTCACAATTCGCTTGAAAATATTCGTTGCTCACATTAATCGGATGTGCTGCAGTAACTGCGTGACCTGCTCGGGAGGACCGTTTCTCTGTAAGTCATATTATTATGTTGCAGTATAATGAAAGAATCAGTATGAATCTGGTATTCAGATATATTGTCATATAGAACCAATACTAGAACTTGTGCATCCTACGGTGCATGCAACTTATATTTTAACCCGCCTTAGTATCGATCGGCTTCAAATGCATGAGCCCTTGTTCTGCAGGGGCACACGAATATACCTGTGACCGGGCTATGTTTATCAGTTAGAATAAGTAATATGAACCAAAAGACATGAATCTTCAGCATTCTAATAATAACCACAATATTCTGCATAAGCACTTCAGGCAAGTTTTTTTGTAATATTGCATTTACTGGTACTGTGAATTCCCTTTTTTTTAACCGAAGTATCGTTGCGTACAACTTCACTAGGCAGGCGAGCTGGTTAATATGACATTCCACAAACCGAGATGGAGGCTTCGAAGACATACGTTTCAATTGAGACGGATGTGTTCGTGCTTCTTTGTAGCCTCCATCTCGGGTTGTAGAATGTTTTAGCGTTGTGTGCTGACACAAGATCCGAAATCTGTCCAGTTATTACTGAGAACTGATGCCAATAAGCTGAATCGTTTTTTTTCACTAATTAAAAAGTTATTCAACAAATTTTAAATAATTAGCCGACTAATCACAAAGATTAGCCACCCACATAATGTCCCCATTGGCGTACAACTCACTCGCAGAAACCGCATAAGTGTAGCTTTCATGGCTTTCTTTAAACAAATCTGTAAGAATAAAAAAAAAACGCCCTGTATATGTACAGTACTCACCAAAGGAACACGCTACTGTATTACCTCTGGAGATTACATCAATCCCTGACGTAGCGCACAAAATTGTTGCATTAAGCAACATGTTATAGTTGTCGTTCGGCCACCGACAAGTTAGCACTTTTATGAGGTAATGAACAGTTGGTGTGTTCCTATAAGTTTCGGAAACATTGCACATTGCCAAATGAAAACAGAATTTGAACTTTTTTTACTTGTACCATATTATATGATGTAAACGAAATATGTTTCGAGGGCTCAATATTTCGCTACTGAGGTCAAAGTTGAAGTTTTGGAATAATTTCCGGGTTCTAATTTTCACGATGCGGTGGGATCTTAATATAGATTCCAATGTGTTTACATTTTACCAGAATTGTTCGCGGGACCTTTTTTTTTTTTTTTTCAACCTGTAGGCGATTTGCGAAAATTAGGTTCTTGCGAAAAATAAGTCGATTACAGTCTTCGAAATTTCTAATTTTGAGCCAAATTGGCTTTGCCGGAAATACGTTGAAGAGCACACCATCATTCAAAAGTATGCCAAACTGCTTAAGATGTTGGCAAGGACACGATAACAGATTAGCTACATAATTTATTGCTAACGGCCTATTATGTCATTAACGCTGTCAAAAAGTATTTAGCAATTATTGCTGCTTCCCAGACAAAAAAATCGCCTATTTATTTCTTCATGAAATGCAATATCCACTAGACAATTCTACCACCTGAAGGAATTAGAACTGTCCATATGATACATTTTTCCAAAGCAAATTCACAGCGCACATTTTCATAACTGAAAGGCACATCTATAGTTACCTCTAAACGAACTTCAACGCGGCTAGCAGCTCAGCAGGGTACTTTACGTAAGTGGCGTACATCAGCTCCATGACAGAGAGGAAGCTGACGCCTTCGAAGCACCTGGTGCCATCCAGTGGCAGTCGAAGATGCTTCTGCCTGAAAAAAGTCGATTTTTTTAGTCATAAAAGAACGCTGAACTGAACGTTTATGATTGCAATTGTGTTTGAGAGCATTAATACCTAGGTCTTCAGGAGTTATATTGTTTTCAAACATGGCACACCTTTTCAGTTTTTATCTGGGGAGGAGATTCTCAGTTTCTTCCGATTAAGATATATATCCATGAGTTTTATCGCTTTATTCCGGTGATATACACAGTATTTTCCTTTAATTCACAAGGAGAAATCGCACTCCGTTGAGCTGAATGAACTTGATAAGCGATGAAAACAAATCAAATCCCATCCTCAAAAAAAAAAAAAAAGTGAACTTGACATAAAAAACCCAATTACAATTCACGAGCATGCTTCTGAATGTGTGAGGCTGCATGCATAATGCGCGACTCTGGTCGCATATTCACGAAAGGGCTCGTGAATTGCGAGGTTGGTTAGGTCATGATGGGGCGAAAATATTTGTTTGAGGGCTCTGCAGTAATTTTTATTGGCAGAGCGAAGCTCTGCCACTATGGTTAGGATTCGGGTCGTCCAATCAAAGAACATCAACGCGCGTCGTGCGTACAGCCACTTCCGGTTGAGCTGCACGACGTCGTGCATGTAGCATTACTCTACATAAAAAGGGTGTCCTCAGGCCATAAGCGGGAGTTCGCTCTGAGCATGTGCAGCGTTCAGAGAGCTCCGATGTGGCGTCCAGTGAATACCACCTATTACAATAAAGGTTTCAACTCGACCGGGGTAATTTCGAAGTAAATTCGTTTATCAGAAGCTCAAGTTATTTAGGAAATATCAGTCCTAAATAAATGGCATTAATTTAGTACGCAAAACGCTCGGAGCATCCGCGGCACGCACACGTGTATTAGCACGACGATGATTGATTACTGGCTCAGCGCGGATAAGTTTACTGGGCGACTCAAAATATCGCACGAAAATGCGTTACTATTCCTAAGATGCAAAAGCCTGCACTATTTGTCTGCATCAAGCAGGTGCCACCCTTATTTCACCGCATATTTAGCAAGCTGCCAAGATCGCTCACACGGTCGAGTAGCAGAGGAACGCAGTGCTCCATTATGCTTTCAGACGCATTTAAAAAAAGAAAGTTAAAAACAAGCTCCGTTTCTCAAACGCTGTATCGAGAATATATTACGCTTTCGACCTTATGAAAATACTTCGTTCCTTAAAACATAACTGACCAATGTTCACGCCTTCTAACCCAATCTTCCCTCATCCTCCAATTGCCCCATCCCCCTCCCCGATCAAGCGCTAAACTTTGAACCATGCGAGGTTGAACTTGGCGGCGAAACAAGTTTAATTCGACGCGCTGAAGCACGCATGTTGACAGCGGCTTGGCATAATAATGCGGGAGGACTGCGGAAACTGTGCCCTCCTAGTGCCCAACTACTAAGTAGGGTCGGGCAGTATGCCGCCCCGAATCAGGAACTATAAAAGGCCTAGCTTTATGCAGCTGGGAAGACGAGACGCTACACGCTGGGCATCCCGAACTTCGAATATACGACACCCTTAGAGATAGTAAAATAACACCGCGTTAGGAACAACTTAACGTATACGTACCTTGGAAAACAAAGCCGTCTACGCACCGTTGAATGCCTCTGACGACGCGATAACAACGTCGAACTCGCCTTCCGAACGGGCAGCAGCACTCCGCAGCTCGCGGGCCCACGCCGGCCGGAAGCGGCTTGCGCATGCGCGGGTGAGAGATGTCTTCCTGCGCGCGGCGTAACACGGCTCACGGGCACTGTACTTCCGCGGTCTGATAGAGTTCCAAAAAAATTGCTGGATATCCGGGACTTTTGGGCGCGTTCAATTCGCTTATATTAGTTGAACTGACTATAAACTGTAGTCTTGTAAGGCTTTTTTTATTTATACGGATAAGCTCATACTTATTGCCTAAATAGCAGATTTCAATGCATATGGTACAGTTCCCGTTTTTGAAAGCAAACAGATCATAGTATGCATTTCCAGAAAACGGGACATGTTCTATTCGGTTTTTCCACGTAGATTGATGGAATTTTCTATAGTCGGATGCAACCTAAGAACAATCTTTTAGCTCCACCCACAAGCGCATTGCGCCCATCTGAAGTGCCTCCGCCGTCGAGAATGTAGTTCGCTAGCAACGTTGCTTTTTCTTCCTCCAGGAAACCTGTCTTAAACTACTACAATATTTATTTAATTCATTCAGGACATTTAAATAAGTTAGAATACGTTTTTGTCAACGAAATAGCTGTTTAGTAAAGAAAGAAAGTCATGTCCAATGTACCGTCTTCCCAATTAATTTTCTGTCCAAGATACTGTCTAACATACCGTCTAACATACCTCTCAGCAGTGCTAAGCCTCGCGCCCGCTTCGAAATTTTCGTTGGCGATAGCGTCGCTGGATTCTCACGTTGTCGCGCAAAAACTGCTGCAAACGCAAGCCGATACCATCAAGATTTCGTGGCGTAACCTCGGGCACGTAAAACACGGTGCAAAAAAGCAGAATAATTGTCACGAGAAACTATAGCATCGCGTTGCTAAGGCCAGCAGCCATGTTGAGTTTTTTTTTTTTTTCAAAAGGATCGCGATTGGTCCACAGAATCGTGACGTCATGAAAACAATTGGCTGGCGTTTCTCGGCGTAGGATTACATTTTCCTCTGAGAGGCATTTCCGGTTTTTTCTTAGCTTGCAACCGACTATAACAGTGTAGCGGGCTGTGGAGAGCATGGCGGGACGGCGAAAACGATCTACGAAAACTCCCTGATAACTTGGGACTCGGCTTTGCGTCTTCGCGTGACGAACCTTTCGGTCTAGTCCTATGTCGAACTCCCAATCCGCCACGACACATTTCATCCACAGCGCGTTCTATTCTTCATGTTTAGGGGCAGTATCCTGATGCCTTCATGCTGTCGTCACTGTTCCACAACTTTTAAGATCAACAAAAAAAAGACAACAACAAGAAACAAACAGAATTGAATATGGATGAGACGATCAACACTGTTACTGGCGGCGCCTGAGTCCAGACAGCGACTGCGTGGCCGCCGCCTCTGATCCGTCTTATCAAGGCGGCGTACGCGATGTGCGCGTGACCGGCTTGATTCCGTTGCCGCGCGGAAAGTTCGCCACCTGTGCCCCTCAGTCGGGCAACTGGGCTGGGGAGCCGCCCAGGGTGCAAACAACACTTATAAAAAACCTACAACGCCAATTCGGAAATAAGAAAAAAGCAAACAATAAATAAATAAAAACACAGCACACCTGTTCGGAAATAGAAAGCTCGAATTGGCAGCCTCTTGGTGTCACAAGTCATGTATGTACGTCATTCAACCGTTTTACAGGCGTAGGAAGAATGCCCAGAATGGGCTGCATCGTCTCCGATCTCGTCAGTCCGTACAGTTTTTGGTTGTTATTTTGCTCTCTCGAAGCGGGATCGCGGCATCTACTTTGGTTTTCCAGTACTGCAGCACTGCCAGAGGTGCTTGATCTGTTTATCCTCTTATGTCTGTCCTACAATTTGGCCGGGCGTCGCGGGGACGTAAATTGAGACGCAAATTGCTAACAGCGCCTCCTTCCGGTGCTTTCAATAAAAGGATGTATAGAAATAACGTGTTTCCTTTTAGCTGCATTAGCACGTTTCTTCTAAATCCCAGTAGCGAGTAACGTATTTGGGAATTTCTGGGGAGTGTAACAAGTAGCGGTAATTGCTTGCTTCTTTTCAGCAACGTGCACATGTTGGATTCCAACGATGTGCTAAGACGTAAGGATCCCAACACTCCGAAACCGTCCCACTCTTTTCTTAGTAACCGTTGAGGAGCAGTAGTCTTTTTGTTATTCTCTTCTACGATTGTTATTATTTTCTTTTTATTAACCACCACCGAAAAGAAAGACCGGGGAATTGGTGGCCGAATGGGCTAGCTAACATCAGCTCGAGGCAGGTGGAGCGAAAGTTCGAGCTGCAGAACCCGGGGATCCTGGGTTCTAACCCAAAACCTGCCCGTTTCGATCTGGATGAACATCGTACCGGCGTGCGGTCGTGTATCACTACTGCGTGGTGCACGTTAAAGACCCCTGCCTAGTGGCTGTACTGCACTGGCTAAATTTCCCACCTACAGTGAATAACAATGTTGCCATGTTCTGGCTGACTAACCTCCCATTGCATAAACAAGTAACAACTAGTTCAGGAAAATACAAGAAAAGTTAAAGCTTCTCAACGGTTAGAATCTCCACTAAAGAATGGCCTGTTCTGACCCTGCAACACAGATGTTTGTCACGTGTTTACGTAACTTGTGTACTGCACGCAGCTGACGTTTCATAGAATCTCGCTCATTCGGAGCGCATTCTGAAGGACTCATGTATACGTAGCCTTTTATATTGTCACGGGTGGTGACTAATAAACAAGAAATAAACAGGAATAAATAAACGTTTAATGTGGCGAACTTGTGCCAAAAATAAAAGGGTACAAAAGAAAGATAACAGAGCGTCGCGGGCGTCGAAGGCGGCGAAGCAGCACGATCAAACGCTGAGGCGAGACTGACTCGACAATGTAGCGAGCGGCGTCTTATCTAGAGTGAGTCACTGGCTGTGTTCCAAAATTTACTCGATCCGACTCCGGAGTAAAAGTTTCGTACCGTGGCGTTCCAAAACTTACTCGAGCTTACTCGATGACGTCAGAACTCGCGTTCCAGAAGCGGGTTGTTCACTCCGGAGTAATTACTCGCGCTACCCTCCTCGATCGGGGGGTAAAGTCGGATCAAATCGAGTAAATACGTCACGTGATCTGTTCGTCGTCTGCTTTCTGCGCCGACAGCCGTCAAAGCTCGCTTGCTCCGTTGGTTTTGGTGGCGGACGTTCGAAATGACAAAGAATTAGGTGCAGCATGTGTGGTTATTGCGATTTGCTGTTGTCAACGCAGGAATTGACTGCATTACATCCAGACCGTCCACCTTCCCCGGGAACGTGTACTTGTTATTATCTGAGTGCGAGCGTAAACAGGAGCTTCTCCGCATCCTCGTCCTCGGCGTTGGGGGATGCCGTAATCTCACGTTCAAGGCCGAAAATGTTTGAACTCGTTATATGATAATGTAATATTTTTGTTTCCTCCAGAGTGTGTGTAATGAGAGGATAACGTTTGTAAAGCAGTGAAGGCTTCGAAAATTTCACTGTAATCACATTCGCGTCAAAGCGAACGTGAGTTTCATATTCTGGAGAAAGCACCCTCGCGCTGGACCGCTACACCGTGTGGAATATATTTCTGCAAAACATAATCGGTGCAAATTAAAATGCGTGGAATATATGCGTTTAGGGTACCGTGACTAGAATTGCAGCGATCGCGCTGATTAATAAAAACACATTTTTTTTATGTCTAGCTGTAAGGAGTAAGTAATTTTGATCTCAATATACAGCTCAAAACGAAGGTGAGTAAAAGGAGCTGGTGGATCCACCTCAAAATACACCGCGTCGTCATTAACATTACCGTTCTTCGATTGCTTTCTCCATGATCAAAAGGATCGTCTGCTATTTTCTGCCATCGCTGCTGCGTTTTCTTTTTGCCGTCGCCCAAGACGAAGCCAATCCGCGTAGTATCCAGGTGATTATCCTGGCCGTTCCAAAATCGAGTCGCGGATCGTTTACTCGCGATGTCACGTGGTATTACCCGCTGACGTAGGAGGCAGGTTACTCGGGTAAGATTTGGAACATAGCCACTATCTCGAAGATTCGGCGGAGAAGGTTCGAGCGTAGCGCGCTCGGGGCGAGAATGAACACACACTTTCTAGAACAACATAAGCAGGGATAAACGACAGAAGTTATGTACGGAGCAAGAATAAACAAGAAAGTTCTAGAAGTCCGTGACCCTGCGCGCGGCATTATCCCCCCCTTTAAAAGCGCATCGTCCCGATGCAGCACAAAACAAAAAAAAAAAAAAAAACAAAAAAAAACAAAACGACAGCAGAATCGCGAGCCGCAGTTCACAGTTCACAGTTCAGAGTTCAGAGTTCAGAGTTCAGAGTTCAGAGTTCACAGTTCACTCGTCGACAAGAGTAAAAAGTTCTATCGTTCGTAATACGGCTTCAGCCGGACGACGTGCACCACCTCGGGTCGCGGCTGACGTCTTGCAGATGGGCGCGTTCCGTCGGGTAGAACTTCGTAGTTCAGATCGCCGAGGCGCCGGATGATCTTGTAGGGTCCGAAATAGCGTTTCAGAAGTTTTTCGCTGAGACCGCGACGACGTATTGGTGTCCAGACCCATACCCGGTCTCCGGGTTGAAAGTGGACGTCCCGGCGACGAAGGTTATACCGGCGTGCGTCGACTCGCTGTTGGTCTTGAATCTTGACTCTTGCCAGTTGACGAGCTTCCTCCGCGCGCTGGGAGATGAGTTGAGCGTCGTCGTTGACATCACCGGTTGGCACGTGAGGCAGCATGGCGTCGAGCGTCGTGGTAACCGTTCGGCCGTGTACCAGTTGGAACGGTGTCATTCCCGTGGTTTCTTGAACCGCTGTGTTGTACGCAAACGTGACGTACGGCAGCACCTCGTCCCATGTCTTGTGCTCTACGTCGACGTACATGGAAATCATGTCGGCGATGGTTTTGTTGAGTCTTTCCGTCAGCCCGTTGGTCTGCGGGTGGTACGCCGTGGTGCGACGATGGCTGGTGTGGCTGAGACGAAGGACTTCTTGCGTCAGCTGGGCCATGAAGGATGACCCGCGATCTGTAATCAGTACTTCAGGTGCGCCGTGTCGAAGGAGAATGGACTCGACGAAAAATTTGGCGACTTCCACGGCTGTTCCCGATGGCAGGGCTTTCGTCTCGGCGTATCGTGTAAGATAATCGGTGGCGACGATTATCCAGCGGTTCCCCATCGTCGACGGTGGAAAAGGACCCAGCAAATCCATTCCAATTTGCTGGAAGGGCTTGGTTGGCGGGGTAATCGGCTGGAGGAGACCTGCTGGCTTTGACGGCGGTTTCTTGCGTCGCTGGCACTCATGGCACGATCGTGTGTAGAGATGGACGGTCTTCGGAAGCTTTGGCCAGTAGTACTTGTCACGAATCCGGGCAAGGGTCCTGCTGTAGCCGAGATGTCCGGCTGTTGGGTCGTCGTGGCACGCTTGAAAAATTTCTTCTCGGAGGTTGGCGGGGACAACCAGTAGCCAAGGAGTTTCGCTGGTTCCGAAATTCTTTCTGAAGAGCACGCCTCCCCGTAGGACAAAGCTCGGTAGGTCCCGAGAAAAGACCCGTGGGACAGAGCTTCCTCGACCTTCGAGGTGGTCGATCACGGAGCTAAGTTCTGCGTCGTCGCGTTGCAGTGCCCTCATGTCGGTAGCGTTAACTGCGCCTAGAAAAGAGGAGTCGTCATCGTCGTCGGCGCCGGAGATTGGAGGTTCGACTGGAGCCCTAGACAAACAGTCAGCGTCATTATGCTTGCGGCCGGACTTATGCACAACGGTTACGTCGAATTCCTGCAGTCGAAGGCTCCAGCGGGCGAGGCGTCCGGACGGATCCTTGAGGTTTGCGAGCCAGCAGAGGGCGTGGTGGTCTGTGACCACGCGAAACGGGATCCCATACAAGTACGGGCGGAACTTGGTTATCGCCCAGACAACAGCAAGACATTCTTTGTCGGTCGTTGAATAATTTTGTTCTGCCTTAGACAGCGCCCGGCTTGCGTAAGCGATTACTCTCTCTGCCCCTTCTTGTCGCTGAACGAGTACCGCACCGAGACCGGTATTGCTGGCGTCCGTGTGGATTTCAGTCTCCGCCGACTGGTCAAAATGTCCGAGGATAGGGGGCGACTGGAGCCTTCGCTTGAGTTCGCCGAACGCTTGCTCTTGCTCCTCTCCCCACTGGAACTGCACGTCGTCTTTCGTCAGATGCGTCAGCGGTGCAGAAATTTGTGCAAAGTCACGAACGAAACGTCTGTAATAGGCGCACAGCCCAAGAAATCTTCGAACGGTCTTCTTGTCTGATGGCTTCGGGAACTCGGCGACAGCGGACGTTTTTGCGGGATCAGGGCTTACACCCTGCGCACTCACGACGTGGCCCAAGAATTTCAGCTCACCATAGGCGAACCGACACTTGGAAGGCTTGAGGGTCAGCCCAGCAGCCTTGAAGGCCTGTAGCACGGCTCGCAGTCGTCTCAGATGCTCGTCAAATTCGCTTGCGAACACCACAACATCGTCGAGGTAGACGAGACAGCTTTGCCATTTCAAGCCGGCAAGGACGGTGTCCATAACGCGCTGGAAGGTTGCCGGCGCTGTGCACAGCCCGAACGGCATTACTTTAAACTCATACAGTCCATCCGGCGTGACGAAGGCTGTCTTCTCACGATCTCGTTCGTCGACCTCAATCTGCCAGTACCCGCTCTTTAAGTCCATCGACGAAAAGTATCGGGCGTGGCGCAGCCGGTCCAGGGTGCCGTCGATCCGTGGCAGCGGGTAGACGTCCTTTTTTGTTACGGCGTTCAGTCGGCGATAGTCCACGCAGAACCGAAGAGTCCCGTCTTTCTTTTTCACCAGGACTACCGGTGAAGCCCACGGACTGCTTGAGGGCTGGACAATGTCGTCGTTGAGCATTTCTTGTACCTGCTGCTGGATGGCTTCCCTTTCTTTCACGGAGACCCTGTACGGCGGCCGATGCACAGGGAGTGCGTCGTCATCAGTAATTATCCGATGTTTCGCAACCGTCGTTTGGCGCACCTTCGACGACGCGGAGAAGCACTCACTGAACTCGGCGAGAAGGTCACGAAGTTGTCGTCGTTGTGGGGCTGGGAGGGACGGGTCGATGTCGAGCTCTGAGGACGTGATTGTCTTGTTCTGCGTCGGAGAGGCGTCTCCTGAGATCACGGCGATCGCGGCTGAGTCTTGAATTTCCTCGACGTAGCCCACGGCTGTACCCTTCGTAAGGTGCTGCGACTCTTGCCGGAAGTTGGTGACAAGGGCTACGGTACGCCCGTCCTGGAGCTCTGTTACGCCTCTTGCAATGCCAATCCCTCGTCCGAGGAGAAGTTGGACGCTTCCTTCCAGCAGTGCTACACCGCAGGTGGCTCCTTCGGTCCCGACGGGCACAAAGACACTCGACAGCGGCGGCAGGTTTACGTGGCTGACGAGGACTCGCGCTGCAGCTAACGTAGGTTTGGGATTTTCCACCGATGGCACAGGCTTCCGAAGCGTCAGCTTGTTCTCCGCAAGGTCGATGATGGCGCCGTATTCACACAGGAAGTCCATTCCGAGAATGACGTCCCTCGAGCAGTCTTGCAGAACGACGAACTTCACAGGGCATGTTTCGCCGTGAATCTCGACGCGAGCGGTGCATCTCCCGACTGGTGTAATCAGGTGTCCTCCGGCGGTTCTTATTTGTGGTCCATCCCACGGCGTCATGACTTTTCGAAGGCGGCGGGAGAGCCTCCCACTCAAGACTGAGTAGTCTGCTCCGGTGTCCACGAGTGCCGATTCGTCGAGGCCGTCGATCACAACGTTCAGGTTGTTGGACACCGATGCAGGAGCGTCGTTGTGATGCGTGGCGTCGGGAGAGTGGGAGCGCTCCGTCGTTCTTGGAGGCTCTTTACATCGGTCGTCTTCGGCAACTCCACCTCCAGGGGTTGCCGCGCCTAGTTTCCCCGGCGAGGAGCGAGGGGTGATAGGCTTTCACGTCGGGGTCGGTGCATCGGCGAAGCCGGACGTCGTGGCGATGGCGACCGGAACTCTCGGCGGGAGGCAGGCTCGGGGGACTGAGGTCGTCGAAGGTACTCGTCGATCTCCCGAGGGCGTTCACCGTAACGGGGGCGTGGGTCATTTGGGTGGAACCCCCGCAGTCCGAGTCGCCGGTATGGGCATTGGCGGTAGGTGTGGTTCGCTTCCCCGCAGTGGAAACACAAAGGACGTCGGTCGGGTGTTCGCCACACGTCGGTCTTCCGAGGTGCGCGGGGCTCTTGGCCGGCGTACTGAGCCTGGTCGTCGCGGCGGCGGTCGTGCTGCAGCGCAGGAGAACGACGTCGGGGCGGCGCAACATAGGCTGGAGGAGGAGGCGGTGGCCGTCGGGCCACTGCGGCGTAGGTCAGGGCGGGCTCTTCGGGTGGTGCTACGCTGGCAGGAGCCTCCGGTTGAATTGCCCGCTGGACTTCTTCGCGCACCACTTCGGCTATCGACAGCTCAGCCGGCTGGTTGGCAGCAGGCAGCAGTTTCCGGAGCTCCTCCCGGACGATGTCGCGGACAATTGCACGAATATTGTCAGCACGGGCGCCGCCTTCGTCGAATCGGGAAGGTGTCAGCGTCGACGCAACAGGCGTGCCGGCGAGTCGGTTGTAGTGGCTGGCTCGGATTGACAGGGCACGCTCGATGTTGGTTGCCTCGGTAACGAATTCCCCGACAGTTGTTGGTGGGTTGCGAACAAGGCCGCCGAAGATGTCACTCCTCACTCCTCTCATCAGCACGCGCAGCTTCTTCTCCTCGGTGGACTGAGGGTCGGCGCGGTTGCTCAGGCGGAGGACGTCTTCAACGAAGCTGGTGACCGTTTCGTTGGGCCCTTGGGTTCGTACTTGCAGAAGGTCTTCCGCTCGCTGTCGTCGTGTCTGGTTCGTAAATGTGTCTTTCAGGCCGGCGATGCAGGTGTCCCACGACGTAAGCGACGCCTCGTGGTTCTCGAGCCACTGCCTCGCGGTACCCTCCAAAGAGAAGTAGAGGTTTTGGAGGCGCTGCTCAGTGGTCCATCCATTATGGCGTGCTACACGTTCGTAGTGCTGCAGCCAGTCTTCTACATCCTCATAAATTTCACCGTGGAACGGCGTCGGCACACGGGGAACCACAGGCAGGAAGACGTAGGACGGTGCTGCTTGGGGGATTTCCGTCGGCTGCGCCGTGGAGTCCATTGTCGGCTTGGGTGGCTTCTTGGCGTTGTCCGGCAGTGGACCAAACTCTGGTGGTTGTCCTCGGAGACGCTGGCTTGCCCGGGGCCCTGTCTCTTCTTCAAAAGGTCGTCTTGGAGTGGGGCTTGCCGAACGGGTCCTCGGAGGGGTACGGCGAAGAGGCATAAGGTGTTACCCCGCACCTCCACCAAAAATGTCACGGGTGGTGACTAATAAACAAGAAATAAACAGGAATAAATAAACGTTTAATGTGGCGAACTTGTGCCAAAAATAAAAGGGTACAAAAGAAAGATAACAACAGAGCGTCGCGGGCGTCGAAGGCGGCGAAGCAGCACGATCAAACGCTGAGGCGAGACTGACTCGACAATGTAGCGAGCGGCGTCTTATCTAGAGTGAGTCACTATCTCGAAGATTCGGCGGAGAAGGTTCGAGCGTAGCGCGCTCGGGGCGAGAATGAACACACACTTTCTAGAACAACATAAGCAGGGATAAACGACAGAAGTTATGTACGGAGCAAGAATAAACAAGAAAGTTCTAGAAGTCCGTGACCCTGCGCGCGGCAATATTATCAGACTAAGATAAAATAAAGCGCCATCGTCATCTTTATTGCTCAATGGATAGCATAATAATAAAGCCGATTTCGGTTCACCCTTTCACGTACTCGACCGAAACCGAAGTTTTAACTGTAGACTGTCCACGCTCTGACGCACTCTCGTTGTAATTGTGTTGTGTGTAGGTTCAGTCAGCGGGAAGTTATTTTCAGCCCCAGTGTGCGTCCAGTGTTCCTTCCCCAGATAAGAAAGGCGGCCAGTGCAGTAAGACAGCCTAATGTCCTTAACGTGCATCACGCAGTAGTGATACTTGACCTCACGCCAGCCCCATGCTCATCCAGGTCGAAACCCATGAGTTTTGAAGCGCGAGCTTACGCTCCACGCCCTCTGAGCTACACTCTCAAGAAAAAAGGGTGTCAAAAGGTGTATTCTTACACCCTTTGTCCCATATAATACACCCCCAAACTTCAGTTAGACATACAGCGCCCTACAGTCGAACAGAGGGCCCGAAATTCTAAGGGGGGTTGATAGCCGTGTGGTGCAACTTATTAAAATAGCTAATGTACGTTTTACTGAACACGAAAAAAATAATTCGGGTTACCTCCATCATCGTCGACTGAGGGTGGGACGGGACAGGGGGTAATCCCATTCTCCCCCATCTCGCCCGAAAGCAAAACTGCTGGGCCGATTTCAATAAAGTTTATTCTCTCTCTCTCTCTCTCTCCCTTTCCTTTGCCCTACTGTAAAAACTCGGTTTTTTCTTTATGTGGTCTTTGATACGTACTTTAGCTATTTAAAATGTTGTACCACACGGCTATCAAGCCCCTCGTAAAGTTTCGGGTCCAATGTTCGACTGTAGGGCACTGTACGTCGAATTGAAATTCTGAGGTGTATTATATGGGACAAAGGATGTAAAGAGTACACCTTTTGACACCCTTTTTCTTGAGAGTGTATGGTGCGCTAACACTCGGCCACCTGCCCCCCCCCCCCCCCCTCCCCCCCCCCCCCTTCTGTAAAAGGGTCTATACAGGACTGCTATGTCGAAATGCTCCTAGTTCTCGGAGCACGTGGGACGAAAACCGCAGTAAACCGTCACGAAAGGCAGTCGTACGCCCGCCATAATTAGCAGGCTTTTCTGCCTCTGAACTTGGCGGCGCGTTATGCTAAATTTAGCAAGCGGTATTGTCGTGGCAATATGACGTCACGTTGCACGCCACATGCACCTTTTCGTCACATGCCGTCACGGTGTCACATGACAATCCCCAAACACTCTGCACATCGTATGCCTTTATTGTGTCCGCGGACTGGGGTCAAGAAGATGCACGAATTGTTTTCAGAGGAGCTGGACTGCCCAAACCTGGGGACGCTGAAGCACGGCTACATCGAACACGACGGCTGTTGCGCTCCCGGCGACGTGGTGGAGTTCTTCTGTGACGAAGACTTCGAGCTGGAGGGCGCCGCTAGTGCCACCTGCCAGTACAACGGGTTCTGGAGTGAGCCGAAGCCCACCTGCAGGAGTGAGTGCATTATGGCCCTGTGGTCCACAACCTGCGGTCAAAGACGCCTTCACACTGCTTATACATCATTCCAAAGACACGGTCCGCAGACACGATGAGAAAATTATCTCTGGACACCCGTCACGCATGATCTATAACAGAGAGAGAGAGAAAGAAATCGCTGTTTAGTAAACATTGAGGTCAACCAGCGCCCGTTGCTGGTTCGATCTCAAGTTCGAAGCTCGCATGATTCGTAATACTGGCTGTTTCCGCGAAGACTTTAAAAAAATTATTAAAAATAGGGTAAGTAAAAAAAAAAAAAACACACACACAAAAAAAAAATTTAGTTTGGGGAACGAATTGCCAGTCACGGCGGATGTCAGAGATTGCGAAAACAGACGCACATACTAATGAGCAATGAAAATAACTAAGGTTTACTAAGAAACGTATTAATTAGTGAAGATAAACATATGGTTCGAATTAGAAACCCGATGAGCATCACCGAAAACCACTCAATCAAGTCATTTTAGAAAGATACTTGCATAAGAATGCAGAGTTCTGCCGCGTTCCGATAGAAAAAAAAAAAGCTTAGTTAGGACGTGTTTCTGGGTTTCGGTTTCCTATCGGAGCGCGTCTTTGCGTCAGCCGTCCTGCCCCCCGGTGGCCGAGGCGCGCAACGAACGTAAGCCATACTTCTTCCAGAGCCTGATTCCTCCTATCCTACGAGAGGGCCGAGGCGGCCGATTCGCTGCTCCGCCAAGTGGAGGCAAGACCGCTGACGCAAATAAGCGCTTCGATAAACCATCGGAAAAAAAAAAAGAAAAAAAAAAGATCAAAATAAGCGGTTTTTTTTTTCTCGTTTTTTTAACGCCTTATAATGCTGTATTTGTCCTATGTCACCCTTAAATAATTCGGTTCACTTGTTTCCGATGACGCTCAGAAAGCCTCGAATTTTAACGCATGATCAAGTTCTAATAATTCAAAAATATAATTGGCGAATTTTAGTGAATTATTCAGCTGACGAGTTCGTTTTTGCAGTGTCTGATGTCCGTTGTGGCTGGCACTTTGTTTCCAGACAGAGCGTCCCATTTCTGTTCTATTTCTTGCGTTCCAGAGAAACGGGTTGCGCGAACATTGGTTGCCATAGCAGCCGACTCATCGCAAGCAGCCACAAAGCCTAGTCCAGACATCTGCGCTTGAGTGGTATCGCTCACGCACACATGCGCCTGAACGCGTTTTAGCGCGGAACTGCGGCAGGAAGGGGTTGCATGCGCCACCGAGTGCGACTTAACTCAACCCATCCCCAACTTTCTTGGACAGCCAACCCTCGGCGACTGCACAAAAATGAGAATATCTACTGAACAACGACAAACATAGCAATGTTCCCCAGGAATATTTTAGACGATAGTCATAAGATATCAATAAACAGGAATTAAACTTTTGGACGCGTAGAGGTTTTATTCCACAACTCTACAAATTTTTTTTTTTTTTTTATTGTTTGGGTTAGATTCCCAGGATTGTAAATTTCTGCTTTTCTTGAAAAGAAGATAGCAATAATCCGGAGGGCTGTAACTACCTGGGTATCATATGGAACGCAAATCGACTAGAATGGTGATGCTTTCTCGAAAAGCTTTTATTCCGCAGAATGTCCCAGAAAGTTGGCCATGTTTCCACCGCGACGCCTTCCATTAGATCAATCAGAAACCGAGGAAAGAATGGGAGGTTCACGTGATTACCGGCGCCCGTCAGCGACGCGCGTCCGGTTCCTTATTCTTGCTTTTGCTTGTTTGGAAAGAAAGGGGGGGGGGGGGGGTTCACGGGACCAGCAGAATTTTTTCAAGGTAGCGATGGTTCAAGCTGGACAGAAACCGCGGAAGCCAGCGGAATTGTCGCAAGATCTGCCACTTTGACTCACATCGACGCGCGCCACGGTGCCGTGGAGTTTGCTCACTATTGGTGAGCCGGAAGCGACAATAGAGCGTTCCTATTGGCTTTTGACGTGCGATTGACTTCGTGTCAACGCAAGAGAGTGTGCAAGCATGGCGCAAACGCTCTGCGCAATGCTCCGCGTCCGCCTGCTGCAACTGAACGCATCGCGCCTTTCCACTGAGACGCGTCGAGCGGACCTTGTTGACGTTGGAAGTTGGAACCATATTTTCGTAAGTCATCGTGACAAAGCTGGTCACTCTCAAGCGTTGCATAGAAATATCCGCAATGAAAAGTTGCTTGAGTAAGGATGGTGCCTAGCGCCACACATTTCATACCTGCGAAGTGGCTCTGAGGTCATCTCACATAGATACAGCGAGGGTTGAACGGTCTGCCGGGGCTTCAAACATGTTAGAAAAAACGTATAAATCCTGGCATGTGTGGGGGATCGGTGGCCGAGTGGGCTAGCGCACACCAGCTCGGAGCACGTGTAGCTAAAGACTGAATTCCGGAAAGGGTCTACCCACCCCTATCCGTTTCGATCTGGATGAGCCACGGCCGGACTGGAAGCGCGCGCTCTCTTTCTCTTCTTACGGCCTTTGCAATCGCCCGGGAGTCAATGGCATTTTTTCTCCGTATGTAGTTCACTTGCTTGCCACCACGGGCGCAACCACCTCGCCCCACTTCACCCCATTCGGAGAGTCCCTTCGAGCTGCTTTGCGCTGGTGTTGGAGCTTCGTAGGTTGTTGTTTTGGCAACGGTTCTTCAGAATACTTTTGATTAACCACGCAAAGCAAGTCACGGACAGAAACGAAAAATCTGCTGGATATGTGCACAAGCCCTCGAGGGAGCACTTCAGGCTGTCATATGCACTGTGCGAAAATTGTACAAACTACTACACCCTCGTCTAGAGCAGCTGACCGACTTCATGTGTGGCCTATGAAATGATGATGCAGACGACGGCAATACATAAATTGGCCTGGTTACATTTCACGAGAGTGTACGAATTATTTATCATTTAAAGTTTCTCCACGTAGAAGGGTCCGTCTCCGCCTGTTCTTGAGCTGCAACAGAAGTCCTGGAGGTAAAGACGAGTATAGTTTTTCCGCAATTGCATTCGCTGTCTCTACTTACTACTTTTTACACCCGAATCTCTCGGAGATGTGCGTCAAATATTCACCGTTTTGGGCTCGCCAGAAGCGCATTAGATAGTGGCTGAAGGTCTAAACGTAAGCATCAGATGTCAAAGGCTATAAAAATCTCGGCCGCAAGTTGCGACAGCGCTGAGATACACTGTCAGACGCTTTCTGTGCAAACGACAAAGGGTAGCCCAGGGGTGAGGTGACAGCGCCCCCCGCGAATTGCGGCGGGAGGTGGCGATTGCCCCAATTGCAAAGGCCGTAAGAAGAGAAAGAGTGCGCGCGCTTCCGGTCCGGCCGTGGATGAGCATCCAGATGGCATGCGGTTGTGTATGACTACTGTGTGGTGCACGTTAAAGATCCCAGGCTAGCGGTTGTACCGCACTGGCTAAATTGCTCATGTACAGCTGAGACACCAGACGCCCACTGAGGCAGACTAACTTCCGGCTGTATAAACATACACAGAACAATTTGTTTGCTGGCATGGGTTATTCATGCGATGTTCACACGGGAAAGACATCGCGGGGGATTTCTCCACGGGGCGCGCATCACGCGAAGAAAACGCTGCGCGCTTTCGCGATGTGGCGCTGTGAGGTCAGCTCCGTGGCGGAGGGATGGAGGGATGCTCAACCCTTACAACCGATCACGGATTGGGCCAAGAATGACCGTTTCAACTCTATGTTTCAACGTGTGCCCCCGTAATGTCTCCGTGGCGTCGTAAGCGTTGCCCTCACCGCAATTTCCGTCCCCATGATTTTAACTTGCCACAGAAATGAAGCTATTTACGATTTATAAATGTAACTTGGGGAACATTTCAGACCGCCATGAAACACGCTAACGTGACTTGACAGCACTCAAAATTTCGCCAACTGCAAGAACAGCATTTTTTCTCTCTAGACAACTCAAGAAACCGCGAAATTTAGAGGCAAAACCGCTAAATTGGCAACGCTGATAACGCCGATTGACAAATCATGGCGTGGGAACATTTTAAGTGTGGTACATAGAACGTGTTTCTGACTGGTGTGTTTACCGCGTCTAAGAAACTGGTCCCTTGATTTCTACCTGACGACTTCACAGACGTGTCATGCTGTCGCCCACAGCACTCCTGGCGGTGTGAGCGCAGCCGTGGTAGATCTGCAAGACGCCTGTTCACTGCAGGTCGCTTTCCAGCTTGGCAGACTACGGAAGCTTCGGCAACCAGGAGTTGGGACGCTGCTACGACAGCGACGCTCGCGTTTGTCTTTGTTTTTTGGGGAACTTCTACGACCAGCCACTAGGATTGCGACATCCGGGAGCATAACAGTCAGGCTCTTCTGACGTCATTCATTGCCAATTGGGGACCACTTTGGATACTTGGGCAGAATGGGACGCTAAGCTCATCAGTTGGAGACGCGTTCAAGGCAGTGTGGTTATGAGCAACGCCCTGCGTTTCTGAAGCAGTCAGCGCGAGCAGGGGTGATTTCACGTGATTACTTATGTTTCGAAATCTGCTCAGATGCAGTGTCTTCCAGCTTGCTCGAGTAGTCGGGAATGTATAATACTTTTAAAATGATACCCAAATTGTTGCTGTCGACGCGCAGATTCTCGACGAAATTCGCTAACACCTAGAGCAGGGGTTCCTACTCAGTGAAGGTTGGGTACTCCAACGTCGCAACGATCCGCCTACGGTTGTGTTCGGAGGGCCAATCTGTTTTCTCGGGCATCGGCTGCTACGGATGTAGCCAACACTGCTCCCCTCGATCGCAGCAAACAGCCGCGTACTGATGTCCTCGAAGAGCCCATCTTTCCTCCCGAGTGTCCGCGCCGCGTCATCGGAAATTGGAAGCGTGCGAGAAGACCGTTTTCCTTTTCCGTAAAAGGAAACGTAAACCTAACGAGCGAACGAACGGAACGAAAGAGCACGGTGGGAACCGCGCCGCGGTGTCTCGAACCCAGTCCAGTTCAAACCCTGACCGACCAAACGAAAGACGGCCGCATGCAGCTGCAGGGAAATACATTCTAACGCATTTAATAACAAAAAGAGGATCGGCTGGTGGTTCATTTCCATACATAGCGCGAGCCGGCGTGTGAGTGAAGCGCACCGAGTGCGCTTCACTCACACGGGGATAGATGGCGCCCAAGTATGGGATCCCTTCCAAACCGACCGTTCCGGTTGTTTCTCCCAGCGGTGGTCCCACATTTCCTCGCTCACCGCTTCTTGTTGTACCCACGGTGGAAGAAACACATTTAGGTGCACGATGACTCTCTGTCCGACGCGGCGGCCACATTATGTTCCGCCAGTGGCGTCACACCTTGTGACGCCACTGGCGGAAGTTACAGAGTGCTGCAGCGCCTCTTTGGCGGCACCGATCTCTCTCGTAGTAGGATGGATTATGGATCGGGAGCCCTTCGGTAGCACCACCGGCGGCCAGTGCTTGACAGCAGGCAATGCACGCAAATCTATGGGATAAACGAACAAAAGTTGGAATATTGTAGCTGAACGCGTTGTTCAGAGAGTATTTTATGGCGTATTGCGATCATTATACCGGCTGTTTGGATATCCAGTCGGCATTTCTCCGGCGTTCGAACGCAGATTAATAAAAATAAAATGTGCCGGAGCACCACCGACTGTGCTGACGTCGCTTGCTTTAGTTCTGATTAAAAGGCAAGTTCAACAAATGAACGACACGCTCCGAGTTTTAGTTCGTCACAGAAGCCCTCTCTGCAGTTTAAAGCAACGGCTTGTACCAGACGTACTCTGTACAACCGTTTAAAACCGTACGCATGCCCCCAGTAAAGTCCTATTAACTTTTTGTCTGCTAAGCTCTGATGACTTCGAGATCACAAACGACTCCAAATTGATTCTCGACAACCCTTGTTTCATTGAACCGCGTCACAGTGTACGCCAAACAAAGTCGCAATCGGCCTCCAACCACAAACTATTTAAAATATTGGCAATATATTCTAACGCTTTTAATATATTCTCTCAGAATATTAACTATCATTCTCGAAAAACAGGATAAAAGTTTCCTCGTCCAGAACAACCTATAAAAATTGCAGTTTTCCCCGTTTCTCCCATGGATGCATTGGCTGGTGTCAAGTGATGGCTGCCAGTGGTGCAGCTCGACCACAGCGTGACAAGCCTCGAACTGCGATCTAGCCTACTTAATAGAGAACAGTGTTTCGTGGTCACGTCTTGCGTAAAGCGCTGAATGGACTTTATAATGTTACAAAGTACCGCCAAGCTGGTGCATGCCGGGGTGCACTTGAGCTAAAAATGGCGGATCGTCGCCGCCATTCTAGTTTTGTCGCGGCGGCGCGGCGCCGGCTCTTACCGTAGGCCAATAGGAGCGTGCTCGCAAACGGCGGCCCGTCACTGCAGCCACAGCAGGCCAATAGGAGCGTGAGCGTCTGGATGTGGGATATGCCATGAGCCAAAAATGGCGACGCGTAGCCAAGATCCAACAGAAGCTCCCGCGGCACGATCGAACCTGGATCAAAAGATGACGGTATACTTGAATAAGTCAGGATATCCGGCGCTTTAGTCTTGCGGACGCTAGAGCGTCCCCTCACCAAGAGAAACAGGCCTATAGGGAAAGTGGCAGACGCTGCTTATCAACACGCTGAGACGCGGCTTAGTTTAAGTATTGTGCCTGGAACGCGTTCCGACTAGTGTGCTTACTGAGTCCAAAAAAAAGCGGTCCCTCGATTTCCGCCATGGTGACGTCAACAAGTATCATGCTGTCTCCGGCCGCGATACTTTCGGCGTCACAACATTGGTGGTGGCTGGGGCAGACGCCTGGGGCGGCTTGCTATAGAACCGCATTTCAACTGAGACTGCGTGAAAGAAAGTACTGCAAAAACTGTTCCGGGGGGGGGGGGGGTATTAGCGTCTTGGAAACGCGGTTTGAGTCCCACTCAGCTCGTGCGCTGGCTTTGGTAGTGCACTGCCATAGCCTCCTTTATACTGACAAAGCCTGGCAGATGGCCACTAGAAGCGGTCACCAAAATGGAAAAGGTGGAGCGGCAGACAACGGATGAGAGGAGAGCCACGTGACTGGCGCCCCGCTGCGGCGAGACGCCGAAACACACTTCTCTAAGCGAACAAGTGTGTTTCAGGTCCTCGCCGCCTCGAAAGCTGTGCGCTGACGTCCAGGTTTCCCGAGAAATGGCTCTTTGATGCTCTGTGCTACCAGATCCTCGCGCTCCAAATCTGCGACCGAGCACTCTACGGTCCCGTCGTCAAACTGCCAGGCTTTGGGAGTATAGAGGAGGCTATAGCACTGCCAAAGCCAGCGCATGATGTGGCTTTGGCAGTGACTGGATGAAAGAAATCATGCTTTCTTTCTCACTGCTGTCTCTAGCGAGCCGTTCCTGTTCAGCTGCAGGTCGCACTTCAGCTTGTCAGTCCACGAAAGCTTCGGCCGCTAAGTTTCGTGACGCTGTGACGGGGGCGACACACACGTTCGCTCGTGCTGTTCGCCGGTATTTCCACGACCAACCGCTACGAACGCGACATTAGACAGCATGACAGTCAGGCTTTTGAGATAACATTTGCTGCCACTTGGGAACCATTTTCGATACCTGGGAAGAAAGGGACGCTAAACTTGACAGTCGGAGACTCGTTCCAGCCACTGTACCGGAAGTGAAATGGCGTTTCGTAAAAACGCCGTACATACAAACGTCGATACGCTTAAAGCAAGTCACGGAGAAGCCCCGAATTTTATTTCAGATCCCTCTTATCAAACTCTCCTTTCACGACCGCAAATGCAAAAAAAGAAAAAAAAAAAAAGAAAAGAAGAAGAACAGTCAACGCGCGGGGTGGACGGAGTAATAAAAAAATGTCAGGTGTCTCCCACGGAATCATAGCGTCCAATGTGACAAAACCACTGACCCTCCATGGTCGGAAGGCCGCTTTCCTGCACCTTAAGTGAGCCAATGGCTGTCATATACAGGGAAGGCTCGGCGAATTGAGGTGCTGCAAATATGCCAAGACCTAACAAAATCAGTCTGCGTCGGGGCACTGAGCACGGCGTTTCACCGTGCTCAACGTCACTGCGCAGACCGTCTTTTTAGGTCTAAACATATTTGCAGCGATTGGTTCTCCGAAGTGCTTTGTGGCAGAGTAGGCGCCCCAGAGTTGTTAGATTGACTGGTACGATCCAAATTTGAAACAGGAGAAGCGGCTATGGGCAACGACAACTGAAGGAACGCTGGTTGTGGCGATGACGTTACAGGCCGATCTACAACCTCGGTTTTCTGCAAAGAAGATGATCCTCTTGGTTCTCGTCTTTCCTAAGCTGCGAAAAAAACCAAGTTGGGGCAAGGTTAAAAAAAAAAAAAGAGTGGATATAGGAAAGCAGCAGCGGCGAAAAGTGGAAAGAGCGAAGTGTAGGTCGGTCTTTAAGATTGCTCTGAAAAAACAAAATCGTTAATACTACTATTTATACGCTTGACCAAACTTGCATGAACTATAGACGTGTGCAGGTACGGCCCCTGGGCGCCGCCATCTTGCTGGTGTTGTGGGTAGATCGTGTGACAGCCAAGCATTGCTGAGGCGTACCCAGGGTCTGCAGACCGGCGCCCAAACAAAGCGGTTTCCATCCACGGTTGCCAGACTAGCTTTTGAAGTGCGACTGCTTGCAAACGTCTATATATATCAGTTTCTCGTTTTGCCTTCATGACCTTGAAGAATTATGGTTTTACGAATATATTTGAATGGATTAAAGTCTTTGGGAAGGTTGCCTTGCTGCTTGCCGAACCTAGAGGAATGATGCAAAGCAAGGTTTTTGAAAAACAAGTGGCTACATTTAATATTGGAAGGACGGGACGATTAGGTGCACACCGAAAAGTTCGAAGTGCGGCTGTCCATGACCGGCCTCGACCCAGGAGACCTTTTAAGCACTTGTGACGTTCTTCTTCTACTTTCGGGGTTCGAGGCAACGCACCCGTTGTACGGCGCGCGCGTCGAGCCGTCGTTCGTCTCCCCGGCGCAGAGCGTGGTGGCGGGTTACGGCGGCGGCGACTGGATAGTGGCGCCCTAGGGGTGCCTCCCACAAGTTATACGTTTTCATTTTTATCTGAACACACGGTTTTCTAGACATGACACGTACGCGCCAGAAAACGATTACATAACTATTCTATCGTTCGTAAAGTCATAGTGTTTTTGGTAAGGGGTGTATTCAGTACAAAGTGTAACAGATGTGGCAGTCCTAAAGCCGAGGTCGCATTGCTAGTGCATCGAGAAAAAGACAGTCTGCAGACGCTGTCTGCGTGTTCCTTTCTTTGTACGACGCTTCTGTCACATTGGCCATCTCTCTGCAGATATGCTCGAAGCATGCACATGTGTCAAGCTTAGCAAACATGCTTCGAACATGGTTGAGGCTTGTCCGGAGGTAATTTGTCATCATGTCTGCAGCGAATACCGTGTTGTTCGCATGATGTATGAGCAGTTTAACCATTTAAGGCATCGAGGTAGGAAGCTTCAGGAGGCGACATGACGCCACCGGAGGTGAAGCCGGAACGGCTTCCGGTTCCGAGGGGCACGTTTCCAACGAGGACCATAAACGAACAAAACCAAAAGACTTTATTGGACGGGAAGAACACCCTCGGTCACTCATGGGGGCGTTCTCAACGACCGCGACGTTCCGGCTTCATTCGGGATTTTCTCGTTTGACTGGCTGGGGCCGGTAGTATGTCGCGTCCTCCTCTCCCTACGTCCGCGGTTTAAGTGCATCTGTTTGAGGGCAGCTTTCCTTTACTCAGGCATCTTCTGTCCGGATCCTGGGGTGTCTGCAAAAGGCAACAAGCTGGCAGTTCTGGCGAACGAAGTCTACGAGGGCCGCTGCTGTCCTCGGGAAACACTGATGCTCTTCGAATGCCATGAGGGCTACGATTTGATTGGAGAGCAAATCTTAAGGTGCGGCGCCGACTCCCTCTGGTCATCGCCGCGACCACTGTGCAAACGTGAGTTACGTTCTCAAGCTCTTTTCTGAACATAGTCACTTCGCAAAATGCTTTGCGATGACACCGCACTCGGTTTCGTCCGAAGTCAGAGCTCAGCCGAGGTTAGACCACACACGAACACATGGGTGCAGATAGCTCAGGAAACTGAGAGCGTGGCGGATCGCGAGCATCTTGTTACCGCTCCTACTCGCCAGTGTGATTACAACGTAAGCCAATAAGAACGCTGCAGATTGACTCACGAACCAAAAACAAGGCACGCCCTGCTCGTCTGAAGTTAACAGTGACTATCGGATTTACTCGAGTAATAGCCGCACTGTTTTGAAGAAACCTGTGGGTTCGCGTTTCCGCGGAGCACGCAGACTGCCAATCACCACGATCAACAGCATGATTACAGCTGTTTACAGGACAAAGATAACGTCTTCATGCAAAGATACCATCCGTGAAGATTCATTTGTATGGAGAATCGTGCTATGTTATTCGCTATTCGCTAATTCGCTTTGTTATTTATGCGCAACATAATGACTGGCTGTGTATGTGTTCCGTGGGAACGTAGACGCAAGGGCCTTGTTTATAAATAGTGCGGCTATCATTTCGAGTAAATACGGTATACACACAAACTAAAAGCGAATGTCGCAGTGTGCTCCGTGTGCCTGATTAAATTTGCTGGAGACGCTGCACGCAAAACGAACGACGATCGCTGTGATATTGCGCTTTTGACACTGTTTGATTGGCCCATCGGCACGTAACGTCGGTTACGCTTTGACTCAAGGGGAAACGAGATATTGGTGATGCGCTTTGGTTTGACGGCTTGTATAAAATTATTTAGGAACTATAATTATGCTGACAACTTAGAGAAAAAAAAAACCAGGGCGAGACCTATCACGATCACGTACACCTTGCTTCGCGCGATTCGTTTTTCAGTGTCCTTATCGGTCAATGCCGCATACCTATCCGGACGGCAAGTTCGTCTGCTTCTTTCGCAGGGGGTTGCTGTGACTTTAGAACGCCGCGCTCTGACTGGCTCTGACTGGAAGGATAGTGGGTAGACCTGAAAGCAGCTTTTTTTGAGGTCTACCCACCATCCTTCAATCAGAGCCAATCGCAGCTCAGCGCTCCGACGTCACCAGGACCCCCAACTAAAAAAGCAGACGAACTTGCGCACCGCATAGGCTACGAAGCGAGGAAAGTCGGGGCTCGCCATGCCCTGCGTTCCATAAACTGCCAGAGGCTGTAGCTGCGCATACAATAACGTCGTTACACAGTAGGAAGGTGGCGCCACTGTACAACAATTGTCGACAAAATGAACTCGCAAGAAAGCATCGTGGGTCAAGGTAGCGGATTTTTCCGGCCATGTGCTAATTGTGGTATGCAAGATTTGACGGGGCAAGTTTCCATACTCCCAGACAGTACCGTATTTGCTCGAGTAATAGTCGCACTTTTAATAAATAAGGCACGCGGGTCTGATTTGCCGCAATGTACGGGCCGCGGGGATAGCTAACCACCGCAATCGTCGAAAAAATGGGAGCGATTTATTTGCTATCTGCTCAGATCGCATTTTTACGGATTTTACGTTTAAGCAACGCATTTTTAGGGATACTGAAATTCAAAGAACCTGAAACTTACGGTGGAGAGAATAGAGAGGTGAAGACGTATTCCACCGGCAAGGAAGTATACGCTAGCGACGTGACGTCAGTATAGTTTCCCCGATGTCGCGCATGCGCAGTGATTAAAACAAATTTGATAAAAATGACGGTCCGCGTCATCGTTATCCTTTGCCGGCACCAGGAGGATGTCGGTGTTGAGGTCGGTAGCATGGTTCCTTGGATACGGAGAGTGTGGGACACCCTACCCTTTTTTACATAAAAAAAGCAAGTTGTGCGCATTGTTCATACACCGCACGAAGTAGTTCTTACGATATTTGGTTGTCGCAGAAAGTAGTAATTCTTTTGGAGTTTGAAACGTGTACGTCTTGACAGCATAGCATGGATCCAATCTAAAATGTACCTACATATATCGTAATTCTTCACGTAAAGGGGAAAAATTAGTAAGGGTCCGCGTGGAGCCGGACCTTTTTTTGCTACGGTTCTTGAGGTAAAGACGGTGATAGATGGAGCCAGAACGGAAGTTGTGCTTCCCGGGGTGGGGTGGTCCACCCCGTGCAGCTAACGGATGAGGAAGTGGTTAAGACGGTAGAGTTGGGATAGCATATGGGGATGACTGCGCTCGGGGACAGGCTCCGTATAGTGGAGGGTCATCAAGGTTCCCCGCGCCGGACGCCTGACAGGATGCGTAGCCGCGACGTTGTTCAACGCGGTGTTCAATGTGGCGTTGAAAAGGGTGATTGTTGGGGCCAGTATGAGAAGGGAAGAGTTACGATTACAAGGTGGTTGAGAGGAAGCTATAGTAAGCCTACTGACCTTTCCGCCTTGCCTGTGGATTACGTGGATTGCTCTCCATGGCTCGTTTACACGCTTCAATCATGGCCTTCTCTGGTGCTGGCTGTCTGGCAGAAGCATTGCAATACATTCTTTAACAATTTTCACCTGCACTCTTCTCTTCGATATAAGCTCACAAATGGTGCCAATACAAATGAACTTTTGGGAATGCAATACAAAAAAAAAAAAACTTTCATTTATTCGAAATTTGCCGATGCTGGGTCAAAACTGCGAATCAGCAAATTAGCTTCAAGTGGGGTATTTATTCAACGTGAGGAGCACTGTAGTGATTACGTGACTGCCCGCCGCCGTAATGTTGTGCATATCAAAGCCAGCAGTGTCGTAAATTGAAGTCCACATTCCATGGGTTCTACAGGGAGGGCAGTGCGCCTCTTTAGGATGGTCGGCCTCCAGCACGCCGTCCCTGCCTTCCGCCGTGCTTTGCCTGCGTGTGCATGCTCGAAGCTCACAAAGCTCCAGAGTGTAATGGAAGGTAGTAAGCTCGTGCTGAAAGGGGTATAACGGAAAGACCTCTCGGCTGTTCGAACCCTATCGATGGCTATTGCAGACACGGCCACGGACCTTGTTCCCTTTTAAAGGGATACTATAACGATATTCCGGCGCTTATTTCTTGGTCTATACGTTTTCAAGGGTGCAGTGTCACATCGGCCACACCAGTCTCTTGTTGAAAAAGAGAAAATATAATTTTAAAACGAATTAAACGATCAGCAAAGGGCAGCTAGTGTATGTCGCTAAAGCCTGGTTTGTAATGCCCGTCTAGGAACCTTTCCAAGCAATAAGGATGCTTGTCTCACCTGGGACTATACATGCCTTGAACCTGACGCCATCCCACCAGCTCTACGGCCACCACGAGAGATGAGGGGAAGGAGGAACTCGCCTCTCACAGGAACTCTCTTTTGTGTGTCCCAGACGTCGCTACTGTCCATCTACAAGATTCTGGAACATTAACCCGTCACTCAAAATTCTCACAGAAGCAGCTTTGCGGTTATAGTTGCGGTGGCCCGATCGCTGGCATACTTCGGACGCTTCGGCAGCTGGAACGGCTATGGCATCCTGTAGACGTCAGCCTCGCCGCAGCTTTGCTCATTCCGAGACTAACTACGTTGCGATTGCGCCTAATGTCACATGCTCTGCGCTGGCTACAGCCCTAGCCCTTGCCCGGTTGGGCCGTTCATAACAAAAAATACAACCATCAAGCTCCAAGAAGAAACGTGCGATTGTCATTTACGGGTATTGTGGATCATTTCAGACTATTTCTGAACAAGACAGGCATATTTCCAATTTCGTTGAAGCATTCTTTTATGTGTAATATTGTCACTGACAGGATAAAAAGGGCTGGGAGGTCTTTCAATTGTCCCACCGCCAGCACGAACTTCTCTTTTAAAAACACTCCGGTGTCTCGTGAGCTTCGACCTTGCACACGCAGCCAAAGCAGAATGGAAAGCAATTTGAGTCGTCATAGACTAGATTTGAGTTGTTATAGACGGATAGACTTAAAGAAACACAAAGTACCGAACTGTAGAAGAGTCATCAATAAACAACTCACTCCTGCCCTTCAACAGCGGCCATTGCCTGCGAGGGATTCCTAGTGGACCACGGTACAGTGTCTGGAGCCAAATCGGAAGGGGACTACTACGGCCTGGGGGACGACGTGTTCGTTTCTTGCGACGACGGCTACCGAGTCGAGGGCTCTGACATCCTGTTCTGCGAGGAAAATGGTGAATGGGACGCAGACCCCCCACAGTGCGTCGGTAAGTGCGCACTGTTGCCAGTCAATGTGCACCACGAGACACAGTTCGTGCGAACATAACATCGGCGCTTTCTGGGGTATTCCTCATAACGGGTTATGGATAAAATAAAACCAAATGTTAGCGCTTATATTGGTACCCATTACGAGCACATTTAGCCGTGCTATTAGTTTACATGACCGTTTGGCACTAATAAAAGAAAAAAATAAACTGGAGCTATGTTGGGTAAGTGGCTTCTTTGAATGGACTGCAACCTTAGCGAAGCCAAACTTTCACCGAAGGAAAATTTTGGAGGTGCATTTAACCTTCGCATAAAGAACTCGCTGAACAAGTGTAGCAGGATGAAACTCGCGGAGGGCGTTAAAGTAATCTGTAATAAATATCCCGCCCCTAGAATTCGTATTATTTTCTGAAGTTTCCACTGTGCGTGTGTAGCCAGCAGCAGCAGGCAGGAGTCCGAAATTTTCAATGGCTCACCGGAGAAAAGCTCACCGGAGAAAAGCTCACCGGAGATAAGCTCACCGGAGAAAAGCTCACCGCAAAACAGGCAGATTCGGAGAAAAGCTCACCGGCCTTTGAGCGGATGCGGAGAAAAGCTCACCGATTTTTTGTTTTTAACTTGGCGGATTCTGCGTCAAACGTGGCAATTTAACACAATTCGCATTCGTCACTTCATTAAAAATACGTAATATTTTTTTGCAATACTCTTGAAGTTCATTGTAAATATTTACTAATTCCTCAGAAATTAGTAATAAACCATTTTGTATATTATTGAAGCCGCAAGGGGGGGGGGGGGGGTGTGTAAAATCAGAACATCGTACATTAGTAAAAAAGACAACAATTTATCGACAGCTGACAGTGCGCAGTCGGTAGCTCTGTCAGATAAAAATACTTTTTTTTTGCGAGCTAATATGAATAGCGGTGTGCGAACCGTTTCAGCTCCAAGTATTGTGTAATGCCTAATAGATAAGTAGGGGTTTGTTGATGTAATCTGTGTCGGCTACGCTGTTTTATTTCTGTTAATTTGACTAACAAACCTTTAGTTGCGAGAACAGCTGCGTCCTGTCGTGTTTGTTGTCTTCACACCGTCGTCGTCGTTTGAGCGGTTTTCATCATGTATAACGTTTACCAACTCGCCCGATTCACTTACTTACAGAAGACTACTTCTTATATAGGTCACGAGTAACAACGGTGCCAGTGTGCAGCTCTGAAGGTCATGAGTGGCTCGCCGTAGAAGGGCACTATCACACAAAGGCAACGTATGGAAACATCAACACGAACGGCTAGAAAACGTGCATGTCCGTGGAAGAAAGAAGCCTCGGTATCCTACTTACTGATTTATCCTGTTTTAAAAGGTTAACAAAAGCTTCAAAGATAATTTCAGGCACCGCGTTGTTGCGCATGCACTTTCGGTTTTTCGGCATTTACAGTTTTGATTTTTAGGTTTTAAGCAGATATTATTAAGTGTTCGAACATATTGCTGTTCTTCAGGTTCATTAAGTTTTCAGTTAGGCCGTTAGGCTTTCGTCTCCAAGAGAGTAAGCCACAAAAACACTCGCCCGCAATTATTAATTTGAGAGCAATATAGCCAATAAGCTTAACAAATATTACAAAAAATGGAGTTTTCTTTTCTACAAAGCTTACGAATTTCATTAACAATAAATTGATATACTTATGTTACGCATGATCCAACAGCCTCCATATAAAAAAAAGAAGAAAAAATTAAAGCCGTTTACAGCTCTCTGTAACGTCGAATTAGAGCGCAGCTCTTGAGGAGGAGGAGGGAAGGGTACTGGGGGGGGGGTGGGTCAGTTGACCTCGGAAAGGGAGGGTCACTTGATCTAGGGGGAAGGGGGGGTCACGTGACCGGGGGGTTACGTGACCGGGGGTCACGTGACGATGACGTCATCAGTGATGATGACGTCATCAGTGACGTCACTGATGACGTCATCGGCATCAGCATCGTCATCGTCATTATCATTGATGACGTCACTGATGACGTCATCGTCACGTGACCGCCCCTGGTCACGTGACCCGCCCCCCCTAGGTCCTCTCGAAGGAACCCGAGGTCCTCCCGAGGTCCTCCCGAAGGAACCCGAGGTCCTTCCGAGGTCCTCCCGAAGGAACCCGAGGTCCTTCCGAGGTCCTCCCGAAGAAACCCGAGGTCCTCCCGAAGGAACCCGAGGTCCTCCCGAAGGAACCCAAGGTCTTCCGAGGTCCTCCCGAAGGAACCCAAGGTCTTCCGAGGTCCTCCCGAAGGAACCCGAGGTCCTTGGGGGTCACGTGACCTTGGGGGTCTCGTGACCTTGGGGGGGTCACGTGACTTCGCGGTTACGCCGACGCCAACGGCGACGGCGACGCCGACGCCGCTCAAGCCGGAAACGGGCGGCTAAGAGCTGCACTCTAAAAATCGATGAGCTTTTCTCCGCATACGCTCAATGGCCGGTGAGCTTTTCTCTGGATCCGTCGGTTTTGCGGTGAGCTTTTCTCCGGTGAGCTTATCTCCGGTGAGCTTTTCTCCGGTGAGCTTTTCTCCGGTGAGCTTTTTTCCGGTGAGCTTTTCTCCAGGATTCGTTCCGCTGTCGGATGCAGCAACGAAGGCGAGCGTTCTCGCGCTTCTAAGTTTTTCCAGGTTTCCCTCTGCTAGACTGCACACGTCGAAGCGTCAGCTGTGGATTAGGGTGACCCGGCGCGACATTGCGGACGGTTGGACATTGCAGCCCGCCAAAGCACTTCTGCGTTTGAAGTAGCAACTTCAAGGCGTCTTTTTTTAAAAATAGTGTGTAGATACAAGTTACCTGATTGATTAGGTATGCTGATGTGTTTTTTTAATGTCCCACGCAGAGGGAGCGCGTTAGCCGGTGTTCGAGTTTCGGTGATGAGTTTGGCTTGAGCTTGTTCTTGCTTCCTATGTGACATTCTCGCGCTGCTACGCAAGGTAGGTTTCGGTTTCTTAACAGAGTGCATCTCCGCGCCGGAAATCCCGCGGCCTGTGGCCAGAACACGCGAGGTATACGTTCGCCACCACGTATCGCACGTAGAGACGACTATAGATAAGAAAGCCCCCGGACTGGCCAGATGAGGTTTGCCTTTGTGACGTCGGTGCTAGCAAGAAGACGAACTTTTACGTGCAATGCGTAGCGGCGCAGGCAGGTTGCGCGTTTTGGCTGCACCGGGTGAAATTGCTAGCGCGGAGACGCGTTCCGATAAGAAACCGAGACCTAGAAACGCGGCCAAATTGACCTATTGCTGTATTATCCAAGCATCAAGGAGAATTGGGGGTTGGTGTTCCACGCAACACACGCGCACGCCTTCTCCGTTTAAAAAAATCGAAGTAAATAATCAAAATAAAGCATTGACGAACGCGTGCAAGATGCCATTTGTTTTAGGTATTTGCTTTAGAAAAGTTACTACTGCTGACGCCAGCACGTGCGGCGCGTGGAACACCAATCCCTGCATTCTACTTGATGCTTGGGTAATATAGCAATGGGCTTCCTGCGCTGCCTATAGGTATGGTGCCTGGATCGCGTCTTTGACTGGTGTGTTTAGCGTCCTATCCCGCCCATACATCAAAAGTGGTCCCGATGTGGCAACAAATGAGGCGAGTGTCATGCTGTTGCCTGTCGCGATCCTGGCGGTTGGCCGTAGAAATGCTGGCGAAAAGCACGAGCGAACGCGAGTGTCGCTGTCGTCATGGCGTCCCTTTAGACGTCCCAAATCCGGCTGCTAGAGCTACCGTGAACTGTCACAGTGGAAAGCGACCTGCAGCAGAACAGGCATCTGCTACATACACCACAGCTGTCGGGACGCCGCCAGGGTCGCGACCGGCGACAGCATGACATTTTGATGACGTCATCAGGCGGAAATCGAGGGACCACTTTTTTGGCCGCGGTAAACACACCAGTCGGAGACGCGTTCCAGGCACTATACTATAGGTGCTGCGAATGGGACTTGTTAGGACTTGTTTTGGGTAGTACAAATAGTAGCGTCTCAAACTGTCACGCATGCAGAAGCGTGCCTGCTCTGGTGCGGAGCGCGAGATCACGATGAAAATACAAAGACAACGAAAATTCGAACGCCGTCAAAGCTAAGACGCTGAGAGCGTGAGCCAAGAGATGCCATTTCACGCGTTCCAAAGTAGACATCAAAAAGAAAAAAAAAAAAAAAAAATTAAGCGTCGCGACACAGGTGTTGCGACGTCACCACCCAGAGATAAGAGACGCGTGCCCTAGCAGCGGTGTCATGAATTTGGCACTTTTGATTCTCTTGCGACGTTGAGTTTGGCCGATTTCTGGCGTCCAAAGGTGTGTTTTCGTTCTTTAGCACCACATAGAATTGAAAAAGCTCGACAAACTTGCCATAAGTAGTACTATGCTCGATCAGGTGAGCTTGTACTAACCAAAATGAGGGCGCTACAGTTTGTCCAAAGCTTCAGCGCAGGAAGCCTATTGGCCTATTAGGTAATTTTTCGGAATGCCGTAAAATGCTGCGCGTACCTTATATCATTGTAATACTGGTCATAGCCTCCTATATACTGACAAAGCCTGGCAGATCGCCCAGAGGAGCGGCCGCCGAAATGAAAAAGGTGGAGCGCCAGGCAACGGATGAGAGGAGAGCCACGTGATTGGCGCCCCACTGCGGCGAGACGCCGAAACACACTTCTTCCGAGCGAACAAGTCTGTTTCGGCTCACACTGACTGGTAGCACAGAGCTCTTTGATGCTCTGTGATAATAGATCCATGCTCTCCAAATCTGCGACCGGGCACTCTATGGCACCGTCATCGAATTGCCAGGCTTTGTGAGTGTGGAGGAGGCGGTGTATGGGTGGATTTCGTAGTTTCGGATGATTGGCTTGAAGTGTCGAATTGAAACCGTACCTTTAAAGTCAATAATTAAAAGTTTAAGTTCTAAACAGTAGTTAATGACCCAAATGTATTGAAAAGTAATAATTTTTTTTATGGCCATTTGGTACAGACCGCTATGGCATGAACCTGTTTTCTGTGCAATGCGTAGCTTTTGCAGGAGAGATTTGGCCCGCGTTTTCAAAAACACACTGTACATTATGTGCCTTCTTCGTTCACCCTCGACCCCAGCCATGTGGTTGACAATTCCGGTAGCCGGGACGAAAGAAAATAAAAAAAGTAAGGCAATGCAGTTTGCAACAATAAAATGATGTAGAAAAGCCAAAGCAAGAATGATAGACAGTCGCGATTGAAACGTGAACTTCTCTCAGTAGTGTGTCGAGAGCGAAACGATGTTTTCCCGCATACCGGCTGTTCCGCTATTCAATATGGCGGCGCCCTCGCAGAAAGGGTCTATAGTTTGATATTAGCGTACGGGCTTGCAGACGGGAGAGATTACTTTATTGTAGAGGTAACTCCTTATTTTCATAATACGCAGCGTACAACTGCACCCGGCGTGACTTTGGACCTCACGTAGTTGTACCGGAATTCCGAGCTACGAATGCCACGTCTTTCTCCGTGGGGACTACGGTGTACTTCAAGTGCGAGGAGGGCTACGTGTTGGACGGTCCTTCGAGCACCACCTGCAAGAGCGGAGGCTGGTTCGGCCGCCCGCCCAAATGCCACTGTGAGTATGCATGAAGCTTCTTGGAACAAACTCTCTGGGATGGCTTTGAAGCCAGCTTTCTAGGCGACGGCACTTACTGTAAAAGGCGTCAATAAATACTTCGAAGAATATATGCACAAATCACTAAAACAAGAATTAAACACGCTATAGTTCGCGTTTCTTGACAATCTAACTGTAATACTTCACACAGAATTATGAATAAGGTGATATTTTTTAGGGGAAAATTTAAGTCTGTTCAATAAGATGAATGTGCGAGCTGGGCTCTTAATCAAAATTTAAACTCTGTTTTGTGTTTGTTTATACATTAGTTAGTGAGTCGCAGCGGGCAGCTGTTGTCTCCGCGGTAGATGAGAAATTCGGCAACTTCAGTACCACAGCAGGCCTAGGGTATTTAACATGCGTCTAGCAGACTTGATACACAATTGCACGCGATGCTCGTCCAGATGCGCTAACACGCCCGACCCACCGATTCTTCAAGATTTCTCACAATTCTTCATATCACAATCTTCTGCTTTTCTGCCACAGTGATTCAATGCGGTGCGCTGGTGGCCCCCGACAACGGCTGGATGACGGGCAGCTCCACCGCGGTGGGATCGACGGTGTCCTTCCACTGCTTCCAAGGCTACCGCCTACTAGGTTCTCCGGAGCGCCAGTGCTTCAGCGACGGTCAGTGGGGAGGCGACGTGGCCCGCTGCGTTTCGGAGGGTGAGCACTGAACTTCAGATATAGATCGATCGATCAGTAAATCAACTAATCAAGCAATCACTCGATAAGTATTCAAAAATATCAATCAATCAGTTAACCCCCTAATCAGCCAAACCGATCACTAAATCTAAAATGAGTCCGGAGCCAATCAATGTATCAATTAATCAGTTAATCAACACATAATTTATAAAAGATGCAGTCCACAAACTAATCAATAATCAGTCAATTAAGCAACTGACCAATCAATGTATTAATCAATCAATCTGTTCACCATCGTAAGTTGCGGGGGAAAAGTATTAAAAATGCTTGGCGAGACCTATGCAGACTCATGATTGGTATAGGCGACTAACCAACAACCGTCACGGAAAGCGCAGACATATCCCATAATATAACAGTTGGCAAGCTTTCACCCAGAGGGAACTTAGCAAACCGTTCCCGTGTTCCGCGTACCGCACTGCCGGAGCCTTAATTTGAAGCACGCGCTTAAAAGCATGCCTCAAAGGCTCCGGTAGTGCGGTACGCGCGGAAAAAGGGACGGTTTGATAAAAGTTCCAATTTTCGGACAAGATGTTCTAGAAGAGCAAGTATTCTCATACCCGCTACGTTATACCCCAAGGGGGTTGGGAAACGGAATGGAAATTCGGACATTGGGGTGGCGAGGAGGCGGGTTCTAAAATACCTTCGAAATAGCAGAGTCGTGGCGCGTCATTTAGTACGTCACGTATACCAGAGACAAGCGCAGGACACGAGTTGGGCACGAGTTCGGCGTCAGCGTTCGTCCGAGACTCGTGTCATCATCGATTGGACTCGAGCCCCGGCCGAACGCTGAACGCTGACACTCGCGTTCAATCTGCGACTTGCCTCTTTAGGTGACGTTGAAGATACAGCCCTCTGGCCTTCTTAGCTGGTTAATAAGACTTTCACCGTCACTGCACTCGCTTTTCCCGCTTATATTTAGGAGTCCTCGGGGATCCTTACGTACGTAGCATTTGTCGTAGGGCACGCGTTTCTCCGTTCGCGCGTCGTTGGGTCCCGATAGGGAAAGTGTAATCATTGCTAGTTTTCTTCGAGTTCATGGTTAAAGCGATGACAGCGGTAGAGGCCAGCCTTCAGCGGGACACTACACGTGCGAAGCACCAAGAGACAACTGGTCTTTCAAGAGCACTGACAGGGTATCTATGCTCGCCGAGGTTGTTGTTCAAACATGACTAATGACAGCCCAACCACGCAGTAAACAAATTGTGGCTCGAAATGCGTTTTTTTTTTCAGCACGAAAACAGCTGGTTGAGAATTGTCTTGTTTGAGGTCCGCTCACTTTTTTTCCAGGTTCACGAGCTGTTCAAACTAACGTTCGAAATATATTCGAAGTCTTGAGTCATGAAAATGACACGTTCACTATTAAAATAGAAAAACAAAATATAACACAATTTTTTTTGTGGCTTCCAAAAATCTGCAAAGACAATGAGTGAAAAAAAAAGGATGTTGCACATATCACAGGAAATACACGTATTCTACGTCATTCTCAATATGGAGACGTACCGCGGGCTGGACGACGCGATGATGGCGCACGGGGACCAACGTTCCGACGGACAAGGGACCGCCACTACTTCCGAGCTGCCGTTGGTGGCACCGGCCAATCGATCTTCAAGCACAAAACAGCGAGCGGGACGGAAATAAGAGCGAAACAATCGCACGACAAACGGTGCCCGTAATGTCCTCGTCGTCTACTTCACACGCCAAAAAAACCGAGAAAAACAAACAAACAAACAAACAGAGAAGAGAGCGATACTCACGTGACTTCCGGCAACTCTCTCCACCTCTACATATCTCCCTCCTCCTTGGGCCACATCGTCCACATGTCGCGGCCATGAGCCTCCGTGCTCATGTTTCGGGTTCTGTTTCGAAGAGTTGCGTAATTTTGGTTTTATTAAAAATATACGTGACTCTGTAGCTAATATAGGTTGGGTAGTATCCTAGCACCATATTAAATTACCTGGTAAAAAAAAATGTCTTGTGGTGTGTCAGTGTCGTTTTTAATAATTGGGCAACAGTAGACGATGCGATGCGAGTGATGAACCAAGAAATAACCGATAGATGCGATGTAGCCCTTAGCGACAAGTAGCACAGTCGCGGCATACTTGCGCCGAACTTATTGCGCATGCTTTCTTTGAATTCTTTGTGAAAATTGGCCAATCTCAGACATACCAACCGATATTAGAGCTGTATTTATACTTTGCTCGTCACGGTAATTCCACGGCCCGCCTCAGCCACCACCAGAAACATTGGGTGGCCTCTCAAACACCACTGGACACCATGGGGAGAGCTAATGTACCTTTAAAAATGTCCCCAGACTTTTCTCTCCCGTTATCTTTTGATCGCGGGAGTTTGTTAGGACAAAAAACTGCCAAAACATGTTTTCAACTGCCCAGGCAGGGTACATATGGGGCCTGCAGTGGGGCGAGGGCAGAGCATAGTTTTATCCGAATTGAGTTTTGCGGCGTAAATATTCTACTCAAAAATATGTTTATTCAAGAAAAGTATTTTTTTTTGTGACATACGTGTCACTTATAGGCACTTTAAATTAAGTCTTTGGGAAGATCCGTGTCCCTTCAATCGCCCCTATTCCCTTAAACCCATAGTTTAGAAGTTTTAGTCACGCGCTTAGACACTCTGTCGCCATAGCGCATGTCCTCGTTGTCAGGATTTCTCCTTATAAGGGAGTATAAGAAAATAATTTGTGACGAAACATGGGACTAAGGGTGGTTTTACTGTACTTACTTTAAATTTTCCTTGCAGCATCGATTAGCGAGAAAAGCTTCTGCCTCGATCCAGGGGCTCCTGACAACGGCATCAAGCTGGAAAACAACTACAAAGTAGGAAACAACGTGAGCTTCGCTTGCAGACCGGGATTTCAACTCCGCGGAGAACAAAGCATCAGGTGCAACTATGACGGAAAGTGGTCCGCGCCACCGCCGCTTTGCATAGGTGAGTTCATTTTGTGCTGTGCCATGTTTACACAAGACGAGGTCGTGAAAAGCGTGCCAACCTAAACAGTCGATTTGGGCATTGCAGTATTTCTGCTTCTTAAACAATGCCCAATTTTACAGCGCGGGAGTCTGCTTAAGGTGCAACCCAACCGGGCAGGCCGTTTTGCTTCTTTTTTGACGGTTCATGATTTTTTTCATATATTTTAGTGTTAAAGTTAATGTCAAATGAAAGAACAACTTTTTGGCTATACTTTAATGTTATAATATTACGTCCATTTATAGCTGTTAGTTTATTATTTTTGTTTTAATAGACCCTAATATCTAATATTGAATTTGTTTACTTGACATAACGTTCATTCTTGGAAAAAGAGCCTGAGCTTAGGGAAGAAATAAAAAGTTTTTTCCAGGCTGTTTTTCCGAATATGGTATCAACACGCTCAAGTCATCACCGTTAGAACGTCCAATTGTTCATGATAACTTACGTGAGCGGTCCGTTGCATATAATAAAGTAAGAAAAATAAGCAACAAACTGTACAGATATGTAAATAAAAAAAATAAAACACGTTTACAGGTCTCTGTAATGCCGAATTAGAGCGCAGCTCTTGAGGAGGAGGGGGGAAAGTACGCAGGATAGGGTGTGCCCCCCTCCCCCTCCATACCCTCCTCTCCTGCGCCCCTCCCATTTAGCGGGAAATTTGTGCTAAATATCCCGCTAAATTTATCGAAAAATTCCTCGCTAAATTTAGCAGGTAAATATTCCCGCTAAATTTAGCGGGAAATTTACGAACTTTTTGCCTCTAAATTTAGCGGGAAATTTAGCAAAAATTTCCCCGCTAAATTTAGCGGAGAAACGGAATTGGTGCTAAGGTCACGTGAGGTGAAGTCTCTCGCTAAATTTAGCGGGTAAAATTTTCCGCTAAATGTAGCGGAAAAGCTTGTCCACTAAATTTCACGTGACGTCACATTCATTCACGTGACGTCACGTGTGACGTCAAGAGGGTGAAATTTTCCCGGTAAATTTGGCGACAAATGTTTTCGCTAAATTTAGCGGGAAAAGTTTTCCGGTTTGAGTGGCGCCACGTGTGGCGTCACGAGGGTAAAATTGTCCTGATACTGCTTCACAGCGCACAAGATCAGATACAATTGTGCGCTGTGAAGCAGTATCATGAATAACCAACTCGCCCAAGCTGAAGTTCTGACCAAAATTGCCCTGCTACATTTGGCGGGGAATTTTTTTCGCTAAATTTAGCGGGAACATTATTTGCTAAATTTAGCGGAAAGCTTTTCCCGCAAAATTAAGCGGAGAAAGTTTCCGCTAAGTTTAGCGAAAAAAAATTAACGCTCGTGACGTCACACGTGACGTCACGTGTGGCGTCATTATGGGAAATGTTCCATAATGCAACGCACGTTTACGCCGGCGGCGACGGCAGCGGCGACGCCGCTCAGCCCGGAAACGGGAGCCTAGGAGCTGCGCTCTAAAATAAAATTTAAAATGGTAATATTTCATTGTCCTATAAAATTAGAATCACGTCAACTGATCGGAAATATGAGACATTAAGTTACGAGGGTTCCTTCGATATTACATTTTAGAGCGCAGCTCTTGGGCGCCCGTTTCCGGCTTGAGCGGCGTCGCTGTCGCCGCCACCATTGGCGTAACCGCCCGTTGCATTATGGGACGTTTTTTATAATGACGTTACACGTGACGTCACATGCGATGTCACGAGGGTCACGAGTGAAGGTCACGGCGATGGTCAAGACCTTCACGGCGGCCTTCACGAGGACTTCACGTGTAACCTTCGTGACGTCAGGAGTGACGTCACGAAGGTCACAAGTGACGTCACGAGGCTCACTAGGGTCACAAGTGACATCACGAAAGAGGAGGGAGGGGAGGAGTGGGAGGGGGAGGAGGAGGAGGGGGAGGATGAACGGGGGAGAAGCAGAGGAGGGAGGGGGAGGGGAGAAGGGGAAGGTATGGAGGAGGAGGAGAGGGTACCCTTTTCTCCGCACCCTCTCCTCCTCCTCCTCAAGAGCTGCTTTCTAATTCGACATTATAGGGATTTGTAAACGTCCTTCATTTTTTGAGAACTTTTATATCGATATTTACACGTGAGGTTTTGTATAAGAGCTAAAACATTTCCCATTGAGTTACGGCAAGTTGCAGTTTCTTCATATAAAATACAGATGGCGACAAGAGTTCAAGAATGGCTTGGTTTGCAGTTGCCGTCGTGTGCCGCTTGCAACGCCACGTGAAACACAGAAAAAGAGCTAGATGTTTGGGTGCCAGATGCCTGGATGCCCGCAGTGAGCGAGTCAGAGATGTCAGAACATCAAGCGCGAGGCTGCGGGTGCAGCACAACTACTTTTGCACAAGTTCGACCGTGCGTGGGTATATATGCCTGGCCCGATCCAATGAAATGCGTCATGAAAGAGGTTCAGCCATTTGCGATGCCGTCAGGTATGCTAAAACAATTGAATGATTTTATCAATTGCAGAAATCATTTTCACAATCATACTGTGACTTGTTGGAATGGCTCAACTGTATTTTGTTTCCCAACCACCTCAGTGGCTTTTAAGTGGCAATGGTATGAAACCGAAACATGAGACATTAAAACACTTTAGTGACTATGAGCCAATGCACTGGCCTATGAATCCCTGTTTGGCGGGCCGGCCGAGGTGCCCGCAATCTGACGGAGGTCAATCTGCGATTTTGGTTGCACATCAAAATATCTGCAGTTGGTATAAATGAATCTGCGATTACTTTTTGGCTGGGGCGTGCCAGATGACCTTAGTTCGTTGGGCTTGTAAAACCCTAAGATCTAAAAAATCGCTTTATTTAACCTAAGTTGAGAACGCAACCAACGTTACGGACTGATGAAGCAAATGAAACAGTGCCAAGAGCGAGAGGTCGTGCATTTTGTTCTCTTTCTGTTCCTGTGCGATCATCGGCTGAACGGGCGGAATGGGCTGAACGGCTAAACCAAGTGCAATAAAAAATAAATGGCCTTCATATTTATTTTAAAAAAAACTAGTTTGCTGCATGCAATAGCGAACAAGTACGGCCTGGCACGCAGGCACGCGCGTAGGTGCGCCTTGTGGGCCTCACTCAGACATGGCGGCGGGGGGCGCGACGCAGAAGGAGGACAAGGAGGATCGTCCTCGATGAAAAGGGGGAAAACGTGGCGAGCCCGCACTGGCAAGCGCAGGAGAGGCTGCACGGCCGAGCTCAGCGCGGCGCGGCCACTTCACGAGAGCGCGCGCTGGGCCGTCGGCCGCTACCTCGGCAGTAGCGAAAGGTGGCTGTCCGCGCCAGTACGCAGCAGACGAACTTAGAGTGCGGAAGGATGGCATTCATGCTTTTGCATACACAATTCATAAGAAGTGCTTATGTTTCCTCGGAATTTTTAACAGAATGTGGTTTATAAGCTGAATTCCACGAGAAAACAATCTTGGAGGACCGTCACCAATATCCCTGCTAAATTCAGTGGAGACAGAATGAAAACTGCGCGCAAAAAACGAACATCAAGACAAGCACAACAGTCGAGTGCTCGCCTGTTGTACTGCCCTTCTTATGTCTGTTCTTTTGCTTGCTGTTTCTCATAATGCTTCAGTGCCAACTGACCCAGTTCTTGGCACTTCGCGTGATCTCAATCTGTACTCTAAATTTAGCAGGGAAATACAACTCACGTGACCAAGTCATGGGACCTCAAATCACGTGACGTTAATTTTCTTCCTATATTTATAAAAGGAACTGATGTCACGTGACGTCTAATGTTACCTCACATGAAGCCAATTTTACCGCCAAATTTAGTGAGGAAAATCGAGGTCACGTGACCACGTTTTATCACCTGAAGTTATATCAACTTCCCCGTTAAATTTAGCGGGGTGCTTAATATCAAGTGACATGACACACAGGATGTTACTTTAGACGAAGATAAGCTCGCAGCGTTACTGGAAGGAGCACCGTAGGTATCGGATGATGTAAGAGAACGATTGGAAGAGCCGATCACCCTCGAATAGATTGAGCGTGCCTTTGATGGCTTGTCGTCCCGGGAAACACCTTGGCCTGATGGATTTAGCGGATAATTTCTTAAGGAATTTAAGAATGCACTCTCCCCCTCCCCCTTTTTTTAGAGGTGATTCCTGAAGTGTACACCCGTAGGGCTTTGCCGCATTCTTTTGCACGGACGAATATTGTGTTGATACCAAAGACGACCTAGGCTACGTAGGCAAAACGTGTAACAGAGTTCCGATCCATTACATTGTAAAATGTTGACAATAAAATTTGCGCGCTCATTTTAGCTAGTAGGTTGCAGCACGCTATTCGAGATTTAGTTGGGGAGCACCAAACTTGTGGGATTAGGGGCAGATCAATGCAGTCAAATAATTCCTGTAGCGCGGACAGTTTTAGGATGTGTTGGTAGTGACAGCGGCCAAGTAGCAATGATCCAAGTAGACGTGCAGAAGGCTTTTGATCGTGTTCACCATGATGCTATTTCGGCTGTTTGAAAAAGGGCGGATGTTGGGTTATATTTGAGGGGATCCGTATGGTGTTCACCAGGTGCACCACCAAGGTGGTGCACCTGGCAATAATTGTTTAAGCCCAAAAATACCGGTGTCGTCCCCTGTAAGGCAGGGATGTCCCTCCTCCTCGTTATTGTTCGTATTGCATTTAGTGCCATTTCGTTTAAGTGTGACTAAAAGCCAGAAAGTAAGCGTTTTTTTATAGGTTGTATTGAAAGGAAAGTGTTGTCCCTCGCGGAGAACATTGCGTTGTTTTGTGTTGACAAGAGAAGTGTTACTGAAGTTTTAAAGCTGTGCTTTTCGTTGTGTAGGGCAACGGGGCTGTAGTTAACCTAGATAAATGCTCTTGATTATAGCACGGTGCGAGGGCTACAACGCCAGTGCAGTTTGAAGGGAAAAGATGGAACACTGTTTCGTGCAAGTACCTATGAGCCCCGTTGCAGCACATGAAGAGCACAACACCATATTCGCAGAGCGTCGTCGAAGACCTTAAGAAAAAGACATCTCGGTGGCGTAACCGCACTTTGTTGATTTTACTCGTGCGACTGTATGTAATGTATTTTTAACCTCAAAGCTATGGTGTGCCCTGCAAGTGCTGTGGTGTACGAGGAGCTGCATCCAGAAGATGTACAGAGTCTTTTCACTGTTTGTTTGATCGTTGGATAGTAAACCCATCTGCGGTTATAACCTCTTCCGCCGAGTCCTTAAAAGAGGGGCCAAGCTTGGCCATCGATTTGTTTGAAAAACTGTTCCTCGTTTTACTTTTTCGTGGGATCAACAAAACCCACTGTTGCTAGTTATGATACAGCCCCGCCTAACAGAAGCCCTACAGTATTTTGTTATGACTTCAGACTTTGGCCCCCCGGCAAAACTAGTTTATTTCGTAAAGGAGGATCTTGATTTTTTTTTAATGCAAGATTTTCACTTGAGTATTTGGCGACTGTCACGTGGAAACGACTGACGCGAAACCTTCTTGATGTCCTTTTTTCTGTGCCACTGTACCATTTGCGGTGCGTCTCGGGGCCTGGACAATATATACTAGCCCGTGTTAAGAGAATTGGTGTGCCGGCCGGCTATCAAAACGTTTTTCTTTTGGCTGCACAGCTCCACTCTGCCAGTGAAGGTGTGGCTTTTGAAGCGTGGGTTGTACTTCCCTTGGGGCGTAAACTACCTCCTTTGCCGACAGCAGAAAACTATCGAACACGTGTTCGTGCACTGTTGGGACGCTCTTTTTTATTGGGATGTTTTACAGCGTACCCTGAGAAAAGATCTATGCGTTGACTATTTCACCACTATATTTCTCCCTATCGAGAAGGCGGACAACGTGCCATATGACATGTTTATGGCGCTAGGGCTGTACAGTCTATGGCGATCATGCTTGGTGGTGCGACACGCTGACGTCCAACCATAATCAGCGGGTGTATTCTTCATTGAGCTTGCAATTTAGGTCAAAAGTGTCCTTGAAAAAACTGAGAGCCCGCCTGAGTCTATTGGCCTGCAAGATAGGCTAATGGGTATGAAAAAGGTTTATCGCCGCCAACGGGTCCAAGTTTGAGCCCTTGGCGTTTTAACCTTTGTTTTCTTGTGTTCGACGTGTTTTGTGTGTTTTTACACTATAAAGAGAAAGTGCCTTGCGTGGCCTAGTGAGTTGCGTGCTTGTCTCGCAACCGAAGGGTCATGGGTTCGAATCCCTCCTAAAATTCTTCAAATATTTCTCTGAAGGGGCCGTGAAACGATATTCAGTTGGAATGTTTTTTTCACTTTATACGAGCTCACTGGCAGTACTGCGACTCAAGGATACTGACACACAACACCAATGGCCAAGAAATTCCTTTTTTTTTTTGCGGTGTAATTTCAAGGACAAAAGCGAGCGTTTTCTATGAATCTCTCCTTCCCAGAATTTCATGACGTAACTGGGGGATCTCAGCATCCTTTAGTGGCGACATATAAACGCGGCTCATAGATTTAATCCGAGCATTGCGTGAGCACTAGATATATGCTCGTGATAATCAACAGCTCGAGAAACGTTCGGGTAGCGGTCCGTGTACAATCGCTGCAATGACAACAATGGCCGAACCATAACAATGTCTGGAGCTCAGCGCGTGACATGCTCTTTTCCGACCTCAGCGCGTGGTTATGATTAACTTTGGCGGCATATATTTGGCTGCAGATCATGTGGCCGTTTGTTATGGCTGCGAGTTGAGGGGGTGAACGCTGCTCGTTTTTCTTTAATTTTTTTTTGTTCGACTGTTTCTGCTTGTGGTGAAAAACAAACGAGTGCTTGATAGGTCATCAATGTCTGGGTTCCGTTCAATGAGGTATTTGCGCACAATACAAAAAATTGTTCCATCGCTCCTGTAAGTCAAATGAATAACTTTATAAAGTCAAATTATTTCAGCCATGTGGCGACCTTTAATTCGCATTACGTGTCATGTTTTTTAACCACTTTCGTTCCACGCGGCACCTCACGTTTCACGTGAAAGTTTGTGGGTTGTTTGAAATTCCCGCGCGAAGTCATGTGGCTGTGGCGTCATGACCGTATCGACCAATCCGGATTTTCACAGCACGTCACTGACACCGGCTTTTCTGCGACACAAGAGCCTTAACGCTATTGCGTTTAAAAAAAAAAGTGAAAGAACAAGCGCGCGCGTTTGGAAGGAATGCTGAAAGCCTGGAAAGCTCGCTCGCTTAGCCCTCGTAGGAGTAACACGCATCGCCGGAGTAGCCGGAGTCTGGTGTCTTGTCACGTGACGGAACCTGCAGGAATATTAAGTACCTACTCAGCATGACGCTCGTCTGGCACTCGCGTCCAATCGCTGAGAAGACGAGCGCTCCGTCAGCGTTCGGGTGGCACTCCCGTTTGCTGGTTCCGTCCAAGAACAAGAAAACGCGGCTGGTGCCAGCTATATAACATATTTTGTGTTAACAGTGATTTCAGCCGAATATCTGCCGTAGTTGTTTTATTCTCAAGAAAAAATTAAGGACGGCAATATTACGACATCTAGAAATACTACATAAAATCTCGAAAATGATCCCTGAAGGACAAACAGAAATCTCCAAACACAGCTAAATAACGGTGCGCGACCGAAAAAATTCGCCTGGTCCGGGTATCGAACCCGAGACCTAAATATACATTTCCAGTAGAGCTCTCTACCAACTGAACTAACCATGGGTTAGACGTCAGTAGAGCAAACAGGTTTTATCAGCTGCCACTAGTCTACACCAACAAGGGTGAAAGGCTTGCATTTTAAGGTTTTAAGGTTAGGATTATAATGCAAATAAATGCAAAGGTGCAAGCGAGCTGGACAAGAATGACTAAAATAATCCCTTGAGGAGTGGAGCAAGGGAAACAAAGGAAAAACACAAATCTCCAAACACAGCTATAGTGACTGGTGCGCGACCGAAAAACTCCGCCTGGTCCGGGTATAGAACCCGGGCCAGGCGAATAGAATCTTATGAATGTATATAGTACACGTTTTTTATACCTAGTGTCGACATACGTTTTCGACTTGCGTTCCATGGATTTCTTTTGCAATGTCTTAAATATTTTGTTCAGAGTAATGAATAACTGTAACATTCCCGAGCATTGCAACAATGTCGGACTCATTGCACGCATTTGAATTCGAGTTTGATTGTGTACATAAATATTTTGTTTTTATTCCACGTAGAAACTAGAGAACGCATAACGTCCCGCAATCCTGATTATGCGCCCGAATATTAATTCAAGTTATAAGAAGAATGATTACTTGCAGGCTGACCGTATTTGAGACAAGGAATCAGGCTGGAACTAACGGACACATTATTTCTTTATTCCAGGCAGGTTCTACTTCGACAAGCCTCGGAGCGTTGAGGAAAGCTTGAGGAACCAGCTGACGCGCCTTGCCGAGGAATCCGCCAAGTTGAACAAGAACGACGAACAGCTGGAGAGATCGATCAACGTGAACGAGCGAGGTGTTCGTCACATCGTGTACTTCGCATTTGACGCCTCTGCGAGCATTGGGCTCAACAACCTCAAGACTGGAATTGGACTGGCAAAGGCGATCACCAGAAAGGTAGTGCAACGAACAAAGCCAACTCGAAAGGCTATACTCTGCTGCCGGGTAAGAATCCCCGGAACAAGCTCGTTCCGAAAAGCCCTGCACTCTTTCCACTTCAGAGCGAACGCTGGAGAGGAGACGGGAAAGGAGGAGGGTCCCATCACCTCCTCTCCAGCGTTCGCTCTGCTAAAGTGGAAAGAGTGCAGGGCTGTGCGGGAGGAGCTCGCAGTTCTTTCTTTGCCCTGCAGCAGAGTATAGAGATGAGCAAGATGAATAATAGATGTTCGGTGTAAATTCCACTGGACGAAATACAGGGTAAACTAAATGTCTTTCTAAAAAATATATGTGATTCGTAGAAACACGGTAGTTGTACTGTTTTCGTATGCCGACTGATCGCGTTTTTTTTAATGTTTTGTTGCAGGCGGCGCTATGATCACCTGTTTGAACAAGGTGTGATTGAAGAAGAAAGCCCAGCGTGTTTTGTTGTACAGCGAAAGTAAATCGCCCGTTAAAGCTGAATGATAGTTAACACAGGGGTATAGGCAGAAAGCGCCAGATATTCAGAGAATTGAAGTGTAGTATGCAAGGTTTATAGAGACGGGTAGTTTTGGGGACATGCATGGAGCTCGAATACCTAGTGTAAACGAAGGAACTGTCAACGCCGTGCTAATCGCTTTTCAAAGGGGCCCTCTGAAGTCAACTCGTCGTATGACGCATGAAATGATTATGGACCCCGTCCATATTAGTTTCTGAACTTTCGCTGAACTGGAACTGGCAATTACTTTGGTGATACCACAAAAACACTGCTTTATTTTTATTGACGACAGGGTAAAAACAGGCGATCGCAGAACCATTTGCAATCAAATGAAATTCGATGAGTCGGCTCACGTAACGCCATAACTTTCGTGTTTCTATCCGTCATAACTTTGAGAGAGGCTAAGACAATCCAAAATTAAAACATGAGATAACTATACGGCTAGGGACTATTATATGTTCGTATCTTTGTGCTAAAATTTGTTTTGTAAATGACGCTACCGTTTCGTGGATAAATCGATTTATATGCGGGACTCTCGGATCCACCCCGTTCGGGAAGGCCGCCATGATTGGTGGGTCTGTGACGTGCTTCGCCTACGGCATCTTGCTGCGTCGCGTCTCCTCGCACTCACTTGCAGACGTGGCTCTCGGCATCTCGCGCTTCAACTTCCTCTCTTACCTTCCGCGTTGCGAGCATGCGGTTTCGTGACAGTCTCTCGCTCCGTCGGAGTCTTCGACGCTGATGGCAGCAGCAATGACAACAGTGATCAAAACTTTCTGCTCAACCTGAACGCAGTCTTTGCAGCAACGATCGGCAAGGAATATCTGACCCACGATGGGATTCGATGCGATTTTCACATCAGATACAACTCTAAAAGCACTTCGAGAAGTCTTTATATACGATCTGAACCTTCGCTTCCAACATATCAAGACGTGTTGCCACAAAAACTAAACTAACATACTCTGAAAAACTCTGTTATACAAATTTATCTTTGCAAATTTTGCGTGAGCATTAATCTGCCGAAGTGTTGCCTTGATCGGTATCTGAAGCTTTACCAATGAGCATTTCACTGATCTTCGAGAAAATCCCCAAGAATAGACCGCGATAATCGTGACAGGTACACTTACACTGTGTATCTGTGTAAGTGTATTAATTTCAGTCTATCACTGATACACTGAAATCACAGTGTATCGCAGTCTATTACTCGAAACGAATGAATAAATAAGAGGGAGAGGCGGGGCATGGGACAAAGTAACCTGTTGTATTTGTTTTAGATAATCGTAAATTAGTGCGAGACTTCCACTACCAATCAGTGACGGTTGACGTGAACAATATAGAATTACATTGCTTTATTACAGGGTCCTCCAAACTTTTTGGCTAAAGAGCCCGATTAGAGATCTGTCACAACCTCAAGGGCCGAAGAAAAAAAAAAAGAAAACACTTGGGGGATGTTTAAGTTTCCTCATTAAGAGTGGAATGCGATAGGGTTATCGAGCGCCGTCCGTAAAGCCTTTTCATGTAAACCCGCGCTCGTTCCTGGGCGTGCAAGCGTGTGTGCCGGGACTAGTCCATAGCGTCACGTGTCACGTGACGTCACACGTGTGATGGCACGTGTTATATTCCATGTGACGTTACGCGTGGCTGTGACGCCATGACCCTATCGACCCGCTAAATTTAGCGGAAACGTTTCCCTCTAAATTTAGCGGAACATTTTCCCGCCTAATATAGCGGATACATTTTACTCTCGTTACGTCACACGTGACGTCACGAGTGACGCCAGCAGGTGCATGCCGGGATTTTCCGGTCCCGCCGACGCCAACGCCGACACCGGATATTCTGCGGCATAAAAACCTAAACGCTATCGCGTTAATAGTAATTATAAGGAAGAGATTTTAAGCTAATAAGCCTAGATAGCATTTAAACCCCGAAATGAATGTTAGAGTATTAAGAAACCCTAAGTTGGATTAATACATGTATACCGCAAATCGAAATTTAATTTTTGGCTAATTATGACATTACAGAACATTTGTGACCAAGAAAGCTAACCAGGCATGAATCAAAGCGCATGGAAACTTTGGCACATGAGCAAGGACTAATACTGACAATATGCAATAGTTGTGACAGAGGACACTAACCGCTCATTCACACTGGTAGCGGATCCGCGTTCGCAAGGCGGTTGCGAACGCGGCTGTATAAAGATACAGTACAATTGCACGAGTTTATACAACCGCGTTGGCAACCGCTTTGCGAACGCGGATCCGCTTCCGGTGTGAATGAGCGGTAAGAGCCATGTACACGAGCACGCGATAGAACTTTAACATAGTTAAAGAGACAGGGAGCAGGGGACCAAGAAGGGTAATGCTAGAGATGACAAAGCTCAATTAATAATATGGCGAGTGGACCCTGGTTACGACGCAGTTCCTACCGTTCTTTCTTGTTTCTTAGTTAGCGCATTTGAAGCGCGTCGAGGCGCCGTCTCTTAACGTGCACTTCTTTTTGCGCCGCTAGCATCAGGTCTGCTAGAAACTGGACTCGGGCCGATCGGAAGACTTCCACGGGCTGGGGTTTGGGGACCCATGGTTCATTTCCCTGCCACAAAAACATTGCAGCCTCGTTTGGGTTATAGCCGAGGCATCCAATCGTAACAATACTTCCCTACCTCAAAAGTTGAGTGCTGTCTACAATGCACCCTATAATTCTCACACCGAGACCGCGTTTCATACTTCCCAAATATAAAAATCCACGATGTATGTGAATATTGACCATGTTACAATGTATAACAGAAGCGAAACTAAATTTGACGAAACTGCTGCATAGACCGAAATAATCTCACTTACCCGAGCCTCCTCACAGAATATTGAAATTCTCTTAAACAAAGACCGAATTATGGGTAGCAATTTGTAGGCACAGGAAATAGGAAATAGCATACACTAAACTCGGAGACCAGTTTTGTTGGCATTTCTGAGGAGAGCGCGCACAGCTATATTCAGGGCTCACAAAGGGAAGAGGGAACACGTGTCCGTACCTTTGGAGTCATTGCCAAGAAAAGTTGTTCCCGAGTAGAGTTCTTAGGTCGCTCAACGTCTGCATGGACAATGAAATTCACCTGGACACACTTTGTTCTCAACAGCTATGTTTCTTTCTTTTCAAAAGTTGTACGGCCAGTGCGACTGGTGTATTTAAATAACACAGTTAATTTCATCACTGCCACAACTTAAGTCGGTTTTCGTTTGTGTACATCGTGTATTGTACGAATAGACCGATATCACCAGTCAGTTTTTTTACGCCACCACTGTCGCCATTCATCGTGGGCATCGTTGTTTTTTAGCATGAGCGACATCTCCGCTGCGGTTCTGCGTAAGCAAACCACGAGAGGGCACTGCGCTGTCTCGTGCGCGTGCAATGGCTTTCATTTGATAATTTTACTTTTATGAACACACAACACACACAAACAAAAGGTGGAAGGTCAGGGCGCACTTTCTGCGACAAAGGCGACAAATACCCAGCGAGAAACGAAGTTTGGTTTAACAGATGGCGCCACCTTACGGGGAATTTTTGCAACTCCGAGATGGCCCGAGACCGCAATACTTGGATCCAATCTCGATCTAGAATGACCGAGCTCTTTTCCGAATTGTGACGTAGTGCTCGCGTTTAAATTCTTGCTTGCTAGGCCTTCCCAAAGTTGAACCTTCTGACCACCAGCCGCGAGGACCAGCGGTCGACCGAGGTGCCTCCTATTCACTGCCCCGGGGCAGTATGTTCGGAGCTGCTTGATTGGTCCCTTTAGCTCATAGCGATGGCTACTCTCCTGCCGGGAAAAAACTGAGGGAGAGGAGGAGACGAGAGGGACGTCAGAACACCGAGCTGCTTGCGATGACAAGTTGGTAGACGCAAAGCCTCTGTCTCTACTCAATCCTCGAACGCGTTTGAACGCCGAACGTCTTTCGTCCGGCATTGGGTGTTCGCGTTCAAACGCGTTTAAACGGTGAGTACAGACAAAGACAGCTAGCTTTGCGTCTACTCCCCAACCGCTCTAACCAGAGCCAGGTGTTTTGACGTCCGCTCTAATTTCCTTCTCTTCCTCAGTTTTGGCCTACACAGTGAAACGAAGTGTCGTTCCATTGAATGTTCGAGGGTAAGAATAAATAGACACAAAAAAATTAGTGTCTTCCGGGACGTTTCCCGCTTTAGCTCCATTGATTATTACCTGTTTGATTGATGTTGGCAACAAAAATAATAATAAAAAAATTGTAAAAATAAACGGAATAAAAATATTAGCTTTAAGTTGTCCACGCACAACATATTTATTTTGACTGCAGACTGTAAATAAAACAACGCACACTCGCAAAACAACAACAACAACAACGACAACAACAACGACAACGACGGCGACAACAACGTCGACAACAACGACAACAACAACAGCGTCGACAACAACGACAACAAAAACAACAACAACGACGACGACAACTACAACGACAACAACACAAGTGCAGCAGCATATCTGACGCTAGAAAAATCAAATTCGGTACACGGTTAATAGTTATGGTGTAACTATGGGAAATAATCTATTTCATCTTGCATGATAAAAGTATTTATCGGTCGTACATTGCAACTTACTTTGGAACGCCTTTCTATTTAGATTAACGTCACTGATGATGGACACCGCGTGGGCGCCGTTCGGTTCAACAACACGGCGAAGCTCATGCTCAGCCCAATGAATGTCAAATCTACGGACGCTGCTCTGCTCGCATTGGACGCCGTGGCAACGGAGAAGACAGGTACGTGCACGACGGATTGTTTAGAAAAATAATCCCCGTATAAATCGTACGCGCGGGTAGCACGAGAAGTTGAAGTTTAAGACAAAAAATCAACAACATACGACGGCGACAAGCGCAGACAAGCTAAAACAAATTAAACGTATTTCAAAGTAAAAAATAAAATAATCACCGAAATTGAGGGGCAATTTTGTGTTTCATAAGGTGCTAAAAAACTTGTTCGCACGCGGACACTGGTGATGTTCATTTGTAGGGCAATTTAACTTTTAATATAAAGCTACTCATCAACAGCGCATTTAGATTGGCTCGCCAAGAAGTTAGGAGGTCAAGGAGAAATCGCTCACTTCATCAGCCAAAATGGCGACCATACGAGGAGCGCTACTTTCCAAGCATCCAGTCCCTTTAGGTGGCACAAGAAATGAGAGGGGGGTTAACGCTTTGCCGAGTCGCGCGCGCGAGAGTCGCCTGAACTGCTTGTACCGCAGAGCACGCGAGTTCGGCCGCTGTCCACAGCGATGAGCGAAGCTTGTGGAATCGCGGCTGCCGGAGTGGCGTCTATCGCCGTTTCAATCAGAGATAGGAGCGCGTCACGTTGAAGCGAGCTAACGAGCGTGCCAGCAGTCGAGAAAGGACGCGCGTGTGCACTGCGCGGCGGCGTTATCGGTGTGACGTGACTTCCGCGACCCAGTTTTCGTCACATTGAACTCCCAGTTTTCACCTCGTTACAAGCGCGGACAAAGACGTAGTTCTACGTCAACTATCTGTAATTGAAGATTATGAGCCGGGTTCTAGTACCGTATCGACGTATAGACTCTGAAAGATTACTCAACACGTTTTGTATACGTACACTCTTAAAATCTGTAGCGACTACTCTCCCGCAAAGCAGTTGGGAGAGCCCATTGCGGCCATCTACGCAGCAAACTAAGCAAACCTAAAAATGTTCGTGAAAAAACAACAACAGAAAACAGCAGGTGTTGTTTCAGTGAGCAGGGTAGAACGTCATTCTCAGTTCCACAGCGCAATTGAGGATCCCAATTTCCGCTTATTGTGATTTTGAAAGAGAAGCTGGATTCAATGGCTCAAGTGCTGTTCTTTTTAGAAATTGACTACTGCGCTGCCCAAGTTTGCAAAACAAAAACTGGAGCAGTGCTGTGTGAATTCGCAGTATAGTCGCAGCGATAGCTGCGACACGTCACGACGAAGTCTTTGTGCATCCACGTCGCGTTCACACACCGTGGGGTCCGTGAACGAAATCGTTTGAAACAAAATAGGCAACTGACCATTTTGCTCCAGAACGCTTTTGTTTCTTTTTTGTTCCGGAGCGCGTGCGAGCCGTCGCACGGTTCGAGCTCTTGGCAATAACAGTGCTACGACGGCATTTGGTTGGCTGCTAGTTCTTCGTATTTTTTCAGAGAGCGCGGGCAGTGGCCATCGGCTACTACAAAAGCCATAAGTATAAAGCGGGCGGCCATGTCGTGCAGGGAACCCAGATTCGATTCCCGCTTGTGACGGGCCATCTTTTCCAAGGAGTTGGCAACATCGACGACGGACACCCTGCGCCCCACTACGCCGACGACAACATCAACAATAACTACAGTTGCAACATCAATAACTACAACATTACCAACGGATGTCATTTTCGGTGGTGGAAAGAGCCCATAAAAGGGATCGCTGTCAAAGACGGGGTTCAAGCGTTGTAGAGCTAAAACATGTGCACTACGGAGGGAGCTAGTTTGAGAAGAAAAAAAAAAACTGTTCGACGATCAATGGGATTCATTTGATGGACATGCGTTAGCATTGGTTCTTTCTCACCCCTTTTTGTACCCCTTTCCATTCGTTTAGGACACCTTGACATTCTATTATCACCGCTTTCCTGCCGTTTGTTAATGTCTTTCCTCTTCGCTTTCCGCTTCACGCTTCCGTCGCCTTGCCTCCGCGACAGCAGCCAAGCGATGCTTACGCTCTTCGATCTCGGCCTTACACCGCCGACGCGTAGCCTGTGCTTTCTCCCGTCGTCGCTCTTCGATTCGGTCACTCGTGGAACGGACCGCGTTCATCGCCTCAGTGGAAACTCAGCTGGGCCGCATTCCGAAGTGGTGCGGCGTCTGCTCTTCTCTGGCTCCGCGCCAGCCGTGCGACGCTCGTATTGGTCCGAAACGTTGACGTCAGCACGCGTCACCCTCTTTCTCTGTCGCTGCCGCCGTAGTAAGACATTGAATCTGTAAACACGATACCTCCTCACCACCCCGCTCACCTCTCGACGTCAGGCAAGGCGCTGACAAACGGACGCACGGACCGACACCGGCGGGTTCTCGTGAAGACGAGCGTTCTATTGCTAACGTATTAAAAACGAGAGAAGTGAAAACAAAAATAAGTACGTCAGGTTCTCGTGCATTAGCTATAACGACGCGGGATTTGGTACGATTTTTATAACTCAATTGAAGTGAAGCTGCTACCGTTGCCATTTTAAAAAGTTTAGAAACTGAATCAGCCACTGAATTTAGTGACCGACGACGTCCTGCATAATGATCAACGTTTACACCATAGAGTATTGCAGCTATGTTAGAGAAAATATTTAGCTGGACTCTTGGGTGGCGAAGTTTTCCCAGCCAACTGAAATTGCCAAAATGTAAGGCCTCTTCGTAAGTAAAAAAATATCGTCAGATTTCAGTAACTACTGTCCAAGTCCTCTCATTTAAGTCTTTTTCGCGAGGCTCGTTCACATATAGGAATTTCTGAAGAAAAAAGTTGCTTCTTCACATAACAGCTTGGAATCAGGTTAATCAACGACAACGTCCTTAGTGTATTTTTGTATTTTATTGTAGTAGTTACGTGCAACGCGGACGAGTGTATGTCATTTACTCAGAGACCCAGTACGGTCTCTTAGATAACGCCCGCTATAGTGACTGATAACTTAAGTAACGCAGGGTGCTGCTTATCATGTTAAGCTCATTGCTTCGTGATTGCATTTTTAGCGTTCTTATGGGCGAATGTAGCCATCTCATTGGACAAGCTGCGTAGCAACAATGAGGCTACCTTGATTCGCCACACACTGCACTTCTTGAGCTGTCAGCGGCTGTGGGGAAGTTCGTGAGAACGGGAGTCACAGGTGCCATGCTTTTGAAGGTCAGGAGCTACACATCTCGTTGACGTTGTGGTGAAGGAGCAATCAATACAAAATATTTCAACTGCGCACCCGATAAAAATAGCATTAATTTTAGTGGTAAAAACGAGAGCTGTTTAAGGTCCGTCTTATTTTCGAAACTATTCACCTATAGTAATTACCCAATCGAAGTACGATAATATTTTACAATTTTAGCCATGGGCAGCTGCGGTGCAAACAACAACAACACCAGAGGAGGCACACGAAGAGAAAAAAAACAAGGGCGAATCTGTTGTCCTCTGCTCGGTTGTTTTATATAATCGATAACCAAACTCGCCTTCAACTTAACAAGCTTCTGCACAATTGTAACCATTGATAATTGAATGGATATGTGCTTAAACATGTGTTTTCTTTTTAACAGCCGGCGGTACGGCGATCAGAGAGGCCGTCAAGGCCATAACGACTAGCTTGGAGATCGTGGACCGTCATTTGAAAAAGGACGGATTTAAACTCAAGTTCAGCATCTTTTTTATCACTGACGGTGAGTAGCTTTTACAAGACCACTTTAGCTTATTGAGGTAGAAGACGCAAATAGAACTAACTAATTCTGTCGTTGGAATAGGCTTTCGCGCCTAGAGCCTTTCTAGAACGTTTCCAGCAATAATTGTATTAGTTCCAGATGAAGTTCCAATATCACAGGGAAGCTAAATCTGTGATGGGAGCAGATATCTGCATTTAAGAGATCATGAGCAAGCAGTATTAGGTAATGCAAAATAAATGGTTTGTAGAATGAGTTGTGTGATCCGATTTCTTTGTTTTTGGATTCGCTACAGAGCTCCTTGGACATAAATAGGCACCGCTGGGGCTTTGTAGTGTAGCTTTTGACACAAATCAACGGTGGAACACCTTTAACAACCGTTGCTCAGTTTGTAATGATATTCTACTTATATTCGCAGGCAAGGCAAACTTGGGTGGCAGTCCTGCCAAAGATGTCGAGAATCTTCGGAAACGTCACTATGCAGATATTTACTGCATTGGACTCACCGGTAGCCCTGATCACAGTGCGCTCAAACAACTTGCGACGGATACGGATCATGTGTTCATCTTGCGAAATTACGCTGTAATGCAGTGGTTGGCTGACCACTTAACCAACGGCACCACAGGTATGTTCATCCCTACCACCAGGGGTTCTTGGTTTTCAATAAGGTGAGCGTAGTTCTTCACCTTCGGCTCTCTGCAAGTCAATTCATGAAGACGATGCAAATTCGATATCGAAAATAGGACATACTTTGAATATAACGGAAAATTCATTCAGGAGTTGGATCACGTATTAGCCCTACAAATATCTTGTTCGGCTGTGCAGCATTTTGTCTGAACTTAAAGTCTCCAGTTCTCTTTATCAAACTATGCGTTATAAAAATGTTACTTATATATATATATATATATATATATATATATATATATATATATATATATATATATATATAAAACTGAGAAGAAAAAGACCCTTAGTGAAAAACAGCAACAACGGACGATTTAATCGTCCGTTGTTGCTGTTTTTCACTAAGGGTTTTTTTCTTTTCAGTTTTATACCCACGCCTTCGGCCTCCCGCCACCATGCCCGTTATATATATATATATATATATATATATATATATATATATATATATATATATATATATATGTCTTATATTTATATCATACAAAAAATCATTTCTGCGCTGTAAAGGGAGTGTATTTCGGTAAAAGAGGAAAGCTTCACATCAACCAACACCGCAATTGCAGTATTTTTCGGACCGTAGTGCGCACCTGGCGTATTAGGCCCACGAGCGTATTTCGATTAAATAAAGAAAATAATAAAAATGCAGCGACCGAAGTTTAGCATAGTTTGTAGGAGGATCGGTGCCCGAGTTGGCTAGCGCACTCCAGCTCGGAGCACTTGGAGCGAAAGCTCGCGCTGCAGAACCCAGCGATCCTGGGTTCAATCCCCACGTCTGCCCGTTTCAATCTGGATGAGTATTGTGCCGGCCACTGGTGCCGGCGTGCTGTCGTGCATCACTACTGCGTGGTGCACGTTAAAGACCTCAGGCTAGCGGTTGTACTGCACTGGCTAAATTTCTCATCTACAGCCAGGAGGCCCATCGCCCGTTGAGGTAGACACAGTTCTAGGCAGCATAAACATACACAACCCAATTTTTTTTGCATAGTTTGTACTTGGGGCACTCAAAACTATCCTTCTATTTCGCTCGCCTTGAAAAATCACTGCCTTATGAACGCGCGAGTAATCTTGTATCAAACAGAAGGCATTAACTTAATCTATGATTCACAGAATTCGTCACATCTCGTTAGTATTGATCGACCTTGAAAACAAAGTATCCTTGTATAATCCGCACCTGTAGAAAAAAAAGCACAGCCAGGCAAATGCTTCGTCACGGTTGCCGGTGGGGGCTCTCAAGGTCAAAGCGAACACGCTTTGACCTTTGACCGCACTAAAACACAAAGAAAAGCACAACAACGCAGATGCTTTGTCATGCAAGCAGTCGTGAAGCCGGCGAGGTTCGTCGCACATGCGCAGTGGGGGAAGTGAAGTCACCGCTGGAGCGCCATGTGTGAAAGAAATACGGGGCGCGCTGCTTGTAAGAATGCGCTGCGTGTAGGAATAATTTAGCATTCCTACACGCAAGCAGGCTTGAATGTCTTCGGCGAGTTTTCTCTCGCTCTTTCTTCGCCCCTCTTTCATGCGTGCAAATCAAACTTGTACCTATCTCAAATACTCTACTCAAGATACTGTATTTCAAACACTTTTTGAAGTAGCTTGGTATATTGCAAATACGTTTGGTCGAAAGTATTCGATATTGTATTTTATTTACACTCGTGAGTATCTTGTACTCGCTATCTTAAATACGTTTTTGACATTCCGCAATTTTCCGAGTTTTTCAATATGAAGTGGCGTGGCACGAGCAAACGTGAACATTCTTTCGAGCAACTAAATCCTGTTGCTAGCATGGCCAGCTTTCTGAGACACGCTGTTTTAGTTCCCGATTCTCACCACACGTGGCGTATCAACCTTGAGCAACCTAGAGTTCTTGTATAGGCTCCCCTACGGGAGCCAGAGTTGCGTGTTCATCTCCGTAGCACCGTCTTTCCTGCACGGCATGTTGATCCCGCTCGTCACGTGACTGAATTCGGCGGATAGCGGCGCCGCGCGTTCAAGGCGCACGGCGCGCTCAAAAGCAGGGGAACGTATGCCGGGGCGCGTGCAACCTCTACTTTCCTGCACGGCACTTTATCCGGCTCCTCACGTGATCGCGCAACTCTGGCTCCCGTAGAGAGCGTATACAGGACCTCTAGAGCAACCTAAAGCTCCTCTATCCTGGGAGAAGTGGCGCCATTCATCGTTGTGGAAATGTTCGAAGCACGTGCCGCAGCGCCACTTCTGGGAAGACAATGGCGTCTGAAATCAAGCTCAGTACTGCGCTATGCCGCCATGATCTTCCCAAGGGCTGCACGTTGCACGTGCCTCGTGCATCGATGCCCCTTGCGCTACTTTTAAAACATGAATGGGCTTTAGAGCAACCTTGGCAGATTTTCACCAGTGTGATTGTACCGCTTAGGTAACTTCATCCAATCACCATGCGTAAACCGTGCATGAAAGTGGAGCGAACCAATATATATTGTGCGGTGCCCTTCGGTGTGGTAGAAGTATTGGAGTCAAATTGCCACGTACATAGACGACGTGCGAAAGACAATGGACCGATCTCTCCAGTCAGTTTAACTACGCCGCTGCTGCTGTAATGCATCGAAGGAACTTTAGTCTTTCTCCACGTGCGACAACCTTGCTCGAGCTCTGCGCGTGCGGAGCATGCTACCGCGCGAGCCCTCTCGAGCACTGCCTTTTGAGTTTTGTGAACAAAAGTTATGGCGGCGTCACGCATGCGCCGATCGCTTGGTGAGATCGGTCTATTGTTTTTATTGCCCGTTCCTAAGCTTTGCAGCTCTACCACCTTCAACCGATGTCCTACTATTCGGTCGAAAGGATCATATCGCATTATTATTATTATTATTATTATTATTATTATTATTATTATTATTATTATTATTACACATTATTATGTATAATACGATGTTTCTCAAAATCTCCATGCCAACACCTATTTCCGTGGTTATCGCCCAACAGACCGAAAATGCGGCCGTAACTTAATTCTTGAGTAACTTACTTGCTTGAGTGGTGACATCTCAGCCATTTTTCCGCCCAGTCGTTTTTTTTTGTGCTTTTTGAAGCGCGCGCAATCTGGTGTCACTCAGCTCGGGCGCGTAGCTTTGGTTAATGCATAGACGCCATTTTACCGCCCGAGCCACGCACCGAGTGCGCCAGAGCGTCACGCACTGGCACATTCAGGGCAACAATGGATGTCTTCACCCTCAGACATACAGACATGTAGGCACCCTAGAGCAAGATAAACGGAGAATTGAAAGCGCGCGACCGCTATCTGAACCTCCTCTCCTGTGCATCTCGCCGGCCTCCCACCCTATTCACCATTTGCGTCTGGCCAAATACTTTACCCGGGGGATTGCATTCCACTCCGCTCATTTGCATTAGACAGAACGCCTACAGCGCCGAAAAGGAGGTCCGCGCCGAGTCTTCTTTTTTTTTTTTGTTAAATAAGCTATCATCATCATCAGTCGCAGACATTTCACGACTACGCGCTATGTTACGCCGGCGGTAGGTGCGCCAGAGCCAGCCAGTGTCTCGAGGTGTGAAACAACGTCAAATCTGATGCGTGGTGTTTTCGTTTGACACTTTTTTGATACGATGCACACGATATGCCCCAAGTTTTAGCAAACATTAGTTTAGTTTAGGTTTCTGAATTTGGCTTTTAGAAACAAAAAAATCTTCCCAATTATGTGTATTTTGCCGTTTTACGTTCAAGAGAATCTGTTATTTTCTGTACTGCGTATGTCATTTCAGTGATGTGCGCCACTTTTATGGTGTAGTTTTGTAATTTGTATCCACTAGACGAGGAAACACTATTGTTCTCTCTTTTAAGGCGCTACCGGCTGTTGGTCAGCAAAGCATTTTTTCTTTAGTCCTAAGTTTTAGTCTTTATTTATTTGGCTCTGGAGAGCCGCGGCACCGCGGAAAGGCAGCAGCCCGTACCATGCGTACAGTAGCGCCACTAACCTTGAGGGCGCCACGTGTTTGTTAAGTTGGTTATAAATAAAGCCGCCGGGAGCGAGCTGCTTCTTCTTCGTCACCGGCTCTCGGACCCTGCGTGTCGTGTTCCACTACATGGTGTCAGAAGTGGCGGCCCGCTCCATCTTGCGCCTTCCAGCCGACTGCGGCAGTCTCGATCCTTTCGACGCCGACGGTTGCACTACGGAATGGCCAGTGAGGAGCAGAAACCTACAATGACCGCAGCCAGCAGCTTCGTCGTACAGCCGCCGCAGCCGTTCGATTTCAAGAATGTAGGTCAATGGCCGCAGTGGATCCCGCGGTTCGAAGACTATTCTTTTGCTTCGGGGCTCTACACGGCAAAGGATGAAGTGCGCACTCGGACGTTGCTGTACTGCACGGGATCTCAAGCCCGCATCGTCTTGACGTCACTCGGGCTTGGCGAGGACGAGCTCGGAGACTACGCCAAGGTCAAGGAAAAGTGCGACAGCTACTTCGTGCACCCTGTGAACGAACTGTACGAAAGCGCGCGTTTCCACAGACCTACGCAGCAGTCCGGTGAGTCAGCGGATGCTTTTTACACGGCACTTTGCAACATGGCGAAGCGTTGTAACTACCGCCCACCGGAAGTCGAGGACCGTCTGATAAGGGACCGCTTTGTTGTCGGGCTGCTCGATACTAAGTTATCAGACCGACTCTGCCGACACTCAAGGTTGACGGTCGAGGAAGCTCTAGTTCTGGTGCGTCAGCATGAAGATTCTGAAACAGAACGAAAACTCCGAGAGTCAGCGGTATCATCGGGGACCACTGCGCTGAACATCGATGCGGGTCAAGTCCCTCTCTCTGCGTCTACTGTGGACGGTCTCCTCATCCGCGCACGGAATGTCCCGCGAGCAAGGCTTCATGCAACCTGTGCCACAAGAAGTGGCATTTTGCAGCCGTTTGCCGCTCAAAGAAAGGCAAGTTGGCATCAATTGAACTTGGTGCTGTCAGCACGGCGACCCGCCCCAGAAGCAAGTTCGTCGAGGTCAAGGCCAACGGACTTGCGCTGAGCTTCAAGGTGGACGGTGGTGCTGAGGTGTCCGTCATTCCAAGTACGTTTTCGGGCATCCCAGCACATCTTCAGCGTCCGGAAGGCGAGCTGACAGGCCCTGGTGGGCACCCGCTGGAAGTTCTAGGAACGTTCATGGCCAACTCGTCATGGAAGGACAAATGCGTGACACAGAGGCTTTACGTCGTCCGTTTTCAGACTGTGCCTCTTTTGGGGTTTCCTGCGATTCAAGCCCTTGGAGTCGTGAAGTTTGTGAACCATATCCCGGAAGTTCCTCTGTGCCAAAACGGGGTAAACGTCCCAGCCGAGCTGTTTCAAGGCCTCGGGGAGCTTCACGGTGAATATACCATCAGGCTACAACCTGACGCGGTTCCATTCTCGTTGGCGGTCTCAAGGAGAATTCCGATTCCACTTCAAGACACCGTCAAAGCAGAACTGGATAAAGTGGAGAAGGACGGGGTCATCCGGCGGGTCCTCAACCCAAAACCGTGGTGCACTGGACTTGTTGTGGTCCCAAAGTCGTCGGGGGGGCTACCGGCTATGTGTGGACGTTACCAAGCTAAACAAAGTGGTCCTCGGGGAGCGCCACATTCTCCCTACGGTTGACCAAGTCTTGGGCCTTCTCGGCGACGGAAAGATCTTCTCGAAGCGTGATGCTACGTCGAGCTTTCATCAAGGCAAGCTGACAGAAAGTTGCCAGGAATTGACAACTTTTATAACACCCTTTGGGCGTTATTGCTTCCGCCGTCTGCCTTTTGGCATCACATCGGCGCCGGAGTATTTCCAGCGTGTGATGACTCACATTTTGGAAGGTCAGGCAGGCGTGGTCAATATGATTGATGACATCTTGGTTTTTGGTCGAAATCGTCCTGAGCATGACCAACGCCTAAAGGAGGTGTTGCAGCGCCTGCGCAAGGCAGGACTGACCCTCAACAAGTCGAAGTGCAAGTTCGGCGTGACAAGCGTCGACTTCCTTGGTGTCGTCGTGAACGAGCATGGGATTTCACCGGACCTCAAGAAGTGTGAAGCGGTTCAACAGATGGAACCAGCCGTCGACGTTGGAGGCGTCCGGAGACTTCTGGGAATGGTGAATCACGTGGGCAGGTTCTTGCCACACTTGTCGGACACGACTGCACCTCTTCGAGCTTTGCTGGGCAAGAATAGCGCCTGGACCTGGGGACTCGATCAGCAGTCTGCCTTCCTGAAGCTGAAGAAGTGCTGTCTTCAGAGGTCTGCATGGCAAGGTACCATCCGGCGCTGGCTACTATTGTGTCAGCTGACGCCAGCTCGTTCGGACTTGGTGCTGTGCTCCTGCAGGACCAGTGCTCAGGAGAGCGAAGAGCAGTGGCTTTCGCGTCTCGTTCCTTGACCCCACTGAGCAACGGTACAGCCAGACCGAAAAGGAGGCCTTGGCGGTCACTTGGGCGGTTCAACGTTTTGATGAGTACGTCCGAGGCTTGCAATTCTTGGTAGAGACGGATCACCTTCCCCTGAAGTCTTTGTTTGGCAGCATGGATGTGGATGTCCTCCCGCCAAGGATTCAACGCCTCCGCCTCAAGTTAATGAGGTACCAGTTTAAGATACTCCACGTTCCTGGCAAGCTGTTGGCGACAGCCGATACCCTATCCAGGGCACCGTTGGGACAAGCGTCAGCGGTGGTCGGCACAATGGAACTCTTCGTGGAGAATGTGGTTCATGGGATCCAAGACACGTCGCCCGTTGGACTCGGCAGGCTCCGCCAGGAGCAGGCTAGAGACGGTGAGTGCATGGCGCTCATGAAGCACTGCAACCATGGTTGGCCCGTAAAACCCAAGGTGGGAGTCAACCTTCTGAAGTACTGGAAGCACCGTGGCGAGTTTACAGTGTGCGATGGGCTGCTCCTGAAAGGGAGTCGCCTAGTCATCCCGTCGTCGCTTCAAGACGAGGTCCTCCTGATCATCCACGAGGGTCACCAAAGTGTGAACCGCTGCCGTGCTCGAGCACGTGACTCTGTATGGTGGCCACGAATCAGCAAGCAGATCAAGTCTATGGTGGATAACTGCGAGCAGTGTGCGACTACACGAATCCAACGTGCAGAGCCTCTCTTGCCATCACCTTCGCCCGAGCTGCCCTGGCAGCAGCTGGGAATTGACTTGTTTCAATTTAACGGCCAGGACTTCCTACTGATTATTGACTACTTTTCACGATACCCTGAAGTGATCACACTAAGAAGCACAACGTGCTCATCAGTGGTCGAGGCGGTGAAAAGTGTAGTGGCACGCTTTGGCATTTCAGAGCTCATCCGAAGCGACAATGGCCCGAAGTTTGCGGCTCAGGAGTTTGCAGACTTCGCACGTGACTATGGCTTCAAGCACGTGACGAGCAGCCCGCGCTATCCTCAGTCCAACGGGGAAGTTGAGCGCGCGGTCCGGACGATCAAGGGCCTCTTCTCCAAGAACGACGACCGTTTTCTGGCGTTACTGGTCTTCAGAGACACCCCCGGCCGTCTGGGTTCAGCCCCGCACAGCTGTTGATGGGACGACGGCTGCGGACCAGCTTACCGAAGCCGTCGGAGAAGCTGAGACCCGAGTGGCCATCGACGGAGGTCTTTCTCAACAAGGACAAGGCAGACAAGCGTCGGCAGGCCACCGACTTCAATCGTCGACATGCGGCGAAGGAACTGCGTCCGCTCGCTACAGGCGGGGATGTCTGGGTCACGGACGTCCAGTGCGGTGCCAAGGTTCTGAGCGAAGCACAGCGACCTCGTTCTTACGTGGTGGAGACACCCCGAGGAGTTCTGCAGCGGAACCGGAAGCATCTGGTGCCGTACAAGCCTCCAGTGGCGCCTGTTCCAGAACCTCCTGATCTACGGGAGTCAGACGAATCACTTGCTTATGGACCTCTTGGTCTGCAGCAGCGGACTCTCAGCCGTCCAGCAACCCCTGATGTCGTCTGTCAGAGACCCTTGGATCCTGAGTCTGAAGTAGTTCAGAGGTCTCGATATGGTCGGGCGATAGTCCGCCCCAAAAGACTGAACCTACAACTACGGTCTGTGTTACGAGAGGAGATGTACTCTTTCCAACGTTGTGGTGTTGTTGTGGTGTTGGGAAGAGTTGATGGTTTTAGGTTTTAGGCGTAATTGGTATCTTCGGTCTTTGTTAGAAGGAGAGATGTACAGTAGCGCCACTAACCTAGAGGGCGCCACGTGTTCGTTAAGTTGGTTATAACTTATAAATAAAGCCGCCGGGGGCGAGCTGCTTCTTCTTCGTCACCGGCTCTCGGACCCTGCGTGTCGTGTTCCACTACACGACACGCAGGTCCGCGGTGCCGCGTCTAGTGAACATGATAATGTGATGAGTATATACATGCATGATGACTACGACTTGGATTGTTTGGTATTGGGGAGGATAGCAGTCCGATTCGCAGAGGTCCAGATGTTGTGGAGGCGGGTTGGGCGGGTCAGCAGCGAGCCATGGGGATTTGGCACGCCGTTCGATCGGTGCATGAAGGAGCCCCCTGGAACATGATGGCGCTGTTGCTCACTGGGGTCCACTGGGGTCGAAGCATCTAGCTCCAAGGAGGTAGCCCAGTCAAAGTAGAAGCTGCCGCTTCCGAGGAACCAGGGCTCAGATTGAGGCACCGCCGTCGCCCAGTGTGTCATCCTCTCAACGTCGTCGTCGTTGCGTTCTTTATTTATACGCGTATATATGTATAAATATAATAAGACAGGATAAAAAGACACAATCGAACTTCCAGCGGCGCGCCGTTCTAGTTATATTTATAGTTATACACGACTGAAAGAATTTCTTCAGTTTGTGTCTGTAACCGAGCTAAAACTTTACACACACAGGCAAATTCAAAGCAAAATATATACAATGCAAGTGTTTCTGTCCCTAGATAACAATTGCTTATATTTGAAATCCTGGACACAAATTTTGATTGTGAACATCTAATTATTATATAGTCCTATTATAACCGCCACATTATTAGTCAATATGCTGTCACAAACGCATTGTACGGATCACTTTTCGATAAGCCTATGTAAAGATAGCTTGGTCGCAAGCTTCTTGGTGCACGGCGGAGCGCTAACTTTACAGGGTCAAAATGCGGGCCGAATTAGAAAGTCTCGAGGAATAAAAAGTATTAATTAAACTACCGAAACTTTAACTGCGGTGTGCGCTATCAGTAGGCAGCTATTATATTCCTCGGGAACTTTACGACTCTTCATTTCAGTGAGAAGAACTTTAAAATGTTGTCAAAGTGACCCATAGGACCCAATGCAACAATATTATATCGGGCCCAGGAATAAAAAGTATACAATCCTGAGGTTCAAGTAGCTATTAAATGAGAGTGTATTAGTGCCTTCTATAAATATCCCGGGAAACTTAAGGATTTCTGCAGAATTTCGGCTGAAATTATCATTTTACTGCGTTTTGCTTAGAATAGCCAAGAGAGGGCGCAAGGAGACCGTGTCCAGTAGAGTTTCTGTATAGACTCCCTACGGGAGCCAGAGTTGCGCGTCTGCTTTCCACGTGCCGCCGCGCCGCTATTCGCCGAGATCCGATCACGTGAGGAGCCGGATCAAGTGCCGTGCAGGAAAGTAGACGTTGCACGCGCCCCGGCGTACGTTCCCCTGCTTCTGAGCGCGCCGCGCGCCTCGAACGCGCGGCGCCGCTATTCGCCGAATTCAGTCACTTGACGAGCGGGATCAACATGCCGTGCAGGAAAGACGGCGCTACGGAGATGAACGCGCAACTCTGGCTCCCCTAGGGAGCCTAAACAGGAACTCTAGTGTCCAGGAATGCTGGGGATGCTCCGATAAACTACGGTGACTTAGATTGAGCTCGTGAAAACATCGCTTTTGTTTCGATTGTGACTCATATTTCTCCCCAAAGTTCGTACATGGAAGGTTTCCCCCTTGCCTTTCTAAAGGCTCCTTTTGTTTCCTAGAGTTTCCGCCAAAATAATGCTCAAACAAAAGGGGTGGTTTTGCAAAAGTAACGATTGCCACAGTGAGGCGCAACGCAGAACGGGAAACGACTCACGACAACAATGAAAACTTCAGTGCCAAGAAAATAAGAACAAAAGAAAATAACAAGTAAACAGAAAAAAATACACTTTTTTTTTTTTGCTTGTTGTACATTTAACCCCGCTACAGCAGAACGCTGTGGGTTTTTTGTTTTTGTTTTTGTTTTCCGTTTGGCAGTCATTATTCTCGCAGATATTGTCTGTAAGCAAACATTAATAAGCAGAGAACAGGACAGAAAGCGAACTAAGAGCAGGGTGACCTCTCAAAATGCTAACGAAGCGTCCCCCAATGTTGAATGCTTTTCTCAAAGCAACGTACTTCAAGAAGGTGCGACCAGTGTCGTGGTTATGTAGGCTCTCTTTGTTATCCATTCACTCATTTCCGTATCTCAAGTTACCTTATAGTGAACTCCCCATATAGGTAATATGGATCGTAGTTAAACGATGCGTTTAACATCAGCGGTGTCACTATAGCTGAAGCGACCTTTTTTTTGTCTCAGAAATGTTTTGTAAAATGTGCAAGTGATATCTTGCAGCTCCTTATAGTTGGACTGCATATAATAAACCCACGATGTTTTTTATTTTTTTTTATGTGTCGTTTTGTGCAGTTGCGTGCTAATAAGCCATTCTGATAAACTAGATTTGCGTAACTGTATGTCACTGACGTCGATACAAATGTGGCCACCAGTGTCACTGACGTCGACACGTGATGCGGAAGTATCTTCAAAAGTAATTGAAATAGATTTCTAAGTGTCTGTACTCTACTCAAGATATTTTACAGTGAAAGTAACTTGAGTAGTATTTTAAATACTTTATGAATTTGTAACTTAACTTAAATACTTTTTTCGAGTATTCCGTCCAGCACTGGCGAAAATACGTGTTCTGGTCAACTTGCTCGCCGTAGTCAGGGTTTTGTTACACAACTGCTCCCGCCTTGTTCGTTCTTTAAAATAAATTAGCTCTAATAACCCTTCTAGTTTCGGTTCACTTTTTCTGACATGTGCTCCAGCGTTTAGCTCCCAGCCGCTCCTGCAGCGTGCATTGATGTTTGGCCGGGGTGCGATTTCCTGTGCTCATGTTCTTTTAGGCTGTGTTCCAAATCTTACCCAAATGGATCCGAGTTACTCCGGCGGATCGTGTCACGTGATAGCACAGATTGAAAAACGCTGGACGCGGGTAGGTTTGAGAACGCCAAGGGTACAAAACCCTTACCCTAGAGTAAGATCAAGTAAATTTTGGAACACGGCCTTAGTTTCGCTATCTGAAGACTTCAATTTTTTTAAACTCAAGTGCTCAATGCATAAGTTCTTTTCCGGAAATCGCACACGTGATATGAGCTATTCTGACGATGAGCTGCGCCTCCGCGTGGGGTATTTAAACTCACGTTTTCTGTTTGTTTTCTTCATCAATCTTCGTTTTCTTTAAGATAATGAAATTTCTGCAATATTTTTTCAGCATTCGTCCGTAATAATGCCGTTTATTGACAAACTCCGCATGAGATAGTTCCATTCTCGTAGGGTTCACTTTGCTCAATTATTGCGTACACCTTCCACCAAAAATAAATATTTGAAAAGATAACAACAGTTTTTTGGATAATTAATTGGATGATTAATCAGGTCATATAGTTACCGTGATATCCACCACAGTCAATAATAATAGTGTTGCAATTAAGAAATGATTACTTAACTTCCAGGTCCCATTACATAAAGATATAGTAGTTCTAGTAGAAAATGAACTGCATATAATTTAAATCGCGTACGAAGGACTGTATTCTATCTGAGGAGTTGTGTGCAGCAAAGCCAAAGGCATTGGCGCGGGCACGTGGCTTTCAGATGTGCTTTCTTTTCGCGAGTGCTCGTGAAAAAAAAGCAAATATGAAAGTCAGGCCTTCGCGCCTGTGCTTTTGCCTCTGTTACACGCAACTGATGAGATGCATTTGAGTGCGATGATATCTACAAACTAGGCACTAAAACCTGAAAGAGAAAAAAAGAAATGCTACTACCGCAGCATTTATTATTGGCGCATATCTGTATGCATTTCACAATGAATATTTATAGCAGTGCACGCACTCAAGAGTGATATTTTAATGATAATTGCTTCGTAGAATATTCAAAAATGAAGACAAAAATATGCCACGTATTTTCTAGTTTACTAACTTTGCGATTTTTTTAATCCACGCTTCTGTTTAGAACTGTCGACGTCAACATTCGTTGCCGAGCGATTTCATGTGAACGGACGCGGTTACGACTGAAGCGTTTTCTTAACGTTTCCTTACCAGACTATTCGGTGTGTGGCCGGAGCAGCAAGCACACGGCCGAGACAGGACTGGAGATCCCAGATGATAGCCCTCAGGCCCGCATCTACGGAGGTGAACAGGCCGTTGACTCCTGGCCCTGGATGGTCGAGATGCGAGCAGCCGCCGACGAAGAGGTTATTTTTTAATAATTTTATTGTTTGTGTTGCAATCAATGCACTGTTATACCGCCTTCCCGTGTCTACTTTACAATTGTCCTTTAAAATTGAATGGGGCCTGGACACATCGTCTTGTATAGTAAATGTGAGCTGTTAGTGGTTTAAACTTCTCGTTGACATGGCCACCGTGCTGGTTCTACTTGATGTGATCATCATAGTTTATCTTTAAATACTTGACAAGGGGAAAAATCTTTATGGTCTAGCAATAACAACAGTGTTGTTTGTTCTTATTATATTCACTTTTAAGACGATCAATTTTGTGCAATTTTAAAACACGTTACTTTTAACACAAAATGGGTTTAAGAAATGGATTTAATGCGAAAAGCGTCACGCTCGAGTGTAGCGAAAGACCGTTACACACATGCCAAGAAAACGCACAGTATACAAAGTCCACAGCGGGCAATGTATAAGCTCATAAATCACATAAAAGGCCTATATTTACCTGGTCAAAGTACCCGCGGTAGCACATCGCGGAAATTTCTTTTTATTGAAGTCGCATCGCCTCTGTGTTGATCGCGCCATACATTTTACAAGCAGAGTCCCACCTCACTATGATCTTGGCATGCTGCTACACATCACAATTGATCGCAGTGCCGAGTGCCAGATTATTATATTAACTCTTTGCCTATTGACCTTCATCAATAGTTCGTGCGATAGCCGACTTTGTGAGAAAATGAAATAGATGTCAATAATATTGTATCACAAAAACGCTTTCACAGTGACTTCATTAAGCGGGTCCAGCGCGCACTTCTCACATATTCGGTCTATTTAACGGCCATTTCAAGAAGTTTATTATTGGGCAGGAGATAAAATTACAGGGGGCACTTTACTGAGCTAGTTGTTCCCATAGCTCGGTGTTTACTAACACACCAAACAAATAAATTGAACATCGCCAGCACGGTCTGGGCACGAGTGCTTCGCTCTGACCACTGCTCGTCGAAAGAGGAGCGGCCTTCGAATCGTCATCTTCAATTTCTTTGATCAGAAAGAAACAGGAAATTTACGTTTGCTGTCCCCACAGCTGAAGAGTACCGCTAGTGCAGCCAAAGCTACAAGCGGGGGCTCGCCGGCGCTCCTGGCTTTGATGCATGTACTTCTAGCGCGAGTGCTCGTTCTGCGGAAGAACGGTTCAAAGCAGCGACCGCGAGATCTCGTGCTTGTGGCATTAGCTGCAGTCTCAGCTCAAGGGTGAACGGAGTATATTGTGCCAAAATCCATAGCGTTGCGATTATACTTCGTCTGAGCTTAACATAGACTAGCTGCGAAGGCTGTGCAAGCGCGAGTGGGTAGCCTTGGCTGTCTACACTGGAGCACTGGCTGCAGGAACGCTCGTTCAGTCGCCGAGGCTTCATTCAAAGCAACTAGCTCGCGCGTTTAGCATGCTTGGATATCAATAGTCTATGGCAAGGTGAGACAAACTATAGCAGTCAGCTCACAGTGGTGTTCAACATTGTGTACTACCTCTAACGTTAATCATATTTCTTCTAAAGCGTGTAAGCCTAGGTTTATTCGCTGAATTCGTTTTGAAGTTTGAATGAGTTGTCGCATTTCTCATCCCAATCAGAGCCCCATTTAGAACCCCGAAGGTCCTCCGAAAAAGTAATGGTCACGGTGAAGTGGTTGAGAACAGTTTACGCAGGTTTCGACACACTTCTCCTTGTCTGGTAACACACGCCCGATCAGGGAAACCGAACGAGCGACTTTTAAATTGAGCTATATTTAGACCGATCCTAGCACCTTCGATTGGATCAATGCTTTTTGTTTAACCGATTACGATCTAGAGGATTTTTTTTATGTAGCTTCTCGGGTAGCACAGGGGTCTGTTATGGAACCTTTATTTTTCTAATTTTCGTTAATGACCTCTCTAAACGAATTACTCCCCCTGTTAGACTGTTTGTGGATGACTGTGTCGTAGATCGTGTTATTTGCAATCCACGTGACAATGCCACGCTGCAGTCTGATTTTAACCTGATTTCACGCTGTTGCGTTGACTGGCGAATGAAACTTTACGTTAATTACTAAATCCGAAAGTGTGGGTGTCTCGAGACTGCTAAAAAAACTAACCCTGTCGCACACGTTTTCAATGATATGTTGTTAACATCTTTGGTTTTATACAAGTAGCTTGGTATTCACACAACATGTAACGTTTCTTGGAACATGCACATAAACTACGTATTTTATAATTATAATCGTATGCTGGGATTTCTACGCCGCCACTTTGTTTTTACTATTTCCCCTGTTAAACTACAATAAGAGTTCTACTTCGACCTAAACTTAAGTACGCATGTTCCATTTGGGATCTTGGGCATGTAATTCAAAGCCGCTCCGCCCGTTTTGTTCTATTCAAATATTATCATACTGCTAGTGATTCATCAATGAAATCAACCCTGGACTTCCCTGACCTGGCCTTACCCCGCAGACACCTTCGTATATGTCTCTTTCATAAACTTTCTAATTCTACCCTGATTTTCAAAGATAAATCCTTTATTCGCGCACCATACGAGTCATCTCACACCGATTATCAGGTTAAGGTGGGAACGCTAGCGTGTAGTACGAACATATACTTTGACTCCTTTATCCCGAAAACATCAAACGACTGAAACCACCAACCTCCGAAGCCACCTATGTCAGGAAACACGCCAACGATTTCATATTTCACATCCACTCCTCTCTGTAATGTCTTCAGGACCTGAGAGTATAAAAACAATCAAGCACGCATCAAATAAACAAATAACAAATAAACAAACAAATACTTTTAAAGATCAAATTTGATAACTTCTTGTGTAGTTATAAGAAGTTCTTATAAAGAATGAGTTAAAATTTCCCGTGCATATCTGTTTAAAAAGATACTAAATAGGAATATAAACACGAGCTTACCGCAGATCGAGAATTCAGATTGATCAGTGATCGAATATAATTTATCAATATATTTATACGCCCCAAAATACATAACAATAATAAACCTAAGAGAAGGAGAACAGAGGGGCATAGAACAAACACACATCTCTAGACACAGCTAAGTGAATGGTGCGTGACTGAAAAAGCTCGAAAGAGAAAGAGGGATTAATAACCTTCCAATATTGACGCGGGGTGTTTAACAACAAGGAGGGTAATGTATTATTAAAATGATGGGATTTTGCATCTAGGAGTGCTTCTCTATACATACCAGCTGCAGTACGATACGCCGATCATCGCAGTTCGTTGTGTGATAGCTTTGGAGCACGAAATATCCTTTTTTTCTTCTTTGCTAGCCTTGTTAAAAACACGTTATACCAAGGCGATTTAGGAGAGGACGAAATTAAGCGAAGCGGGGGGGGGGGGGGGGGGGGGCGCGTGCGCTTTCATGAGGTACGCAACTTGTTTTTTAAGTAAACACCAGTTATTCTCAAATGAGCGATCATCAAAACAATCCGGGTAAGAATCAAGAAAAAGGCAAAGGTTCCTATTAATGAAATCAAAATCAGCTCGTGCATAATCAGACATTTGCTTAATTTCTTTTGACCTAAAGCATGTAGGTAGATCTAAGGAGAAATGCAATAAGGAATGATCACTAAGACCTGGCAAATGAGTTGACGAAGAGATGAGCTCAGGCGATGTTGTTAAGATGAGGTCTAAAACAGAAGAGGTCGAAGCAGCAATACGCGTAAGTTGGGTGACCATTTGTGAGAGATTAAAATCAATACACAAGTTCACGAATTCCTTGCATTCAGACGAGAAAGAACTAAAATGAGTAGAAACATCTGACCAAACTATAGAAGGATAAAATCGCCCAAAAGAATGACTGGAGCATTTGGAAAGCGAAAAATGACTGTGTTGATTGCATCGTGAAGTTTAGAAACAAAATTGTCACTTATAGGGGGAGGGCGATAACACGCGCCTAAAATGTATTTTTGTTTTTTTAAGCTGAGACCAACCCACACTAGCTCCAATTCAGGTACCACGTTGATATGAAATGACGGTGTGTTTTCCGATACCGCAATCAATACGCCGCCACCGCTTCTTTCAGCCCTGTCATGACGGTATATATATATAGATATATATATACATATTTCTGACAATTTAATATCTCGCTGTTACGTATCTTGCCTGATAACCAGGTCTCACAAAGAACAAAAACGTCAGCATTAGAAGAATCAATAATGGAAGATAAGTCATCGTTCTTGTTCATGACGCTTCTAATGTTAGTAAAAATAACAGGAATAATATTAGTAAAAGTGATAACATCACAGCTTCCACCCCTCGCTGCAAGTTATTGCGGAGTTTGATTGGGATTAGAGGCATTATGTGGATGCAAATTAAAGTGTGGTAGAGTAGTTGAACGAGAGCTGGATCGAAGCTCCGGTATTATGTGCAAACAAAGTGCGCTCCGGCTCCCGGGGGTTCAATTCAAAAACAGAGTCAGAGGCAGGTACATAGACATAGCATTTGTTTCCAGTGAGAACTTGTCAAACCGCAGTTTAAAAGGCCGTCCCCCTGTCCTCGCAAACTGGAGTAGTTTACGCCGAGCTAGACGCACCGAAGGGATAGAATCTTCACTTACTGAGAAGTTGGTGCCCTTGAATTTATAGGCATTTGAAAGCACCGCCTCTTTGTCTTTCTAAGAAGCCGTTTTAACAATAATTGGGCGACACCGTTGCTGATTGAATTGGCCAAGGCGATGAGCCCTTCCCATACATGACGCGGTGTTGTATCCCTGCGGGCGTCCGGCTTCATCACCAAGTATCGGCGATCGGCGAGATGAACCGGTCACACCTGGCGCCCTCGTTTTCCCGAGGCATGAAAGAAAGGAACTGCCTCGGCTGCCCCGACAGAACTGGCAGCGCCGGGAAGTCTACTCATCTGGCGTAGTTTTGAACGTCCCGGACAAAGGACGCTCCTACAGCCTCGAGCTACCTGGGGGTAGCAAGACAACGAAAAAGAAAACGGTCTGGTGCAAGAGCGCGCGCAAGAGCGTGGTGTTTTTTTTTTTTTTTTTTGCTGGAACTCGCAACCGAGATGAACGCTGCTGACGATCAGCCGCCTAACCTGTACATAGGATGTAATTAAATCTGTACATACTGTACAGTTCGTTACCGCTGATCGGCTCCCAGTCTCCTGCCCCACTCCCGCTCCCGTGCCTGGCATGAGTCGACACACCACCAACCAGGGTCAAACGCTCGGTCCCAACAACTGGTAGGCAGCGGTGGAGATCGGGTCACATGCGTCGGACATCGGAGGTGGGTGGGTGTTCATTTTCGTTCGGAGGTTCGCCAAGTGTCGTTCCTTATAGCTAGGAATTTATCGGTGACATTTGGGTACCTAAGTGGCTACTGAAGAAGCATGACATTAGAGTACTTCTCAGTAGAGGGATATTCCGAGCGTGGGTGGCATTCACGATAGACATGGAGTGGGCGAAATTGAAGAAACCGGAACTGATTCAGCTATCAGAGGAACTGCGATTAGAAGTAGTAAGAACCATAAAAAAACAACAACTCATTGCTAAGATTCGGGCTTTAGATCTAGAAAATGAGGAGATCATTGAGAGCTGGGAAGAAGTAGAGAAGAGAAACCATGACCGAAGGAGGGAACTTGACTTGAAAGAAAAGGAACTCGAGCTTCGGAGACTCGAGTTGGAGCAGCGGCAGCTCGACAGCGGGCGGGCTAGCTCAGAGGGGTCAAGTCAAAGGAAGGTCGAGAGTTTCAAAATGTCTAAACTGATGCAGCCGTTCAAAGTAGGCGAGGACATTGGCCTCTTTTTGGTGAATTTTGAGCGTACCTGCGAAAAACTGGGTTTCAGACGCGAAACTTGGTCACAGAGACTGCTGACGCTCCTCCCGTGTGAAGCCGCGGACGTTGTCGCGCGTCTGAGCAAGGAGGACGCTGAAGTGTATGAGAAGGCGAAGGCGAGTCTGCTCCGAAAGTACCGCCTGACCACAGAGGCCTTTCGTCAGCGATTCCGTAGCATGCGTAAGAAGCCCGAACAAGGATACCCGGAGCTCGCGTACGACCTGCGGGCAAACTTAATCGAGTGGCTAAAAAGCGCCGATGTGTACGGAGTGCACGATAAGGTAGTGGAATGCGTGGCCCTTGAGCAGTTCTACCGTTGCCTCCCTGACGCGGTGAGGTTCTGGCTTCAAGACAAGCCTGACGTGAACACCGTCGAGAGAGCGGGGGAGCTGGCCGAGGAATACGCTTCACGTAGAAAAGCTGGAGAGGAGCGTCCGCTCGAGAGGGAAGCCAGAGGGGAACCTAAGAAGCCCGACGGAACCGGCAAATGGCCTGCGGCAAAGGCCGGTAAACGTAATGGGGAAGGTAGGCAACCTGAACAAAAGCTTCCGAGCGAAGACGTCCCAAAAGAGTCGAGATCCAGTGAGAAGGGGAAACCCGAAAGAGAGAAGTCGTTTGAAAAGCGCAAACCGCCGGTGTGCTATAACTGCCAGGAGAGCGGGCACATCGCGGCGGGATGTCGGAAGCCAAAAGTGGTGTTTCACTACGTCGATGACGAGGAGAACCGGAGGCTTCTAGAGCCTTATGTACACGACTTAAGAGTCAATGGTAGCCCGTGCCGAGTTCTTCGCGACTGCGCAGCAACCATCGATGTCATGCACCCGTCTCTGGTTAGGCCAGATGACTACACGGGGGAATGTGCATGGATTAAGCAGGCAGTCGAAGATCAAAAGGTCTGCCTCCCCATTGCTCGCGTTAGTGTAGAAGGTCCCTTTGGGAAGCTGGAGACCGAGGCCGCGGTTTCCCGCAATCTGCCGCTCAGCTGCCCCTATTTGTTTTCAAACAAATCCGATCAGATGCTGCGAAAAAGGGGCCTAGTGTTTAGCGAAAGGAAGGTGCAGGCGCTAACGAGAGCCAGGGCGCGCCAAATAGCTGCGGAAGTGGTGTGTCGGAGTGAGGATGAAGTTCCACCGAGCTGTCAGTCAACTTCGGACGGGCCCTCTTCCTCCGACAATGCGGAGACCACTTCTACGGACAAAATGGGGTCAACGCGACACGGGAGCGCCGCCGGGGAAACCGGGAAACTCGCGAGAAGCGATACCGCGGCGGAGATAGAAGAGGGAAAGATTGTGCCTGGCTGCGAAACGGGGGACGAGGGGGGACTCGTACTCTCCCCTTCGTCGCGTAGCTTTCATGCCTTGCTACAGGTTGACCGAGAGCTTCTCATTGAGCAACAACAGAGTGATCCGAGCCTTACAGTACTGCATGATACCGCCAAAGATGGCATAAGCAGACGGAACGTCTCGTATCAGATCAAGGCAGGGGTACTCTACCGCCATTACAAAGATCGTAAGGGCAGGGTTCTCGACCAACTGGTCGTGCCCCAGAAGTACCGCTCGGACCTCTTAGAGTTGTCTCATGGGAGCTCTTGGTCAGGTCACCTCGGCATTAAGAAAACGAAGGACCGGCTGTTACAAGAGTACTACTGGCCAGGCTGCTTCCGCGACGCGGAAAACTTTGTACGGTCGTGCGACGCGTGTCAGCGTGTGGGGAAGCCGCACGAGAAGAACAAAGCACCGCTGAGACTAGTGCCGCTGATCACAGAGCCTTTTCGCCGCCTGGTCATAGATACGGTAGGTCCATTGCCAGTGAGCAAGTCAGGGTACAAGTATGTATTGACGCTACTTTGTCCCGCGACGAAGTTCTCAGAGGCATGTCCTCTGAAAGAGTTGAGTTCAGCCGAGATCGTGGATGCGCTGCTGTCTGTGTTTGCGAGGATTGGATTTCCCGCTGAAATCCAATCAGACCAGGGTAGTGTTTTCACTAGCGCCCTCACGAACACATTTTTGGAGAAATGTGGCATTCGTGTTGTGCATAGCTCCGTGTACCACCCTCAATCAAACGCCGTAGAGAAATGGCATTCAGTTTTCAAACGAGTTCTGCGCGCGCTGTGCTTCGAGCAGAAAGTAGATTGGGAGGCGTGTCTTCCGGCAACCATGTTCGCATTGCGCACAGTGCCACATGAAGCCACGGGTTTCAGCCCGGCCGAGCTTGTGTATGGGCGTTCGCTGCGCTCGCCACTACGCATGTTGCGTGAGTCGTGGGAAGGCCAAGGGGAAGACCCGACTGTGGTGGAGTACGTGTTGAAGCTCTTAGATCGCATGCATAAGACACAGGAAGTAGTTGAGGCGAACATGCAGCGGGCGCAGGCGAAGGCGAAACTCTACTATGACAGGGGAGCCAGGGAGCGTAAGTTTGAAGTGGGAGACCAAGTGATGCTGCTGAGGGTTTCCAAGAAAAACAAGTTAGAGGTGCAGTGGGAAGGTCCAGCCAAAGTGCTGCAAAAGCTCTCTGAGACGAACTACGCTGTGGAGTCGGGGGGGAAACGAAAGAAAGTACGGATATATCACTGTAACCTGTTGAAACCTTATGTGGGGAGGAAAGAGATAGTTAGCCTTGCTTGGAACACCCCAGAGGAAGTCCCCACGGAGATTCCTACTTGGGAGGGGAAGAGGGGAGAGTATGATGTAGACACCGTCATAGCCAAGGCAGTAAAGACCGACGTTCTTACTGAAGATCAGCTGAGCGATCTGCGCAAAGTGATCAGTGAGTTTGAGGGGTTGTTTTCCGATCGACCTGGCCGTACTAATCTCGTGTGCCACGATATTGAGCTCACCGAGAGTACTCCAGTGCGATCGAAGGCGTACAGGGTCTCTCCAAGACGGAGAGACATACTAGCTGAAGAGATCGAACGCATGCTCCGGCTCGGGGTTATCGAGGCCGCCGAGAGCGACTACACCTCTCCACTCATACTGGTGGAGGTGCCGGGCAAAGACCCCCGCCCTTGTATAGACTATCGTAGACTCAACACGATCACCCGAGATCAAACGTACCCTATCCCTAACATAGAGGAGAGGGTAGAACGAGTCAGTGCCGCTAAGAACACGTTTCGCACCTGCGGGAAGTGTTTCGCAGACTACGCGAAGCAGGCCTTACAGTAAAGGCAGAAAAATGCCAACTGGGGCAAGCGGAGGTGACCTACCTGGGGCATGTAATCGGACAGGGCTGTCGGCGACCCTCAGAGATTAAAGTAGCAGCCGTTGGGAGCTTCCCTAGACCCGAAACAAAGACGCAGATTCGTTCGTTTCTGGGCTTGACTGGCTATTACCAGCGATATGTCGCGAACTATTCTCAGGTAGCCAGTCCCCTCACTGATGCTCTCAGGAAGAACGAGCCCAACAAAGTCGGGTGGGACGAGAAGAAGGAGCAGGCTTTCCAGAGCCTAAAGAAGGCGCTCACCGAGCGGCCGGTGCTAAGAGCACCTGATTATGATCAGCCATTCTTTGTGCAGTGCGATGCAAGTGACCGGGGCATGGGGGTTGTTCTGTGCCAAAAAGAAGGGGACGAAGAGCCCATTCTCTACGCGAGCCGCAAGCTGACAACACGGGAGGAAGCGTATAGCGCCTCCGAAAAGGAGTGTGCTTGTCTAGTCTGGGCCGCACAAAAGTTGTCTTGTTACCTGGCGGGAGCTCCATTCACCTTTGAGACGGACCACTGTCCCCTGACCTGGCTGCAGCAAATGTCGCCAAAAAACGGACGGCTGCTAAGGTGGAGCTTAGCACTTCAGGAGTTTAACTTCCGAGTAACATACAAGCGGGGGAAGCTGAACTCGAATGCAGACACTCTCAGTCGCATGTATTGAAAGGGGGTTGTACAGACGCTATAAAGCCTTGAGAGATTTCTAGCCATTCTAGTGTTTTAGTGCTTTCTCGATGTCTTGTTTGGTGGGTCAGCCGCGCTCGGACGGCAGAATTTGATGACAGTGAGATTAATTAGGGTGATCTTTACTTGGCGAATTTCCGGGCGGGGTGAATGCTTGCTGATTTCTGTTGTGTGATGTTTTGTGATTCCGTGATTCATGCGCTGCTTGCATGTTTGAGAGGTGAAAAAGTAGCAGCGCCGATTCTGGGGCCTGGAAGACAGCAGCGAGCCATCGGCTTTCGGCAGAGCGGTTGCAGACCCCTCAACCTCAAGACCGTTTACCCGTCGGCGGAGGAGCTGTTGTATCCCTGCGGGCGTCCGGCTTCATCACCAAGTATCGGCGATCGGCGAGATGGACCGGTCACACCTGGCGCCCTCGTTTTCCCGAGGCATGAAGGAAAGGAACTGCCTCGGCTGCCCCGACAGAACTGGCAGCGCCGGGAAGTCTACTCATCTGGCGTAGTTTTGAACGTCCCGGACAAAGGACGCTCCTACAGCCTCGAGCTACCTGGGGGTAGCAAGACAACGAGAAAGAAAACGGTCTGGTGCAAGAGCGCGCGCAAGAGCGTGGTGTTTTTTTTTTTTTTTTTTGCTGGAACTCGCAACCGAGATGAACGCTGCTGACGATCAGCCGCCTAACCTGTACATAGGATGTAATTAAATCTGTACATACTGTACAGTTCGTTACCGCTGATCGGCTCCCAGTCTCCTGCCCCACTCCCGCTCCCGTGCCTGGCATGAGTCGACACACCACCAACCAGGGTCAAACGCTCGGTCCCAACAGCGGGAAGTTGTAAACCTAATCTTTCGAGGCATACATCAAGGACAGCCTTTTCGGTTTGTACCCCAGTCTCTCTCTCAGTATCGCGGAAGCCGAAGAAAAGAAGGTTAGCTCGGCGCACTCGGCTCTCAGCGTCTTCACAGCGTGTTCTGAGCTGAGATATCTCGGCGGCGGCAGACTCCATCCAGTGAGCTGAACTGACGCTGCTCTTTACGCCGGTTGATTTTATAGCGGAAAGGTCATTTTCTAGCTGGTTGGCCGTATTGTGAGCGCATTTAGTGAATCTTCGTTGCCGCTTTGTTTTACTTTTATGTCTCTAACTTCCTGGAGGATGTTATTTTGGCCTGACGTGTCGTTAAAATATCGAGAACTTTATTTAGTAGAGCTTCCTGTTCTTTGGTCATTGGCTCAGGGCTAGACTCAATATCCCCACCCTGAATCTAACACGGTCGACATATGTAGAAATGGACGCAAAGGCAATCTTGTACATTTGAGATACAACTCAAAGCATGCCTTGGAGCCCGGCAGCACAAAACAACACAAGTCATTCCCTTTGAATTCAATATGTGCAAATTTACCAACCTGGAACGAGACGACACAAAACTTAGGCATCTTGATGGTGCAGTTGCTGCTGGCCCACTGACAAAATTATTTGTAAAGGTGGACGCTTGGAGTGCATATCGATGGCAATCGACCCCGGAAGGTGGTTCCAGTCCTGGGATGCACAGGGAACAAAATGCGAATAAAAGGCTGTCGTGGTAAAATTGTGAATGCAAACCTTGCGCCGATGGCCGAGACGAGAAAAAGCGTGACAAGGGCGGGTGACAAATTAATCGAATGCGATTAAGTTAGGACACTAAGTTTTACGAAATAAAGCGAGGCGAGACATGTTTGGAGGCAGGGATTAAGGTTGCAGCATTGACAAATGAGCTTTTACCGCATTGTGTGCTTGAGTTTTCAATTCCCTCGCCCGTTTCAGTTCTTTTGTGGTGCGACCATCATCTCTTCTCAATGGCTTCTAACGGCTGCCCATTGCCTCTTCGTGCGCCAAGGCGACGGCTATCGCAAGAAGAGCGTGAACGAGTTTAAACTTCGTCTCGGTAAGAAAAGACTCGTGACATTATACACTCCGTTTACAAACTAATCAATGTCTGCCTACATCTGGTGCGGGTAGCGTTCAAACAGATTTGCGTTAAGTGAATCGTCGGCGCACGGGCCCTGCCATAGCCTGCTATATATTGACAAAACCGGGCAGATCGCCACGAGATGTGGCCGCCGAAATGGAAAAGCTGGAGCGGCAGACAACGGATGAGAGGAGAGCCACGTGACTGGCGCGCCGCTGCGGCGAGACGCCGAAACACACTTCTCCCAAGCGGACAAGTGTGTTTCGGGTCCTCGCCGCTGCGAAAGCTGTGCGCTGACTTTCAGGTTCCCCGAGAAATGGCTCTTTGATGCTCTGTGCTACCAGATCCTCGCGCTCCAAATTTGCGACCAGGCACTCTATGGCTCCGTCGTCGAACTGCCAGGCTTTATGAGTATAGAGGAGGCTATGGCACTGCTTTAGCAGCGTCAGTGTAGCGTGTTGATGTGTACAATCCTAACACACCCCCGGGCTAGCCATTGTACCTCAGAATTTCATACATAAATAAACAAACATTTAATATAGATCTGTCTGGAGCCTCTCGCTAAAATGTGTATCCCCCCTTTCCAATTTTAAATTTGACAATCCCGGACAAGCCTTTGGAAGCACTATACAGTTATTATAATGTACGCTAGAGGTTCAACTGGCGCTAGTGTCTATGCGACTTCCGGGATGTAAATTGAAGCAGACAGCAACAATTCTACTTTTCGGTGCTCCTGTGCATTCCTGAAAACGCGCGTAAATTTTCTCTCTTCACCGAAAAAACAAACAAACCATACATAACTTTTATGTGGGCCGTGCCGAATGGTGTGCACATTTATCAACACTGTAAACGTGTAATTGCTCTGGTTACGTCATGAGTATTCGTAATATTTACTCTTAGAATTAATCTAAGAGAAAAAAAACGTACTTGCTTTTCCCCGTACAATTGCATTACCGGAAGTCAACATTCGACTGGTTGCTGTCTGCTTCAGTTTGCAAGAGCACATTAGCGCCAGCTGAACCTCTAGCGTACTATATAATATTTTCATCGAGAGTACTTATGCCGACCGGATTTTCTAACTAGAACTTTATCTGAAGCTGCTCAGAGTGTCTTCGATGAAAATATGTTTAGATTTTTTAATGTTTTATCGCAAATCGAGTTCTGCTTTATACATGCGTATTTACTTTTACAAAACCAAAGGCTTATATGCTCATTTTTTAAGCCCGCTTTTAGGCGCCGCCGTTCCCGCATACAGCGGAGTCGGCGTCAAAATCGGCGTCACCGTCGGCGTGAACGCTGCACGCGGAAACGGGCGCCTAAGAGCCCCATGATGTAACACTGCGCGCGTTACATTGCGGAACGGTACAGACCTATACACCTATTCTATTCCTCGGTAAATTTAACGGAGAAACTGATTTGGTGTGTAAGTCTGCGGCGTCCCATAATGCAACACCGCGCGCAGTGCATTATGGGACGTGACAGGCCGCGGCTTCACGGAATGCGGCTTGGCGCTTCTCGCCGCCCCCAAACAGGGCTCTCGCCGCCATACTCTCCTCCTCCTCTCTCGCCTACCTTCAAGCAAAACAAAAAAAATTGAAATATTAATATACAGGGTGTTTCACGAAAGGTGGACAAATTCGATATTGCGAAAACTACGCGTCGCAAAATAAAATAAATAAAAGAAAAGGCTTGTGTCGTCTTGGTTTTTGGCCAGGGGCCCATTTAGGAAAATGATTAAAGTCCGGGATAATTAGGTTCGTAAATATGTTTGCGTAATTAACTTTATTAATATTGTGTTTAAGGGCATGGTTTCAATTAGAAAATTGCTGAACATCTTCGAAAAACACTAAATAAAAGAATTGCAGAATGATAGATGACATGAGAAGCATTTTACGGCTTTCTAAAAAAAAAAATGCGCAAGTTCTACGGGTTTTTAAGTTTCGGTTTGCTATCAAAGCGCATCTCGGCCCCGACGGGACCGCGCCCCGTGGAGAAATAGTGCAACCAACCTCTGCTGAGCTGTCCTAGCGCAACGCAACAGGCGCTCCTTCAGAGTCAGTTTGCCGAGTGGCCTCGCTCGCTATTGTTCTAGGGGCATGTTGTAAATGTTTCCCCAATCGCTTCAAAATCATTCCTCGTTTTTTGCAATGTCTCAATTTGAAGGAAGAACGTGCAACAATATTTTCTTTTTTTATAGAAACAAAAGGCGGTGTAACTCTCTTGTAGCGCTTCAGGCAGCTTACAAAGGAAACGCTATGAAGAAATCGAAGGTCTATGCGTGGTTTTCTCGCTTCAAGGCCGATGAATTATTGATCGACGACCAGCCTGGCCCTAGGCGACTTTCAACCTCCTCAATTGATTAAAACGTCGAGCAAATTCGGGCATTGTTTACTCCGAGTTTGTTCTTTCTGTTGAAACTATTAATCGAGTGTTTGATCAGGTAGTTTTGTGACGCTTGCCCAACTCAGTAAGTAAAAAATTAAAGGAAGATCTATGGGTGAATTTTAAGGGAATACGTTGGCATGACGCTTGGCAAACGCCAGACACTTCCCCCTTTGGGAAACACTAACGCTGGCGTGTGTGGCAGTTGCCAAGGGTCATGGTAACGCATTTGTAAGGATCTATTAATGGACCTTTACTTTTTTCCGGCGAAGCGAGCTCGCGGAGCCTGCTTCGCCCCAGCCTTTATCGCAGGCCGCTTCTTGCGTCGCATTTCGGCCATCCGAGCTAGGCGCTGCTTCCACTCCTCTGTCACGTTCCTCCGCCTTGCACGCTTCATCCGCTGCTTGACGGTGCTTTCGCTGTTCACCGGTTTCCCACGCGTGGATTGGCTTCCGTCCCGTGATGGCGCCTTCTGTCCGCAGATGGTCGGCGTCAGGTTTCCGCTGTCATGTAGGTACTATTGTGGGAAAGGGATAGGTGTGGTTCCATCACGAGAATACCCCAGCACACACTGGTCTATGAGTGCAACTATCGTTTAGCAAAAATAGCACTGCACCGCTTCGTCCCCTACTTAAGAGGAAAACGTGTTGTGGGTGTCAAAGGTCCTTCAAATCAGATTTTGTAATATACGATGAATGATTTTAAAGCGCCTGCATGCAGAAACAGTTTACAACATGGCGCGAGAACTTCAGCAGACGGTGCCGGTCGGCAAACTGACTCGGAAGGGGTGCCGCTAAGTTCTGCTAGCGGCGGAAGCTTGTAGTGCGAACGGCGCGCCCCCCGAAATTTATTCCGGCTACTTTTGGGTCCCCGCCTTGTATACGTATGATTGAGACGACTGTATTTAAGCGGGAACTTCACAACAAAACACGCCAGAAATGCTTTTTGTTTCGTACCTCGCATTGTTTTGTTTTGTTTTTATTTGCAGGACTCACGGATAGAAAGAATACGAGCCATGAACAAGAAGTATTCGTTGAAGAAATTATTCGACACGACGGCTACATTGAAGCAACTAAGCAGAATGACATAGCGCTTTTGCGCCTGAACCAGACTATCACTTTCAACGAGTTTGCGAGACCAATTTGTTTGCCTCCATCTTACGGTGAGTGTACGAACCAATTCGGAATAAGTACCTGGATGAAGGACGATAATGTCAAATGTACGCAGTACACCACGAGGGTATAGTGACACCCTAGAGCCACTAACTAATCTGCGGGTCAGCGCAAGGGAACGTCAGCCATCTTGTTACCTAATATAATTCGTTTCCAGTTATCTGAATCTTTATCTGAAATCAAGGCAAACGATTTACGTCCTCCAGAAGTGCCTCCAGAAGTGTTAAGAGTAGTCAAATGATAGAGCAAAAATATACGGCCTGAGCATTTTACCAAGCGTATCTGCATCTTAGGAAGTCGAGCTTTTTCCAATTTAACGGTCGCCAATTGCACCCGCTCTGCACTACGTAACAAAATGGCGGCGCATACTAGACATTCGGAAATTTGAGTTCCGAAACGCTGTACGTAACTCTAGGCATAACCAGTATAACTGAAAGCTGAAGGTAAAGGGGGACTGCATTGGAAGTGTACTCGCCATTCAGTAGCTGTACTTGACAAGTGTTCAGGCCACACTATCGGTGGACTAGAATTATATTAATAAAGTAATCTAACGGTATGTCTTTAGATCTATATTTATATATTCGAAACCTTTAATTTTTTTTTAATTTGCGTATAATGTGGATTGCCAAATCAGTAAAGTGATGAAAAGCGTCGGGCGCGCTGGAAGCGAGATATGGAGCTGAAGTTATCGCTTGTGATACAAGCTTAAGGCTGGCGAAGAGAAAGAAAACGAGGATGATGAAAGACGCAGGAACTGCGCGGATAATTTTCCCACCGCCAGCCTTGCACTGGTGGCACGACTGGTTAGTTTGGCGCACCAATGAGCTTCTCACTCTCGGTCTTTCTAGAATTAATCTTTATAGTAGCTTTGACGACACAAAAGAAGTGTCTAATTGGAACCATACCTATGCTTTCGTTAATTATAATTAATTAACAATATTTGACTTAATTTTACGCTTTGTCTTCACGTAAGCCCACTATATTATAATCCTCTGATGTGTAGCTCACTTACACAGACCATATAAAGTATGTACTTTTTACGGTTCTTTTACAATACTTCAGTTGCAATTAGAATCAAATACCCTGCATATAATATATCGGCGATTTCGTTTTAAATCACGCAGAAAAAAAAAAAGAGTAATGTCTCAAAAACTGCTAAAATACATATAGTCTGGGCAATTTCTTCACTAGAAGGAAACTGAAAATCGCTTTTGCTTTATTTTTCTAGATCACAAATTATTTACTTTTAAACAAACTAAAAGCGAATTTCGGAATTAGTGGGATCGTCACAAGTCACGCGTTTGAAAGCAGCATCAGGTTCAAATACCTTCCACACAACAGAGATACTTTTTACGAGGTTTTGAAAGCTATAATAATAGTGCCAAACGCTCATAAACATTTGTTGTTGTTTTTAATTTATTATTGTGAAAAATGCAAAGGATAGCCTCGTTGACATATGTACATGGTTCGGATAACTTTTGTTAACTTCACAAAAATGTGAATTTTTAAATTAGTTTTGTTTTTCTTTTTATGAGATGGCCTCGCTATCTTCTAAAAATTGCATTAAAAATAAGATGTAATATATTTTTTGAACATACAAGTTTGTACATTCGAAAATTAATTTATTTGTAGTTCTAGCTTAAAAGGACGGAGACTTGGGCGAGTTGGTTGTTTATACTTGGGTGAAACGGCGCACAGATTTACACACAGAAGACAGGCACACAATAAACAAAAACGCGCAGTGTACGTGTGTTTTTTTGTGAGCCTGTCTTCTGTGTGTAAATCTTGTGCGCTGTTTCACCTAAGCTTGAAGTTCTATTTCAAGATGCGAAGGTAGGTCGTAGCCATTTGTTTCTGCCAGATTATTATTTTTTGGCATTTGCTCATAGTGTATGTTAGCACCCATTTACCAAATTATTGAGCATGTTATGTTAAATATACAGATTGAATCATAAATATGCGCAGCTTGTTTACATAAGAATTAAAAAAATCGTAATAAAATTATTTTTGAGAGATTAGATACTCGAAATCAACAGTTTTAAGCGTTACCCCCTGAAAGTGGAATCCTAGGATAATCCTGGGATAACAAAAAAGGGGCAAGGACCTTTTATCTTCAAAGTACTATGATGCTGAAATGCACTATTTAAGGTGCGTTCTCCTAAAATATTCTGAATACATGAAACCGTCGTTTGGGGAGAGTTAAGAGAGAACCTATATTTTTACGAAAGACCCCGATACATTGAGCGGGGAAACTAACTATGGTTAATAGGTCTCCTTAAGTCAGGTCATGCAGCATCAACTTTCTCGCTAAACTTAGCGGGGAAAGTGGGTCGGTGTTGTGACCAATTTAGCTTTAGTAGCCGGCAATAAAATAATACCAGGGTAACCGAGTGACGGCGTCAGGTTTGAGGTGACTGTATACATAGAAATACTAAAAAGATCTAGTAACGCAAGTTCCCAAGAACATTTATTGAGACCAAAAAGTGACGTTAAAATGTGTTAAAGGCTCACACTTAAGTCCTAGGAAATTGTTTTAACATAAAATTGAGGGACAGTCCTAATTTCGAGCGTCCGTTCACAAACGACCTACCGAATGTTCCTGGTAGGACTAAAAGCTTTCTACTCTTTTTTTTTCAATTTTGTGTCGCAGCAGTGGTTATATGTGCTGCGTCACTTTTAGAAAGAATAGTTGCCGGCACTTCCCGGGCGACTGGATGAAGGAAGTCATCGGCAGGTTGAGTAGCTTCAAGTTCTGCCTTCCTCAGTTTGTTTACGAAAGCTTGCTGCATGAGCATCTGTACCAGGTGCGGGGAGTACCAGGTGCGCGACCCGCACCTGGTACTCCCCGCATGCCGCCAGAGAACGTATGTCACGTATGACCGTCTACATCGACGCCAATGAAAAAGAACGGAAGGCTGTATGTTTTGCCAAGGGCATTACGTTATGCCACTTATGGATGAACGCTCATAACAAGAACGAGTTCTTCAATGTTATGTTATAGAAGCATCGAAAGTAATGCTGTAACTTGTAACCGACTTTAATAGCGCTTTTCGATCATATGAACTATTCTCGTGAGCTTATGTTACAAGATATCTTGTATAATTATCTGTACTTGCGCCCGGTGTATGCAGGTTTTTTTAGTTTAAGAAAACAACTATTAGTAGGTCTAAACAAGCCTACATTCTTACAAGACTTATCGTCCGTGGAGATAGGATGTCTGGAAAAAAGTTGAGAATTCGTTTTTGGGCTGTGGGCACATTTAGACTATTTTGTTCCCCCCCCTCCCCCCCCCCCCCCGGAATACTTCATCATTACGCATAAAATCTTTGGAGAGAACTATCCACGGGATTTTTATTCTCATGAGACAATATGGGGAAGTATTTTAATTTCGATTTTTTATTTCTCTAAGTTAATAAATTGCACGCGTGTAGAAAAACCCTCATATATTAAACCTCAGATCCCGTGCTTGTATCAGGTTTAATTTATTTAATTGTGACTTAAATTAAACCCAAAAAGACTTTGAGAAGGTGTCAAGAATGAATGAATCACTGAGAGCAATATAGATGACAACGACCAAGCTTCGCATCTTATACTAAAGCTTGAAACATTTTGTACTTTTAAATGTACGAATTTATATATCCAAAGTATATAGCATCAGATCTGATTTTATTGGGTGGTTTTAGACCACACCAAAAGCTTTCTACAAAAAAACAAACAAACACAAAATAATAAAAAAATGGCTTAAAACGATGTTGAAATATGTATTTTTTTTGTTTCCTCTTGTATTCAAATCTGTTTTTCTCTTAAATAAGTTTATTTGACTATAACAATATTATACTCTCTGAATATGTCTCTGCTTAAGATTTAATTTTGTATATACTTTAAGCAATAACACAAAAGGTAACACATATTATTATCGTTTAAACCAGGCACATTATTGTAAAGAGGTTAGGGTCTTGACGTTTCACAATAATTTTTAAAAACAATAACACCTTTTTATGAACATGTGACGATTTTAATGTAGTTTCAAAAGCCACGTAACAGTTTATTCTGGTGCGAAAGGTATCTGAGCCTGGCGAGCCTTTCAAATCATCTGCGACGATCACCGAGATGCGAAAATACGTCTTTGGTTCTTTAGAAGTCAATTACTCAAGAACTAAAAATATTACACTACAACGCATCCCCGTTTCGTCTGAGGGAATAATTTCACCAGCATTTAAATATTTCCTAAAAGTTTTTGAATTATAATTCATTTATTTTTGTACACAATTTGAAAGGAAATTGCTGATATAGAATATTGTCCTTGATAGTTTGCGTCTTCTGTGGCGATCATAGGTTCAAGCGGGAAACGTTTCGGGACCCGGGGGGAATTCGCCAGTCCAGCTAAAAACCTCTTAATTACCTCGTTTATTTTCGCCGGTATAAAAACGCTACGCGAAGAAGTCTGGGAAAAAGAATGCTTGGGACATGAAAAATATCTGCTGAATAAATATATGACTTGATTTTATATAATATAATTAAAAGGAAAATACACCTTGTAAATAAAAAAAAAGTAGTTTTGTTAGGCAAGGGTCATGTGGTTGGCGTGAGGTCGCAATACCTGTCGCGGCTTCAGGCCACCTATCCCGGTGCACCACCAGATTGCCCGGCGGGGTCTGTTTTTCCGACCATCCATGTTATCTCGCTTTCTTGTTATCTTCTAATCAACGGCCCTTGGAATGTTTGGGCAAGGTGCCGAAAGTGACTGGATATAGAGCGTGGTAAACGGCGCGAAACCACGAAGTATCTCACTAACAGCTATCGCTGTAAAAACTTGTAACAGATATCGGGACTCCTTCGTAAAAGTGTCCACCAAATTGCCGCCAGAGATTTGAAGAATGTAGCATATTAAAGGGACCATGAAGGCAATTTAATTTTTTTTTTAAAAGAAGGTGTTTCCGCAAGCATTGGGGTCCTGGCATGCCACACAATTTTTTCTAGAACGTTGTGACTCTTATTTCTGTACCTGCAAATAAATTTGCGAAACCGAAACAAACATTCAGATTTCTTCCATTTTTCGCCTCTGGAAAGAGAAGTGACGTCAGGGAGCACTGTCGGCATCGGTAGGATTTAGTGCACACTCAGTGTGGTTCCCGTGGTTCGCTCTAGTGTACGGCGGTCTGTGAAGAAAACCTGAAAGAAATGGACGGACAACGCCGCGCTCGCAAACGAGTTTGAGCTCCTGTTCAGCGACCTCACGCCGACTGAACGGCAGATGCTGCTAAGGACGCAGAACTCTGAATTGGCGACCGATGCAGCAATGCGCAGCATTGCTGCATCGGTCGGCAGTTTATGCAAACTAACGTCGCCCGATTGACCGCACGTCTTTAGCCGACCTTTCGCGCAACCTACTACTGCACATAAACGCGGCATGATTGGTGAGACACCAGTTCGCAAAGCGAACACGAGACGACGCACGAAACCAAAGCCAAAAGTCCGCCGCTCCCGGCGCTCGTACCTTCTTTTTCTTTTTTGTCCATGGTTGCTCGATGCTTGTTACGCGCCCGAGGTAGCAGTGCGGGATGCGTTCAACCAGTGACAAACGGAGGGATCGCTTCAGATTATGCTTTTATACACGGTATGAAACCTATTATTTCCCAACTACAACTTAAAAATATTATCCAACGTTCAAATAAACTTTTTTCATCGCATCTCACCACCGAAATCGAAACCAAGAGTGCGTCTATCGTTTGAACCAATCGCTAGACGAGGAGCCCGTTGTCGTCACACCTCGAAAGCGCACTTTAGTTCACCTTTCTGCCGCCGCCTCGATGGGGTCTCAGGAATCGTTCCCGGTGCTATTATTACCGGGCCTGTTTTCTTGATTGGTGCGACACCCAAACTTCTGTTTGGGCTAGAACTTGGTCAACAGTATCTGAGACGTGGCTGACATCCATTTCAATCGTCGAATAAAACTTCGAAACTGCCTTCATGGTCCCTTTAAGCGCCTCTAGAACTTCCCCCATTGCAACTCACTCGCTAAACGAGACTTGATGCAACAGGATGAGGAGGCCGTCTCCTTCGGGCGCTCCTTCATTCGCCCTTCTCGCCATCTATGCGCTGCCTCCTCTCCCTCTTCGGAGAACGCTCGAAGTGTGTAAGGAGGGGAGTCGAGAAACACGTAACGTCACAATTAGTGGCTATAGCATTCTGTTGCGTCACAGGTTTTGTCGACTGACGAAACGAAAGTGTGTGAATCAAATTCTGAGTTTTCGAATTATTTCCCCGATAAAATCTTGGTTATTTCGATTGGATAATTTGACAGAGTAATTTAAGGCGCATAAAACTGCTGGAGGCGTGAAGATCTGCGATCGATATTTTAATGTTGGAGAGGTCAGGTCCGGAAACAAGAGTAGGAATATGACTTTTATATAGATTCATAGGCTTTCGTGCACTTGCTCCAGTATCCCATTGCTTATATATTAATGAGGCCCTGGACTAGGGGTTACACTCAAGGGGCATACTCATTCTTTTGATAATAGGGTTGATTAATTAAATCATTCATAATAAATATTCATTTGTTTACATTGAACAGTTAACGAGATTTTTAGTTACATTTAAACCTGTCATTTATTTTACAATTAGAGTTGTTTGTTGTACTCAAAATGTAGTCAGCAACAAATAAGTCTGAACACGAATTCCACAGAATATTATTACATTTTACACCCAATAAGGGACCGTGCTACTTACAATAGAGTTTCTAGACTGCCTAAGCGTATCCATAAACTTGAGTAGAATTTTATAGGCGACACACCGCCGTTTTGGAACTATGGTTTTTAATGTTTTGTCCATGTGTAGAATATTCAAATGGCGTAGAATGACATTCAGGTTTGGAACTATGATAAATATGGTATAATTAGTGAGAACTTATAATCATCTCTCTTTAGTATTGATATTAAACAATCAGACTAAGCACGGCTTTTCGACCTTTAGAGAAAAAGTACTGACTTTTTCTCTAAAGGCTTCCTCGTCTTAAAATAAACGCTTTAATCTTAAAATTTGGCTGCAAGGTATACATTTTTTTGTTCTGTATAGGACGGCAACTTTCACAACGTAAGAACTGGCGTCTATCAGTGTTCTTTATAATGTCACCTTTTAATGATTTTCTGCTATCCTGAGTTAAACATAAAGAAAGTTTAGTTCGCTTTTTGGGTACTTTTATGTAAATTTAATATGTGGGTTAAAACTGTTTGCGAAATTAATAAATTCGACAACTTCGCCCTTACCGTTATATCAAATTTTAAGTATATCGTGGAAAGAATGTTTATAAGAATGGTTTGTGTGTAAATTAATTTAGTAGATACTTCTATAGAACCCTAATGTAAATGTTCGCATATGATTGCTGAAAACGCGATTCCATGAATCCGTTATAAATCTGCGTGTAGTGGTTACTCAGAAATGTAAAATTATTAAGTTATGGAGTTAAATGCATAAACATATTTACCACATTCTTTCTATCGGCCAGTTGAGCGTCTTCAACGGTAACCATAGCATTTCCTATTCCTTCACCATGTGGTATATTAGTTTATAATGAGACCACGTTCATTGCCACCAGCTATATATTTATAAAAGAAACGAATATTTGTGCCATTAATGAAATGAAGAAAATGGGAAGAGTCTTTAATGTATGACGGTGCTGTAGCTTCAGTACCCCTAATTTGTTCATCAATGACACCTGAGGTGTGTTCTGTGTGTGTACCAACTCCAGGAATAATATGTCTACCAGGGTGATTTGGATTGTGCACTGCCATTAACATATAAAAATGCCCGGGTCTAGCATTTTCTTGTAGGAGATATTTAACACTCTCCTTCTTTACGGAAAAGCTAGGCAACTGAACAGGACTAAATAATATAGGAAGCTAGGTAATGATCCCAGACGTAATTTAGAGGTGAATATTAAGTAAGAATTAAAACAACTACAAAAAAAAACAGCATGGAGAGCTTTAAATATTTTCTACAAGAAAATCTTAGACACTGAGATTTTTATATACTAATGAAAGTACTCAAGTCAAGTCACCGAGGTAGACCCACTATTTCTAAAATAGGTAAAAAAAATATATAGAGAGGTACTGCAGCTAAGGCCAGGTAACACATAAAATACTCTGTCAATTTAAAAAAAAATAATACATTTTATACAAATAGACTATATTTCAAAGTATTACAAGTGAAAATGGGCGTAGTCTCAATATACATCAATGTACCACATTATGAAGGAATACGAGTTGCTCCGGATAGCGTCGATACACTGAACTGGCCTTTAGTAAGAATATGCTAAATATTTTCATGCGTCTAAGTATGAAACCTAATCATTTCACATTTCTAAATACCCACTAATCACAGATTCATAGCACAACAATACGATCTCCCTTTTTCATTATATATATATAGAAGAAGAAAAGAACCCTTAGTGAAAACAGCAACAACGGACGATTTAATCTTCGACGTTTCGGCCGGAGTCCGGCCTTCGTCAAGAAGAAAGTCTTCCTGACGAAGGCCGAGTCCGTCGAAGATTAAATCGTCCGTTGTTGCTGTTTTCACTAAGGTTTCTTTTCTTCTTCTATACCCACGCCTTCGGCCCCCCGCCACCATGCCCGTTGTATATATATATATATATATATATATATATATATGGTGTTTCAGAGAACGCAGACCAAATCGCTCCTGCGAAAACTACTCATCACAACAAAAGGGGCTTGAGATGGTTAGTTCCGGGTTAGTTAAGTTGTTAATTGATTCTGCGTAATTAATTTTTTAATATTGTGTTTAAGAGCTAGGTTTAAATTAGAAAACTGCTCAGCATCATCGAAAAAAACTAAATCAACAAATTGCAGAACGATAGAAGGCACGCGAAGCATTTTACGGCTTTCTGAAAAATCGCACAAATTCGGCCGGTATTTAAGTTTCGGTTTGCAACAGAGCGCATCTCGGCCCCGGCGGCACCGCGCCCCGTGGAGAGATAGCGCAACCAACCTCTGCTGCGCTGCCATCGCGCGACGCAGCAGAGGCTGGTTGCACTATCTCTCCACGGGTCGCGGTGCCGCCGGGGCCGAGATGCGCTCCGATTGCAAACCGAAACTTAAATACCGGTCGAATTTGTGCGATTTTTCAGAAAGCCGTAAAATGCTTCGCGTGCCTTCTATCGTTCTGCAATTTGTTGATTTAGAGCATTTTGATGATGTTGAGCAATTTTCTAATTTAAACCATGCCCTGAAACACAACATTAAAAAAGTTAATTACGCAAAAATAATTAACAACTTAATTAACCCGGACTTTAATAATTTTCCTAAATAGGCCCCTAGCCGAGGACCAAAACGCCACAAACCCTTTTTGGTTGCGGTGTGTAGTTTTCGCAGGAGCGATTTGGTCTGCGCTCTCTGAAACACCCAGTATATATATATATATACATACATGACGACTTTAGAGGAACGTCTTCTAATTTAATTTCAACCCAAACCACTTTTTCAAAACGTTTTCTGGACATCTTTATAATTTAGAAAAAGAAAAATTACAATTGTTTTTCGAGTTTATTAACTGAGCGAACAGTTCTAACCTACATATTAAATTTACATCATGTACTCTGACACAGATCTAGGCTTTCTTGATTTTAAACTGAGGACTGAAGATAATAATAAAAAAGCATTATGTAGAAAGCCTAGAGACAGACGTCAGTTTTTACATGATAAAAGTTGCCATTCTATACAAAACAAAAGAGGTACACCGTACAGCAGGTTAAGGCGTTTATGTTCAGAAAAGAAGGCCTTCGGAAAAAAAGATCGAACACTAAGGGAGGTGTTTATTAACCGTCGATATCTTTCACATTTAGTAAATAACTCAAATCGATAAGCCGTGCCATTCCATGTGCTTATAGTTTAGTACAATGGTAAAGAGAGATAACTGCAACTTACGACTCATTTTCTATATCAGTCATAGTTGGCAATCATTAATAATATCCTCGACACCACATGAATATTGAAAAGTGAACCTTTTGGTAGAAGAAGTCGGTAGACATCTAGCTGGTTATAAATTACGAATATTTTACATACCGATGAAATATTAAAGGCTATAGTTCAACGTGCGCCTCGTATCGCCTTTAAAAGTCACACGATTTTAAAGATTGTCCAGAAACAGCATTGGACGAAGGCTGGTCCGTCTAGGTTTTGTAATTTATAAAAATAATAGCTCTGTTTTGTGTTCAGATTTATGGTTGGCTGAATATCATCGAGTACAACAAACAAATTTAATTGGAAAATGAACGAGACGTTTGAATGCAATTCAGGAAACGCGGTTGGCTTTGGTTCAATGTCAAAACGGCCACATTCAATATAGAGGAGAAACTGGAACAATTGTTCCAACACGTGCGAATCCGCGTAGAAGTCACATTCGTACACTTGTTCCCGGACGAGGTCCTCATCATCTTAATTCTATTGGTCATAATGAAGTGTCTGAATTTGGTGTGATTTTACTTCAAGGTGGCTTTAAAATCACCAGAGACTGAAAAACTAAGCATTGCGGCGCGCAAGTTTGTCTGCTTACGTTTGCGGGGGTTGTGGTGACGTCAGAACGCCGAGCTGTGATTGACTCTGATTGGAAGGATAGTGGGTAGACATCAACGCAACTTGCTTTGAGGTCTACACACTATCCTTCGATCAGAGCCAATCAGAACTCGGCGTCTTTATGACGTCACCTCAACCCCCCCCCCCTCCCAAAAAAAAAAGAAAAAGCAGACGACTTGTTTTTCACATAGCAATTAATTTATAATTTAATATTCTAGAAGAAGTTATTTTTAATGGGAACGTTATTGAACCTCAAAAATTGATTATGACGATGCCATCTTGTTTGATCCGAAATCCTTTTAAAGGGGTACTCCGCCGATTTCTTCATGGTCCCCGATTTGCTAGAAATTTTGCTAAACTCGTCAATAAACATCACTAAAATAGTATCCCAAATATTAGGTCAAAATAATTTTTTTTTCACGAAGTTATTGAATTTACAATTTTGGTCCTGACCGTGTTTTTCAAAGTGAAAGTTTCTACTGGCAACAACGAAAACGTGACGTCAGTGGAAGTGCAGGGGTTCACTCTTTGGACTGTAGAATGTGTTCCCAACTGATTCGAAGCAGTTTCGTGGTGTCAAATGAATGCTTTGGAAGCTCGCTCCAGTCCCCGCGCTCCAGCACGGAACAAATGATTGGCATATTCTATTTTTTAGACTGCTCGCCCGACTGGCAAGCTTGCCTTCCACTGACGTCACGGCCCCGAAAAGGGCGGGTATATTTGAATGTTTGTTTTTGCCTCATTTTCATTTGCCGATTTCGCAATAACTATTATGAATTTCGCGATACTAAGTAGCATACATGAAAGGGTAAAGGCCGGGGAGTCAGAAAATATAGTTAGTTGAGGTAGCTCAAAAATCGCCAGAGTACCCCTTTAAGCATTGACTCTCTGTATGTAACATAAGCTCAATTAATTGTCCCTCTGAATTTTTATAGACCGCCTGTCGCAGCGGCTGCCCTTCTACATTGTGAACCAGACCGCTTTTGTGATTGGCTGGGGCATTGAGCAGCAAAAAAGGCCAGTTTTTCGGCTGAAACAACTCAAGTTACGCATTCAGACGCAGGAAACTTGCCGGAAGGCGTTTGAAAACTCTACATACGACGACTTCATGATGTGCGCAAAGTATGCTGAAGGTGAGTGACGTTCCCGCCTTCCTTGTTCTGCCCCATATGATTATTTCGAAGTATCCACATAAAGTCCACGTGCGTTTTTTACAAATCTGTATATAACATTATTTTGCGGGCTAATATAGATCATTCCATTTAGCGCTCTCTGGGCGGCACCATTTTGTTCGACCGCAGCGCCCTCTCCACACATCCGGGAAGTTCAGCGGGTTCGGCGGGGTAAAACGAGAGAGAGGGCACGCGCCCGACTCCGCTAGCACACGACAAAACGGGAGGTTGCCATTCTCCATCTTTGGGCTGTAGCGGCGGGCAGTACGGAACATAGAACTCTCGCTCGTGGCTGCCGTTGTGAAGTGGTTCGCGTTCTTAGAGTAGTTGTGGCTACTCCAAAATCAGCTATATAGATCTCTGTTGTTCTATTTCGCTAAATGATCAACTAGCATATCCTTTTTCCGTTACTTAAATTGCAGTTGAGTCAGCCGGCAGTACTACCCTCAACTACTGCGTGTATTGCGGCAGGAGAGCACGTTTTATTTATTATTTCAGACTTCCACTCATGGTCGCTAAAGGCCTACACCAGTACGAACTTTGTATAGTAAAAAAGGTACAGCAACCGGTTTTACTTTTCGCCAAAGAGAACGGCCAATCTGACACAGTTTTCTCTATTTTTTTTTTATTTGCACACAGGTAACAGCGCAATTAGACCCTGTGAGTCTTTTTATCTAGCATAATATTACACGACAACTGGCATACCAAAATCTGCGCATCTGCGCTTGACAGTTCCAAAATGACGCGATTTTAAAGAAAGTTTGCACTCCAGCCGGACGCGAGCTACAGCCCACTCGGCGGAGCGGACGACATGAGGGGTGAGAGGGGGAGTGCATTTTTTTCTCTTTTACCCTCTCTGCTATGACCCTAATGAAACGGTCTATGGCTGCTGGGATTTATTGTATCGTGTAACTTTATTAAAATGGCGCCCAAGAGATGTCGCCCTTTTGGCACTTTATGTTCTTCGACAAGCTAACTGAGCGAGGACAATGACGAGCTCTAGTCAATTTATACAAATTGTAAAGATTTCGTATCGTGAACACTTTCTTGATTCAGTAAAACGTTGCTTTGAAATAGTGACCAATCTTAGAGCACCTTATTAAATATATTTTTCACGGGTAGAAGAGAAGTACAGTGCTTCTAGAGCCATGCGAAACCCAACCTTTATATTAGCGACGGCTGCAAAAGGCCTTGAGTGGGCGAAATAAAGTAACAAAACAAAAAAATTACGCTAGTTAGCACTGCAGATTTAAGACAGCCGTGCAGTATGTATACGGGTTTTTATGAATGTTTTGGGTTTATGCATGGGGAATTTATTTGAACATCGGGCACTGCTCTCAAACGTTTTCGTTATTAAAACGGTAGTTTTATAAGGCCATAAAACCTCAGAAGTTGGGTAAGCAGGAAATATGTACTTCGGTCAGTCCGTAACCGCTAAACGACCTTGAATCAAACGGTAACCGGTGCCAGAGATAGAACCCCAGTCACCGGCGTGGAAGCCGAGTACGCTGCTGACTGAGCTACAGACCTAGCACGCAGGAAGATCCGAAGCAGCAGGGGTGTGAAAAAGCACGGAGCGGAGAAGGGTAGAAAGGGGGAAAAAAAAAGAAAAAGAAGAGAGGAGCAGAAACAGGTGGTGTAGATAGAGCGCGCAGAACGAGGTGGAATGAAATTAGCAGGAAAGCGCGCTTTCCCTCTATAGGTGACACAGACAAAATCCGCGCGAAGTCTTTTATCAGTGTGGTTATGAATGGAAGCGCGCCCAGCGTCACAATAAGTTAATGGTGTAAAGTAATCCACTTCAATAAAACAGCCCTATGCGCCACCTAGACTAAGAGCACCATCCACCAGATGCACTGAAAAACTAAGGGTCATTCTGCCTATTGTGTATCCCAGTGAGAATACGACGAAGCGGATACGGAGTTCGGTCTTCCTTTTTTAGGCGGGCGTCGGGCTGGTTCATGACAAACTATATCCATCACATCATCCCGCGTGTACACAGTTGAGTGAACACATCTATCACAAATCATATGGTCAGAACTTTTGGGAATGATCCGCTATCGTCGCAATCGCAAGTGAAGAGCCGAGCTGACAAAGGGTGATCAAGTCTTTTGGGCTACAACGCTGCACTGTTACGGGACTAGGCCTAAGCGCTCAGTCCTGTTTTCGCGTTGACTCCTGAGCCAGCCACCTCTTCGAGGGCCATATCAACTCAGTGTTCCTGAACAGTTCTCACTTGAACCAGAACAATGCAGAAAACGTAAACGCCGCTGTGAGCGTTTTCGGCAAGCCTAGGCTGATCAGGTAAACTTCCTCATTTACCTGATTGTACCCAAGGCAGAATGCACCTAAGTGACGCTCTACATTGTGACCTACACAACTGACAGCTATTCATCTGCCATCCAAGCTTTGGAGGCACACTTCATCATTGAAAAAAACGCAGTCTATGTTACGACTGAGCTGTGTTACACAGTAGTATCCAAAAAGATAGTGAACCTGTCGCAGACTTTATCACGGCGCTTTATACGATTATCAAGACGTTAGTGTACGGCCAACTCACCAATGAGCTTCTTCGCGACCATGTTGGGTTGGCGTTCGTGATAAACGAGCGTCCTTGAAACTTCAACTAGAGAGTGAATTGATACTCGAAGGAGCAGTCCTCCTCGCAAAATAAAACTGATATCGTCGCAAACCAAAACATGCCCTTCGAAAGGAGGATGCAAAACCGTTTGATCAAGTTCAAGTCGAACACCTCAAAGTCTTTGGAAAGAAAACGATGTTAGCAGAGAAGGAGGTAGCGGCTGCAAAAGTCCTTTATGCGCGCTATTGATGCGGAAACCGCGTCATCCATAAACGAAAGGACTGCCCAGCATCAAAATGTATTTGCCACAAATGCGGAAAGTCATATAACTTTGCAACCGTCTACACACCAAAGGCAAACATTTTGCGTCATACCTCAGACCCTAGGACAGCTACCAAGCAGCTCTTCGAAGACGTTCAGCTCACAGAAAATGTGACCTCATCCAGCAAATGGACTCCTTGGCGAGTCTCACACTGTGTCAGGAGCGAAGAGGTGAACTTTCGTTTAGACACTGAGGCTGACGTCTCTGTCGTCAGAGCCCCTGCTCTCCAAGCTACATGATCCGGCTAGTCTCCAACAGCCCGAAAAGGACGGGCCTTTTTGTACCAACTAGAAAGCGCATCTATGTTCTCGGCATGCAGCAGGTAACTTTCGAAGACGCTGATGAGGCGGGAGAGTTCTACGTTATAAAATACGTCAACGAGGGACTTCTAGGCGCTCACCTCAAAGAAGCTTCTAACATTCTTCAAGGAGAAAACGAAGTGTCGACTCCACGAGTCCTTAATCTAATCGAAAAACATCCTTCGGTTTTTAAAGGCATGGGTGGGGCTGTATACTCATGAGAAATAAAGCAAAAATTGGATGATTATTCAGTTCCTTGGTCGTCGCCACTACGTACACCTGTAACACTCGAGAAAGCAGTCGAACAACAAAATCCGAAAATGGAGGAAGGTGTTATAGCCGAAGTTCAGGAACCAACATAATGGTGCTCCCCCATCGTGGTGGTTCCAAAAAAGAATGTCGATGTTTGCATCTGCGTAAACTATGCATCCCTTAACAAAAGTGTTTTAAGGAAGTGTCAACCAATCCGGAGCAAAGAACAGCCCCGTACAGGCAAAATTATTCTCTCATCTTAATAGTACTCCAGGTTTTACCACATCGAGTTGCACCCAGTCTACCATGCTAACGACTTTCATTACACCCTTCTGTCGATACAAATTTAATCGTCCAGTCTGGCGTTTTGTGGACTTTCAGAGAATACTGCACCAAACTATTGATAGGCTCATGGGGTCACATGCCATATCGACGATATCTTTATTTGGGCAAGCACAGAAGGGAACATAACATTCGTCTCCAAAAATTTTTCACAAGACTGCAAGAAAACGGGATCATTCTAGGCGCCAAGAAGTGCGTTCTCGCTCAAGAACGATTCTGTTTTTGGGACACCTGATTGATCACAGAGGTGAAATCCCAGACAGAAAAGATCTCCAGTTTATTAAACATGCCTTCTCAAGAGAACCCCGCAGTGCTAAAAATATGAGACGTTTACAATTCTCTGTAATGCCGAATTAGAGCGCAGCTTTTGAGCAGGAGGAGGGGAGGGCACGGAGGGGAGGGCATGCCCCTCCTCCCCCTCTGTATCATCACCTCCTAATCTCCTGCTCCCCTCCCATTTAGCTGGAAATTTTCGCTAAATTTCCAGCTAAATTAAGAGAAATTTTTGTTGGTAAATTTACTAAATCTAGCGGAAAGGTTTTCCCGCTAAATTTCACGTGACGTCACACGTGACATCACGTCACGTGTGACGTCATGAGGGTAAAATTTTCCCGCGAAATTTGGCCGAAAATTTGTCTGTTAAATTTAGCGGTAAATTTTTCCGCTAAATTTAGCGGGGAAATTTGTCCGCTAAATTTTGCGAAAAACGTTCCCCGCTTAATTTAGCTGAAAAAGTTTCTCGCTATATCTCCCGCCAAATCTAGCGATACATTTTTACCTTCGTAACGTCACACGTGACGTCAAGTGTTACGTCATTGTAGGAAACGTCCCATAATGCGACGCGCGGTTACGCCGACGGCGACGCCGCTCAACCCAAAAACGGGGGCCTAAGAGCAGCGTTCTAAAAGGTTTCCAGGCATGGTTAACTTTCTAGCAAGATTCATACCAAACCTGGCCAACGTGCTTCAACCCTTGCAAGAGCTACATCATAGGGATGCAGAATTCGCCTCAGAGACTCCTCACTAACGAGCTTTCTACAGAGTCGGTTAGAATCTGACATCTAGACCAGTCCTGGCACTCTCCTCCCCGATGAAAGCGATAATATTAACGGCTGAATCGCTCTTCCAGGTTGTGATCACACTCTCCCCTAGTGGACTGCTAGATGCAAAGAAGAAGCCGCCACAGCAGTTACCTATGTTTGCTTCACGGGGTTCTGTGTGTGCCTCTTCAGGCACGGAAATTTCGTGACTCGCGGAAACGAGTTAGCCCAACAACCAACAGACATACCGAGCTAAGCATACTTGTTGCTGACGATTGTATACATATCTCGATAGATTATATTTATTAATTGAACAGACGCCTGTTCATGTTCTTTTCGTGTGTGAGAAATGCTGTGTTAATGTGCTTAGTTCCGTATGTCCCCTTTGTAGAACGTTTGCCTGACTCGTTTCCGCGAGTCAGGGAATCTCCTTACCGAAAGAGGCACCCACAATAGTCTGTGGATCAAACATCGGAAGTAGTGTGGCGCTGAGGGTACGGAACGGTCACGGCCGCCGTGTTATTGCTAATAAAGTCCGCGGTAGTACAGCTCCAGGAAGATGAAACGATCCGGGCAGCCGCCTACATTTCAATACTATGAACTCACAGGGGAGAAGGGTGCTCGCAGTTCGAAAACGAAGCACTTGCGATTGCCTGGGCTGGCGGAAAGCTGAAAGACTACCTCGTGGGGCTAACTTTTCCCATATAGACAGATCACGATGCTCTGACACCAATGTTAACCAGAAAACTCGTGGACGACTTTACACCCAGGCCTCAGCGAATATGTCTCAGCATGATGAGGTACGGCTTCACGATGGAGCATGTCCCGGGAAAAGACCTAGAAGTATCTGACACTCTCTCTGGACAACCCCTACAAAAGTGAAGACAGCTCATGTGTTGCCGTGGAGCTTGCAGAATTTTAGAAATATCTCATTCAACGCGTACCTGCCCCAGACGTCCGTTTTGAACAACTGTCGGCACCTCAAACAATGATCCCGTCAAGGGTGCCTTGTAAAAGTTTATTATCGACGGGTGGCCAAGAGCAAGTTAAATCCCCCCCCCCCCCCCCCCCAGGATTGCCGCGCAATATTGGCAGTTGAAAAACAAGCTTAGGTTACAAGCTGGCATTATAATGAAAATCTCACGGTACCTCATACGTATATTAATGAGGCCCTCTCTACCACAGTTCCTATACGATGAGCATGAGGACGTCGTCAAGTGTTCAAAGCGAACTTAAAAATTGTATTGGTAGCCTGGCATTACTAGAGACATTTCGAACATGGTTGATCAGTGTTCAGATTGTCTACAGCAGCACAGAAATCAGCTGCTCATCCCGAGAGCGCTTTCAGGTCGTCCGTGGCAAAAGGTGGCCATTGACTACCCCTACATCGAAAGCGAGAACTACCTTCTTGTCACTGAATATCTTTTTTCTACTTTAAAGTGGACATCCTCAAAGATCAAAAACAAGAAACGACCATTATGAAAGCAAAGTTTATTTTTGCTAGACATGGCGTGCGGACAACAGTCGTAACAGATAAGTGCCCCCAATTTAGATCGGCGTTCGTGTCATTCAGCAAAGATTGGGGCTTTCGACACGTCATACGATCCCCAAATATCCTCGAAGTAACTGCGAAGCAAAAGCTGCCGTGAAGCTAGCAAAAATGAAGTTCAAGAAGTCGGCTGACCCCTATAACGCACTTTTGTCATACTGTGCCAAACCACTGAGTGGTGGATTCAGTCCTGAAGTCCTGTTTAGCAGAAAGTTTCGGACTCAGGTATACCGGTCCCTACAGAGCTGCTTCATCCAAGAGTACCTAACCTCTCTATCTTAAAACAGAAAAACTGAACGCCAAGCAAATGCTAAGCTGACACTCCCTCTAGACAGCCACACAGGTGTGAAGACAGCTTATGTGTTGCCGAGAAGGTTGCAAATTTAAACAAATCCTCAATAAACACTTTCCTGCTTCAGATATCTGTCTAGAACAACCGGCGGCAGCTCCAGACGGCGACCTTCTGCCATGTCGGCAGCTCAAGGCAGCATGCATGGCTGCAGTTTGAGTCACCACACTCAAAAATTGTATAGCGGGTGATTCCAAGGACTTGCTAGACACATGCTCCGTGGAAGTCTTGCTTTCACGAAATTCAACCTTGCTTATATAAGCAAAGTGAGCGCCTCACATTCGCTGGATTTACTTTACACATGTTGATGAAGGTATTCGAGTCCCCACTAAGAAAAAAGAAGAGATGGGGTCTGTGGCACGTGAAGTAACTACAAAAAAAAAAAAAAAAGACCACGTTGGAAGGAAAACTTTCGAGGCATTTCCTATATTCTTGATTTGGCTCAGTCTCGAAAGAATTGCAGGCAGATGTGTTGCGGACGTGTTGTTGTCCGCTCCTGACAAACTGTCACGGTTGAGCAGAGCCGTCTTTTTTCTTTCTTTATTAAATGACACAAAAAAAAAGAAACAAAAGAAGAGATCGGAGATGTTGGCTGCCGTGAAGGCATGGCCGGCTACTTCACACAGAGCCGTCAATCGCCCTGTTAGAGATGCTAGTTTGTGCAAGATGACATATTCTGATAATTTCGTCACTTGTGTTGAAAGGTTGTTTATTCACTTTCTATGTCCTGCGGCAAGCGTTATGTGCGCCAAACGGGCCGCGGTCTTAATGACAGTTTAAGAGAATGTGCTTACAATACGTCCTCGGTGATATCTGGTCACCCTGGCACTCATTGCCGTGACAGTTATTGCGTGCTTGAGTTTCAAAGATGTGAGGCTGTAAAACGTCACCTTTACCAGGTGACACGTGAAATTCTTGATGCCTTGGATATCGCAATGTTAGTTTATGTCTCCGTCATCAGTCCTTTAATTTTTCTCTCTCTCTCTCAAAAAAAAGATTGCTTTTCTTGTACCATGCTGTGCTTGTGTTGTGCGCCTTACTTTTTGCGACTTTTTGGCGTTTTTTAAGAGATGTGTTTTTTTTAAAGCTGATCTTCTGTTCCTTTTTATCTCTCTTTGCTCTTGAGTGTGCTAATATATATGGCGCTGTATCGATCTTTAAAACTTACTTGTGAGTCAGCGCTTAATGTGCGTCTTTCTTCATGTGGCCCCTAATTCCTTGCGCTGTTTTAATTTTCAAATGTTAAGGAGGCGACCGATTTCAACAGGCGTCATAGAGTTAGCAATCCGCCAGAGTCATTGTAAAAAGTCTGGATAACAGACTTAAAGAAATCAGGAACGATATTTTGGAATGACGACGGGCCACGTTTTTACTCTGTAAGCACAAGGAAAGGAATGGCATCGTCAGACGAAATGCGAAATATTTGGTTCTTGACCAAATTGAAAGCATCCAGGCCGATGAGATATCTTGGGACGGTTTACCGGAGACAATTCCATGAGCGAACATCAAGATCATAAGCATCTCGACGTCCATACATAACCACAATTCGGGTACACCATGCTAGCAGAAAGAGTAGTGAAGCCTATATAGACAAAGTTTTTCATCTACCCACTAATCATTCTAGCCAGAGCTCAGTTAAAGTGGCTTAAAGGGGGCAGTGTAGTAACCGCGTAGCCTCCACCAATGCATCGGGAACGGCCGCTCCTTGGAAGACGGTGTAAGTGGCGCTTCGATCCGCAGCTCCGTTAGGTGCCTCAATCGGCCGGCAGATAGAGGCACCCTATCACGCTTCATAATTGATATAAATACATCAAAAACAATTATTTGTTTTCAGTGAACTACCAACGACATGATTTGTGTTTGAAGGTGAATAGAAATGTGAAACTAGCAGACGACAGTGTAGTCGACACAAGGGTCGACAGCTGGCTGCGAATCGGCCGGAGCTGGCCGGAGCCAAGCTGATCAAGCAGCCAAGCCGGAGCCATAGCCGGAACGACGGTGCTGCAAGCGGAAACGCCACCCGCGGCCGTCTTCTAACGCTGTGCCGCTTCTCCGGTTTCGTTCGTTACACAACCCCCCCCCCCCCCCTTTAAGCCACTGTAGCTCAGTGCTATAACATCCCCGCGTGCTCTCGTTTCCTCCTTTCCCTCAGAGCGCACCCTGCTTCCCCGCGGAAGAATCGGGCTCTAATTCCTCAAGCCCAGTTTCCCATTTCACTTTTTGCCGCTTGTGCCCAGCTACCTTTTATTGACTCCGCTCTTTTCTTTAGCGAGGCACTGTGAATAAGACTGCGGCACATTCAGTGAGTCCCTCGTCCCGCGAACCGCGTATGCGCACATGAAGAATAGGAGGAGGCGCAATGGTGTCGCAATGGAGACGATCAGTTTAAGCAGAGGAGGAGAGCACGTCAAATTGTTTAGTTTCAAAGATTCGGATATTTTGATAGCATGCAATAAAAACAAAAAAAGCCTGCATGTTTGGTGATTTTGCGGAATGAGCGTAAATGCGCTAGTTTTTAAGGGTGGATGGTGCTGTTAGTTCGAGTGGTACATAGGGAAGTGTTTTGAGATACATGGGTTCCACATCAGGCGATGTGACGGATATAATTTTTTCATGATGCCGCCAGAAGCCTGCCACGAGGAGAAGGACCAAGGTCCAGGTTCACTTTGTCGTGTTGTGACTGACATACATCTCTCTCTCTTTTTTTTCCTCATTGTCCAAATCGACTTGGAGGGCAGTCGGAGAGTGGAGTGGCGATGCTCTAAGCTTAGCTAGAGCCTCTAGGCAGTGAGTGTGTGCGCACCTTTACGTACGGGGAGAGAACCCGATTCCCATCCTACCGCATGGCCGACGGCTACCAGAAAAACTAGTCAGAACGCCGGGGTCGTTAACTCCATGCCAAAATAAATATATCTGTATCCAACAGCATTCTTTTTAGGAAACAGGGGTCCACAAAAAGACCCTGCGGTCGAGCGAGCCGCGGACACAGGAAGTTCGCAGTGCTAACCGACCTGAGAGCCAAATGGACTCGCGCACACATCATTGACAGATGACAAGATTGAGTCGCGATCCGTTCTTTTGCATGAGCCTAATCGAGGGCCCCCTTTTGCGTGGCCGCCACCCCAAAACCTGGGAAGGTCGTTCTCCAGGGAGAGATTTAGCGGTCCCCTTAAAAAAACACTGACACTCCCCCCCCCCCCCCCCCAAAATTTTTTTTTTCATTTTTTGCCAGGCGGTTTATTATGGTGTCGGAATACTACCCAATTAATATTTTGCTAGAGTCACATATTTTTTTAATAAAGCCAAAAACACGCAACTGCTCGAAACTGAAACCGAAACCCATGCACCGCACCGAGATGTGGAGAGGAGAGAGTGAGTGGCGGAAGTCACGTGGCTACACCCGACCGGGCGATTTTTTTTCCGGGTGCAGCAGACGAAATGCGTTCGCGATCCATTCGCCGTGCGTTCCGCTCGCTGTTCTGTGCTTCAAGATGAGTGGTTTTGTTCATTGAAGTGTTGGGCATTAGTAGTGAGTGCCCATGGGGAATTCCCGTGATCGGCTTCGAAAAGAATACTCCGAAGATGTTTAGTGAAGAGCTGCCTCATGTCTGAAAGTGGCATTGTGCGGCAGAGGTGTCAAAAATGGAATCCCATACCATTTAGTTCAGCGACGTATCGTACACAGCAATTGTTTTTTTTTTTCAGTGATAATTGTGAAAAAAAAGTGAAAGCCGTTTACAACTCCCTGCAACGCCGAATTGGAGCGCAGCTCTTGAGGAGGAGGAGGGAAGGGCACTAAGGGGAGGGTAGACCGCTCCTCCTCCTCCTTCTCGTCCTCCTTCCTCATTCTTTAATATGCTCCGAGGGGGTCACCTGACCTCGGGGGGAGGGGGTCACGTGACCTCGGGGGGGGGGGGGTGTCGCGTGACGGGGGGGGGGGGGCCACGTGACCTGGGGGTCATGTTACCTGGGGGTTCACGTGACCTTGAGGGTCACGTGACCTTGGGGGTCACTTGGGGGTCACGTGACCTTGGGGTGACCTTGGGCGGGGCCACGTGACCTGGGGATTCGCGTGACCTTGGGGTGACCTTGGTTACGCCGACGGCGACGCTACTCAAGCCGGAAACGGGCGCCTAAGAGCTGCGATCTAAAAAAATTAATCATCGCAAAATGTTTGAAAACAAATGGTACGCCCAGACTAGGGATCAAACCCGTGTCCGCTGTGTGTGAAGCGGACGTCTTTTCATTGAGCTAATAAAGGATTTTTTTTTCTTTATTGCATGAGCTACTGAAGGAACTCTTTCGTTCGTAGTAATGCATCCGGTCGACTGTATGTCGGAAAGTTTGCTGCCGATTTCCCTCCAGTACATGCACTCCCGGCTTGAGGTCGGACAGCACCACGCATTGGCCACATTTGCACCAAGTAAAGAAACCATACGCGTGCGTATTCAACTCGAAGTACGCACTTCGTGCTTCACGTTCGAGCGAGCGATGTCTTGAGCCACGAGAAAGGACGACGGCTCGGTGACGTCTTCGGGCAATCGGCTTGCTGGTCGGGCGTGTCGTACGGGATGAATACCAATTGTTTTGATCGGTCAAAAATTTCTCTTTCGAAGAAGACACAATTCGCCAGTACCGTGAACGACAGTTCATAAGCGGAGGCCCCACGCCCGTCGTCCGCTGCCACCCGCGAGTCCCACGAAAGGCGAAACGACGCCATGTTGAGAATTATGCAGTGAACGCACAGAATGCTTCCGGTTGTCTGTGCAACCATTTTTTTTTTTCAATCAACATATTAGCAGCTTTTTGCAAGCCACAAAAAATGGGTTTCACATTTTTTTCTATTTTTAGTATGGGCTGCGTGCCCTCAATGACCCACGACTTTGATTAAATTTGGTGGTCGCGTCGAAACCTTAGAAAACGGCCCGTGACCACGGAAAAGGGTGAGCGCGAGTCAAACCGGCCAGTTGTCGATCGGCGGTTTTCGGGCGGAAAGAAACCGAATTTCTAGCCGCAAATTCGGTTATGAGTAGTTGGGCTCTCAGATGTCGCGTGCAACTAAAAACCTCGGCGAGCATAAATACCCTGTCAGTGTCCCTTTAGTAGATTGGGATGGGGCCAGCGAAACGGCGATCTTTTTTTCTGCAGGGTGTCCAAACATTGCATCCCCCGTGTTTTCTATCTCACGGCATATTCCGCGAAAGTTGTTTTGCGCACGTTCGTTTTTAGTTTGGACACCAACCACGCAAACAGCACGGTTTTTCTCTTCGCCTCCTTGTTGTCGTTTCTTCCTTGTTTTTTGTTTTCGGGAGATTGGAACCAATAACAAAGGCAGAGGCCTTCATGACGGAGAGGAGAGCGTGTGAATGGCTTTCTGCACCAACGTGATGAGCACACTTTAATCTTCTCTCCAAAGAGAGAAACAATAGGAGGGCCCCCCCCCCCTCCCAACCTCCCCCTGCGAAAAGAATAACGTACGAAAGCAGGCCGGATTACGGCAAGTGCCGTGATTTTAGAAAACACTTCATCTGTTGCGAGGAAACAGGCCATCTGCTCCGTTGTGTCTGGGCAGCCCTTATCACTATACGGTGCGCTCCGTCTAGAAGACAGGCGACTTCCGCTGTGGCGTATGAGGCCTACGGCCTGCTAGGGGAAAGTGATCGAGCGACTCCCACAGTAGATACCACGTAAGTTCCCGTTCCTTTCCGGATTGGGGCTGACGCTCTCTTCTCTGTTTCAGCCAGGGGAGACGCCTGCAAAGGAGACAGTGGGGGCCCCCTCATGCAGGGCGTCGTCGACGATGAGACCGTGTGGACCCAAGTGGGAGTCGTCAGTTGGGGCGACCCCAAGTGCAGCGAAGGGAAACCAGGCGTCTACACTAACGTGGCCAAATACGTTCCCTGGATCAATGAAGTTATGAGCAGAGCCCGCAATGTCAGCGATGCAGCTCAGCCGCCTCTGCCCAGCGCAGACGATAAAAAGGCATAGCTGCTTACAGCGTGCGTAACTTGTGAAACAAGCCGGAAGCAATTAGCAATGCCAAAAAACGAGCGCCAAATCCGTGTCTTTTTTTTTTCGTTTAAATTTACATTTATTTTTAAAAAAGATTCAATTGGGATTTGTAATAAAAGTACTCTGTTCAACTTGTGCCTAATATTTGAATGATTTCAACGTTCGTAGTATGGTATAATAGTCTAAGCGGCGTGCGGATGTTGGTAGATTTTCAAACTATGAAATCGTTCGTGCTTATAATATTAATATTAATAATAACCTTTATTTTCATTTAAAGAAATGGTGGAGCAAAATGGAAAAAGTTTCAACAAAAAGCTTGACTTGCCCTCAGCCCCATCGGCAGGCATTGGGCACACAGTTTTCGTGCAATGAAAAAAAAAAATCATATACAGAAAGTTATGCATTATCAAATGGGATAACAGAAACAAGACACAGAACGCTCAAATATGTAAAATTATGTTACGCAACTCTTTAAAAAGTATCGTGTCTAGATTTTTATTTTTTTCTTCAAAGTTGTTTAAAAGCTTTGGAATTAAATACCGGAGCTTTTGCCGCTCATAATTTGACCTGCATGATGGAACCTTCCAATATTCATTAGAGCGGGTCAAGTAAACCGTAATATTTTTCTAATGTAATTATATCCTTTAATAGCATACTTTCGTTGTTATTTATTTCTTAATGGTGATTAGAAGTTTATAATCTGATAGCTTACGCATTTTTAATATTTGCAGATTACTAAACATGGTTTCAGTGTGAGAGTCATAAGGTGCGTTGAAGATGGCTCTCGACATTTTTTTTTAAGCAGATAAATTTTGTTCAGGTTGGATGCCGTTGTTGTGCCCAAGATAAGGTTACAATAACTCAGCAGTGAGTAGAACAGAGTGTGGTAAATAATTAATTTTACGCGAACTGGTAGAATTTGGCTGTGGCGATATGTTAAAGCAACAACACGTGATAATTCGGAAATCAAATAATTTACATGGTTGTCCCATGACATATTTTCAGAAAAGAACAACAACAACAACATCTAATGTTTCACAATTATCCACGATCTCTATCGGACTTGAGCTAAATACTAAATGCCTTGGCATAAAAATTTGTTTATTTTTCGGACGAAAGAAAATAGCCTTTGTCTCTTCAGTGTTAATACTTAGTCCATTTTCTTTTGCCCACGCCGCCAACCTCGACAAAGTAAAATTAACATCCTCCACAATTGCATCGTTGCTTAAAGAGGAAAAAAATGTAGTAGCGTCGTCTTCATAAATTACAAATTTAGCAACAGCGTCTATATTCACAATATCGTCTATATACAGGTTGGAAAGAAGGGGTCCTAAAATACTTCCTTGTGGAACCCCTGAAATAATAGCTTTCTATCGGAGGAATGACCACTAATGTTAATATATTGGAAGCGGTGACTCAAGTATGTATGTAGCAGTAATAATGGCAACCTTCAAATACTTTAGTAATTAGGTTTACAAAGCAGAATGTTATGATCCACGAAGTCAAAGGCTTTAGTAAAATCTAAGAACACGCCAGCAACCATTCTTTTTTTTTTCTTCAAAATTTTGTAATATATATTCTTTCTGGGACAAGAGGGATAATTCCATGGAACGTTTTTTTTTTTCAGAAACGAAACTGCGAAGATGAAAGTAAATCGTGCTTATTCGCAAATTGAACAAATTGGGACTGTATTACTTTTTCGAGGCCTTCAGAAAATAAGGGAAGCATTGAAATTGGTCGATAATTGCTGAAATTATTTTTACCTCCTTTCTTGTGAAGGACAGATACTTTCGCCACCTGCATCGCCGTAGGAAATACTCCAGACGAAAAACAAAGATCACAAATATGAATTACGTATGACACCATTATATCAATAACGAACTTTAGTGGGCGTGTTTGTATATCATCGCAATCGCAGCTAGAGCTGTTTTTTAATTGCATAAATGTAAAGAAAATACCTGAGCATCTGTGTTCAAGAAACATGGAATGACTATTTCCGAGTTCTATGTATCTGCAAGGATCAGTATTAACGTTTGTAGTAGATAAATTCGCAAAATATTAACTGAAAGCATTAGCTAAGAAAAGACCACTCAGATGCACACCGTCCCGGTTAATATTATTAACTGGCTGATGGGCTGAACCAAGATTTAACACTGAATTTAGTTTTTGCCAAACCAGGTCCGTGCGGCAATTTGTATCCTTAAACTCCTTATCATGATGCTCAGCTTTAGCTGAACGTAATAATTTTGTTTGTTGGTTGCAATATATTTTAAAGGACCGTAGAAATTGCGGGTCTCTAGATTTAACAAATGTTTGCTACATCACGTTCTTTGTTTTAATTTTTTCAAGTAAATCAGGTGTTATCCACGTTCCTTTTTATTTTTTTAGATTTCTTAAACACTTTGTCCGGAAAATGATGACTATAAATGCTTTGAAATAGTTTTAGCAAATGTCCATAGACTTCATCTACATCTTCTGAACCAAACATATCACACCAATTAGTTTCTGCAATCTCTTGTCTGAATGCATTCAACCCTCCGGTGGTTATACGTTGAAACGGGTACGATGCATTATTTCAATTTTGTTTAGGGTTTCTATTTTTCAAATATGTTGTTAAAAATAGCGACAGTGTACCCTTTCTTCTAATAGTATCTATACGTGACCGAGTCTCACTATGTTTAATTATGGCATAGGCCTTTTGCGCCTAGTGATTGGCAAAAACAATTTCCTTAAGTAAGCTATATATCATATAGCACACTTGTGCATTGAAAATGGTTACCCAATTAGTGAGACACCACGCGAAAACTATCCCGCTGAGTATCCGAATATTGTAGGGCTGTATGACTGCATGCACTAGTCGACTTGAGTCAATTTGTAAGTACTCTTGAATTTGCCTGTGGCAATGTTGACAATAAAATAACAAACTTCTGCAGATGTTTCTCGGTATTGTGCATTTGCTTTATATAAACTTGATCTGTATTAATCAAAGTGTGTATGGTTTCCTGTCCAGAATAATTCATTAAAATATCCTGCCAGCGTTTCATGGATGATTAGACAAGGGATGTAAATCTATTGTGGTAATTGCTTTTTTGTCAAATACTGAGGCCACTACACTGAATGTGGTCGGGCTGTTATTGCAGAGGCTAGTGCTCTTGGCCAAGCAGGGATACAGGCCACGGCGAAAAGTCAGTCACAGGAATCGGGTGAGCGGCTTTAATCTAAGCAGACAAACTGTAAAAAGAGCAAAATCTGAATACTTATGCAACCCGTAAGGTAAAAAACAGCGATAGCTGACGTGAGATGTCAGAGCCGCTAAGATGTCATTTTGAAGAAGATGGCCTGAATGAAAGGTAAAGGTGCGAGTGCGCACCAGAGAGTCGAGTGTCGCGTCAAACTGAGCAACACACCGGACGAAAAGTCCTTAGAGCTTTGGAAGCAATGAGGATGTATTAAGCAGAGAGCGTTTCAGCTGTCTGGGTAAAAGGGGAACGTGTTTTTGTACCTAAATTCGGTACAATTATTTACACTTGCTAAGCGAGAAGCTTCAAATAAACAGGGACAAGAGACGAAATGAACTGTCAAATAAAGATTTATTGAAACAAACTCACTATTAATACCATATTTCTGGCTATTCGTTTAGAAAATAAAACCCTGTATCTGTCTGGTGTATTGACGGGGCAGTAACGCAATTGCCTTTTGATACAGAATGCATCGTAAAATTCAAAGGAAGTTTTATCGGCGTATGCCCTGAAGAATAGTTGTCTGCTAATTTTGGGTCACCATGGGCACCTATCTCAGTAAACTGGCACATTGCACGGCGGGGACTGTTTTACTGACCACGCACGTTACCTTGCTACCATGCATGACCATGCATGTTATCTTGCTTGCTTGTTATCTTGTTATGAGCGGCCCGTGGAATGTTTGGGCGGAGTATTGAAAATGGCCCGCGTCAATATGGAGCGCGGTTGACGGCGCGGAAGCGCGAAGTGCCCCACTAACAACTATCACTGTAACATCGCTGTAAAAAAAAAAAAAAGCATTCCTGTGCAACTTTATTGTACACCTACAGAGATAGAAAGAAGCAGGCGTTTATTAAAAATGAGGGCAATCGTCGCCTATGGCAGGCGCTGTGAGATCGACCTAGTGCAATCCTGATACCTCGGGCACAAAGTTGCGTCACGGTATGACTGTATGGTGCTCTGTAAATGTCTTGCTGATTCCTGATGTACCCACATAGTAATCGAAGGCGCGCAAAGGCGCGGTGGCGTTATCCCGTCTTTATCTTACTCGGTGCGTAATCTCAAGAGTGGGCGCGTTACAGATTCGTCAGGGTGCCAGCTGCCTGCATAACTTCATTCCATGGGAGCTATTTATAGGCAATCTGAGAACACGGTTTATATTTATGCCGTTGTTTGCCGAAGTTGCTGGCGCCGTTTTCGTGCTAACAATTTTGGCAAATGATGCAACTGGTGTCGCGGCATGTACTAACTAGAGAGTTTTCACTCACCTGAGGCATATATGTGTCGAGGAAGTGCGCTTCAAATATGCTTACTTGTGACCGGGTTGCTGTCAATGCTACACAAAGGGCCACGTGTCAGGCCTTCATCAGTCCTGATGAAGGCCGGACTCGGGCGGAAACGTCGACCAAAATGTGATAAAACTCCACTAAAAGCTGCGAAGTACATTTACTTTCTTTTACACTTTTCGTCGTCCTGCAAAACACGTTTTTCCTTTTATATATAATATATTGTAACAGTAAGCAAGAGAAGAAGAAGAGGAGAAAGAGAAGCGGGCTCCCGAGCTAGTGGAGCTAGAAGAACGTTGATCGGTCGCACAATAAACCATTACAATTTGGTGGCAATGGTGGGATGCGGACTGAAACACGTCAAGGACTTCTGCCGTCAAGAGGGGGACTTTCCGGTGAGCCATCTCCCTCGAGCCATCTACGAGATGACACCGGTTCGCGATCGAATATGGCACCAATAGACACTCAGACGACAGTGGTGACACTCGGAGTTCTGGAAGGACTACTGGAACGACAAACGGAAGCAATCATGGCCGCTGCGCAGCAACGGTCAGACGATTTTATTGCAAACTATGCCGACATCTGTCAACGAGTCGCTGTTTTGGAAGCACTTGGGCAACCGCCACAATCAACAGTCGCCGCCATTGAACAGACACCTTCCCCAAACCAGACTGTCACTGCACCCGTTTCAAGTTGAAGCCGTTCGATGGTGAAACCCCCTTGGATCTTTACCTGCAGCAGGTCGACATAGTTGCCGATGCAAGCCATCGGACCGAAGATAACAAGGCACGCGCTGTCATCGCCCAACTTGATGGTCCGGCGCTCAACGTACTCCATGCACTTGAAGGCACCCGGCCCACGTACACAGCATTAGTCGCAACCCTACGTGATCGTTTTCGTGATGACCACCCACAACAAGTATACTACGCAGAGCTCCGGTCACGACGTTAACAATCAAGTGAGAGTTTCCGGAACTTGCGTCAAGTGTAGAACGCCTTACCTACAAATCATCTCAGGGAGCAACACCCGATACCTTAAATTGTGTCGGTGCCGCCGCGTTCGTGAATGCTATAAGTGACCCCGAGGTTCAAAAGTTTGTTCGCCTGGCAATACCGGACACAATACGCGCAGCTGTCGGCCACGTCATGGTAATGAGCCCTGCTCAGTGAGCTACCAATTGCACGCAGCCGTCAACACCCCACGAAATCCAAGTACAAGCATCGTCAATACCGCAAGGGACACGCCCGCATGCTGCGTCTCCCCATTCACGGAGAAATGCTAAGGGGTCGTGCTACCGATGCGGGCGTCTCGGTCATTCGAATGCGCGACTGCTTCTACCTCGTCGGGAAACGGCACGCCCGGTCCCCTGGGGCAGGGCCGGATGTAGATGTTCAAAGACCCCTTGTATCAGCTGCAAGCCAGTTAACATCAGTTCCTTTGCATCCTGTACTGGTCGAACACTTGGGGATTGTGGACGACATTTTTGACACTGGGGCAGCTGTCAATGCTGTCAATAAGTCCTTCCTTCCTTCAAAAGTTGAGTTCTATCACGGCCCATGGTGCTATCCTACCAACTGCGAGAAAAGTTCGAATAAGCATTACAGTATTCGGTCGCACATCCGTTGAAGAGTTCGTCGTAGTCTCAAATTGTGTCTGTCCTGTGATTCTTGGGTACGGTTAGTGTGCTAAAGCCGGCTTGTTTTCTTTAAAAGATTCTGCCGGTATTCAGGAGAGCCCCCTTATTACTAGGAAACCGCATGCTCATGGTGCATGTCATAGCTTTGCGGCATTTCGGCGGCTTTGGAATTTTTTTATGAGCCTATGGGCATTTTTTATTTATTCTCTGCTTAGGGGGTTTTGTCGCAATTCCATGAACTTTTGGAGGTCGTGTGCGTCTTGTGCAGTAGATGGAATGAAAAGATTACCGCATGTATTTAAACAATTGACTTCTGTGCATGAAAAAGAGACTTGGGACGTACACATTGCTGCTACGACGGTGATACAGCAAGGAACAGCCATATGGGTCAATGTGAAAGCAAACCCATTATATCCTAACGGGAACATTGTCTATGAAGCATTGCGATTTCGAGGCTTGATTGCGAAGTAGCAGCACCTCGAATGTTGACTACGTGTACTGATGGTTGTTTCAGCATCCTGATGATGAACCTTGGGCGTACCCTTGCCAAGCTTAAACAAGGACACCGCGTCGGCGAGTCGTTCCTCTTCCCTTCGCCAGAGTTTTTGACAGCAACTGTCGATCAAGCACTACCACCAGCACAAGCTTCAAATAAGAGTGACCAGGTACCTTGGGATGTCTTTAATTTTGGTTCATCCCTCGACGAGTATCAGGTCGACTTACTCAAGAGTTTCATTATGACTCACCGCACATGTGTGGCCCTTACTCCCGACAAAATGGGATGCACGCATCTTGTGGAACACAAGATTGACACAGGTGAGCATGCACCTATTCACCAGCCCTCACGTCGACTGGCTCCCGCCGAATCCGATGTTATTCGAACACAGGTCGCTGACATGCTTAGTCAGGGGTTATCACACCATCGAACAGCCCGTGGTTGTCACCGGTTGTTCTGGTGCACAAAAGGAAAGATCTATTCGTTTTTGTGTTGATTATAGAAAGGTCAACAGTATCACAAAACAAGACGTCTAGCCCTTACCCCGTCTTGATGATTCGCTCGGCAGATTACAAGGCGCCAGATACTTCACGACTCTTGACCTGTTATCCGGGTATTTGCAAGTTCCGTTGAACCCGGAGGATGCTGAAAAATCTGCGTTTGTAACTCCCGCTAGACTTTATAAATTCACACGATTGCCATTTGGCCTATGTAACGCTCCAGCTACATTACAACAGCTTATGAATAAGGTTCTAGGTCACCTCAATTGGACCATGGAACTAGTTTGCCTTGACGATATTATTGTCTATGGTAGAACGTTCGAAGAACACAACCGAAATCTCGAACTTGTTCTCGACGAATTCCATCAAGCGAACTTGCGGATCAAACTACAAACATGTTCTCTTTTGGATTTGAAGAGGTTCTTTACCTTGGTCATGTCATCAGCAAAGACGGCATCAAACTGAACCCCGCGAAGCTAGAAGCGGTATCAAAGTACCCAAAGCCAATCCGCCTCTCCGAAGTAAAAAGCTTCCTCGGCTTGCGTCTTACTTTCGGCGGTTCATTCCACAATTCGCCAGCCGCGCAACACACCTTACACGTCTTCTTCGTAAAAATAGCCCTTGGCAATGGACCATAAGTGAGGAACGAGCTTTCAACGATCTCAAAGAAAGTCTTCTTCAGGCACCAATCTTGGCCCATATCGATTCGGAATTACCATCTTTCCTGCATACCAACGCCGGCGAAAATGGTCTGGGAGCTGTGCTACTTCAAGAGCACCCCACGACAAAAACTCAGCGAGTCATCGCTTACGCCAGTCGTCGTCTCACAGATGCGGAACAACCATATCATTCGTCACAACTGGAATGCCTTGCTCTCATCTGGGATGTCCAACAATTTCGGCCTTATTTATATGGTTCATCATTTAACGGCCATTACAAACAATTCAGCGCTACTGTGGCTTAAAAGAAAACGTGACTTGACTCCTAAACTCGCTCGCTCGGCTCTACTACTTCAAAAATATCACTTCGGAATCCGTCACCGTAGAGGGAATAACCACCACAGAGACCGATTTCCTCTCTCGTAACCCAGTAGCCCCGGCCCAAGAGGTAAACAAGGAAGATGTTCAATTTCCCAATTTTCGTTTAACCTTACTGAATCCCAAAGACAAGACTCAAAAGTTCAAGGCATTGTGTCGTGACTTAGGTCACCTCCAATGCTTACAACACAGCGACGACTACGGCGCGCCTATCGTATCCACCAGGGCCTACTCTGCCATCGTGGATTTCAAGGTTCGGTGCCCTCTGTACCCGTAGAATTACGTTCAGCTGTACTTCATCTCTGTCACGATGACTTTACCACTGGACACCTAGGAAGAGATAAACCTGCTAAGGAGATCTTAGAGCGTTACTGGTGGCCAGGAGTTCGTACGCATGTCGCCAAGTAGAAACTACGAAGCCCACCATCAACTGTGGCGTCCAACCTGTTCCACTTCCCGAAACGCCGTTCAAAATTATTGGTATTGACCACCTCGGCCCATTTTCTTGTACGCCAGATGGCAACAAATACGTTCTGTCGCCATTGACTACCTTAGCAAATGGGTAGAGTTACGACCAGTTCCAAATACCGCGGTCGACCATGTTGTTCAATTCCTGCGACAACAAGTTATTTTTCGACAATGAGTCCCTCGGGTCCTCGTAAGCGGCGGCGCCTCGTGTTTCCTTTCTCGTCAATTTGTGGACGAAACGGAACTGCATGGTATCCATCACGCTCATGTGGCTCCGTATTACCCGCAAACAAATTATCCCGTTGAACGTGCCAACCATACTATCAACGGCGCACTTGCAACCTACGTCAACCACCAACAGAACAATTACGACCAACTTGTGCCTTACGCTGTCTTTGCCATGACCACTGCGGAGCAGTCAACGACCGCTTTCACCCTTTTTAAAATTGTGCACGGATGCACGCCAGTTCTTCCAGCAAAGCAGGTACCAATGCTGCTTGGCGATTGAGAGCAGAGCAATTTTGGAGCAGCTCTGAGCACCGTTTGCGAGACGTGAGAAGGTAAGCCCGAGACGCATTGTTGCGGGCTCAGCATCGAACTCAAGGACGCACTGCTCCATCCCTCAACCAACTCGTATGCAGTCTGGAAACAGGGTTCTGGAGCGCCGACCGCTTAGAAAGGAAGGTCTAGCAGAGACGTTTCTCCCACGCTTTATATGGCCTTGTGAAGTCCTTCAGCAAGTGGGTCCTGTAACATTTCGTGTACGAGACTGCACTCGCAGTTCTAATCGTACAAAGTTCACATTCACGGTGCATCGTAGCCACTCTAGGCACCACATCCCTCGTTCATCGGAATTTTAGACACAAGAGCTCGACCCGTGACAATACCGTCAGTCCACCGGGGGACGGAGAGGGCAAGTGTAGCAGTAAGCAAGAGAATAAGAGGAGAAAGAGAAGCGGGCTCTCGAGCTAGTGGAGCCAAAAGAAAAACGTCGATCGATCGCAGAATAAACCGTCACAATACATATATATATATATATATATATATATATATATATATATATATATATATATATATATATATATATATATATATATATATATATATATATATTGTAACGCCATAAATACGTCACCATCGTCACCCACATTGTTGAGCCATGCATACTCTGCACAGTCGGTGCGTGGTCCATGCTCGGGATCCTGGGGCATTCACGCTCCGGGCCTAGGCCAGCAAAGGTCTATGTTTAAAGCTCTTACTTCGTCCTCACTATACGTGGTGGAGGTTTCCAACGGTCTTCCCGTCCCTCTCCACTTTTAATATCAGCTCTGGAGCTTCGCAACAGCGTAAGCGCTGCCCCTTTGTGTGCATCTGTTTCGTCGGCCAGCTCACCGATGGCTTCCACCGCCACACAGACACTCGGCACTCAACCGACCTGGACGGTGATATCCCGACAACGCGACATCAGTGTCTTCACTGAAATCGGCGACGATAAAGTGATTGACTGGATTGACTCTTTTGAACGACCTAGTCGCCACAGCCGCTAGAATGACCACCTTAAGCTGTCAAACGTCATTTTCTCTTTGACTACCGTCGCCCAGACGTGGTTAACCAACAACAAATGCGAGTTTTATACCCGGAACACGTTTAAAACGGGCATGCTTGATGTCTTTAGGAAGTCCGCAAACCGTAAACATATCGCCGAGCGCAAACTCGAGCTACAGACTCAGCAAAAAATCGAGACATATACCTCCTACATCGAGTATATCCTCTTCCTCATCAAGCTCGCCAATAAGGAGATGCTAGAACCCGAACAACTAAAGCATCTTTTCAAAGGCATGCATGAAAAAGCATTGCGAGTGCTGCTGTTTGTCAAACTAAACACAGGAGCCCAGTTCTCCTCGGGGTGCCTTCGCCTTCAAGAACTGTTCGCGTTTCAGGGCAATGCCGACAGTCCACCAGCAACGGCACTCCCACCATTTCGGCCGTAACCCCGACCACTGTGGAGAATCTTCGGAGTCTCATCCGCGAGACAGTGCGCGAAGAAATCGCGTCCCTTGAGCGTCTACAAAAACTTACCAAACGGAACCTTCCTTTCTCAACGAAATCATCAAGGCGGAAGCTGTGGCAGCAATGCACCGCTGCCACCGCCTACTGCTACGTACGCCGAGATCAGCGCACGTCCACCTGTACATTCACCTTACCACGACCAGCCTCAACCAACTTTTGTGACAAGTTTTCCCTCCTACGTACCTCAGTGGGGCCATCACCTTCCGAAACCTTATACCACCACGCGCCCAGTGTGCTACTAATGTCACATCCCTGGATACGTCTAGCGGAACTGCCGCCGCCGTCGTCAGGAGCAGGCACCTAGCGACCAGTAAAACTCGCCACACTGGACTTTTCGTCACTCCGTTGAGCCACGCGCAGAACCGCGCTCACCGTCGCCAGAGTTGGAAGGACGCCGCAGCGTCACAGGTCACCTGCAAACATCCTAAATCGTCGGTAGATCGCCATCTCCACGTGGGCGAATTCCAACTCCTATTATTCCTGCTGACGCCGAACATGCGCGAAGCTGTGGGGGAAACTGGTAAGCGCAGATCCCGAAGGCACAACTGCGACAGATCCCATAACTCTAGGTCCTCCTATGCCGCTGCGGAATGTAAAAGAAAGTGAAGTAGAAGATACCTCCCTACGGGCATTAGTCGACAAGAAAGCCGCTGTTTGTTTCAGTCATAGGAAAAAAAAAAAACATTTGCCGCAAGCTAAAGAAAGTGATCACGACGTATGCTGGCTCACACTAAAGAAGTGCATCCGGGAGAACAGTTGCTTCTTCTGCGATGCGCCCAGCTCGCATCAAAATTCAGGGAAAGCACCATTACGTTGAATGTATTGTGCTACTCACATGCAGTGATGATGTCATACTTGACTGGAATTTTCTAGGTGCAAGCAGTACTTGGAGAACATAATAGCGCTTCACGACAGGGACGAAGGGTAGGAACAAGACAACACAATGCGTAAAGGTACTGCTTGCACAATGCAAGCAGTACCTTTATAGACTGCGGTGCATACGAGTTGACGTTAGACGTCGACAGTAGTTTGGAGCCTGACGTGCATTATTTCAGTCAACGTCGTACCGCAACACAAGTCACCCTGCTGCCAGCACGCAGTTTCGTTATTCTCTCCATTACGGTCTACAAAGCCTACAGCGGTGACGCTCTCGTTAAATCTATGCCTGATATTATCGGCAAGTCAGGTGTTGTTGTGCCTTCTTGTGTGGCAACGTTTGACTCTTTTTCAGCCGACGTTTTAGTAGTTAATGTTACCGATTTGGACATAGTCATTCCTAAGGACGTGTAAGTTGCTACCGCCACTCCTTCGACCGCCATCAGCTTGTTAGACGTATATATTCTCGACATCCTTTGAATAATGTAGCAACCAGAGGCGAAGTTTTATTGTAGAGTAGCATAAATTATTTTTCCGATGACCAAAAGACAGGCCTCCTCATCTTTCTTGAGACGTTTCAACTCAGATCTGACTCACACCGGTAACGCTGCTCCCCTGTGGCATCCACCTTACCGTATTTCTCCCGTTGGAAAGCGCAAGACAATAACACAATTAACAAAAATGCAAAAAAAAAGTCATATGCTCGTGAAACAGTTCCTGTTCTTTAACAGTTGTACTAGTAAAGAAAAGAGAGATGGCTTTGTTTTTTTGTTTTTTTGTGTGTAGATTACCACGAACTCAATAACGTCACACGAAAGGACAACTATCTGAGGCCTCGAATTGATGACGCTTTAGATACGCTTCGGGGAGCAAAATATTATACTTAATAATAATATTATTATGCTTATTCAGACTTTGCGTCTAGGCTGAGGAAGCAAAAGGCGACCTAACGCCGCCTGACGAGGCTCCCTCAACCCTATACATCACTCAACAGAAAAAAGAATAAAAATGAAGAGAATGTCTGCAATAACTAATCATCGCGGACATATCGAAAGCGGTCACGCATTGACCATTCAAAACACTGATAATTTCTTGTACAGAAATGATTACTTATACAATACTAAATAAATCACAAAGTTAAAATGACAGAATGACAGGCACCAATTAACACTGAGGAGAGTCTGATAAAAAGTAATTTTCTTTGCATTTTTTTGAAAGCTATAAAACGACACAGCACTTATAATCATATCTTCACTCTCCAAATATCTGTCTAAAAATTCCTGATATTTCAAGCTTTGTAATCCATAATTTGTTCTCGTCTTTGGTTTGACAAATTTTTCTTCCTTGAAATTGTATTTTTTTTATTTTTTTTATTTTTTTTTACGAGAAATGCATGAAATGCCGCTTCGACATTTATAATATTTTTTTTTTATTTTATTGCAAATTGAACATTAAAAAGTTGTTTAACAGTGAATAAGGAATACGTTGAAACATAAGGGGCGTTGTGCTCTCTAGAAAGTGTTTTCGATGCAGCGAACTGCTATCGTTTGAAGAAAAAAGAGTTTATTAAGATTGCTTTTTTGTAGTGGGGCCCTCAAACTAACAAGCAAAAATGAAGATGTGAATGAATAAGACTGTAGTACAGTTGACGCTTGAGCCAGCTATGGAGGAGATGCTTAATTCTACTCAGAATACCATCTGATCTAGATATTTTACCACAAACATTGGTTTATGTGACATGACCAGTTTAGCGTTTCCTCGAACCACGCACCTAAAAATTTGTAACAGGGCACTCGCTCAATTATCGCGGTTTTAAATTTTATTGTAATATTATGGTCATGTGCTTTATTTCTCGACTTGAATATAATGTATTTTGTTTTACTGATGTTCTTCAATTTTAGTATGATTTAGCTGCAGCCACAGTGATAATCTTTCGAGCCAAGTGTTTACTATGCTCTCAAGCTTATTTGCATTTTTTATCTGTAAAAAAAAGAAAAAAAAACAACATTAGTGTCGTCGGCATATAATATAATTTCTTGAGTTTGTGCTATTTTTACTAAGTCATTTATGCATAAAAGACAGAGCAACGAGCCCAAAAAGTTACCGCTGGGGAACTACATACTTTATATTCTTCAGTTCAAATTAGAAGCCATTGATGACAGTGAATTGTAATCAATGAGATAAGTCGTTTTGAATTACGTCTAATGGGACACTTCTAATTCCGCAGAATTGTAGTGAACGGAATTAAATTTACATCAGATGTAAGTGTATAGTGCAAATTGCAGCTCTCTAAGACAACTTTACATACCTGCATAAGAGGATGTGTCACTCTTTGTTAAGAAATTTATGATATGCAAATGAAGCCATTAAACACAATTTTGACTGCTTGAATATAAAGTGGAAGGTGTGAGACTTCGGGATATCTAGTTTTTATAGCTCGAATGTAAATATTTCAGGAAGAGTTATTACCTCAAAATTTGAGATGCATCAATTTTGATGCATCTCATATTTTTGTCAATTTTTTAAACGTCAATTACGTCAATTTTTGAAACTTGTGGAAGCCGAGGGTGAACGACGAAGCAGATTTCACGTGACAGGTGGCCGGCCGAGAAGTCACGAGCTGGCACAAGACAGTGCAAGCTGAGCGAGGCTGGTAGCTGGACAAGGAACGTCGAAGCCAAGCTGCCTGACCTGGCTCATGGCGAACCCCGGAGCGGTACACCAGCGAGGTCTGGAGCAAGACCGTTGTAAACGGCGAGCCCAGGCCATATGACCTGGGCTACGACGATCCCGGGGTGGTTCCGCAGCGAGACTCGGGCATTGATAGCCCGGGACAGCCAGCCTACGCAGCGCTGGCGTGGGAAAGGCGATCCCCAGGCCTGAACACGGACTCCAACTGTGAGCTCTGATCGACGGACGACAACAAGGGTCGGCGTGCCTGGACTGCCCGCTCTCGACGACGGGCAACCGGGTGGTACAGTGAACCCATTCACTGTTTTTTCGTTGCAGTGTGTAACTCCCTGGGTGACGGGAGGAGCGCACACCGATCGGGCGGCGATTATTAGTAGAGGGATCTCCGTAAATAACCCCACAAACTTTAGTTTTTTTTTATCAATGAGAACTTCAACTTTAACAAAATAAGGTAGATAGCCTGATTTTTTTTCAGTTCAGAGACGTCTTGATTGTGCTATCAGAATACTTTTACCTTCGAGCAAAAAATTCCATCGTAGGAAATTTGCAGCAGAAAGTGTAACTGCAAAAAATGCATTCAAATATTGAACTCCTTTATTTTGTTACTGCCTCACAATCTGTTGAAAATATATATATATAAACATAACTATTTGGCATATGGTTATGAATTTTAATATGAAGGTGTACAATTAATTTCTAAAACCAAAAACATCAAAATTAAAAAAAAAATGAAATTAAAGATGTAAATTTAGTTTTATGTTTTTCTTAACACAGAATGCGTTAAACTGCAACAAAAACGCTGGAAAACTGCTATAAATAAACGCAGTAAATAGAATGACCTCAATCGGCAAATGTAGGTAGCGGACAGCGTGTGATAAACAAAATACTGGTAATGAAAACAGAAAGGTGCCGACTGGCGCACGCTGGGAGCTTGTGCCTGACACTGGCAAGCATGCATGCACGCTGAGAATAAAAGAAAAATTAAAGTAGTCTTTAAAATTCTTTTTGAACCTGGGGAGCCAAGAGTATGTTGTGCATACGATGCATTTGAAACAACCCATAGCACCTCATAATGACCGAATAAAACCTTCTGTGCTCCCCAGGTTTCGCAGAATACTAAAGATAATTTTAATTTTTACCTTTACCCTCATATGTGTCACACGTATGTGATACTTCTGCACAAGTACGGAAGTCGCACTGAAAAATAAAAGTCGTCCAGTGCCGCGTTGCATGCCAGCCACTTATCCTCGGAGAAGTAAATTCTTTCTACGATCAACGACTTATAAGAGTAGACTACAAAGTCCTCCCCCCCCCCCTCCCCCCCTCCAGCCCGGAGAGTGTCATCTGTCCAAGTATCTGCTGGTAATGCTTGTGGTCCCTGTTTAGCCGGAATACACCTGCAGCGTCCCTCGTCATGTAACAGGCGCTCGCCGCGTTGAGGCCTCCGTCCTTCAGGGTGTACGGGCACTTTACCTCTACAACTTCATGAGGAGTTGCTTCGGTTGGGTCCCAGACAGTCCTATTTGGCGATGCCGCGAGCCATGGGCATTCCGGGTGGACAAGGATGCCGCAGGGGAAGTTCTACACGTCGTGTCCAAGGGCACGCAAGCAACTCTCGTAGCGCTGGACAGCAACAGGGTCGTACTTGATGCCATGCCTATCGGAGAAAGGTATGCAAGGGTCAGAAACCAGTTGCTACAAAAGGATCTGAAAAAGGGCTCAAGTATTAGACACAAATACGGCAATGAGTACTCTACGTACCAACCGACATTATCATGTTCACTGTTCAGGAACGGTAATTTCACCACTGCCACTTCGTTGGGCGATGCATCGCAACTGTGTTCAAGCTGACTTTCTTGAGTTCATTTATAGTTAATTCTAACTGAAATATTCTGCAATAACCGGCTTCTTCTCGTCATCTTGTACACACAAACTGATGTCTACAACCAACCAGTGTGTCTCTAGCAGCCCCTAGCGGCGCCCTACATGTGCATAAACTGTAGGCGAATGCTCAAGATCTCGCATTTAAAATTCACGAGGATGCGTTCATTTTACATCGGTCTCATTTTCCGTGGTCCTTACTGCGTTGATATAGTTCATGTCTCATTTTGTGGCAGTGTGTGACTAATTTAAAAGTCTCAGCAAAATGGACAATACTTGACAAACTGCAGAATATTACGGGAATATGTGCGGCATCCGATACTGTGTGAAAGAAGTCCGTTTGTAGCTTGCTGTCATGGCTACCACATTCTGGGCACGCCCTCTCCCTCTTTTACTCCGCCGAATGCGGTGAAAGGCCAAACGTGCGTGGCAGGCTGTATACCGTTGACGTGGTCTTCTTTGGGCTGCTGTTGTTTAAAAGAGAAGACGCTCGGAACATATTCAGTGCGTCCTGATGGCGGTCCATCATTCATGATGGAATATCGGAAATATTTTTACAACGAGTACACCTGAACTCAACAAAGTGCTTCCCGCGCAGGCAATCGGTGTGCGACGGAACCCGATTTTTCTTTTTCACAGTACCTATGTGCCCCGGCGGATTTAGCAGAAAAAAAAACAGGTAAAAACCTCTTTCAGTACAGTCCAAGCTTACAAATACCACAGTGTTTTGACAAGAATAAGTTTTGGATTGGTTTCTACTGAAATGCCATAGCAGTGCATACCTCACCTGGCTTCTTTTGACCACACCTATAGACCGAAAATGCACCCGAAGCACCACCAACGCGGCGTGACATAAGAGAGTTGAGTTGGTGTATGTATTGCCGCGCGCCAAGTAGTCAACGCGGCCGTGGCCTAACGGTTATCGCGCTTGCCTCCCACGCAAAGGGCCAGGGTTCGATTCCTGGGAGCGGCGCATCTTTTTGTTTATTCCTGCAGACTAGTATTCTGGTAAATTCGTGAACCGTCTTGCTGATTCGAGAGTAGAATGTTCTACGCGCCGAACCTTCTACGCCGAATGCTCCAGAAGCCCACGCGTGTACAAAAGCGGCTCCGCGTGGCAAGCTGGAGTCAGTTTTCGCCCCAGCGTTCGACTCTGCTGTCACGCCGACTTCGACGCCCGCGACGCTCTACTTTCTTCTGTTCTTGGGCACAAGTTCGCCCCATTAAACGTTTAGTTTCTTCATTTATTATCGCCTCATCACTCGTCGTTCGTGACAATATTCATTGCATAATCATCCTCACTGCGCACCACCGTGGGCCTCCATGACACGAGCCTTATTAACGAGAGTAGAGAGGAACTACAGGCGGGGTCCTCAGAGAGAAAGCTTCCGGTGAGCGTGAGTGAACGGCGTTTCAATCCAGATGCATCCAGGCAAGAAACTTCGTTTGATGTTAGTCGCCATATTGCATTGATCATAAAACCATTCTGAAATTGATCTGAAACCATATTTTTTCGATTATCGAAGCAGGAACCAACACTGCCTTGTTAACGAGAGTAGAGAGGAACTACAGGTGAGGTCTTCAGAGAGAAGGCTTCCGGTGAGCGTGAGTGAACGGTTTTCAATCCAGACGCATCCACGCTATAAACTTCGTTTGATATAAGTCGCCATGCACGAAAGGTACCAAACGTTTTGATACCTTTCGTGTCGTCGACGTGTTTTCGCTCAAAGACTTTGAATTTCAACTGAACGATAAAACATATAATGCTTTCGCCTTAATAAAACACTAAGGTGCTTAAAATCTCGATGGTTGCGTTCATTTACATTCATAAAAAAAAGATAGTTAACTTTTTAACTGTTTGGATTGACGACAACACTCTCTTTTTGTGGTGATCCGGCTCCGCAGAGCCAATGACGACCACTGTCACTACGGCCGTTCAGAGCGATTTCGTTTCTGCCGGCAAAAAGAATCACTTGGTGCCAATTTTCTTCATTTGCACAAGGCACTTGGCCTCCAGTGGTACTCCAGTTTTGGGATAAAATGTATATTCTGCGAGTTACCATAGCAAGCCGAAGACCAGCACCTGGCGCGCCGAGCAAAAGACTGGGGAATAATTTTGTCCATATGAGGATCTTGACCCTCCATTACCCAGTATGGTAAGCGACTGAGAAGAAACAGATGCCCAGGACACCTTGGCCATTCTTCCAGACGAGAGCAAGCTTGTTGCGGCATGGTGCCTTCACTGCAATAGGTTTCTGTAAAATTGCGGGCACCTCGGGATTCAAATGCGACAAGCGGGGCTCTTATTTTGAACAATGTCAACTAAAATAAAACTCAATCTATTCAACAGCATTTTTTATACAAGGAAATATTAGAATCAACAGACTGCACGGACACGAGAGAGGTCCTTGCTTGAAGTCAAGTTGGCAAGTCCTTTCCGGGTCCAGCTCTCTCGTTCGGCAGCTTCGCCAAAGGACGAGGCGGTGAGTCGGGTCCACCGCGCTGCCTTCCACAGTAGACTCTTAACCTGCTGCCGGGTGTTTATTTCCAAAACTGCGGCCTCCGTGGGAGTCACCAGCAGAAACAAGAAAAAACAGCAGACTTTGTTAGTGATTACAATCAATGACACCCGACGCATGAGTACTGTTCCATCAGAACGCAACAGAACGCAAGTGTCAAAAAGAGGATGGTCGGATCTGTCTGTACTTAAAGGGATGTGAACCGAAATTTAAATTTTAGAAAACAATGCGGGAGCGGTAGGCGGGACGCTACAATCCCAAGAACACTACCCGTAAGGCGATATCTCGAATGAATGGCCGTAGTTTTGGAAAACGAGGTCGAGATTGAACCAGGCCGACGAGGCACGTGACGTAAAGATATCTCGTTTCCTCCTCTCTTCGCTTCGCCACCTCAAGGCGGCGAGGCGGAGAAGACGCGAGGCCGTTTCCTCTCTTTCTCGACTTTTCTCGTAGAAACAACATGTCAATATATCTCAAAAGCACCTCCTTAAAAAAAAAAAAAAGAAAGAAATACGGTCATTCGTTTGAGATATCGCTGTATGAGCGGTGTTTTGGTGTATGTAGCGTCCCATTGCACGCTTCTGCCGCCGTGTTTTGTGGAATCCCGATTTCAGTTCAGCATCCCGTGTAACATTGACACTTACACCTATCCACCTTTTTAACACCCTTTACACAATCTATGTGAGCAAATACACTGGCAATTGGTTATCGACTAATCGAATAGGCAGTAAGAGCAGCTTCGAGCACCAGGTCATAAGTAACGACTTGAGCAACTGACAGCACGTCACAGGCTGCCTTTATTGAAATGGGTTGATGGACGTGAATCAGAAACTCATGATAGTGTATAATGATTGTGGGAGTAATTGTTTGCCAGTGCACACTATTTTGAACCATAACGCAGCTACAAATATACCAGGATTTGCATAAGCTTCTGTCATCTAAGGTGCTATGTGTCCAAAAAACTTAATGCTATTTTAACACTCATACTCCTAGTTCCGAACTGTGAAATCGCAATGCAAACGTTTGTGCTAATACTTGTCCCTAGTTAGATAATCCGAATCAGGGGCCTGCATTAACTTGCACAACAACTCTAGCGGCTCTGTGGGATGGTGTCGTGTAACTTAGCCTCTGGTTTGGTGTCTTGGCGGAATCCAAGCTTGTGAACCTATGCCTCATGCTTTTCTGTGGACGGAGGCAATATTTTCCAACTAGCTTGAGCTCTTTTTGTGCTGTCGCCGACAGCACCGCTCAGAGCACTCAGCGACCTAACGGAGCAATAGCTGGTGCTTGATTTTAACATATGCCCGTCATTATTTATAGATGAAGATGAGGTCACGCTTTGGCAATCAGTTCACCACCAGCCAATATGGCCTTGGCGGACTCACTCGGGCGAACTCCGAAGAAAGGAAGAAGGAACCAAGAGTTTAGCGACTGAGATGTCCTCGATTATGCTTCTTGAGTTTTGTTGTCGCTAGAGCCACTCGGGCAATGCATCTGAGATTTTGGAACACCGAACACAATGCTAATAAAAATTCGCTTACGTGCAAATGAATAGGGCAAATGGTGGAAAAGTTTTACCAGCGTGGGTAGCAAAACCCGAACCAATAATGAGCAGGCATTGGGTGATACTGCTTTAACTAGCTTATGTTGCCAAGAATCAAGCCAACAGCAATATTTAATTCATTGGTGCTTGCTTTGCTTGTATTAGAAACAAACATCTGAAAATGAATGAGGACGAGATTACTTTCCTCAGATGTTGTGGTTCCTTTCTTCTTCCTTTCATATATTTGGAATATCAAGTGTAATTATAAGTACCAGGGGGGAATCGGTGGCCGAGTGGGCTAAAGCGCACACCCAGCCCGACGCGCGTGTAGCGGAAGCTCGTGCTGCAGAACCCAAAAATCCTTGGTTTGAGCTTTACCCATGCCTGTTTCGATCTGGATGAGCATCGTACCAGCGTGGGATCATGTATCACTACTGCATGGTCATGTTAAAGACCCCAGGCTAGCAGTCGTACTGCACCGAAAAAATTGCTCATCTACAGTGTGAACCAGTGTCACCTCATTCTGGCAGACCGACTTTACGCTGTGTAAACATGAACGTCAAATTTGACTTTGACAAATACCAAAATGGAACTAAAAGAAAGAAAAATGACATGGTACCTTAAGGAGCAGGTCCTATTCCAGAGTAAAGTTGGGCCCGGACATGTCCCAGCCCGTGCAGTCCTCAAAGAAGGCAGGACAAGAAGGTAGTGCGGCACTCCTTTGTTGCACGTGAGCCAGTTCCGGGCTGGAGAAAGTATCATAGCTGAATGGCACAAGTGACCGTTGGTGTGCCAAGGGGCTGCCAGGGGGAGCCATGCCAAACTTTGTCTTGACTGTCTCTGTGGTAGCTGCTCGGAGGCGCTTAGCAAAGGGCAAACCTTGGGTCGAGAAAAGGTAATCTCCAAGCCGCCGGGTCGACGCCACTCTGTCGTTGACGTTTGCGATGTTCCTTTGTGCGTCACACAGCCTTGACGTGATTGGTGTTTCCAGCCCCTCTTCCCGAACGCTCCTCCAGTCCACGAACTGCAGGCTCGTGAAGGCGACCACTTCTTACCGTGGACGACGCCACTGTTGAGGCAACTCTGTGCAGGCCACAGCAGGCGGAGCTTCATCATCTTTGTTCGCTCGTAGCAGAGCCAGAAGCTTCAGAATGGTCAGAGAGTGGTTGCACGCCCCAGATTTACCCGCCGCACATTCACAGTTTGCGTCACGTACGTCCCCACTTTGTTGGATGTCACAGACAACCTGGTTTGGCGTTGCGGTTTTCCTCTGGATCCTGAAGCAGCTTGCTTTGATGAGCACTCCGGTGGTGGATCTGAAATAAATTTGCGTTATTGTTTACTTATGCTTACTGCATAGATTGTACAATGAACAAACATACTATGTGTCCACCCAGATTGTTTTTTCATATAAGTAAAAGGCATAAGCTTAGCAGTTCTCACTATGTGTGAGAAAAGACGCGTCATATATTCGATTATTCGTTCTCTAAAAGCCGAAAGCTTTTACTACGCCGAAAGTTAGGACTGGTTTGTCCTAACTTTTGAGCTAGCATGCTCGTGCTGATAGTGCACATAGTGCACGCTCGCGGGCGTCGCACACGTCAAACCGTCAACGTGAAACTTGCCAGCACAGAAAACAATACGATCAAAACAGGCGCCTTTGCTAAAATGAAAAACTATGAAGCACAGCGTACAGAGGCGAAGTTCACCGGCACGAAGCAAGAGCGATCCTGTTTACCTCTCACCTCCCGCCTCGTACCCTTTAGTCCGTACGCCACTGAGCTTCGCAACATTATCTCAAGCTGTGAGAAGGCAACGAGCCAGAAAATATTACATTTCCTTTCATAATGGAAAAGAGGCCGAAGATGCGCGAGTATGTTAGCCCTCTTTTGGCGTTTCCTTGTGTACGGCGCTGCGGCAGACTGCACAAGTCCGCCTGCAGATAAGAAACGTTCACGGCGTGATGCGAGCGCTTCTAACTTTGGGTTGGCTCACGCTTAGGTCTGAAAGGGCGACAAGAAAGAACAGTGCTTACCTCAACACTGGAACCGACGCCGGATCAACGTAGGCCTCGGTGATGAACTTGTTGCTTCGGGCAACCTGGCGGCTCGAAGCGGGTGTCGAGGCGCGGTACGCCTCTATCTTACATTCGCTACCCGTACTAAAATGTCAGATCGAAGCGGTTCCAGTTCGGATCCGCGCGGTTCTAAACTTCTGGGCAGTTCCGATCCGCGCGATTATGGGTGTAACCAGTAGGATCCAGTGAGACGCAACGCACTGGAATCGCACGGTGATGGGTGGATGCGATCCGCTCCCCTTGTTCCAGTAGGGTCTGCTCCCAGCCAGCGGGCGCGCACATGCGTGACTGCAGGAGGGGAGGAAGGGGGGGGGGGGTGGTCGGGGAAGTTCCGCAATTTCTCGCAGGTCACGTGTTAGGGACAGGCGCATCCATTACGCAGGCGCTGCGAGCGGCGTTCTCCGCGCGCGCGCTCCTTGCTTTGTCCAGAGATATACGGCTCTGACTGTCTGTTGCAGTCGGCAGCAGCGCTTCGAGAGTTTAGTTCCTTCGCTCTCGTCGACTGTCGGCCGGCGCTCGCCCGGCGGCGACGTTCGCGCTGCGGGCGCACGGATATTGACACGCCCATCGTTGCCCTGGATGGATATCCACTGACCTCGGCTTTGAATGTTTATATAGTGTGAAGCTGCCGACCATGGCACTTTGGCTCGGCATCTGGATGCGCTGGTGTGCTTGGTGACAATACCTGGACAACTCCGATACCGCTTGCCCGCCGGAACTTTCCGATGCACTCAACACTGGATACTGTGCTTGTGCGTGCTGTGTGTGTGTTCCGTGCACCGCGTTTGGTGACGGCGCCTGGACGACCGTGTGCGTCGCCGGAATTACCGCTGCGCTCACCACTGGACTTTACAAAAGTGTTTGGCGCGATGCCTTTAGCCGTTACAAGCGAGAGATCGTCGCGATTTCACACCCAGTCCGCCTGGGTCTGAAATCGCCACGTTCTCTCAGTTGTAACGGCTAAGGGCATAGCACGAAATTCTTTTGTAGAGTCCAGTGGTGAGCACAGCGGGAATTCCGGCGGTGCACCGCCTGGGTCTTAAATTGGGGCTGGAAATGCGCGGTTCCAGGCTGGATACAAACTGGTGCCCCTATTTTGGGTCTAGGCGGAACCGGCGTTTTTTATTCCAGCCTGTATCTGACATTTTCGTACGGGTAAAGCTACGCGGAACTGCAGTGAGGTCAGGGTTCCACAGGGAAGGCAAAGTCACTCGTCCCCGAGGACTGCATTCAAAGGTACCGGGAGTACTGCCACAAGCACCTAGCCATCGCTCGCTCCCGAAACGACGACGCAGTAATGGCGGCGGTTTCGGTATCTCATAGTTGCTTGACTAACTTTCGTAAAGGGTCTACACACTGACGCCAGCGGAACTTCTGTTGGCGCCGTACTCCTCCAAAGGCTACCCTCCAGCAGGAAGTCTCACGTGATTGCTTATGCGAGTCGTACTTTAACTAGGCCTGAGAAAAGTTACACTGTCACAGAACAAGAGTGCTTGGCAATCGCATGAGCTGTCGGTCGATTTGGATCTTGCACGCACGGCCGCCATTTTACGTGTTTTTATTAAATGTATTTCATTATATTCAGGGCCTATCGGGCATTACAGAGAAGGTGGGTACAGCGGCTTTACAAGGTACTATGATAAATTCACAGTGCAAAAAATAGACAACAATAAAACAAAAGAAAAAGTATAATGAACAAATTAAGGAGTTATAAAAGTAATCAATTATTGCTGCCTTGAAAGCAGAAACATCTTCAATCGCGGCGATGTGTGGGGAAGGTGGTTTTCCGCTAGAAAGAATTAAAAAAAATTTCAGTGCTGCCATGAGGTATGGCAACTTTGTATTGATGATCAACCCAGGATGAAAGGTATGAAAGCTGTGAAGCGTACTGAGCTTCAACTAATTTATTTACACTATTTACATTATGTTAAATCTGAGACGTGACGAGCCGATCTTGCGGGTGCCGTTGTTCCTCGATGTCTGCCCTGTCTCGAGCGCCGAGAGAAGCCGTGATCGCGCGGGCACTTCTTTCACTTCTTTCGCGCTTTGCTGGGAGCCGCTACATGGTTCCCCCCTAGCGAGGTTGTGGGTAATACGAGCGATGTGTGTGATGTGCTAGTGAACGAAGTTGCATCATTTTCTTGTAGCTCATTGTTTGCGAGATGTGCAGGCTTAATGCGGTCTATTGAAATTACTCCTGTTCGGCCGTTGACTGAAAGCGTGAATGTTTTGTCAGTTCGTTGCAGCACTGCATATGGTCCGTCATAGGGACACTGTAGTGGACGTCGCACCGTGTCGTTTCGCACGAACACGTGACTGCAGTGGTGAAGGTCGGGACTTATGAAGACCTTGCGTGACTGAGTCCTGGTTTGGATAGGTTGGATGTTTTGGAGAACCGAGCGTAACCGGCTGGCGTGGTTCTCGCAGTCTATGTCACTGCTCTTTTCAGTTGTCTGAAAAAATTCAACGTGCAGTCGGAGGGTAGTGCCGTAGACCATTTCGGCGGAGGTGCATTTAAGTTCGTCTCGCACGGCAGTGCGGATACCCAGCAGCACTATTGGTAGGACTTCGGTCCATGGGCTTAGTGACGTGTGCGCTCTGAGTGACGCTTTCATCTGTCGGTGAAACCTTTCCACAAGCCCGTTGGAGGAGGGGTGGTATGCCGTTGTTCGGATCTGGTGTGCACCGAGAAGAGTTGATAGTTTATGAAAGATAAGACTTTAGAACTGTCTGCCTCTATCGGTTGTTATTGTCGCCGGCACACCAAAACGGCTGGTCCACATGGTAATAAATGTGTGGGCGACAGTCTCCGCGGTCATGTCTTTCATAGGCATTGCTTCTGGCCCGCGAGTGAACCTGTCCACGCACGTCAGCAGGTAACGATAGTCGCGAGACGCAGGCAGCGGTCCCACGATGTCTAGGTGTACGTTGTTGAATCGGGCACCGGGAAGTTGGAATTTGCCTTCGGGTGTCACTGTGTGGCGATGGATTTTGGCTCGCTGGCACTGTTGGCATGCCCGTGCGAAGTTTCTAATGTCTGACTTTATCCTTGGCCAAACGAATCGAGCTGAGATGAGGCTTTGTGACACTCGTATCCCTGGGTGGGAGAGTGAGTGAAGAGTGTCAGAGACGACTCGTCAGAACGGTGTCGGCAGGTAAGGTCGAGGATGGCCAGTGGAAGTGTCGCAGAGAAGTGTTTTGTTGCATTCAGGAATTGCAATGTCTTCGAGGACTAGCGCTGTTGACGAAGAGCGAAGGTGCTGAAGTTCCTCGTCGAGCTGTTGGGCGGCGGCCAATTCCTGGAAATTGATAGCTGTCTGTTCAGCTATAAAGGTGTTGACACCGATCCGGGATAGCGCGTCGGCGACGGTATTTTCTTTTCCGTTGATGAAACGGATGTCACTAGTGTATTCCGAGATGTAAGCCATCTGTCGGACTTCCCTTGCTGTGTAAGAGGAGCTGTTTGATGTTAGGGCATATGTTAGGGGTTTGTGGTCTGTCAGGATAACAAATTGACGTCCTTCCAGAAAATGACGGAAGTGTTTAACGCCCAGGTAGATTGCTAAAAGTTCACGCCCGAATGTACTATACCGGGTTTCGGTGGGTGTCATTTGCTTTCAGAAAAAGGAGAGTGGTTGCCACCCGGAGTCGGTAAACTGTTGGAGTACGGCACCAACTGCTCCATCGGAGGCGTCGGTGACAAGGGAGAGTGGTGTGTTTCTGATGGGCCAACGTTGTGACTTCGGCAAGTTGTTTCTTGATTGTCTCGAAGGCGTTGAGTGCAGATTCGTTCCACTCGAGTGGGATGGATTGCTCGGGATCTCCAGTGAGAAAACGGTTGAGTGGCTGGAGAATTCTAGAGCAGTTTCGAAGGAATCGTCGATAAAAGTTTATGAGCCCTAAAAACTCACATAGTTTCTTTGTTGTTTGTGGTTGGGGAAACTGTTGAATAATGCTCACCTTGTCCAGCAGGGGACGGATGCCGTGCTTGTCCAAATGATGCCCCAAGAAATCCAATTCGGCGACGCCAAAGTTGCATTTGGCCGCATTGAGGACGACACCGTAGTTGTGGAGGCGAGAGAAGAGCTGTCGTAGATGGCCCTCATGTTCTTCGCGTGTTTTGCTGAAGACAAGGACGTCATCGATGTAGGCGAAACAGAAGTTTAATCCACGAGGAATTTGATCCATGAACCGTTGGAAGGTTTGTGCTGCATTCCTGAGACCAAATGGCATCCATATGTACTCAAACATGCCAAATGGTGTTGCGATTGCAGTTTTGTGGATATCAGATGGTTCGACCGGTATTTGATGATATGCCTTTACAAGAACTATTTTTGTGAAGATTATCGATCCGTGTAGTGCCCCAGCAAAATCTTGGATGTGGGGAATTGGGTACCGATCCGGCACCGTGATTTTGTTGAGGGCTCTATAATCCCGGCATGGTCGCCAGTGTGGGATTGTGATCCCTCAACATTCTGTCGCGTCAGCGTTTTGGCGCGCCGTGGCGGCCGCGCTGGCGTAGCGAGAGGTGGCGCTGCTTACCACTGTGAGTGGCTTCCTCCTCTCCCCCCTTGGGGCGATTTCCGTAACAAACCCCCGCACAAAGGAGATCGACGTGTCGCTCCTTGATTGGCCTCTTCGCCCCCGCCGTTATCTTAAAACCAGCGGACAGGAGTCTCGCTGGTGGCTTCTTCCTGGGATTCGGCGGCGGCGACAACGGGGAACCTTCCGGCGCACCGGTGAGCGTTTACCCCGTCCTTTGTACATTTGTGAACGACCGTTCGGCCGTGGGCGATCTCCACACCGACGGCGTTCACCAGCTTATAGCCGCTGTGTTGTTGTTATTTTGTTTCATTGTAAATAAACAGTTTATCACCGTTACCAACGTGACTGGTGTCTGTTTGCGCTCAACGAGCAGCATGCCACGCGAGTACGAACCCGCTTCGCGGTAGAGCGTCTCGCCGCGAACGTGGTACTCCCAAAGGCAGTGGCCCTAAGGAGAACCACAATTTGGCGCCCAACAAAAGGGCTGACGACCAGAACCCTGGTACGTCTGTGTGGCGACTGCCGCCGAGTGACGAGTCCTCGCGCAACCAGCGCTTACCGTGGCAATGCAGACCGACTTCTCGGATTTGCTCACGCTGGCGACCGCGGCCGACGCATTCGCGCGGCCCCCACTTCAACGGGAAGCCGAAATGCCAACCCTCCAACGAGAAGCGCCCTACGGCGCACCCCTGGAGCCGAGCGTGGTTCCGACGCCATTGCGGACGGGCGCCATCGCTCCCGGATCTTCCCTGAACGCACGTGCTCCGCCGCCGGCACAAAGTGAAGCCTACCGGTCTCCCCACGGAGAAACCGCGGCGGCGCCTCACCACACCTTGCTCGAAAACGCGGCACGTGTGATTGAGAGTCTGACAGGTGCGTTGCGAACGACAGCACTCGCACCACAGGCCCAATGACCTCCGGTCCGAATTCCCGTCCCGACTTATCGGGGTTACGCAGACAGAGCGAGCGCTACGGACTTCCTTGACGATTTACGGAAGTACCAACGCGCGATGGGAATGTCCGATCGTGAAATACTTGAGCGCATTCTGCCAATTGCGCTCGTCGACGAAGCCGCCCGCTGGTTCCGACTTGTCGGTGACCAACCCGGAACGCTAGATCAGTTCCGAGAGGCGTTCCGCCGCGAATTCCTTCCCGCCGACTACGAGAGAAGGATGCGGCGGGAGCTCGAACAGCGAACCCAGCATCCGGACGAGTCCCTGCTAAAGTTCGTACGAGCCATGCAAGAGCTCTTTGAGTTCGCAGAACCCTCAGCTCCCAATGCAGAGCGAGTGGAACGCGTCATACGCCAAAGCCACCCGACTTTCGCTGCGTATCTTCGAGGCAGCCGTTTCCGCGATCTGAACGAGCTCGCCTCCGAGGCCCGGCGCCTTCAGGGAGACATTCTTGCTGCCCGTGCGTACCGGCCTCCGCCTCCAGCGTCAGCGGCCCTCGAACCGCGCTGCGCGTGGAGCGGGGACACGCCATCTCGAGCACCAAGGCGCTACGATTCCGCAAACTATGCGGAAGATCGGAGCCGAGACACGTACGCAATCTCAGATCGTGCGCTCGACCCGTACTCCTACGGTAGACGAACAAGCCGGCCGACGCCGCAGTTCAGAACCACCGACTCGCACCCCAACGAGGCAGTGAGGCAGGAGGAAACGAGGCCCCCTCAAGGTCAGCGAGCCAATGCACGCTACGACAGAGCCGGCGAAAACCAAAACGCACGGCGGAACCCCCAGCGAAGCGACGACAGAAGATATTTTCGGTGCAATCGCCCCGGTCATCTCGCTCGCCAGTGCCCGGAGCGGCCGAACACGGAATCGCACCGTGCGGGAAACGAGCAAAGCCACCGGTAAACGGCCCTTGGACGGACGGACCGGTGGCTAACAAAGAATCAGAGGGTCCCATGGCCACTCTTTTGCCGACCGCCTACAGAATAGGCTTCCCGACCGGCACGCCGGCCCCGTTCATTTCTGTAACGATCGCCGGCAAGACATTCAAGGCACTCCTCGACACCGGAGCAAGCGCTTCGATGTTCGGCGACGAAGTGTTGACTCACCTCCGACAGAATTCTGTCCGACTCCGAGAATGCAACACTGCCTTTCGCCTAGCCTGCGGAACCGCCCTTTCGGCTGGTACCGCGCGGCTGGTCGCGAGATGGGAGAATCGAGTAAGACGACAACGCTTCGTTCATCTCCCTGGCCTATCGGTGCCCATTATTTTGGGCAGAGACTTCCTTGCCAAAACAGGCATTGTAATCGACGTCAGCAGCGCAGGCTATCAGGAGGGCACGTTTGCACCCCTGAAACCCTTCTGCGAACCCCCGGCCGTACCGCCAACGCCACCATTGGCGCACGCGACGAGCCGTCGAGAGGAAGCGAGGGACTCCCTAAACCGGGCCATTGACCCCAAGACACCGAGTCTAGCGCCGATGGCAGCGAGCGCCGCCCCCATCGGGGAAATGACGCACCCACTGCTCACGCAATCATGCAGCGTGTCAGGGCGAGAAAAAGCCCGACTATCGTCGTTGTTGCGCCGCTATGACGCAATGTTCACGGACCGACCTGGCTGCACAAATGAAGTGCGACATCGCATTGACACGGGCGACGAACTGCCAAGAAGGCAGAACGCTCGACCCGTAAGCTTGGCTAAACGAAAAGCCATCGACCGTGCCCTGGACGAAATGATCGACACCGGAGTCGTCCGGCGATATAACAGCCCCTGGGCATTCCCCGTGGTGCTGGTCCCGAAGAAAGACGGCAGCTCACGTCTTTGCGTGGACTACCGCCGTCTCAACGACGTCACACGAAAGGACGCCTACCCGCTACCGAGCATCGACTCGATTCTGTCCAACTTGGGCAGTGCGCGGTACTTCACCACCCTGGACGCTAGCCGAGGCTACCTCCAGGTTCGGATGGAGCCAGGTGACGAGGCAAAAACAGCCTTCTGTTGTCACCGCGGGCTTTTCGAATTCACACGAATGCCCTTCGGTCTGTGCGGAGCGCCTATGACGTTCCAGCGATTGATCGACCGAGTACTGGGAGAAGCCAAATGGAAACACGCAATGGCCTATCTCGACGACATTGTCGTCTACTCCAACACCTTCGAAGATCACCTACGTCATCTCGAGGACGTACTCGACCGGCTAAAAGCCGCGGGAATGACCCTGAACCCCGAAAAGGCTCAAATAGCCGAAACCCGCATCGCCTTGCTCGGGTTCGAACTTGATCGCGGGCGCCTTGCGCCACATCCCGACAAACTACAGGCAATCCTGGAGTTTCCTGCGCCAACCGACGTGAGCTCCCTCCGTCGCTACCTGGGAATGGTGAACTTCTATCGCCAATTCATCCCAAACTGCGCGACTCTTCAAGCACCACTGACACGCCTATTGCGAAAGTCCGTGAGTTGGAGCTGGGGTCCCGAGCAGGAAGCGGCCTTTCGCCGCACCTCCCGAGCGCTCGCGGACACAGCTGAACTCAAGCTACCCGACTTGAACAAGCCCTTTCTGATCCAAACAGATGCCAGCAATCTTGGCTTGGGCGCGGTCCTCCTCCAACAGCACGAAGGTGTACTCCGACCGGTGGCCTTCGCCAGCCGCTCGTTGACGCCAGCTGAAAGGAACTACAGCACAAGCGAACAAGAGTGCTTAGCCATCGTCTTTGCACTCCGGCGCTTCGACATTTATGTCGACGGGACCACTTTCGTGATCGAAACAGATCACCAAAGCCTAATATGGCTCTCCCGACTTCGCGAACCCGCTGGTCGCTTGGCAAGATGGGCTTTGATGCTGCAAAAATACGACTATGTCGTGCGGTACCGGAAAGGCAGCACAAACGTGGTGGCGGACGCATTGTCACGAGCCCCCGTAGACTGCACACAGATTTCCGCAAAGACCCAGGCCGAGCCAACGACACTCACAGTGTCAGGCGAAGCCGTGACTCAGTCCCAAAGGGAGGCGGCAGATCTGACCACCCCGGACGAGACGATCAACCACCTAGACGCAGTGAGCGCCGTGGGAATCGTGTTCAGCAAAGAAGAGCTTCTGAAAGCCCAGCAGAATGATCCGTTTTGTCGAAAGGTGATCGACGGACTCGCGGAAGAGTCGGACGCCGTGGAGGCGGGTGGTGCGACCGCCGGGCGCAACACTACTGGTATTGTAGTAGGCGCCGAGTGCCGGGACGTATCTGGTATTGGTGCGGGCACGGAGGATTCATATCTGCTGAGCAATGACGGGCTCTTGCTGAGGTACATACCCTCCGAGAACGACTCCGACGAGGCGTTCAAGGTAGTGGTACCCCGCAGTCTGAGAAACGCAGTTTTGCGCTACTATCACGACTCGCACTTGGCCGGACACGCGAGCGGCTCCAAGACTTACACAAAGTTATGTCGCATCGCCACCTGGCCGGGCATGAAACGGGACGTTTTCCGTTATGCCCGCACCTGCCACTCGTGCCAAAGCTTCAAACCAAGAGGCGGCAAACCACCGGGCCTAATGCAACCGATTCCGAGCCAGCAATCATGGTCTCTGGCAGCATGCGACGTGGTCGGCCCCCTACCGAGGAGCCCTAAAGGACACCAGTATTTGCTGGTTGTAACTGACCACTTCAGCAAATGGACGGAACTTTTTCCACTCCGTAAGCTGACAGCCCGAGCGATCACGGAGAAGCTCATGGAGGTTTTCACCCGTTTTGGGTTCCCCGAAGCTCTCTTGACTGATCGAGCGAGCTACTTCGTCGGGAAGGTATTCGTGGACGCGTGCAAGGCCCTTGGCATAAAGCACAGAACAACCACGCCGTACCACCCGCAGTCGAACATCACGGAGCGATGTAACAGAAACATCAAACCAATGGTGGCCGCCTTCGCGGAAAGGCACCGTGACTGGGACGCATATATCCCCGAGATCGGGTTCGCACTTCGGACCACTCTCAACCGTTCGACGGGTTTCACCCCCGCTTTCCTCACATTCGGGAGAGAGCTTCCGAACCCCATGGACCGTGTCCTAGGGGGGAGCGCCGGGGTGGACAACGCGCAGCCGACGCAAACGGACCACGCGCGGCAGCTACAAACTCGGATGACGGAAGCCTTCTCGGAGGCGCGTCGCAATCTCGGGGTAGCGCGAGCGAAACAAAAAGCTCAGGACGACCGCTCGCATCGAGATCTCCGCTACAAAGTGGGCGATCTTGTCCTCAGACGCAACCATGTTCTGAGTGATGCCAGCAAAGGCTTCTCGGCCGCTTTGGCTCCGAAGTGGTGTGGCCCGTACCGAGTGCAGGAACTTCTCTCCCCACTCGTGTACAAGCTGACAAACTTGCAATCAAGAAAAGTCGGTGGGCCGGTACATGTGTGCGATCTGAAACCCTACCATGAGAGGGAAAACGGGGCCAACGAGCAAACTCAGCCCCCGCAGAAACATGCACACGCAGCGCGAGATAACGCCGACGATGAACAACAGGCGTCTCGCTACAATCTGCGTAGACGGAGGAACTATTATCCGAAGTTTTCGTAGAGGCAGCCCCTGTAAGTGGCGAAATGTCACATTAAGGGAAGTGCAAAGCACAATACACCTGCAGCCTTTGCGAACGCGCCAGACACCATTGTTTACTGGCAAGCAGTGACTTACATACGTCACCTCAGCGTTCGCTCCCGGATGAACCCGTAGGGGAATCCCCCAAACACGGCTTCCGAGGGAAAGGGTACGCGTAACTGCCATTGGTCAGTTATTGCCACCTACGCTCACGTGTGCCACATGTCAACGCAAGAGCGCGGTGCGAGCGTCGTCACAAGCGGTCGGAGACCAAGTGGTCATTCTACCGCAGTACGTTCCGCACCTACGAAGAGGACCTCCAGCCTTTGCTTCGCGCCGTTCGTGAGCTGCTGTCTCCTGGCTACGGCAGTTCAGCGGCGTCCAGGGACCACGGCTTGGGCGTGACTCGTCAAGCAGCCCCGCTACCCCAGCCGGCCGCGGGCCAAACCAGTAACCCGTCGTTTTCGTGGGCCGTCGCGATCGTCATCCGGTCAGGGACTGCCCGCTCGTCATCTTCGGGACACGCGCCGCGGTCGGAAAGCTCGCCGACCAGGGACCAGCTGTTCCCATTCGTCCCGTGACAAGTCCCAAGGGCCCCAGGGAGCTGGCGCAGTTCGCCCAGCAGGGCTCGTGGGGCACGCACTACATCGGCAGCCGAGGGGTAATCTACCAGGACCTGGCCGCCTGGAACGTACTCGTCGACGAACACGGCTGCTACAAGGTCGCCGACTCCAAACTCTCCGGGAGCATTTAAGACCCCGAGACGGACGTCTACCAACAAAAGTTCAAGGGCGCCCTCCCAGTGCGGTGGATGGCTCCGGAGTGCGTGCAACTCCAGGTATTCCCCTTCAAGTTGAGGCTGTGCCTGGGCGTTCGGAATGCTGCTGTGGGACAATCGTCACTTTGGGCTCGACGCCCTATCCCGGCCTGGGCGTTCAGGAGGTGACCCGCCACGTGCGCGGCGGTCACGGAATGACGCAGCCGACCGACTGCCGCTGGGAGCCGTACCGCTGTCCTGCCTGATGAGGGCCTGCTGGACGACTTCTTGAACCATGAACGTATGAGCCGGGCTGTTGTTTTCCGTGCAGTTGCAGCCGCTGGTGGCCTTTTTCTTTTTTTTTTATTATCTTAGTCTTGTGTGTTTGTGTTGGTCCACCCGTTTGCGGGTGACTATTGGCTAAGGAGGGGGGAGTGTGGGGATTGTGATCCCTCAACATTCTGTCGCGTCAGCGTTTTGGCGCGCCGTGGCGGCCGCGCTGGCGTAGCGAGAGGTGGCGCTGCTTACCACTGTGAGTGGGAAGGGACGGTTTGTTCCCGGTCTATCTAGATTTGGGTCGGCATGACAAGGGTGGGGACGAGTTGGTGCAGTGCGAGGGGTGTGGGAGGTGGTGTTACCTGGAGGAGACGGGTTTCGGGAGCCTGGAGGAGGCGGCGGGGGTGAGTTTCGAGTGTCGGCTTTGTGTGAAGCTTCAGCAGGTAACTGGGGAATGGGAGGGTAGAGTTCGGGAGATTGAGGCCCAGCTTAAGGCAGAAGGAGAGAAGCGGGTGGGTCTCGATGCCCAGGTAGAGGAGCTGACTAGGCAGCTTAATCATGAGAGGGAGCAGCGGGTCGGCCTCGAGAAGCAGGCGGAAGAGCTGGGGGAAGTATGGAAGGCGGGTTTAGAGGAGCGTAAGAGGGAGTGTGACAGTAGGGTAGAGCGCCTGGAAGGGGTAATTCGAGCGAGTGAGAGTAGCGAGGGAAGAAAGGAGGAAGTGTCAGTTCTAGCGGGACGAACCACCAGTCAGCAGGCTGGGGTTCCTGGTGGTCGGGAGTCCGGCCTGTTGGCAGGCGGGCTCGACGACGCTGGAGAGCTGAGTGAACCTCAGCTCAATGGCGCCTTCGAGCAGCAGGCGTCGGGCAGTCAGGTAACAGGAGATAAGTCGCAGGACAAAGGCGCGCAGGCACCTGGGGGATCTAGGGTACTGGTAGTGGGGAGCTCTAACGTAGCACGGGTTAGGAGGGGTGTACATAACAGGGTGAAGGGAGACCAGAGGGTAACCGTAGAGGTCCAGCCAGGGAAGTGTATGGTGGATGCTATGACCGCAGCACGTGAGGGTGTGTGGGATAACCGGGAGGGAAGGAACCTAGTAATAGTTCATGCGGGGCTTAATGATGTGCTGAAGGGTAGGAGCCAGAACCTCGGAAAGCAGCTAAACGTGGGAATACGTAAGCTGAGGGACGTGTCTGAGAATGTGCATGTGGTTGTGTGCACCATTCCAGAAGTTCGGGGGCAGTCCGGGTTAACGGAGAGGAGGGTTGTCGAAGCCAACGGAGTAATTAAGGGTATGAGTCGACAGCTTCGGTACGACGTAATGGAAGTAAACAGAGAAGTGTACGAGGCTGGCTCCCGCCCTTTTGCAGATGGCATTCACTACAGTGAGGCCACGGGTTACAGGGTGGGGGATAGGATGGGCCGCACGGTGACTGCTTTTTTGGGGGGACCGAGGGCCCTGGGGGCACTGAAGTAATTGAAAACCCATCGAAGTCAGGAGAGGCACCCAGGGTTAAAAAGAGGAGAAAACGTAAGAACAGGTATAAAAAAACAGCACAATCAGACATTGGATATATTAACATGCAGGGTGGTAGAAACAGGTTAAAATGGGAAGAGGTAGAGGAGCAACTAAGAAAGGAGGATTTAATGGTGTATGGGTTTGTGGAAACACATCTCAGAGACATGGAGCAGCCACCTTGCAACCCTGACTATGTGTGGGAAGAATGCAACAGAATGGAGGGAACGAGGAAGGGAGGTGGAATTGGAGCATTTATTAAGAAGAATATGAACTTTCAAAGGATCAGAAAGGAGTGCGCCGAACATTTGTGGCTGAAAGGAAAAGTCGCTGGGGAATCAACAGTCCTTGGAGTGGTTTACTTATGGACAGGGACAGGTGCTAAAGAGGAAAACAGAAAAATGATTGATTGCATATCAAGAGACATTAGTGAACTAGGGGAAGGCTCCGAAATAATTATTATGGGAAACATGAATGCCCATATTGAGGGTCTGGATGGGTATACGGACTCAACTGGAAGCATATTACTAGAACTGGTGGAAAAACATGACTTAGTTTTATGTATACCAGTCAGAAGTGTGACGGGCACATAACTTGGGAAACTGGCAATCTGCATTCAACTATAGATTACGTACTCATGTCACACAAAATATATGGTAAGTTACAAGTAATGAAAATAGATGAAGAAGGTTCCAAAAGTCTTGGTAGTGATCACAAACGTATTAAGCTGAATTTTGCCAGAGAAGTAAATGCTGAAACTAGACAACATAATTCAAAGCAAACTTCCTGCAGCGACAAAGAGTTGGAAATAGTTGCTGAAAAAATAGAGGCAGCAGTTTCAAGGCAACGGTATACAGATTGGACCTATGAGAGCCTAACTAGGCTTTTTGCTCTAGAACTAGACAAAGTTAAGAGTAAACGATTGATTGATTGAACATGTTTTATTAATAAAAAAGAAGTAAAACGCGTACGACTCTCTCTAATCAATTGTCCACTGACATCGGAGAGAGAAGGGGGTGGGGGAATGGGGTGTGGATAGGGGGGGGGGGGTACCAGAAATGTCTCTATTCAGATGGAGTCCTGGATGCTTGCTGTCGCGACAAAGTCAAGAAGCGAGTCTAATATGGCTTTGCGGTGCTGCGGTGCGCCCCTCGGGTGTATCCAGTCCCGAAGGCACGCCGGCCGCAGCTTAGGTTGCAGTTTTCGGATGGCTTCTTCCCGCGTCCGGCTGAGCTCTACACAGTCCCATAAGAGATGGGCACTTGTGGCTTGTTGTCCAGCTGCGCATCGTCTGCATGATCCATCGTCGGCGTGTTCTCTTTCTAGATCTGTCTTGAACGCACATCTCTCGAACTTAGCCCGGACTGCTGGGGAGACGGCCGTTCCGGTTCGGAGTCTCCGAAGACGCACTGTAGCCCACCGACCGTACCCGTTTGGCAGTGGGTCATCGTCTTCAGGTAGCTTATTGCGCAGGACCCTTCTCCGCTCGAGGCGGGCAAGGGTCGCCTCCTCGTCCCAGTCAGGCTCCTCTTCGTCATCAGAGTCGTCTTGAATAAGTGCGGGCGGAGGGTTGTCGAGAATTGCACTTTGGCCTGTTGCGGGGGGGTAGGGAGAAGGAATGAGCTCCCGCGCGGCTTCGTGTGCTCTCTCGTTCCCCTCGATCCCGGCATGGCCCGGGACCCAGGAGATGGTGATTTTAACTCCTCTGGATTTGAGGGTCTTTGCTCTAGCTTTTATTTTTTTTACCGTTTTGCTGGGGGAGTTTCGCTTCCGGCAAGTGGCTAGGGCCTCTTTCGAATCCGTGTACACCCGTAGGTGCTTGGACCCCTCTGGAGTCAGGGACTCGTCTTCCACGGCGAATAATATGGCTCTTAGCTCTGCTTCTTTGGTTGAGTGTTTCTTGTGAAACGCAAAGTTTGCCTTAGATTCTGTATTAAGACAAAACCATGCAATGGCTGTGCCGCCTCCGTCTTCTGTGACAGCTGCGTCGGTGTAGACGTGTACTGTTTCGGAGCCGGGACGGACGTCCTGTACGGATTCCGCGTGTTTTTTGGCTGCGTTGTTCCTTCTGCCCTTCTGGTTTTTGTCTACGTTCTGCTTCATGGGGCGATGGTCCACCACTGCCTCGTCCTCCCACCGGGGTGGAGGAGGAGAGATCGCGGGGCGGCCCATTAGCTGATACCCAAGCAGCTGGAGAATGGCCCTTCCGGGTCTGGTTCGCTCGAGTCTCTGGACTTGTGCGATGCGATGGATTTCGGCCCTATCTTCCAGAGTATTGATTTTGGAGTGTTTGTGGAGCTCCTCAATTGGGGCAAATCTGGGGAGGCCGGTGACCACCCTCATTGCCTCCCTGTTCAGCACCTCTAGTTTGCGCTTTTGCGCTCCTGTGACACGTAGGTAGTTTATACCGTACATTGCCTTGGACGTGAGGAGGGCATGTACTAACATGCGGAGGGTGCATTCGTTTGCCCCCCACGATTTGGAGGTGGCCCTTCTGATGAGTCCCAGGGTCTGTCTCCACGTTTTGGTGACTTGTGCAAGCCAGGTGCTCTCTCCGCCGTCCTCGTCGATGGGGAGTCCTAAAACACGGATGCTGTGTTGACATTGAATGGGACGGCCGTCGAGGCATAGGTTGAAGAGGTTCTTCACGCCCTTTTTCCTGTTACTTGCGTCCGCCACCACGACGTAGGTCGTCTTTTCGGGAGAGGGAGTCATTCCGACTTCTCTCAGATAATCCGCCACGGTGTTCAAACCATCCTGCAGGGCTTGTTCCTGGGCGCCTGGTGGGCCGCCTGAAGTCCAAAGCGTAATATCGTCGGCGTATATGGTGAAGCCGATACCCTCAATTTGGGCCAACCTCGCTGGAAGGCCTGCCATCGCGAGGTTGAATAGCATCGGTGATAGAACGGCCCCTTGCGGGACTCCTATGCCGTTCGTCATTGTTGGGCCCAACGTAGAGCCCACTCTGACTCTATAGTGACGTCCATCGAGGAACGAGCGAATGAATGCGATGACTCTGCCGCTGAGACCGCTTTTTCGTGCTCCTTCGATTATCGAGTGGTGCGGCACCGAGTCAAATGCTTTCTTAACGTCGACTGTGACGATTACCTTCGGATCTAGTTTGGGCTTCTTTGCTAGGACGTCCTGATGCAACCGAAGAAGGCTGTCCTGGGTGGAGAGGTGGGGTCTGAAACCCGTCTGGCGTGGGTCCAGGACGTTATTTGCCTCTACGTACCACTGGATGCGGTCCAAGACAAGCCGCTCCATTAACTTGCACAGGTTTGATGTGAGAGATATGGGCCGCATGTTGGCGAGCTCCGTAGGGGGCTTTCTGGGCTTTGGTATAGGCACAACCCAGGACTCCTTCCACTCCTCTGGGACCCGGCCTGTCTCCCAGATTTCGTTTATCCAGTCCAGGAGCTCATGTTTCCGGTCTTCGGGTAGGTTTCGAAGGGCCGTATTTGAGATCCCATCTGGTCCAGGGGTTCCTCCAGCCTTGGCCTCATGGAGAGCCGAGAGCAACTCCACGAGCGTGAAGGGGGAATCCATGGGCGAGCGTCCGGAAACTGCACCGCCCTCCGGTCTTTCAGCCTCGATGTCCGGTCCCGGTGCTCCCCTGTTGGTGCCACTTGGTTGTGGGAAGAAGTGCGCTCCCGCTACGATGGCTAGCTCTTCTTCCGTAAGGCCCATTCGGATTGCCAAGTTCTGTCCTGCCGTGCGTGTCTTGCCACGATTTTGCATTCCTCGGAAGGTGCCCCAAAGTCGAGCAAGTCCGGTCTTGACTCCAAAGGAGGTGCAGTGTTTTCTCCACCTTCGTCGGCATAGCTCGAGGGTGTACCTTTTCGCTTTCGCCGTGGCGCAGTTTAGTTTGACTCGTAGCGGCAATGTCTTACCGTTTTTGCAGTACCGCTGCAGGGCTTGTAATCTTGACGCCCAGAGGTTTAATAGGTGTAAGTCGGGGGTCGGCGTGCCCACCTTGATTTCCCGGGTTTTTGTCGCGAGGCTAACAGCTGCTTGTATCCGTATTGTGAGGCTGGGCTGTTCGTGCTCCCGCTGATCCTTTTGCAGTGCTTCCCGAAACAAGTCCCAATTGATTATATAAGTCGCTCGTTTCGGCGCCTGGGACCTGCGCAATGCGTTGAAGGTGACTTCAATGGGTAGATGATCGCTACCCATAGAGTCTGGTAGCACCTTCCAGGTTCCCTGGAGCTTCGATGAGGCCCATGAGAGGTCCGGGGAAGTGTCATGTTGCTTGTTGTGCGTTCCAATCCTGGTACAAACGTCATACTCGTTTAGTAGCTTGAGCTTGGCTTCTGATGCGGCTCGCGCCAGGTTGACTCCCCTAGGAGTATCCCGAACGTAACCCCACATAGTGTGGGCGGCGTTAAAATCACCCCCTATATAAATGTGTTCATCCAAGGGGATCGCTGAGCAGAGGTCCCGGAGCCAGTCCGCTTTTTCGCACTGCTTAACCCCGGGTTTACAGTACACTGATACAAGATTAATCTTCGTCTTCCCAACACTCGCCTTAACATCTACTACCTCCCTGCCCGGATTGCAAAAGGGGGCTGTGTCCAGTTGTGCGTGAGGTACGTCTTTATCCACGAAGATTGCCGCCTGGCCCTTGATATCTTTAACCGGTGGTTTTCCTTTTCTGCGAACCCCTCTTCGGGTTCTGGCTATCGTAGGTGCAGTGTAGGTGTAATACCCTTGCAGTTTCATGGCGTCATTGTCCGTCTCTTGGAGGAGGAGAGCGAGGGGTCTGCCCTTCGGTGTCTTGCTTGCTCTCTCAAGGCGGAGTCGAATTTCGGCGAGGCGGCCGGTGAAGCCCCTGCAGTTCCATTGCAGAATCCACGTGGACTTCCCTACGCCACCTCGCCCGCGCCTTCCCATTTTGCTACACTGCGCCGTGGTGTTGGTTGTTTCTCGGGTTACTGTCACCACCGCTGTGACGGCGGGCGAATGCCATTTGCTTTCGCGTGAGGTTTCCCGTGATGGCCTGACTTGTTCCCGATAGGCGGGTTATTATCAGAGCTTGCTGTTCAATCAGCTGCTGCTGTGTCTGTACTTGCTGCTGCATTATCGCCTGTTGATCTCGGAGTGCGGAAACCTCTCCCAGAAGCTTTTCGATGGCGATCGTGAGGTCTCGTAGAGAGGGCTGACACCTGGTCCCCTCTGGAGGGGAACTATCCTTTGGGGGCCCCTTTCGCCGTGCTGAGGATTTGACCTTTTTGGCATATGTCTGGTCCCTCGCCGCTTTGTTGTGCTCGGCAACTACTGAGCCGAGCGTGGGCGCCCTCTCCGAATCTGGACGTCCAGAGTCGAGTGCGGGAAAGTCCTCCGCACCAAGTAGGGGGGGCGGCAACGTTTTTTCTTTCGGACGGTGTCGACCTTGAAAACCCGACGTTCTTCCTTGGTCGTGTTGATTCTTGTTGGGTGCCCGGTCCCGGGACTGAGACCTGGGAACCTCCTTAAGCCTTCTGTTCTTGGGCTTTAGTTTCCGCCGCATTTTTTGTGTAGCCTTAACTGTCTTGGGACACGTAGCATCGGTGGCCACGTGTTCACCCCTACAATTTCGGCACTGCGGGGTCTGGTTCTGGCAATCAGACATCTCTTCATTGTGAGGGCGCCCGCAGCGTCCACACCATTGTGAGTCGTCAGGGCACACATCCATTTTGTGTCCTATTTGGTGACACTGGTAACAGACGACCGCCCTGGGTCGGTATGGGGCGACTTTGCATACCTTGTGGAAATATGTGACTTGGTATGGAAACTTGTTGCCCTCAAAAGTGATGACTCCGGTCTTGCCGCTTTTTCCTAACTGTCGGGCTGATATGATCCCGTGTGTTCGGCACTTCAAGTTGGCCAAAATTACTTCCGGCGATTCATCCAAGCCAGACGTGTAAATGACGCCCCTTACTTGGTTTGGGCCGGCGGCATCATAGGCTTGAAAGCCCACGGAGCTCTTTCCAACTTGGACGAGAACGTCAGTCGCCGCGAGAATTCTGTCCGCCAGGGCCGGGTTCTAAACGTCGATGGCGATTGTATTGGCGTCCTCTTTGGTACGAATTCGAAGGTCCAGTGGAAATCAGCCGCTGTCCACTGCCTTGTGTACGGCTTCCAGGATCTTCTGAGGTGCTATTTCGGCAACGTGGACACGTTGCTGAGGTCTCAAGATAAACGTTCGACGCTGTGTTGTCACGTTCTGCGTAAGTCTCCTCGAGGGCTTGCTCGCGGTGCCGCCAGGGGGGGCAAGCTTTTTTCGTTTCCTCCTACCCACCAGTGTCCAACCGTCGTCTGTCGTCATTTCGAATTCCCTGGACGATGGGGAATTTTCCATAACTTCGGTGTGGCCGCCATTAAAAAAGGGGCTCCCTTGAGCGATGTCAGCCATAATGCCTTCCACCCCGTTTATAGGGGCGCTGATTAGTCCCGCTCCGGTTTCGGACGGTTTAACTGATGAAAGCGTGACTTGCCTTCGGTCCACTGAGCTGCTGCGGGAGCCTGCGTCACTGGCAAGGTCCGAAGCTTCTACAAGCTCTCCACCGTGGCTGTAGGGATGGCTCGTGTCATCGGCTTTGCGGCTGAGTGCTGGAAGGTCCACGGCACCATGGGGCGTCTCCTCCTTGGTAGTGTTTCGTTGGTCGCCGCATTGCGGCGGGGTTGAACTGGAACCTGCTTCCATGTTCATCGGTCTCTGGTTGCCGTCCCAAGGATCAGCCCCGATCCTAATGAGCCCGCTTGCCGAAGTCGCCGTTAGGCTTAGCGCGGCCGCCGCAGCGGAGCCGCACAAAGTGACCTGTCTCCCGGGATTCGGGGGTGACCACGGTGGTAGCGGTCTCTGCGTTGACCTCTTACCTTGCGGCGTTTTCTGGTACCAAAGTTTGGTACGTTGATCTGTGCTTTTATGGTGAAAAACAACGGGTAACGGAGCTCGACGTCAAAACGTCTTACTTCCATGCCTCGTCTTCTTCCCGCCAAGAGTAAACGAAAGGGGAAGCAAGGACATAGACCAAAAAGTTGGTGGGACAAAGAAGTGAAGCAAGCGATACAAAAACGTCAGGAAGCCTCTAGAGAACACAGGTATTCCAAGCGTAGTGGGGAGTCAGAAACGGAAGTAAAAAGAAAATGGGACAATTTTATAACATGTCGCCGAGAGGCATCCAGTTTGATCAATGCGAAAATTCAGAGAAAGGGTGAGGAATGGATGAGTAATGTAAGTAAGAAAGATAGAAACGCTGCCAAGAAGTTTTGGGAGCACTTGAACTCACTCGGTGAAACAACGCAAGCTAGACAGAGGTTCATACTGTCGCATCAGGGAGATCAATTAGAGGGAGATGATGCGATACAATATATAGGAGCAGTGATGGAGGAGAAATTTCGGGAACGGGTACATGTGGAAGATAGGAGAACCGAAGGAAGTAGCTGTCCAGTTTGTGACATCGCGGATTTTGGACAAAGAGAATGGGAAAAGGCGGAACGAAGAGTCCCTAGTGGCACGTCGACAGGCACAGATGGTATCCCTATCAGGCTGGTGAAGAATTTGGGTCCTAAATCTAAGGCAAAACTAAGGGAGGTAGTGAGTATACTTTTCTAAAATATTTCCTTTTGTTATCATGGTATACCATGATAACAAAAGGAAATATTCCAGATGAATGGAGGCTTAGTAGGATGAGTATGATATATAAGGGAAAGGGAGATAAGTCTGATATTAGGAATTATCGTCCTATGACCGTGACACCGGTTATTTACAGGTTGGTAATGCACATTTGGGTCCTAAATCTAAGGCAAAACTAAGGGAGGTAGTGAGTATACTCATCTGGAATATTTCCTTTTGTTATCATGGTATACCATGATAACAAAAGGAAATATTCCAGATGAATGGAGGCTTAGTAGGATGAGTATGATATATAAGGGAAAGGGAGATAAGTCTGATATTAGGTATTATCGTCCTATGACCGTGACACCGGTTATTTACAGGTTGGTAATGCAGATTATAAAGAACAGACTGGAGGAATGGGTAGATTGCGAGGGCATACTGGGCGAGTTACAGAACGGGTTTCGAAAACAAAGAAGGTTGGAGGACAATTTATTTTCTCTAACACAGTGTATAGAAATAGCGCAAAAAGAAAACAGACAGCTCTGGCTGGCATTTCTGGATATCAAGGGTGCCTATGACAATGTGAACCAAAGAAACCTGTGGGACATAATGGAGAACTTAAACCTAGATGAAGGACTAACAGCACTATTAAGGAACATTTACAAAGATAACAAGGTGATTATAACATGGGAAGGAAAGGCGACAGGGAAAATAGAGATAAGACGAGGCCTTAGGCAGGGGTGCCCGTTATCGCCTTTGCTGTTTATGTTGTATCTGAGAGGATTGGGGGATAGACTAGAGAAGAGTGGGCTTGGATTCAACCTTTCTTACAGTAAGCTAGGCCAAAACATTCAGCAATCCTTACCGGGATTGATGTATGTGGATGATATTGTACTAATGGCTAACAACAGGACAGAGTTGCAGGAATTAATGAGCATCTGTGGTAGGGAAGGAGAGGAATTAGGTTTAGAATTCAGTAGCGAAAAATCGGCAGTCATGATTTTTAACGAGGATGAAGTTGAGAGGCTGAAGATACAGAATATTACAGTTGAGAGAGCTAGTAAATACAAGTATCTAGAAGTATGGATATGCGATGGTGCAGAATATCTCAGAGACCATGAAAAGTATATAATAGGTAAGGGCAACAGAAATGCAGCTGTAATGAAAAATAGAGCACTTTGGAATTACAACAGGTACGAGGTGGTGAGAGAGATTTGGAAAGGGGTCATGGTGCCTGGCTTGACTTTTGGAAACGCAGTGCTATGCATGAAATCCGAAGTGCATGCGAGACTTGAAATAAAACAGCGCGGAGTAGGTAGACTGGCTTTGAGGGCACATTGCAAAACGCCAAACCAGGGAGTACAAGGAGACATGGGATGGGCATCATTTGAGAGCAGGGAAGCGGTGAGCAAGGTAGAATTTGAGGATAGGTTGAGGCAAATGGACGGGGAGCAATGGGCACGAAAGGTTTTCAGCTATTTATACATGAGGAGTGTAGACACAAAGTGGAGACAGCGCACTAGGAAATTAAGAGGAAAGTTTTTGGGCTATAGCGAAGATACGGAAGAGCAAGTCTCAGTTAAGAAGAAACTTAAGGCCACAGAAAGAGATCGGTGGCTAGAGGGAATGCAGACAAAGACGGCTCTGGAAAGCTATAGATTAAACAAAAGAGTTATTGCCAAAGAAAGCATTTATGACAATTCTAGGGGAAGCTCATTGCTGTTTGAGGCGAGGACGGGTGTTCTGCGAACCAGAACATACAGAGTGAAGTACCAGGAAATCGATACAGTGTGCACTGCTTGTGGAGAGGAGGACGAGACGGCTGAGCACTTGATACTCAACTGTAAGGGGCTTCACCCTATGCCTACCGAAGACAGCATAGATTTAATAAAGTCATTGGGTTTTAGAGACAGCGAAGGGAGAGTGGATTTCAAGACTGTAGAGATTACCAAGCAAAGATTAAGTGAATGGTGGCAGAAATCAAGAGAAAACTAGGTATTTTCTTATTCACTGGTGGCTTCATAGCCTCACTTTATTTGCACTGCGGAGTGAATATAGATTTCACATTTAAATATTCTAAGCTTAAATGGTAAAACAAAATGGCTAGGTGGCGTAAGCTACCGCCCGATCCAAAGGGCTCAGCCGTATTCATCCATCCATCCATCCGGTGGCTTCCTCCTCTCCCCCCTTGGGGCGATTTCCGTAACGAACCCCCCACAAAGGAGATCGACGTGTCGCTCCTTGATTGGCCTCTTCGCCCCCGCCGTTATCTTAAAACCAGCGGACAGGAGTCTCGCTGGTCGCTTCTTCCTGGAATTCGGCGGCGGCGACAACGGGGAACCTTCCGGCGCACCGGTGAGCGTTTACCCCGTCCTTTGTACATTTGTGAACGACCGTTCGGCCGTGGGCGATCTGCACACCGACGGCGTTCACCAGCTTATAGCCGCTGTGTTGTTGTTATTTTGTTTCATTGTAAATACACAGTTTATCACCGTTACCAACGTGACTGGTGTCTGTTTGCGCTCAACGAGCAGCATGCCACGCGAGTACGAACCCGCTTCGCGGTAGAGCGTCTCGCCGCGAACGTGGTACTCCCAAAGGCAGTGGCCCTAAGGAGAACCACACCAGTCACCAGATTTTTTTGGTGCCATGTGCAGGGCGCTAGACCACACGCTGGACGATGGACGAATGAATCCGAGTTCCAGCATGTGTTCAAATTAATATTTAGCGATTTTTAGCCTGTCCGGGGCGAGGCGGCGTGGCTTGGCGAAGACTGGAGAGCCTTTGGTGTCGATGCAATGTGTGATGTTGTGATTGACTGGTGCCTCGGTGTTGCATGGCTGCGTTAGCGCTGGGAATTCCTTTAAAAGGTTTTCCCATGGAGCAGCCATTATGAGGGGTTGTAACGTAGAATTTAACGATAGTGCCTTTGATAGTACGCCTCGGATACTGAGCTGTGTTGTAGAGTCAAGAAGAAGACGGCGCTTGACATCCACGATGAGGGCAAAATTTCGGAGGAAGTCTGCCCCAATGATTGCGAAACGCACGTCTGCCACCAGAAATACCCAGCGGAACACGCGCCGGAGTCCCTGATCGAAGGTTAGGGATCTGTGTCCATACGTTTTTATCGCCGATCCATTTACCGCCTGGAGTGGTTGGTTTTGTTGTCGGTGCCGACTATCCTCCAGCGTAGGAGGAATGATACTGACTTCAGCGCCGGTGTCCCTTCAACTTTCTCCTTCCCGGGTCGTGACGTAGGTTTCCGTATTTTCTCCGCGGCCAATCAGCGAGGCGCGCTTCCCTCCTCCGCCCTCCTTGCCACCGGCGTTCACGTGGTTCCGCGTGCGACTGTCCCAGTCGCTCCGTGCTTGCTTGCAAGAAAAGCTCCGGCGATGAACTTTCCGCCCGTCTCCGACGCGACGAAAGCAGCTCAAGCTGCAAAGGAGAGTGCCGCTGCGTTTGACGTACCCGAGAAAGCCTATGGATTAGTTAGCTAGTTCAGCGGTACCCCTGTATCTACGACAGGTATCGTAGCGACCACAAAAACCGGGACAAGTGAAAGAACTCGATACTGCTTTTAATAATTTATTGACACGGTTTTGGAGACACGGGAGGTGGTTGCAACCCGGTGAAACGGCATCTTCAATGCAAATATGAGTGGCCTTTAGAAAGGCCGTTTGTAGAGGAAGGCAGTGGCTGGCTTGCTGCTGCAAAGAGACCGGAAAGGCAGTGGGATGTTATTAATAAGCAAATTTGCCAAGCTTCCAGCTTTGAGGGCATGCTTGTTTTCACTACATTTGTAATGAAGCAACTCCTTTGTTCATTTTTTTTTATACACAATGTTTTACCAGCCTCGGGCACTCTGCGACCGACAAAATCTCCCCCCCCCCCCCCCCCCCCCCGAAACAAAATCCTGGCTACGTGCCTAGCTGCAACCATTGTGCGTGCGAGCTACACCTGACACTTAAAAGGTTAAAAAGGTCAACGACACTGGTACGCGCTGTAGACCAGTTTTTAGGCAGTACTGTACGACCGGTAGCCTAGGGTCTTTAACACCCGTCACGCAGTAGTGAAACACGAACGTCTGCTGATACGATGCTCATCCAGATCGAAACGGGCAGGGGTGGGGATTGAACCCAAGATTCCTGGGTTCTGCAGCGCGAGCTTTCGTGCAGAATTCACTCATAAGCAGCTTGTAAGCACACACCCTAGCTAGCACAAAGGACAAGGAAGCACAACGGGCTTCCCTCATACATGCATTCAAAGGAGCACAACACCGTGACCAGATTTTGTGGACCGAAAGAGTGTGTCGTACTCGTACGCGCTGCACATGTGCATGCCATTGCTATTTTTTTATAGCACAGACGCAGTAAAATTTGACAAGCATGTGACTGTTACGAAAGCTGCTCTCGTGGTCCTGCCGCGTTAAAAATGATATAGACGTGCTTTCACTGCGGGAGCGCACGCTCCAGGTGAGTATTCCTGCGAGCGACGCGCGGGCCCATGTGGAACGCCACTCGATATATAACCTGAAAATAATCCAAAATAAAAAGCAGCACACCCTACCTGGCTCGTGACATTCGGAAGCACTCAAAGAATTCACGGCCGTCGGGGTCTTCGAACATCTGTCTCGCAACACTGTAATCTCACGATGGTGACATACTCGAGCATTTTTCGAGGCTTCAGGAGCTCGCGGACGGCCCTTTCGCATCTTCGTTTTCTTCACGCTCCGTAGGTACTGCTCACACGCAGCCGCGAAAGTAGTCAGCCGACGCCAGTTGATAGTTCTTGCATTTGTGATGCACCTCTCTACACGAAGGTTCATAAGTGAGGCAATTCAAGCTTCGTAGCCGGGATCCTGCCGAGACGACGCCATCACGAAACAAAGCGAGTGCCGGTCTAGACGGAGCGCGCCGCGCGCCCGGGCTGCCCGGGCGACGACCCGGCTGCCCGGGCGACGACCCGGCTTGACGACAGCCGCTGATTCGTTGCCTGGGGAACCGCCGTGACGTCAGCTCCCGTGTACGGAGACCCGTGCCGCGCGCGGTTCAAATCAAACCGTGACGTCAGCTCCCGTAAACGGGAGCCGGAAGTGATTACGTCAGTACGGGTTCCGGCTCCCGGTTTCCGTATTCCGAGTCTGTTTGAACCGCGCGTAAGCCAACTGACGTCACGCCAGGGAGGGATTAAGGAGGAACTCCTTAAAGAGATACTACAACGAAATTTCGGAGCTCATTTTGTAGTCTATATGTGTTCAAAGGAGCAGCATCACATCGAACATACCAATATCTTGTTCAAAAAGTCACGAAAAGGAATTTTAAAACGAATTAAACGATTAGCAAAGAGCACCTGGTGGATGTCGCTAACGCCTCGCTTGTAATGCCCGTCTAGGAACCTTGACAGCTAGTGACGGACGTTGTCTCGCCTCCGTCCATGACGAGAGAAGAGGGGCAGGAGGAATTCCCCTTTTCTCGAGAATGCCTTTTGTGTGTCGCAGAAGTCGCTATTGTCCCCCTGCAAGATTACAGAAGATTAACCCGTCACTCAAAATTCGTACAAAAGCAGCCGGCTCGGTGGCTGGAACGACTAGGCCATCCTCTCGACGTCAGCCTCGCCGTAACTTTGCTCGTCCTGAGACAACCTACGTCACGATTGCGTTGGATGTCACGTGGCCTCCGCTGGGCCTTCTCCGAGCGCTTGCCAGAGTGGGCCGTTTATAACGAAAAATACAGCCACCAGGCTCAATATACAAACGTGCAATTGTTTATTTACGGATATTGTGGATCATATTCAACCTATTTTTAAACACGACGGGAATATTTCAAATTTCGTTGAAGTATCCCTTTAAAGGGTGTCAGGCGTTCTTGGACACTGACAGGGCGAAAATTCAAACGGGCCGTCTCGCGACGCCGCCGTGGGGTGGGGGGGCGATTGTTCTCCCCATGGCCTGGGTACCCCCGAACACACTGCCGAGGAGGACCCCGCCGAAACGTGATTTGTTGCTTTTTCAAGTGCCGTGCCTGTTATCGGCAAAGAAAACAGACGCGGCCGACTCTTCTCCAGGCGGGACACCAGAGACCGGAAGGCGTGGGCAACTACGCCGAAGCGAGAACCCCCACCCCTTTTGCCAGTGTGAGTTAGTGTTGTGTGTGAGTGTTTGACTCCGGCAAGGCCGAGTGTTCTGGAACGAGGAATGCGACCTCTGCGGCAACACGACGCCTGGGTATGCTGCGGCGCCTCGGGGCTGGTGCGCCCTCGGTGCCGCGTGCAACGTGCAGCTGCGAACGGGACGACCAGGCGAGAGTGTAGTGGACGGACCTGCAGCGCGAGGGAGGAATGGGAAGGGGACAGCACCGAGGGAAAGGAGGACAGCGATAATTCCCGAGGGGTGTTTTTTTTAACAGGGGGGAGACGAGGACGGACGGACTTGAGAACCGGACTCATTTTTGCACTAATGTTACCCAAGACTTCTGATTAAATCAACCCACTAAACAACTCGTCGTCATGTCGCTAACAGAGATTAAGGTCGGGTGCTACCATCAGGCCATCTGTGATCGGAGTACCCGGCAGAAGGAACCTTTCTAAGGGCAACTCCGCTCAATTCCGAAAAATTTAGGCCCACATGAGATTCCATTTTACAAAGCATTACTAAACAGCTCTACGTCCTCGGATTTGCAAAATGTGGAATATTATTTGTGTAATTTTAATTTAAACATCAGCTGAGACCGAAACCGAAACTTCGGTTGCGTTAGGCAAGCCTTGATCTCGTGTCAACAGAGTCATGGCTAGTGATGGGACGAATCACCGGAGAATCGAATTCGGACAGATTCGGAAATTTCCGAACTGCTCGCGACGAATATTCGGCAGATTCGGAGATTCGTCAGGTTCGTCGCTGGTTGCAGACGGCAGCGTGAATCCATTCGTAAACCTCGCGAATGCGGTCAGTTGCGTTTTTTTTAGGTACTGTTACTGCACATAACCAGATTTCTCCTGTTTACTTCAACGTATACATGGCATGTACTGTACTGTCATTCTAAACCCTGGCACGCGCCCAGGTCCAGCTGAGCTGATCGGTGTGTCTACGGTGTGGTTGGCGTAGGCCTTATCAATGCACGGTCTCGGTTTCTGCGCGATTTCGCGGTGATCGGTAAAGTAAAATGAAGCAAAATGCTGTGTAGTATGTGGCGCAACGCGCAATAAATATATTTAGGCAAGGAAATGGTTCGTCTTCTCCAAAGCTGCGTAAGACGCAAGTGCGATGAAAAGTGTTGCTCATCCCAACTTCGACCGCGTACCGACACCGCCGAAGAAAAACGCCGCACTATCGTTTTTCCGTTCTCGGCAGCAAGTTCTGTATACGAAAACTTTATTTGATGAAAAAGAAACAATACTGGGGTGTCCAACGCAGCGTTATTGTTTAGAAACAGACACTAACTAATTCAGATACCGTATCATTAAACAGAAAGGTACAAATGCAGTACAGGGGAATAGTACAGCGCAAGAAGTTTTAGATTGCTTCCCGTGTTCCGAAAACAATACCGCAGTGCACACACGTTGAAGACAATCTGCTACTATGACCGTAATTATAGGCACGAAATGTGTTTGAACCCGGTCGTGGTTTGGACCACGCACGTACGGCATCGATCCCTTGCGGGGGGGGGGGGGGGGGGGGGGGGGACTGCTGCGAACCTCGGACTAGCACGGTGGACGTCTTCGGTCTGCTGGAATCCCGGAGTACGACAACGTGATCTTCGCCAAAACATCACCTCGCTCTGTCGACCCGCCGCAGCACCGGCTGCACGTCCGCCGAATCCAGCCGGGCTGGTGGGGCTGGGGTGGCCACGCCAAGCCTGACGACATCCACGAGGAACTTATCGCGCTTGCGTTTCGCCGCAAGAGCAGCCGCGGTGGTCACTGCCATCACCCCGCCGATAACGCCGGAGGTTCCTGGTGCCCAAGAAACTCTCGTCAACCCGCCTGCCCCACAACCGACTGTCACAGAACTGGCCGAACCGCCGGGGCGATGAAAACATGCGCTTATATTTCCACGTGCACCAAGCACGCCTATTTTGGTCGCAATCCGGAAGCGAAACCAATTTTCCCGCGATGTCTGGTTACCGTTCTCGACAAACATCCGAAATATTAGAGACAGAGCGAAAAAGTTTATTTATTACTATGACATTATATTACAACAATATTTTGTGCACTTTGTAGAACTTAGTGAATTTGGTATCACGAAAAGTTGAAACACTCATAAAAGTGATCTGGACACCATGGCAATGCTCCGAATTTTTACGAACTTTTCCGAATCTCTTGAGATTCGGCTACTTTTCCGAATCTTTCCGAATCTCGATTCGGACAAAGATTCGTCCCATCACTAGTCATGGCCACGTCACGTCGAACCACGTGGTCTTGTGGCGCTCGTGGGGGCGAGGGACAGGACAAGCGACGCTGGCAGGTCGCTTCGCGTGGCGTGGACGGTGGTGGCCCTGGGGAGAGGGGGAAGGGGCGAAGACGAAAGAGAAGGGGAGCAGAAAAACAGACTGATAAGCGCGGAGGGCAGCGCAAACTAGCGCATCCGCGTTACGGTGATCACGTGAATGCTCTGTCAGCCAACACCGGGAGGAGAAACTCATGACGTCATCGTTCAATTTCGCTCTGAGAAGTAAAAACAAACTAAACGTAAGAATGACCTAGTCATGCCTCTGACGTAGTGGCTCAGCGTTGGCCGCTCCAACTCCGTCAAATTGACTGCGCTGACGATTGCGCCTCACGTCGCAGGCTACAGTTGGCAGATTTCGGCGACTTGGCTCATTTGAAAGTTTTCTAACCAGTTTATTAAATATATAGACGGAATTAGATCGTGATATTTAACATGGGGTCTTCCTATATGATACTGAAGAGGGCTACATAGTTTTCTAAATATCAAAAATGAAGCGGAGTTGCCCTTTAAAAGGGGACGCGGGACGAAACAGGGGTTCTCTCGAGCGGCGGTCACGAAGGAGAGTCCAGCGGTGACCGGAAAGAAGGAAGACGCTGTCACGGGAATCGGCGGAAGGCGGACATCCGCGAAGAAGTGCGAGTGCGGTGTCAAGTAGCGAACGGACCGGACAGCGACCCTAAACGACGACGTCCCAAGACGCGGTGTGGACGACCATCGCTGGCACTAGGAGCAGCTGCAGTGGCGGCGGACCTCCCCAAGGCCTCGCTGATGACCGTTCCCCGATAAACCCCCCAGGCGTTAAAGGGCAACTCCGCTTAATTTCAAAAATTTTGAGATAGTGGCCGATTTTGCTTTTTGAAGCCCTCAAAAACAATCCCCAATCCTTTGTTTCGCGAAAAATAAAATATTTTTCTTGTAATTTTACTCTAGCCATGATCACAAATCGAAACCGAAACGGTGGCAAAGCCGGACAACATTGTATATTCGGCATCACTAAGCATGTACACCCACGTGATATACAAGGGAAAGAAGGAGCTCCCCTCTTATCAGGATCCTCCTTTGTGCCTCCTGGATTAGCACAGGCGTCGCTATTCTCCTCCCAGAAGATTATAGAAGATTAACCTATCACTCAAAATTCTTACAAAAGCAGCTTCCGTCTCCTCCTTTTACTTGGTGTTCAAAAGTATGCGATGTAACACAAGCCACGCTCAACGAGGCGATCGACTTATCAGTAGTATCAATAGTCGAGCGTCGGGCCGGCCGAGCGCGTCACTCACGTCTTTCACGGCGCAGGCACCACCCGTGCTCTCCCCGGGAAAAAAAAACAAAATTGAAAAAAAAAAGAAAAAAGATGTACATGCTTGATGACGTCGCGGACGTGCCGGGAGAAGGAATTTGGAGGAAGCGGAAATGCAGCCGGGCAGTGTTGTCTGGCCCGCACGTCTCATCCAAAACCAGCGGATTCGTGCTTGTCAAACTTTGACAGCGATTTTAATGAACTTCTAGGCGGAATTCCGTCGTAATATTTGCCATGGGGGTTTTGTAGATGATAACAAAGAGAACAGTATAGTTTTGCACTACTGGAAAAGAAGCGGAGTTGCCCTTTAAGTGAGTGAATAAACCCTTTTGCCACGAGCGAAGTGTTGCCGTGTAATGTTCATCCGGGGACACGGTCTGAGGGAATCGGAGTTGAGATGCCTTCAAAGTTTACAAACCAATAACGCTCTCTGATGTTGACTATAATTTTTTCTCTAAAATTCTTACGCAGCAGTTTTAGAGTGTTATGAGCAAATTCATCGGATATTACCAAACGCTTGGCATAAAACTTCGGTCCATGTGAACCAAGGTTCATGTAGGACAAAGTAAAAGCTGCGCAGACTTAAGACCGTCAAATGACCATTATTCAGATCGACCTTGAAAAAGCTTTTGATCGCGTGCGGCACCAGTATTTTTAAAGAAATGATCAGATGTCAATGTTGGCATGGCAGCGGACAAGAGAGAAAACGCAGCCACACAACGTGAAGATTGCATTAAGACTGGTGTTTTCTATTTCGCGCGCGCTGTCCAGCGTTCGGAAAGCGGTCGGCGTCGGTGGGACCATTGTCCCACCGACGCCGACGCCTGATTTTTTTTGCGGCACGACATCCATCCTAAACGCTATCGTGTTAAAAGCAGCACCCATGGTGCCAAGAATTTAGCATTGCGCGCTTTGCAAGCTCCAGCACGCGTTTGAACTAAAAACACTTTTTGAAGCCACAGTTAACCCAACCATAAACAGAAATACTTCGACATATCTTTATCGGGTTTCCTTGACTTGTGACTTGAGAACAGATCGAGGGCAGTACTGCAGCACCGGGAATCCAAGCCGAAACCCACAAGGATCGGAGAGGACGCAGGGAGAAAAAACGAGGCGACCAGGCTTCTGACAAAGTTTAGATTTCAACTAGAAAACAGAAAGAATAAAGCGTAGAAAGGACGGAACATAGACGAGTGCATCATTTCAAATCACAATAAAGTTCATTCCATGGAATACGGTCGGCCGTTCCCCCGCACATTCTTATAGTGAATTCGATGGTGCTATCCCGGCTATGAAAAACCGCTTGACAGGTAGGTGGTCACGCACTACAGAGCTATTTTCCCGACATCAACTTTCTGTAAGCTTCTGGAACATATCATCTAGAAACATATAGGTCATTACCTCGATATTTATCAAATCCTTTGTTCACAACAACGTGATTTTCGTCGTGGCTATTCTACACACACCGAACTATTTTAATTCAAGCACGACATTCCTACTGCCTCAGATGAAAAAAAAGGACAATAGACGCCAGTTTTATTGATTATTCTAAGGCTTTCGATAAAGTTCCACACCTTAAACTCCTTCAAAACTGCTGATGAAACTAAGAAACAAATCGCATATTAACTCGATCGCTAATTACTTTAAAGATAGATCTCACTTTGTTTCCTTCGGCGATATTCATTACAGTAACGTCTTGGTGGGTTCCGGTGTCTCGATAGGGTTAGTTTTAGGACCTTTTTTTATTTCTGCTGATGTTAATGACGTTGTAGACCATCTTCCCGGGAAAATTCGACTATATGTTTGTTGATGATTGTGTTTTGCATAACGATAATATTTGGATTGATGATCAAACATTGTTAAGTGTCTAACTAGTACAGTTCCTAAATTAAAGCAAAAAATGGCAGATGGAATTTTTTTTAGAAATCTGTGTTAATTACTTTCATTAATAAGGAGAAAACCTGTCTTTTAAGCTATGGTAAAAGGAATGTAATCCTTCGTCAGGTTTACGAGTATTTATGAATCTTCTTCACTTCAAGTCCTCAATGGGAATGAGACATTAGTTCTATTTCTCTCGTGCACTGAAGGGCTGTGATATATTAAAATAACTTTAAAATGTTCAATTAGGGAAGTCAAGATTACCGCATGCAAGACCTTAGTCAGACCAATCTTTAGGTATGGCTGTGTGGCCTGGAACCTGTCTCTAAAAGGTGACATTAAGGCGCTCGAAGCAATACAAGCTAAGGCGACAAGGCTTATTACTATCGTGACGGTCGCAACTTCTCTCCTACATCCTTATTGTTGGACATTGGGCTTGAGCTCTTGAATTCCAAACGCGCTACCCGAAACGTTCGAATCTCCTACACAAAAAAACAAACAAAAACTGCGTACTTCATTTTGAAAAGTATATGGCTTTAATTACTAAATCATGTACCCGAAGTTTTTATCTATTGAGTATTGTACTGAATCAATGTCAAATCAATGGTTTTAAAAGTTGTTCTTCCTAGAACTATCTAAAATTGGAATAATAATGATGGAGCAATTTCTTCACTTGAGTGAGAAACTTAAACGGTAAGTTCAATATATTCTTTTTGTATGGTATTGTTTGTTGTGTCACAATTGAGTATGCAGTGTACACAACCAATTTATTAGTTCTGCCTTTTTCCCCCTTTGTTAAATTGTTGTTGGTGTTATGCCGTAGGGTGTGCACTTGATACTTAATTGTTTGTATACAATTTCTTTTTAATTTTCACTCCTGCAATGACCTTACATTAGGTCGCAGTATTTTCAAATTATAAGGTATGTTCGTACCCTTCGGTATGACGTATAAGCTTAAAATAGCCTCCCAACAAAACAACGCGTCAACGGAATCGTCCACTGCGAAAAATCAGACGAATTATCAGCCGAGTTCAGCAGCCGTTGAGAAGAAATAATTTTTTTTTTCTGATACATATCGTCGAAGATAACCAAGACCGCTGACCCGATGTCATTAAAAAAGGATAGCGCCCTTCCGTCGAGGACAGGAATGTATGTATCACTTTTCTGTTTTTCGCCCACATCTTCCGCACTTATCCAGACAGGCAACTTTTCTGATGGCGCTGCCGTAGTTAACGCGACCGGCGGTACTGCTGTAGGCAGCACAGAAATTTCCCACTTTTCAAAAATCAACACACGTTCGTTCTTTTTTTTTTTTATTTCTTCACATACAGCGAAATTGCAAGATGTCCCGGCGACCCGCAAAGATGGCACTTTCTTTCAGAGGAAGGCAAAGGCTCACATTTCCGTGGGCACGTTCGTGGCTCGGCGCTCAGTGAAGGCTTAGTGTCCATCGTTTGCATTGCTGGAGACGATAGAGCTCTTTAGAGTAGTGAACTGTTTGTTCGACAAGATGACCGATGACCGACGCACGGTCCAGACCCTTCAGGCTGCTCCTGAAGTGCCTTTCAGGAGCGGCCGTTTTGATGGTTGCTGGGTCGACGTATCACTTCCGGCCAGCTGGTCTCGGATGAACTCGTTCACCGTGAATCTAAACTCGCAGTTTTACAACAGATCCGGTAATTTTGGAACAAATGAGTCTATAAATTCCACGGGTAGCTGCGTTCGCTTCCAGAGGCGATGTCGCACAACGACCCCTTTTAAAGTCGGCAAGAAGTGGCTCTCCAGGACCGCCAGACCGAAATTGTACTCGTACGGTGCAGTATGTGTCATTTGGCCCTCAGCTGGTTAATGCGTTTCTGGTACCGGAGGGCGCTTCTCCTAACCCTATTGAAAACATTTCTAAAGGGCCCGTCAGCCTTGAAGGATTATGGGACCTCACAGGCCTTCAAGACCCTTCAAAAATACCCTACAGAAAAACCCGACAGGGATATTCCATAGAAAAACCCTTTAGCCCCACAGCTCTTCAACCCGTCAACCCTTTAGACGCCCAAATGGCTGTGAACCATAGACAAAAATGGAGTTCAAAACATTATTGAAAATATTGCAGATATTTAGTTTTACATGCACATTATAACTCAAAAAGGTGATAAAAATCAACGTTTGTTCAAACCCGGCGCAAGGAGCTGTAGACGAAAGAGATCACATCGAACAGGGACAACTGACTTCTTTATCACAAAGAAAAATATTTTTTAAAGTACTCACAATGCCGCTGGGTATATTTCTGAAGCACGGTAGTTCAGCTAAAAAAACAGACCAGGTGCACCTCACGGACACATAAACAGTCTCAGTAAGCACGTTTAGCGAAAACCACGAACTCGCAAGCAGCATCCACCGCCATAGAGAAATCCCAAGCACAGTCACGGTTTCGTCCATGATGACGTCGCGCTGGCGTCTTCGGCGTATTTTTCGCTCGCTGGATGCTTCTGGAGTTGGACGGACGAAGAGGCGCAAGGAACAAGTCCGGACAGCAGTCGTCATCCACCGTCTCAGGACCCACACTGCCATAATCCCGGTGCGCAGGCACAACATGCGGTGGGACGCTGACCCCGACTGCCAGGCTTTGCAGCGAGTAAGCTGACACCGGCCACCATCTTCTTGAATGCGCTGAGCACGATGGCGCTCGAGCGGTGCTGAAGGCGGCCAGCGCCGAACTATGGTTCACCTGCGAAACCAAGGAAGAAGCTGCACGGATCAAAACAAACCAAGGGGCGAGCCCTCAAAGCCATGCATGTTCACCTTCCGCTCCAAACATCCGCGGCGGCTCGTGGACTAACCGGAACCGCCCACGAGCAGAGAGAAAATGGCTATACTGGCGGCTGGTTTCCCCCGCTTGCACACACCACCCTCTCCCGCCGACCGCTGGCCTGGCAGCCCTGCACCCTATCGGCGGGCGGAGAGACGCGCAGTGTTGGCTGCTTTTTGGGGCCGTCCCCGTGAAGGAACCGGTTTCCGGAACGAGTCGCTCCCGCGTGCGTCCCTGTTTCTGGAAAGCGCGCACTGCTCTAGGCTTGTTTTTTTTTAAAATTATTTTTATTATTCATGGTTGCACAGATTTCGCCTCGAGCAGGCAAGATGGCGTTCGCCTCAAAACACCGCTCAGCCAACACCACTCGGCCCGCGGCTCAGCCATTCACTACATGGGGCGGTCGCCCCCAGTGGCCTCCCTTGCGACCGAACACCCGGGCAGTGACGGACGGGTCCAGGAGCCTACTCGTGTTCGATAGACGAGCAGTAATAAAAATTTGACCGTACACACATACTATCGGCATTCTCCAAATACTTATTTTTTTACCCCGTCGCGAACAATAAGCAGCTGTGTTCTAATTCCGCGAATTGTGTTTTCTTCATCTAAGCCGTGGCCCCACAGACATCCCAAGAAGCCTGAAGGTTTTCCCGACCCCACTAAAAAAGTTCTCGAGAGGCTTCCAGACATTTCAAGGCATTGTAAAGGGCACTTCAGACATTTCAGGAGAGCCTCTTGCGGGGTCAGCGAACCCCCCAGGAAATATCGGTGCCCCCTTCAAACATCTCAGAAATTCCTGAAGTCCCTTTCACACCATTTAAAAATCCTGAAGTCCCATCAAAGCGATTTTCAATAGGGAATAGATGTAGAAGATTCGTTGGCCTCCCTCCCCTAGGCAGTGTAGCAGTAGGGCCTTTTGCCGAGCAGGTCCGTGGATGTCACCTCCTGTAGCAAGCAAGTAATTGTTAAACACACGTTTTCGCTGCCTCCACGGAATAGCAGGTCATCCGGGAGCAGGCAGCAATGGGAACGGCACCTCGGGGCTCATGATCACTATTGCTGTGTTGCTGCCGAAGCATCTGGAGTAACGCTGCTCCATTACCGGTGAGGAACAGTGTATTGTTCTTTTCTAAGGTCTTTTATAACCATGAAACGTGAATGTGGCGCCGCCACCAAAATGAGCATTTACACAGACCACGCGAAGAGGTCTTCTGCAAAAAGGAGAATAGTGTTGTTGAAGACCACGGCACGGATGAATTTACAAAGAAAGAGAGAATATTATGGGTATGAGAATGGGGCCATTAGAAATTGAGGACGGAACCCGACCGAACGAGGCCTTTGACTAAGCTTCGACGATAAGAACACGCAATCATAATTATGGTTCCGTGTTTTCGAGGCTTTACTTTTTTCAACGAATTCGGGGGTGTTTTCTCGGCGTTTACCATAACTTCGATGTTTTTCAGTAACAAGCTTTGGTTTTGGATAAAAACGAAAGGTTTATCGGCACTTATATTGACGAAAATATAGACACGGGCATAACAATATTTAACTTCCAGGTAACTTATTGTGACCCGATTACTTGAAGAACGTCCCGGTACCGAAAAGAAAAATAAAGGAGACAGGATGTGCGGTTGCATGAAGAAGGTTCCCGAACAGTGCATTGGGAGCTGTGTACAGGCAGGGTAAACGAAAATAAAACACACAGGCACACACTCACACACATACACGCACACACGCACGCACACACGCACGCACGCACGCACGCACGCACGCACGCACACGCGCGCACAAGCACGCACGCACGCACACATACACGCACACACGCACAAAGTGTTTTCCGTAAAGCTTAGGCTTGTTTATCTTCGAGGACAGCTTTCGTTCTTGGTCTTATGGTTTACCCCGATTTTGATAAATCCTGCTTGATGGTTCATTTTCAGGGTTTATTGGTATTTACCATAAACACAGAACCCTACGCATAATTATGCATAATTAATCATAATTAACGAGACTTCCCAAGTGGCGCAACGGGAAGGGAACACCGGACCATTCGACCGTGCCCGACGCCTTTGCTTAGCGCTCCGATGAGGCGAACGGGAAGTCACTGGAGTGGCTCTAATCTTTCGCAAATAAAGAATATGAAACATTATACTGCCCTTAGTTTCTGCTTATTGCACCTCTCCAATACGCGAAAGTCGTCATTCTATCTCTCCCCTCCCCCCCCCCCCCCCCCCCTCCCCCCGCTCTTCTTCTTTCAACACCTTCAGGCACTTTCGAGGATTATCCTATAAACCGGGGATTCACAATTGCGAAAACAACGCTTCGGACAGTGCGAAGAAACGGAAAAGGCTCAGTGAAGACACGGACTGTTTGTGGTGTGAACTTGTTTATTTGCTCATCTAATCATGCGGCTACCCAGCCACTTTTCGTCCGAAGGTTATGACATGTTTAATTACTTCAACGTTGGGTACGCCTTCTAGGGAACACATCTGAAATTGAAGAAGGATAATTGTTTGTAAACTTCGACACTTGCTTTCTTTCGGATAGCCTTTCTGGTTTTGATCTGAGCGCACAGATATATTCTAAAGCATTATGTCTAAGTTTAATTTTTTTTCTCAAGTTTTACATCTCTTCTGACTCTTTTGTTTTAAAACGTGTGGCGTCCTAGGCACAAACATATAAACTAGCAAGAGCAGGAAAGAATATCAATTATTCGCGAATGCGTTTCCTTTGGCTTGGGGTGCTCACCACTGTACCTCATTTTTAAGGAGCTAGGTATTATTTAGCTCATTGTGGTCCCCTTAGCGCTTAGTGCGGGGTTGTGTAGTACGGACGCCAAAAGATAAGTAGGATGTGCAATTTCCGGTTTTAACCAAAGAACACCAATAAAAATCTACCGGCAAGTAAAATGCAAAATCAATTAAAACCGAAAGAAAAACAAAAAAAAACAGTCACCGTCGTGTAATTTTCCGCCCTAGCTACGGCTTAAACGTGGCTAAAGTTACTCACAAAGGGCAGGGGCAGAGGAGATAAATACGAATACGACAGGCAAGTGAACACCGCACGTGTTTCTCTGCTCAAACCCTATCTTTTTGTCCACAACATTAAACCATTGTGGTGGTCCATCGGCCTGCCAGGCCGCCGTTAAAAGACGACAACGTCACTCGTCGATACGAGCCTGGCGACACGAGGGAATTAACAGACCGCTTTCACCTAAGCTCGGAGTCGGCCGCAACATCTCTTCCGTCCTCAACGTCGAACGCGCTACAACCATGTTGAATCAGTACCAACTCGACCGACTGACTATCTTAATATAGCGACGACTATTTTCTTTGAAACTTCTGCCCTGTAGAAGTTTGTCAAAGGTGTTATCTCGTGCATCCCACATACTTTCTATGTCTGTTCAAGGGTCGCGATAATTCTTGAAGAACGCGTCTCTTCGAAGTTAAGCAAATTAGACATTGACCGGAAAATCTCTGTTGGATCGAGCACTTTTTATGTAACAGAACACAATTTGTAACAGCTAACGATTTCAAATTCTCACTTGTCCGGTTAACTCTGGTGCGACTCAGGCCTCCGTTCTTTGCCCCCTGCTATTTCTCTTATACACAAATGATCTACCTAACTCTATCACCTTATCAATTTAGTTTTGTTTTTTTTGCCGAGGATTATGTCGTTTTTTTGTGTTATCTCCTCTGGTGCACATACCTCCTTACTTCAATGTGAGCCAAACAAAGTTTCTAATTGGTGTAGCTCATGGCTAATTCCTGTTAGATGAATGCGAATTTCGGGGCATACATTCAGGTGTAACGTTGGCACGTACCACATTGCAGGTTCTGCCCTAGAGGTTGTTACATCTTGTAAGTACCTAGGCATTAATTTAACTGTCCAACCTTTCTGGGAGACACACATCAATTATGTAATTAATAACGCAACTCAAATGCTGGATATTTCCATCGTAACTTCTCTATGGCGTCTTTATCTTTAAACCCTTTACTCTACAAACCGTTAGTTCAAACTGAACTTGAATATATATAATCAGTGTATAATCCAGACCTTGAGTTTTTAGTTAATTACCTGGAAGCAGTACACAATAGCAGTACGCGTTTCATTTATTCTAACGACTCTCGTTTATAAAGTGTGTCCTCAATGAAAACTATATTAAATGGCGCTTATCTTGTCCTACGTGGAAAAGTGGAATGACCATTTTTCTTTCACACATTTTACCAATATTATCAGCCATCACAACTCTCGTCACGTACAAATTACCACCATAAAGGAGATGTCCCTCAATGTCGCACTAACATGTCTTAGAGCGCAGCTCTTAGTCGCCCGTTTCCGGCTTGAGCGGCGTAGCCGTTGCCATCGGCGTAACCGCAACCCCCCCCCCCCCCCCCCGAGGTCACATAACCCCCCCCCCCTTCCCTTGAGGTCACGTGACCCCTCCCCCCCTCCCCCTCAGCACCCTTCCCTACTCCTCCTCAAGAGCTGTGCTCTTATTCGGTGTTACAGGGAGTTGTACACGGCTTTCATTTTTTACTCATAAATATAAAATAACAGTGCTGAATAAAACCACTTGCCCACCTTAATCACCACAATCAACAACGCATCAGTGTTGAAATTCGCTATTAAAAGTTATAGTTTTTCCTTGCAAATTACATTTGTTTTTCCTTTGATGTATTTGCCAATTTTTTTTTGTATTTTTGTATACTTTCCATTTCCTTCTCTAGTTTCCTATGGGCCTCGAAAGTAATGCAATAAAGAAATAAATAATTACTGGCTTAATATCGGTGATGTACGACGGCTATGACTGCAAATCGTCATGATCTTGACGGTTGTGCTAATTTTTTCACCGTCGCCGGATCAAAACATTTTCCAGAGACAAGTTATTGGGCTGTATGAATTGATACAAAAAAAAAAAAGTGGCGAAGACCTCTGTATAGTTTTTGGTTATTAGTATAGTACCTTGAAATATTTGACGTGTAAGATGTTTAACATTACGTTCTCCCATGCTAGGCATATTGCGTTGTACTCCATACAATCATATATGTCGTGCTATTATCAAAAAGATATCCTTAAAAAACAGTTTAAATAAATTAGAAAAAGCTGGTCGTACAAACAAATTTGCGCTGCAATCGATTAAATTCGCGGGAGGACCAAGTTCGGGTTCCTCCCAAGTCTGGCGGTGTTAAATAATTTTCCTGAAATCCTGGGATTTAGGTCAATGCTTTACCGATGGTTTTGATACCATAGCCGTGACACTTACGAAAAATCTCTGGAGTACTTCAACGTCCTTTGGTGTAAGCTGGGGATTCATCTCAACCTGTAACAAAAAAAAATAAAAATAAAAAAAGAACCGGCAGCCTTGCTCACATCCGTGTAGGCGAACGACTTCGACCCACTAACATTGCACAATTTCAACCACACTAATAGATAACAACGCAAGAGCATGGTTTTTATTCGTAAGCCCTGTTCTTTAGTGACTCGTGTGAAAAAAGCTGGAGATCTATTGACAATTTGTAAAAATCTCAAAAGGTCGCGCGCTGGACGCGCAATGGATTATGGGAACGTAGTGTATGCTACTCCTAATTCCCGCAGAATCTACAATGTTACACTGGGGAGAACGAAATTAAAAAAAAAGGTGGCGGCAAATACTTGTCTGGGAAGACTGTATTCTACTCCGTTCATTTGCATTGAACAGCGCGCCTAGCTGCGTGGTCAGTCCGCGTCCGAGAGACAGTATGCCCATTGCACTGTCCACGCCGTCGCGCTTCCGTGCTGCGCCAAGGGAGAGGACAAGGGAGAAGGCTGCTCACGGCAATATATGGCGTCAGTCACGCCTCCCATGGCTGCGCGCGTCCAGCCGTTCCAACTACGCAAGGGCTGTCGGCTTCGAGGCCATGGAATCTTTGAGGAGTAAAATGTATTCGCTAGTGAAGTGCTGGATTCTGCTGTGCTCGTTTTCGTTAGACGGTGCGCCTATAATGCCCAAATCGGGTCCCCTCTTCTGACGTCACTTGCCACGACCGTCCACTCATCCTTCACACAAGCTTTCAGATTACCTTTGAATCGTCATTCTGCCTATCTTTCTAGCCCGCCGGTGTTTTTTTTTTTATCAATAAAAACCTCATCGTAACAAGACCTGGGCGTTCTGCGTCGTGGAATGCGAGGCCCACGTTCGACCGGCACTTGTCTTCAATCAGAAAGAACTCGAATTTCAGCCAAACATTAAAGCAGCGCTTGCGTTCGACCTCGTACTGGTATCGGGTGGTTGACGTAGAAAATCTGGGACTACGGTCTTATTCTCGAACAAGGCTCGCACTATCGTATAGTCTAATGGCGTTTTCATAAAAATATTGGCAGGGACTTTTTGCTTCAAAGTGCAAAAAGACTTTTTGCTTCAAATGCAAAAAAAAAAAATGCGGGATTTAAAAAGCGATCGTTAAAATTTTGTTTAAAAGACAGTAAACCATCGTTTCGGGGACGAAAAAGAAACGTATATTTTTAACAATTTCATCCCCTCAATTTTGCATGAAAACTGACGGTGCATAGCTCACGTGACAGTACTTTCTGAGCCATAATTAGGTGCAAACTAAATTTCTGGCGTCGGATCACGTAACGTCAATTTGCCCGCTAAATTTAGCCAGGGAACTGAATGGTGCATTGGACTCGTTACGTGAAGTTGGCCCCTAAATTTAGTAGGGGGGGGGGGGGGGCGCTAAAATGGCACATAGGTGAGGTGACGTGAATTGCCTGCTAAAGTTTGTGGGAAATGCACGAACGGACGGCCGAACCGATAAAAGTTTGGGACAAGGAAGAAATCCGTTAAAAAAAAAAAAAAACATTTTTGCTTTAAAAAAAAAAATCAAATAACAGGGTAAGAATTCAGTAGATCATCCTACTATAGGCAACAGGTTAAGAATTGAGTAGATAGCCAGCCTCCCGTATGATTATAATGCAATTCAGTACAAAGGTGCATGCGACTTGGACAAGAACGACGAGAATAATCACTGGAGAAGGGGAATAAGAGGGACCAAGGACAAACACAATTCTTGAAACACAGCTAGATGACTTGTGCGCGACCAAAAAAATCCGACTGCTCCGGGTATCGAATCCGGGCTTCTTCATTTCCAGTGGAGCGCTCTACCAACTGAGCTAACCAGGCTTAGACGTCAGTAAAGTAAACAGGTTTTATCAGCTGCCACCAGTCTAACACCAACAAGGGTAAAGGCTTGCATTTTAAGGTTACGATTACAATGCAAGTAAATGCAGGGGTGCAAGCGAGCTGGACAAGAATTGCGAAAATAATCCCTGGGGAAGGGGAACAAGAGGGACAAAGGACAAACACAATTCTTGAAACACAGCTAGATGACTTGTGCGCAACCGAAAAAATCCGCCTGGTCCGGGTATCGAACCCGGAACCTCTTCATTTTCAGTGGATCGCTCTACCAACTGAGCTGACCAGGAGTTAAACGTCAGTAGAGTAAACAGGTTTTATCAGCTGCCACCAGTCTCACACCAACAAGGGTCAAAAGCTTGCATTTTAAGGCTATGAATATATTGCAATTAAATGCAATTATGCAAGCGAGCTGGACAAGAATGGCCCAGCTCGCAACTCCTGCAGGCTGTACACCTCCACAAGCAGCCGGGACCAGCTGGCGCCCTCGAGCCAACGTCCCGGACAAAGGGGTTAGGGTTTGTGGTTAATTGTCCAGAGTCCAGGAGTTCAGGGACACATGAACCGAGATGCCAGTGGCATCCAGAAAATCCCTAGAGTCCAATGTCTCCACAGAGGCCTGGCATATGCAGGAATCGCTGCTTCCTGGATCCTCCGGCCCAGTGTATTCTGCACCTAGTTGAACGCGTAATCTGGGACCAGCCCGCTGCGAGACGTAGGCCTCGTCGTTCCTCCTTGACGCCCACACCAGTAGCTATGGCTGCCTCCATTGCTTCATCTCCCACCTAGCCGACGCTCGACCCCGTGTCCAAAAGCGCCTTGATTGTGAATTTCCCAATACGAAGCTCTAACACTGGCTCCTTGCCGCCGGCTGTTGCAGCTACCCGCACTATGGTACCGTTTTGGCCCGCCGGAGTGGCCTCTACTGCCTAGAGCTTCCCTGGCACCTCTCTTGCATGTGGCCCAGCTGGCCACACTTGAAACAGCGTGGTGAGCCCAGGCGTCTAGCTGTGGGGCATTGTCGTTGTATATGTCCGATGCCACCACAAAGCTGGCACTGGGACTGTGGTGGCTGGTTGGTTGCTGGGTGCTGGTGAAAACTACTGTGCAGGCCAGTCTGGCCGAGCATTCTCACTTCTCCCACTGCACTCAGCTGGTTTCGATAGTATGATGGCTGGAGGGATGCCGGATGCAGGGGCCAGGCCTGGCTGGCAACTGGTGGTGGCACTGGTGCCGCTGCCACCGCAGCACTTTGAGCAGGTGCATGAGTCGTTGCACTCTTGCTGTAGAAGGCCAGGTCCCGCGCAAATTGGTTGGTGGGCTGTGGCGGGGGAACATACTGCACCCGCCGCCATACTCTTTCCATTAACCCATCCGCTGCCTACGCGAGCTTTTTCAGGCTCGCGAAGGTCTTGCCTGCGCAGAAGTCTTGAAACTGAGGGTGCATTTGCTCCAACACCCCCTCGACTTTTTCGACCTCAGTCACAGTACCGCCGATCTTCTTATGGTACGAGGTTAAAACATAAACGAACTGTTTCAGGTTCTCCTCCGGTTGGGAAGAGTTCGGAGCCTCAGTTCTTCTTTTAGGCGTTCCTTTTCGTCGACGGGTGCGAATTCCCTTCGAGAAGCGGTAGCAAACGTTGACCAGTCGGCGAAATCCTCTGTGAACCGAAACCACAGTTTCGCGCTTCTCTGGAGGACTGCAGCTACGACCCGACCCGGCTGAGCCGGCCCCCGAGTTTCACGCCATGAACGAGGCAAACGTTCTCCAGGTGGTCCAGGAACTCATCTGGTGACTGCAAGTCTCCGATACCGATGAACTTCGGGGGCTGAACGGGGACCAGCCGCGGGCGCGCCGAGTCCTGGTCATCCTTTCTGCTGGCCTCAGTGACAGCCGCCGCGATGAAGGGCGGCGCTTCCTCTTCCGCGTCTCGTATCGGAGTAACAAACAAGAGCTCACGAACGTGGGCCGCCATCTTCTCCCGCTGTAGCGGTGTCCCGTATGTTTCTTGCAGCAGTGTCAGAAGAAGCTCCTGTCGCATGAACACCGACGGTGATTCATTTTAAGCAACGGACGAGCCCCGACTTGTTATGTACTCTGGTCCAATATAACACTGGTTTATTCTGTCTAAGTTATACTGCCCCGATCCACATAACGCCGCTTCCGAAACCGTTCGAGAGCCCTCCGAGTCACCTGCAGCCAGTACCGCGTACGCTTGCTTTCCCTCCCGTTTCTTCCTCTTCGCACCCGTTCTCCCGCGCATCCGCGGAAGTCCCCTCGCTCTGGCTCACTTTCCGCGCTTTGCCACTTGAGGCGCCACCGTCGGTGCCGCGCTATCCCTCACAACGAAAATAATGCCTGGAGAAGGCGAACAAGAGGGACAAAGGACAAACACAAATCTCCACACACAGCTATGTGACTGGTGCGCGACCGAAAACATCCGACTGGCTCGGGTATCGAACCCGGGACCTCTCAATTTCCACTGCAGCGCTGTTCTAACTGTGCTAACTAGGGGTTAGACGACAGTTGAGTAAACAGGTTTTATTAACTGCCACCAGTCAAACACCAACAAGGGTGAAAGGCTTGCATTTTAAGGTTATGATTATAATGCAATTAAATGCAAAGGTGCATGCGAGCTGGACAAGAATGACGAAAAGAATCCCTGGTGCAAGAGAAACAAAGGACAAACACAAATCTCCAAACATCGCCAGGTGACTGCTGCACAACCGAAAAATACGCCTTTGCGGTTTTTTCGGTCGCTTGCACCTTTCCATTTAATTGCATTATAATCATAACCTTAAGATGCAAGCCCTTTACTCTTGTTGGTGGTGGCAGCTGATAAAAGCTGTTTGCTGTACTGACGTCTAACCCCTGGTTAGCTCAGTTGGTAGAGCGCTCCACTGGATATGGAGAGGTCCCGGGTTCCATACCCGGACCAGGCGGATTTTTTCGGTCTCGCGCCAGTCACATAGCTGTGTTTGGAGATTCGTGTTCGTCCTTTGCCCCTTTTGTTTCCCTTCTCGGGGGATTATTTTCGTCACTCCCGTACGAGGTTTTTTTCCTTTGAAACCACAGCTGAATCCCGACGAAAAGCAACCGGCGCATACTAGAGTCAGAGCTTCTACTCAATTATTTTCCAATCACTGACGTGACGAGAAAGGCAAGAGGGAGTCTCAGTTGCCACTCCTCGAGCGCGAGCTTCCTTCCTTCGACGACGATTCCGCACCCGATGACCCTCAAGCGTGCAGGCCCAGCAAAAGCAAGGGGGAAAGAATCGTGAGCTTGCTGGAGGCCAGGTACACGAAAAAGAGCCCAACAACCAAATGCGGACAGCAAGTCCGTCTGCTTCTTGCGCAGCTGTTGCGGTGACATCTGAACGCCGATCTCAAATGGGCTCTGACTCAAAGGATACGAGGTAGACCGCATGGCTAGCTGCCTTGAAGTCTACCCAGTATCCTTACAATCAGGGCTAATCAGAGCTCGGCTTTCCGACGTCACCGCAACCCCTGCACAAAAAGCAGACGAACTTAGCCCGCTATAGCCTCCACCGCTATAGCCCTCCTATATACTTACAAAGCCTGGCAGATCGCCACGAGAAGCGGCCGCCTAAGTGGATAAGGTGGAACGGCAGGCAACGGATAAAAGGAGAGCCACATGACTGGTTGCCCGCTGCGGCGAGACGCCGAAACACACTTCTCCCGAGCGAACAAGTGTGTTTCGGGTCCCCACCGCTGCAAAAGCTGTGCGCTCACGTCCAGGTTCTGCGAGAAATGGCTCTTTGATGCTCTGTGCTACCAGATCCTCGCGCTCCAAGTCTGCGACCGGGCACTCTATGGCTCCGTCGTCGAACTGCCAGACTTTGTGATATTCCACTGCCCTTTGACTGCGAGCTCGTCAAAGTGTTACCGAAGGCAGAAAACTCGTGCCGAAGGCGGAGCGTATACTGGCCCCTTTGCCCGTTAACGACTGCCGTCTGTCACTGACTACAGGCGGTGTTTCCTCTGAGCGGGACTTCCCTTGCTTGTGTAGTTTTGGCGTGGCTAGCCCTCCACATCTGAAATCCTTCAGTAAAAAGCCCAAAGCAGAAATTTATTTTCTTACATATAACAGCTCCTTTCGTATTTCGACTTCTGACGACGAAACACACATTTCGCCTTGGATGCGCGGGCAAAGATTAATATTAAAGGAAAACGTGAGTAGAATAAATTTCACAAAATGAGCTCGCTGATAATCATGTTACACTCACGCCACGTCACGCGCCGCGGCCAATAAACTAATCCGGGAAGGACCATTTCTTCATTTCCAATGACGTCTCTTAAATTATTTTTATTTGCTGGAATAACATTCTTTGTAACATTAATAAGGAAGTTCTTACCCATTGTTGAAATCCTTCTGGCATGGCGCATCTCAAGATCATCTAAAAAGAAGCGATTAATAATAGTCACAACTCCCTGCACAGATAAAAAATCTGGGAATAAAAAAAAAAGGTATTCGCGATCATAGCGGTTAGCGTTGAGAGTGACTCGGTTTTTAACCGATTTATGCGCGATTTTCAGAACAGATACTGCGAATCCCCGAATCTCTGCTCGTTTTTCGCAAATAATTTCTGCCCTAATGGCGCATAAGCCTGCACAATGACTTCTTTGCTCATAAACTAATCCTGGGAATTTTGCGGCCAGCCCCTAACAAGGGGCTGGTCACACAATTGTGTGGCCGGATCTTTAGGCAAAAGCCTAAATTGTTCGTTTGGTCCCTATCGTGCCTTTTCTATATATGAGCACGAATCATTAGTTAAGAAGTGTTTTAAGAGTGGGATTATAGTGGTTTTTAATACCCATTTTGATGTTTGAGCCTAAATTACCGTTTCCCGTATATGAATGCCCATTTTTTTACTTTTCTTGCTTTGCTACTGAAAAAAAAATAAAACCTTGTTCTGTTTAGTTTTAATTTCAAGCGAACCATTTTTAATCTTGCTGCGACGCATGGCAACAGGCTGCTCCAATCTCTTTCCAGAGATACACCACAAACATCATCGTTTTTTTCTTTACGCCTTTAAGCCAAGGCACAAACGGCGCCTTCGTTCTAGTAGAAGGCCCTTCCCGCTTTTCCCCACGCATACGCATCATCCTTCTTTCTATTTCTCACCGCGCCTTTGCTTTCTCCCCCTCTCGCCTCGCCCGAGAGAAGCGGGTTTGTTCTCTTAACACGTCTGGACAGTGTGGAGCCCGGGGGCAGCCTCGAGGCTGGAAGTCTGGATCTGGATGCTGCTTTACTCCGTTTCACCCTAAATGAACCTTAGTGGATGCTGGAAGCGTCTTAGCCAGTCCAGCGCTGGGAGAGTGGCATGTGACTCGGAGTCTCCGCGTGTCGCTCCGCCCAACTGGAGTAGTACTGGATTGGCTAGGAGGGGGGGGGTAACACCGCAGCTTAGGCTAGTTGGTTTCCCATAATTTGTACTTCACAGCGCATAAACGTCTCACAGTAGCAAGCACTCATTCAAGCACAGACAGACACACAGCGCTGACTCACAACTCACAACCTTAGGGTGATAACCGCGGACTATTTTACAAATTCGTTTTAATAGAAGAAGAAAAAAATGACAAAACAATTTCGGGACTTTGTTTTAATACGATGTAGACGAAAACAAAGACAAATATAAAGAGTTGTGAGTCAGCGCCGTGTGTATGTTTTTCTGTGCTTGAGTGAGTGCTTGCTATAGCGAGACGTTTATGCGCTGTGAAGTACAAATTATGGAAAACCACCTAGCTCAAGCTGCGGTGTTAACAAGCTTTATTTCTAGTACATCTGGCCCCAGTCCATGTCTTCCCCTGAACCCAAGCTTCCTGGTCACCTGGATCACCATTTGCGTCTGCCAAGCGCGGACACACGGATACTGCATTCGAGTTAAACTGGTTCCGCCTAAAGTCAAACCCGTTTTCGGTGGCTTCGCCTCTTCCGCCGCTCACGGCAGAAGAATATGCAAGATCCTTCAGTTTGAGTGGCACAGACAAACCAGGACAAGCCTTTACGCCCACCTGTGGGCCTAAAAACTCGTGGACGCACAGTGGACGCACATGGCGTGGGTACTCGTACCCAATAAATAGATTGACAGAACACTTATGGCGTCTCACCTTACGGCACCTCCGTAACTTAACACCAAAAAAAGTGTGGGCACCGAGTAACCTTGTGCACACTATCGGAGACATACATTTGGTGGAGCGCGTCTTCAGCCTTCGTCCCAAGTTCGCTGTACAACCAAAAAAGTCGGCACCAGTGTTACTGTCGATGGTCAGGCAAGTGTCCCACCTAGCTCCAGAATCTGAATCTGATCGCGTCACCTCTGAAGGAGTTGACATACTTTTGCGACGAAAATTGCCGGCTTCACCCCTACCAACAAAGAAGGTGGTGCCTACCTTAAAGAGCACTGATTGTCTCTAATGCCAGCGGATAAAGATGGGGGCTTTGTGCTGATGCACCTCGATATTTTGGAACAAAAGCTCTTTCAGGCAATTGAGTCCGTCTTCCAACACCGTAACGACGTCTCTTTAAATAAGATCAAGAGTGAAACTAAAAAACTGTGTCAGTCGCTGGAATTAAAACGCTTTGCTTCTACATAGACCGCAGCAAACGTTTAAGCCTGGAATTATTTTTCAGTGCAAAAACACATAAAACCGAATGCCCACTCAAAGTTATTGTTTCGGAAAAAGGAACCTGGCAGAAGTCGGTCGCATACTCCAAGAAAGGCTAACCCTTCTCACGATTGACGCTCCTTATTTAATTAGGAGCTCAAACGAAGCAAAAAGGTTCTTAATAGAGAATGGTGACAACAACCTGAACGCGTTTTCAATCGACGTCAAAAACCTCTACTACTCGCTGCCACAAGACCGTCTTTTACAGTGCATTGAAGAGAACATAGACTACTTTGGTACCATCGCCTTCCAGAACACCGCGGGTATCGCCCAAGACAAGTTCATCGACTTAATTTCCCTGTATTTGCACCGCTTTTGCCACGTGGGAAGGAAAAACATACCTGCAAAAAAAAGGGCGTATGCATAGGGTCGTGTATCGCCCCGATACTCAGCGACCTTTATCTTGCCTACCACGATAGATTATTGCAATGAAGCTTAGACACCTCAAACATAGCGAAAATATTTAGATACGCAGATGATTATTTGATCTTCCTAGCAGTGGAGACCTGCAAGTTCCCAACGACGTTGGCCGACGTTCTATCTATATTCAAAGGCTGCATGAATCCGTTGGAGCTTACCCACGAGCTTTCAGTAATGAAATCGATCAGATTCCCGGATTTAATGATATTTTTATCGAGTGATCACGTATGCTGGTCATATGAGCCGCGGCGTAAAAAGCCGCAACTTCACTTCAACTCCGCTCATTCAAAACTGGTCAAAAGAGGCATCGTGAATCTGTCTCAAAAACTCTCTTAACAAGTCATGGAAACATTTGATCAAAACAAGCTTCGATGCGCTAATCTCTCGGTTAACAGCAGCAGGATACCACAGTGTCCAATTAACGTCATCTGCAGAACACCTCCTGAAACATATAAAAGGACGGGAGGTCACTCAACCTTCATTAAGAGAGGTCTACGTGGCCCATTGTTGTGCCTTATATTCACAACTTCTCCCGCGGACTGAAAAAAAGTAACTAAAAAAGTCAATGTTGAGGTGATATTCTCAGCTCCGAACAAGCTCTCCAGCTTGTGCAAGAAAGTGAACGCTTCTTCGAGCCCATCATAGAGCTGCTCTAAGAAGCACAAAACCAGCTTTGTACAGTGCACCGAAAAGTTCGTGTACTCCATTCCTCTCTCCTGTGGGAAACGCTACATCGGCCAGACTGGACGGTGCCTGAATGATCGACTTCGCGAACACCGGAATAGCATCACAAGAGCCAACTCAGAACATTTAGGTCTGCACTGCTGGAATTGCGGGTGTGCGGCAAAACTACGTTGCTGTACCGTGCTTGACCGAAGCAACAACCAGCTAACAAGAGAGATTCTTGAAGCAAAGCATATTCCAGACTTGACGATGGATGTGTGAGCAGCCCATCTTTCACCTTATCGGCAAAAGAATCGCCTTATCTAACCTTAAAATGATAACCGCGGACTATTTTACAAATTCGTTTTAATAGCAGAAGAAAACATGACAAAACAATTTCCAGACTTTGTTTTAATACGATGTAGACGAAAACGAACACAAATACAAAGAGTTGTTAGTCAGTGCTGTGTGTATGTTTTTCGGACTGTGCTCGAGTGAGTGCTTGCTATTGTGAGACGTTTATGCGCTGTGAAGTACAAATTATGGCTGGGATGGCTCGTCCTTCTCGCTGCGGTTCGTTTGGAGATCGGGAAATTGAGCGGAATGCCCACCGAAAATCTTTTTTTTTTCTTTTGGTGAGTGAGCTCGTGTGTTTGTGTGCGTGTGTGTGTACGTGTGTGCGTGTGTGTGTGTGTGCGTGAGTGTGTGTACATGTGTGTGTGTGTGCGTTAGGGTGACAACCCGTCCCGCGACTCGCGGGACCGTCTCGCATTGAGGGCTCGTGTCCCGCGTCTCGCAAGAAATACCAAAACCTTTAAAATGTCCCGTATTTCACATTGTCGTAGCATTCGACTATGCAAATTATGGTGATTTCGAGTTTACTTCCTCCTTTACTACTTCACTTACCGGAGGCCAGCGTTGAGCACAAGTTGAACTCGAGTAATCCTGGCTTTATCAACCCTGAGTGATGCATGTTAATTCTAGTGTGTACAGAACAAGCTAAATTTCTCATCTACAGCGTAAACCAGCCTCGCCGCACATTACAAGGCAGACCGACCCTACGCTGTCCAACCACGAACGTTAAACTCGTTTTTCTTTTTTTTAATTCTGTGTGATTCTCGCCCTTTTCCGTTTCGATCTGGACGAGCATCACACCGGCGTGCTGTCGCGTATCACTACCACGTGATGTACGTTAAAGACCCCAGGACAGGAGTCGTACTGCAGCGGCTACATTGCTCATCTAGAGAGGGTAACAATGTGGCCATACTCTGGCAGACTAAACTCCCGCTTTCTAATCACCTGACTAATTTGTTGTACTTTTGGACAAGGGTGCTGCATTAGCGTTCGGCTGAGACTCGTCTTAAATCAGTGAGTATACGAGTTCTAACCGAGCGCTGACGCACATGCGTGCGATGGTCTTTCTTTACATCATTTTACCTTGTTCTTTGCTCCGTGTTGAAAAAAAGTAAAAAAAAAAAAGTAGGTTGTATATACTCGATCATTTTTCACGCGGAACATACGAGTCTAGAACAGGTTCACTGACTATATTTGAGGGTCGTGGAAAGTTGCTTGTTGGGACAGAGACGCGACATGGGCGCGACATGGGTGCTGTCGGTCGAGTAATCCCAACTGCACCTTTGAACAGTTCGAAGCTATTTCAGATGTTAGTGATCGATGTTCAAAACTTCAACTCACCGCTTCAACTGTCTTGCCCATTCTTTGTTCGCAGGACTCCATTATAGAACAAGTGTGGTCGAAAAACTGAAATCGAGATATTAATGGGAAAAAAGTCCCACAGATTAAGCCGTCAGTTGTATTTTTGGTAGTTACTCCGAATGCGACATTCAATAATGTAGACACGTGAATATATTTATATATAAATGGTTTATAGGACCCATCTAACGGTCCTTTGGTACGCGTATTAGAAATAAATAAATTCTCTAATTTAAAGGTGTACTCGGGCAAGGCTTGGGTCACAATCTCTTATCTTGGAAGCTGCGTCTAGCGGATGAACACATTGTTCAGTGGACATCTTACAATAAACACACTTACACAATTTGATTCTCCAACCTGCATGATAGCCTGCTGAGTGTTGGCACTCGATTTTAGAGCGCAGCTCTTAGGCGCCCGTTTCCGGCTTGAGCGGCGTCGGCGTCACCCCGCGTTGCATTGTGGAACGTTTCCCATAATGACGTCACACGTGATGTCAGGTGTGACGTCACTAGTAACGTCACCGCGCTTTGCATTGTGGTAAATTTCTGCGCTAAATTTAGCGGAAATATTTCCCCTCTAAATTCAGAGGAAAAAATTCTTTGCTAATATTAGCGGAAAGAATTACCCGCCCGATTTAGCGGGAAAAATTCCCCGCTAAATTTAGTGGGAAAAATTGCCCGCTAAATTTAGCGGGGAATTCAGCGAAACTTCCCCGCTAAATGGTAGGGGACCAGGAGAGGAGGAGAGGAGGAGTGAAGAGTATGGATGAAGAGGAGGGGCATACCCTCCTCTCCGTGCCTTCCCCTCCTCCTCCTCTAGAGCTGCGCTCTAATTAGGAATTACAGGGGATTGTAAACGTCTTTTATTTTTTTTATTCCAGTTTAATTTGCTTTGAAATATGTGTTTAAGTTTTTTCTGTAAGGTCCTCAAATATAGAATAAGTGTAAATAATAATAATAATAATAATAATAATAATAATAATAATGCTTTATTTGAATCATGGCCTAGAACGACCACTAGGTCATAGTGTCGAGAGTGTAGATGCTATTTTTATATAGGTATACTCACAGAATGAGATATGAGGCGCCAAATACAAGTGGTAAGAGAGGAGAATAACACTCAAGATGTTTGTAGATAAATGGGTGATTTCAGATAAGATCGACCAAAGGGTGGCTGGTCGCCATGTTTAAATAAACTTACGTTTCTATATATCATTGTGTAGTGTCCGGTACAATCAAATCCACACTTAGTTTTGACTAGAAAAAAATAATTGAGGACAGGAAAAGTCGTAAGGCATGAAGAGGTGGACAGTCGCATTAACGCGCACTGTTGGAGGGGGCACGTTTGAGAGTGAATAACTAAAAGGATAAAGTTAGAAGAATTCTAATATTTTTTAATGCAAACTATGAGTGCAGTTTGCTTGTAATACAAAGTAATAATATTTATTTAAGTTTTATTTATTTTTATTATAAATTGCTAAACATTCCTGCTCGAACGACAAACGGCAATATTTGGAGGCCTGTATCTCATGAAATAATTTAATAATTATAATATAATTTGCAGGTAGTATTTTAATTATATATTACAATTACTTAAATAATAAACAAGATATCTCAGTGCTGCGATAGTCGGGACATATTTAGACAAACATGGGGAAAAAATGAAACAGCGAAAAACTCCCATGCTAATACAAAAGAAAACAACAACACCGGCTTCGATTTTTTTCAAATTTGGTTACCCTGTCATACTCTACTTCGGCATTCATTTCTATTAAAACATGTTGCATTATTTGATTGAGAAAGAAGACACAACTTCCCAAATTAGGGTCCTTTTCCAAAGCCTACACTTAGCAGTGCCCTATACGAGAAGTGACTCTGAGTTCCGGTTTAGGGAAACTAACACACATATTTCATACATTTTTATTCAGATGAAGCTATTTACAACTAGAGTAATCGCTCACGCACTAAAAGTGAGCAGAAACTATATACAGCATTTTACATACAGCGTATAAAGATGTATCATATCAGAGACTAGTGATTCGAGAAAAGACGATGCAGTGTGAAGTTTTTCTTTCCGGTATAATTCATATTTAAAATAAAAGAAAGAACTTTACTTTCACACACAAAATTAAAGATAGAACACTGAAATTGTTTAGGTTAGTTATGTATCTCCGGGGACAAACCATTTCAGGTGAGCGGTGCCCCGCGCCGGACTGTAAGAGCTTCGACACTGTCGGTGAACGAATGGATCGTGGCAAGCCGCGATATTTTATCCTGCGCGAGGATAACGTTTCGTGATTCTTATATGGTGGTCAGATAAACGTTATATAAGCTATAACCAAGTAAAATAGTAGGTTAAATACCCCGCGAAGAAAACTGTGATAAATAAGATGTCCCTGCATTCAAAATTAGCAGTCCTTGAGGCATAAATTCCGCACTTTACACTAAGGCTTTCCTCGATGTACCCATTTAATAAAGTTTTCTCTAACCAGATCCGACTGACCGTGCTACATATATGTCACAGGTTCCTTCTGTTGATGACTTGCACAGCCGCCATGCGTGCCAAGACTGAATGACAGGAAAAACGCGCACCGTCAGCCCCTCTTTTTTTTTTTTTTTTGCGATACAGAACAAGCTTATTTTCGTTCAGAAACGCAAGATGCACCTAGTTTCTCAAATGGAATGCTCACCATTGTCCTGGCCGTCTGAATTGCGTTTATTGAACGTTCTCTCAGGTTGTTCAGAGTGGCCTGGTGCTTCACGAGTCCGCCAACTCCGTCGCATGCATTTTCCCATGTCCAGATGCAGAAAATAACCACTGGGCTTGTGGGCAATCATTCTGTGCAAACTGGTGAAGCTCGGAGCGATTCTTAAAATGACTGGCGGCCCCGTCACTTACGCACGTCACGTGCAAGTATACAGCAACGTTGCCTTCAACCGACTCTTCACTTCTTGTAGAGCCAAGCACGTGAGAGCGACGTCGTCACACAGGTCTTCACTGATGATCAACGCTGTTTGTAAATTTCCTGGTCGTCACTACACATGTAAACATCGTAATTTTTCTTCTGCAGTGGTACGCTTTAACTTTGTCTGGAAGCACGATGGTCCAGTTTTCAGAAAAGTCAAAATGAAAGACAATGCTCCCGCGTTGCATGCAGCTGCTTTTCATCGTAGATAGCTTTATCTTTCCTTTGTTCGATATGGTTGTGAAATATTCAACTTTCAACCGTTACTTAAACGACTTTTAGAAAAATCTCTAAATCCATTGTCTTTTTTTTTTTTACAATGTCGCCGGACTTTTATGCTGTAAGCAGAATCTCTTCATCCTCTGGGATATGAGGTTCCTCAAATGTAAGAGACTGGCCTTTTGGGCAGTGATCGCAGTCTCCTTAAAGACACAGACTTGTTAGTGGGTCGCACAAAAATGCTGAGTCATTTCACCAGTGTTGAATGTTGAGCCTGTGACGTTGTCTACAGCTGCAATACAAATATAATATTTGGCGTAGCGCACATAAACACACACTTCCTGGTGTGAAATACATTTGACTCATCTAGGGCGCAAGGAATAAAATTTCGTTAGCCCAACGCCGGAATCAGGAAGATTGCCTTTGTATACACGAAAGTCCTCTCGGATTGAGCATGTCAGAAAGCGCTTTGGCACGAACGTTTTGGCACGAACAGCGCGGTTCGTTTAAATTTTGCTTTCTTTTTCGCTTGTAAGGAGTGAGTGTATGTTTGCAATCGTGCATTGTAGTGTGTGTTAATATGAGCTACCAACTCGCCCAAGCTGCTACGTTAACATGATGTTTTCTCCCCGTCGAGCATGACAGAGATCAATTCCTTCTGGTTGGGACCTTGGCGCGAACATTGTAGCTCGTCTCGCGTGAAGTACTCTAGGTCAGCAGACAGGTCCTCGGGGCTCACCTTGCACCTCGTGCAAGGATCCGGCTCATACCACACGCCATGCTTTTCCTTACCTAAAACGTAAACACTGTCGCCATGTGAACCTTTCCTAGGTTAACATGGCGACAGTGTTTACGCTCTTTTGTATTTAGGGGGGCTGGAGTATTTGGGGGTTCTGCTCTCTGTCGGTGTGCCTCTTTGCGCCTGATATTATCGCCCGCCAAGCCAGTAAGTGGGATGGCGACAGGAAGGACTGCTCAGTAAACAGGCATCGGCGGCCATATTTTGCTGGTTGAAGCGAACCCTTTCATCCTTGAAAAAGAGTGGGGAAATGCGAAAAAAGATTGTATCGGCCGTTTTGCCACAACTAGCGATGAGTATCGTCTGCTACTTCTGTCAATTATTGCGCCATAATCGTGATCTTCGCGAGGAAATAATTGTTGCTAGTCACAGGACACTAATTACGCAGAAAGGGAATGCTGGAATATGTTTTTATTCCACGTATAATTCAGGGATATATATAGAAGAGAGAGGAGATAGCGGAAAAGAGAGATGAGCATATCGTGCCGTAGAAAAATAAAAGTAAACAAAGTTCCCAGTGGCCGATGGCTGCAGGATCTTTTCTCGGATCACTAGTCCATAATATGATACCGCTTTGTACACAGTAGTTTATCCTCAATTTTAGTGTGTGAACGATTTCTATAGTTATCAATGGCTTCATTTGAATAAAAATATATAACAAAATGTGTGTTAGTCTTATCAAACTGGAACTCAGGGTCACTTCTTGTATAGGGCACTGCTAACTGTGGGCTTTGAAAAAGGACCCTATATTGGAGGGCTGTTTCTTCTTTCTCAATAAAATAATGCAACATGTTTTAATAGAAATGAATGACAAAATAGGGTATAACAGGGTGCCTAAATTTAAGAAAAATCGAAAGTGTTTTTTTTTTTTATTATTATTTGCATCGGAATGTTTCGTTGTTTGATTTTTTCCCGTGTTTGCCTAAATATATGCCGACTATCGTATCATTCAAATACCTTATTTATTTTTTTCAAATAATAGCCATATATAAGTAGAATACTATCTCAAAGTTATATGATAATGATTAAATTATTCCATGAGATCCAGGCTTCCAATTTGTGCCAATCATTGTTTGAGCAGGCATGTTTGGCAATTTTTAGAAAAATGAATAAAACTTAAATAAATATTATTACTTTATATTACAAGCAAGCTGTACTCATAGTTTGCGTCTGAAAAGTATTTTACCGTTTTAGTTATTTACTCTCAAACGTGCCCCCTCCATCAGTGCGCGTCAATGCAACTGTCAACCTCTTCATGCCTTACGATTTTTCCTGTCCCCAAATATGTTTTCTGGTCAAAATTAAGTTTGGATTTGTTTATACCAGACACTAGACGACAGCATAAAAAACATCAGTTCATTTGAAAATGTCGACCAGCCACCTTTTTTGTCGATCTTATCTGAAATCACTCAAATAAGAAAACTTTTTATTTCGGCTATCATAACATGTTTACAGTGCTTGTGCGGCGAGAAACTCTTATAATGAAGGTGTACTGTAAATTAGTTCTTTTTTTCTTTTTCGCGTAATCAATATTTTGCGAATTTGATAAGGTTTAAATTTCGAGAATATTTCCCTGTCACAAAATTTGACTATTGGGAGTAGCATGCTATTTATTGATTAGAAGGGGGAAACATGATGAAGTGAAGAGATGTTAGTGCTAAATTTTAAGACCAACATTTTGAAAAAAAATTAGGTTTTCGGGAATATTACGTTGTGTACAATATAACCCATTTAGATTAAGAAGGAACGACGCAACAAGGTGACATCCTGGCACCTGTTCGCATCACTCATAGATTCAACACTATAGCAGACTATTAATGGAAGATATTAATTGCCGGAGCCCAACTAATTTGGTGGACGTTTTCAAATTATACAACTTGAAAACTTAACATAATGGCCAACTTTTCTCTACGTTTCTTCCCTATAAAAAGAAATTACTTTTTTATTTGAATTTATTTAATGTTTTTGAAACATGAATATTTACAAAACGTTAAATATACGATGAAGAAAAGTCGAACTCGTTATATTTTCTATCTCGCTTTGCTTACCAAAAGCAAAAAAGCAAGTAATATTTTTTTTTCAGAAGTTGCGTTATTAAAAAGTTGTGACCTAAAGAGAAGAAAAATCCAACCAGATTGGAACAGCCACCACTGCATCATGGCTTCCGACAAATGAATAAACAACGCTCGATTGTTTTGAACCGCTTCTTAAAAGTAATATTAAACAAATGTTTAAAAAATAATTGGCGTAGTTTACTTGAGCAAATGCCGACTTGTCCAATGAAGCTTCGCTCACAATTCATGAACTAAAGGTTCAACCAGTTCTTTTTCTGGCGAATCAACAAAACCGGTTCATATTCAACTTTACTTTCGCGTAGCGAGAAGCGAAACGCGCAACTGCGAGCGACGAAGCATTTTACTGGTTTACTAATATTCAGACACAAGTTAAGAATGCGCCAGAAGCTCCTCCCAGAACTCCAGTGAGTGTTCCTACGCAATTGTGAAATAGTCCCGTATCGAGGTGCACGTCGTGCTGACGTCGCATAGCTCGCCATAACTTCTGGGTATGTTAACGCAAAAGGATACACACAAAAACACGCCAGACACGGACAGCGTTCAACTCGCAACGAGTTTATTCTCTCTTCCGGTGTGCATAGCTGCGTGATCTTGACAGCTCCCCTGCCGGCTCAAGGCCATGCTCATACGTGCCCAGCCCTCCCCCCCCCCCCCCCCCCCCCCTTCCCCGACAGAGGCTCCCTATCGCCTTCTCGAAGATCCCGTCATTCTTTCTGCTAAAATAAAGGAATATGTGACCCACATTGTTGTCGCTTCTCTGTATGAGGAAGGCCTCGACTATTTTTCGTCCCAACCGGTCAGGGTGCTTTTTGATAGCCGCCGCCTCGTTAAAGATGGGCCTACATCCCTCGCAGCTATTGAGGTGCGCTTTTAAGGGAAGCTCTCCTGTTACTGAAAGTTTATATTTGAGTTAATTTAATCTATCGTTTATGCACCGCCCTGTCTGCCCAGTGTAAGTATTGCCGCAAGACAGTGCAATCGAGTATAATTCTCTCTCTTCGCATTTTAAAAAGTTTTTTTTTTGTTTCTTTTCGCACTTGTTTTCTATGCCAGTACCTTCTCCATTAACTTTTTGCCGGCAGGGGACCTTCCAAGACCACGCGAGCTACGGACGCCGGAAGGGGGAATATTGCACTTGTTGCGAGTTGAACGATGTCCGTGTCTGATGTGTTTTTGTGCGTCCCTTGACTCCTTTTCCGTTCGGATACCAAGATGTTTAAACAACACGCTCTCCTGATTCTATCTATGTTCACCACGGCTACTGGCTTTCATGGTTGGCTCGTGGAGCGATTCTATGTCGTGACTGGAGCTTCCTAATGTTTCTTTGTCGCATTCTTAACGTGTGTTTTACAACCGTTGTACATCAGCATATTTAACCTGTCACGAGTAATTATAAATGTGGACGAAAACAAGGTTCTTCGCTAAAATGATGTTCGTTGCAGGTGTTTGCGAATATAATATGAACCAAAAACGAGAAAGCAATAAGCTAAAAAAAAAAATTTAGATGCGATTCCTGCAGGAAATAACCATAAAACTTGCGCCTCGTTTTTTTAATTTTTTTTTTTTATTTAATACAATATAGTGTTTCCAAAAGTTATTCTTACTCTTCTGATCATACCGTCATCAGCCTTGAAGGATAGTTTCGGAATCAGTGCGGAACATTTTTTCAAGAAGCGTTGAATGATTCGGCCGAGATCGCGCGCCAAAAACATCTCTGAAACACAAAAAGAGTACAATGTAGGTTGCTCTTACACGAAGAGTGGTTGTTTGGGCGAGTTGGTTTGACATCTTATACAATCTTGTGCGCAACAAAGACGAGGACAAAAGCAGAGAAGAGGTCACAACAAGGCGCAACTTTCAACTGAATTTTATTGAAAACGTGTTCCGGTATATATATAGTCTCAACCATCGTTACAATGACAACAAAAAAGACAAAAGTAAAGGAAAAAAAAAAATACCATGACAGAGCATAACTGGGAAACAACACTATCTCGTTCTCAGGAAATATTTGTCGACTGTACAGATGGCGTGGTTTACCGCATTCCGTTGTCCTGTGGCAGCCACTACGTCGGGCAGACGGGGCGCTGCCTAAATGATCGGCTTCGCGAGCACAACAACAACGTGCAAAAAAAGAACGGTGGCTTTCTTGACTTGCATTGCAGGACATGCGGTTGCACCCCACTGTTGGATGAATGCGTAAAAATTGGGAAATGCAAGTCAGCGGTAACACGCGAAATCATAGAAGCCGAGCACATTGATTATTTAGGAGACATGTGTGTTGCTATGCCGTCGATCGCATTATCGGAGAAGGAATTGTTTTTCCTGAGAACGAGATAGTGTTGTTTCCCAGTTATGCTCTGTCATGGTGTTTTTTTTCCTTTACTTTTGTCTTTTTTGTTGTCATTGTAACGATGGTTGAGACTATATATATACCGGAACACGTTTTCAATAAAATTCAGTTGAAAGTTGCGCCTTGTTGTGTCCTCTTCTCTGCTTTTGTCCTCGTCTTTGTTGCGCACAAGATTGTATAAGATGCTCTTACACGGTGCGACGTATCCATCGAGGCGTACAATAGATTCGCGTGTGCCAGACGCAGAAAACCTAGGTAATATACCTGACGGTCAGCAAGTTCAGTGTAATATTGCTAATTTGTTTTCATTGTGGTCAGATAGAATACAAGAGACAGTGTGTAGGTATGCTTAACCCGAGGAATCCAATCAAGCAGTGCATCTGTTGTCGGCAACTGTCAAAATTCAAACGTCCTCGCGGGGGTCCAACGACGCTTACGACAAAGTTATACGAGACATCGGAAAGAGGGCGGAATTCGACTAGGCGATGGACACTCGTGGTTGGCCGCGGCTGCCGTAAGTGCAGTTTAATATGAACTCTGACTTTGGCAGATTTTAAGGGATTCGTTTTATGGCCAAGCGCTGGATATTATTCGCAACTTGTTGGGATCAGAAAGGCGTTCACGCCTTCTGGGCGGGCCGGTTAGTCTCTGCGATGTCTATTCCAAGCTGTGTGGCTAGGCTGCCAAGGCCATTATCCCCTACTATATGTCCTTATCATTGCTTCACTTCACACATTTTCGTCAACGAGCAGTCAAACGACTATAACTGCGGACGCCTAAAGAGAGCGAAGCTGGCAGTAAAGAAATGTAGATGGCGGCAAGTTCATCTACCTTAAAAAGCCAGTGCAACAATTCTCTAACATTGAGGTGGCAAGGTCATCTACCTTAAAAAGCCGATGCAACAATTCTCTCACATTGAGGCGGCAAGTTATCTACCTTAAAAAGCCGATGCAACAATTCTCTCACATTGAATAAATATAGATGAAAGTTGATCCTTGAAGTTAATGACTAACCAACAAGCGTTAGTTTTTCTCTACGCCTCCGCCTAGAATGATGTTCCTTTTTACTGAGGTTTCAACGATGACCTGTATTATTTCCGCTCAGAAACTGTGTTTAAGTGATCGTGAGTGATCGTGTGAATATGAAAATTTACGCGTGGTTAATGAAATTTCAGAACTTATTCAACCAAATTAAACGACATACAGCAATTTATTTCACATGTAAGTACATTTTTGGGAAAGGGAAAATTGGTAAATGCAGAAAAGTTTAGTTGACATCATTTGTAATTTCTTCTAATCAAGTCAAAAACTCGAATTATGGCAAATAGGAGAAAAAAAAACTGGCTCGCGACAAACAATCAATTACAGAGCAAAATTGATGGCGGAAGATGAAACTTGCTATATGCTATATAAATTATTGTATTTACATGCCACCATCATCAACCTGCATGGGCATGTTCTGCGTTATCATCCCCATAAGTTATAGCTTGCACTACTTTTCCGCTACTTTTTGCAGGTTCAAAGATGTTATGAGGTAGTTTCCAGAGCCGTATATTGGAGAGTTTGGCCTGTGGGTGTGGCGACAAAGGCGTCGGAGAGGAGAAAAGTAAATGAAAGGAAGGAGAGCGCCGAAGGAGCGAGAGAGAAAAAAGGGAGCAGAGAGGAGACGACCGCCATTTTTTAGCAACGCTGTCGGAGAAGAGCACTGCTGAGGCTACGCGTCGTCTGCTACGGGCCGACTTCTTTTTCGCCTGAATAAAAGTTTGTGGCCATACGCCGAAAAATCTTCATTTATTAGCTTTTCAACCCACCGAGGAATAACAGAATGTCGTTTTCTTGCCAGAGCCAGCGATATAAAAGGCAATAATCGAGATTTAGATGCCGATCCCACGCATTCCGGCGGTAGAATGATCGACGATGGCGGCCTTCCCCACTCAGGTGGGAGCAGCCGGGAGTTCACGCGCATGCGCTCATGCCTCTCGCTCTACGCCGCGTGCTGATTGGCTCACTTGGGAGGAGAGCGTTACGGCGGTGAGATCATAGACTGACCAAACTCTCCCCATATACGGCTCTGGTAGCTTCTACCGCAGTTCCTAAAATTAAAATTTTAGATTTAGTAAGGCGGGGTTGTCGGAACCCGAGACCATAATCCCGGCCCGACCCGGGCACGACGTCGTCCTTGTGCAGTTATCGTGGCGTGTCGCGTGCTGTTATCGCTGATCAGTCTTGTCTTCTGGTGATTTTGTTTTGAAGTTCATATTTCACGTCAGTGCGTTCAAATGAGCGAGTCTGTGCGTGGATGTGGACGAATGTGCTAGGTCCCGTACCTCGAGAAACTGGCTTAACGAGACAGGCCAGGTTGCGCTAATCTGCAAAAGCCTAAAGCTCGATGGCGTGCCAAATGTACAGTGAAATGAAATGAAGTATGCCCTCGCGCATTAGATACGTATGACCCTGTGCTATACCTTCGCACCGGCAGCCGTTCCCATTCAAAACAACTAATGCAAATTTTTGATTGTATGTGCATGGCGTGCCCAGAGTAGCATATCTGAGCTATATCTAGTTGACCAGAGATTTTTAACTGCGATATCTCTACCTGTAAACAATAGTAGGGGTAAGTGGTAAGTACGAATTAAAACCAGGGATGCTCAATTTGTGTTTCATAAAGTAGTGTATAATTTTGAACACGAACATGATGTAATTGGGGCATCGTTCCCTCCGACTTCATATTCATAAGCGGAGTCGGGGAAATGGCTTCATAAGTTCGTCCCAAACTCGACCAGCGCACTCTCCGGACTATGTCCGTATGCGGAAAACACTATATTTTTTTTAACGTGAAACGCTTATAGGTGAGGTTTTAAGAGTAAGTAAGCCTCAAAAAGCGTAACCGCGAATTTCCCCGCTAAATTTAGCGGGAATTAAGGTGGCGATGCAGGCTAGTTGGTACATATCTTCAAAAATTGTAACACAGCGCGCAGAAGACGATCACAGAGTAAATAGAAGAACACAGGACGAGCGCTGACGCCGAAGTGAAACATTTAATGAAAAGAAAACAAAACACTAAGACCGGCAAAAGAAGGAAAACGAAAACAAACACACTGTCACTGTCAATCAACACGTGCAAGCCACGTGTTGGTGCGGACTGCAGTCCGGAAAATACGCTAGTTTTTATTTCTGCAATCCGCACTGCGCGTTGCCGGTCCTCATTTTCTCCCCACCTCCGCTCCTGGTCTACCTTATTCCGGCAGGACAGAGGAAATCTTCGACGCGGGAGAGAATAGGAAGTGGGGTGGAAGCTAAATCCTCGGCAGAGATGGCAGTAATGACATTACTGTAATGGAATTACTGTAAATAAATTACTTCTCGTGGCAATGAGTAATGTAATGAATTACTTTTTAAGCTGGTAATATAGTAATGTAATGAATTACTTTCAGGCAGTAATTTCGAGAAAATTACTCATTACTCTTGAAATTACTTTTCTGCCAAATTAGAGAGTTTTTTTGCGAGCTTTAAGAAAAAAAAATATTTTGCATGGTGAAATGTTGTGAAAGAGACATCGGATCAAATAAATGAGGGCCATTTGAGCGCAAATCCTCATACGAAGAACTCGACAGACGCACAAAGGCGGGCTCGAAAGGCGGAGGAGAATAGCTTACGTGTAAGGACATTGCTGGAAAACCCCAGCTCACTAACTCCAGGCAAGGCATCCTCACGTCGTCACGTCGTCACGCCGTCACTATGATACTATACTTCGTACACCACTAAGCTGACAGTGCAGTGGGAGTTAAGAGCTCACCAGAGTCAATCAACCACCTTCCTTTCATCCCCTGATCCGTCCCTTTCTCTGCGGGGGTGTAGGAACGAGAGTGTGGTTAGGCGGCGAAAGATAGACGTGTGACTGTTCCAACGAGCACGTAGCTTCTACCGCGCTCTTAGCTGCGGGATGAACGGCTCATATGCTACAAGGCGAAGGGCACATCACCAGTGAGGTCAGCCTATTTCAAAACCCAAGAGGAGAGGACAAACAAACACCCACTCTTATTGCTCTTTCGTCAAGCAAGGTCAAACCGTAAGCTTCGACCATAGTGAACAACAAACGACATGAATGAATTGTTAATCCCACATGCCTTGTCAAAGACCCAGAACGTTTTGTCCATATCCTTGGCACTAAAAGTGCTTTTTGTAGTCGGAAAAGACGACAGTTGAGCAAAGCAGATGTTAGTCGCGGTATGCCTCGCTGCCTTTCTTTGGGAAGTTTATTCGGTAATAAGCCTACGAGCAGACGCCGCCACCGGTTTGTTGGGAAAGTACACATCTTAGGAAGCTCGCGCCATTCCTCTTCTCAACTGGCGACGCTTCTGCCTAGCCAATATCCAGCCCCCTTTGTGACAACGCGCAACGACTTGGGCTCTTTGGATGTTTGGGAACAAGACTCCTTGACAGGGATGACCGGAGATACGTCAACTAGTGCTCGTGGGAAAATGGGGTTGGATTGCGCCCGAGGCGGAAGGGAAACGTTTCAGGTTGGAAACATCTCTCTTTTTAACTAAGGATCATCACCGTTGAATGAACAGCGAAACCGGTGAGTCAACTGTCTTTGAGTCACATCTAAAGAGGAAGCTGTTAACCATGTTTAATATTTATGTCGTGTGCTCCAGCAAAACAATTGTTAAGCATGGTTCACTTTAAGGCGCATATGGATGGTGTGCTGTAAACAGGAAGATGTGAGTTTTGGTACATATACTGTAATTATAATTAACACAAATTACTGCCTCAAAGTGCTGAAAAGTAATGTCAAAGTAATGTCATTACTTTTGGAAAGTAATTTTATGTAATGTCATTACTTTTAGTCTGCGATAATTTGTAATGTAACTAAATTGCATTTTCGCAGGTTTCTGAAAAGTAATTATTAATGTAATTTAATCACTTTTTGAAAGTAATTTTGCCAACAATGGTTCCCGGTAGACCACTAGTCGTGTGTCGATCTTTGGCCACGTGATCACGCCTCCGCCATAACCCAAGTTCAGAGAGAGGTCAGGCGTGAAAAGGAGGTGGACGAGGTAGACGTGCGAGGGCAGACGAATGTATCGAAGGGATTGAAAGTGACACACTAAAAAAAAGTGAAAGCCGTTTACAACTCCCTGTACGCCGACGTGGAGCGCAGATCTTGAGGAGGAGGAGGGAAGGGTACTGAGGGGAGGGTAGACCCCTTCTCCTCCTCCTCCCATCATTCTTTAATATGCTTCGGGGGGGTCACCTGACCTCGGGGGGAGGGGTCACGTGACCTCGGGGGGAGGGGTCACGTGACCTCGGGAAGGGGGGGAACGTGACCTCGGGAAGGGGGGGAACGTGACCTGGGGGCCACGTGATCTCGGGGGTCACGTGACCTCGGGGGTCACGAGACCTTGGGGGTCACGTGACCTTGGGAGGGATCACGTGACCTGGGGGTCACGATACCTTGGGGGTCACGTGACCTTGGAGGGTCACGTGACCTGGGGGTCACGAGACCTTGGGGGTCACGTGACCGGGGGGGTCACATGACTTGGGGGTTACGTGACCTGGAAGTCACGTGACCGGGGGGGTGACCTTGGGAGGGGTCACGTGACCTCGGGGGTCACGCGACCTTGGGGTGACCTTGAGAGGGGTCACGTGACCTCGGGGGTCACGTGACCTTGGGAGGGATCACGTGACCATGGGAGGGATCACGTGACCTGGGGGGGTCACGAGACCTTGAGAGTCACGTGACCTTGGGAGGGGTCACGTGACCTCGGGGGTCACGTGACCTTGGGGTGACCTTGGGGGTAACGTGTCCTGGGGGTCACGTGACCTTGGGGTGACCTTGGTTACGCCGACGGCGACGGCGACGCCGACGCCGCTCAAGCCGGAAACGGGCGCCTAAGAGCTGCGCTCTAAAACTAAGGTTGATGGCATATTCACTGCTCTTGATTAGTTTAGCTGATCGTTGCACGAGCACGTAAATATTACTAACGCCGTGACATTTCGCTTTTGGCGTTGCTTGATTGAAGTGTGTTTGTTTGTCTCTTGTATCCTTTTTCGTCCGTCTTCCGGTGATAATCATGTGTTGATGTATCCCATCGACGAGTGGCATCCTCAGCAGTTAGATGTTCGGAGTATGAAAGGCGCTGAAGCACTCACCGACATAGGGTAGCTTTAATCTGGTTGGTTTCGGTTTCGGCGCGTCCGCGGCTGTGTTGGTGTGTTACGTAGTGTTCGCTTAATTTTGTGATACAAATGTGTCCCCTGTGGTGCACCACAAACTCTACTGCGGTACTGGGCCAATTTGAGAGCTACGATGTGGTTATGAACCTAAATAGCAGACGATTTTACTGAGACTTTCATCTGGTAATGTTCATCGTTCGGTCAGATTTCGCGGCGAAACGACTGAACTGATGCAGGAGGAGGATCACTTTTACTGCCGCCGTACCCACCGACACTAGATTCTAAAAAAATAAACTAACAACAAGACTAAATATTGAATGCTTAGCGATAAGGCCAATTGACAACCTGTTTAGCAATGCATTGAATTCCAGAGAACGGATCACATTGCAAGTTTTGTGCTCACTCTTTGATTTTCAGACACCGACACTTTCTTAACATCGCTCTCTGAAGAACCTCCCTGTTGACGCATACAACGCAAAAATAAAACAACATTGCATCGGCTGTTTTTTTTAACGAAATTAAGTATTCGCAAGATGGTTTTAATGGTTCATCGCCGACTAGGAAAGTGTTTCAACTATCAACTCGGATAAATATGATTGAACCGCGTTTCGCATTTTTGACCTTGGAAAATAAATGATTTATTACACAGACATTTAATTGCTTGCGACGTACTCGGGATATGAAATGTGACAGACTGTCAAGTGAGATCTTATATCTGTATTACGTAAAATATACGAAATGTAATGAAAGGGTGCGTGACCTCCGGCAAGTATAGCTGAAGTCGAATGATTTGTTTATGCATATCTTCATTTGTTTGAACAAATGCGGTTTCTGCTTTCAGTGGCGTTGCCAGCAGCCGAAAATACTAAATGCATAATCTAAGATACTGCACTCAGATGATTTCTATGCAGACGGCTTCTTTTCGGCTTTACGTATTGAGTACCTCAGGTACTCGAAAGCTGTCTGTGACCCTTTTTTTTATCCAAACACGCCCACCTTTTATGTGTAAATAAAATAAAATAAAATAATTGAATTAGGTATTTAAAGAGAATCATTAAAGCACTTTGAGTGACTACCGAGATTAGGCCGGGCACAATGTAAAGTGTTTTTAAATTAATAAATAGGACGATCGTGGCTTCAAGCGAGTGTTTATACCGCAAAAATTGATCCCCCATAAAATGATAGCAAATGTTTTAGATTTTTTTTATAAATACAGAGCACGATGCTTTCGAGAAACACACAGAGTGACCCCCTTCCGTTGACTACTTGCGGCCTTCTTTTTTTTTTTTTTTTAATTCAGAAAAAGAACCATAAATGAACTTCGCGCTTCTGATTGCAAATGCTCTGCACTATCACTAAGGAAATCTACGTTGTCACAAGTAATTGACCTCTCATCCTCTTGCTGTCATATATTAGAGTTCTTCGGTGGATATGGAGCGATAAAAAGTGCTCTATGCTCACGCCATTAGAAAGGTATAGATGCCGGTGCGCGTTCGCACGCCCAAGAAGATAAAACAAAAATAAAAAGACACCAAACCCACTTTAAAGTCACCAAGGGAATTAAGCATTAGAGGGTCCTCTACACACTCAATATGCTGCACTGCTAAAGCTGATTCCTGTGCCTCCTCTAGCTTCCTCATATGCATCTACTATGGCGGCAGTGCAAACAGTAAAAATGTGTTATGAAAGGAAGTGGAAGAGGCTTTTGTTCATAAAGACGAAATGCTATTAGGTACTAAAGATAATCATTGCCGGACAGGCTTACAGCGAGAGGCAAAAACCCGCTCTAAAAATCAACGAAAAACACGAATGCAACGTAGTCACCATGACCCGGAGGGAAGAGCGGGGCGACATGTTGAAGTCCAGTTCCCGGCAGTGGCCGACATAAGCACAGTGCTGGACGATATGCTGCCTGCTTGTAACTGCTATGGGTCGCGAGAGATTTTTCTCCAGAATTCACTCGATGTTGTCTGGTTTGGTGTTTCATTTGGTAGGACCCCAAGAACACAATACTTTCACCAGATTTCGCAAATCAGGTGACGAATTTCACCCCCTGGCGGCACTGTTCTAAAGTGGCCCCTTGCGAATTTGACGCGATACTAAACTTCGAAACAGTGATGGCGGCGTGTCCTTCAGGGAGCATACATTGTGTTGCCCTGTAGCTACGGAGATATTTTACACCGGGTGTGGAGCATTCACCAACAGTAGGGACAACAGAGTCGGGCAGCACACTCGCACAACGGCGCCAAACATGAAGCGCTTTCGATATGTGGCATTAACTCCCGTTTTTCAGCTGTTTTTATTTTGCAAGAACATCGCAAGAGTTAAGCTTTGTCACATCTGATTCGTCTTATGTGATTCGCATGTTCCGGATGACTAATAATGACCGCTACAAATTATTTTTTTTAATGAATAAGATGTTATACATACTCCCCCCATATATTTTTCAGTAAAAATGCTGTTTGCAGAAAAAAAAAACAACAACAACATTTGACTCATCAGGCAGACGTGACATTTATAAGTATCTTGATTCATTCATGAATCGAAGGCGTAGCCATAAAACACGATTGGCGAGCCCCCATGTTTGTTGGATAGACGCCCGAGTTAGGTTTGTGCGAAATAAAAACAATTGCCACAGGTCTCGAAAACACAGGCCTTCTGTTCATGCTGATTTATCGTTTCATCTATATTCCTTGATGGGATAAAAACGGCAGGGAGGTATTTCAATTTTAACAGTCTCCATTGTGCGTTCCTGCCTTCGATGGTGCCTCGGCGTCTCCTGAGCTTCGGGCGTGCATGCGCACTCAAACAACAGCGGGAGAGAACGAGCACGTGCTGGAGGCTGGGCGTAGCCGTAAGATACGCCCAGCCATTTTCATCATGTCAGTGACCATGCTTGTATTAATTAAACTTGTTTGAATGATCAAGCGGTATTTGCTATTACTGTCCCTTACCCGTTCGCTTGTCGACGGTACAGTAGTCAGCATAAGAGTCTGAAGAAAACAAAATCAGCAAGATCAACGCACGGAAATAGGCCATGGCTGGCCAATGCCCCCACAACGAGCCCAACAGGTATGACAGGCAGGACACAGTTGTAAAGTCTAAATTGTTCCGTTCGTAAGCTGCCTTATTCTCGTCCAAAGAGACGTTACTTCGCTCGCCTTCGTATTTGCGCAGGCGGCTTCAGCGACGATGACTGATTTGGAGGAAACACATCAGCACAGCGTTCCAGTTCAAAGGGAGTTTGCATGCATTATCCGTCTTCTCGAGATGCGTGAGGCCAGCATATCGCCTGCCGAAAGCTAGGAAAGGCTCCGGAGGTGTAGAAATATTTACGTGAATCGCGTATTCCGTTCCTTGGGCTCAGAAACGTCAGAAGGCGCTCCTGGGCCGACCCTGTCTCAGCTGCTTGCATGCCCTCCCTTTTCAGAGAGAAGATTGAACTGTTCTCTACCAGTGACTGAAGCTCCGGTGTAAGACGGATAAATTCGAAAGATTGAGTGCGTGCCTCCGGCCGTACCGAGGACAAAGCTGGCGCTGAACCCTATGATGGAACGCAATGCGTAGTAGCTAGAAAAGAGAAGCATGTTTTTTCTTTTTTCGGACGAACGCCTCTGTCCATTTATGGGCGGAATTGGGATAACCATTGGTCTATAGAGATTTTCCACTCATTTTTGTCAGCAGCCACGCAGTTTACACGTCTGGTATGAGTGACAAAAAAGGTAAAACATTCCAACCTGAAAAAAAAAGAGAGTCAAAAAAGAAGAAAAGAGAAAGAAAGGATTGGCAGTCGCTGTAAAAACATTGACACATTCCAGTAAAGGCGCTGGGGAAAAGGGGGGGGGGGGGGAAGGAGTTGGGGGGGGGGGGGGGATGCGCTGTCTTCCTGCATATCGGAAGTTCCACTAATCAAGATTGCTCATGCCCGCCTGGAGGAGGTCTGGGGGCGATTTAATTTCAAATCGTGAAGGGGAAAAAAAATATGTTAAAAGCTTTTACCAAAAAAACTCTATAGACGCAGACAAAAGTCTTCAGTAGGAAAAAATAAAAACCGTTTTTGTTTAATATTACTTTTAGTTTTCGAGTTTTCGAGTTCTAAAAGACGAAAAGCGGATTTTGGGGATTTGGGCAATCGTCACACGTCACATATTGGGAGATTCTACAGGCTCACATACCTTTTCTAGGACAAATAATGTTTTTAGACGGTTCTGTAAATTATAGAAAAGACGCCAAGTCTTAAAAAAATACTTTTTGTTGTTTTTTGTAAGAAATCTAGAACCTTGCTTTTTTGACAATAATTTACCTTGTTGGGGTGATGATAACTTTAGTTACGTTCAATTTTACGACAGAAAGTATATCAAATGAAAGCCATGTGGTTATCGTCAAATAATAATAATAATAATAATAATAATAATGTGTTTTATTCCCTTTACAAATACATACAAATAATGCTGGCCTACAAAAGCAGTATTCTGCTTGTGCGTAGGACCAGACAATCCAGCGAAATACATATTAATACATCATGATAAAAAAAAAAAAAAAATCAAACGAGTGCAATAAAAAAAAAAAAATCGAACGGGTGCAATGTGGCCATTGATACCAACATTAATACAAAACAAAGCAGCAATTCGGCACAAAACAAAATGAACACAACTATCGAAATCATCAAGAGGCAAGTATACAGTGATGGGAGTAAAGCAGTGTTTATGGAGGTAATGAGAGGCACCAGTTTTTTATTTCTTTTTTTAGTACTTTTATCGAATTTATTTTCATTAAAGGCTCAGTGAGCTCATTAAATAAGGTGGGAATAAAGTGAGCTCTGCATCTTTTTCCGTATCGCGTGTAAATTCTGGGGATTATAAACCTTTCTTTGCGCCTTAGGTCCCTAGGCTTGTCCACTGGAACCTTGAACGTTGCATCGTAGTAATAATTTATAAACGTAACGTATCTATGAAAATTTTTAAAGAATAAAATTTGGAGCTTCTTTGCTTTATCTTCCATATCTAATGTTCCGTATGTAGTTCCGTATGTGATGTTTTTAACCATATGTTTTAAAATTCTGTTTATTGCATTTGTCTTGTATGGAGAACAGTGACCATATAAAGTGATTCCATATCGTAGAATTGATTCAGCTAACGACCTGTACACCAGTAGTCTTATCTTTACGCTGCACAAGCTTCTTATTCTGTACAGATATGCTGAAACGGCACGTAGTCTTTTAGTCACAAATTCCACATGTTGATTCCATGATAAATGTTCGTCGACGTATAATCCTAGATATTTTACACAATTATCGTATGGCAAAGGTTTACAAGTACAATTATTACACGGTGTCGAATGAAGTAAAATTTTAGGTGACATATCAATACGTTTATGAGAATTTCGGAAACACAGTAACTTAGTTTTGGCAAAATTAACGGAAATGGCATTTGAGTTAAACCAACCTATTAGTTCATTTATATCTCTTTGGAAGACTAAAACAGCATCATCATAGTTTTCATAAGGTAAAACTAGCACCGTATCGTCAGCATACTGAAATAGCTTAGATCGTAGAGGTAGAATACCCAAATCATTTATGTAAACGTTAAATAAAATTGGTCCCAGAGTGCTACCTTGTGGTACACCACATTCGACTTTAACTGTACTACTTATATTATTGATAATTTTAACCATTTGTTGTCTGTCGTTAAAGTAATTCTGAAAAAAGTTATAAAACTGTCCCCTGAAGCCCAGTCTGTAAAGCTTTTCAAGTAACAGAGAATGATCAATGGTATCAAAAGCCTTCGATAGATCTATAAAAAGTGCCAGGGCAATCTTGTTATTGTCTAGTGCTTGATTAACACAGTCAGAAAAATCTTCTAAAAGTGTAATAGTACTTTTTTGTTGTCGAAAACCATATTGCGTACTAGAAAATAAATTAAATTTATCACAAAAATTGGTCATTGTTAGTTGTACCCACTTCTCGATTATATGAGCTAATGTAGGCAGAATGGAAATGGGCCTGTAGCTCTCCAATTCCTGTTTTTTACCCTTTTTATACAGTGGACGTATAATAGATATCTTCAAGCCCTTAGGAATTCTTCCGGTATGAAAGGTGTCATTAATTATTTTCATTAAAACGTGTTTTAATTTATCAAAATTATACCGAATATCTCGTACTCTAATATTATCAAATCCTGGTGTTTTAGTTATTGGCATAGCATTTATAATCCTCAAAAGTTCGCTCTCCGTCATCTGAGGTAAGTACGCCGAACTAGAGCATCTGACCTGTGAAGTGACGGGATTGGGACCATTCAGTGAAATGTTATTTTTTATGCTTCTTACGGAGTCAACAAAACACTTATTAAATGATTCCGATAACGTTAAATAAGAATCTAATCCAGGAAAGTTTTTTTTAATTGTATCATCCACGCTATTTTTAGACTTTCTACCAGTTAATTGGTTTACTAGGTTCCATGTCTTTTTTATATTTCTTCTCGAAGAGGTGAATTGATCTAAGTAATGTTTCCCTTTTTCTAAACGTATTTTTGCTGTCACTTTATTGCGCACTGCACGAAATTCATTTCTTAGTTCTGTGTTTTCGGGATTTTGCTTACATCTGCTCCAAAGCCTTTCCTTTTGATCACACAATTCTAATATTTCCTCGTTTATCCAAACATTCTCAGGTTTTCGTTTCTTCAACTTTATTTTTCTAGCACCTTTAGAATAAATATCTTGAAACGTGTCCACTAGTTTGTCATAGGCTACAATATGATCGAACTCGCATAAAGAATTCCAATCGAACGATTGTATTAAATTATCGATTTTTTTAGCATCTAGTATAACTTTGTACCCATTTTCTAAATCTACATTTTCAGCAGTAAGTTCGCCCAATATTGAAAGTACAGTAATGTAATGGTCAGCTACCTTTTGCTTAATGACTCCAGACAGTGTTTTCAAATTACTAATTCTTACAACTATGTGGTCAATACATGATTTTGTAATTTTATTACCATAATATTCCTCCCTCGTATAATTTTGAATGACATTTTCTAGACCAAATAAAGCGAGGGTATCAAGATAACGCGGTACTCCCTGTTTATTCTCATTCAGAACATCAATATTGAAGTCTCCTGCCAGAACTAGGTACTTGTTGTTATTAAATTTTTGAAGGAATTGTTCCAATTCATCACAGAATATAGGTATATTTGAACTGGGTGGCCTGTATACAGCACACACAACATAAGAAAAATTCATTTTGTGAACAATAGCAGCACACACTTCTGCTTGTACAAATGAAACATCTATTTTTTCTGATAAGCATTTGTCATTTATGTACATCATAACTCCGCCACCTTTCCTTTGTTCTCGGCACAAGCAGAAAAAATGAAAGCCTGGCAAGGAAAATGTAGCACAACCTGCCTCATCAGCACTGACCTCACTCAAAATAAGCACATCCAAACTTGGTAGTTGCGTAGATAAAATTAACATTAATTGATCCCAATGCCTGTAAATACTCCTAACATTTACATGAATTAAGCTTAGTTTAGTGTCAGCGTTACTTCCCTCAGCTCTGGAACTTTTCGTATATCCGTCCCACTCACGGAACGATTCAAAAAGCGATTCCATGGTTACCTAATTTTGATTAAGTCCCGTTCGCTCTCAATCTGAATCACTGCCGCTCCCTCCTTCTGCCTTACGAATATCTTTCCGTTCTTCATCCAAGTATACATGTATCCTTTTTCCTTCGCACGTGCCTTGGTGGACCACAACAAACTTTTCAGCGCTCTAGTCAAGTTTTCATTTATAAAAATGTTCTCATTTCTAAGAGTAGTTCTTTTTCTCACCCACAAGTCCCGTGTACGCCTCTCGGTGAATCTCACCGATATAGGTGTGATTCTTCCTTCTTTAGCTTTTAGCCTGTGGGCAGCCTCGATGTCGTTCGAAGTCACTGGTGCTAGGTCCAGCTTCGTTGCCACTGTGTTGATTACGCTCATAACATCTTCATTCGGTCGTTGGACAATACCATGGATTTCAATATTCTGCCGTCTAGAGTACAGCTCTGCATTGTCGATAGCCTTTCTTAGTTCACCAACCTCTTCATCCCTTTGTGAAATCCTTCCCTCTAGTTCACCGATTTTCCGCTGTAGTTCATTTATTGTTTTGTCTTGGTTATCCAAATGAACGTTCAATTCCTCATACCTTGCTGTCAGATCATTCATGGCTGCCTCGATTCCTGCTATTGTTTTACTCTGATTTTCTATTTTGAGCATCATCGCGTCGGACCTCGCAGTCTGCGCCTCGAGAGACCTCTCAATGCAAGACATCCTATTAAGGACGGAGGTCAACTTTGCACTGATAGATTCATTTTGTTTGAGTAACCTTTCAAGTTTTTCCTCATTTGGGGTCAGCTCTGACGCCCCTTGAGATGCCTCGGGAGTCGCAGACTGTCGTTGGGAATGCAACCTGCAGGTGTTGCATTGCCATTCGGAAATTTCTACGTCGTTCATTGACTTCATTACATTTTTTGTCATTCCAGAACACTTGCCCATGTGGTATTAATTTGTGCACTCCGAACACTTAATACATGCAGCATCATGTCCAATTTTTTTCAGGCAAGAAAGACAGTCACCTTTTTCAGCCATTTTCGTGAAAACGCCAAACAAGAAGCAAAAAGCAAAAAGCAAAAAGCAGACCAGCGAAATGCACACCCGCGCACTTACAAATAGTAAGCGAGTGAATATGAAATCTTACCTACAAAAATTGAAAACTTAGTTTTCGTGGCGATGCATTCCGCTGGTCTGCGAAGAGTTGTTCAGCGACTGCCGCTTTTATAGCCCAGAGATTCCGACGATAGGCTGTCCCGATGCGCTGTCTGCCAGCAGGCCCGAGCAATCATCCGCTGATAACTGGGTATCGATGCGGTGGCCGTCGACGTGCAGCTATCTCTTGATATCGTCGCTTGAATCCAGGATCGGCCGTCTCGTTCGTTTTGCGGGCAGATGGGCGCCTACAAAAATTGAAAACTTAGTTTTCGTGGCGATGCATTCCGCTGGTCTGCGAAGAGTTGTTCAGCGACTGCCGCTTTTATAGCCCAGAGATTCCGACGATAGGCTGTCCCGATGCGCTGTCTGCCAGCAGGCCCGAGCAATCATCCGCTGATAACTGGGTATCGATGCGGTGGCCGTCGACGTGCAGCTATCTCTTGATATCGTCGCTTGAATCCAGGATCGGCCGTCTCGTTCGTTTTGCGGGCAGATGGGCGCCTACAAAAATTGAAAACTTAGTTTTCGTGGCGATGCATTCCGCTGGTCTGCGTTATATCATCCAGAAAAGTTATATCATCCAGAAACACCGCGAAGAACCAGAAAAAAAAAAGAAAAAACTCCAGTACTGATTTTAACGTGAATTTTCTTAAAAATTACCATTTCTAATTTTCCTTTTTTTTTTTTCTTTGCATGAAGTGCCCTTGGGATGATCTGAAACATTCAATTACATTATATGTAATATATGGTTTGGACATAGAAGTCCGCATATTTTAAAGACGTTCTATTTTAAGGTGCGAAGTTTTGTCGTCGTAACTTGCAGTGTTTGGCGGCATCGCGATAGTATTTCAGTAATAGTTTTAGTATGTATATTCCTGTGTCGCGATACAAGTTTTCATTCAGTATCTGTATTTCAGTATCAAAATACATTTTTGGTGCACGCCTTGTACCTCGATACAATTCCGATACAAGGCATGTTCGAGACATCAGTGAACCCCAAGCAAAAGCTCAAGAGACTGTTTCCGTCGTTCTTTAGTGCTTCAGAAAGGCAGAAGGTACTGTAAATGAGACATTGAGACTTTGTTATCAAGCAGGTGAAGTTTTATTCACAACATTATGGCCCCGACATTGATGACTCCCTTTTCTATTTTCCAAAGAAAACATATGTTGGGCAACTATTTTTGTAGAACCAAAACTTTGACGGCACTGTGGGCACGAGATTTATAAATGAAGATTAAACTTCCCAGCACCATTTACTAGGACGAGCGTAAGGTTTATTCCTTCAGATAACCAAATAAAATAATATAATATAATTTAAAGGCGACGTCTTGAAGTGATTGTAGAAAAGGTACCGACATGGGACTAGAGGATGCAGACCGTTGGGGGTGTTTGGAAAAGTATAAAACGAGTTTAGAGGTTCGTGTAATATTAATGCGAAAGCATTATCTGTTCCATGGAGCGAAGACGGCGTTATCTGATGCCGGTAGCAGAGAAAAACGGCACCTAAATACTCATCACCTGAGCGAAACGGAATCTTAATTCCGGCTGAGCGAAACGGCACCTAAATTCCCATTGGCGGCGACGCGTCATGTGGTCCCATAGCAACGGCGTCATTGTTGCTAAGGGGCCGGCTGAACTGCTGGCGGCGCAGCGGGAAAGCGGGGCGGGGGAGGGGGGAAGGGGGGAGGGGGACCAAGGTATCCGCTGGCCTGACGTTAGGCCTAACGTTAGACCTAACGTTACGTTTTGAGGTCGTACGTCATGGACCGGTACCCGCAGGTAGGGCCATTATGATGAGAGGACACGTGATTTCAGCACGCCGCCGCATTGAGCTTCGCACTCCCGCCGCTGCCTCACTCAGCGGCGGAGCAGTCGCCAGCGAGGAGCACTCAGAGGTGTTAAATTGGGCATTAATGCTTTCGCATTCAGAACTCATATAGAGTGCTTAGGTGTCCTTGGAAGTTTTCTGCATCCAATGCGTGCAATATATGTAAATTATAATTGCAGTGCATTATCGGTGGAAAGGATTTCCAACCTAATGAAGACTCGATTTTTTCCCACATATTTATCTAAAAGAAAAATGGTAATTCTCTGCGAAAATAATTTCGGACTTCAGAACGTCCAACTTCAACTTCTATCTTTACCTCACGATTAGTATCAGTATTTATTTTCACTGAAGGACAATTTTTTTGCTTTTGGAAGTTCAAACCATGTCAACAAATACTACGTATTTCCACCTCCAAGCGACGTCGTCAAATGCATAGAAAAAAAGAAAAAAAGTCTACACTTGCATGGTTTAAAACTTTTCCATTGTGAAAGCGGTCTTTGTTAGTTTTAATATGAACCCGTTTTCGTCGACACTTGTGGAACGCTTAATCTTGTTAGCTAACATGATTATTTGACCAAATGGGCAACGGCTGACCTACGAGATATTTAAAAAGCTGCTTATTATTTAAAACGTAGTCGAGTGTAGTAGCAGTCGTATGTTTACATTTGTTTTCTATTACTTTCATAGGAAAACATTTGTAGCAAAAAGTTGTATTATTTTTGTTTTACAAATATCACTTTTGTCGGTAACACAAGAGTTCAAATCACACAAAGCTTATCAAAACTGTATGGGATTATCACTGCCCCGGCCAAAGGTATTCCTTGAAAGTAAACATTTGGCAGAAATCTGCCTGGTTGGGTAAGAACAATTAGAAGAAGAGAAAGGAACGCCAACCAAAAATAGAAAGGAGCCCAACGTTTCGAAACCTGCTTGGTTTCTTCTTCAGGGGCGACTGTGTGCGCGAGGAGCAAGTGGTCTTCTTTTACGGCGGTGGACGTGATGTTTTCGCGATCGTAATGTGGCTGAGCCCGCTGACGTAAGCGCACGGTAAAGCGCCAAGCGACCGATTGATGTTTTGCGGTGTGGTTTGGATGTGCTATGACTCGACGAAGAGCCTTTGCCGGGTATTGGTCTCAATGTCGAGGATGCGTGTGTTGTCGAAGTCAATGCGGTGGTCATTCGAGTCACTGTGTTCCGCAACCGCGCTGCGCTCATGATCGAATTTTCGCACATCGGTTTTGTGCTGGCGAAGTCTTTCTTTAAAGTTTTTGGTTTCGCCGATGTATGTGGCAGGGCAATCCGCACAAGGAATCTGGTAAATAACGCCTTGCGCTCTTTCCTTGGGGGGACGATCTTTTGGCCGGGGCATCAGGTGTCCAAGCGTTGACACTGGTTTGTGGGACATCTGGATGCCTTCTTTTGCCAGCACACGCGCGAGCGCTTCGCTGGTTTCCTTTATGTAAGGGACGCAGATGCGCGTGGTTGAGCGGGGATGTGCGATTTCTTGTGTTTCGCCGATTGGTCTTAGGCGTCGATCAGATTTACGTTGACGACGAGCGATTCGCTGAATAAAACTGCGTGTGTGGCCGTTATTTAGCAGGTCGGAGATGATGGTCTCTTCTTCCTTTTTTCTGTAGTCCTCCGACGAGCAAATAGTCTTCGCTCGGGACAGGAGTGCCTGGACGACCGACGCCTTGTGGCTCGCAGGGTGGTTTGAGTCAAATCGGAGATAGCGCCCAGTGTGTGTCGGTTTTCTGTACACCGTGAATTCCAATTGATATTTTTGTCTTTTGACCAGCACGTCAAGAAACGGCAGGGCGTCGTTCTTTTCAGTTTCAACGGTGAACTGGATGGTCGGCTCGATGGAGTTGAGGTGTGCCAAAAAGTTGTTCACTTCTGACTTCTTCATAATGCAGAAGCAATCGTCGACATACCGTAAAAACACTTTAGGGCGTGCAGTGAAAGACTGCAGCGCGCGATGTTCATGGCTTCCATTGTCAGGTTGGCCGTGGTGACGGAGATGGATGCGCCCATTGCGGTTCCGCTGGTCTGCTTGAAGAATTCTCCTTTAAAGCTGAAGTAGGTGCTCCCCAGGAAGAGCTCCAGCAGGCGGCACAGTTCGTCCACCGTAAGACTGGTCCGTTCGCTCAGCTTCTTGTCTCCCTCGAGGGCAGCTCTGGTTGTGGCGACTGCCAGGGGAACCGGCACGCTGGTGAAGAGCGAGACGACGTCGAACGACACCAGGTTTTCGTCATCGTTTACCTTTAGTTGCGCAACCTGTTCCACAAAGTGCCCGGTGTTCCGCACATAGGTCGCTGTGTTTCCAACGAGAGGAGAGAGAGTGCTGTGGAGGTAGTTCGACAATCCCCGAAGTGGTGAGGTTGTGAAATCCACGATCGGCCGGAGAAGGACGTTAGGCTTATGAACCTTAGGAAGACCGTAGAAACCGGGCGCAAACCCATTCCTGCACAGAAGCCGCAGATGAAGGCTCCGCGCGTCAGGGTGCTTCTTAAAAATTTCAGAAAGGATATTGTTCAGTTTTGTCTGAACTTGTGATGTCGGGTCTTTCCTGAGCTTTTCATAGGCAGAGCTGTCAAGAAGGTCCTGAATCTTGTTCTCGTAAGCATCCCGGTCAAGGACCACAGTCGAGTTTCCTTTGTCCGCGGGTAGAATCACGATGTTTGTGTCTCCTCGAAGCTTCCGGAGAGCTGCTATTTCTTCTCGTGGCAGGTTAAGCTGTTGACGACGTGGAAGTTTCGATAGGATGCTGATCACCTTCTGCCGGACTCGGTCTCGGGCACTTGGATCTAGGTGCAAGATGCCGTCCTCGATATTTGCAACCATTTTTGGCAAAGGGGGTTTTGTCGTGGTCATGTTGAAACCGTGACCCTTCGCCAACACACTGACCTCGCACGGGGTTAGTTGCCTGGAGGAGAGGTTCGTAACAAACCTAGTGGAATCAGTGCTGTGCATTGCTTCGCCTTTTTTCTTCAGTCTCAAAAGCTTCTCCCTCTGAGATACTCGTTGCTTGTCTGCTTTTTATTTTTGGTTGGCGTTCCTTCCTCCTCTTCTAAATGTATTCCTGTATTTGTATTTACAAATACTTTTCTCTTTTTCAAATGTATTTCTGATGCGTATCGCGTATTATGCATTTCAGTATCAGTATTTTTAGCTTTCTTCGTTACGCATCCCACTACTTGTATTTCCAAAGACATTTTAGATTCTCTCTTCCCAACTCTTCTTGTAAGCCTATCAATTAATTCGTTCTTTTCACCGTGTCGTATTTTTTGTTGGTTTCGATTTAACAGACAATAACGCAAAATAAAGTTTATGCGCACATGAAATGATATGTATAATATGTTAGGTTTTTCTTACAGAAGTCCAATATATTAATCTTATATATAATATTATTATACTATATTTCAGGGCTTTATTATATGATAATGCCGATCTCGAAAAAATTATGGCAAGCCAAAATAATACCGTCACTAAGAATCTTAATGACACCAAATGTCATGTTGATTTTAATACCACGTTAGTAAATTAAAAAAAAAAAAGAAAAGCTTAGGTCACTTATGGTGGACAGTAGTAACACTTCATAACTTTTTTTAAAATTTGTATTAAAATTAAATTTTCTTGCGTTTACTCATTTGTAAAAAAAATGTATTAACAATATAATTTTGTGATTTATTATATGATTTGTAATATTGCCACGTCTTGTATGTCTGTAAGATTGTATGCTGTCTGTAAGTGCTCTCTTAAGGGGTATTCACACGAGGGAGAAATCCCGGGGATTTCTCCCCGGCATGCGCGCATCACGAGATAAAAACGCGAGGTTTTTGCACATCGCAAAGCCTGACGTTTTCGTCGTGGGATGCGCGTGCCGGGGAGAAATCCCCGGGATTTCTCCCTCGTGTGAATACCCCTTTAGGCACAGGTACCTTTGTCACGCTTTACGTCTTTAGTCTCTGTCTCTGTCACGTTTGACGGCCGAAAAAACGAAGAAAGAAGCGGACAAGAGGCGCGAGGAAGAGAAACATCATTTGTAGCAGCGGAGTCCAGATTTCGGCAACGATCTGGAGAGGAGCTTAGCTTCGAGATGGTGTATGGAAGCCGCTGAAAGGAACGCGGCAACCACCTGGGGAAGGCCCGGCGCCCACCGACGAAGAGGATAGTAGACCTCGGCATTGACCCGCCGCTGACTTTGAACTCTCGGCAGCGACCCGAGCGACCACAAGGGTGCCGATGTACTTAAAGGGCAACTCCACTCCATTTTTACAATTTCTGGGTTTTTATCTGTTTAGTCGAAGTCGGCGACCCTGAATCAGGAGATCTAATTTGTTTTTCAGTAGTGTGTATAGTTTTGCAGATATCGCGAATCTAAGTATCGTTCCGGCGGCCCGGAGAAACCGAAACTACCGCTGAAGCAGCTTGGCAACCCTGATACTAGTGGCGCGTCGTCGGCGTGACCTAGTTCTATAATAGTCCCGCGCTCCTGAGCCGATGCACCGACAATGTCGGCTCAGTTGCACGTGGAGTTTCAAAACAGAAGGTAATTTGCGCATTTTCTTTTTTACCGCTTCACTTTGTTAATATGCACCAAATGTAGTAAGTTTTAGTCTGTATTTATAAATATGCTGGCCAAAAAGCGAATCCGACTGCTATAAATATGACGCGGTCAGTGCCGGCGCAGCGTAACTGTATTTGTTTCTTGCTCGCGGACCGAGAGCAAAAGAAATAATGGTAGGTAGATGGACAAACGTATCCACAAGCGGTCTAAGTTGTTAAAACTAAGGTGCCTTTATGTGCACGCTAGTTAGATCAGCCGCGACCTGCTGCGTCCGGCCGATCGTGCGGGAACAGCCGGCGGACGGTACGCGAACAGCGACGGCACCGCATCGTTCTTCAAAGACGCGTGTTTCGTGGAGAAACTCGAAGGAGTCAGCAGCCGCAGATCCCGTGTGTAGGTGTCTTTCGTAAAGTGCTGGGAGCAGAGCTTCGCGTTAGAGCTCGGAGTCGACGGTCTTCCGAACTCTATCCGGCGAACGGCACCGACCCACACCTTGTGCCTCTTCCAGTCTCTTGTGAACTTGTGGAACCGCCGGGTTGCGCGCCGGATTGTTGGTGCGACCCACAGCTCTACAAGTCGTGCTCGACATTGCCCAACGCGAGCCCGGCGAGTCTCTCCGGCTCCACGACACACGCGTGAGCGAGCAGCACCGCTTCGTTCTCTTCCGCACTGTCGCGGAAGCAATGCTGGACTTAAATGAACTGCCCGGACGCTAATAAAAATAGGAGAACACAGCATAACGTGGTAAGAACCTCTTGCCGTCAGACTGCCACAGGAAACGAATCGCAGACTGCCACAGGAAACGAAGCGTTCGCAGCGTCCGTACGAGAGCGGAGGACTAAACCTACGCCATTGCGCAGTGTTGCTTCACTAGCTTACCGGTGCTAGGGTTGCCCACCCGCTTTCGGGCCGCTAACGGAGCCGGGAGACCATTTTTAATATTGGTTTTAATCAGTAATGCGGCGTCGGTTTGACGTGATATTTTGGGTATGACCGTATTTTGACCCCCTAAAGCGATATCAGTCATTTTGATAGGGTAAACTTTTTGAGTGGAGCTGCCCTTTAGTGACAGATTCGGTGGTGACCTAAACCAGCGGCAGCTTCTCGCAGCGATACGAAAATAGACCATCACCGGGTATTTCAAGACGCAGACTGACCTGGTAGACGAACACCATCAACAGCACAGACCGAGCATCAAATCGGCACGTGCAAACAAATACGCGAGACTATTAATAACTTTTGTACATTTGTATACCAGTTTATTTCTTATTTTTTCTGTTGTATAGCTTTCTTTTTTTCATCATAGTGCACTTTTTTTTCTTCTCCAGCGGTTGGACCCTGAACCGTGACAGTCACCCTTTCGCCTTCTATCTAATATTTAAGCTCAAATAACACAAGGACGAAGTAGAGCCACTCTATAGACCTTTTCTGCAAGTGCGCCGCCATCTTGAATTGACGTCACTTCCAGTATCGGCGAAAACGTAACTTTGCCGTTGCCACGCCAATAGAAGACATTTAGGATATAAGCCTAACCGTCACACATTCTCGTTTTGGCTCGCCTCTATTTTTTTACTAGTTACAGGTTGAAACGTTTTACTTTTTTTTCGTCGCCCATACTGGAAGTGACGACAATTCAAGATGGCGGCGCCCTTGTGGAAAAGGTCTATATGGCAGCGTAGCTGCCAGAGTAGCGACACGACGCAAAATTATCTAGATACGCGATGTCAGAAGCGCCTATAGTGATCTCCATTTTGGGCCTGGAAGGTTTCTATGGTAACCGTACTGCTAGCGACGCCGGGCGGCAACCTTTATCTAGTTGATATCTCCATTCATTAATTGAAAAGTGGTAAAAGACCTAAAGACGCTTTGCATGGCGGTACGGCTCGGGCTTCTGGAGGAGCGGTGCCTGTTTCTTCTGTGAAATGAGACGATTTGCAGCGCGCACGGACAACGCGAGTGGTTTTCCGCGCCGTCGGGATGGCGGCGGCTTCGTGGAACAAACGTACCGTCCCTGTACTTTCGGACTTCCTCCTATGGAACAAGATATGATTACGACGGCCACGACAGGACGATTACCTTGGGACATGACTACTGCTCGACTGTCCCATAGTAAGAGAATGTATGCTTAGCACCATACTTCTTCAAGTCCCAATCATTCATTCAAGATGAGATTATCTCAGCGACTGGCGGGGAGCGACGTCGACGACGGTATCACCCTCGTTTTGGGCGATGAACAGTCGACGGGGTTAAACCAAGAAGGACAGCACGGTTGTCTACAGAGAATTGTTAACGCCATCAAAAGAAACGGGCGCCGGATATGAGGTGTTCTTGCCGGCAGGCCAAGTGGCCGTCCGGAAGTTGACCGGCATGCAAAATGTCAATATTTTTATCTAGTGTAGCACGCATACCCGTGTTAAAGGGGCCATGAAATGATTCTTTAACTCCTTCTTAATTAGCTTTAATCCTCAACTCAAAAGAGGACAGTGGATTCACGCGGTCGTGACATGCTAGGGCACCGGTGCGATGACCCCAAGCTTCCACCGTGCTTTTTAAGCACACCATTGAACTTGTCATTCGCAAGTGCACTCATGTGCACTCATTGGCCACGAACGCTAATTCAAATATTCATCGACGAATTGATTGTTGACGAGCGCATACGTCCGAGTGAAGCAGTTTTCGTGTCAAATGCGTGAGCTGGGGTCGGCTGACGTCATCTTGGCTTTTGTAGGCATTACAAAAAGGATATTTAGAACCATACACACATGAGGAGAGCATCATAGCACGCGGACATTAATGAGTACAAAACGGGCCCAGCTACAGAAAATAAATATTACACTCGTAAAAAATAATTGTCTGAAACTTGTTAATTACAAAGACGAACACACCTCTGAGCATATAAATTTAATAGTGTGTGTTGATGCATTCTTATAGAGCAGGTCAGTTCATATATGTCATTTGAGCAAACGCCAGCTTGTCACTTGAAAAAAAAAACACTGCGATCAAATGCAATCTATTTCAACTAACGGACGTTTATCAAAGTCTTCAGAACTGTCAATTCGTAAAATCGTCGATTAGTACAAAAGGTTAAAGGTCGCAGGCGCTTCCTGGCTTAAAGTTGCTGTGATTATTCGGTGACCCAGGGCTGAAACAACTTCCGCCAGGCCCTACACACGACGTGTACCTTTCGTTCCGATTCTCAGAAATTCCAACATTCATAGGAAGCTAGAAAATGCGAAAATGTTATCCTAAAAGCTATATCGTAAGATCGTTGATTAGTACAAAACGTAAAGATCGCAGGAGCTTCCTCGCTAAAAGTTAGTGATTACGCGGTTACCTGGGGCTGAAACAACTTCCCCGAGGTCCAACATGCGACGCATACAATTCGCCTTGATTCTCACACATTCCAACGTTCAAACAAAGCTAGGAGTATGCGAAAATTGCATGTAAAATGTCTTATCGATCCCCGAACATATCCAAGAATACGAGCACCGCTACGGCGATATGAATGATGCTGCCGCACAGGTGCTAATATCCAGAGCGATCTTGCACAGAAAAGGTATAAAGTCACATTCTTTCAGATCTTCACGTTATACCTGCGTCAGAGAGCAGGAAGAAGTCCGAAATTGTCGGCAAGCAGCGGCACATTACGCCTACCACGCACCGAACAAACTTGTATCCACCAGCTCTGGGCGCTGCCATCTTACCTGTGACATCACGGCTCTTGCGAGGTCACGTGACGAGTAGTCACTCGGTTGCTAAGGAAACCGAGCCAGCTCAGCTCGTTGCTATGGTACCACGTGTGACCAATCACGGTGAGAGGCGGCACAGGGAAAAGCGTGTCGCTACTCTGGCAGCTACGCTGCCATATCGAGTGGCTCTAGGACGAAGGGAAGAGGGACGGAGAAGGTGCACTTTCAACTGAAGTTTATTTGAAAACACAAGTATATATACTTAGCCATCAGTTAACGCCAAGCCATTCCATATTGCGGAACCACCCCCCTTTTAGATATGCATACTCATTTGTAGATAAGTCTAAGAACTTGTCACTTTATACATGTTTTCAGTTTTGTGCTGATCTCAAACGCCTCATCAATCTTCCCGGGCACTTTCTCTTCATAAGGTGCCAGACTCTCGGTGTCACTGAAGGCAGGGTGCATGAGCACCTGCTACAATAAAGGACGAGGTGTGTCGACGGTGTGGATCTTGTCAAAGCCTCATTCTCACTGACACGAGCGTTGACACACCTAACCGTTGACACAGCTAACCGTCTGACGTATATAGACCTTTCCAGTGATCGCCTTCTGCCATAGAGTAATATACTCAAGGTAAAGAGCGGACACTGCCATAGACCCCAGCGGCCCAGATAGACCAGTGACAGGTAGAGCTCCTAGCGGGCAGATTAAGCAGAAACTGATTCCGGTTCCGGTCAAGTTAGTTTCGGTTTCGGTTTGGGCGTTTCTGCTCTGGTTCTTCAGTACCCTTCTCTTTTTCCTTCCCGCCTCGCTCGGCTCTCGGGAGCTCCTCGACTCCCGAAGCCACTGTTTCTTTTGGTGTTGTTTTTTGTTTTCTAATACTGACAACATTTATTTAGTTTTTACGATAGAATCCGTGCCGAATGTGTCAAACAATATTTCAACTTACTTGACCAAACAGAGGTGTATTTCTTGTTATTTTGCTATTGTAAAACTTGTAAGTTACACAATCGCCACATTGACTCCTGGCTGGTGGAGCATTTTGGGGTCAACAACAGTAAGTGGTCCGAAAACATTTTATTGAACCACATTCATGAATACATGACTTACTTCAGAAGTCCTGTATGTTTTATACGAAACAGATACTCACAAAAAATAAATTCATATGAAGCAGTTCGGCATATGTACACTTCGTAATGGATCCTCAGCGGAACCAAGTTAACAAAAACTTTTCACAGAGAACATGCTGAATAATTTATTCACTTTCACGCCGACTCGGACACGGGAAGTTAGTGCAGAAATAAATAAGACATCGCTATCATTACCAGTCATAAGAGTGTAATAAGAGTGCGAAGTACAGACCCGATAGTACAAATTCCCAATTTCCGGCTAATATAAAAAACACCAATTTGCATAGCCTCAAACTTACTGCGGGTAAGCTATTGCGAAACAATGAGAGCTCTATTCAAAATTTGACAAGATTCAACGTCCCTAAACATTCCCCTAAATTTTTCAGAAAAGAAGCATGGTTTCAGAAAAAAGCGGCTAAAATACCATGGACAGTGAATACAAAAGTGGATACATTTTATTTCGAATATTTTTAGCCTCTATTCACTATTTGCTACAGAAATTTTGTAGAAAGTGAATAAATATTGTCGTTAGGGAGCCGTGATACACATTTGCTTGAAAAGGGGGAAACAAATGTTAGGGCTGCAAGCAGCACCGCCCAATTAATAAACACTTTCTGTTTTTGGTTTGGCAACTGCCTCCGTTAATACACTATTAACACTTGAACTTGTCTAGTTGCTTACCAGCCACTGAATAGTGCAACCGAACTTTGTCCAACTGCCGGTTAAGTAATCGAACATGCCAACGCAAGCGTATTCTGCAAAACATTTTTAAAAACCTTTTGTGGCACTCCTCTGAGCAAAGGCTAAAACAACCCAGACCTCAAAGTGTGCGATACAAGGCGGCATACACTCCTCGAACATGTGCCACACTCTCTTTTATAAAAAGAAAGTGATTTTCTGGTTGCCGAATGAAATTCAATGGAGCCTGTGATGGTACTACTAAGTTTCCGAAGAGTTTTCCTGGCACGTGGTACGCTTTAAGCACACGAAAGTACTGGTGAGGCCTGGTCAAGTTATCAGACTCGTCCCATAGCAGCTGAGAACAGCCATAGCTGTGGGTCGTCTGTTCAAGCACAAACTTTATCAAATAGCCCCAAACGTAATAAGTGGACGAGTCATCAATTACGTTAGACTTGATGTCTGATGCCAGCTGAGAAATATCCTCTAGTATTGGGAAGCTACGGTATCAATTGGAAGACATTCCACATTGTCTGAAATTGAACTTTCATGGTGCGAAGGTATTGGCAACTCCTTGAGGAAGTCATCCTTGTTATCCTCTAAGTTTCCATTGTTCGACAGTTCGAACAGATTCTTTCTCCCTAGGAGTTTTAGTCCTAAGGTGAACTGATGCACATTTGGGTTTGTGTTGCAGCCCAGCATTTGTCATATATAGCTCCAAAAAGTTTCTCAAGTAGGTCTTGCTGTAGGCGTCGTGTAAGTAATAACTTAAAGTCATGACTGTTTGAAAGCTCATCCCAGAGCATGAGGACACTTTTTATATTAACTTGCCACCCTGTGATGGATTGTGGCTGCCTCCTACTTTGGAACTGCCATGCTGAAATCCATCCGAGTTGCTGGTGAAGGAATAGGAGTATTTCAGATTTTTCCCTTCAGAATGGCATGACGCAACTTCTGCACTGTCTTCTTGAATTGTGAGCTATTTAGATAATCAAAATGTATGTACCTCCTATCACAAAAATAAGCTGTAGCCATGACTGCCTCAGGAAGCTCCTTGGCATAGACAAGGAATATAATTGCGAGAAAGAGTGAGGCACTCAGTACCCGTGCAGCACGATTTACTTCCATGTTACTGAAGGTTTTTTTTTTTTAACTGTGTCTCTCAGTAAGTTTCGGAGCCAACTGCAAGCTCACCTCATGAGTAGAACGATAAAGTCCAACAGTATGGGACCACTCAATGACCTCATTTCAAATGCAAAGTTTGTGTGATTGGACATTGCTCTTGGTTGTTTTGGAGAGGTGCGGGACATCAAAGATAAAGTAAACATATTCGTTGTCAACTTCAAAAAATGGTTTATCAACACACACACCAAGTTGTTTGGCCAAGCTTACGCTTGAAGCCCCCTAATGACAGACTGTGAAGCCTGTCATTAGGGGGCTGTGAATTCAAGGATGAACTTAAACAGGAGCTCAGGATGTTCAGGGAGTCACTCGAGAGGGATATCAGGACAGAGTTACGTGATATACGTGCCGATTTGAAAGAGTTAACGGAAATAAAAAAAGGAATGAGCTTTATTAACGAGGAGCACGAATCAATGAAGCAGTCACTCGCTTTAATCAAAAAAGAAAACTCTGGCTTGAAGAAAGAAAACGCTGAACTGAACGGTAAATGTGGCGAACTGGCCAGAGCGCTAAAGGAAACCGAAAACAGATTAGTCAGCTGCGAGCAATACTCACGCAACAACAACCTCGAGGTGAAGGGAATCCCGAAGGACCAAGCAGAAAATGTCGACCAACTGATAAGTAAACTCTGTGAAGTAATCGGCGAGCCGATAACCAAGGCAGATGTTGAAGCATGCCATCGGGTGCCGACAAGAGATAGGGAAAAGAGCAATATCATTGTTCGCTTCCAGAACCGTAACAAGCGAGACTGTGTCTTGGAAAAGGCAAAGAAAAAACGAATCTCGTGTTGTGACCTTGGCCTCTCAACGGAGGCTCCAGTTTATGTAAACGAGCATTTGTGCCCGTATTTGAAGAAACTGCTTGGGATGACGATATCTAAGAAACGTGAGCATCGTTGGCTATATGTGTGGGTCCGAAACGGAAAGATATTTGCAAAAAAAGCGGGGGACACCCCTATTATCACGATTTCGAAAGAGGATGACCTGAATCAGATTTGTTGAATAATGTTGGTTCTTTTCTGCGAGTGTACTGCATCATTATGGCAGAGAACCTTGATGTGTTGACGCCTGACCAATTGAATTTTTTTATGAATAGAAGAGGTAGAAATACTTTCAGTTTTTTTCATTTAAATGTACAGTCTGCCAGGACCAAGGGAGATGACCTAATGATGCTTTTTGATTCCGTTCAGAGTTCATTTAATATTATTATGTTAACAGAAACATGGTATAAAGATGATGATGATTTTTTTGTACTTCCTGGATATAGCCACTTTTATTTAAACCGTGGGTATGGACGTGGTGGCGGTGTCTCGTTGCAAGCAAACTTTTCTGACCTCGAAATTCTTTCCGATTATTCTATCGTGACACGGAACTATGAAATACTTTGTGTTAGAAGAAAACGGGACATATTTTCTGTTTTGTATCGTCCACCTGGTGGAAACGTTGAAGTATTTTTAAATTTTTTAGAAACATTATTTTGTTTTGCAAATGAGGAAGGATGTACGCTCTTTCTTGGTGGAGATGTGAATATAAATCTGCTAGAGCAAACGCGTCTTAGAGATGAATTTCTTACTTTACTTACGTCTAATAACTTTTGTAATGCCATTGTCCCTCCCACTCGTGTCACAACCACGTCATCAACATTGATTGATGTGTTTGTGACGAATTGCGAGGAAAGTCTCATCAGTGCTGGTGTTCTAGGTTATGGTCTAAGTGATCACTTGCCAATTATTATGTTTATACACAAAACTGTGCCCCAGGCCACTGAGCTTGTTAATGAAGATAAGGAACCTACTAACATGACCCGAAGTATAAATCCCACTACATTAGAACAATTCCGATTAATTATTTCTAATACTAATTGGGACTCTGTATTCTCTGCAACAACTGCCAATGAAGCGTACAATGAATTTTTGAATATTTTCAAAAATATTTACGACAAGTGTTTTCCGTATAAACAAATAAAACAGTTTAAAAAAAACCGCAAGCCCTGGGTAAATAGAAAGTGTTGGAAAATGATTCAGAAAAAAAATAAACTCTATAATGTCTTCCTTAAAACAAAAGCACCTGAGGACCTTGCTCTTTTTAAACAATTTAGAAATACATTGAACAATGCTCTACGTCAGGCAAAACAAACCTACCTTAATAATTTATTCAACGAGTCATGCATGGATAGAACAGATGTGGTATGGAAACGGCTAAATGAAGTATTAAAACGGTGTCCCTCTAAACCAGCTATACACGTAATACAACGAGATGGGGTAACATTGCAAGGAAAAGCTCTCGCTGAAGCTTTCAATTGTTATTTAACTAACCTTGTTAGTAGCATACATATACCTTCATCAATGACGTATATGAAGCCTAGAAACGAACACAGCGCAGTTTTCTTTCCAACTGATCAAAATGAAATAACTTTAATTATGTCATCTCTTAAAAATAGCAACTCCTGTGATATAGACGATTTGCAGATAAAACCAATTAAGCATGTTTTGGACGTTCTATTACCTGTGTTAACACACATTATGAACTTCTCATTGTCCAGTGGTATTTTTCCTAAAAAGATGCAAACTGCAAAAGTCATTGTTTTGTTTAAAGGAGGGAACAAAAATGAATTTTCGAATTATAGGCCAATATCAATATTACCTGTGTTTTCGAAATGTCTTGAAAAGATTATTCACAATAGAGTGACGAGTTTCTGCACTAAATTTTCATTAATTTCTGACTCACAGTACGGCTTTCGCAGAGGTCGATCAACGGAGTTCGCTTTGCTAGAGCAGAAGGAGTTAATTTTAAAGTCGTTTGAAGAAAAAAAGTTAACTTTAGGCGTCTTCATTGATTTTTCGAAGGCGTTCGACCGTATTGACCATACTACCCTAATAAAAAAACTCGAACGCTATGGAATTCGCGGTGTACCTTTAAACCTTTTACAATCGTACTTTAAATTTCGCCAGCAATATGTCGTAATAAATGGACAGAGTTCTTCTGTCCTACCCATTAGAGCTGGAGTACCACAAGGTAGCATTTTAGGTCCTTTGTTATTTAATCTATACATAAACGATATTGTTAATGTCAGCAAAGCCCCATCCTTCATCATTTATGCCGATGATACCAGTCTATTTTTTTCAGGTACAGAGATAGAAGACCTTGTTAAAGAAACGAATGCCTCACTAGAGAAACTGTATGATTGGAGTGAAGTTAACTCACTAATAATTAACACGACCAAAAGCAAGGCTGTCCTTTTCAAACCCAAGAATAGACATGTTTCTTTTTCTTTTAATATCATCTTGGGCCCCTCCGTCATAGAAATGGTGCCGAACGTCAAAACGCTCGGAGTGTATTTTAATGAACAGATGTCTTGGGATTATCACGTTAATAATGTTGTTAAAAAACTATCAAGAGTGCTTGGGAAATTATGTCAATTTAGAAATTTATTGCCTCGTCACATAAAAATGCTTATATACAGGGCCCTTTTTTTACCCCATTTGAACTACTGTAATTTAGTGTGGTGTACCACATCTCTGTCAAATGTTAACAAATTACACCTTCTTGAAAAAAAGGCTGTTCGCACAATACTCAATGTTCCTTTCGATACACATACACCCCCATTATTTAAAGAACTACGTCAAATAACTGTCCCTAATCTATATGAGTATACTTTACTAACACGATATAGATCAGCCCTCCGTTCTAACGAGCCTTTCCTTGCGCATATCTCAAACCTAACACCAAATATCCGGGTATATGACGTTCGTGAGGGGGAGCATTGGAAAATGCCAACAAATCGCACAAATTACGGTTTCCAAATGCTAAGGTATAATCTTCCATTTATTTTAAATAAACTTCAGAAGCATAATTTAACAAATATCGAGAGACTGAATCTTAGTACAATTACAAATTTCTTCCTGTATTAAAATTTCGCTTGTATTGTGAGGTCGTGTGTTCTGTATGTTTCAGTTATCCTTGAGGTAGTATGATTATTATTTCTAGTCCTGTCATGTACCTAAATATGCTATGTGCCTTATATATATGTGTGTATATGCGCGTGTGTATGATGCGTATGTATGTATGTATGTATGCGTGTATATATATGTACGTATATGCATATGTATATATGTATATATATATATATATGTATATATATATATATATATGATTTTTTTGTTATCTTTAACAGCGTGTTTAACTTATGCTGTTCTTCTGGTTCTTTATTTATTTATTTATTTATTTATTTGCTTAATGTTAAAAGCTGAAAACTTAATATTATTACTTCATGTGTAGTATGTCGCCGTGTGCCAATTGTAAGGCTGCAGAGGCCTTGTCAAGTCAAACTTTTGACTTTTTGCCCCTGCAGCCTACATCAGTTTCTGATGTGAAATAAAGAATTGATTGATTGATTGATTGAAGCCAACAGTCTTAAGCTCCCGAATGAGTGAACTGAGGAGACCGCGTTTAACAGAAGAAGTTTTTGCAGTGTGCCCAACAGTGCATGCAAATGGCCCAGCCCACCCCACCTCCTGAAAATTCCAGAGAGCACAACAACCAAGGCTCTATCTGCAACGTTAGAGATTCGTTCAACACCGTCATCTGTAAATTTATGGACAATGTCGTGTGCAGGGTCGTGAGTTAAGTTTTTTTTTTTAAACAATCTCATCGAAAATCAAGATGCACAAACTATCAAGGGCAGCCCGACAGCCCAGCGGAAACAACAGCGCGAGAAGCTCAAACCGATCGGCTCCACAAATTCACGCCGAGCATGCGAGCACCCGGGCTGTCGTGCGTCACCTTGTTTGATGCAAAGTCGACCGAACATGATGCAGCAGAGAGCACAGACGGACGGCACGCACGGCACAGACGAACGACGAACGGACGAGCAGAGGCCATGCAGATAGATGCATGCTGAGGCGACGGCGTGCAGGCAGGCAGGCCATGGTGGGCACCATTCATCACGTGGTTTTTGTGACGTATTTGATTAACACTATTTAGTCGTTTTAAACACTTCAAATACTTTTAAAGCATAACAATTAAAAAAAGAAATACTTCTCACACAAACAGTTCTAACTAATTTTAACAAAATTACAGAAAAGTGCCACGTAGCGGAGGGCATTAAACGAACTATCTGGGCCGCGAATCGGCTTCTGTGTCCTCTTTTACGTTAACTATATTACTCTATGCTTTTGCGCTTCGTCATTTTCGTCTCCTGGGCTGTGGACAGCGTTCTGGGCGTGCGCAGTACCTTTTTTCGACGAAATATGAGACGCCGCGCATGCGTCTACAGCCCAGTGACTCAGCATTTTTCGTCCGGGTGGTAAGTGCTGGAAATCTCTATACGACAGCCCACGGAACTTAGGAATTTCATTTCATTTTGAGCCGTTTAAGATTTACCCTTTTCTACAAATGAATTCGAATATCTAAAATGCGGGCTGCACCAAAATACGCAATGACTTACCGTTTCTTGATGTATATATATATTTCTATATATTTATACTTGTCTTTTCAAATAAACTTCGGTTGAGAACGAAGCGCACCTCGTTCCTCTTGCCTTGATCCTTGTGGTATATAGGCGCTGCTCTACTCAGCTATGAATTAGTTGGCACAAATCCACATCTTACTGCATTTCACCGGACCTTTATTGAAGAAAGTAGGATACGGGATTCGCCAATGTCCAGATTTGTGGCCTGAATACTTTGAAATATTTTCCCGTACCGAGAAGAGAACACACGGTAAAAGGTATGGTTCAAAAGATTGAAGCAACCTCCCGGACAGTTCATATGTCCCCGGTTTAACAGACACACACACACACACAAAAAGCCCTAGCTAAACATGTCCTCGCGTGAAGCTTTGGGATCTTCGAAATCGGACAACTACAATTATTTTTTCCCCGATATCGGTAAAACCGGTTTGGGTTTAAATTTTCGGGGTTCAATTGTATTTACTGAAAACACGAAGCCCAACTTATACCTCTGTCCTTTCTGGTTTTATCGCCTAGAATTTGTTACACGTCGAGCGCCATTCGCTAGAGGAGCCTCCGTCTTGCCTCTCACTCGACGTCTCCGCTTTCAACGTACTGTAGGGACTGGACGCACCGCTAGACACGTCCAGTCTCGAGAACAAGTACAGAGAAAAAAGACACATGTGAACTATGAACTGTCTAGGCCCTGTTCCTTTAGAGACACCGACTGAATACAGCGTTTCCGGACGCCTTCCTCCCGCCTGCTCCTTTCACCACAGTAGGATACATTTTTCGCAAGTGTGACTTGTAAGCCGCTGATTCGAAAGGCATAGCGTTGCGTGCGCGGGAACAACAGACCGGGTGTCCCACCAACAGCTCAGAATTTGTTTTTTGTTTAAGACAAATAAGGGCAAATGAAGTAAATAAATTTTCCGTTTGGGACAACGTTAATAATGGCGGCGGATGTCAAGTTTAGACTGATAAGTTATAATGGGCGACTGATCACCAAGAGTGCACTGATTACCTCTTGATATATGCGCTTTAAATGGCACATTCCAATTAGAAATATCTTACGCGTTGTCAAAGGGCGTCATAGCTGGTGTTTGAATTCGGACAACTGAATAGACCCTTTCCGAAATTCAGTCTTCACGCCTTAATAACTATCATCACCTAAGTGGAAATACTCTGTACATGCTATAATGGCGGCCTTTTGGTGAATACTGAAGAAGGAATATGAAGACGGGCAGCTATACGGAGCTTCAATACTACAGACGTTAGTTCGTTGTACATGTGCTCGCTTCCACCGTGACGACACTTTTAGCTTCTGTCCGCTACGCATTTGAGTGCGTCATGTAAATCCTTGGAACGCTCGGCTTCGGCGCACCCCAGGCACCTCATTACAATAAAATGTGGTGTATGCCACGAAGAGTGTCACCACAGTCGTCTAGCTTTACCGAACTAAGCTCTTCGCACATAATGGTGGCTTATTGACGCCATCGAAAATAAAACGAATAGAAAAAAAAACATAAAAAAAACATTGTACAGTGAAGAACGCCGTAGCTTTTGTACATTTTCCGTCCATGAATAGGTACAATATTCTTAACGGCATTAGCGTAAAAAAAAACAAAAAAAACTGTAAACTAATATTTAAGCCACTAGATGGCACTGAAGTTGAAAAAGGACCTATTCTGGCACGCGTTCTTCTTCAACGAATTTGCACAGTCCATAGCGAATGAAAGCTTAATAAATGCAGGGTGTGTCCCGAACATTTTATTATTGCTCCTAAGCCAATCAATGTGCGGCGTTAGTTAATAAGAACGCCGAACAACAAATGACAACGCAAAAAGCTTGAGCATGACTCCAATGTAAGGCCGCTGACTGTAGAATCCTACATATCGCAATAAAGGAGAGAAAAAAAAAGCCGATTTCGGGTGTGTCTGAAAGGCCTTAAATCAGTGGCCTTAAACTTACTTAAGAAATTGGGCCAGATTAGCCCAAACCGGAAAGATAGAGGGCCAATGTAAGAGGGGGGGGGGGGGAGGTTGAAAAGGTCTGAAAGAGATGAGACCTCGTGCTCTATGTTTTTTTGTAAACTCACAGTTTAGCCAGTGACATCTTTAGATTTGATTTGTTTATTTGTATGACTACTTTGGGCCATAGCTTGACGTAATGACAAGAATTCTAATGCCAGCCTTAGGGCTGACATTTTTAATGGAACAAGAGAGCGGTTACACTATCGTTTCCGTTGCTCAATTCCCTCATGAATTGACTCAACTCAATATGCATCTGAAACTAATCAGTTAATTTGGCAGTCTTTGCTTTCTGGACAATTTTTATTACCAAAACGGAACAAACTTTTTTTTAATTTTTTTTTTCTACCTGTAGTTCGCCAGTGGGTCATTATCGTAGGGGGGGGGGGGTTGACTTTCGCATTAACATACACCAATCGAAAATACAACTCAATGATCTGCTACACAAGCAAGGCACACTAGACCAGCGTTGAACACAAAATAAGCGACAAACACATTCATTAACATTGCATCATCGAAACAAGGTATTGACACAAAAAATCATCAAGTATCAGTCCACTTTTTCGTGTACAAAAAGATATAAAATAAATACATAGGCTGCTTAGAAAACCATGATAGCACGCTTTTATAAAAATACTGCCTAAGAGGACCTTGAAAGTTTTCAATGAGCGTGGTAAGCAAGGCGCCCGGAAGTTTATTTCATTGATTTACCCTACGGAAGAAGATCGCTTTTAAGAACGGATGTACGGCATGTTATTTCGCGTATCTTTCTGAAGTGGTCCAGTCTACAGGATATAGTGGTAGGTGCATTTAAATGTTTATTTTTATCTATACCAACCCGTTCGTGCACTCTAAAAAAAAAGGGTGTCACCTTACACCCTTTTGTCCCATAAAATACACCCCCAAGATTTAGTTCTCCTTGGAGCGCACTATAGTCGAACAGACGGCCCCAAAGTTTACGAAGGGCTTGATAACAGTGCGATATAACTTATCAAATAGCTAAAATACGTATCAATACCACATAAATAAAACACTGAGTTTTTTGCAGTAGGGCCAAGAAAACCCCGATTACTTTTTTTGTAGTCTGTAACACGTACATTAGCTGTTTTAATAAGTTCTGCCACACAGCTATCAAGCCTTTTGTGAAAGATAGTACCGTCAAATCTCAGTCCGCGCTACGTCGAACTGAAGTTTTGGGGTGTATTATTTGGGACAAAGGGTGTAAGAATGCACCCTTCTTTAGAGCGTGTGCTATTCGATTAAGAAGCAAACGCCTCGATATTCTTCGACAAAATTCAAAAGATTTCCATGGCCGGTTCTTTTTTAATGCAGTAACGCTGACACTAAAATGACAAGAGTTTGTGACAAGCGACCAGCTCGATTCTAAATCGCCTCTAGTTCATTACTAGTGTTTAATGTCAGGATCCCATATTACTGCAGCATACTTTAAAATAGAACGCACACTAGACATGTATAGACGTTCTTTAACGTACCTAGGAGGAAGAGAAGGAATGCTTTCTATTTACAAAGGCCTCTCGCACAGCAGTCTCAAAGCGGAACGGATGATCAACCGTCAATCGAGCTGAGCGAAACCCACACTGGTAACGGTCAAGTAGCTTGTTTCTTTCTAAATAATATATAAGCCTTTTATTTATCATCTTTTCTAGTGTCTTTGAAAAACAACTCGTGAGGGCTATCGGCCTAAAGCTACATGCACAGGTAGGATCCTTTCCTGGCTTCATCAGGGGGATTATGATAGCCACCTTCCAAGATGAGGGGAAGCAACTTTGAAGCCAAATGCGGTTGAACAAATATAAAACAAGCTTAAGAGTTGATGGATGGAGGTGCTGAAGCATTATGTAATGAATGCCGTCTGGCCCAGGAGCCGTCTCTTTGGACAAACGAAGTACCAGCTGTAGTTCAAAAAGTGTAAATAGTGAATTATAGGGCTCCTGCAAGCCACCTGACAAAGGAACTGCCTTTTTCTCTGCCTGTAGCTTGTGTCGCTGAAATGACCGAGTATAATACTGAGAACTTGAAACAAATTTGAAATGCTCACCAAGGACATTCGCCTGTCCTTCTAGGCTGGCAAGGCATACTCCGCTTTGGTTCAGGACTGGGACAGAAAATACCCGGTAGGAGCCTTCAATTTTATGCACACGGTCCCAAACTTCCTTCGAGGATGCACTGCTATTAATTGAAGAAGCATACCTTCTAAAGCTTTGCCGCTTGGCTTGCCGTCGGATATACCTCGCTTGCGCTATTTTTTTCTTAAAATCGATCAGGTTATTTGTCGTGGGATAACGCCTGAGAATACCCCATGCACGATTCTGTTCTTTCTTTGCCTGGCGGCAGTCTTCGTTCCACCACGGCTTTGGCCTTTTTGGATGATGTGAGGATGTCATGGGGAATGGCAAGCATAGCGGCCTACAAGATGTGCTGAGTAATCTGCTCAGTGACATCGTCGATGGAAAGATCATCAAGGGATGAACATGCTATAAGTGAGGCTTCTGTGAAGATTAACCAGTCAGCCTTTTCAAGCTTCCAACGATGGGTACGTGTTAAAAGACCAGCAGGAAGATGGTTAAACTCTAAAATGAGTAGAAAGTGGTCACTCCCATATAAATTTTGGATGACCTTCCATAAAAGCAGGGGGTACAACAAAGGATAACAAAACGAAAGATCAATGGAAGTAAAACTACAAGTAGCTGAACTAAAATAAGTGGCTTCTTTTGTGTTGAGCAGACATAATCCTGTCGAAAGAAGAAACCGTTCAACGAGTGCCTCTCGAGAATCTCTTCTGCAGCTTCCCCACAAGGGATTGTGTGTATTGAAATCACCTAAAATGATGTAAGGCACTGGAAGCTGGCTAATTAGTTTATCGAGCTCCTCGTACTGCAGCCGATATCCCGGGGAGATGTACACTGAGCAGACGGTAATCCCGCGGTCAAGCAGCAAACGGACAGCCACAGCCTCCAGAGAGGTTTGCAAAGCCACTTCAGTGGACTGGACCATGCGTTGGACAACCACTGCAACACGACCGGAAGCCACAGATGCGTTTAACCTATCTTTTCTGAACACTTTGAAGTGTCTAAGAACATTTGAGTGACTTTCTTTAAGGTGCGTCTCCTGTAAACAAAAGGCAGCAGGGCGGTGTTCATTTATTAAAAAGGTGATGTCGTCATGATTAAAACGGACATGATTAATGTTAGGCAGTTAGCTTTTCACCAGAAAGTCACAAGCTTCGTGTAATGGTAGCTAGAGTAAAACTAAGCCAGTCACAGGAGGTACATTTAGTAAAATGTGAAAATGGACATGAATGATGATTTAATGAGTCTGCAAGAAGGCAGCTCCGACCGAACCTTTTGGGAAAAACAATTAAAAATAAAGCCCCAGGCGAGGGAGTCGCGAGTGGTCCTCTGGTTGGTCTATATGAAACTGCTCCCTCCGACCTCCAAGGGCGTCGAGACTTTGGGCCGAGGCCACTGGCGAGGAAGTCGCCGTTACTCCTCTGTCTCGGCTCGTCCCTAGGAGTTGATGGAGCAATGGGAATGAGCAAGATAACTTGGTGTCGTGAGGTTAGTGTTGTGACTGAAGATGCAGGATGATGTTCCTATTGAGAGAGCATACCAGCCTTGCAAAGTATAACTGTCACTTTGGTGGAACAATTGGTTTTTGCTCTTGTGCGTGTCCTTGGGGACCTGCCACTTCATGTCGTCTGCGTCACACGGAGGAGTGGATGGTTCGCCACTTTCCTCCATTGGTTCTGCCTCCTGGGTGGAGGCTGTTCTAGCCGGTTTAGGGAGGCTCTGGGCACGAAATAGAAAACCCCGGCCCCGACCTCCACCAACCGGAGGAGCAGGGGTACTGGGCAGGAAGTCGCCCAAGCCCGCCAGCTCCTGCCCCTTGGGTGCTGGAGCACTGGCGCAAGAATCGTACCGCTCCTTGGATGAGGACGCTTCCTCCGAAAAATTCGGTCGGGAGCGTGGTCCCCTCTCCTTGGAAGGAGACCGCGGAGCACTGACAGGTGCGGACACAGCCGACCCATCTTGGGTAGAAGAAACAGCCTGTGAGCCCTCTACATGAGAGGGGACAGGCTGCTGCCCCGTAGAGGAGGAACAACTCTCGCTGGTGGAGGATGTAGGCCTACCAGCTGAAAGTGAACGCCCAGGAAGCTGAAGCTTCAGCTGGGGTGTTGGGGACTGCAGTGGCTTCCTAGCATCCGAGAAGGACGTCTGAGTTGCCACCGCAACCTTCAGTGGTGCAGGTCCCCGCTGCACCACCTGTGCAAAGCCACCCTTGCGCAAAAACGCGAAGCGGCGACGCGCCTCTGCGTATGAGAGGTTTTCTTTTACTTTAAGGGGGGGGGGGGAGAATTTCTTTCTCATCTTTCCACGTCTTACACAATCTGGAGTAAGCGGGATGGGGTTCTTTGCAGTTTACACAGACTGCGTCGTTAGAGCAAGAGTCTGCTGCCTGGTCAGTTTTGCCACACTTAGCACATGTGGCTTTGCCGCGGCAGTTCTGTGAGCCGTGTCCAAATCTTTGGCAGTTGAAGCACCTTCTGGGGTTTGGAACGTACGGAGGAACTGTGCTGTAAAGTTATCCAGCTTTCACAGACTCGGGAAGTGTGGTGGCCTCAAAGGTAAGCACAATGTGCCTCGTCTTCAGCTCTTGGCCGTCACGACGCAAGGAGATGCGCCTTGCAGCCACAACCCCCTGGTCAGAAAGGCCCTCCATTACTTCACTTTCAGACGCGTCCGAAAATTCGTCCTCCGAGATGACTCCTTGGATGGTGTTCAATGTCTTGTGGGGTGTCACGGTAACCTTGTAGTCCAACAGAGAGTTGAGTGCAAGGAGCAAAGACCTCCGGTGGCTGGTCTCAATTTCAACAAGTAAATCTCCAGATGCCAACTTTTTAGCCTTGAAATTTTTTCCAACCACACTCTCAGGGACTTTTGCAACAAAAAATGGTGACGTTTTCGAGAGCGGTTTGTCACTTTCAGAGTGTAGTACCAAGAATTTCGGGAATCTAGGTAGAGTAGAATGGTGTCTCGTGAGAGGTAGAAGCTTCGGTGTGACCCCTTTTCGGGGGCCGATCAAGGAAGGATTTTTTGTGCAGACCCATAGAAATGGGGGAGAAAATTCAGTGCCCGGGTGCGCCGCCCACCACGGAGCCCAACAAGGGGGTAGGTAATGTGCCATAGCAAGAAAGGCTTGGCTGACACAATTACACTACCAGTGCTGCCCGGGCACTATACCCTAGTGTGGTTGCAGGGAATGGACCTGTTTCCACTCAAGGTTGGCCCTTGCCGCCGAAGGAGATGAAAAAAAGGAAGGAAGAGAGTTTAGAAGAAAAGTGAAAGAGGTGGGAGGAAAAGCGAAAGAAGGAAGAATAGGGTAGAAGAGGCGACTGACTGAATCATCCTGGTCGAGCCAAGCCAGGACACCCGTCTACGAGAAGCAGGGGCCGAAGCGGTGCATTGTTTCACTCGAGGGGCCCCGAAAAGTCCAAACATACCCCGGGCTCAGCTCAACCACCAGGGTCCCCTTTTCCCCTGACACGGGTACGCCACGCACCGCCAGACGTGGGTGGGCGAATCCACACGGCTCGGGGTTCGTAGTGACGCCACTCACCAAGCACCTGCTAAAGTAGGTGCCCCTGCGTGCGGGTATGGTGGCCCACGTCGCTGGGGTATGGTGGCCCACGTCGCTGGGGTCCGTGGTGACGCTACTCACCAAGCACCTAGCACCTAAGGTGCAGGCACCCCCTGCAGGGCTCGGGGTCCGTGGAGACGCCACTCTCCAAACACCTGCTTTCACAGGTGCCCCCTGCGGGGCAGAACTGTGTGGTACGCCTTATCCAAGGCCACGTGAGCCAGATCGGCTCGGAATGACCACACTCCGCCTTACCGCGACACGGCAAACAGCCAGGGCTACTGTCCCTGTGAGCCACTCAGCCCGTCACAAGGAGATACGTTACTATTGACGCGCGCTGCTGTCGAAGCCATGGGCAGGATAGAGAAAAAAGCCACTTTTGTTCGAATTTTGAAGAATGACAGCATGCGAGTTGTGGCTGTTAATCGGTAAGCATCTCCTGATTATATCTGGGATATAGCAACACCTTCTATACTCGTGTTCACCGCAAAAAACCGTAGCAAGAAAAAAAAAATCCTGCTATTCGCGGACTCTTACTAATCTACCCCTTCATGTGGTGAATTAAGATATCTGTCGGTGCATCCAATACCCTAGCTACACTAGCGCTCTTAACTGTCATTATTAGGGTAACTACCTTCCTGCTAGCCAAATGCGGGGCACGCAAAAGGGGGGGGGGGGGGTAGAGGAAACTTATTAACAGACGTACCGCGAACCCAGGCTCTATTAACACGTTTAATATCCTGTGCTGTTCATACACCTGCTAATTATATTGCGGCAATTAAGCTCAATTAAATTTCACTCTCAGTGATATATATTTTATGCCAAATGTGTTATTAATGTGTCGAAGCTGAAAATATAAAAATCGACAGTAGCAGAACTCAATGCATCAAATAAAAATAAGAAACAGTAAATCTTTTTGTGTTATTGTTTCGTGTCAACGCTTACTTTTATCAACGTGGTCCTACACAAATTTTTAACATTATATTCTTTTTCGGCCGTTGCGAGTTCTAGGCTTTTTGCCGTGTATAGCTGCCTTCACTAAATCAAAACTCTACAGCGATCCTTTCGCATTGACACAGCGATTTGAAAATAATTACAATATTTTATATTGAAACTTTTGGCGAGCAATTTTTCTTAGAATATTTTGCCCCCAAGGAAAGAGGCACAACGGAGCATGCGCGTCGGTTCTCTTGCAAGAACGACGGTTGCTTCCCATAATGCTTGTATAGAAAATGGTGTACCATTGCGATTCACACGATTACCAGCGACATCCGCGCTTCCCCGTGCCCCTTTGTTCGGCAGCGCCATGAGTTGCAGAGTGAATTGTACTACAGTATAAAATGCGGGACATTTTGAAGATTTGAGAATTTTTTGCGGGACGCGGGGCACGAGCCCTCAATGCGGGACGGTCCCGCGAGTCGCGGGACGGGTGGCCACCTTAGTCATTATGCCAACGATGGTTGGCATCTCCCAACTGTCATTCAGCTCAACTAAGTTGCCCGGTGTTGCCCGGTACATAGGCCTAACAAACCCAGTAGATGCAGCAAAGATGACATTTGGGCTAGTTAGTAGTCTAACATATTGAGGTATTCAGCGCACAAGTTAGAGAAAAGAAGGACAGGACAGAAAAAAGTGAAAGCCGTTTACAACTCCCTGTAACGCCGAATTGGAGCGCAGCTCTTGAGGAGGAGGAGGGAAGGGTACTGAGGGGAAGGCAGACCTCTCCTCCTCCTCCTCCTTCTCATCCTCCTCCCCTCATTCTTTAATATGCTCCGGGGGGTTACCTGACCTTGGGGGGGAGGGGGTCAGGTGACCTCGGGGGGGGGGGGGGGGTGTTGCGTGACTTCGGGGGCGGGGAGGGGGGTCACGTGACCTTGAGGTGACCTTGGGAGGGGTCACGTGACCTTCGGGTGACCTTGGGAGGGGTCAGGTGACCTTGGTTTCGCCGACGGCGACGCTGACGGCGACGCCGCTCAAGCCGGAAACGGGCGCCTAAGAGCTGCGCTCTAAAAAGAGCGCTGTCCACAACTACGTTTACTGACAAGAAAGGAAAAGAAAGAAAAAACCCAAATAAGCCGCCGCGGGCTCGTGCATCTACCACAGCCCCATGAATGATAGCGGCTAGTTCATCCAGGCTCGTGTGGGACCTTCATTGTTTGTTCAAGGGATTCTCTTTCCTTGTTTGATAGCGTTACGGATGCAACGCTAATACAGTTCCTGTCCTCACGAAGGATGTAGAAGGCCTCCAATACCTCGCGGGTCAATTTGTCTTTGTTCTTCCCCAAGATGTTGGTCTAACGGAATAATGGTCTGCACGCGCATTTCCTGCACTAGAGAGGAAGATTTCCGCCCACTGTAGCCTTCAAGGAGTAATAATGCTGCCGGAGCCGGTCATTGAGGCATCTGCAGGTTTGGCTTATGTAAATCTTGCCACAAGAAAGAGGTATCTTATATACGACGCCTGAAGCGCATGGAAGGTATTTGTTTGCATGCTTCTTGGTGTACGTGGGTTTTGTGGTACCCTCAGCATGGGCATCCACTCTAAGGCAAATTTGGCTAATTTTTTGTGGTGCTGAGAAAACTACTGTGACCGCATAGCGGCTTGCAATGTTTTTTTTTTTAATTATGGGACAACCTGTGCAGGTAGGGTATTACTACTGGCCCTGTTTTCTTGACAGTTGTCTTGTTGGACTGCAAGCCTTTTGCCTTCTTCACCGGAGAGTTTGCCACATCAGCCAGTAGGGCTGAGGAATAGCCGGCTTTTCTTAACCTTTCTACTTGCATAGTGAAGCTGGCTGACCTAGTATGAAGACAAGACTTCCCTAGTGTCGAGCCCAGACATGTTAGAGCTATGCCCCTCTTGATGATTTTTGAGTGCGCCGAGCCGTAGTTTAGAATAGCTTTCTTGGATAGTGGGCTGTACGACCAACAAACATGGGTGTCTTCCAGGTGGAGCGAAAGATCCAGGCACTAAAGTATGTTTTCTTTGGGCACCTCAAATGTAAACTTAAGGCCGCCTCCGTACCCAGCAAAGGTCTCCATAATGTCCGCTACTTGTACACACATACGTCCGCCATCTTCAAGAATTACCAGGAAATCGTCAGCATACCTGGCGACCTTGTTCACTTCTTCGCCTCCAAGCGCACTTTCTATCGCACAGTCCACTGCTCCCAAGTAAACGTCACTAAGGACTGGAACAATGCAGGAACTGATACAGACTCCTGACTTCTGCAGATAGCACCCATCCCGCCCCCCAACTATCATAGACATCAGGTAGAAATGTAGCAGCTCCATAAAGCTCTCAAGAGTACTCCGCTGGAACTTCGGAAAGCAAGCTATTCATTGGCTTCTATACAATTCGTCACCGAGGTCAGTAGCTGGTTGTGTCGCAAGGAGTAAAAAAGATTCTCCACGTCAATGCTGAAAGAAGTTCTCTTCTCAGGAACGCCTAATCTGAGATATTCCACTATCTCCTCAGAGTTGACCACCCGGAAGGAGTCTCTGACACTTAAGGCGGACAGATGTTTTTGAAGATGGGAAGATGGGAAGCAACTTGCTTTTGCCACTATCCCTTTTCTGTGACAATGGCTCTAAATGGACAGGCCTCTTTATGTGTCTTTACGTTGAAGAAGACCTCTAGAAGTAAGCGCTCCGCTTTCCCAACTCTTGCGGCTAACTGGGTTAACGCTAGTCGCTCACACAGATTTTTTACTTTATCTCTGATTTTCTTCAGGGCGACTTGCACCGGTCTAAAATTTTCTCAATAGCTGCAATGGCCCTTTCGTTGTACAGGCCATCTGGCAACACTACAGGATGTCCTTCCTTATCAGATAACAGGACGCTTAGTTCATTAGTGACCATGTATTCTACTAAAGGCCTAAATACTCCCACTGGTCCTCTTTTTTGCAGAACCTGAAGGTTATCCACGCAGTCAGAGATGGACCTTGGTCGGTCCTCCTCCAAGGAGCATGATTACGCCTTGAAGGCTACAGTGGGCGGAAATCTTCCTTTCCATTGGAGGGAATGCACGTACAGAACATGATTCCGTGAGACCAACATCTTGGGGAAGAACGAAGACAAATTGACCTGCGAGGTATTGGAGGCTTTCTACATCCTTCGTGAGGACAGGAACTGTATTAGCGTTGAATCCGTAACGCTATCAAACAAGAAAAGGGAATTCCTTGAACAAACAATGAAGGTCCCACACGAGCCTGGATGAACTAGCCGCTATCATTCACGGGGATGTGGTAGATGCACGAGTCCGCGGCGGATTATTTGGGTTTTTTTCTTTCTGTTCCTTTCTTTTCAGTAAACGTAGTTGTGAATAGCGCTCTTTTCTATCCTGTTCTTCTTCTCTCTACCTTGTGCGCTAAATACCTCAATATCCAGTCAAGATGTGTGTCGCGAAACGCAGTAGAAACCGAAACGAAGTTTAAACGGATCTCACTTTAGCTTTTTTTAAGCAGTGATGCAAATAAATTAAATGCAGACGCTTCATTGATTATACACGTTTACAACAAAATAAAATGACATTTATTTTTGTGTTCAGAGTAACGAATCGATAATCAGAACGTTTCACGCGTGCCCAGCAAGAGAGACATAACTAAAGTCTCATCGGTACCGACATCACAATGGCCGCCCTTGCCGAGCTTTGGCTTGTACGACGTGCCATAATCGTTCTAGCGGCAGCTCTGGCCCAGAATCGTACCTCTTCCAACAGTATTTGCTGCTACGATACTGCTTTGATACCTCCCTCAAACGTAGGCAATAGTAGGAGCTTCGCTGGCGCCGGCCATAGGCGGCGATGTTCCGGGCGCCGCCCTATTTTGCTTAATTGGGGCGAGGCCCCTACAGTTAACTGAGGTAGTCCTGCTCAGTTGAACCTAGTGATCGTAAGCGACTCAATGACACTTGGCGCCACCATGTAACTCCCACCGATCGCGATTGAGTCAACTGTCGTCGGCTGAATGACAGTTAAGGGCGCTCGTGTGACTAGGTTATTAGATTAGCTTCATGTAATTTTACCAAGACGTGCACGTTCCAAACGCAAGAAGCATCGTTTCTTCCTTCGACAATCCAAACTTGTTAGAGAACTACTACGCGCAGCGCACGAATAATGCGCGAAACTTCTTTTCTTGAGCAACGAGTATACAGCTTTTCCAAAAGACCACGCAACATTGAATGTTATCAGTTTTATTATGGGCCAAAAACCTTGTTTTGCCGTCATTACGCCAGTAGAAGATATTAAGGATATAAGCGTTACCGTCACCCATTCTCGTTTTTCCATACCTCTACTTTTTCTATTTGCAGGTTGAATTGTTTTATTTTTTTTCACTCATATATGTCTACCAGGTTGCTGGCACGCGAAAGAACGAGATGTTCTAAAGGTGCACATGCGACATCCAAGACACCTAAACGATTGTCATGAGAAGAGGGGAATTCCTCCTTTCCCAGCACTACAAATGTTTGGGTTAAGCTCTCGTACCTTTTGGTAAAGGCTGTCACGTGGTTAGCCTCTTTTCGCTCTGATTGGCTCGAGAGGGCTGTAAAGCTCAATATTTACCAAGTTCCGGTGAAACGAAGTATAGCGATCACACTCTCGCTACCCGCGCCCCCTGCGGAGAAACCCGTCAATTCCGTGATGGCCTGTCGATACTCTTTTCGGTCCAGTTACGGTGACTCTGTCTTCTCGTGGCTTAAATTTGACAGAGAATAGCGTGGAGCAGCTTTAGTCTGAATTCCATCAACCAGGCTAAATTCAGAGGTCCTTTCTAGAGTACACCTCAAGAATGTTTTTAGAGCGCAGTTTTTAGGCGCCTGTTTCCGGGTTGAGCGGCGTCGGCGTAACCACGCGCGTTGCATTATGGGACGTTTTCGCTAAATTTAGCGGGAAAAATTTTCCGCTAAATTAAGCGGCAAATTTTGTCCGCTAATTTTGCTGGGAAAATAGGGAGTTTTCGTAGACTGCGCCGCCCCCTCCGCTAAGCGTTCCGCAACGAAGAAGTTGCTACTGCGCCTGCGCGCCGATAGCCTTGACTGTGGAGTTCCCGCTATCGTAGCGGGTTGTGGAGAGCCTTGCGGGACGGCAAAAACGATCTACAAAAACTCCCTAATGTCCCTGCTAATTTTAGCGTAAGAATATCCGTTCTGAATTGAGCAGGAAGATTTCCCCGCTAAATTTAGCGGAAAAAATATCCGCTACAAATATCTAGGAGTTATTTTGAGCGAGAATCTACACTGGCAGGACCACGTAAATTATGTGGCTAGCAGGGCTAGTAGGTCATTAGGTTTTCTAAGACGAAATTTATATCTGGCACCTCCGGACGTTCGTTTACTCGCTTACAAATCATCTGTTCGGTCTCAATTAGAGTATGCTTCTATCATATGGGATCCTTCTCAAGGCTACCGAATTCAACAAATAGAGTCAATTCAGAACAGGGCAAGCAGATTTATTTACAGAGATTATTCTCGACACACAAGCGTATCTCAGCTGAAAGAAAAAGCTGACTTGCCACTCCTCTCTATCGGAAGAAAACTTTCTAGGCTAACCTTCGTCCATAACATCTATTATAATAACCCACTCCTCAAGCTTGAACTATTAAAGCCGCCACACCGTATTTTTCTTCGATTTGATCATCAGCATAAGGTACTACTACAAACATCACATACTAAACTTTTCCAGACGTCATCTTTACAGTTGGCAATTTCCGACTGAAACAAGCTTTCAGCCAACATTGTGACTTTAGTAAATGTCGACGAATTCAAAAGTGCGTGTGCTCAATACTGCGTAAATTGAAATGTATGTTTTCCACGTGTTTTCATTATATTGTTATTTTTGCATGATGTGTGTTCACATTTTCACTGTTCTGCTTTCCTTGTATACTGTTGAATTTCCCCCTCATGTATGCCCCCTTGGGGCGCTTGTGAGGTACAAATAAATGAAATGAATGAAACGAAACGTGCCCTTCCGGTTGGGCCGAGCGACGCAGGGAGCGCGAAGTCACGAGACCAGCTACGAACTACAGATTCGCTCGTGTAGCTCGTATCGTTCATCGCGTACATTGTAAGGTGAAACGGAGTATAGTTTCGCATTACGGAGGTTTGCAACCGTCTTCCTTCTGTGTTGTTTGTCAATCGAAATATTTCATTTGAGACACTTCTGGTTTTTCTTTTCTATATAGATAATTTTTCTGTTGCTTATAATATTACCAATATTCATAATTAACAACACTGATATTAGGAAGGTCTTAGTACTTAATTGGATTTGCATAATCCACCCAACCTTTCCATGTAATTCGCTAACTCGATTCAAAGCACCTTTCAAGCAAAATAAGCTATATTGAACCGTACGAGACTCAACTCGATCCTAATGGGGATAACCGCTTCGTAACTTCCACTCTTACCATCGAATATTTTCGGTACATAGTTTGTAGCGGTAGTCACTGGGGAATTGTAGTAGACCGTTTCCGTAGCCCGCTGAGCACCCGGATAGCGCTCTGTAATCCGCCACAGGACCTTGAACTATGCAGACAAGGCTGGCAGCGCGCATGCGCAGCTGCGGTGTTTTCTTCACGGATACCGTAGCGGAAAAGAAAAACGGTCTACTGCAATTCCCTCTTGACTCTAGGAATAAATTATTAGTTCCAGAAAAATCAATGCTCACATAAAAAATGATAATGCCGAACTTAAAAAAGTTGTTTTGATGAAGGTATAGGATGAAAGCATTCGGCGGTCTAGCATGCCATATTGTGTCGCTGTTTGCAACGAATAATGGAGTTTAACCCCAATTTTACTTTTGCCAAGAAGAAATACCTTGAATGGTAGGAATGCGCGTACGTACGTACAGGCATGCTCAACCTGCGCTCGACCCATCCATGATTGCTATTCTTTGTAGGCGCTAAATATTGGCAGTTCTGAGCGTGAGAGGGGCTCTTATTCAGTACGGCATCCGTGAATTCCTCCTATGAGATTGCGCATGAAAATCTATTAAAATGCACACATTAAGGAAAGCATCCCTTTCCATAAAAAATCATCTCCTTGCGTAAACATACAGCAGCGTAGCTCCTGTCGTATTTAGGTGAGTGATGTGCTTATATGCTGGAAACTGCACGCTGAAACTTCCATCGACCTTCAGCCTTCCGAGTTAACAGCCCAATGCTCGTCACCCTCAAAGCGAACGCAATACTCCATCACAAGAAACGCTCTGAGATTGCAGGTGTTGCTCTCCAAATAAGGCGCCAATGAACGTTCGCTTCCTTATTACTGCCTGGAGACCCCACGCTGCACACGGTGAAGTTCACGGTACAAAGCTGAGGAAGGCAGCGTTGCAGACCCAACGATGGAGTCCCGAGCAGCGAAGGGTTTTTTGCGTGGTCTGTGGCTGGTCCTCGTAATAACGACTGCATATCTTCCGTTGCTTATGGGCGCACGACGAACCGACAAGGCATTCACGGCGTGCGACTACAGCAAACGTAAGGAACGGATGAAATTCCTGGTCCCTTAATAATAATATGGGGCATGGGCCGCAGCGAAGTTTATATTGGGAGCTCTTCATGCAGTTTCGGTTTCCGTCTAAGAGATCTATGGTTATCCTAAAGAGCAGTCTTTAACAGAACGAACCTGATTACGCACTAAAACTTTGTTTACCTAGTACAATTAGGAAGAAAACATATGTATGCTGCTGTTGTGCTAGTGATGTATTTGTTGTCAACGTATACGCAGAGTTTATCTCTCTATTCTTTAAATGTATTATTGCTGTTTACTGTAGCACGCGTGCTGCTGGACCTTGCGCTAGACGCAGGCCATTGGTACGCTCTCACGCGACCTTGTTTTGACTTTTGTATCTTTAGGCTTGGATCAAGGATTCTTGTTTGTCCACTAGGAAAAATAAAAGAAATGATCGATTGATTGATTGAGTGTGTAATCGAATGTATAAGGGAAATGTAAGTTATAATAATAATACAGGTATGATCCATCTTGTCCTTATATGATAGAACCAAGAAGCGGTGAAGAGATATTGGTGCGTTCAAGCATGCTTTGGCCACCGCTCTATTTTGTCAAGGTAGACTGGAAAATGAAGATCGTCTTCTCAAGTTTGAGTGCACTGCAAGCCTGAGTGTAAAATAAGAATATTAATTAGCCAGTTAAAGCAAGGAAAAGGGGGAAGGGGGTAAAATATCGGTGACAAGACGGGAGACATCAAATTTCTCAAATCGGATGCTTTTCCATAGGCGTGATAGCTACGTCCAAGGGAACATTCCTGGCGTCTCGATGGTTTTACGCCTGTGGCGAAATCTACATGAAACATCCGCACAACATCACAGTCCTGCAAAAGGTATGTTTATGTTTTGCAGATAGAATATTTTAATTATTTTTTATAGACTGGGTAGTATCGTAGCAATTACATTTTGGTAGAGCCAGATCAGACTGTGGCCACTAAGAACCCAGTTGACTTACGATAAAGCAAATATCTATTGTTGTTGTTGCACTATAAAACACGCCTTACCTGCGAATATCTGACACTTTGGTAGAAGTTCAGTAAGTTTATTTTGTGTATAACGAGTGACAATAAATACCGGCGAATTATACAACTCCACCGAATCACAAAGCTCAAAATACCATTATTAAATATATATATATATATATATATATATATATATATATATATATATATATATATATATATATCAGGGTGTCGAACCGGAACCGAACCGAACCGAAAACCGGAACCGAACCGGTATTTTTTCCGGAACTGAACCCGAACCCGAACCGTTATATTGTTATCGCGATGAACCCGAACCGGAACTGAACCGGAAAAAAAAAATAACGGCTACCGGCTCATGTCAAAACGGTTCGGTCACGCGCTGTTGACAATGAATGTGCTATCAATGCCATTTGTTTCTTTAAGTGCCGTCAACTGACACACACCTCGCTTACATATTTTTCTTCTCCACTCAGTCTTAGGAATATAAACGCTGCATCCATGAATCTTGACAAACGCTGCATCCATGAATCTTGACATAGGAACCAGTATTGAGCCGGTCGCGGCTTGCACGGAAGAAAAAGAATTGGAAGGCTGTGCAAAAAAAAATATCGCGTCAGGGGATTTCATTTTTCTACAATCTCGTAAATCCTAAATGCTGCTGTGTGCTCATTTCATAACACGTTTCTAGAACGCGCGAGTTCTTGAAGCTTGCTTCCATCGGAATGAGAAAAGAAAAGGCTGTGGGAGTTTGATAATAATGCATCCGGTTTCGTATAGGCCCTCAGAAGCTAACATATTTGTGAGACAGCGAACTCCTCTATTTTAATACTTATCCTATTACGTCCTTCTGGCGTTGCGTTCGGTGAAGTGTTTTTCATATTCCGTATCTTGTTTAATGAAAACTTCTTTAAGGGTCTAATTTGATTTACCGAAGGCTAGTTCAAATAAAGAAAGCTGTATTTTCTCCCCACTGTTCCTTCAATTGCTTACACGCCGAGGTGGCGGGATAGTTAGCGAGTTCTACTTGTAAGTGGGTTTGTAAGGAGGTCGCGGATTTTACAGCTACTGCGTCGGACCCAATTAGATGAAGTCCGAATGCGTAAACGTCGGTGAGGTAACCTCTGAGTGCACATAAAGAAACCATTCCTGGTAGAAATCCCTGAGCCTTACACTACGATGTATCCCGTTTCGTATGTGCTGGTTTCAGATGTTTAATTTGTAATTTATTTTGATGTTTCAATTTGTCATTTATAATTTCCGAACCGGTTCGCGAACCGGTTCAGCGCCCCGAACCGGTTCGCGAACCGGTTCGCAGATCGAATTAATCGAACCGGAACTGAACCGGAACAAAATTAATTTACCTGAACCTGAACCGTAACCGAACCCGTATTTTTTTCGGTTCGACACACTGATATATATATATATATATATATATATATATGGGACATGCTCAAGAACAATGGGCATGATGCTTCAATTGCTTATTGTTTTTTCGCCCCTTGCATTTTTTTTAGATCTAGTCGCATTTTTGTTTATTGGTGACTTTAGGGTAAATTCTTTATCGCCCCTTAAGAAGGGATAGAAGATTTGGCGTGCCCTTTCTCAGCTTGGGATCCGGAAACAAAAAGAAGGAAGGAGGAGGAGGAGGAGAAATTACAGATATAGAAGGAGATTCGTTTGATGTATGTAGTACAGGTAAGGCTACGCTAGGTGTTCAACTTTTTGTCATGAGAGCCTGGATGATGAGACTATTGTTCCAAAGTTGACATTCCGCAGGGGTGTCTTATTTCTTGTAGTTCAGAGCATTCTCATAGGAGCAGTTCTTCTGGTCTGCGTCGTCTGTGATTTTTTTTCGCGCCAATTGCGCCTTGCGAACTGGGGTGGCAGTGCTTGTGGTAACAATCTTACGAGTGTGCACCGTATCTTATTTGCGATAGGGCAGGGGCAGAGTATGAGCGCTGCTCACAGGGCTTGTTGAAATTCTTGTTTGGCAGTGGCATTGGCCTTTGCCGGGTGGTAGTCTTGGTCTTCACCATCCTGGTCCATCTCTGAAAAGAGAGTAGCCATGATCTTTGAGATGTGCTTACATTCCCTCTGGTTTGCGCGGGAAGTTCATATAAGACGTGCCAGTGTGTTCGCCAGTTGATTGTCCTCGATGCTGGATTGAGCGGGCATCCATGAGAACTTTGCTTGAGAACCTTCATTCTGTAGGGTGGAGGTGATGAGACGTATGGCATTCATTCCCCTAGAAGGGCAGTAGCGGTAGCAGCCTTCTATGATTGTCGTGGTGCAGTCAGTAAAAATGTAGAGGTCGGTTGGTCAAGCTTTTTTTTTTTTAATACTGGCGTCCAGTGTGAATTGTGTGACAGCAAATTCTTGAACTTAATATGATGTGCGGCCGTGGGGGGCTTGTGCCATGGTGATCCCAAGAGGGGGAGGGGGAGGGGGGGCACTGCTACGAGACACTCAGGTTCTGGTTGGGTCACACTGGCAGCCTGTGCATAGACGGCGAGGGGTTTTTGCGGGTCATGCCATTTGTGCACTTGTTGGGGATGCTGGCCGACTTGACATTCTCTTTTTTTTGGGGTGGGATTTGGCAAGGCGTTAGTACGAGTGTCAATCAACTCCAGTATCTGTCGTTCCTGTCCCGAATGTTGAAGCTCCTCGAGGTGTAGCCGCGCCCCCTCCTGCACGGTCTCCTGTACCGTGTTGGCCCTAAACTGAGCCCGGAGCTGGTTAAGGGGGGTGTAGCGGGGAAGTCCCGTAACCACCCGTAAAGCTTGATCCAAAATGACTTCCAACTTGTGCCACTGGGATTGCGTCATCCTGAAGTAGGGAGGTTCGTAGCAGAGGCGGAAAGTGACGAGTGCCTGCTCCTTGCGGCGGACAATCTCCTCGTGGGCTCCGCAGAAGAACCACTAATTTTCTTGATGATGTTGAGGGCGTCGTGGCATTATTGAAACATAGTTGTCTGTGAGCCGTGCACTCTACGTTCCAACTTCATGAAATGGTGCGCCGAGGATATATATTAAGTGAGCCGCGGAGATTGGGCTTTCTGCGAAAGTCAGCTGGAAATATTTTTGAATTCCCGCGTCTCGTTTTCTCATCGATGTAAAGACCACGAAGCCTGTTTTTTTTTTTTTAATGCAAAATTTTAAGGTTTGCGCTTTGAAGATGTGTTGCGACAATGCCCAATTCTCTTGGAGGGTTCGAATTTGGTACTGGAGGTGATATCGCCCAATCCAGATAGAGATGTTATCTGCCTAAATTGTGAATTTCAGATTGGGAAGTTGGTGCAGTTTCCCGGAAAGGCGGGTCATACCAGGTTGGAGAGCAGTGGGGACAAGACAGAGCCCTGTTTCAGCCCCACCTTGTTTAACCGTGGTTCTCCGAGGCAGTGCCCGATCCGGACTGTAAATTTGTGGTTTTTGAGGAATCTCTTCATGTAATCGAGAGCCCTGCGCGGTCAATCCCCAGGGCTAGCTGAGCTTCTTGAATCACCGCGCAGTGGAGGACGCTATCGAACACCTTCTTGACGTCCATGACAATGAATGTGTGGAGCTCTCCGTGGCGCAGTGTAGGCTTGAACGTCACATCTCTTGCGAAAATGAGAAGGCTGTCTTGTGTTCCTAGCCCGGTTCGGAAACCAGTTTGTCCAGGGTAAAGAGCACTATAGTCCTTTTTAGGAACCAGGTAAGACTGCTGAGTAGCATTCTTTCCCTTAGCTTGCAAGCTCAAGAAGCAAGGGGAATGTGCCGGAAGTTGTTCAGTGCTCTCCGGGTTTTGCCCAGTTTTGGGATAGGAATGACAACGGAGAGTTTTCAGGAGTCCGGGATATGTCCGGTGTGGAAAGTCTCATTTATATCTCTCACGAGTCGAATTTGCACTGTCTGTGGCATATTTATGAGCATGGTAACTGCGATTCGGACGGAAACTGGGGCTCTGTTATGCTTGCTGTGATCGACTCGCCGCTTCAAATTTCCCTTTCGTTAAGGAGAAACTTAAAGAGAGCGCCTCTTTGATAGTGACCCGTTCGTATGGGTCGGCGCGTGTAGGAGATCGGTTAGAAAATGCAGTTTTAGGAAAAGTGTTCCTTGCCTTCCTGGCCAGGTTTTTGACAGGTGTGTCGGTCTTGAGAACCAGCGTGGGAGTGGCCACACGATCGTTCTTTTGTCCAAGCATGGTTCAGCTGACCGCTCAGAGCCGTTTGACTAAGGTGTTTTCCGAGATCGAGACGCTAAAGTCTAATCACCGTTGCTGGTCGAGTTTAATCGCATCTTTACGAGCATCTACTGTGGTGCGGGTGATTTTTCTAAGGTCCCTCGCATTCTTTGGGCCCTTTGTTATTGTCGTACCACCCGCGGTCCCCGTGCCTAGAGATTGAGAAGGTAAAGATCCGGGGCGGAAGAGTCGAGCGGGATATGCTTCTTGGTGGTGGCGGCTCTTAGAACAGCAGTAATGACTTCGTTCAGGGGGGAAGTGGCGTTGGACGCAAGGTAACTTTCGAAAATGTCCCAGTTCGCGATATGTATACTTGACATTTATCGGGTCATGCGAATATTCCTGAACGTTTGACCCCTACCGGAATGGGCTGTTGATCGCCTCTTTAGGTATCGGCCTCTCGCTGTCAGAAGTGACTCGCCACATGAGGGTTATTTGTCAAAGTGAGGTCGGGAATAGTGTACCTCCGTAGGGATACAAGTTCCAGCCGAGTCGTGTCTCTAACGGTCTTTATTAAGTAGAAATTATACTGCGTCATTTCCTCCACGAGGTACTGGCCGGCCTGGGTATCGTGGGTGTTGCCCTAAGCAGTGTGTTGAAGAAAGCAGTCGCCTCCTATGATCTTTTGTAACCAGGGGTAATGCAATTCAGCTGTAGTCCCTGGGCGGCGGATGTGAGGTACGATGTCTGTAGTATACCGCCACGAGGATCAAGGGTGTGCATTTTCCAAGATAGTGCGGACGGCCAACACCATGCGTTAATGAACAACAACCTGGACTCAACTTGGTGTTGGAGCCAGTCTTGCCGGAGGAATATCATGGCGCGTTTAATGCATGCTCCCTGAACTCAGCCACGAGTGGATGGAATTGAGGTGTCAGAGTAGGACCTTGACTCGGCAAGTGTAATGTGAGTACTACGCGATGAAAAACTAAGGTCGAGGAAGATACGAAAGTGCACGGAGACGTCAGAAAGCCGAGCTCTGGCTGGAATGATTAGTAAATACACGCAAAGCTAGCGGCCTTTGTATCGGCTCACTCCTCGAACGCGTTTTAACACGAAACTGCCAAACGCCGGACGCGGGCATTTGGCAGCTAAGTGCGTTCGAAGAGGGAATAGAGACAAAGGCACAGATACCAATTGAATAGAGACGAATGCAAAAGCTCTATTTGCGTCTATCCTTTAATCATTCCAACCAAGCTTGGCGTTTTGACGTTCCCGCGCGCTCTTTTCTCCTACTCTCCCTCAGTTTCTTGTCGAATTGATCTCATGCAACAGGTACGCGTTTGACTTCTCCTATGGTCTATAGTGGTGCATTGTGTTGAGTTCCGCGGCCATGAAGACGCAGACCTCGGCGGTTCAATTAAAAGGGCACTCTACAGGTTTTGTCACTGTCTCCGATTTGCTCGAAATTTCGTTAAACTCACCAACAAACGTAGTTAAAATAGTATCCCAGATATTCGGTCAAAATATTGTTTTTTCGCGAAATTTTTGAATTTACAGTGTTGGTCCTCGTCGTGTTTTCCACTCAGAAAGTCTCTAGTGGCAATAACGAAAAAGTGACGCCAGTGGAAGGCAGGGGTTCAATCTTTGGACTGAAGAATTTGTTCCCAACTGATGCAAAGCAGTTTCATAGTGTCAAATGAATGCTTTGGAAACTCGCTCCATTACCGTTGCTCCAGCACGGAAGAAATGAGTGACATATTCTATTTATTAAACTGCTTGCTCGACCGACAAGCTTGACTGACGTCACGGCACTAAAAGGTACGGGTATATTTGAGTGTTGGTTTTTGCATCATTTTCATTTGCCGATTTCCCAATAACTATTATGGATTTCACGATACTAAATAGCATACCGGAAAGGGTAAAGGCCGGGGAGCCAAAAATTATACATAGTTGAGGCATTTAAAAAAAAAAAAAAACTGTGGAGTACCCTTTTAAAGTATGGTTACTGCCACGCTGGTGGTAGGAAGGCTAGGCTGGCGATCTCCGGGTATGGTGCGACTCCTGCCATTGCTAATGGGAGATACCGACAGGATTGGTGGTGCTGTGGGCTGGGGGAGTTGGTTGGTTCCTGCGTAGGTTTTTTTGGGTTCGCCGGGAAGTGTCGTAAGTTGACAAGGGGAGGGGGGGGAGGGGGGAAGCCCGCCGGTGTGCAGGACTCGAGATCCTCCGGACAATATCCAGAACACAAGCAATTCTTATCGATCGCCAAGTGTCCATTCTTTTCGCACAACCGGCAGAAGGTGATGAGGGAGGGGAAACTGCTCTGCCTTGATCATCAATGTCATTCTCATAGAGCTTGCCGCGCGTCCAACATACTCACGGGTCTGGGCAAATGTCTTGTTTGTGACCAGTTTTATGACAGCTTACCCAGGTACCTGCATGTGCAGGGCCTGCACGGATGTACCTGCATAATGCATTGCCGTTACCACACACGTCTGGGAAGTTTCTGGAAAAATAGACGAGCAGTTTTGCCTCCTTTCTCTATCGGCCTTGCCAATACGGAAAGGATTAAAACTTCTACTTCTTTCAAGGAGAGATGTAGTGGTGATTATTGCGATAAAAGTGGCTTGTGATTGCTTGCTGCAAAGATAGAAGACGGGGGCCAAGACGACATAAGAGGGACGAACGGGGAGAAGTAGAAAAAGGAAACGGGGACTGAGGCAAGTAAAAAAGCCGTGTTGTTTTCCATTCGCTTCGCGACACACGTCTACGAGTGCGACACTCTATCACCAGATTTCTGGCGTCTGCGGCCAGACAGCTCTTAACTTCCACCTTAAAGAGATCCACCTCGTTAGTGTGTGCGTCAAGTGAGTATGGATCTCGAGAAGTTAATGGTAATTGGCAAGGAGTTGTGTTTCTCGTGTGCCTCGCTAAAACAATAGATGGACGAAGAACGCGCGCGAGAGAAATGAGTGGGCAGTAGGACACAAAAATTGCCATTGGCAAGTTGCGCGACCAAGAGTGTCGCTGTGATCAGTCATCCACGATTGGCCATACGCTCAAAATGACGTCTTGAGCAGAAAGATGTCTGCTCTCATCGACCTATATAAGAGCAATGTCAAAATGCCACCCCTGATGGTGTTGCTTGATCAACGTGATTGCTAGGCTTCCACCGCGCTTGTCACGCACCATCGAACGTTTCGCTCGCTACTTATTATCTCGGTCATGACGTCAGGGATGGGAACCGTAAGTGGGTGCAGCCGAAACAACTCGTAGCCAATAGAAGTAGAGGCCCAAGGTCATGCTTGGTTAGAGGCAGAATGCGCTAAAACTGAAGCTGCAGTTGCAGGAGCGTCAACGAGAGTCGTTCGCGTTAGTTCAGAAGGGTCTAGCTCGAGCACGTGTACTGGCGTTGCGCAGGGGTACCGGAGCCCACAGAAGCGAAACCCATCATTCAATAAAAGGCGCAATAAGCTTGATGCTTATATCTATCGCTTCGATCGGGTGTCAGCTAGTCAATATTGACCTATAGATAAATGGGCATTGTCTCTGAGCCTATATTCAAAAGAGGGAGCATTAAATGTGGTAGGACGCATGGCTGCTCACGATGCCATGGACTACGCTAAACTGAAAATATTATCGTCCAACTATTTCGCTATACTGAGGAAGGGTACCGAAACAAGTTTTCATAGGCAAAACGTGAAAACTCCGAGACAGGCAGACAATTTATTGGTTGTCAGTTGGGTTATCTTGACCACTGAAAGAATATGGCAAGGACAAAGCGAACGTATGAACTCATAACGTTCTTTGGGAGAAAATGATATACAAATGTTTTTGAAAAAATGTCATAAAAAGCTTGCAGTTTTTTTGAAGGAAAGAGTCTCTCAAGGGATTGACAAGCTAGTGGTACCCGCCGACCACAAACTCGACGTTCAGGGGATGGTCAACTTCGGCAAAAGTAAAGGAGAGAAAGATGCTAACAATTTGGTCAAGGCAAATTACAATATCTGATCATCATAATGCATAGTGGAAGCCACAGTGCATCCTACGCAATAAACAAGGCCACCGTGCAGCAGACTATCCCAATCTGAAGGCGACTTTCTGCTGGAGATGTCACACGAGGGGGCATAAAGCTAAGGCTTGCTCCAATAAAACTGACGTTGTCGAACAAGCATTGTGTTCAATGGCACGTCCTGTGAATCTGGTGGTCTCCGGTTCTGACAGTCGTTCGTTCGAACTTGGTGTTGTGAAAGACGAAGTTTGGTGCTGTGAAAGACGCAGTAACTCACTCATATTAAAGCGGACAATAATTCCTAAAAGCAAATTTATATTAAAAAAAAATAATCTAACCTCTTGGCCACAAGGTAATCTGTGTACCTGATGCGGTAGGGTATATTTAATCCTCATATTTCGAAGGCAAAGTGACAGCGACCGGCATAGAAAGTCCTCTCTACGATGTCGCTCTAGAAAAGGTGAATGGAGTGCGAGATTCCTGCAATCCTAGCACTGATTGGACTTGTCAGCCAACTATCCTCCTGGAAAAGAAAAGCCGACATCAGGGACAGAAGCAAGCACCAATATTAGCTTGCTCAGTCAATGATGTCTCACTGAGATGGGCTTTTCTTCGGATACTACATAACGTAACGACGAGCCACAGGCGTAAGGCGTAGCTAAGCTATCTTCAAAAACGTCTGCTTGGTTACCAGTGACAGTAGATAAATAATTAGCCATCAAATCGGCGGAGTAGAGTGCTAGACAAAAATAATATACTTAGTACGCTCTAAAACTGCTTTGAAGCAGTTGGAAGAAGCGTTTCTACAAAATCAGCTAACACCGAGAATATACTGATGAACAAACTTCCTTTCCGAATGTAGAGGCTGTTATCAAAAAAGGAATTGAAACAGCTCGTCGTTCCAATCAAACTCCAAACGTTTGTGCTAAAAATGGCGCAGAAGGAAATTTTCTTTGGACAAAAAGAAATTAAACGCACCACAGATAGATTCCTAGAAGTGCTTTACGGGCCAAGATTTTAAGATGAAGGCGCTCGATGTGTGAAATCCTGTGACACCTGCGAGAGAACCGTCCCTTCTAGTGGGTCGCCATAGATATTGTGTGATCTCTACCTCCACCCTCCGACAAGAAAAATCGCTATGTATTCAAGGTGGTTGACATTGCAACGTGCCGCTCAGAGGCAGTTGCTTTACTGTGCATTGAAACTGAGAGGGTCGTCGAAACTCTGCTTGAAATATTTTTGCGTACAAAAGTTTTCCCGAGAAATCTCAAGCGACCGCGGCAAATCATTCATGTCTGGACTCATGAGAGAGTTTGGCCTGCTGCTCTTGCCTACGTAACTGCCAGTGACTCCGCATCACACTATGCTAATGGCCTCATACAGCGTTTGAACTGCACGCCGAAAGACAGATAATCTGACGAATGTGCCAATAAATCCCCAAAAGCTCGGCAGATACTGGGCGCCACTGTTATTCGCATATTGCCAAGTGCCACGGACCAGCCTCGGGGTCTCATCTTGTAAGCTACTGAGCGGCAGATACGTTAGAGAACCCAGGGCGATAATGAAATAGCTCTGCCCTAGTAAAACATCTTGTGTATATTCCTACTATGGGATCGTGTATAAATTCTATGCGGTGTTATTGGATGCAAGATCCCGTATAGGTATCGGGTACCCACACCTACCTACATGATTCTGTTTAGTGGCTAGACAAAATCCACACCCACATAAAAGATTATGTATAGGAATGCTGGATCCCTACCCACATATAGGTCCTTGTATAGGTATACAGGGCCAATACCTGCAAACAAGATTCTGGATAAATATTCAGACCTGTATGGGCACACTGGACAGGTTTTACAGGGATAGTTGTTATAGGCTCATCCTACCAGTAGAAATAACCTCCGTTGTTAATGTTGTAGTTGGCGATGTAGGGCGTTCGCCGTCTATGTTGCCGAATTTTTGAAAAAAATCGCCCGCCGCCTTGGGAATTAAACCGTGGTCCGCTGCGTGCCAAGCGTAGGTGTTACCACTGAGCTACTCAACATCGTTAATAAAACGCTCTATACTGATATTAGAGCGCAGCTCTTAGGCGCCCGTTTCCGGCTTGAGCGGCGTCGGCGTCGCCGTCGGCGTCGGCGTAACCGCGCGGTGCATTATGGGAAATGTCCCATAATGCACCGCGCGAGCCCCCCACCGGGGTCACATGACCTCGTGGGGGGACACATGACCCCTCGAAGTCACATGACCCCCCTGAGGTCACGTGACCCCCGCTGATGTCGCGTGACCCCCCCGATGACGTCATCGTCACTGATGACGTCACCGGCATCCACATCGTCATCATCACTGATGACGTCATTAGTGACGTCACTGATGACGTCACCGGCATCCACATCGTCATCGTCATCATCACTGATGACGTCACCGGCATCCGCATCGTCATCGCCATCATCCCTGATGACATCATCAGTGACGTCACTGATGACGTTACCGACATCCGCATCGTCATCGTCATCATCACTGATGACGTCATCAGTGACGTCACTGATGTCGTCACCGGTATCCGCATCGTCATCGTCATCATCACTGATGACGTCATCAGTGACGTCACTGATGACGTCACCGACATTCGCATCGTCATCGTCATCATCACTGGTGAAGTCATCAGTCACGTCACTAATGACGTCATCGGTATCCGCATCGTCATCGTCACTGATGACGTCATCAGTGACGTCAGTGATGACATCATCGGCATTGGTGGTCATGTGACCTTGGGGGTCATGTGACCCCCCCCCCCCCCCACTGGTCAGTTGAACCCCCCCCAGTACCCTTCCCTCCTCCTCCTCAAGGGCTGCGCTCTAATACGGCGTTACATGGAGTTGTAAACGGCTTTCACTTTTTTGTGGCGCCGCATGCACATTCGAAACGAAATAAATCCTAGCAGTATTTGCATAAAGGTGCAAATATGCTAGAGCGCTTTTGCATGAAGTAGGATTTTGCATTCAATGAATTTTTATAGAAACTCCCATTTATTACCTGTTTGACTTCCCGTATGAAGCCATACAGGATATAGCTACCTATTTCGGATCCCTGTATGCAAGTGCATAGTAAATAATTTCCCGTGAGAACTCCTGGATAGAAAGAAAACAGGAAGTTATTTCCCGTAAGACATTTTGTATCAAAGTTTACAGGAAATGCTCTCCTGAATGCCTTCCCACAAAAAAAGGATGGAGGGAATTTCTTATTGTAAGACTTTTTGAATGAATTTATATTGGGCTTTTAATAGGCTGGCCAGAAAAGCACATCGACAACGAGACGAAGACCACGTATGACTACGTGGTTGCGGTCCGCAAGTGCTTAGATGACACATGCCGAATAGCCCGAGAACTGCTAAAAAAAAGAAGATAAAAAAAAAAAAGATAATGACAAGAAGGCACGGGCGCGCCAGCTTTAAGTTGTAGATAAGGTTCTGCTTCTACTGCCATTCAATATCAACACGCTGCTCCTGACCTGGAAAGGCCCTGCCCCTTCACAATCTTGAAACAAGAAACAGCTTGTTTCATATCAATGTGTTAAAAACATACGAAGAGGGGCCGATCTTTATTCAGGCAACTCACCAAGCCTCGGTCGCCCTTGACGGAAAAATGTGTCGAGGAAGCTTACTTCCTGATAAAAAAAAAAAAAAAAAAAAAAAAACACAAGTTTCCAACCTTCTGGGAACTATATAGTACGGTTGCCTTGCTGCATGCCAATCCGGGAGGAACAACACGAAGCCGCGGTTTCCAAAACAAGAAACTACACTTAATAAAGTAACATTGATGGGTTGTTACTAATGAAGTATAACAAGGCCGGGCATTCGACCTACGCCTCCCCGTGACCTCGGTCCGTCTCCCTCAGTTCTGTGGACGTGTCCTCCTTTTATATGCTCTCGCGCTTATTCTTCATGCGCTGTTGTGCGCTTCGGACTGTGTCCTTTTTGGGCGGTCGCTAGCGGCCCCGGGGCGTGGTGGTAGACCCTCGCTCCCGCTAAACATATCAGGGATATCTGTGGGTACCTCAGGAAGATCCAACAGGCAGAAATGTGGTGATGGGGTGTCACACTCAGGGACGTGTGCCGCGAGGAGAATGGAACACAACACAGATTTTGGGTTCGACAAAAAACCGCACATGTAATATTCATTACCGATCAAACTTCTACAAACAAATAAAGTCTTGAGGAGTACATTTAAATGAAAGACAATTCAACACTAGAGATGGAATGCTTATCTTCCAGTTCGTAGAAGGAGACGCGGAGCAGTTTGGTGTTGGCGTCGAAGTGGTTGGTCATGCTGCAGGCTGGTTTCTTTCATTAGCGGGCACGAAGCTCGTAGTCGCTGATATTTTCTTTCTAGGTTGAAGACATCGCGTATAACTGCGGGTCGTCCCAAATTCCGATCACTTCTTCTACTGCTCCCCGTTCGACCCCGAGCCACTGGAAGGCTTTGTCCATGTCTTCTTTCATTGCAACCACCAAGCACTACCAACGTTTATCACAATAATCACCACAATAGCGTTTTCTAATTGATGCCGTAGATTACTCGGTGGATCTAGTTGTTTCCAACTGTCCGGTATGCTTGTACCGGCAAGTTCTTGGATCTGATTGTTGTTGACCCCAAGGAGTGCTGTCGCAGCGACCTCATTCTTCGTTACAACCGTTGTTGGGGTGATCTCTTTAAATGTCATACGGGACATGATGTTGGGCGGAATCTTCTGGGCAGAACCCGGAACTCGATGAGGCCTCTCGAGGGAAGTAAGAGTGGTAATGTCCATTTTTGTCTTGGTTTGTAGAGTCACAACGTAATCTGGCGTCGACTCGGCGGGTTGGGATCAGGAGGCAGGCGGCTTGACTGAGCTCTGAGCTGGCTTCATTGCCTTCTTCAAGCGGATGATGGTTCACGGCTGTGAAGCGTTCGAATTGTTGTCGCCCAAAAACTCGCCACTTCTGCAGCAGGGAAAAGCGGTTTGGCAGCTGCGACACTGTTGTGGGTGGACAATAACCACGCACAGTTGGTGGCGTCGAGGATGACTGCAGGTAGCTACGCCAAACGTTGTTCTTGCGTCTCCATGTCCATAGTAACGTTTGAAGTTGAGCTGTAGCTCACAGCGGCGTCCGCATCCGGTAGATTTTTTTCCGGGAGCGTCGCGTTGCTAACTGGTCGTCTTCTGCCCGGCGCCATACATCGAGGCTTGTTGAGATCGCAGTTCTGAACGCGCCATCCCGACGCATGGAGTTCCTTACTCATCCGCGTTGTTGATGTATCGGCTGACCATTTTGCAGCGTTCAAGTTTTCTATTGTCAATTTGTAGAATTATTCTTCTTTTTGGTGTCTGTTAATTGTGCATCATTATCAAGGCTTCAAGCTGCTCATGAGCACAAAAAATAAACAAATGAATGAATGTATGAATGAATCGTTTTAAAGGCGAGGTACATGCCGAAGGGCATCTCCTTGCTAGACATACCCGGTGGCTGCCACCGCGTGTTAGGGTTCGCCTACGGGGCCAGCGGGATCTACGGCGACGTTTTTCACGTGGGTGCTGGAGTCCACTGCGGGGTCAGAGACGCCGTCAAGGAGCGTCGGAGGATCTCTGCGAGGGTCTGAGCGGCGGCATCAACCATGTTCTTTTTGGCCTGCTCCGACAAGTGTTTCATTTTCATTAACAACATAAAAGTTGTTGTTTCCAAAAGTGTTTTTGGCACTTGCCTGAAGAGGGGATTGGCAAAAGAGCATAATAGTTAGATCATGCGATATTTTTGTTAATTCAAAATATCCAAGCTGTGGGTAATTAGCGAGTACGGAACGGCTTAAACAGTAATCCTGTAGATGCTGTTATAAATCTGCGCCCAGCGTCGCGTACCGCACTGGGAGCATATGCCAATGTAATTGCCCGAAAATGAAGCAGGCTGGTAACATTAAGGGGAAACGGCGATCCTTGAGAGGGGCCGCGTTTTCTTCGTTTTCTTATCAGGTAGTATTATGAGCTTCGGCATTCGTTGGAATCTATCAGTTTAATGCCGTCCTTGGCTGCATCCACGCTCTGCAGAGGCCCTATGAACTGCGGAGTGTGCCCTTTGTACTCTCGCGACGATGGAGCTGCGCTCTTATCGCCGAAGTTGAATCGGCGCGTTGTGCAGAACTTCTGTTTCGAACTTTGTACTTGTCGATCCTCTACTTCGTCTCAGCTTAAGTCCAGACGTAGCCAACGCTACGAGGTAATGTTACCGTCAAGAAGAGTCACCAAGACTTTTCTGTTTATGCTTGGTTCAGCGATGATCAAACACATACAAAAACATAAAAATCAGCATGATGGTGCGCTTTTGACTCTGTCAGATTGGTCCCAACAGCTCGTAGTGTCGGCTACTTCTGGACTTGATTTGAAGTGAAGTATAGGTCCGAGGGGAAAGTTGACTAACCATCTGCTTCGAGGGTTGAGTCCTTATGTTAAAATGAATCGATTAAATAACAACTATTTGTGATTTGAAGCTCCAGAACACAAACGGAAAATTAGCAAAAAAGTTAACGAGAAAAATAAATGACGGTTGTGGAAAGAAACTGAGCAGAATGTCTGTTCATGTCTAAATATTATACAATATGTTTTATGCAGTCGCGTCTTGTTTTGGGGATTTAGGAAATTTCATATGGGTGCAATTGCTTACAAACTTATTTTTAGACCACTCAATAGTTTAAATTGAATTGAATGCTATACCGTAACTTATTACTTTAAAACTATTTTTTTACTAAAATCAATTAACCAATGCACAGAATCATTCGGATAAAGCATGTTCTCGATGCGTATTTCGAGGCGGCTGAGTCAAGAAATCGGGTGCTTTCAGCTGTTGGAAACACATTTTGTTGTGTCGGCACCTCAAGAAAAGGTTTTATTATTACATTTTTGAAGAACGAGAGGCTCTGCCGCTCAAGGTATCATCATCTCGACGGGTCCCCACAAGCGCAACAGAACTCCTCTTTCTCCGAAGTCACGTCAATCCGTCATTGGTGTGACCTCGAAGATATCATTAAGAAATGAATTCGTGAGCTAAGTCTTCATTCGATTTTTCTTCGATTATGTGTCACGTTTCCTGTTTTGCAAGTTCTGCGAGATTATATAGGATTCCTTTTGCAATGATATGCTCAGTTCTAACGTTCCATTAATCTCGAAGCTACGACTGACGAAAGGTACGTGAAAACATTGCAAGATAAATACCGTGCCAGAAGTAGTGTGGTTAAAGCCATCTGATGACGAGCTTTTTGTGTTCTTTGCAACGTGCTCGTGTTCGTCTGTGTTTCGTCCTCTCTATGTTTTATTCTTTCTGTTATCTAGTACACTTTGAAGTTCGCTGCTTTTTTATAAAAACGCACCAAAGAGCCTCACATAGGAAGGTTGAACTAAGACAACTTAGAATAATAAAAGCCTGTGAACAGACTATTCTAATTCTAAGTTGAAAAATCCCACTCGAGCGGCATAAATTGGCTTGGTGACATATCGCGCTACGATCCGCCACATATGTGCCTGAAGGTAACGGAAGCAGCAGATCAAAATTTAAAAAAAAAGACTTGCCTGAGTAAAAAAAAACAAGAACAAAATAAAACAATACCGTACTTTTTATTTTATTTACGGCGCTGTCTACTAACCGCGCACTGTCTGCCTGACGAAACATCCGACAGGTGGCTGCAACGGCGCCGGTAACATTTAGGCATCTCAGCAGCCGCCAGGTCTCGCCAAAAGCAGGCAAAATTTTCGAATCATAAACGGCGCGCGCTTTTTCGGCGCTACAACGGTCAGTGCAGAATTTATCTTTAGTTTCCAACAAAACGCATGAAATAAAAAAAAAAAAAAGAAACCATATGGTTTATTGAGTAATGTCAGCTACGTGTGGCATGCATTTGACTCGAGCAGGCGCCCGATGAGCTGCCTAAATCCGCCGGGCTGCAGCCGCCGTCTGTCGGTTAGCAGACGGGAGCGGTAGGTAAAAACCAGGTATCTATTTTAATAAATTTTTACTGAAGTAAGACCGTTCTGCAAATTGTTTTTCATTACCCCGCCGCTTTATGTGGTTATTATACAGGCTTCACTCGGCTTCGGGACCTCGTTGTAGAATGGTGCAGTACGCGTTCTTTCGTTCCTCTGGTCACCTTGCGCCGTCCAGACTGCCAGGTCCGGATGGGGTGACGAGCTTCGTTGTGGGAAGCTGGGCGGGTCTTGCCGGAGACGAAGTTGCTTCCCTTGGCCGTCGACGACTAATTCAGTTGACTTTGGGAATTACTTTTAAACAAAACAATTTAATACTTTTGAAGCGAATGAAAATACGAAGAAAAACGATACTGCGAAATGGTAACTTCCCCTGTACGGGGTTGGGAAGGAGGTGGTCGGGTGTTAGCTTCTCCAAGCTCGGGAGTTGGCTGGCTCGTGGGATTACGTCCCGATTACGGGGACAAAAGTCCCTCGGAATCCCACGACCTGACTCGATTACGGAGCGACAGCTCTCGAGCCCCAGCACGAACTAAACTCACTCGCTGAGTTTCTAATCCAAGTTACTCGTTGGTCCGTCCCCTTTTATTGGACCGGCGAATCGTCGACGCGTTGTGAGACAGGCGTTTCCCACCGCCAACCAATCGGCTCACTTTCTCGCCACGTGGGAATTGCTTGTATTCCCGGGTGGGAACCCGCGGTCTGCGTACATCTCACGGTCAAAGGTCGGGCTGGTTCGGATGCAAGCAAAACCATTTCTCGCATGGCGAAGTGGACAACCGACCCCAGTGTGGATAGCGCCGACTAAGTGAGCCATCCCGCAATTCATTCTGCCAGAGGCGGTCTGACGTTGCCGTTCTGCCGCGACCCTCCACACTCGGGCGAGAAAGACTAAACCGATGTAAACGCGCCGTGTAAACAGCGCCGGCCAGAGCCACTGCGCTCTGGTGGCGGTGGTGGTCTAACTTTACTTTTTCCGGCCCGGAACGCACGCTCCGATTCTCTCGGCAGAAAACGCGCGCCCCGAACCCCGCGTCGTAAAGTACGCCTGTCTCTCGAGGTCGCCCGCCAAGGGAAGTGTTTACAACAGCGCTTTCCCCCCAGTCAAATCTCCCTGGTGCTAACGGCCCACCCGCGGAGCTCTCGTCGATCCTTACAGGTACCAACGCTGCAATTGGAACCGAGCCCGACGCCGAGCAGCCTTCGACGCATTGATTGAACACGATGCCCACAGGAACCCTTCAGCAGGAATTATGTCTAATCTGTGTGTACGCTAGACCTCACAGGGATGATATCAAAATGCCAGTGTAAAGTTACCTTCGATTATTCTCGGTGGTGTTTACTGAACGGTTTTTGTGCGACTTCAAACGATACCATCCGTATTTTTAGAGTTCAGGCTGATCAAATGTGCTCGTTCGATCATGACTTCAAGCACGGCGAGAGACGCCGCTTGTTTTCCAAGTGTTCCTGAAGCAGTAGACTTAAGGCCTCTTCACACATACAGCGGAGCGCTAAGTCAGTGCTACGTGAGCGCTCCAAGGAGCACTCATGTGGCGCTTCCTGGTGCGTGACTTAATTCTAACACAGCGCGCGATTAGCGCTTCTGTAGCGCCTTGTTAGCGCTCCAGTAGCGCCTTGTTAGCGCTTAAGTAGCGCAGTGTTAGAGCTTCAGTAGCGCTTCTTGTACCGCGGTGCTGCGGATTAGTACGGGCACTTCAGTTCCGGTCCCTGTGGTTGGGTGTGCATCAGCAGAACCATGGCGGACATGTGGGACGGTGAAATGGAAACGCGACAAATGCTCTTATATACGCGATTAGTGCATATGTGTGAGGACGTCTGAACGCCCAGAAGAGCCTGCTGGGTGCGCGAAATCTTTCGCCACCGAGATACCGACGGGTAGCTGGGGAGCCTTGTTCCTATAGCTGAGGGACCGAGACGCAGCGCTCTTTCGAAGGCGGTTATTTTTAACTGCCTGGGTTTAAAACCAGGGCCACGCATATCGAATAGAAAGCGATGAGGTCGTACCAACGTTACTAAAACACTCAGTTGGGAAACTCCCATAGAGACAGCTATAAAAAAAATGGCCCCAATCTGTCTCCGAGCACCGAGCTAATGACGAACACAACGCCACCATTTCTCCCGCAGCGGCCACTCGAGGAACTGCACGTGACTTCTATTTTGGCAGAGGTTACAGGGGTGCCACCCCCGTCTCCCCAGCGGACGCGCCGCGTTGAACTACCGAAGTTAAAATGCACCTAGGTCGGGACGCACTACCTGAAAGGACCGCTGAGGCATGATTGTATAAAAACAATATTAATTGTTCCGCAAAACATTGCGAACTAAAGATGATAAAAACATCACGCGCCCATCATTTGGTACTAAACTCCAATAAATTTCATACAAAAAGAGTCTTTTCCGTTTGTTTTTACGCAAAAACAGGCTTTCAAAAAGCTCGAGGTGACCATAGTACAGACAAACGAAAAAGAGTGGCGCTGTTGTCGCATTTAGCTCGGTCTCGGTGTACGCCAGCGGCCCAGGTTTCGACGGCGAATTTCCCAACTGAGTGTTCTAGTAACGTTGGGTCGTACCCAATCAATTAGTCGCCCAAAGTCCCTGACTCTGGGTCGCCTGCCCGACCCTTTGCTTGGAAAGCATCTGTTTTACTTCCTCTTCTTTCAATGCCAACGGAAAAACAACAACAAAGGAATGACCGTGCACGCGCTATTCCGCAGCAGCAAGCACGGCACAAGGAGCGTGAGAGCGCTAACAAAGCGCTTCTGTAGCGCTATGGTGCCTGGATCGGGTCTTTGACTGGTGTGTTTAGCGTCCTATCCCACCCATACATCAAAAGTGGTCCCGATGTGGCAACAAATGACACGAGTGTCATGCTGTTGCCTGTCGCGATCCTGGCGGTTGGCCGTAGAAATGCTGGCGAAAAGCTCGAGCGAACGCGAGTGTCGCTGTCGTCACGGCGTCCCTTTAGGCGTCCCAACTCCCGCTGCTTTAGCTTCCGTGAACTGTCACAGTGGAAAGCGACCTGCAGCAGAACAGGCATCTGCTACATACACCACAGCTGGTGGGACGCCGCCAGGGTCGCGAACGGCGACAGCATGACACTTCTATGACGTCATCAGGCGGAAATCGAGGGACCACTTTTTTAGCCGCGGTAAACACACCAGTCGGAGACGCGCTCCAGCCACCATAGTAGCGCTAACAGAGCGCTAACAAAGCGCTTCGGAAGCACTAACCGAGCGCTACATCACGCGCTAGGAAGCGCCACATGAGCGCTCCTTCGAGCGCTCACGTAGCGCTAACTTAGCGCTTTGCTGTATGTGTGAACCGGCCTTTAGGCGCAAGTTGTGCGATTGCTATCCTTTATTAAAAATCAATAGAAATGAAGCATACCAATTTTGGACTTCTATGAACCTAGAAAGCACATTTTTAGAGTATGTTTTAATATACTTAAGTGTACTATTTATATACTTTTTGCGTACTTCGTAATTTAGCAGTATTGTACATAATTCGACCTGTTTTGGCGACTAAGGCGCCGATACCAAGTGTATAACTCGCTATTAGCAAACGAAAATACATTAAGTATATTTTCCGCAGTATTGAAAAAAAAACGTACAATATTAATTAGTGAAGAAAGTGAGAAAAAAAGTATCGTATACGACACATCTAACAAATGCCTACTGCATTAGCTCGCAAAGAAGCTTTTTCGTAGATAAATCAACATCAATATAGTCCGTTACTCATAAAATCCTTCACGACTTGTCACAGTGAACGATCTAAACAAAGTGAAAGCCGTTTACCACTCCCTGTAACGCCGAATTGGAGCGCAGCTCTTGAGGAGGAGGAGGGAAGGGTACTAAGGGCCACGTGTTCTCGGGGGGGGGGGGGGGGGGGGCGTCACGTGACCCCCCCCCCGAGGGCACGTGACCTTGGTGGGGTCACGTGGGGGCAAACACGTGCCCCCCCCTCAGAGGTCACGTGACCTCGGGAGGGGGTCACGTGACCTCGGGGTGTCACGTGACTCCTCAAATCACGTGACCCCCCGGGTCACGTGACCAAAATTTTTACGCTAGATTTAGCGGGGAAATTTTTTCCGCTAGATTTAGCGGGGAAATTTTTTCCGCTAGACTTAGCGGGAAAATACTTCCGCTAGATTTAGCGGGAAAATACTTCCGCTAGATTTAGCGGGGAAATTCTTCCGCTAGATTTAGCGGGAAAATTTTTTCCGCTAGTTTTAGCGGGGAAATTTTTTCCGCTAGATGTAGCGGGGAAATTTTTCCGTTAGATTTAGCGCGGAAATTTTTTCCGCTAGATTTAGCGGGGAAATTTTTCCGCTAGATTTAGCGGGGAAATTTACCCATAATGCACCGCGCGGTTACGCCGACGGCGACGGCGACGCCAACGGCGACGGCGACGCCGCTCAAGCCGGAAACGGGCGCCTAAGAGCTGCGCTCTAAAAAATGCGCGCACGATCTGGTGAATAACTCGAAAAAACAAAAAAAAAAAAGACTGGGAAAACTATATTATAATGGACAAGTACTCACACGTATGGGAATTTGTCCGTTATTTTATTTTTTCAAGGCGGTTTCTTTTTTCGTGAAGGAATACATTATTAACCCCCGAATATACTAAGGAGCATTCGCTTTGGCATTCAAGAGGAGAACGTGCAAAGATTAATTCCGCACTCATGTCTGGGAGAGGGCGCGGCTCGTACCTTTGAATGCATTGCCACAGAAATTTACCTCCTAGTATATTGTATTGCACTCTTACGAAGGGCAATCTCTCTATCTGCTAAACGTTTCACTAAAATGAAGTTGTGCCTTTTTTTTTAATACTCAGTTTCAAGCGTCTGATTTTTTTATTCCTTTTTGGTTTCTTAGGGAATAGCTGCCATGTGCAACAGTATTCGTATGTGCTACCACAAGTACGGGGACCTCGCTAAACAGGTAGCGCACACCAATTTCTTTTCTTTGAATATTTGATTGCCACTTCACTAAAGCACACGTCCCTAATGCTGCGGCATCATAAAGTTACCATCATCAGTGCGTCTCGTTTGTCTCGTAGAGAAATAAAATATACATACTTATGCTCTGGTGCAAAAAGTAATTTTATAAATCCTTTAAACGCAACTGGAAGCATTAAAACAAGTAACGATCTGTTTCTAACTTCGTGAATTTCCAATTAATTACACCATTATCTTACTTTACTGACCAGTGGCAACTACAGAAGCATTCCGAAAATATTCATTTTTACTACCTGCAGTGTGTGAGCCCACAACATTCACATTTATACTGAAATTCGTCTTACATTGTTGCTATCATTTTGAAAACGTGTTACACTACCGTGAACGTCCTGCCACCAAGTCTGTTGCCATTAGTGGGTTCTGTAAAGAGAAAATACATTATTAAAATATTCGAAAAGCCGAACTCCAAAACGAAAATTTCTTCACAACTTGGTCATGCCAAATTTTGCGAGAAGCTACGTCCAAAGCTAAAAGATTGTTGTATTTATTTATCTCTTTATATATATTTTAGCCTCGGTCCTCAACGCATTTCAAATAACAAAGGCAATAAACAAAAACGGATAAACAACACACATGAAATCACTAAGCAGGTTCTGGTAGTTTGAGTCCAGTGTTTTAAAAACCAATACGATAAATACGTATTGCGAAAAACGTAGAAATGTTTTAGAAATATGCATCTCATTGACGTTAAGGTAGAATGTGGGCAGCGCAGCTGCGCTATTTGGAGTAAATGTATGCAGCAGCTCTTCGGCTGCTGCATACATTTTGCGTGTTTATTTTGGAAATACTTCAGGCAGCACTCTAGCCTATATATTCGCTTCGGAGCTGCTAATATGCAGAATTGACTGTTTATATATAGTACTACAGGTTTTCCCGCTCATAATACTCCAAGTGGCAGCTTTTTTTTAATCCGGGCGTCCATGAATTTACACCGATTTAATCCAAGTGTCAATGAATTTAATCCAAATTGTCAACAATAAAATCCCAACGCCATTCATTTAACTCAAGAGTCACTTAACTTGATCCATTTATACCTGCGAATTAACTATGACTACTAACCCGTGTGTTACAACTATTTTAGAGGTTTAAGTTGCTTGCAAGATAAATGACTTGTCACTGTATATGCGCTTGCGCGACTGGTTCTTTCGTGAATTTCGAGGATTTTTTTAGACCATAATACGTCAGCTCGAGGCTGAATAATGGGGGTGTGTTATCGGTTTTAAGATAGTAACGAACATTTGCAAAAGGTTTGACAGTGACATCGTGTTTGAAAAATTTGTATTTCAATCAGGTGTATGCATTCAATGGCATGAACATTTACACTGCAAATCAAGCTGATGATTTTTGACTGCGTGTATTACACACCCCAATATGTGAGTTACATGTCCTTGGTTTGAAGGACGCGCACAAGGTATTTGAAATCATTGCGGTCATAGGCCGCGCAATCAAAACGTTGAATTTTCTGCATTGCTTCTTGTGGTCGCTGTTTGAAGCATCTGCCATCGGCGTTCCTTTAAGGTGGTAGCTTTAGACAGCGCAAGCACGGCTGGGCTATACTCACCGACGTAAACTTTCACACCGAACTTGAACTTGGAAAATATCTCTTAGACTGAGTTGAAGAACGGACTGTATGGCGGTAGGTACTTCAAAGAGTGCCCTTCGGAAAAGGCGGCATCTGCGGCTCGTTCGGATGCGGGAGCATTATCAAATATGAGGACCGAATCCTGGCCAGGAGTTGATGCCATGATGTCCCTCGGAACTTCCTCTAGGAAGTCGTTGAAAATCAACCAGGTCTCTTTTTTCACATTTCTCCACAAGAGGATCTTGTCAGCAGACATACATTCGAGGATGCTGATATTGAGCCCTCTCGTACCTGTAGTTCTCACGACGGCGTCCTTCCCACGTTTTGCCCTCCCAAACCTCCAACTACACTAAAATGAAGGTTTGTCTAGTCAACGTTATATCTAAGTTGAAGCGGGCCGTTCCCCTGCCGCCACGAAGCGTACTCTTTTTTTTTTATTGCGATTTTTACGTCGTTATTAAAACAGTATTTACTATATTTTTGCCATTGTATTTATGTTCGTGAGTATGTGTTTTATTTTGTGTTTTCCTGCTATAACGCTTCGGCGCTGCAGGTTGTTTCTGTAAATAAATAAAAGGTACGCCGCAGGTATCCAAATCGTTTAAGAGATTTGTTGCATGTCGTATGAATGTGCTTAGACCAAGATAAATCTGGCGTGAAAACGAGACAAAGATATTTATATTCAAAAACTCTTTCTAGGCATGACACGTCAAATGAATAATTAAACACAGAAAGTGATGAACGCCTAGAAAAGGTGATAAAAACGGTTTTTCGATAGTTGAGGTTCTTTTCCCAGGTTTTACACCACGTACAAAAATTCACAAAAGAATTGTTAAGAGTTATATTGACATCGGAAGAGTTTATCACGTGATATAGTACGCAGTCGTCAGCGTAAAGTCGTATCTTAGTGTAAATATAGCGTGGCAAATCATTGATGTATAACAAGAAGAGTAGCGGTCCAAGAACTGATCCCTGTGGAACACCTGATGATACACCAACTGTGCTAGATTTGGATGAGTTAAATAGGCAAACGGTACCCGACGAGAAAGAAAACTGGATATCCAGTTGACCAGGTGATGATTATTTAGAATTAGTTAAGCTTGTGTAGAAGTTTAGAATGAAGAACTGTGTCGAAAACCTTTGACAAATCTGTGAATATCGCATAAACTTGATTACCGATATGAAGAGACTGACCGATATCATGGTTAGTTGTGTCACAGTATTATGACCACGTCAAAAACCATGTTGGAAGTCGCATAAAATATCGTTAGTTTCGAAAAAGTCCATAACATGAGTGCAGACAATATGTTCCAATATTTTGCATAAATGTAGCTTTATAGAAATCGGTCTGTAGTTTGACAGTGACAGTGAGTTGCCAGATTTGTATACGGGAATGATTTTTGCAAGTTTCCAAGATACAGATACTGTGGCCGTTGACAGTGATTTCTGAAAAATAACCGCGAGACTGTACCGGACAATAAAGAAATTTGGAATGCCATCAGGACCGGGACTTTTTTTAGCATCTAACTTCAAAACCAGGTTTAGTACACCCCGAACGTTCACATCTATGTCGTCAACCGCAGACTGCAACACATGAGTAAAAGAAGGAATTTCGAAATTATCAACTGTAAATATTGACTGAATGTATGTGACAATCGCTACAGCGTTCAATTGAACGCTGTAGCGATTGTCAGAGCGTCCACGGCAGTTACGTCGTTAATTATAAACGAGTTTCAAGTCGTGCTGCCTGGTAAAATAGGTTTCCAGAATTTTCGAGGCTTGCTTTTTATTAAGTTTTGCAATGTAACACTCAAATAAAATTCTTTCGCGGAACTAGTTTTAAGTCGGAGTTCCCCCTTGGCTTGATTAAACTGAGCAGTCTTTACAGGGTCAGTGCAACGTTTTACGCGCCGCAGTCTGCCGACACGTAGCAATACATGCAATAATTCTCTTGTTATCCAAGGAGTGGCAATGTTATTTTTTTTTTAGTTTTGAGTGGCACAAATCGCTGGATACACGATTTAACCAAGTCTTCAAAAAATGTAACGAGTACATTCACGTCACTGGAAATACTCAGTTGTTCAAAAACTTCAATGAAATAGCTTACATGTCATCGGCACTGTTAAAATCAAGAAAAGTGCGGTAAACAAAACGTGTTTACGGAAACAGAATAAGCGACAGAAACAAAGACTGCCTTATGATCTGATGTGCCATCAACGACTTCACATTCAAAACGGTTTTCTAGAAGAGGTATACTAAAAAAAAAAAAATCTAAAGCTGACGGCTCTCTCGTGCTCTCCTGATCTATCTGCTTTAAACCAGATAACAACGAAAAGTTCAGTAACTCTCTACATATTTGAACGTCAGGACCAGATAGCGAAAATGACGACCACTGGATACCAGGTAAATTAATACCACCCTTTAATATTAAATTGGAAGAAGACAGGTTATGCTCGTGCATAAAGTCACATAAAGCGCGTAACTGATCAATGGGAGAGCCGGGAGGGCGGTAGACAACGCCAACAACTAAATACCTATTTTCCAGATTAAGTTTGCACCACACTGATTCAATCTGGGGAGGACCCTGTATTACTGAAAATGTTTATTGGTCTTTAAAAAGAGTGCGACGCCACCGCCACGGCCGTACTTCCTATCACCTCTAACCACGCAAAAACCAGAGGGTGTAATTTCGGCGTCATATATGCCATCATAAAACCATGTCTCAGTGACTTCAATAAAGTGAGCAGAGTGGGAAAAAATTAGTGACAGAAAATAATGGAACTTATTTACTAAACTCCTGGCGTTAACGTTCAAGACACAAAGATTGTCAATTAAACCGTCTTTTAAAGCGCGGCTGAGTCAGGGACCATCAGTACATGGGGCGGTGGTAGCAGCCTGGGTGGTGTAGTCGGAACACTTATTCAGAGTGTTAGTTTTATCATCCCAATTATATCGCACATTATTAATGAACATATGATTATATCGAAGGCGGACACTGGAGTCACTGTCTCCGTAAAGAGGCCATTGCATCCGATATTTTCTTTCGAACAGAACGGACATGAACAGAGATGTCTTCCGATATACAAATATCTGAACCCTTGAGCTTGGAAGAATTTTTCAATACTTCCATTTTTTTCGCGGAAATCAAGAAGTTTCATAATGACAGGACGTGAGCGATCGTCGTGTTGTCGACCTATTTTATGGCACTTTTCAATACGTGTGCAGTCAATATTCAGTTTACCCGAGAATATTTCTGACATGTTAGAAAGTAATGACTCACTAGTTTCGCCGGCCGCTTCCGTGAGGCCATGGAAGATTAGATTATTTCTGCGCAAACGGTTTTCAAAATCGTCATTGCTCGAAACGAGTCTGTCTACCACGCCAGACTGTGAATTAAGTTCTATAAGCAGATTGTCACAAGATGTACAAAAGTCACTTGGCGTGGCGGAAGACTACTCAAGGGCAGCCACTCGTGCTTCAAGAGCGTCAAATCGGAAGTTAATTGACTGATGGAATAATTTGATTTCAGCTATGTCCTGAGCCATCTTTTTCTGGCCAGCCAGCAATTCAGCAAACATATCCGAAACTGTGGGTTGTCTCTCGATATCCCCTCCGTCATAATCACTCTCAACCAAACTAGCAGCCCTCAAGTCCTCCAAAACCGAGCTGCTACTGGAACAGGACTCAAAAACTACGTTATCTTTTTTTTTTTTTTTTTTTTTCGCTGTATTTTTTTTTTTTCGGGTGGTCCTGGATTCGTTTCAACGTCTCAACTCAGGAAAAGGCCATTAATGCAATACACCAGCTGAGAGTACAGGCCAACAAAACAACAAATACCGTGATCGTAGCCACGTGGGCGAGGAAATAGCAGTAAACAGCGATTATCGGACCGTACATAATGAGCGTTCTGAAAGTAACATACCTGCGAAAGGAGCAGACAGTGATTGAGCATACCGTCCTCACTGCTATTGTCTCTTCCACTGAAGAGGAAAGATGTCGGTGAAGCCCTTCTATCCTTGTTAACCGACGTCACAGAACTGGGTTTTTTTATGATTGGACGATCCGGGAAGACATAACCGAAGGGGGTGACTTGCAGATTCACGGTTTGTAGGCCGTTAAGGAAACAATGAACACCCTCGATTTCGCTGGCAAGGAAGTCCGTGCACGAACAAGCCGTGTCGACCACGCAGCAAGGGAAGGTTGACGAGGCAGAGAGGGCTGGCAGAAGCTGGTAACCGTGCGCCGCGGTAACATTGAGCACAGGAACAGCGAGAGACACGAAGAACTGCGAAGTAAGCAGACAGGTGGTTGAGCATCAACGAGGTAGAGGGCCTTAGAGTGATAAACTAGTATACCGTTCATCAGGCAAAAGTGACCCCCGATTGGCCGCCGCCATGTTGTACAATTTTGACCACTAGACACGTGACAAGGCCAAATCTATGACGTAACCAGACCAAATCTCTGGCGTCAACGATAAGATGGCAGCGCCCAGTGCGTGTCGGAGGCGTTGTGGGCGTTGATCGGAGTGTGTGGATTTGGTGTGCGGAATTTGGTTTTTCAGGGTTTTGTGTGCTCTCCCGCGTAGGAATAACGTGAAGTACGAGGGAATGAGGCTTTTCTTTTTTATTTAATTCAGAGTAAGCCAGATTCGGTCCCGTGCTTCTCGTACGGGCTCGGATCACTACCTCGGGCATCGCTCGGTCGATCGAGTTTAATTAAAATATCCGCAATCGTTAACCACGGGAGCTCCTCGATAATCGCTGTGTCGAAGGATACGTCGAACCCATCCGGAACGCGGAGTCTAAAGGTATGTAGGACGTAACCAGAACGCGGAGTTCTAACGGTACGGCGGACGTGCCCGGGCAATTTTCTTAGCTCGACGGTCAAGATTCGCATTTGAAGCAGCGAGAGAAGTCTTGAAATCTCCGAACTGCTCGGTGCTGAGCTAACTACGGACCACGTCACTATGTGATCCGTAGTGACGTGAAAAAGACCGACGGCGGTGACTCCGGGCGGACGGCGGCTCCCGGCCGCCTGCCGTGTGCCTTCTGTGAAGGGGCGACAGTCGTGTAAGCAGTACTGTACCAGCTTCTCTTATAGTTATGTTGTTTTCGAGCAGCTTCCTGATCACTAAACCCCGCAAACGCGTGCCGAACTTTCAAAAGGTGTCTGCCAACCTGGAAAGCCTTGAACTCCCAGGGAATTTCGGATTATCTGGGAAAGTCAGGGAATTATTCAAAAAGTGGGCTAAATAAGGGAAGACGACTAGTGAAAGCGGCATGGCGGTTGTTCGTCGGCACGGCCATGCTGAATGACATTGCCGAAATGTCATCCTTCGACTCAAAAACTCAAGGAATTTGATCAAAATAGTCAGGGAAAAACTTGGAAAAGGGGGGGAATTTGAAATCAGTAGTTTGTTAGACACAATGTTTGATTTTCTTGGCACTCCACGCGTTTTTACACACGACAGGCACACGCCCGTGTATCACACGGCGGCCAGGCCAAGCGGCTGCCAGCCACTTATGCAAGGCCGATAAGACGCAAGCGTGGAACGCTTTCGGACTGCTGTAAATACACCAGCGGGAGCGTCCGGCCGCAGTCCGACTGCCCACGCTAGGACACCCGACACAGACTCCGCGTCCTGGGTACGTCTGACGTATCTTTAGATTTTGCCTCATAGGTACGTCAGACCTATCTTTAGACACAGCGCCTGATAATAGTAGTGAATAGGGTCACGTTCAGTGCGCAAGTCACTTTATTACGCTCGGAGAGCAGAATTCCATTCCCGTTGCGCAGGTAGATCCCCAGCTAGGTATGCACTTGAAGACTATGTTTCACTCTTTCATAAAGCAAGCTTTGCGGGACCCCTCCGCCCTTGTGCACCCATTCGCAGGTCGTGTCGCCTTTCCTCACGTAACTCCCGCAGGTCCAGCGAGTTGCCGAGCCGCTGTATCCCCGGCGTCGCTCGGTACATACAAGAGGCGGCTCCCGTCGGTCGTCCAGCAGCACACTGAAGGGACGCAAAGCTAGCAGCCTCCTTGGTGCACGCAAGACGAGGCTGAGCAGAGCTCCAAGCACTTCTGACGCACATGTGCACTCCAATGAGACCGGTGTCGCACCCCGATTCCTAGAGATGTGGTCGCACTGGCAGTCTTGTTGGTCCTTGGGGGCCGTCGAGGAGTGCCAGAAAGCAGAATTTCATCCTTGTTGCGCAGGTAGTTCCCCAGCTAGCCACTTCCTTGAAGACGGCGTCGCACTCTCTCTGGAAGCAAGCTTCGGGATGCTCTTGTGCACCCATTTGCAGGTCGTGTCGCCTTTGCTCACGTAACTCCCGCAGGTCCAGCGAGTTGCCGAGCCACTGTAGCCCCGGCGTCGCTCGGTACATACAAGAGGCGGCTCCCGTCGGTCGTCCAGCAGCACACTGAAGGGACGCAAAGCTAGCAGCCTCCTTGGTGCACACAAGACGAGGCTGAGCAGAGCTCCAAGCTCTTCTGACGCACATGTGCACTCCAATGAGACCGGTGTCGCACCCCGATTCCTAGAGATGTGGTCGCACTGGCAGTCTTGTTGGTCCTTGGGGGCCGTCGAGGAGTGCCAGGAAGCAGAATTTCATCCTTGTTGCGCAGGTAGTTCCCCAGCTAGCCACTTCCTTGAAGACGGCGTCGCACTCTCTCTGGAAGCAAGCTTCGGGATGCTCTTGTGCACCCATTCGCAGGTCGTGTCGCCTTTCCTCACGTAACTCCCGCAGGTCCAGCGAGTTGCCGAGCCGCTGTAGCCCCAACGTCGCTCGGTACATACAAGAGGCGGCTCCCGTCGGTCGTCCAGCAGCACACTGAAGGGACGCCAAGCTAGCAGCCTCCTTGGTGCACGCAAGACGAGGCTGAGCAGAGCTCCAAGCTCTTCTGACGCACATGTGCACTCCAATGAGACCGGTGTCGCACCCCGATTCCTAGAGATGTGGTCGCACTGGCAGTCTTGTTGGTCCTTGGGGGCCGTCGAGGAGTGCCAGAAAGCAGAATTTCATCCTTGTTGCGCAGGTAGTTCCCCAGCTAGCCACTTCCTTGAAGACGGCGTCGCACTCTCTCTGGAAGCGAGCTTCGGGATGCTCTTGCGCACCCATTTGCAGGTCGTGTCGCCTTTGCTCACGTAACTCCCGCAGGTCCAGCGAGTTGCCGAGCCGCTGTAGTCCCAACGTCGCTCGGTACATACAAGAGGCGGCTCCCGTCGGTCGTCCAGCAGCACACTGAAGGGACGCCAAGCTAGCAGCCTCCTTGGTGCACACAAGACGAGGCTGAGCAGAGCTCCAAGTTCTTCTGACGCACATGTGCACTCCAATGAGACCGGTGTCGCACCCCGATTCCTAGAGATGTGGTCGCACTGGCAGTCTTGTTGGTCCTTGGGGGCCGTCGAGGAGTGCCAGAAAGCAGAATTTCATCCTTGTTGCGCAGGTAATTCCCCAGCTAGCCACTTCCTTGAAGACGGCGTCGCACTCTCTCTGGAAGCAAGCTTCGGGATGCTCTTGTGCACCCATTTGCAGGTCGTGTCGCCTTTGCTCACGTAACTCCCGCAGGTCCAGCGAGTTGCCGAGCCACTGTATCCCCGGCGTCGCTCGGTACATACAAGAGGCGGCTTACGTCGGTCGTCCAGCAGCACACTGAAGGGACGCAAAGCTAGCAGCCTCCTTGGTGCACGCAAGACGAGGCTGAGCAGAGCTCCAAGCTCTGCTGACGTACACGTGCACTCCAATGAGACCGGTGTCGCACCCTGATTCCTAGAGATGTGGTCGCACTGGCAGTCTTGTTGGTCCTTGGGGGCCGTCGAGGAGTGCCAGAAAGCAGAATTCCATCCTTCTTGCGCAGGTAGTTCCCCAGCTAGTCACTTCCTTGAAGACGACGTCGCACTCTCTGGAAGCAAGCTTCAGGATGCTCTTGTGCACCCATTTGCAGGTCGTGTCGCCTTTGCTCACGTAACTCCCGCAGGTCCAGCGAGTTGCCGCGCCACTGCAGCCCCGGTGTCGCTCGGTAAATACAAGAGGCGGCTCACGTCGGTCGTCCAGCAGCACACTGAAGGGACGCAAAGCTCGCAGCCTCCTTGGTGCATGCAAGACGATGCTGAGCAGAGCTCCAAGCTCTTCTGACGCACATGTGCACTCCAATGAAACAGGTGTCGCACTGGCAGTCTTGTTGGTCCTTGGGGGCCGTCGAGGAGCGCCAGAAAGCAGAATTCCATGCGCAGGTAGTTCCCCAGGTAGTCACTTCCTTGAAGACGATGTGGCACTCTCTCTGGGCGGAAGCTTCGGGATGCTCTTGTGCACCCATTCACAGGTCGTGTCGCCTTTGCTCACATAGCTCCCGCAGGTTGCAGCGCAGCGAGTTCACACATGAGCCCTATTCGTCCCCCAATTGAGGGTCATATGAGCTCTCTAAACCAACCTTGCCATGTTGCTTGTCCATCTCTGGCTCCATTCTTGGCACTCTTTGCTCATTAAATCATCGTCTCTTGTGATTATGTTACATGGAGCGTGCAGAGCTGTTTTGGGTGCAGTTTTCACGACAGAGCTGACATTTGAGTGAAAATGCCTTGGTGCTGCAGTGGATTCGTGACCCTTATCAATGCCCGCGAAAGATTACCAACTTCGTCAAGAACTGTCGGATGGTGCTACCTCTTTCTGCGGCACTCTGCTGACGGCACATGTGGTGGATTCGCAGCTTGAAGAAGTATTCCAGCATTGTCTTGACCATAATTGCGCAGTGGGACTGGTTGTCGATTGTCTGTGCCAGGAAGAGGTGGTCAAAGCTTTTAAACAGCGGGGTCATGAAGATGATGGTCATTGCCTCTGCCTGCAGTCTTTGTAGCCAGTTTCGACCTTCTTTGGCCGCCTTGTCAAAGTGCCTGCGAAGCAGCTTCTGCGCTATTTTGCACAAGCCCAGGATGTCCTGTGAGGGGCTGTGGAGCCCCCCAGCATCCTTGATCAGTATAAAGTCGCTCTTGGCTCTTGTAAGAAGTGCGATCATAGAGCATGCTGGGCACTTGGTCATTTTTGCAAAGTTGACTGCCACGTTTCCAGCAATGTATTCTACAACACATTCGGCGAATTCTGAAAGCGGCTTGTAGGAGACAGTACTGTTGGCCTCTTCGCCTCTTGCATCCTCAACCCTTCTCTGATCTTGCTGGTGCTGCGCCGACGAGCTTACGAGAAGCGTCTCGGTGCCGTCGACCTGGCAGTTGCCGTAAGTTGAAGGCAGGACGTTGGCGAGCAAGCACTTTCTGTAAGCTGACCGAAACTCTAGCGCTGTGGGGTTGTTGTTGTTACCCGTCCTGTTGCGTATAGTGGCAAAACACAGCTCAAGGTGGTCCTGACTGAGCTTTCGCGTCAGCAGGCACCTGAGTGGCGGACTGGGGCTCAAGACCAGGTCTTCTGCCAGACCTTTGATGGAATCAAGGACAAGTAGGAAACCGAGGACTGGAGTCTTCCTTGCCCCTTGGCTCAACGGCCTGCCCGTTACGTCTTTCAGGGCTCGAAGGTAGCCTGAAGCTTGCTCAATCCTTTCCAGAATGGTGACTTGGTTGCTGGCACGAATGGGACATTTGCTTCCACGACCAAGGGGATGACATGAGTTCGTCAGGTCAAATATATCATCGACTGCTGCGGCAAACTTGGCAGTCGCCTCAGCACCCTCGAAGCCTTGGATACCCTTTTCCTTAAAAAACAGCAAGGCGCAGCTGACGGACCGGCTCAAGGTTTGGGCTGCCAGTGACACCTTCATCTTCTGTCTCTCGAAGTCAATGTGCTGCTTTCGGAGCTTGTTGGCTGCATGAAGGCCTTCTTGCTGCTGCAGGTTGTCCAAGGCCGCAAGGTACCGCCAGGCCACGACCTTACCTGCCCAATCTCTGATGCAACCTTTCTCGGCCAGCAGGTTCCGCATGAGCTTTAGCATATGGCAGGCGTCCAAGACGGCGTGGACCCTGCTGGTGGGGTCCGATGGATGCGTGAACCAGCTCTTCATCGGCTGAGCAAAGCGCACTCCGAGCACTGTGAGCATGGTGATGTTTCAGTTTGTCCCGTCACAGGTCACACTTATACACTTTGCTCCAGCATCCTTCAGTTTAATGATGTACTCCCGTACCAGGTTGGCGCGAGCGTTGCCGTCTAGACCATCGATGAGGGCGTAACCCAGGGGGATCTTCCAGTTTCGGTTGACTGCCACCGCCAAAAATACAAGTGCGTGCTTTGCAAAGGTGACGCAGTCGTTTCGGATGATGCCGTGACCCAGGTCACAGTACCTGACGACTTCTTTGCCATTCCAGTCTGTTTGTCTTTTTATTCCCATCTCATCGACCATCAGGCTGACGAAAAGAGGTCCCTTCTGGGCTTCCTGTGAAACTTTGTCAAACGACTGCTGGGTGAATCCTGGTCGTGCATCAACCACCGCTGCCCATTTCCGCAGAGTGCTTGGCGTCCTTTCGCAGAAAGCACGCCAAGCACTCTGCGCATAGCTTGACGTGCTTTCGCAGAAAGCTGTATGCCTTTGCCGAGTAAAAATGGAGCGTGAGGGCAAACTTGCGCACATCCTCTCTACATGCGTTTTCGTTGTGCCTGACTCTTTTTAAGACGAGGTTGCGCATTGTGTTGGTGAATGCATTGCCAAGTATGTCAACTGCTGGCTTAGGAAGTCGTGTCCTCAGTTCACGGAGCAGCGTGTTCAGCTTCCTAATCCTGGCCGTCTTCCGATTGATCTTCTTTGCCTGTTTCAACAGTTTCCTCGCCTTCTGCAGCTTGTGCCTACTCGTGGCCAGGACCCTGTGCAGTCGTGGTGACACAGCTGCGTACGAGTGGTCACCGAAGGAAGTGTTGCGTCGCATGAACACGGCTTCAGGGGGAGTCTCTGACGTCATAGCCTGAGAAGGGGAAGTAACCAGCTCTACACTGCTTCCAGAACCAGCAGCAGCTTGGGCCTCTCCTGGGGTTGGCTGATCAGTCGTCAATCCAGGCTGCCTCTCTGGAGGGTGAGACCTGTCAGCAGAACAACGAGCGGTGACATTCAAGACTGCCTGTATTCCCCAAGACTGTGCCAGGGCATGCATTCTTGGCAGGTTATACTGTGCAGTGTGATATGTGACCACACCTTTTATGCGTTGGCCAGAACTGGCAGTGATCCACAAAAAGGGGGTGCTGGGAGTTCTGGCTTATGAACAGGGTTCCATGTTTTGGGTGTTTTTAATTTGTGAGTATTACCTGGCTCCGTGAGCAAAAAAAGAGCCGTGATCAAAGGGTGCAGCCAAAAGCCGTAACCAAATGTTGTGTCCAAATGCCGTGACCAATGCGACGCAATCCAAGGGAAAAGAAAATACAAGAAAAACAAACATCTGTGCTCACGTTATCATTTTCGTCACGTGACTTAATTATTAATCACGTGATCGAACAAAAATAAACCTAGAAATAAATTATCCCTTGCCCGGTTTCGAACCTAGGATCTCATGATCGCAAAACTAATGTGCTATTCGCTGCGTCAACCTTGCTGATTGACGTCAATATAACTCGGCCAAAAGTAATGCTCACGCATTCTCACATCATGAAAGAAAGCTGAGGTGCTCTCGTAGTTTTATTTTTTTTTAAAAACGGGGGTGATTTTTTGGTGCTTATTTGTTCTCTCGAATTTTGAGTTTTTTGGTGTCTATTTTTGATATCGACCAAAACTCGGAGTTTAACGGTACTTATGTGGTAAAAGCAAATGCATATCTGTGGCGTTTCTAGGAGACGCAACATGATATGCACTATTCATTGCTAAATGGAGCACATAAAAACAATTTCCAAAGAAAAAGAGCAGCCTCGCAGACAGTTCAGTGCGGTCGATGTTGTGGTTAAACAAAAGTACAGACGTTTATAAAGGTTCCCTGCCGTGGAAAGTGCAATTTCTCTTCAAAGCAAGCTCAATTCGGGTTCTTTCGGTTTTTGCAGATTTCAAGAAAAATCGTTTGGAGATCATTTTTTTATGTATATCAGTGTATACTGAAAACACGGAACAAACTTATGATTGAATGATTGTAAAAAGCATGCAGCATGCCATGGAATTATTATAATGGTGGTGACTGAAAGTGTTGCAAAGAACCTGAATGTTTTACTCAAACCTATCAACTTGATCCCAAAGATGACACTTTTCTAGTGACTCGTTGACCACCACTTTCAGATACAAGAGACACACCTTTGCAAATTTTGCAACTTGTCGCCCGAAGTACCTGAAGACTGGAGCCTGCATCATGTGTAATTTTACCTTGTCATTGTTGTGCTGACATTTTCTATATGTTCAGTGTTGTCAAGTGCAAACAGTGAGCATGCTAGTTTATTAGAGCTCCATGGAACCTATCCCCCTCATGTAATGCATCTGCAACAATGATTTTGAGGCAAATAAAAATATTGTGATCTGCTGCAATGAAACTTGCTCTATTCGTACCTATGCCTGTGCTTCGGTCGCTGGCACAGAAGGAAGGCCTCATCAGACCGCGATCTTGATCGCTTCCGAGGTGACCGTTTTGTCCTGCTTGCTGGAGAGCTGAACACCGTTGGCGCACTTCCTTGCCTGAGGTACGTCTTATTGTTCAGTTGGTAGAAACAGTTCTCCGCAAAGTGCAGTGAGCACAACTTGGACCATCTACTGAGCTTCCAGTCTCGGCAGGGCAGCTTCTCCATCCATGCCTTTAGGAATTCCGGATCATTCAGTGGGAACCTGTGATGGTATAATGAAGCAATTGTGAAACCTCTTTTTTTGCATGCAAAGAGAAATGTACCAAGCCATCTGGTGAAAGTCTGTTTTAGGCACATTCCAAGTACATAAGTGAACAAGAATCTGGTATCTTGCAGAGTGACCACCTCTTTGAGTCACTCTGAGGAACAGTAGGTTAAGGTATGTGCTTATTCATTCAAATCGCCCTGCTCTCAGAAACTAGCAATAAGAATGCCATACTTTTGTAGGGAATCGCATTTCCTCCTGCGGAAGGCATGAATCTAAGCGAAGTTTTGGCAGAGGGATCAGCTTACAAACTGCTTTCCTTGTTGAGTACTATATATGTGCACGGGAAGGCGAGCCACGGATCTTTTAGCGCGCGAGGGGACGGAAGAGAACAGCACGCCACGTCAAACAGTCTCAACATGTTTGCATAACCAGCAAAACGAACGGTGTGACCAGGTTGACTTCAAGAACTAAGAAACTTACCTACGATACGAGATCCCCAAGTCCTGGCTGCCCCTGTTGGCACAACCAATATCGGCGCAGGTACTCGGCATTGTCTTGTTTTTAGGGTCGTTTGATTATTTTTCTCGGTTAGAAAAGCGGCGAAGCAAGACGAGCCGTCGAAATCTGAACCGAAAAGACGCGCGCCAAAAGTCGTCTGCTATGTTTACGGACCGTAAATACAACGGTGATCAAATGATTTGAACAGTTCAGATTATTTGTAAAAATCCATTTTTACCGCAGAAAGCACACAATTCAAGGGTATTGCGGATTGTAAACGAAATTCAGAGGGCACAAAAGGGACGGAGGAAGAGCAGACGATTTTTATGCGCGCTCAAATTTTTTGTAGCGCTGAAGCACGCTCAACGAGGACGCTGAACGACGTCGCTTCCGCGCCTTCTGAAGGGACGCAAAGCTGCTAGCTTTGCGTCCCTTCAGTGTGCTGCTGGACGACCGACGGGAGCCGCCTCTTGTATGTACCGAGCGACGCCGGGGCTACAGCGGCTCGGCAACTCGCTGGACCTGCGGGAGTTAAGTGAGCAAAGGCGACACGACCTGCAAATGGGTGCACAAGAGCATCCCGAAGCTTGCTTCCGGAGAGCGCGCGACGCCGTCTTCAAGGAAGTGACTAGCTGGGGAACTACCTGCGCAACAAGGATGGAATTCTGCTTTCTGGCACTCCTCGACGGCCCCCAAGGACCAACAAGACTGCCAGTGCGACCACATCTCTGGGAATCGGGGTGCGACACCGGTCTCATTGGAGTGCACGTGTGCGTCAGAAGAGCTTGGAGCTCTGCTCAGCCTCGTCTTGCGTGCACCAAGGAGGCTGCTAGCTTTGCGTCCCTTCAGTGTGCTGCTGGACGACCGATGTAAGCCGCCTCTTGTATGTACCGAGCGACGCCGGGGCTACAGTGGCTCGGCAACTCGCTGGACCTGCGGGAGTTACGTGAGCAAAGGCGACACGACCTGCAAATGGGTGCACAAGAGCATCCCGAAGCTTGCTTCCAGAGAGAGTGCGACGCCGCCTTCAAGGAAGTGACTAGCTGGGGAACTACCTGCGCAACAAAGATGGAATTCTGCTTTCTGGCACTCCTCGACGGCCCCCAAGGACCAACAAGACTGACAGTGCGACCACATCTCTAGGAATCGGGGTGCGACACCGGTTTCATTGGAGTGCACGTGTGCGTCAGAAGAGCTTGGAGCTCTGCTCAGCCTCGTCTTGCGTGCACCAAGGATGCTGCTAGCTTTGCGTCCCTTCAGTGTGCTGCTGGACGACCGACGTAAGCCGCGTCTTGTATGTACCGAGCGACGCCGGGGCTACAGCAGCTCGGCAACTCGCTGGACCTGCGGGAGTTACGTGAGCAAAGGCGACACGACCTGCAAATGGGTGCACAAGAGCATCCCGAAGCTTGCTTCCGGAGAGCGCGCGACGCCGTCTTCAAGGAAGTGACTAGCTGGGGAACTACCTGCGCGACAAGGATGAAATTCTGCTTTCTGGCACTCCTCGACGGCCCCCAAGGACCAACAAGACTGCCAGTGCGACCACATCTCTAGGAATCGGGGTGCGACACCGGTCTCATTGGAGTGCACGTGTGCGTCAGAAGAGCTTGGAGCTCTGCTCAGCCTCGTCTTGCGTGCACCAAGGAGGCTGCTAGCTTTGCATCCCTTCAGTGTGCTGCTGGACGACCGACGTAAGCCGCCTCTTGTATGTACCGAGCGACGCCGGGGCTACAGCGGCTCGGCAACTCGCTGGACCTGCGGGAGTTACGTGAGCAAAGGCGACACGACCTGCAAATGGGTGCACAAGAGCATCCCGAAGCTTGCTTCCAGAGAGAGTGCGACGCCGTCTTCAAGGAAGTGACTAGCTGGGGAACTAGCTGCGCAACAAGGATGGAATTCTGCTTTCTGGCACTCCTCGACGGCCCCCAAGGACCAACAAGACTGCCAGTGCGACCAGATCTCTAGGAATCGGGGTGCGACACCGGTCTCATTAGAGTGCACGTGTGCGTCAGAAGAGCTTGGAGCTCTGCTCAGCCTCGTCTTGCGTGCACCAAGGAGGCTGCTAGCTTTGCGTCCCTTCAGTGTGCTGCTGGACGACCGACGTAAGCCGCCTCTTGTATGTACCGAGCGACGCCGGGGCTACAGCGGCTCGGCAACTCGCTGGACCTGCGGGAGTTACGTGAGCAAAGGCGACACGACCTGCAAATGGGCGCACAAGAGCATCCCGAAGCTTGCTTCCGGAGAGCGTGCGACGCCGTCTTCAAGGAAGTGACTAGCTGGGGAACTACCTGCGCAACAAGGATGGAATTCTGCTTTCTGGCACTCCTCGACGGCCCCCAAGGACCAACAAGACTGCCAGTGCGACCACATCTCTAGGAATCGGGGTGCGACACCGGTCTCATTGGAGTGCACATGTGCGTCAGATGAGCTTGGAGCTCTGCTCAGCCTCGTCTTGCGTGCACCAAGGAGGCTGCTAGCTTTGCGTCCCTTCCCTGTGCTGCTGGACGACCGACGTAAGCCGCCTCTTGTATGTACCGAGCGACGCCGGGGCTACAGCGGCTCGGCAACTCGCTGGACCTGCGGGAGTTACGTGAGCAAAGGCGACACGACCTGCAAATGGGCGCACAAGAGCATCCCGAAGCTTGCTTCCGGAGAGCGTGCGACGCCGTCTTCAAGGAAGTGACTAGCTGGGGAACTACCTGCGCAACAAGGATGGAATTCTGCTTTCTGGCACTCCTCGACGGCCCCCAAGGACCAACAAAACTGCCAGTGCGACCACATCTCTAGGAATCGGGGTGCGACACCGGTCTCATTGGAGTGCACATGTGCGTCAGATGAGCTTGGAGCTCTGCTCAGCCTCGTCTTGCGTGCACCAAGGAGGCTGCTAGCTTTGCGTCCCTTCCCTGTGCTGCTGGACGACCGACGTAAGCCGCCTCTTGTATGTACCGAGCGACGCCGGGGCTACAGCGGCTCGGCAACTCGCTGGACCTGCGGGAGTTACGTGAGCAAAGGCGACACGACCTGCAAATGGGCGCACAAGAGCATCCCGAAGCTTGCTTCCGGAGAGCGTGCGACGCCGTCTTCAAGGAAGTGACTAGCTGGGGAACTACCTGCGCAACAAGGATGGAATTCTGCTTTCTGGCACTCCTCGACGGCCCCCAAGGACCAACAAAACTGCCAGTGCGACCACATCTGTAGGAATCGGGGTGCGACACCGGTCTCATTGGAGTGCACATGTGCGTCAGATGAGCTTGGAGCTCTGCTCAGCCTCGTCTTGCGTGCACCAAGGAGGCTGCTAGCTTTGCGTCCCTTCCCTGTGCTGCTGGACGACCGACGTCAGCCGCCTCTTGTATGTACCGAGCGACGCCGGGGCTACAGCGGCTCGGCAACTCGCTGGACCTGCGGGAGTTACGTGAGCAAAGGCGACACGACCTGCAAATGGGCGCACAAGAGCATCCCGAAGCTTGCTTCCGGAGAGCGTGCGACGCCGTCTTCAAGGAAGTGACTAGCTGGGGAACTACCTGCGCAACAAGGATGGAATTCTGCTTTCTGGCACTCCTCGACGGCCCCCAAGGACCAACAAAACTGCCAGTGCGACCACATCTCTAGGAATCGGGGTGCGACACCGGTCTCATTGGAGTGCACATGTGCGTCAGATGAGCTTGGAGCTCTGCTCAGCCTCGTCTTGCGTGCACCAAGGAGGCTGCTAGCTTTGCGTCCCTCCAGTGTGCTGCTGGACGACCGACGTGAGCCGCCTCTTGTATGTACCGAGCGGCGCCGGGGCTGCAGTGGCTCGGCAACTCGCTGAACCTGCGGGAGTTACGTGAGGAAAGGCGACACGACCTGCGAATGGGTGCACAAGGGCGGAGGGGTCCCGCGAAGCTTGCTTTATGAAAGAGTGAAACATAGTCTTCAAGTGCATACCTAGCTGGGGATCTACCTGCGCGACGGGAATGGAATTCTGCTCTCCGAGCGTAATAAAGTGACTTGCGCACTGAACGTGACCCTATTCACTACTATTATCAGGCGCTGTGTCTAAAGATAGGTCTGACGTGCCTATGATGCAAAATCTAAAGATACGTCAGACGTACCCAGGACGCGGAGTCTGTGTCGGGTGTTCTAGCGTGGGCAGTCGGACTGCGGCCGGACGCTCCCGCTGGTGTATTTACAGCAGTCCGAAAGCGTTCCACGCTTGCGTCTTATCGGCCTTGCATAAGTGGCTGGCAGCCGCTTGGCCTGGCCGCCGTGTGATACACGGGCGTGTGCCTGTCGTGTGCAAAAACGCGTGGAGTGCAAAGAAAATCAAACATTGTGTCTAACAAACTACTAATTTCAAATTCCCCGACTTTTCCAAGTTTTTCCCTGACTGTTTTGATCAAATTCCTTGAGTTTTTGAGTCGAAGGATGAAATTTCGGCAATGTCATTCAGCATGGCCGTGCCGACGAGCAACCGCCATGCCGCTTTCACTAGTCGTCTTCCCTTATTTAGCCCACTTTTTGAATAATTCCCTGACTTTCCCAGATGATCCGATATTCCCTGGGAGTTCAAGGCTTTCCAGGTTGGCAGACACCTTTTGAAAGTTCGGCACGCGTTTGCGGGGTTTAGTGATCGGGAAGCTGCTCGAAAACAACATAGCTATAAGAGAAGCTGGTACAGTACTGCTTACACGACTGTCGCCCCTTCACAGAGGGCACACGGCAGGCGGCCGGGAGCCGCCGTCCGCCCGGAGTGACCGCCGTCGGTCTTTTTCACGTCACTACGGATCACATAGTGACGTGGTCCGTAGTTAGCTCAGCACCGAGCAGTTCGGAGATTTCAAGACTTCTCTCGCTGCTTCAAATGCGAATCTTGACCGTCGAGCTAAGAAAATTGCCCGGGAACGTCCGCCGTACCGTTAGAACTCCGCGTTCTGGTTACGTCCTACATACCTTTAGACTCCGCGTTCCGGATGGGTTCGACGTATCCTTCGACACAGCGATTATCGAGGAGCTCCCGTGGTTAACGATTGCGGATATTTTAATTAAACTCGAACGACCGAGAGATGTCCGAGGTAGTGATCCGAGCCCGTACGAGAAGCACGGGACCGAATCTGGCTTACTCTGAATTAAATAAAAAAGAAAAGCCTCATTCCCTCGTACTTCACGTTATTCCAACGCGGGAGAGCACACAAAACCCTGAAAAACCGAATTCCGCACACCAAATCCACACACTCCGATCAACGCCCACAACACCTCCGACACGCACTGGGCGCTGCCATCTTATCGTTGACGCCAGAGATTTGGTCTGGTTACGTCATAGATTTGGCGTGGTCACGTGTCTAGTGGTCAAAATTGTACAACATGGCTGCGGCCAATTGGGGGTCACTTTCAGCAGCCAGTTTATCACACTAAGGCAGTCTTGGGTAAGTTACTTTTAAAAAGTAATTCGTTACAGTTAGAGATACTTTCAGAAAAAAGTAGCGAAGTTACCGTTACAGTTACCGCAAAAAAAAGAGTAACTCGTTACAGTTACAGTTACTTTTAAAAAGTAACGACGTTACTTTTCAGTTACTTTTCTATAACACAAAAAATAGAAAAAACTAGAAAACGCCCTTCACCAAGTTTTATTGCATAAAATTAAAAAGTACGCGTTTTACTTCATATTGCAACTTAGCAGAAGTTGCTTCTCGAAATTAGTGTTTGAAAATTTCCACGCCAGAGTAGTGGCGCAAATCAAAATACGAAACATGCGCAGTGCCCTCCGCGTGCATTGTTGTTTCACGGTAGATTCATCCGATTAAAAAGCGCTTTCACAGAAAAAAGAAAAACCACAACATAGATAGTGCTTCAAGACACTAAAGGCTGGTTCACACAGACCCGTTTTCTTACGTTACGTTATGTTGCGTTACGAAAAGTCACCGGGAAATCTGTGATTCGTATTAAGCGTGGCTACCGATTCAAGGAGATAGACTGGCACGCAACATTCGAGACACGGATGTTTCGGTGACGACGAGCTAAAACGGTGAGTTGCCGTGGCAACCAAGGACACAAGGCTCCTCGTAACGTAACGTAAGGAGTTGAGCTAGGTTCAAATTTTCACACATCATCATTTTCTTACATTACGTCTAAGTCACCGACACATTCGTGTCTCGAATGTCGCGTGCCGGGCTATCTTCTTGAATAGACCGATGTCACCAAGCGAACTGCGCAGGCGCGCGCATTCCGGAAGTGGTGCCGCCGCCATGCTACTTGTAGTCATCACTTTTCGGCTTCCCAGCTGCATAGGGCTGCGCATACATCGTAGATAACCGTTTGGAACGCCCCGGTATCAGCTTGGAATTTCCTGCATGTCTGTACTTCATAAGATCATGTTGTTTGTGATTCCATAGTTTGCCAGCAAGCGCAGAAAAGCAGTTCCAGTCGTCTTACCGTTTTAGAATCGCTTTGTCGTCTGCTTCAACGTCGTCTGCTTCTTTGTGAACGCGTGAGCATACTGCCGTTCACGCAGTGGTCTCACTGTAGCCGCAGGAGAAAAACAACGACGCCACTACTAGAGCTTTCCGGCTGCTCGGGCGTCTCAATTAGCTTAGAAACTAAACATCTAGTTAAATGGCAAAGAACAAAGAAAATTCGAGGGACCATCGGCTTTGTGTAGCACCGCAGAACAGCATCAAATGTGTTGGTGAAAGACTAAGCTTGGTATTGCTCAGTCTTGTGCATAACGTTTAATTAATAGTGACATAAGAGGAGGTAAATAAACTTTCTCGTTGAGCGATAGTTTTCTAAACGTTGTTTCACTCTGGTTGACAGCCTGTGCAACAGGGTACAGATGAACTGCGGGGAGGAGCCTCAACACAGAGAAGAAATGATCCACAGAAAGGCTATGCCTGGCGCGCCGTAACAATTGTCATCTGTCAAAAAGAAGCAACCATATGCAAGATAGCTGAAAACTTGGGGTGGAGAGGATCTTACGCGTACAGTTTCTATTCAGTTTTATTTCGTCTGCGCAAGCTCCGAACGCTGAGTCGCCCGACGGTGGAAGTTTACTTCTGCGGTCTCGATTAGTGCTACTGCAGAATGGATCAGTAACGCCAGCCTAAGAGACTGCAACAAAATAGGTGAGGTTCTTTTGTTACATTTTTGGCGGTAAGTTTTTACTTCTAAATTGCATTTTGTGGTGTTTTCACGTTTTGTATGAAAAAAAAAAATGAAGACTGCTTCCGAAAAAAGTTGTTTTATTTCAAGTGATGCGAATCGCTGATATTTTTTTTGTGATTGTCCTGATCGTTTGAAGCACAGTTGTGCTTGCAACATGTCGTCGCATTAACAGTTATAACCATCAAAATATATCGAGCGAAAAGTGTATTAAAAACGGCCTCAGCAGAACAGTGGAAATGGACCAACGGATAGACCGCTGCGAAGGGAATGCTCAGAGAGATTCCAGCGTACGAAACATTTCGTCATGCTCTGTGCCTCGTGCCCTGTAATCTTACACGTTTTAGCTGACGTGGAATAGGTGGATATAACTTACAAAGCAAATCGCGAAACAAATCGAAAAACTCTATTTTTCCCGCCGCTCTGTCCGGCTCTGTTCACCTTTCTTTGCCATGCTGCTTTCTTTCGGGAAGACATAATATCCGAAGCCGTTTTGCCTGGAGCTGTTATTGTAGCACCGTGGCATACAACAGGTGAAGCCACCCATTGAAAATCATTAGTAAACACCCGGGTATAAGTCTTGTGCTAACCCGAACATTTCCAAACGCCGGGCGGCGTACAATGTGCATTGACGCGGCCGGAAAACTGGGGTGAGCCGTGGGGAGAACTACAGGTACCAGAATGCACCACGGCAGCGGTGGCGTCGCGCAACTCCTGGTGAGATCGGTCTATTGGTAGCCACGCTTAAAAAGAAGCACACATTTCCGGGTGAATTTTCGTAACGTAACGTAAGAATACGGGTCTGTGTGAAGCAGCCTTAAGATGTAAAGGCTCGTTCACACAGACCCGTTTTCTTACGTTACGTTACAAAAAGTCACCGGGAAGTCTGTGCTTCGTATTGAGCGTGGCTACCGATTCAAGGAGATAGCCTGGCACGCGACATTCGAGACACGAATGTTTCGGTGAGGACGAGCTAGGACGGTGAGCTAGTTGCCGTGGCAACGAAGGACACGAGGTTCGTCGTCACGTAACGTAAGGTAGGGGATCGGTGGCCGAGTGGGCTAGCGCACACCAGCTCGGAGCACGTGGAGCGAAATCTCGCGCTGCAGAACCCAGGGATCCTGTTCAATCCCCACCCCTGCCCGTTTCGATCTGGATGAGCATCGTACCGGCGTGCGGTCGTGTATCACTACTGCGTGGTGCACGTTGAAGACCCCAGGCTAGCGGTTGTACTGCACTGGCTAAATTGCTCATCTACAGCTGGGAGACTCGTCGCCCCTGTGAGGCAGACCAAGTTCTAGGCTGTATAAACATACCACACAACCCAATTTTTTGTAACGTAAGGAGTTGAGCTCGGTTCAACTTTTCACACTGCACCGTTTTCTTACATTACGTCTAAGTTACCGAAACATTCTTCTCTCGAATGTCGCGTGCCAGGCTATCTCCTCGAATTGGTAGCCACGCTTAATACGAAGCACAGATTTCCCGGTGACTTTTAGTAACGTAACGTAAGAAAACGGGTCTGTGTGAACGAGCCTTAAGTGTTCAGTCACACAGTACAAGCGCGTGCGTAAAGATAACTAGATTTTTTTTTCCATGAAGTCTAAACGTGGCTATATTCGGGTCGTGAATCGTGAGAAAGAACGTATTCACAAGTTTGTGCAAGGCCAACTTGACACTCGAAATGTCGGAATAGAAGATTTTAAACGTGCAAAGAAAATCTAAATTGTACCCCCTCGTTCAGTGATATATTATTTATAAAACACTGGAAAGTAACGACAAAAGTAACGTCGTTACTTTCATCGTTACCTTAGAAAAAAGTAATAGAACTACCGTTACAAGTTACGTTTTAAAAAAGTAACTCGTTACAGTTACAAGTTACCAAAAAAGTAACGAAGTTACAGTAACGCGTTACTAGTAACGCGTTACTACCCAAGACTGCTCTAAGGCCCTACACCTCGTTGTTGAGCATACTGTCCTCGCTGCTATTGCCTCGCCCACGTTGTTTTGATGTGTAACCGTGTCCATCCAAAAGTCTGTCACTTACAGATAGACTGATTTGGATAGCTGTCCAGTTGCTTTAAGCTCTTGTTTGAGTTGCTTCCACGTGTAGGTTGGGTATTCATCCACCATACCTGCCAGATCCTTCCCATCATCGGAGTCGAATGTCGTCTTTGAGCCTCCTTTGGATTTAGGTTCATCTCTGTCAGTCTTCTCAATTGACCGATCAGTTTTCACATTAATTCCTAGTGTTTCAGCAACTTCCTTGATGTTATCACCTCGTCGCGAGCAGTCGAGTAGCCACGTCCGATTCCGACCGCATCTTCTTTTGGTAGGATTGTTTAGGTAGGTTTAAATCCTCACGACGGCGACCTCAACACCATGCATTTGACAAGCTCATTGCCAAGAGTGTTCACAAATGCGGGTGGCTGACGTGCAAATTGTCAAACCGCTCCAATCTTTTTTATCTGCTTCGTACAGTTTAGCATCGGCTGCCGTCTGGGACCAAGCGGTAGATGCCGGGTTAGCGTTTGCAACTACGGCACGGCGCTAAATACTAAAAGGTGTTTGCAGACGATTTAAAGCAGCAAAAGAAGTCCGTCGATGAAGCCGCGGCCCGGCTCAAAGATACGGCGAAATTTTCGCACACGGTCGGCATAGAATAGCAGACGACGTCCGCTGATTAAACCATCGGGCAGCGATTTTTTCGTCGTCTGCAAACACTTCGCGGTATACTTGTGTCGAGCCGCATCTTGGCTGGAAGCTGTTCATTGTAGCTCATAGTTTTTTGTTTTGTTTTTGGTTTCCCGTGGCAGGGGTTTACACTTACATTGCTAGTTTATTTTGTACATAGGGCTTCATTATTGTGCCACCCCCATTATATTCCATATTGATAATAATAGTATCCATAAATAAATTTGCTGAAACACTAGGAATTAACGTGAAAATGCTCGGTCAATTGCGAAAACTGACAGAGATGAACCTAAACCCAGACGATGCTAAAAGGAGACTTTTAACTTCGATGATGGGGAGGATCTGGCAGGTATGATGGATGAATACCCACCCTACATGCTGAAGCAACTCAAACAAGAGCTTGAAGCAACTGGACCAGGTATCTAAATCAGCATGTCTTCAATTGACAAACTTTCAGCTGGGCACGGTTACACAACAAAGCAACTTTCTCTGCATTGCGTTGACCCAAATCACGAGACATAAAAAAGTGCAAGAAAAGAATACGCTTCGCGGCTGCAGTAGGCCGGCCCGATCTAACTGCGATATTACGTTCACGAGATAAATTTAATATTGGTGTAGTCAGAGGTTTGGAAGGTCAAAACGTAAGCAGGACGCCGTTATGAGAACTACAGGTACCAGAGGGCCCAATATCAACATCCTGGCATGCATGTCTGCTGGCAAGATCCTCTTGTGAAGAACTGTGGAAAAATTGACTTGGTTTACTTTCAACGAATTCCTGGGGGAAGGTTAGAGGAAAATTATGGAAATAGCTCCTGGCCAGGATGCGGTCATTATATTTGATAATGCTCCTGCACACCTACGAGCCACAGACGCCGCCTTGTCCCCGAGGCACTCTTCGAAGTACTTACCGCCATACAGTCCACTCTTCGACCCAATTGAAGTGATGTTTTCAGACCCCAGTTATGGCGTGAAAGCTTACCTGAGTGAGCACAGCGCAACCGTGCTTGCTGGGCCTGAAGCTACCACCTTAAAGGAACACCGATGACAGATGCTTCAAACGGCGAAGCAAGAAGCAATGCAGCAAATTCAACGTGTTAATTGCACTGTATATGACCGCAATTCTTTCAAGCACATTGTGCCTGCCCTTCGAACCGAGGGTGTAACTCATATATTCGAGTGCGAAATGCCCGTAGTCGAAAATCAGCATCTTGATTTGCAATGAAAATGTCCATGCCATTGAATGCATACAACTAAACACACATTTTTCAAACACGGTGTTATTCTCAAGCCGCTTGAAAATTGTCGTCACTATCCTAAAGCCAAAAAAATATCTCGAGCATGCATTATCGAGCTTACGTATTATGGTAAAAAAAATCCCTCAAATTTTATCAGAGAACCAGTCATGCAACACGCATATACAGTGAAAAGTCATTCATGACTTTTAAGCATTATAGACCTTTAAAACGGTCGTAACATTTGAGTTAATGATCAGGTTTAGTTCACAGATATTAACATATAAAGTTAAATGACTCTTGAATTAAATGAATGGCATTGAAATAAGTTGTTGGTAACTTGGATTAAATTCATTGACATTTAGATTAAATTGCTCTACAGCTGAATTAAATTCACGAACACTCGGATTAAAAAAGCTGGCACTTGGATTATGAGCGGGAAAACCAGTTAAGTTGTGCATTTTTATATCACCTACACCTACGATCGGTTACCGGTTAATATTTCAGGGGAAGCCCCACCCACCTCTTTCCACTTTACCAGAGCCAACGTTTGAGAGGGGGTCGCCTTCTCTGCAGCCTTCGCTCCCCTATAGTGGAAAGGGGTGGAAGGAGCTTACCCAGAGCTACTAACCCGTCACCAGCTAAAGTTTTCGCTCACGAAAAACGATCATTATGGGCGTGGGACGTGGAGTACATTGTTTGTAGAGCGATCGGCGTTATTCACGTTTTAGATGCGCAGCATCTCTTGCTCGGGTCTATGTCCCGCGGCGTCGTAGTCCGCACTCACACTACGCATGCGCAACTCTCCTCCTTCCCTCTCTCCAACAGCTGCGCGTTACTCTCTCTGCTTTCTCTCTCTCTACCAGCTGCGTGCACTTCGCGTGCGTTCGCTTCCACTCACACCGCGCGCGCATGCGCAACTCTCCTCCTCTAGTCTCCTCTCCTTTAAGTGTGAATATAAGCAGCTCTAGCGCGCTGCGCGCGTTCAGTTCACCGCTGTTGACTCCACCTCACTCCGTTCTTCAAATGAAGTGTGATGGAAGCAACAGTCCCGTCAGTTAGTAAGTTGGCGCAAGCATGCGTCAGCACCACCCCATAAACTAACAGCAACGCTACGTCCACTGAAGACGAAGCTGCGCAGCGAAGGGCACGCGACGCTGAGCGCAAACGCTTGAAGCGAGCGGCAGACCCTGAACTACGGCAACGAGAAGCGGCGTCCATTCGTCAACGTCGAGCGGCGGATGCTGAACTACGACAACGTGAAGCAGCGGCGGTTCGAGAACGTCGAGCAGCAGAACCTGAGGTTCGGGACCGTGAAGTTCAACGTAAACGTACGAAGCGAGCGGCGGAACTCGACCTTCGAGAACGGGAAGCCGCGTTGGTTCGTGAACGTCGAGCAGCAAAACCTGAGGTTCGGGACCGTGAAGTTCAACGTAAACGTACGAAGCGAGCGGCGGAACCCGTCCTTCGAGAACGGGAAGCCGCGTTGGTTCGTGAACGTCGAGCAGCAGAACCTGAGGTTCGGGACCGTGAAGTTCAACGTAAACGTACGAAGCGAGCGGCGGAACTCGACCTTCGAGAACGGGAAGCCGCGTTGGTTCGTGAACGTCGAGCAGCAGAACCTGAGGTTCGGGACCGTGAAGTTCAACGTAAACGTACGAAGCGAGCGGCGGAACTCGATTTTCGAGAACGGGAAGCCGCGTTGGTTCGTGAACGTCGAGCAGCAGAACCTGAGGTTCGGGACCGTGAAGTTCAACGTAAACGTACGAAGCGAGCGGCGGAACTCGACCTTCGAGAACGGGAAGCCGCGTTGGTTCGTGAACGTCGAGCAGCAGAACCTGAGGTTCGGGACCGTGAAGTTCAACGTAAACGTACGAAGCGAGCGGCGGAACTCGACCTTCGAGAACGGGAAGCCGCGTTGGTTCGTGAACGTCGAGCAGCAGAACCTGAGGTTCGGGACCGTGAAGTTCAACGTAAACGTACGAAGCGAGCGGCGGAACTCGACCTTCGAGAACGGGAAGCCGCGTTGGTTCGTGAACGTCGAGCAGCAGAACCTGAGGTTCGGGACCGTGAAGTTCAACGTAAACGTACGAAGCGAGCGGCGGAACTCGACCTTCGAGAACGGGAAGCCGCGTTGGTTCGTGAACGTCGAGCAGCAGAACCTGAGGTTCGGGACCGTGAAGTTCAACGTAAACGTACGAAGCGAGCGGCGGAACTCGACCTTCGAGAACGGGAAGCCGCGTTGGTTCGTGAACGTCGAGCAGCAGAACCTGAGGTTCGGGACCGTGAAGTTCAACGTAAACGTACGAAGCGAGCGGCGGAACTCGACCTTCGAGAACGGGAAGCCGCGTTGGTTCGTGAACGTCGAGCAGCAGAACCTGAGGTTCGGGACCGTGAAGTTCAACGTAAACGTACGAAGCGAGCGGCGGAACTCGACCTTCGAGAACGGGAAGCCGCGTTGGTTCGTGAACGTCGAGCAGCAGAACCTGAGGTTCGGGACCGTGAAGTTCAACGTAAACGTACGAAGCGAGCGGCGGAACTCGACCTTCGAGAACGGGAAGCCGCGTTGGTTCGTGAACGTCGAGCAGCAGAACCTGAGGTTCGGGACCGTGAAGTTCAACGTAAACGTACGAAGCGAGCGGCGGAACTCGACCTTCGAGAACGGGAAGCCGCGTTGGTTCGTGAACGTCGAGCAGCAGAACCTGAGGTTCGGGACCGTGAAGTTCAACGTAAACGTACGAAGCGAGCGGCGGAACTCGACCTTCGAGAACGGGAAGCCGCGTTGGTTCGTGAACGTCGAGCAGCAGAACCTGAGGTTCGGGACCGTGAAGTTCAACGTAAACGTACGAAGCGAGCGGCGGAACTCGACCTTCGAGAACGGGAAGCCGCGTTGGTTCGTGAACGTCGAGCAGCAGAACCTGAGGTTCGGGACCGTGAAGTTCAACGTAAACGTACGAAGCGAGCGGCGGAACTCGACCTTCGAGAACGGGAAGCCGCGTTGGTTCGTGAACGTCGAGCAGCAGAACCTGAGGTTCGGGACCGTGAAGTTCAACGTAAACGTACGAAGCGAGCGGCGGAACTCGACCTTCGAGAACGGGAAGCCGCGTTGGTTCGTGAACGTCGAGCAGCAGAACCTGAGGTTCGGGACCGTGAAGTTCAACGTAAACGTACGAAGCGAGCGGCGGAACTCGATTTTCGAGAACGGGAAGCCGCGTTGGTTCGTGAACGTCGAGCAGCAGAACCTGAGGTTCGGGACCGTGAAGTTCAACGTAAACGTACGAAGCGAGCGGCGGAACCCGACCTTCGAGAACGGGAAGCCGCGTTGGTTCGTGAACGTCGAGCAGCAGAACCTGAGGTTCGGGACCGTGAAGTTCAACGTAAACGTACGAAGCGAGCGGCGGAACCCGACCTTCGAGAACGGGAAGCCGCGTTGGTTCGTGAACGTCGAGCAGCAGAACCTGAGGTTCGGGACCGTGAAGTTCAACGTAAACGTACGAAGCGAGCGGCGGAACCCGACCTTCGAGAACGGGAAGCCGCGTGTAAACGTCAAGAACGAGAGGCTGCTCCCGATGCTGCACGCGACCGCGAGCGCGCAACGAAAGTTAATAACACCGTTAATAACACCATTAATAACGATCCGCGATCCTCCGCATCACCCCATGGTTCCCCTCGGGAAGATGGTGTAATCTTTTTTTTGTTATGCTTTCGCAGAGAGCGGCAAAAACGGGCACGTGTAACATCTTCATAGAGTGTGCTCAATGGAGGCCTTACGCGAATAGTAGGAGGGATTTTGGAAAATACTCTCAATCATAAAAAAAGACACAAAAAAACTCCTGTTTTATTAGAAATAGCACTGAAGTTGTTGACGATACCCGAACGTTGCCAAGCGTGTCTCAGTGAAGCACCATAAACCCTTCCTCAAAAGTCAATCGAGAAACACTTGCGGCCGAAATTTTTGTGAACGAAGCGTGTGATTGGATCCGAGTCCTCGTGGAGCGCTGACGTAGCACTTGTTTTTGACCCGAGCTCAGCCGATTTCAGGCCGAACGCTGATGCAATCCTCGTGTCCAACACACGCACGGAGCACGTACCCGAGCAATGGTAGGCTTGGAGAATCGGCGCAGCTGCTATCAGATGGCGCACGCACTTTTGAAAAGGGTCTATCAAAGACGGGTGTCAGCCGAACCCTGACGCAGCACCAGAGACCAATCTGTGGTCTGCGCCACACCGAGTAAGGTGACGTCAAGAGTCCGGTGCGCGAGCCTCGTCTTGGTTAGATACCGAGCTCACCGGGAAACAAACGACGAAACGTCCGCATAGGGAGCTTTCTCGAAACGCCTTTTCCCTTCCGGTAAGCCACTGTCGACATTTGCTTATGCGGAGACGCTTAATGATTGGCGTCGTTTCGGGTGTTGGTGACGGGCTGGGTGGAGGGTGGCTCGGTCTAAGACAGAACGGGGCACGGGCCTCTAAGTTCTTTCTCATTTCGGACTCATCCCGGAGACATTTCCTGGGGCTAGTTTGGCCGCCAACGGGTCGACTTCTCGATCGCCGGGTCGTCTTTATTACGAATACCGACCTGCACGTATACAGTTTGTGTACCGGTTGGTTCCCTTTTGTGCCGCTGACTTTTCCGGGAGGCGTGGTCGATCACAGCGCGAAAGAACTCGGTACAGCTGACAAACGCTGCCTCCGCACAGAGAAAGACGCAGGGGGAAATTTCATCAGCATGGCACGCAGCGAGATTTCGAGCCATAATTACGCCACGGGAAACCAACCGCCCTATGCCTGGATCTCCTAGCCAGCGGCTCTCACTGGTGAGCGCTAGTCTGGGGGCCTCAGTCTCCTCACACTTAAAACAATATTTACTTCCTTGCTAGTAACGAGTGTTGGCGGTGTTCGGACAAAGAAGGAAATGCTTCTTTGTCCGAACTTGGGGGCGAAGCGTAAGACACAATGGGCGCAAACGTGACCAGCTGAAGGGCTATAACTTACATTCAAGCTTGGTTAAGATTTTTCCAACAGGTGTACACAGACAATGAGGCAGTTATACCATAGGAAGCAGAAACTGTACAACCAGCAGCAATGACAAGAAGGTTCAGATAGGGCCGCCCGCTGTCCCCCTGCTCTGAATGATATACCTAAGCGAAATCGAATATAAATTAAAGAACAGCAATTAACCTAATACAACAGAGTTATATGCAAGAAGGGCGAAATGTATTACAAGTAATCCTAGGACTAATGCACGCAGTTGGTATAGTACTGATGGCAGCTAAGCAAGATACTTTACAGGATCTAGCTGGAATATGTGGCGAGGAAGGGTACGGCTTGGGCATGAGTATTAGAACTGACAAGTCTGAAGTAATGGTGTTCAACGACAAAAAAGGGAAGCCCTGAAAATACAAGACAGTGAAATAGACCATGTAAAAAAATGCGAATATCTGGGAATTTAAATATCCAGAGAAAAAAAACAATTAGAAAAGGAAAAATAAATTAAACTTTTCTAAAACTCAAGGCACTGTGGAATTATAATAGGTACGAAATATTCGTCGGTATATCAAAATTAGTAATGGTGCCAGATCTGTCTGTCGGCAATGGGTTACTGTGCGTGAAACCAGAGGTTCAATCAGGATTGGAAATTTGGTAAATGAGTGTGAGCAGGTTAGCACTAAGAGCGCTTGGGGACACCAAAGGAGAGAGTGCAGATGGACATGGGTTCGACGTCCTTTGAGAGCAGGAAGACAATTAGTAAATTGCAATTTAAAGAAAAATTAACTGAAATGTATGATAACTGATGGGCTCGAAAAGTGTTCAAGTATCTATGCATGAAAAACCTAACACAAAATGGACACAGAGAATCCGCAAGCTGACGAATAAATACCTGGGCAATTGTGATGGGGCTAAGCAGGGTATCTCAAAGAAAAAGAAAGTGAAAGAAGCAGAAAAAATATGTGGGAAAAAGAATGCTAGAAAAAGCAGTTTTAACGATGTATAGGTAAAAAAAAAGAAGATAAGAAAGCAAAATATGTTTGATAACTCACGTGAAAGTTCTTTGCTGTTCGAGGTGAGAACAAGAGTGCTAGAAACAAAATGTTTAGGGCTAAATTTGAAGAGATAGACACAATTTGTGCCGTGTGTCATAGTAAGAGTGTGACACTAGAACATTTATTTATTTATTTATTTGGTGGTAGTTTTGAAGTGCACGGGGCTTCATCTTGCCCTCCCTGAAGGGGTAAAGAATCTGGCGGGAGTGCTGGGTTTTCCTAGTGAGAAGAAAAATTAAGAAAATTCTCACAGTCACAAAGAGAATGATAGAAGATTGGTGCAAATTATTTAGCGACAACTGTGTGAAGTAAAACTAACTAGCATAGCTGCGAAGAGGCGGGAAAGGGGAAAATTGGGACTCCACCCAGCGTGACTCCGTCCCAACGTCTGAACCCTGTCTCCCAGTGGACCTGGTGTTGGGATACCGCCGACTAGGTTTTACTAGAAAAAAATTGGCGACTCCTTAGCAGAGACGGCAAAATTACTTTCAAAACGTAATTAAATTACATTACTAATTGCTGTTTTGAAAACTGCAAAAATGTAATTAAATTACATTACAAATGGCAGCTCGTTCTTACAAGGAGTCGTCACGTGAAACCTTTCCCTTCCGCATCCGGACGCAATTCAATTCTATTCTCCCAAGAGCACTATACTCGAAGATAACATTTCTTGCTAATGCAGTGAAGAGGAAACCCTACGCGCAGCTTTCGTCCGCGCTCAAAATCGGAGAGGGAACGCGTGCCTGTGCCCTCCACTGCATTGCCAAGAAGAGTTGTGGCCGAGTATAGTTGACCTATTCGTGGTCATTCCTTTCAAGGAGCATTTTTTCGAAACACCCGAAGAGTCCAAGTTTTTGCGCATTGTCACACAAAGGGCCCGGATAATTGCTAAGCAGAAGCGTCGCCAGTTGAGGAAGGGCGCGAGCTTCCGAAATTGTGTACTTTCCCAACAAGCGGGGTGCGATATCGGCTTAGTCCCGAATAAACTTACCAAGGGAAGGCAGCAAGGCATACCGCGAGCGGCACCTGCTCTACTCGAGGACGCACGAAACGTTCTGGGGCGTTCACGAGGCATTTGGAATTAACTATTTATTCCGGTCGTTTGTTGTTCACAATGGTCGAAGCTTAGGATTGCTTGACGAAAGTACAAGGCTGGGGATATGTTTGTCTTGTCCTCTCAGGTTTTAAATTGTGTTTAACTCAATGGTGATGTGCCCGTCGCCTTTTAGCCTATGAGTCGTTCATCCCTAAGCTGACGCACAGCCATCTTAGGGGTTAGTAATTTTAAAGATAATGAGTAAATTTCTCGAAATTACTGCCTGAAAGTAATTCATTACATTACTAAAATACTAGCCTAGAGAAGTAATTCATTACATTACTCATTACTCCAAAAAGTAATTTACTTACTGTAATTCCATTACAGTAATGTCATTACTGCCATTTCTGCTCCTTAGCCGGGGTGAGAAGGCGGGGTGTCATGGTTTTTGTTTTTTCGGCGCGATCCTCCAAAAGGTCATCCTGGCGATATCCCACGCTGCCTGGTGATAGTTATAAACGGACGGACAGACGGACGGACGAACGCTAATGGCTACACCCTTCATAACGGGCGGTAGATTGCTCCACCTAGCCTAAAAACCAAACGTATTATTCCTTCCCCCGCCCTTCTAAACCAGTCGTCTTCCCCTGTGTAGGGTGCCTATGAAGGCACCCAAAAGAGGTGAAGCAAATCACTTGAGCTAAATTAGTGATAAACAAATCCAAAGCATAAGTATATTGTCATGCCTGAGGGTAATTAGCTCGAAACGGATGAAACAATGAAATAAATAGAAACAGTAATGAGAAGTATGTTCAAGCAGCAAGTATACATAAAAAACACCTTACCAGTGGAGGTTAGTTGAGGTACTGAGGTTGAGGCTCTCGAACAAAAAGAATGAGAAAGAGCAAAACGAAGGATTCCAACAGGTAGAAAAAAAAAAAAAGGTGCAGATGATATAGGCCTCCTACACTGAAGCTTTAAACGTATTGTGGCGCCCTCCGCGAATGGACGATACCGTGTCTTAGTTATTCTATTAAGTCACATCGCTCCAGTGTTGTACACGTTCCTCAAAAAGAGGAATGGAAGCTCGTTCTCGTTCACGTTTAAAAAGAGGGAACGTATCGTTACATTTACGTTACTTTTGTATTGTGCTAGTTACCATATTTACTTAGTTCAAACAAAGATATATATATATATATGGCAACATACGAAATTGAATGCGCTGATGGAAAGACACCACAAGAAGTAAACAAGGGTAAGGAATGTTTCATTTTTTGATAAACTCACTTTTAACGATCTCAGTGTTTTGCCATGTTCATGTTTGTGGTTGGCGATACAGACGAGCCGAACGTACTGTTACCCCTATTTTATACAAGTGGTTTACAACAACCTCACTCGTTTCAGTCTAACAAAGTACCTTGTTTGAACTTAACAACAGTTGCTTCTCGATGTTCTCGATGTTGCTATCGGCATGACGATCAAGTGGAGAAGAGGGTAGGGCTTTTGGAAGGTCAGTCTTGAAAACTATTAGTTCGTTTTCGTGAAGGATGGATTCGTTGTTCTGTTTGAAGGTGGGAGAAGAGGAGTGAAAATGAAGGTAAATTTTTGTGTATCTGGTCAATGTTTAGAATACAAGGGTGCGTTTGATGTCTGGTTACCTGTTCTTTTGGTGTAACTGCATGCATCTTTGTAGAAGTTCAGTGATGACTGTTCTCGGCCTTAAATGTCTGGATATATGAGGATTCGTGGAAGTGAAAAAAGTAGCTGAGTTTGAAAACTTCCTTTTTCTGTCTTCTTCTTCGACTAAATGTTTTGGATTTCTGTACCGCAGTCTCGGACACTGAAAAGAAAATCAATGTCCAGTAGCTCTCTGGCATCCGACAATTACCAAGCGAGGACCCCACAAAATAAATCCAAAGTAACAAAAAAGTTAACGAGATCCTGATCTTCATGATAATACTTCTTATATTTTTTTGAAATTCCTTAAAAAAAATTACCTTACTGGAAGTACAAAAGGAACACCGTTCCATCTTCCGTTCTCGTATATACGTAAAGAGTTCCCGTTTCAGTTCCCCCGATGCAAAATAAAACGGCGGCGTTCCTTCGTTCCTTCTAAAAGGAAAACGTCTCAGGAACGCTTTTTCTTCGAACGCCGTTTCGTACAACACTGCACCACTCTCACCGGCACTTTTTGTCGGGAGCGCAATGCTTACAGACAAGCTGCGAATCTAAGTGGCTAAAAAGGAGGAGATCAAGCCGCTGCGCCCCAACCGGCTAACTTTAGAACTACACCCATAGGGACAACAACAATAGGGAGTTTGAGTAGACGGTTCCACTCACTCCGATAACATTACCATATACTCCGCCGATGCCTTTGCGCATGCATCATATCCCTTTTGGAAGTATCGCAACGATCCACTAAAACTCCCCAATGGCACAGCGCTCAGCTGACGTGGCAGAACAGAGCGTCAGTGTTCGGCTAGGGCTCGAGTCCTTCCAACGGCATTCAGGAAAGATTGTCGCGCCCCGTCAACGCCACTTCGTTTTTTGTCAGCACTTCTTACGTTACATAAAGAAGCAATTCCATAGGCCTAGTGTTGGGTAAATACCGAGTTCTCGGGAAAACAAGCTGGACAGAGCGCCCTCTATAGTTCGATTTACCCTGCAACAATCACCCGCTTAAACATAGGTTAGAGCACCTTCAGAGCGTCTTTCTTAAATTGTTCCTATTTTTTTACTTTTTATTTTTATTTTTGTTATATCTTGAATTTATTCTTAAATGTTTACGTAACCTTAACGTTATGTAACACTCCGAGCGCGTCGCTCGTTCATTACGATTTTCTCATAAAACACAAGTCATAAAACAGGTGGTGTGCACATGCTGGACATGAGATTAAGACAGTGTCAGGCTCTCTTTTAATTTTTTGCCGATTGGTGTTCATCAATATAAAGGGGCTATTACTATGTCTTTACTATGATCGCGAAGAGGGAGCTTCTGGTAAACCTCAAGACGGCGTGCCGACGTTTCACTGGGAGCCCTAGCTTCTTCAGGGCCTGAAGAAGCATGGCCTCCTAAAGAGAAACGTCGGCACGCCGTTCTGAGCTTTACCAGAAGCTACCTCTTTACGTTCTTCTGCCAGCTTCGCTCCCCTTGGTGTTTTGTTAGGACTTCTAGTATGATCAATTCGAGATCTGAAATTTTGTTTGCAGCCTCGCAATATGAGAGCGTGGTTTGTGAGTTCTTGTACTACGTCACTTCGAGAAATAAATGCTGTTGATTCTTCAGTTCCCAGCAACATACAAATAAGCAAAAAGACTGAGTAAAAACATTAAATAAATGTATATACCACTTGCCTAGTGGCGTACCATTAGGCTGGTTTCTCGATGACATATTCCAGGTTCAATAATCTAGCAAAAATCCATGCTGAAAACATTCGCCCCAAGCGTTTTTATGCGCAAAGGCGGTTTTCCAGCTCATCCAAGTTCTCTCACGCTGTGATCAAACGAGACTGCTGTAGCAGTCCGCAACATAAAAGCAAATCGGCTGGTACACGATTTTGATACATACTGGTCTTCATTAGAGGCTAGAACCAGCGAGCGCTCAAGAAGTCGACTTGCCGGCCGTTAGAATGGCTGCGGAAATGCGTCTGCGACTGCAATTCTTGAGTTCTGCTATCAATGGAGCCATCTCTGCTTCTGCGTTTTATGAATACCTAAAAACCCACGTATGAAGAATCGCTTACGTGCAAACCAACAAAAATAATGGAGTAAAATGTCCTTACCATATCCCGAGCTGGTCTCAAGGGACGTGATAGACCATATTATGAATCCTAACGCTCAGGCTTTTCATTTCACTCCCTCGATGAACCCTTTGATTAGTGTACCGATATGGGTGATATCTGTGTCAAGGGATTATATTATTGCCTCATGGAGCCTGGAATGTCCAACATTCTTCCTACTACTTCCGGGCCGTCATTCGGAGATAAAGCACCTAACAATTAATAAGGCGCATAAAGACAGTGACTTCAGAAAACCGCAACGAATAAGCGTAGTTCTGTTCTCAGAACGCGGAACCGATATCCCACCCTTCACTCCAAGTTTTCTGTGGGAAAGTACTGGAGTGGGCTTGTGTAAGGCGAGAAACTCGGCACTGCATTATGCCTTCTACTTATTTATTAAAAAGGAGGTTCAACGTTGAAGGCCTTCAAAGAATAATAAATGATGATGACGATGATAACCTATAAAACATGTGTTAGTTTTAATCCCCGTGCAATGGTACTCGCAGCAGAAAAACAAAAAAAGAGAACGTGCAGCGTTTAGCCTTTCAATAGACTACTTTAAAAAAATTCCTGCATGCAATACTGCGCGCGTTGCGCTGTGTAACCTGGTTGGTCATGGAGAGGAGTGGCATGGTTTTGGTTTCAATTGCCCCGTTGAAGAGGATGGCTCAGAAAGTAATGCCCCGAATTTATCGGCTCGAAAACTATTCATTCAAAATATCTCAAATTTACACAGTATCAACTGCACCTTTCTTGAATACATGTTAATTTCTTTGCGCAGTCTCTGCTCGATTCTTTTTTCTTTTTTTTTTTTTTGCGTTAGCGTGCAACAAGGACATGCATGCGTTCCCGGTTCAAGCTCGTTTTCTGACCCTGCAGTCATGTTCTTACTCCACTAATTACGCTATTGGTATTTTCAAACCTTGTTTAACGCAGTGTATCTTGTAGTGGGGTGACCACCCGTCCCCGGACTCGCGGAACTGATCCGGATTGACGGCTCCTGTCCCGCGTCCCGCGAGAAATTCCAAAATCTTCAAAAAAGATCCGCATTTCACACTGTCGTAAAATTCACTCCGCAGCTTATGGTGCTGCCGAACAACGGGGCACGGGGAAACGCGGAGGTCGCTGGCAATCGTGTGAATCAAAATGGTACGCCATTTACTATCCAAGAATTGCGGGAAGCGTCCGTTGTTCTTGCAGGAGAACCGACGTGCATGCGCCGTTGTACCTGTCCCTTTGGTGACAAAATATCGTAAGAAAAATTGTTCGCCAAAAATATTAAAAAATATATTGTAATTATTTAAAAATTGGTGTTTCGATGCGAAAGAGTTGCTGTGGAATTATTTTTTTTTTTAGCGAAGACAGCTACACTTGCAACGGTCTAAAAAAGAACATAATGTAAAAAAATGTGTACGACCATGTTGATAAAAGTAAGCGTTGTCAGGAAACAATAACCAGAAAAAAAGATTTACTGTTCCTTATTTTTGTTTGATGCACTGAGTTCTGATGCAGTCGATTTTTATGTTTTCAACTTCGACACATTTAATAACATATTTGACATTAAAAAATTTTGACTGGGAGTGGAAATTATTTTAGCTTATTTGCCGCAATACAATTAGCCGGCGTATAAACAGTATAGGTTAGTAAATGTGTTAACAGTGTCTCGGTTCGCTTTGCGAGTGTCAAAACTTCGCGGAAAGAGATACTCAAGGTGGGAGATGCACTCGAGATACACAGGTTTGCAGTAAGGAAAATCATATTCTAAGGTTATTTGTTTTAGTGTTTCATATGGCCTAAACTCTTCGCAGTTTAGTTTCTTGCAGCCCCCCCCCCCCCCCCCCCCAATGTGTTATTTCACAAGGACAGATGTGCATACATTGTGTGTTCTCTTTTAGAATGCGAGCAGCGAGTTCAAATCTACCCTTCACACATGCGTGTTCACGTTTATTGAAATTTGGACCCAGAAGTTGCATCCGGTAAGCTCTCTAACGTTCCTCACACAGCAACGGTGAAATCTCTATACACTGTTGCAGGTTTAGAACAGCAATGCAAGTCCTTCTTACAAAGCTCACTTCTCGCTTTGATTGGCAGTTTCCTTCTCTCCACTCGCCTCCTGTCCGGCGTTCGCTCCAGTGAGGTGGGAAGAGAGGAGGATATTACGAAAAAAACTTGTCCGACATTTTTTTTTTCTTTTTTTGACCTGCAACGGACTGCGTATTGTAAAATACCGGACAAGCGCCCCCTCAAAAATTGAAGATAATTGCAAAAATGGGGGATGGGTGCTTGTCCAGTCATCAATTTTACATATCAATCTACTGTGCATATCTTCTCAGAGCTTAGAAATTTGGAAATTGGCGCTTAATGTTGAATGGGCGGATGGGCGATATTCTACGTAGGCTGTTATCTCTGCAGAAGCAACGAGGAACTTGATCTCATTTTCAAGAAGTCGTTCGTTGTCTATATAGACCCCTTTCGAAGGACTGTCCTCTTCGCAGCTGTAGAATCCCTGCACAATGGCTGACTAAAATCGCAACGTCATGGCACACTTGAGGCGTTTGTTGGGTTAGAAGGTAAAAACATACCCACACCAAAAGGTGATGAACGCAGTACCGTTGTACTTTCGACGCTGTTTCATTGGCTCGTCGGCTCCTAGCTTTGGCCGCTCTCCAGTGTACGCTATCTTATGGGATGACATGCACGTTCCATGTTGTCAGTTGCTCCGCCAATGTGCAGGGGTTCGCACCTTTTAATAATCGGCATGTGGCTTTCAAAAGAGGCCATGCTGCTTGGAACACATCTCCGATTCTGCTGTTTACCGCGCGTGTGTTTTGTCTGCTCAATAGGCACTTTTCAAAAAGTGCCTACCATTTAGTGGCTACTGCGTGAATTTCCAGAGTCCTCCATTGTTTGGGCACAAGGGTTGGGTCATCGTTCGGCGTAAACTCGGCACAGCTCGTATCGCAAACGAGTGATGCGTAAATGTTTGGTGAAGAACGTTATTGCACCAAAAAAAGATGGCGACTGCCAGTGTGGCTTGATGGACTTTTGAAAAATCTCTGTTTTCAGCTAGCGACGCGCCGTGTGTGTAATGCTGCCGTTCCTCGCGGTTCTGAAGCTGGCATAGCAGCCCGTGGTTAATGGTTGATCAGCAGAACCAAAACGACGGTTGTTGAAATGGTAATATTCAACCAGTATTAAATAAATGTCAGAACCTATAACAAAGTCGTCATCGCGTCGCACACAGTGCGACGCAATGACGACTCCAAATATAATCACATTTTATAATATCGTTCCCTGCCACAATGTTTTAAATAGGAAAGGCCATTTAATAACATAAAAAGTACTACGGCGAACGATGAAAATTTTAGAGCTGGAGTCATTAGCCCTATTTTTAACGTATAGAAAATAATCGGTTAGAAGGGGGTATATTCCACAGCGACGAAATGTTTTCTTTTGGTTGTAAGAAAGGCCTTGAAACTTATAGGCCAATTTCCGCCATGAAAAATGTACTAAAATGATTTATAACAAAAACAAAGTTTGATAAGCTTTTTATGAAGCACAAAATAATACCAACTGCGCAGTAGGGGCTTAAGAAATAAACGCGGAACACAAGTTCGTCTGCTTTTTTTTTTAGGTGTTTTGGTGCAGTCAGAACGGCGAGCTCTAATTGGTTCTGATAGAAGGACAGTGGGTAGACCTGAAGGCAGCTTGGTGTGAGGTCTACCCACTATCCTTTGATCAGAGCCAATCAGAGCTCGGCGTCTTTCTGACGTCACCGCAACTCCTGCAAAAGAAGCAGACGACTTGCTCTCCGCGTTAAAGCTGGGCATTAAGACAGAAATTAGCGTGAAATATAAATGGTAACTTCATTACATTTGCCATACTGAAAAAAAATAAAAAAATCGGTGCAAGGAAAAATAAAAGCGAAGGAAAACTCAAGAACGTCTCAAATTTAAACGTTGCTGCGTTTTCGTTTTTTTTTGTTTTTTTTTTTTTTTTTTTTTTAGTCGTGCGACAAGACTTTGGGGCCACAGTGCGGCTCTCAGCAACAGCATTTCGCAAAGATTTCCTGCGTACAAGCCACCATAGTTTCTAATCAATGCCGGCTTTCCTAAGCAAAGTGCAATACAAAACTTTCGGGGCCCCACTGTCGGCGCTAATATATATTTTTCACGGAAGACGCGGAAACTGAGAACTTAGATCTGCTCCATGTGTTGGAGAAAACAGCCGCGATCATCTCAACCCCAATGCCTCTACTCAATCTGCCAACGAGCGCAGAGCAATCTGATAATAAGATGAGCGAAAAATACTTCTCATGTAGGTTTCCTTCATAACTGGCACTGGTGAGTGTCGTCTAGTAGACATATCTTCACCCTCGAACGCACAAGCGCTCCGTAAAGGCATATACCAGAGCAAAATGAACGAAAACCATGGCGGTCTATTGCCGTCGTTGCAGCTTACGACTGCAGGGGGACACGATTGAGCCCGAGTTCAGAGCAACTCCTGCAGGTCGAACGATACGAGAGCACACACAGAGCTAAAGCTGGGCACAGATACGTTTTCGATGTCAAGGTGCCAAACCTTTGCTCCGGACTGCGGAGCAAGATTGGAGATCAAGAAACACGGCAGTAGGAAGGCGCACACGCGGTCAAGGCTCTGTGGGCGCAAGAGGTCGGTGCGGGCAGGGCTCCACCTGACGGCGGAACACGGATGCTATCGTTGAGCTTGCCTTTAAAGACATTCCGTGCTTAAAAATTATTAAAAAAAAAAAACCCGAAGAACAATCGTGGCACGAGATCGTGAAATGTATTCATTTGTAGTGTATAAAAAGCGCGAGTGAACAAAGCCCCGAGAACGAGTGCTGATACCATACCGTAGCCAAGGAGCACTTTAATTAAATGACAAGTTTCACTCCAAAAAAAAAAAAAATTGTACAGGTTTTTTTTTTTTTTTTTTAGTTCATAAATTTTCCCAAGAACATGCCTATTTCAAAGATTCAGGAAATTGGCCTATGTTGGCCTTCCTGGCAAATATCACCTACGGCATGGAACCTGCTTTCTTAATATCAAAGCTAGTACCCATTTTTATTGATTCTGGCGTAATCAATACAGATTGCGGTTTCTCAAGTTTGAGTTATGCAGTCTCAAGGGCTTTCGACTTCAATGCAAACTACCGGACGCTATTAATATTGCAGCTTTTTTTTTTTAATTTCAACAACAACTTGTAATATCCAATTTGTCACTTTTTACACGTGTGTCAATGCCTACTTTTTCGTGTTTTTTTAAGTTTTGCCGATGTTCTTAATTGGTGACTTGAGAATGTATCAGACGCCAATTTTATATATTATCTTACTGCTGTTGTACTTCGGGCTTTTGGACTAACTGAATTTTTTTAGCAGTTGTTTCTCCTTTTATCCTCTAACGTTAATTTTGTTAGAAATTCTATTTCTTCTTCTTTTTCGCCTTCTGCTTCTTCGTATTATTGTCATTATCATTTATGAAATTAACAGGATTTGATGTTCAAAAGCCACGAGGCCTGGTTCGAGATGCACAACAGAATCAAGGTGAGCTTAACCTGTTTGCTTCTACCCAAGTCCTTATTTTGCTTGGAGCGTACCTGCCTTTTCCTAACCTCACGAGGTGAGGTAAAACTGCTCAATGTAGCCCCAATGAACGAATACCCAAAAAATAATGTTCGGAGGCGCGGCTACAGAAAGAACGCTGGTGCTGTCTTTCTGGACCGTTCGATTCTAGTGGAACTCGACTATGGGCCCTCTCGAAAATTCCGCCTCGTAACTTTGATCACCATCTTCATTTGAGGAATGCCGTACTATTGAAAACCTTGTGGTTACTGATTAAAGAACAAATTGAAGATCCAATTAAGAGGATGATGTGTGGCATGTATATTCAAGACATTAGCACAATACGACGCAGGAATTGTATACAAGTGCTGCGTAAGAGTTCATTTCTTACTAGGGCCCAGCCAGGCTGCTGGTTGCACACAATCGGCTCAAAGCTCTTTGACGTAGAAAATTTTATAAATGTGTCTACGTAGGTTGGTGCTTCATTGCCACCGTACGTGATGACGTCACTACATAGCTAAAAACAACCGTTGCCAGGGCTATTGTAATAGACAAATGCACGGGGGCTCGACTTGAGGTTAGAAATTGTCTGATAAGAAAGTAAATTCTTTTGTAGACATTGTGTCTTCTCAATATCTAATCATTAGAACTTTTTCTTACGTCTCAGTTCCGTAAAGGATGACAAAATCCCGCAAAAAAGTTTCACAGCCGGTTCTGCCTTGATAGCAGACGACACGATGGCTTCGCGGGTTCAGGGGTACTTTCTGAGGGAGTACGCTACTGCGTTCAATAAAGTTTGTGTCGATAGACAAAACTTCTGTTCTCCGAGTCAAGTTTTGGTGGGATTTCGGAAGCGAAGAGTGCCAGTACACAGTTTGATCGACGCTTGAGGTGCGCGAGAGCACCAACGCTTTCTCGTAGAGCTCGCTTCCACAATATTGCCGCGAGCGCAGCTGGCGAAGTAGGCAGCGCGGCCATAGAGTAATATAGTAAACCTAAAGAGCGGACACACCCATAGTACAGTCACGGCCACTCGATTAGGACTCCCCTTGGGAGCGGCCTGCCGTATGCCTCACTCCGCCGGTGAGAGCGATAGTTCTACTTTACCCCGCAGCGCCAGCCGTGGCGCTCGTTATCGGTGACAGATAGAGTTCCTTTTGGGGGAGCACATCGAGGAACTCTATACTTCGTTTCACGTTAGTATGTACCTGTTAGCCGCGCGTGCTAAAAGCGCGAGATCGTTGCTTCGAAGGAAGCCTCAGCGGCTGCATGAGCGCTCTTGCAGCGAGTGTTCCTGTCAAGGCAGTAAAGGCTAGCCGCTCGCGCTAGCACAGCGTTCGCGGCTAGTCCATGCTAAGGTAAGACGAGATATTGTGAGAGAGGAGCAGTACGCCCGGCCCGGCCCGGTGTGGCTATTGAGAATTTTTTTTTTTCGTGAAGCCGCAAGTTTCAATTGAAACGAGTGCCAGATTGCATGAATGATGTGACAATTCTGTGTAGAAAAAAAAGCACATGATTCTTTCTGCGAAAAGCTCACTCAGCTGCAGGCTACGCGTTAAAGCGGCATTCTGCTGGCAGTATGAGCGAATCGTCGTTTTCTTGTTGCCGTAACTGTTGCCGCGTTTCTATTACCACTTTAATATAGGAGTTATAGTTGGATATAGCTAGGCCGTAAGATTTCCGGTTTTAACCGACGTTCGAGGGCGCGCGACTGTGCCATTTATTCATCTGTGAAGGACAATATAAAATCGGATTCCGCGTCCATAACTTCAACGATATAAACTTCAATGTTCACAAAAAAAAGACCAAGGGAGTCATATAGTTCACAAGCGGAGTACCTTTCGGGAAAGAGGCTTCCGCAAAAGCCTCAATATGTTCTCTAGTGGGCTGTTTAGGTAACCAGCCCAGTTTGCCAGAAAAGGTCTGAGGAGTTTTCTAAGAAAGAGCTCGCAGAGATCTTCGCTGTAGCAGGTGCCTCGGCAGTTAATACACCACATCAGCGGGCAGTCCATAAGGTGTGGAAGCACAGCGCTCAAGAGGACCTTGCAAATCCTTCCACAACCACAAATCTCTGCCGACTGTAGAGCCCTCTCGACAAAGGTGCAGACGAGCTTGCACAGCCAGACAGCTTCAGGTCGTGGATAGCTGAGTCCTCCTTGGTCAAGGCTAAACACGGACTGATATGCTTCGTCATGTGCTTGCATTCAGGACACGTCAACTGCAGAGTTTAGCGGGTTCTACACATTAGCCTTCCTTGCTTTCACTGAGAAATTCTTATTGCTTTGCTAGGTTGAATGTTTCAGCTAATTACTTTGAAATTACGACAATTTCTACAAATAAAAATGGCCGCCTTTTGTTCGCAAACGAAGGCCAAGTAGCCAGTGATGTAAATCAGCGGTGCGAACTCAAGTTCGGAAGAGACTTCATTGTACTTCATCAACTGCAGGATTTCCTGTTTCACGAGTGGAGTTGGCACATTTCATCGCTGTCTGGCACTCAGAACTAGAACGCGCATTTACATTTCCGTCAGCTTCCAAAATGCCAACACAAACCACACACGCGAGCGCAGAGTGACACTACGATATTTTCGCCGAGCACAGCGGTGCATAGGTGGGCGGAAAGCGAGTTTCGCTTCCTTCTGCAACCACGGCAGCGACTCGGTATCGGCGAAGCAAAAAGGGAGTTTTCGCTGATCGTTTTCGCCGTCTCGCAAGGCCCTCCGCAACCCGCTACGATAGCGGGAACTCCACTGTCAAGGCTATCGGCGCGCAGGCGCAATAGCAACTTCTTCGTTGCGGAACGCTTAGCGGAGGGGGCAGCGCGGTCTACGAAAACTCCCTAATGACAGGCAGATATTTTATCTGGGTAGTGGAGCAAAAGCGCGTTGGGCGCCTTCTCTATACTCCGTTTCACCTTATGTTGTACCGCAGGGAAGGCTGGAAGCGCGAGCTCATAGCGTTGACAGCTGCCCTTACTGCACGAGAGCTTGTGCCGCCGAGATCTGCCCCAGAGCAAGGAGCTCGCGCTTACAGCCTTTCCTGTGGTACAACATAAGGTGAAACAGAGTATAGCTTTCAACTCACGAGACCACACAATAGAGTGCCTTCATACACACGCGCGCTTTTGCTTGAGTGGTGACATCTCAGCCATTTTTCCGCCCAATCGTTTTTTTATGCATTTTGAAGTGCGCGCAATCCGGTGTCACTCAGCTCGAGCGCGTAGCTTTGGCTGATGCATAGACGCCATCTTACCGCCCAAGTCACGCACCGAGTGCGCGAGAGCGTCACGCGCTGGCACATTCCGGACAACAATGGATGTCTTCACCCTGAGACAGACAGACATCTAGGCACCCTACCACACAAAGATGTGCAGCGCCCCCACGGAAAATGGGAGAAGTTCTCCTCTCACACGCGCTCTTTTGTTTTCGGAGAAACATCGGCAGGCCGCACCAACAGGGGGGATCGAGTGGCCGTGGTACAGTGTACTAGAATACTTGGGTAGTGTTGGGACCGGGGCGGCTCGGCAACGGGAGCTCGTGAGGGCGCGTGTATTGAAAGTTCGTGGCGGCACTGTAATCGCGCAGCCCGCCCTTTTTTTTTTTTTCTTTTTTTTTTTTGAGCGGTGCACGTGTCGGTACCACGATTTTATACACTCCGTTTCACCTTATGTTGTACCGCAGCAAAGGTTAGAAGCGCGAGCTCATAGCGTTGGCAGCTGCCCTTGGTGCACGAGAGCTTGTGTCGTCGAGATGTGCCCTAGAGCAAGGAGATCGCGCATATAGCCTTTCCTGCGGTACAACACAAGGTGAAACAAAGTATATGGCACAGAAAAAAAATCGGTATTCTCAAATATTTTTTTAAAGTTTTTGTGGTAGGAAAAGGGTTCATGAACGGTTTAATGGACCATGTTGCAATTGCAGCTTTAAAGGGAGCCATTATTGAATGCCAACTTAATTTAGAAAGTTCGCGAACAAACAACGAGCTTTGAGCGAAAGCAACACGGCGCTCGCTTTTGTTGTGTTTGCCCGTCCCTTTTCGTTTTCTTCCTCAAGCTTAATTATCTCTACCAACCCGCTCGTTCTGTCCTGAGATATTCATCGCTAAAATTATGCCTTTCTTCCCTTAATTAAAAAACGGCGCGCTGAAAGTGCGAATGAGGTTGAGGTTGTGTTGATATTGATGCGTCGAAGAATGACACAGTTGTTCCTGTCCCCTCGTCACTAACTTGACAGCGTGTATTCGGTGGACTCACCGGCGCCACACATCAAGACGACTAAGTCACTATTCTACGTATTATTTTCATAACGCGTTTTCTGAATCAAGCGAAGAAAGGCAAACTTATACTATAAATTTCGCGAACCTCGATGCCTTTTCGCGAATTGTCGAAATTTTATTTGCCTTTAATAATGACTCCTTTTAAAACTGCAATGGCACCATGGCCAATTAAGCCGTTAATAAACAAGTTAACTAACAGGTTTTGGTTAATTTTTAAACATTGCAACGGATATTCACCTATTCATTGTCCACCGAGCCCTACAGATATAACAAAAGACGGCATCCATATATCTGCCACATCTTTTTTTTGTAAAATATGTAATGTTCTGTAAAGAATAAAACAAAAACTCCCTGTATGTCTGCTTGAACCAGATACGCCCCTTGGGGAACCATGGGGATTTCCCTTCGAATACCCAGTTCAGGCGTCTCGCCTGAACTGGGTATTCGAAGGGAAACCTGGTTTTCATGCAGAAAGCAGCTGTCGGTTAAATGTATTGTTATGAGCGTGTAGGTTTCAGATGGTTTACCCTCAAGAGGATAATGCGCTGCATATCCTCTTGAGGATATGCAGCGCATATGGACCATGTATGCGCTGCATATTGTAACCATTATTTCAATGCCGTGCTGTAAACTATTACAAATTGTTTCTTGCCTGATCTACGTGTGCTCATGTTTTCTGCTCAAATTGATGTGAAATAGTTGCTTGTTTTCTTTGAATCTTATAAAGAATTACTTGTTCAGCCCACGTTGTCTCAGTTTTTGGACTTAAGTTCAATGTTAAAACGCGTGATAAAAATCGTCACGGCTTATGTAGGGCTCCATGTTTTCGGATAAATCTGAAAAACTCCGAAAAACACCCGCCGGTAAAATATTAACACCCCCCCCCCCCCCCCGGCCCCAAAACAACAACAACAAAAAGTTTTTTTCCTTTTTTTTCTACATTTTCGGCAGCGCAGGCTCAATGGTCCTGGGAAAATGACACCATAATTATCTTTCAAGCCTCGGAGCGTTGTCAAAAGGGGGTCTTACGGCTTGTCTCATCAAGGTTGGTTCAGAGAAACAGGTCATCGTGCCATCCGTGTAACGACAAAAGCCACTCTTTTGGTTTCCAGTTTGGGCCTTGGGATTCGAGATTTAGAGAAGGGAGAGGGTATGTCTCTGGGAATAACAGTGAGAGCTGTGGACCATAGAGATTGTATAAAATAGGGTAGAGGGGCAGTTGAAACTTCTCTATTACATCCACCTCCCGCGGCAGCGGAATAGATTGATGGGACGACTACGAGCTTCCTTGCGGCTTGTGTGCGACTTTTGTCGTGGGACAAATTAGTATTGCCAACGACACCAACGCCAAATTCAACTGAAGAAATCTTAATTGATAGAAGCGCGTTTTATTTTTTTATCTGGCATACGTTTACATCCGGTTATTATTTATAATTTTCAATGGGAAACACTGCGAAATTAATCTCCGAATTTCGGTGAATCGGGGATTTATGAAAAATAAACTCCGATAAACACTGAATTTTTGCTAAAAAATAAACTCCAAAAAACACCCTCCGAATTTCACAAAAAATAAACTCTTAAAACACGGAGCCTTACTTATAAGCCATTTCTTACAAGTGAACGTCGGGTGGTCCTCGGATGGTCGTGGCAGCCATGAAGAAATAAAAGATTCTCACCCCTTTGCGACCGTCGCTTGGGTGGTTCGTCGCGTAAATGAACACAAGAATCAGTGACAAGTAAAGCGAGCTGTTAAGGTCAAGAAAAAGAAGACGGGCAGAAAAGAAGACAACGAAGTTAACCTGGGGTATTAAAAACATACTAAAACAATCTCGGACTTCAGTATGTGCCGTTTCGTTCTATTATAAAATAAGATAGGAAAAAAAAAAGTGCTTCTGAGTTTTAGATATCCTTTTCAAATATCTAATGTACGGCCTTTGCGACCAAGGAAATCGGCATTTCATTTAAAATGCTCACCATCCGAAAAACCGAAAGTCGTAGCTAATTGTACGCTGAAAAACTTGCAATCCGCTTCTTTAAAATTACAATTTTTTTATGTAAAGGAAGGGTAATGTAGCTTGTACCGTCCAATACATTGAAGCATCATGTTGCTAACTATCGTACCGCAGCGTAATTGATGCCGCGGTACGACCGCTGGCAGGTCGTAGCTGTATCAGAAATCCGATGTGCACTCCACCAAAGCGGCACCAAAGATTCATATTTTCGCGCGTGGTGTCGACACCTGTCGCGATCAATACCACGCGCTTCAGGCGAGTCCCTCCGGTCCCAACACTACCCAAGTAGTCTAGTACACTGTACCCATAGGGCCCAGCAGCCACTTAACCCGCCTGACATCTACCGCCCCTAGCGGACGATAAGGACACGTTACTCCTTTTCCGCGTCGGCTTTCGGTATAGAAAGTTTCGGTTGCTTAGGCGACCGTGGTGTAGTTAGTTTCGTTTTCGAATTGGGCGCGCTTAGGCATTGTCGTACCCCCCCCCCCTCCCCCTCCCCATTCCTGTGCTTTCTAGATGCCCAGTCTTGGATTAATTATATCCAGCAGCTCGCCTACTCTGTATTTTTATTAACTGTTTTTACAATAATATATTTGCTTTCTACTGTAAAACCTTTTTTTAGTTTTACAGCACCCACGGTGTCTATGGCTACTGCCCTATTTGGAAGCAACAAGAGCATTTGGTTCAAAATCTTTTTATTTCGACCATATCCATGAACACACATGAACAAGAAAATGAGACATGAAGCACATTATGTTCTGCAAGAAACTAATACTCTAATTGTTACAATCAAATATAAAAGAAATATAAGGTATTTTTTCAAATAGAAAAATGTGCATAATGATTTCTAACCGAACCGTACCAAACAGTTTCGGAAGTGAACAGAGTGAGCAACTGCTTTTCCTATCACGACGGCTTACACATAAAAAGCAAGTGTATAAATAAATAGAATGTGCTTATCATTGCCAATAAGAATAGAACGCCACGCACACTTCACACAGCAAGAAACAAATTTGTACACAATTCAAAACACCAATTCACACAGCCTCAAACTTTCATCGGGCGAGACATGTCCGAATAATGAGCACGTCTTTCGGAATGTGAGAAGAATGAAAACTGAGATACTGTAAAATGGATCTCAGGATCTAGAAAAAAAAATGCTGCCTTTAAAAGTGCAATATCTACGAGCAGGCACAACAAAAACCGAAAGCCAGGATAACATTGCTTAGCACAATAACCTTGATCATGAAAATCAAAACAAACACAAAATCACAGGAAGGCATATGCTGCATGTGCCATGCTTTTTCATATAAGGCACACGCCCAAATATCTGACTGGAGCTGTGCAAAATTCCCCAGATATGTGAATAAAGATATCAATAAATATTCGACACAAAGTTCACACATGCAAATATGTAAAAGGCTGCTTGACACGTCAAGATCTTGATCATATACCGGAGGTTTCAGCGAAGACTGACAAAATTTTTTAAAGATTTACTGTTCAAGATGAAGAAAAAACGTTTTCCGGGAACAAACTCTCAGCTTCGGCGGACGACTGGGATTGCAGAAAAAACTATTAATTACCCATCTAATTAACTTTTTAAATACTGGTTTCTTGACCCATGTTGCAGTACCAATTTTGAAGACACCCACCGGAAAGAGAGAAAACAATTTACAGAATTTAAAAAGGTGCAACCGGCTTGAAGATTTTCATCAATACATTTTGGCCTTTCTTGGCGCGAATTCCAAACGTGGGCCCTGTTTGCGTAGAATTTCGAAATCCTTGTGGAGATGGCCAAAAGTTGTCTATGAATATCTCCAAGCCGGTTGAATCTTTTTCTGTTCTGTAAATTAATCTTGCTTTTCCCGTGGGTGTCTTGAAACTTCCAAGTGCATCATGGGTAATAAAGCCAATGATTCGAAAGAACGAGTAAATGTGTGCTACTTATAGCTAATTAGTATGTTTTATGCAATCCCCGGCGTCCACCGAGGCTGCAAGTTTGTGCCCGAAAATAGTTTCTTTTATCTCGAAAAGCATATTTCTAGGGATTTTTGAGCACCTTCACTGAAACACAATATGCACTAAGTGCGACAAAGATTTGAAGAGCAAGCTTTGCTACCCAAAAAATAAGCTCTACTTGCAGTTAACTGGAAAACCACTTCTGTCCAAGAAATATTTAGAATTAGCCGTTGAACTTGTCCAGTTGCCTACCCGCCTCCGAAGAGTGCAACCGAACTTTGTCCAAGTTGCGGTTAATAAAACAGACGTGCCAAGACAAGCGTATCAAACAAAACATATTCAGAAACCTGCTGTGGCATTCCTCGGAGCAAAGGCAAAAAGCACCCACACCTGAAAGTGTGTGAAACAAGGCAGCACACACTCCGCAAACATGAGCCATACGCTCTATTATGGCAAGAAAGTGATGCTCTAGCTGCTAAATGAAATTAAAGGCAGCGTCTGATGGTACGACTAGGTTTCAAAAGACTTTACCAGGTACATGATATGCTTTGTGGGATCTGGTCAGGTTACAGGACTCGCCTTTGAGTAGCCCATAACAAACACAACTCTGTGTCGTCTTTTCAAGGAAACGTTTAATGAGATAACTCCAACGTAATAAGTGGTGGAATCGTCAATAATGTTTGACTTTATATCTGATGCCAGCTCAGAAATGTCTTCTAGTGGAGGGAAGTTCTCAACTTGAGGACATTCTATGTTATCAACAATTGAACTTTCATTGAGTGAAAATATCGACATTTTGTGCAGGAGGTGAGCCTTGTCATCCTCAACGTTTCCACTGTTCGAGAGTTTAAAGAGTTTTTTTTTTTTTATCCCTATATGCTTCAGACCCGAAGTGAACTGGTATACATTGGGATACGTGTTGCATCCCTGTTTTTGTCTGATTGTTCCGAACATGTTCTCGAGCGCATCTTGCTGCAGTCGTCGTGTAAGCAAAAACTGAAAGTCGTGGTTGGTTGAAAGGTCCTCCCAGAGCATGAGGAAACTCTTTATAGTAATTTCTCACCCTGTCACGGTTTGGGGTTGCCTCCTACCCTGAAACTTCTATGTTGCAATCCACGAAAGCTGCTGGTGAAGGAAATCAACCAGCTCCGATTCTCCTTTCAGAATGCCATAGCGCAACTTCTGCCCCGTCTTTTTGAGTTTTGAGCTATTTAGGCAATCAAACAGTTTGTCCATACGATCGCAGAAGTATGCTGCAACCATGGCTGCGGCCGGAAGCTCCTTGGAAGAAACAAGGAATAGAATTGCTAAACACACTGAGGCGCTCAGGACTTGTGTTGCACGCTTAACTTTCATATTACTGAAAGGTTTCTGGAATATAGGTCGCTCAGTCAGTTTTGGTGACAAACGCAGTCGCATCTCGTGGTTTGAACGATAAAGTTGAACTACACACGTCCAGTCAACGACCTCACTTCCAATGCAAAGCTTGTGCGCTTGAAGGTTATTCCTAGTTGTCTTGATGAGGTGTGGAACGTCGAAGATGAAACAAACGTGTTCATTTTCAACTTCAAAAATTGGTTTTTGAACAGACACACCTAGCTGGTTGGCCAAGCATACGTTGGACGCTCCCTGATCGCACACGACAGCCTTTATTGTGATTCCAACAGTTTTAAGTTCCTGAGTCAGTGAAATTAGGAGATTGCGGATGACAGAGGACGGTGTGGATGTGTGCCCAATAGTGTATGCAAGAGGCTGCATCCACGTTTTAGAAATTCCAGAGAGCAGAACAACCAGGGCTCTGTCTGCACTGGTGGAAGTTCGTTCTGCACCGTCATCGGTAAATCCATGAACAATGTCGTGCGTGACATCATAAGATAAGTTCTTTTTTAGCACTATCTCGTCAAAAATCAAAGTACACACACGATCCCGAGCGTTCCAAGACCGCGTTTGGGATTTGGTGAAGGGCATGACACCAGGTATGATACCTGGAGTCATTTTTACGTTTGACAGCCACCTTCGCAAAGAACGCTGTGTGGGAAGCGTTATATGTGACGACAAGAAACGGTACGCCTGGGGACCATGAAACTTTAGGTGCAAGGCAAACTTCTTGAGCCACAGTGGGAACCGCTTTTGCTGTCCCCTGCACCGTAATTTTGCCTGTGACGAGATCAGTTCAAACACCTGTTCACACACAAAAGGAGGCACCATTTCGAGAGCTTCTCAAACTGACCGAGGCTTCTGCTTCTGTTCCTTCCGCTGCAGCCTTCCAATTGTCTTCGTGTAACTGTAAACCTTTGCTCGAAGGCGTTTTATGACGTCCTTGGGTCGTCTTGTGCAATTGGTGGAACTCGGTGTTGAACGGCCAGAGCCTGTCAAAGACAATACCGAGTGCAAAAATAAATCAGGCTACACGAAATTCATCCTGAGTACAACGCGCCATAAATGGCAATACTGCAAAATACAGAGCTTGCAGCCAAATGACACAACAAGCCACGCCCGCCACTTTTGAAGCGACTAAAAAATGCAAATGACGTACCATTTAAGACTTCTAACCCCGGAAATCGCTAGAAAGCGGAAATTAAACGGAAGCAGGACGGGAGGCACTTCATTTATAACGCACTATAAAATAATACGTGCCCATTTACCTTGCTGTCTATGTGAAGGAAGGCCCTCAATAGATTTCACTCAAGCGAATGAACTAATACGGTCTGCGCATGTGGTCTATAAGGCCAGAGAAACGTATTATAAGGGACTACTCATGCCAAATAATTATCCAAATTGTGTTATTTAATTGTGTCAATTAACTTTTTATTCAGAACAAGTAAACATGGGGTTTCAATTAGAATCTCACTGAGAGTATTGAACGACAAGTAAATCAGACAATTTTAGGGGAAAAAAAAGCAGGATGGAAGCGGGGGGGGGGGGGGGGGGCGCTAAGATTATTACTCATGGAACAGGCAGAAGCCTGGTGGGGCGAAAACGCAGATGCTAAGGTTATTTTCCGCGTTTTCTTACTGTCATTCTTGCGCCTATTTCACGAGCGATAACTTTAGATCACTCCCGTGCTTCCTACGTGCTTCAGGTATCTCTAAACAATGACTGAAGTAGTGGTTTTCGATTACGCTCAGCAAGTTTCTAATGAAAATCATTGGTATATTTTCAGTCATCCAAAAGTTAATGAACAAATTTTAGTTAATTGTTTGAAGTAATGTGAAAAACAGTCCCCTATACTATGTAATCCTGGCCGTGTAACTCGCCTAAAAAGGCCGCGTTAGTGTAGCATTCGAGAATTTTTAGACAAAAATATGGACCGGCTAAACTGGGCACCCTGTATACCAATCTTATAGATATGTGGACAAGCAAAGATTTTTATATATCGGAGCGCGCTTCATGTGTAACGTGGTTGATCATAATTGTAAACTGTGGCCCTGGCTGTCTTGGTTGTCTGCTCATAGTATTCCTGTTCAAACATATTCCGGGTAAACTTGGATTGAGCGAGTTTGTAACAGAATCGAAAATACGAAAGAATTAGAGAAAAAGGGCGGACAGGAGAAACATTTTTCGAAAGATTTTTGTCCAGTCCGTCCTTTTTGTTGAACTCTTTTGTATTTTTGAATATACCGGGTGTTTTAGATAAGGCTTTAGACAATCTCTAAAATTAGGGTCCTTTAGAAAAGCGAGAACTCTTTCCGGGATCAAACTTCCACCCACAACAAACGTCAAAAAGGCAAAAAAAAAAACATTTTTATTGGCTAAATGATATAAAATTTACTAATTATCTTTTTAGTTAGTAAAACTAGGCATATATTGTTCCAATGAGAAACTTGCTAAACAATCGATAACCACTCAGTCAAATAATTTTAGAAGGATGTAAGACAAGAACACTATTTTACAACGTTTAAAAAAAAAAAAAACGTTAAATTTTAAAACGTTTTAAAGCTTTTTTTTTTCTTTCTTTTTGCGTAAGCTACGCCCTGCCCTCCGGTGCCAGTGAGCAGCGAAGCCGCGGCCTCACCTCTCTCGTAGGAAGGATGGAAGTAGGGCGCACGTGTGCTGTGCGTCTAGGCCAATGGGAAACTGGACCGCGGGCGCAGAGATGCGCTCCGAGAAGAAACCGAAATCTAGAAACGCGTCCTAATTGCGTGCTTTTTCAGAACGCCGTAAAATGCTGCCCCTGCCTTATATTAAAAAAAAAAGAAGAAAAAGTTGATTTAGTGGTTTTTGATAATGCTTAGCAAGTTTTTCACGGAAAACCATATTTTTATTTAAACTAAATTGCGTCTTTAATAGTAAATTCAAGTTAATTATTTAGCTAATTAGTATGGTTCTCGCAAATTCTGACGTCTGTTGGGGCTGAGTTTGTTCACAGAAAGACTCTCCCTTTCCTCAACCACCCTAATTGCAGGAACTCTTGAAATCCATCGCTGTAACACGCGGCTTTGTTAATAAAATGTCGCGTGAGAACAAGCCCTTTGTCTAGTTTGCTTGGTCCCCAGGTAACCCTCGGCGAGCGCAGCTGGTTTCCGCCGAGGCGTAGCTCCTCACGCGGACTTACAACATCACGGAGTGAATCATAACGTACCAAGTGATAGTGGGAATATTGCATCAGAAGAAAAAAATAATAATAAGTAAAAGGCGCAACAAACCTCCTTCCCTCGTGTTTGAATTCAGTCGCCGGAAGGGGCTGCTAAAAACAGTCTCCGATTGTTCTGCAGCACCTCGGCGGCGTCCTTATTCAGCGGGTCCTCCGGGTTGGGTTCGAGGAAGAGGTACTGGAGCCCATAGACGATGGAGTTGATGGTGAGCACGGGCTTCCAGTCCTCGCGCAGGATGTTCAGGCACACGTTGCCGTCCAGGTCGATGTTGGGGTGGTACACCATTGTCTCGCACTTGACCTTGGGCGGCTCGTGCGGGTAGTTGGCGCTCACGCGGAAGCTGAAGACGAAGCGTCCGCCGCGGTAGAAGCCCTCGTCCGGACAGATGACGAGCTTGAAGCTGAGCAAGTCGTCCGGGTCGGGAAACTCCATCTGACATGTCTTGGGCAGGTTGAGCTCGTTGATGTCTTTGGTGATCCTCAGCTGGGCGGCCGAGGCGCGTTTCTGGTTGCTCGCCTTGCCGGTCGCTTCGCCGTCCTTTTGCTGCTGCTTTAGCGAGAACAGTTTGATCATTGTGTTTTGCACGGGATGCCGACGCGCACCAGCACCACTTACGCCTATTCCACAGTTGTTGGGCTACAACAACCGGATGCTACCTCATTGACCGGATGTTTGAACGGATAGGTAACTGTGGCTTGGCCGCCGTTCGTATCGGTAGATAAACAAATAAATGCAAATACGTTTTTCAGAGCGGGCGGTGACTAGCGCCACCTATTATTTTTTTTTAGTTGGGCGATTTTGCGAAATTTATATAATAATAATAATAATAATAATCTTTATTTGCAAGAGCAATGTAACCCCGGGTGGCTTGCGAGGCGATGACAGAAAGGCGAGAGCCCGTACACTAGAGTGCCTGTCAGCCAACCACCCGGGGCATGAAATAACAAAACAAACAACAATAACAGAGAACGAATAAAAACAAAATGAAACCGAACAATGATCATGGCGTAGAATCAGTTTAGGTGCTTTGACCGCGAAAATGCACGGCGCAAGGCAGCGGACTCGTCACGGTTGTTGGGGAGTGGAGATCGAATCGACAGGGGGGCCGCAAGAAAGTCTTCGAGGGCGGCGGGGAGTACGGAGTGCGAGTGGCGCACTGTTCGGGCGTGCAGGAGTTCTGGCTGCCCGGATCGCTTCCCGATCCTGATGCATGAGTGGAGGTGGGTATCACTCATGGACCCGTCGAGCAACCTACAAAGGAGCCCAACCCGAGCCACTGTCCGGCGGTGGCAGAGGCTTTGCCACCCAAGGGCCCTAAGGCGAGCTTCATATGGCGGCACAGGAACTTGCCGGCCCAACATCCGAGTATGAAGTGTTCGAGTAGCCCGGCGCTGCACGCCCTCCAGCCTGTCGATGAGGTGAGCCTGGAAGGGTCCCCACACGGAGCAGCAGTATTCCAGACGAGGCAGGACTAAGGCAGTGTAGAGAGCGCGGAAAGTTTCATGTCCCCAGTTCCTTGAGACACGTGTGACAAAGCCAAGAGTCCGCCGGGCCCTGGACACAGTGTCTGCAATCTGAGGTGAGAAGTCCAGAGTTGAACTGAACACAACCCCAAGGATTGGGAGAGACTGAACACTAGGAATGGGAGAGCCTGACAAGTAGTATGCAGGAGGAACGGTGGAACAGCTGTTGGAGACTCGCATTGCAGCACTTTTGTGGAAGCTAATTGAGAGGCAGTTCGTTCTTGCCCAGCAGGCAATCTGGTCCAGGAGACTCTGGACACCCGGCGTGGAGGAGGGTACGTCTGCTGGGGCCAGAATGGTGGTGTCGTCTGCATATTGCACCAGCAGACACTCTTGCGATGAAGGCATGTCGTTCACATACAAGAGGAATAATGTGGGCCCCAGTACTGATCCTTGGGGTACCCCTGAGGTGACAGCGAACTCATCGGAGGCCTTCCCATGGAACAATACACGGTGGGAGCGACCGATAAGAAAGCGGCTCAGCCAGAGCAGCAGGGGGCCACAAATACCGGATTGTGCAATTTTCTGGAGGAGGATAGAGTGGTCGAGGGAATCAAAGGCGTTGCACAGGTCTAGTTGAATGATATCAGTTGAGGAACGGTTATCCAGGTTGTTGCTTATGTGGTGAACAATAGTAGCGAGAGCTGACTCACAGCTTCGGTTGGGCCTAAAACCATGCTGGGAGGCAGAAAGAAGGCCGTTGTGTTCCAGAAAGCGAAGAAGGTGCTGGTTGATGGTGCGTTCGAAAGTGCGGCAGAGGATAGAAGTAATAGAGATGGGCCTGTAGCTGGAAGGGTCGTTGAGAGGTTTCCCTTTACCCTTGTGAACTGGTGTCACAAGGGCCTTCTTCCACGCGGAGGGCACGTAGGAGTGGTCGAGAAAGGATTGGAAAAGTGAGAGCAAGGAGAAAGATAGGTAAGGGAATAGGGACTTGATGAAAGTAGGGGCGAGCAGGTCAGGCCCAGCACAGTGGGAGGGCCGGATCAGTCGGGCAGCTTCATGCAGGTCGTCGAGGGACAAGTACAAATTTGGAAGGCAGGTTACAGGTTGGGAGGTGGAAGCTTCGATAGTCTGCACAAGAAGGTCGGGATCTGGAGTAGAGGAGTTGTGGCTGAAAGCAGAGGAGAACTGTGAAGCGAAGAGTTGGGCTACGTCCCTGGGGGACGTGATGGGGTGATGATAGTTTCGAGCTCAGGACCTTGTTATGAAAGCGTTTATTAACGACTAGTTAATACAACTGAGAAGACCGAGTACTGAGTACGAGTTCGACAAGCTTGCCTCGACATGGCAGGTCACGCTGCTTGCTCTGTGTGTGTCTCTCATTGGTCAACGGTCCCAAGCCGCTTGCGCGATACTCGTGCTCCCCCTCGGTGAGATGGCTCCCTCTACATCTCCCTTTTTCACTCATAAATAAAATTTGTGTCGCGGTAGAGGGCTGGTTTTTGTTTCGCTCTCTGGCTCCTGCGAAGAGCGATGCTGTTCCTTCTGCGCTGTATGCCCTTGTCGTCTTGAACAATGTATGACCTTGGCTGCGGGGCTCCAGCGAGTATGACAGCCGTTGAAGGTAGACGTCTTCTCCCGCGTGTAATTCAGGTAGAGGTTTGGTGCCTTTGTTGTAGTACCGTTGCCGAGTTCGTTGCTTGACTCTCAGCCGCTGTTGTACCTTGCTTGGGTCTGTGCTTGTCCCTTGCAGTAGAGATGGATGTGTAGGGATTTCCGTCCTGGTATGTCTGTTCATGAGCCTTTCAACTGGTGATCCTAGAACTCCATCCCTGGGAGTGTTTCGTTATTCGAGTAGGCCATCGTAGTACTCTGGCGTTCCGTAGCTGCACTTGGTCATGAGTTTTTTCGACTCTTGCACCGCTCTCTCTGCCATCCCGTTTGACTGAGGATAATACGGGCTGGATGTCACATGTGATATTCCTCGGTGCTGCAAGGACTCTTTGAAGTCGGCGCTGTTGAATAGTGGTCCATTGTCAGTAACCAACCTGACAGGTAGACCATGCACGGCAGACGTTGCAGGCAACATTTGATTATCGTCTTGGCAGTGGACCTTTAAAGCTGGTGCACTTCATAGAAAAAAGAGTAATAGTCCACCAACACAATGTAGTGGTGTCCCGAGTGCTGAAACAAGTCCACTCAATCTGCCAGGGTGCGGTTGGCACTGGATTGTTCACAAGTGGCTCCTTCTGCTGCCTCGGCTTGTGCTCCTGCACACGCTGCAATTTTCTACCACCTGCTTGATGTCATTCTGCTTTGCAGGCCAGTAGAGAGCTTCTTTAGCACGATGGAGCGTCTTCTCTACTCCGCTGTGAGCTTTGTGAAGCCTTGCCAAGATGGTGCTCTTCATCTCTTCTGGAATGACGAGTCTATTCGACCTGAAGAGTAAGCCCTCCTCCTCATGGATTTCATCCCTGTACAGCCAATATGTCTTTAATGGGCCTGGAATGTCTTCTTTGTTGCTCGGCCATTGGCTCTTTGCATACTGCAGCATGGTATTTAGATCCTTGTCCCTGCTGATTGCTTGACGACATTCTTCCAGTGTTTCATCTCACAGGGAGACACTCCAAGACATTCACATCGAAGACTTCAGCCTCTTCCTCCTTCGAAGGGTTTCTTGACAGCGTGTCTGCAATGTACAGCTCTTTACCAGGAATGTACTTCACCAGCAGGTCATACTTTTGTAGGGTCAGTCTCATCCTTTCTAATCTGAGAGGACATTGATTCAGAGGTTTTCTGAAGATCGCCTCAAGTGGCTTGTGGTCCGACTCCACGGTAACGGTTTGCCCGAAAATGTGGTCGTGAAATCGGCTGCATCCATGGACAATCGCCAACAGCTCCTTCTCGATCCGGGCATAGTTCTTTTGGGCGTCATTTAACGACCTCGATGAGTAGGCTACTGGCTGGCCCTCCTGAAGCAACACTGCACCCGTTCCTCTGGAACTTGCATCCACTGACAGAGTTACTGGTTTGTTCTTGTCGTAGAACCGCAGAGTCGGTGCGACAGTCAACGCTGTTCGAAGTGCTGTGAAGCTTTTATCGTGCTCTTCTGTCCAGGACCAGGCCGCCTCTTTCTTCAAGAGTTGCCTTAATGGTGCACTTGTGTCGGACATGTGCGCGATGAACTTGCCAAGGTAGTTCACGACTCGTAGGAAGCTCTTCAGTTCCCCAACATTTGATGGTCTTGGGAGAGCAAAGATGTCTTGTACTCTCGTCGGGTCAATCGAGAGTCCCTCAGGTGACAAGATATGTCCCAAGTACTTGACTTTGCTTTGAGAGAACTTGCATTTCTCTGTGTTCAGTCTGAGGTTGACCTCACGACACCTCTGCAGCACGGCTTGCAGTCGACGGTCATGCTCCTCTTCCGTCCTTCCCCAGATAAGAATGTCGTCGACCATGATTTCAACTCCGTCGAGACTTTCAAACACCACATGCATAGTCTTCTGGAATACCTCGGGAGCTGACGATATGCCAAAAGGCATTCGGAGAAATCTGTATCTCCCGAACGGTGTTGCAAATGTGCAGAGGTACGAACTCGGTGTGTCTAGCTTGATCTGCCAAAACCCCGTGGCTGCGTCGAGTGACGAGAAGAACTTGGCTCCCTCCAGTCGTGCTGCTATGTCCTCCAGTGTAGGCATGCAGTAGTTCTCTCGCATGGGAACCTTATTGAGCTCTTGTGGATCGATGCACAGTCGGAGTTTATCCTTCTTTTTCACAACCACGATTGGGTGGACCCACTCTGTTGGTTCTGTCACTTGTGCAATCACCTTCTGTTGCACGAGGTCATCTAGGTGGCTTTTCAGCTGGTCTCGGATGGCTACTGGGACTGTACGTGGCTGTTGCGTAACACCCTGAGCATCTGACTTGAGCTTCATGTGATACTTGACACTCTTGATTTCACCAAGTCCATGGAAGACGTCCTCGTGTTCTTTTACTGTCTGGTTGCAGTGCTTTTCCGCTGACGCTACTCGCTTGATCAGGTTCAGTCGTTCCGCAATGGTACCGCTTATCGTTGTGGGTACTTCCCGTTTCACGATGTTCATCGGTCTTGACTTCACATGCGAGCGTTTTCGTGTTCCGTTTCTGACACCATGTTATGAACTGTTTCATGAAGACAAGTTCGCATCTTGTCTACATGAAACACAGCTTTCGGAAGTTTCCGAAGAAAGTTGGATGTTCCCCCCTTTGAAACAAAAATCTTGGAAATTTCACTGCAATAATTTTAACCTAAAGGCCCGTTCACACTCTTGCGACCTCTTAAAGGGGCCCTGCAATCATATTTAAGCGTCTACCTTTTATGCGGTTTCCACGTCTCTTGGGGTTCGGGCAAGCCAGCGGGCACGGAAAGAGTGGCTAAATATCAGTGCGCCATATTTTAACCGGACGACACGGAAACCTCCTCCACCGACGAGGGCGACCCGCGGTACCGAAAGCGCGCAAAATGCGACGTCTTTGGTCCTGGGCTTACTACTGGTCCAGGGGGGTAAAGGTGGGTGAGGAGGAGTGGCAAATCCCGTGCGCCGACACCCGGGGTCCCGAGTGAACGATCGCAAAAGAAAGCGACAGAACACGAGAGAAAGAAAACAACGTTGCCATGGTAAACGCCACTGATCTCTAGAGATCAGTGGTAAACGCGAAGAGTGAAAACTCAGCAATACAAACAGTGATAATTTAACGCTGTAAACTAAATTCTGGGCTACTCTAACGCTTATAAAAAGCAATAAAGTCATTACGCTGCATTAACTTCCCTTCTGTCGAAATCTCGGAAATATAGTGGTTGCGCAGTTTCGTATTCCTCAACCGCGCCCAGCCGCGCCCCACCGGCGAAGCCGGGTATATGGTTTAGTTTAGCGTTAACGCGAGGCCGTACATCTGCGCGCTATGCAAAAAGAAAGCTTCGAAAGGAACGCGAATATCTTTCCACCGGTAAGTTCGTGGATTGTTGAAGTTCACGAAACTGCTCTGATGATGTAACCGTGTTTGGGACCCCGAGGGTCTGCCTGCATGATCCGCCTCTTGCGGCAGCCAGAATGTATGGGAAAATGGCGGACCTTTTCCTCTAGAGTTAGTATGTATGATCTCTATGTACTTGGTCAGAGCCGCTAAAAACTTCTTTTTGGTCGAAATACAAAATATAAGTGGCGCGAACCGTTTCAATTATTTATAAAAGTAGTTTTTGTTCACTATTATAGATGAAAAAAAGAAAGAAATGCAGTTTATAAAGTACGGAAACAAGAAATCACCCGTCGACATACCCGCCGCCAAGCGGTGGAAAAGGCGGCGCATACTAGAAAGGAGTAGTGGGATAAGGCGTCAACGCGGAAAAATCCCGGAAGTACGCGGTGGCGCTGCAGTCGTATGGACAGGAGGATCCGACCGCCTCCGAGCGTTCCGAAGGCCTTCGGCGAGAGGCTTTGTCTTGCGGTTTGGCCGTTTCGCGGTATGGCAGCGCGAAGTGGCTCCCATTCTGAACTGATCTTTACCCCGTGTTTACTGTCGTTCGTGGCCAATGTAGTGTCATGCCGAATTAGTGTTTAATCACGCAGTAAATGCAATTAAAGCCGCTTTGGCTGCCCGTTGCATACAGCATATCCAGAACATGCTTTAGTGGCGCCCTCTCGCGCCGTCGACACGGAGTGCGGCGGTCGTGAGCGCTCGGTGAGCTCACTATTCCTCCGCTAGTTCACGGCCACTCAAGCCAGGACCTACGACGTCATGAAGGAGGTTATTTTTTGCTTGTTTTTGTAATTCTAAATTGCCTATAACTTTTAAAATAAAGCAAATTTCGCGAAAAGAAAAGCTTGACTAAGTTACTACGTTCAGTGCGCTCAGGTTCGGTGCAAATTAAAAAAAATTACCTGCATCTTCCCGAGGGGAACCATGGGGTGATGCGGAGCATCGCGGATCGTTACTGGTGCTTCCATCACACTTCATCGGAAGAACGGAGTGAAGTGGAGTCAACAGCGGTGAACTGAACGCGCAGAAATTGGTTTGCTCTTTATGTTTATACAGCCTTGATGGAGATGCGCCTCAACGGGTAATCGGTCTCTTAGCTGTAGACGAGAAATTTAGCCAGTGCAGTGCAACCGCTAACCTGGGGTTTTTAACGTGCATCACGCAGTAGTGATCACACGAACGCGTGCCAGTACGAAACTCATCCAGATCGAAACGGGCGAGGGCGGTGGGGATCGAACCCAGGAGGTTCCCAGCGCAAGCTTTCGCTCCACGCTCCGAGCAGAGACGCGTCAGCCCACTCGGCCACTTCCTCCCTCTGAACGCGCGCAGCGCGCTACCGCTGCTTATATTCACACTTGAAGGAGAGGAGACTAGAGGAGGAGAGTTGCGCATGCGCGCGCGGTGTGAGTAGAAGCGAACGCACGCGAAGTGCACGCAGCTGGTAGAGAGAGAGAGCGGAGAGAGTAACGCGCAGCTGTTGGAGAAAGGGAAGGACGAGAGTTGCGCATGCGTAGTGTGAGTGCGGACTACGACGCCGCGGGACATAGACCCGAGCAAGAGATGCTCCGCATCTAAAAAACAGTAAAAAGTCCTTGCAGGGCCCCTTTAAGGCTGCGGACCCACGGCAGCCATCTTGACCAAGGCGTTAGTTCAACCAATAGATGGCGACACGCGCCCGTGGGGTGGCCGAAACATTGGTTTATAGTGGGATGGCTCGAGCATCATCACGTTCCCCTCGTGGCCTTGCTCGCGCCGCTGCCAGCTGTGCTCAGCTAGCTCAAGTAGCGTGGCCCAGCAAACGGATGTATGCAAGAATGTCAGGCTAAGTATAAATTGTTCTCTGATATAGGGAGATGCAATTCGGCGGTTGTCACGGGCTTTCGCAATAAATCTTACCAAGAAGGAATCAAATGTTGATTGACGTGTTAATATTCTATCAATGAAAATTTCTTCTGCAGGAATGCACGCTCAGTAGACCCGATCTTCCAAGACACCAGTGGAAGCGGACGTCAAGTAAACTGCTTCGCGATTCACGGTACTTACCTCACAATTTTAATGACGACTAAAATAACGTCACGAAATATTGTGTTTTACGGGGTCCGGAAGGTGTTGTAAAGGTTGTTACATTATAGTTCCCAGAAAACAAACGCCGTTGCAATATTTTCGAAAGTACCGAAACACATAATGTTGTAAGTACAGCTTAGGAGGAATATGATGAAAACCATCAGAAGGAATAGGGAGACGTTTATTTGCAATGATGACGCTATGAATGAATGGCGTTTAGCGACGGCAAGTTATGAGCGTTCGGGAATTTATAAGTTCACGTCATTGCTAACTATGGACATGCGTTTTTGTCGGGAGATGGTGTTGCGGTGATGAACTGATATCGGACGACTCGTGGCAGACGAACAAGCAAGTTTCTTATCAGCGAATGGTAAGTGTCCAATGTCAAGCACAACGCGTGGCTACCGACGTTGTCGACGTTTCGAACACTTACCGCTTTCGACAAAAGTCCTGGCACCTAGGCTAACTTTTTGGAAAGACTCAAGGTCTTCCTTGAGTCCAACGCCATCATGAACAGTAACTGAAGACGATCCACTATTCAATCGGTGGGTGGCGAAACGCATGCGGAGTCATGGGCGTTGCGTACTCTAAGTGGCTGGAAGTTTACACGATGCCTACCACGACGTCCAAACACGTCATTGACGTTCTACGATCTCTTTTACCTACTTTTTCACTACCGAAAATACTTTTCTCTGAAAACGCGCCAAATCATGCTTCAAACAAAAAAAAAAAAAACAAGTTTTTGAAAAAAAAAAAAAAAAAACCAAAAAAAAAAACCGGCATTAGGCATCACATTAGTGCACCATACCATCCTGCAACTAACGGGCATGCAAAACAGATGGTCTGCGAAACAAAGAAAAAAGCCCTTTTGAAGCTTACGGAAGAAGCAGTTCAGTGAAGAATCGCCAAATTGTTGTTCCAGCAGCACGCGACGGTCTCATCTTACACGGTAAAAACACCCGCCGAAGCAATATTCGGCGGACGAAGAGCCACACCCTTCGATCTCATGATACTATGGCTTACGAACGAAGATCGAGAGATTCCCAGATCGGGGGAGTACTTGCAGTTTATTCGGTCGGACAACTCGTCTACGTAAGGAATTTCAGCGGAAGTCGGGCCTTCCATGTAAAACTTGAGTAGAAAAGGCTCTATGTTGGTTGACCAGAAGGTGTCATCTCTCTGAATACGTTGGATATCAATGCCCTTGAGTGTAAATATAACTAAATCACAAAACTCTTTGAGAATTGTGTAACTGCCCTTGTATTTGATAGTAGAAGCTATGGTGGTGATTTGGACTTTTCACACCAGGCTCCTTTTTCTTATTTTGCGCCTCATACTCCTTTGCGGTTTAAGTATGCTTCAAGAATCTTTTGGAACGGGGACACTTTACGTCAACGAGGCCATTTGTTCCAAGTGGTCAATCTCTGAATGCTGCTAAAAATCCGTTCCTCATATTAAAGAATAAGCCGCACTTCTGTACAGTGCAGTTTTCCTGTTCCACGTACAGTTGTAAAGCAGCATCTTTATTGATTCTACCATATTCTGTTGCGGGTGAAGAAAGTCTTTGGGTACACGATACTTGAAACAAGTCTGGCACTGTACGTTGTGGTTCGACACCCACTAATATCGTCGTCCTTATAGAGCCTCATCATTTAATCATTACCTCGTCACCTCATATTGCTCTTCATCAACAGTAAGTACAATAGGCTACCGCCATATTACAATCCAAGAATTGAAAAATTGAGTCGTTCAGTCCTTCAACAAGTTTATTATTTATATAATGTTATTACGTTACATTACCTCGAGACGATCGACGTCCATCGTCGATCTTCAAATACTTATACCTGTATAGAAATTAGACGCACAAAGGGGGGGGGGGGGGGGGGGGGGGTCGGTGGCCGAGTGCATGGTCTAGCGCACACAGCTCGGAGCACTTGGAGCGAAAGCTCGCGCTGCGGAAGCCACCCCCCCCCCCCCCCCCCCCCCCCCCCCTTCTGCCCGTTTCGATCTGGAAGAGCATCGTACCGGCGTGCGGTCGTGTATCACTACTGCGTGGTGCACGTTAAAGACCCCAGGTTGTACCGCACTGGCTAAATTGCTCATCTACAGCTGAGAGTCAGACGCCCACTAAGGCGGACTAACTTCCGGCTGTATAAACATACACACAACAATTTGCAATTAGACGCATAATAACAAAGAGCACCGCGTGCCGCCTCTTTTCTTTGGATGCCTTTTTTTAAACCAGCGCAAACTCGCGCGCTCTCTCTTTTGAGACGGTTAGAACGGTCGCACATAAAACCCGCGTTTCTCCTACCCGGCCGCGTCCTCCTCTCATTATGTGTAGTTGGCTATAACTAAATAAGCTATAATAATGGTGTATTATTCATATTTACTTTCAGTTTCAGTCAGGGAAAAGGAGTTTCGCGGGAACTAGAGCAAATAAATTAGCTGCGCTTAGAGTATCGGCACTCTCTTCCCCGACAGTGTTGTGAACGCCGCCATTCTGGTGCTTGTGCAGAGCAGTGTTGCGGAATTGCCACTCCGGAGTTGGAATGATTCCGGAATCGTTCCACATTTTCGCGACCCCGGAATGGAATGGGAATGGAATGGCGGCAACGTTGAGGAGAATGGAATGGGAATGGAATAGACCCTTTACGAAAGTCAGTCTACCCACCTTGTGCAGAGCCGGACCCGACGCTCTAATGGCGGAACTACACTGTTTCTCCACACCAGAAAAATCGAGCGTCTCCGAAAGCACAGAGCAGAAAAAGGAAAAGATGGTGGTCGTTTCACGTCACCTTCGATGCACGAAATCGAGGGTGCTTGACTTAGCCGCGCATGATCTCCTATCACCGCCATTAGAGCGGCAATATTGGAGCTTTTTGGACTGCCACAAGAGGACTCTGACTTTTGAAAAGGGTCTATTAGATGCCTTTCGCCCGGAATGGAATGGGAATGGAATGGGGCGCGGTTCTTTATTTTTTTTTAATTTAATTTTTTTTTTTACGTTTAGCTATATTGAGTTAGTCAGCGAGTCAGTTGTTCAGAAATAAAATGAGCGGGAAACTGCAAACCCGCGTGGAGCCCTAACAGACTTATACGCAAAAAAAAAAAAAAAAAAAAAAAAAAAATGCAATACAAAAAACAGGCGTCAAAGCAAAGAACATAGGGGGGGGGGGGGGGGGGAAGGGGTGCGGCGGTGGCGCCTTTCACCAGTGAAGTTCAACACAAATCCGAATGCGTCTGCGCCTGTTGCACGGCTCAAGGGTACATAATCAGTCGACGTGAACCTGACCCGCTGCTCTGGTGATCCGATACCTAAGAAGGAGGCCAGACATGGCCTCGCTGTGCCGACCCAGAATGCGTACACCTGCGACTCGTCTCGAGCGCGCTGTTTCTCGGAAAGCTCACACCTGTACCGGCCATCTCAGGTCGCAATCCACAGCTCTCTGTTTGGATGATGCTAGCCAAAACTTGAGGACTGCCACTCATGTGTTTGAGGCGGAAGGTCGGCAGGTAGGGCCGTCACAACAGGGATGCCGCCGTGTCGATTTTTCAACCGTAACAGAAGATAAGACATGTGCTCCAGGATGCTTCGGTGGTCCACCCTATTCTATAAAATTCCAAATGCAACTGCCTGCATTGTCTTCAACGAGGTCACCTACAACGAAAGTATGCATTGTCCTTTCATACAGCAGCGTGGGTAAAGTTTCATGTTCAAGGCAACAGCTACAGATACAAGAATACTAGTTCATTTCGCCGTGACGTCACGTCATCAGTGTTGACAGGGGTGCCCTTACTGGACAGTTGAGTGGTGATGTTTTGATGGAATTTATTTAGAGGTCGTCGTCTTTTCGCATCACTGGTCAGACAGACAGGATGCCAGGGAAGGGACCGCGGTCAATCCTTGATGGAACGTTTTTTGAACCCATTGAAGACTCCTCTTCGTCCGGAACCACTACCTTTAAGGCGAAGCGCCAAGCCTGCGGGAAAGTAATTTCCCGCAGGCTTGGCGCGGGAAATTACTAATTTCAAAGAAATTTGAAAAATGTGTTGCATTATCAGCAGGCACGTAGCCAGGGGGGTGGCCCATGGGGCCCGGGCCCCCTCCGAAATCTTCCATTTTGCATGGGTTATACTCTCCCCCCTCCCCCTCATACAGCATTTTGTCATGGGTGCCCCCCCCCCCCCCCCCCCGAAACAATATCCTGGCTACGTGCCTTATTATCAGTATTTATATTTCTGCCCTCCCTAAAATGTATTCCTGTATTTGATTTTCCAAAGACTTTATGCCTCTTTTTAAAATATATATTTCCGATACGTATCGCGATACATTTTGACAGATATATTTGTGTATTAGTATTATAGCTACTATGTTCATCTATCCCCAGTATTTATATTTTCAAATACATTTTTGACTATTTCTGCCCAACCCTGCAACGCAATGCAGCTGTCAAGTGCCAATTTTTACCTTTTGGAATTAGAGGAATGGAATGGAACGATTCAGCCATTCCAGGAGTGGGAATGGGCCCAGTGCCCCCATTCCTAGGAGTTGAAAGGAATTGAATTAACGAAAACTCAAATTCCCCGAAATGGAATTGGAATGGAATGAGGGTGCCCGTTCCGCAACACTGGTGCAGAGCAGGCGCAACTGCCGATCGTCATGATTCAAAAGTGCGACATCCTCAGCATTTAGATTCGGTGTTAGCAGGGATGGGCAAAATACATGCAAATATGTATCGAAATACGAATACAAAATACTTCGTCAAAAATGTATTTAATTACAAATCTAATTAGATTTCCAAAAAAGTATTTAAATACAAGATACAAATACAACAAATGTATTTGGTCTCCTCCAAATACTTTTCCAAATACATTCCTCAATATCTGCGTCAGCGACTTCAGGGCACCTGCAACGGGTTTCTGGGTATCTCATTATAATTTTGCATTGCACACTCGGGAGTTAGTGTGCGAGGCTCTAGTAACGTAATAGAAATATAATCACAAAAAAATGTAATCAGCATGGATGTAGTAGGTGAAAAAAGTACAGAGCTTCATGCAGCTTTTTTTTGTCGATTACATTTTGGTATAGATTAACAAAGAACCGAGACGACCAAGACGCGCAGCAGTAGCTAGAGAATTTTTTATTGTTGCAACCCACGCATTTAGAATGTTCCAGGCAAAAATATGGAGGGAAATCAGACTGGAAAGCATCACAAGTTGTCACAGGCACTCTTTTAGCCAGTCTGCCTGTAAACGTCAATTTTGTCACTATTCTTGCCCTGGACTAGCACCGTAATCGCAAAGTCACCAAACGCTTGTGCTTGATTGAGAGACACTGCATTCGGTGCAGGACGTAGTTTTCTTCCTGCTCTGGACAGTGACAATAAATTTGAGGGATGTATTTTCGCCCACAAAATTGTATTTAATTACAATTGTATTTGAAATACCCACGTTTTAGTATTTAAATACACACGTCAAATACATTACCCAATTTGTAATTAAATACAAATGCAAAATACACAAAGTATTTGAAATACGTATTTCAAATACTTGTATTTGAAATACTGCCCATCCCTGGGTGTTAGGAAGCTCATGTAATGTTGCTTTGCTTTGCCGAACACTGTTTAAAATGGAGGACGGAAAAGCGTTTCCTGGGATTTCAGATAAAGCTTCAGATAACTGGCACCCATGATTTTAAGCCACAATATGGCCCAGTGTCGCTACTCTGACGCGTAGCTTATTTATAGCATCTTCGATCAACTCGCACTGGAGCCGCCCCGAAACCAGCACGGTGCGCAGTGCCCCTCGGTGGTGGAGCACGAAGTCGGTGCAACATCGAATAGCGAGGTCGTTTCACGGCACTCGTGCCCACGCGTGCCCACTCGCAGCGTGGAACGGGTTGGTTTCGGCCGGCACTCCACGAGTGGTTGCACTCTCCGAGTTCGTCTCAGCGCTGACACCCCACGCGTGCATGCACTCGCTGCGCCGAGAAAATCGGGAGTGCGCCAAAATGCAATCCCGTCATGCCTCGCTCCGGCGGGGCCGGCGAGGAGCGGGAGCAGACGACGAGGGTTCGTCTGCTACGATGTGTCGCGGAACCGAACGGGAAAAAAAGTAGATTTTCTGATAAAAATCGGGTCCCGCGGGCCACGAAATCAAACGCGAGCTTGAATTGTGAGCGTCTGCTATTTCCCGAAGAAAGCAATTGACAACCCGTGGTTTATTTGCAGGTTTTAAATCGCTCTGTTGCCGTACAAACGCTGAAATATACCAGTGTGTAAAGAAATGCTCAAAACAAACGTAACAGCGGCCCCCGAGATGTCTATCACCATCCGTGTGCGGGTGAAAAATTTAACATTTGTCGACAAAACTCCCCCAGCAGAAACCTCTGACTACCCAATAAGCATCAGAGAAAGCTAAAGATGGTAACTTTACCCGAGGATTGGGCAACATCATCATGTTTAACATTTACCTACGTCAGATAACTTGCCCCGTCGTATTTTGTTCGAGAAAGCTCTCGTTCTCGACGCCCTCACCAAGGCTAATATCTGATCCACCTATAATGACGATCCAAATCGAAAGTCCCAGTTTTGCTGGATATTCCAACAGGCTAGTTTTAAGCCGTACCCTTTCAGTGGTTTACGCATAATACCATGCTCAAACGGATCAAGCTTCTGCTCGGACAGCATCATCAGTTTTCTTCAGTGTAAACGGTTATAAGAATAACCAGCTGCTTTGTAGACAGCTGGTTGCGGAAATTTACGCCGTCTGTAACTACCTCTATGGCAGCCGAGCTGCTTGAAGTCATCGCAACTATAAACTACAGGTTGCAGCGACCAACGTTCGTAGATAAACGTTGGTAGCGACTGCATTCACGCATACCCACGCATCACTCCGAACAGAAAGGCGCTAGTTTCGGTTTGAAGTCGGTGCCTTTTCTACAACATAGATGGCGGCAGCATCAGTCTTCTGCACTCGGTGCATTTGGCGAGTTCGTTTGAGTCCAGTTTTCCGTGCAACACTCTGTGAGTGCGATGCATTCTGGGAGAGAACTCGAACGGTGCCAGTGCGTGTGAAACGAATTCGCTAGAAGACAAACTGCACCGCGCCTGTGTCGGCGGTAGCGCCACCATGCGTCACCTGGATTTTGGCGCGCATTGCAATTGAGCAGACGCTTTTCTCTAGTAGTAGTTAGTGGTGAGGGTAGCGGAAAGCCGGGACATGTTGGCCACTCCTTTAGTGGGGGCGAGTTAGTTCCGGGGAAGGGAGGGGGATGAAAGGGGAGATGAGAAAAAGTTAAAGAAAGAAGAGAAGTAAAGAAAAAGAACAGATTGAAAAGAGAAGAAGGAAAATGGGATGAAAAGGGATCAGAAAGGAAGATGAAGAATAAAAAAAAAAAGAACAATTGGTCAGCAGTTCTTGTGGCTCGGTTGTTGAAGTGTTGCCATCGCCCAGTGTATGTCAGACACCGGGGTTAGAGGCGGTCAAATAAACTGGTGTCCTCCAAGAACTTGAGAACTGCGGCGAATGTTCTCGAGACATCGCGTGCAGAACCTGGGGGAAAAAGAATGTCCTGTGTTGTAGCACTTGCTACGCCTGCTTGCCGCAGGCCGTCGAGAAGCGATTTTCTTTTGTCCGCTAGAGTAGGGCAGGTCCAGAGGAGATGGTCCTGGTCCTCGGGAACATCACAGGATGGACAGTTTGGGTTTATTGTTGGGTCCATACGGTGAAGGGCTTTCGCAGTAAAGGCACAACCAGTGCGAAGTCTGTGCAGTAGAGAAGCGGAGGCTCGGGACAGCTTTGGAGGCACGCGTGCGGGTGGCTTCCCGGTAGAGACGCGCGTGTCCGGATGTAGTTTCTCTATTTCTTTGTGAATAATAAGTCTGGCCTCATACATTTTTGGTATAACAAGTGTTGGTACATGAATGTGGTGAGCTGCATTAGCGAGACGATCGGCTGTCTCATTGCCCGAGATACCGACGTGTGATGGCAGCCATTGGTATGCTATATGCCATCCTTTAGACTCTAGGTTTCTTGTCATGTGTCCAATGTATCTGGCATATTGTGGGGCGTCTTCGAGGCTACCGAGAAGTTGTAAAGCTATTCTGGAATCTGTGAGGAACACTGCCTTTCCACTGTGAGGGATACTGTCGAGGATGTCAAGGCCTAGCCAAAGCGCGGCAAGTTCGGCAGTGGTAGATGTAGTGTGAAAGCTCAGTTTCCTTGATTTGGCAATTTTTAGTTCCGGTATAAAAACTGCTGCAGTGGATGATTTGCGGCTATGAAGTACCGAGCCGTCGGTATATACACGCATCCATCCTAGAAAATCCACCTCAATTCGGTATTCTGCGAGGGTCCGAGCGACAACTTGGGCTGTGGAGCGTTTGCTTCTGAGTTCCGGAATAGATTCACTGATGTTCAGCGGCGAGGCGTAAGGTGGTGGTGCCGGGTAGATTCTATCTAAGGTGCCCACAATTCCTTCAAAGTCTCTAGCGAGAGATCCAAGGCGAGATTGAGGACAACTTCGAATATGGTTCAAGAGGGACTCTGTTGACCGGCAGGATGTTTGCCTTGCGATGTGGCGAAGTGTCAGCTCTCTGCCGTGGTTCTCGACAAGGTTGACCCTCGCTTCAACCAGCGTTGGAATGTTCGGGGAGTATCTCGGTAAACCCAGACAGAAGCGAAGTGCAATCCTTTGCAGGGTCTCAATGGCTGCAGACTGTGCATTGCTCAGGTGAATCAGCGGCAAGGCGTATAATAATCTCGAAAGAATGAGGCCTCTGTATAACTGTAGCATCATGACCTGAGACGTTCCCCACCTGCTGCCCATCATCATTCGAACGGCGTTGAGGTGGCGGCGACATCTGATCAGTGTTGCCTTGACTGCAGGCTTCCAGGAGATGTGGTCGTCCAGAAGAAACCCCAGGTAGGAGTACGTTCGGACACGTGCTACATCTGTTCCGTTAATTGTGTAGATTTTGTTGATCGATGCTCTAGCCGTTGGATGGTATTGAAGGGCAGCTGTTTTGGAGGCGGAAAGCGTAAGGCCTAGTCTAGAAATCTCGTCTACAACTATAGTCAATCCGTCCTGGAGGGTTTGTTGCATCTTGCTATATATCTTAGTCGGGGCGGTAGTCCAGAGGGCCACGTCGTCAGCGTATATTGCGATGTTAATGACAGGTCCCGATGACTTCGTACGCCGTAGAGCCTCAGGCAGTGCCGCCATAGCAGCGTTAAATAAGAGAGGGCTTATAACACTGCCCTGGGGAACGCCTTGGGTTACCGTACGTTGGGAACTTCGAATTCCACCTAGGCGTACGTGCATAGACCTTTCTGTAAGAAAGGCGCGTACGAATGCCAGAGCTCGGCCTGCAACCCCGAGCCTTGTAAGCTGAGCAATAATGGTTTCGTGCGGAATTGCATCGAATGCTTTCTTAATATCGAGAAATATTGCTGTTGTTGCTTGCCTTGTTGCCTTCGATTGTTCCATGTCTGATACGAGGCTGCCGATCGCGTCTGTCGTACAACGTTGTTTGCGGAAGCCAGACAGCTGATTAGGCAGGGCGCCCGATGTCTCGAGCTGCCAGTCAAGGCGCCGTAGGACCATTCGCTCCATCACCTTCCCCAGACAACATGTAAGAGATATCGGTCTGTAGGAGTTGGTGACACCTATCGGTTTTCCTGGTTTATGAATGGGAACAACCTCAGATCTGAGCCAGGCAGGAGGAATATCAGACGAGCGCCAAATATGATTTAAGTATTCCAGAAGGCCAGGAAGCGTCATATCATCAAGGTTACGAAGCGCTTGAAAAGTTATCCCATCTGGGCCTGGTGCGGTGCGTTTCCGAGAAGAACGCTGAAGAGCATGCTGTAGTTCATTAAGCGTGAAATCGGAGTTGCTGGCAACCTGCGCTGGCGTGCTGGTAGCAGTGGCTGCGACAAATCCCGGTGGCGGAGCGGGAGCAGAGATGAATTCATCAGCAAGGAGTTCCGCGGCTTGAGGCAACGTGATGTTCTGCGCGATAGCAAGGCCAAGGACCGGTAAGCGGGGAACAGCATGACCCGCCAGGATGCGGGCCATTCGCCATGCTTGCCTTCCGCCACCGGGGGAGTGAAGGGTCTCACATCGCTGTCGCCATTGTCTCCGTTGTAAGCGCATGGTATGCCTACGAAATGCCGCATCAATCCTTCGATAGCGTTGTATATCCTCTTGTCTTGATGTTTTCAAGGCACGTCGTTGTGCATTGCGGCGCGAGGCACGTAGCCTTAAGTATTTTAGGTCCGGGTTGGGTCTATATATAGGAACCGTAACTCTCCGTGTCGCTTTGCAGAGCGCCTGAGAGATGGCGGTCGTGTGATCACTGGTGCCAGTAGATATTATATCTTCGAAGTACACTCTGAAGGCATCCCAGTTTGTTACAGAACAAGTCTTGTGGGTGACAGGTTTTTTCTCTGGGGAAGTAATTATAATAGGGAGGTGGTCACTGCCCCAGCTGTCGGGTTCGGCGAGCCAGAGCGCACGTACTGCAGCGGTGGCGAAACTCAGGTCGAGCACACTGCTCTCTACGCCAGGTCGCACAAAGGTTGCAGTGCCGTCGTTCAGACATCGGAGGCCAATAGCTGTAGTGGTATCCTCTAGAGACCGGCCACGAGCGGACGTTTGCTTGTCCCCCCAGGCCTCGTTGTGCGCGTTAAAGTCTCCAAGGATCAGCGTGGCTGGCTTACACCGAGAAAGGATCGTGCGTAAGAAGGAAGGATTCCAAGGAGAACTGGGCCGAATATATACCGATACGATTGTCATGGCGTCCGAGTTGTCTTTTTGTATCGTGACAGCCACGTATTCTGCGCTTTGGTCGCAGAGATCTGAAAGATCCACTTGGAACTGAGGTAAGTCTCTGTGTACAAATAGAGATGCCTTAGGTGCGTCTGTTGTTGTTGATGTTGTTCGGGGAGTACTGGTGTAGATAACGTAGGGAGATAGTCGGATCGCTCCTGACTTCAAGTTGGTTTCCTGGAGGGCGAGTACCTCGACTTCGTGTCTCCGTAAATGTTGCCGTAAGTCATTTATCTTGTTTCGAAGCCCGTTGACATTCCACTGAATTATTGTGGGAAATAAGCTGCTTTTATTGCAGCGAGGAAGTGTATTCTTTGTATGTTTCGTTTTTTCACTTTGCGATGTGTTGTTCCTGATGAAGCAGTCTAGTTGCACCAGGAAGTGACAAGTGGAACAACAATGTCAATAATTGTGATCATTGCTTGAGCGATGGGTGACTGGAGAGAAGTGAGGAAGGAGCGCAACAACGTGACAATTGTGCACAACGCATTACCAAGGCTTTGAGACTTGGGTGTTGCAACTGATCTTGGCTTCTTTTGAGCTGGGTGTTCTCTTGCCCATTTTCTTGGTACTTCTTGGTTCTTAGAAGTATTCTGGGTCGAAACAGCTTCTGCATTCTTGGGTGAAGACTCTGGCTGCTCTGCAGACGGGACCATTGGCTTCGGCATGATTTCTGATGACAAAGTATCCAACGGGGGAAAATCGGTTTCATTCATCTCTGGGATGATAGCTTTCTTGTCTCCTTTCAAGCTTTGCTTTTGCTTGTGGGGAGTGCGGTGCTTCTCCAGTCCTCGAACCTTTTGTTCATTCGTGATGACAGTTTTGGCAGACGTATAGTCGACATTGTTCGAGCTTCTGTAGTTAGTTATCTGCTTTTCAGCTTTGTAGGCTGGGCAGTTCCGGGATGTGGCATCGTGGCCTCTCTTGCAGTTTATGCACCTTGGTTGCTTCGCTTCGCACTCGCTGACGACATGTTCTCCACCACATCGGCTGCAGCGTTCCGTTTTGGAGCATGTGCCCGCCAGATGTCCGAAGCGGTTACACTTAGGACACTGCCGCGGTTTTTCGAGGTAGGAAAGGACACTGTATCGTGTGTGCCCCACAAAGACGTATTGTGGTGAGGTTCTGGTGGAGAAGACAAGCTTTACCGCCTCTGTCTTGCCGAGTCTCCTCACTTGAATGACTGGTGCTTTTTCCCTTATTGATGCCCAGAGGTCCGCGTCTGTGATCTCTGTTGATACGCCGCGAATAACGCCAACATTGGAAGATGGGGGTGCTGGCTCATACGTCTGAACTTGGATTGTGCCAAGCTTCTTCAGCTGAAGAAGGGACTTCGTTGATTCTATATTTCTTGCATCTATGGCCAATAGGTTAAGGCGATAATTTGGTCGAATTTGGATTACTCCGTCTGGTGCCAGGTTTTCTAGCATCTGTTTCAGAGCCAGGGGATTCATGCTAGTGATGATCGTGGTCGGATTAGTAGGTTTGACAATGACCACAAGGTTGTGAGTAGGCTGAGTGATGATCGTCGCCTCACTCGAATTGGATCCGTGGCGTCGTTTCTTTGCTACTTTGGTGATCCATCCACCTTCGTCATCAGACTCCTCCATGACGTTATCAGGGGAGCACTCAGAGATGTTGGATGATTCGGCTGATTGGTCTGCGCTGCATGCTTGTGGCGGTGCGTTTGGATGGCTCATTTTCCTTAATCCCCGTTGGTCGGAGACGGGTCACTGCTTCAAGAGCCGAGGACTGCTGCCCCTCGTTGAAGAACGAGGGGTTGCGGAAGAATCGGTGACAGATATATATATAAAATTGTCATTTACCTCTAGAGCAATGTAGAGAATGGTCCTACCGGACTCGTCGTCGTCGTTTTTTCACGCTTTTCTCTTTTTGACAGCTGTCAGCGGGCTTGGCCTTTTTTTTTTGTTTGCGTGCTCTTTTTGCAGTGGTAAAAGATGAACACGGTTGAGGTTTTTGTGAATGGTGCCAGACATCGCGTGACGTTATCCAAGGCGGACCTCGACGATCTGATGGCCGGCGAGTTGTTTTTTTTTTTTCTTTTTTTTTCAAAAAAAAATAAGAGTTAGTGTACAGTTTTGCTTGATACATTCTGAGGCTTACTAAGGCAGCTGACTTATGTCCTTTTACGCATCACTGACGAGGGATCAGATTATTTCATTTAAAGTTTTGTATCAAACAGATTCGTCGAGGTTGCAAGCCTGGGCATCCTCGTTTGCCGGCGGCGCAGGACCTTTGACGGTCGGCGACGCAGGACCTTCGACGATCGGCGGCGCAGGACCATCGACGGTCGGCAGTGCAGTACAACCTTCGACACCTTCGACGGCCATCAGCGGTGCGTATTTTTCTATGAATTTTTTTTTTTTATGTGCATACTCCGAGTTTCCAGAGCAAGGGCATACAAACCTGCCGTCCAAATTTTCACTCAGCAACAGGAGAAGCGCCTTCTGTGTTGCTCCATGAACGGATACATCCCGTGTGAGCCAAATGCATCGCTGGCCTGAAGGGACCGCACGACTACGAGTTTGTACAGGGGGACGAAGGTGGTGAATTTTGTGTATAAAATTTCCAAAGAATGAGGTTACCAGACTGCGAATTAGCTAACTATGGCGACCGTCTTCAAGTGAAAGACAGGTAATGCTTCACAGCGCACAAGATCAGACACACTTAAAAAGGAAAATCACGCATACACAGGAAGAACACTCACACAACGCTGTGTTCTTCCTGTGTATGCGTGATTTTCCTTTTTAAGTGTGTCTGATCTTGTGCGCTGTGAAGCATTATCATGAATTACCAACTCGCCCAAGCTGAAGTTCTGAAAGACAGGTGATACAAGAGCCAAGAGATGGCAGCAGTTTGACATATGTTGGCAAGGTGATTGGACTTCATATCTTATTTTCACACTGGTGATTTAATTAGTTATTTGAAATTTCGATGCAGTAAATGCACCATTTTTGGCCACCTCTGTACAAAATATTAGCGTGATGCATTAAGAAACCAATTTATGCAGTTCCTTCAAAGGGACAAAGATTTAGTTGGCTCGCAAGGTAGGTTCAACAGAGATTTTTAGAGGATGTTGTAGTGTGCTATTAACAATCTCAAGAAGTTCATGGTGTGTGCTGCTGCGACGAGATGGCACCACTTGTCCGGCAGTGGCATATCTGCCCGTGTGAACGGCAGTGCTGATCCCCGTGGATCTGAATGTCTGTACGCTGGTCACGAGAAAAGAAGTCTTCATCGAAACTCCGAGCTGGCTTGACGTCTTTCCGTTCACCGGGATTCGCACATGGATCCCGGGACACCGGCATCTCGCGTCCCACAATGTGAGCCTTTCAGCATTTTTACAAGCCTTTTGAGGCACTCTTTATCGTCGCTTTTCCTGTCTCTTTCCACGCATTCATAGTGGCCATCCACGACCACTACAGATGTCATCCTCAAAAGCCCCAAACAATTTTTCAGGTCAACCTGATTTATGTGGGCAGGTGCACCTTTAGTCATATTTCGACTGGTCAACGGCTACGGTTCTTCACTGATCAAGCCGTTCACATTTTTCAACCATGAAGCAAGGACAAGTTACATTGGAAATTCGCTACACCCCAAATCCAGCAACGTACAAGTTTCCGGACGGTCAAACGTGCAATGCCTCCAAGTTAACAATGACATCCACTCTTTCAGAACAACATGATACAAATCCCTACTGGGATGACGATGGTGATCCTCTGGGAATCCTGTTCAATGTGGTCATGTGTACCTGCTTATTTCACAAGTTACCCAGTTGCAGCTGGGCACCTGCTGTGCCAAGTCCATTTCAGGTGACAGTGCTTGCCTGTGCTCCTGATCCAAACTTCTGCTGTCCGAGGGTCCCAACGTTCATGATCCTGTCCAGCCTTTTTCACCGGTGACTACGAACGCCCTCATTGTGTCTTGTCCAGGCATGCCTTCGTCAGTGCCTCCTCTTCCAGGCAGCACAGGTGTGAGTGATGGTGATAATAATGTGCATGTCAATCAGCAACTTCTGAGCCGACCACACTGCAAGGCCGGCCAGTTCATCAAAAGAAACTTCCGACACCTCTCAAGAACTATGTACTCTCCTGCCACAAGACGTCACCTTTTCTTTATGAGTCTATTTATCATATTTAATTTTAGCTGAATGTTTTTGATTTTCAGTACCGCAGTGTTCAATGTTTTCTTTTTCTTCTCCAAGCCAAATGCTTATACGTCATGACATGTGCATTTCCTATATGGATATCAACTCACTTTTTCGTTAGGATGGACAAGGGTGTGTGCTTTGCCTGGTGTGGTGACATCATTCCATTTTTGTTGCAATGAATTTGTTAATTTTTTGCTCTGAAGCATGTGAAAGTGTGTTTCAGAAGCTTTTAGTATTGACAGTGCTATGGCAGCATTTTATTCCCATCTATTTCTTTGCACTTTCCTTACGATGCAGTTGTTGGCATCAGGTACTACACAGACTGGTATCACCCTTCGCAAAACGCACGTGAAAGCGTTCTAGGATGAACTGATGTGGCAGTGCAACTAGCACCATATCATAATCTGCACACAGTACATAGTGCATAGGATGGTGAAGAAAGGGAAACAACTCAGGCAAGCTCATGAATGACATCCATAGCAAAACCGAGACAAGCTGTGTTTAGCACTTTGTTTTTCTGTCTCTTTTTATTATTCCTGTCTCAGGTTTACTATGGAGGCCATAAAAGGGTACAGCAGTTGCTGCAGTTCCCTTGACTGCTCAACCTGTTTGAAGCCTCCTGGGCTGGTTTATGTCCATAACAAACACCTACAGCTTGGGTTGTGAATTTACACAGTGTATTTTTTATATGATTACACTTTCTCTAGTGACCTGGTAGTTTTGTTTTGTTATTGAAGGGGGAAAAGTTATATTGTGTCTTGAATTGCTTCCCAAAAGGCAATTGAAAAGGATTTCAATTGCCTTTTGGGAAGCAATGACTTTGTGCGGAGATTAAAGGAACAGTGCTGGCTACTTAACCACTTGAAGTGATTTTCAAGATTTGTGTATAGTGAGATTTTAACATGCCACATTCTTCCTTCTAGCTGTTATTGTATAAGGGAGGGACACTGTTGTATTTGTAAATAATATTTTTATTCACTAAAATCATTACTTCGATTAAGCCATTTGTATGTGTATGTTCCGTGTTTGTTTCATTTCACGCTAGGCATCACAATTGAACTGGTACATATTAAACATTCTAAGGCAACCACCTTAGACCCATTGTTCATCACCACCAGCGAGTCTTGTCTCATTCTTCACAATGGGTTCCACCTCGAAGCTGCCAAACCTTCACCGGCATCAAGGAAGCACCGTCTCTTCTGTCGGGGCTTGTCTAGGTCCTACTCCTGCTCCAGGCTATGGTCCCAGCACGCTCGCTCGATTTACTTGCACCTCCTGCGCCGGTGCAGAAAGTCTAGGGCAGTGTACTTCCGGGTGTATCTTAATACACATACCGGAAGTACACTGCTCTACACTTTTCTGTACCGGTGCAGGAGGTGCAAGCAAATTGAACGAGCCTTGTGATGACCGTCCTTCATAAGAGACCAGGGATTGTACTGCTTCGGGACGCATGAAGTGTATCAGTCAACACAAGCATATACATTAGCACAGCCCTATAATTTGTAGTGCAATGTAGGTTGCCGAGAGTCCTTGTTGGGTTTTGCCAGGATGTTCTATATTCTATTTCAGCATGAGCTGACAAAGGGAGAAAGTTTGAACCTTGTGAGCCAGTGGGGGCAACAGAGCAAAGTATGTCAAGAGCTCGGTGAACACTGTCGGTATACATTGTCATGTGCTTCCCTCAAACACTCCAATGGGCTCACTGGGACCCTACTGTTTGCCAAGTTATGCTGAAACAGCAGTCCCTAGACTCCCTACTCCCTTTTTAAAATTAAAATACACCATGGATAACTGGCTTCTCTGTTGCAATAAATTTTAAACTTATTTTATATTAAATAAGTTTTAGCTACTATTATTAGTTCTAAATATTTCAGTGAGTTGATCTAAACTTATTTTTTGCTTCCAGAGTCTGAAGAGACAACAGGTAACCGTTTTTTCTTCAAGGAAAGGACTGCATCCTGCCTGACGGTGCTCCAACCCAGAGTGAATGAAGTGAAGGAGAGACCAGGCTGCTTCTTGATAAATATCAAAGTTATCTGAGCCGAGTGGGGCCCATGAAAACTTTTAAGAACAAAAAAGCCATGTGGGCAGCCATCTCGGAGGATATTGCTAATGACCTCGGCTCCCACAAAACAGCAGATCAGTGTCAGAACCGTTTTAAAACTATAAAGAAACGCCGGACGGAACGGAAACAGCACAATGCCTCATCAGGTGCAAATCCTGTTTCTGTTCCCTAATATGAGGAATTAAAAAAAAAATCAAGTCCATTGACGACAGTGTGCAACCGGAGCTTCTTAGAGGACCTGGGCAAGTCGAGTTTAAATTCTCGGCCACTTCACGCAGTTTGGATAGCACTAAGCCAGAACATGCCAAAGATACACCGCCCATGAAAAAGCAGAAGGTGAACTCTGTGTGAAATGATGTGGAAGATACACATGCACAGAGAAGAGCAGCGGGAACGTCGCCACAAAGAGAAGTTGGAGGTTTTGCGCAGTCTTCTGGCTCCTGAAGAAGATCTTGAAGCCTAATGGTAGGCGTGTAGATGTAAGGATTATTAGCCAAGACGTGCTTTTATATGGACAGACATCCGTTACGTTTTTGTATTTATAAATATTAAATTTAATGGAGTTATTTTTCTAGTTGGTTTCTGAGGCTGTAGAAACTATGTATGCTATTGCTTTGCAGGACCGAGGATCAGGTCAAATGCATAATTACTTTATTATGTTGTTTCCTAACAACAGAGTGCACGAAAAAGTTGGCAGGTGCCGCACACTTTCCTACAACATAGTGGTGCACAGGAACGTTGACAAGTTACTGGACTGTGCGAAGGTAGCATGCAATTTTTTTTCTCTTTTCTTCACCCAGTTGTCTTAGTAGCTTCTCCCTTTTGGGGTTTTCTTTATCTCAAGCGTCGCCCGGGCCTGGCTTGCGACCCTTGCTTGCATTTTTTACTTCTTCCCCATCTATATCTGTGTCTCCTGCGTCGATACACAAATTGTGCAAGACGCAACACGCAAGAATAAACTGTGTGGCCTTGTTGACACTCCAGAACTCAAGGTATAAAAGCTGCCTGAAGCGTCCCTTCAGTAGCCCAAAGGCATTTTCTATTCGGACACGTGTCTGGCTCAGCTTTAAGTTGTAGTTCACCTCGTCCGGCACGAGTTTGCCGTAGTTCCTAAATTGAGTTAGGAGGTACTCTCTTAGGGGGTACGCTGCATCTCCTAGTATATGATACTTGTCACCCTCACAGATTTGTGGCAAGTCATCCAAGACAAAGGACCGCCTGAATGCCTGTACGTCGTGTGTTTTCCCCGTGTGCCCGAGAAAGACATCTAGGAACTTTCGATCAGAATCGCAAATTGCTTGCATGCTGTAGGACTTCTTATCGTGTCTGTTCGTATACGTGGATGGAATTTTATGTGCAGGGCATCTGGTGTCCACATAGGTGCCATCCACACAGCCCAATAACACGAGGGAAGCCTGAAATCTGAAGTTAATTTGTGATCAGTACTTTTTCAAGCAGGTGCAAAACTAACTTTACCTTTTCGAATTTCGCACTAGCTGCAACCTTAGCTTGTGCAGATATGGGAAAATGAATGACGTCGGTACTGATGCTTTCCAAGAAGCTTGCCCCCGCTCGACGATGTCATGAAGAATGCTTTCTGCCGTGCCAAATATCACTGCGACGGCTCGCTCACTTAGTTTGTTTCCAGCAGACCTGAAAAAAAATTTACTTTTCCTGTCATATTCAAAGCTCAGATTGAGAGCAATCTTCCGACCTAACTTACTCACCAAAAGGAGGGAAAGTACATGTTCTTCAGCGTTCTTCCGGGGGTAGGGACCATGGCCACGAGGATAGAACTCCGACTTCTCATAGTCAGCTATCACTTTGTAGCACACGTCTCGGGCTACCCGGAAATGCTTTCGGAACTGAAAAAAAAAATATATATATATATATCTTGCCCATTATCACTGGTTTAAGAAAGAGTACCACCAGATAATAGCCGTACCTCGGTGTTACCGAAGCGCTTCACAACGCTCTCCACGAAGTTCATGACTTTCGGGCGCTCCTTGCCGCCGCAGCAATCACCGGTAATCGTGGCGATGGTAAAAAACTCGTCATCCTCGCTGTCCGAAGAGCTAAGGAACTCATCGAGTGCCGCTGCGAGAAGTGCTCGTTTTCGTAAGGTCGCCATCTCGACGAACTGCACGACTGCCACTCCCGCCATCTTCTCGATTCCCGCTCCAGGCCGCAATGCCTGATGGGACTGCACCCCGGCGCACCGTCGATTTTCTTGGTGCGCGTTGGGGCAACGAAAAGCCGCACCGGGAGGGTGCGCTCCGTTGATCGAGGACGTCCGGTGCGCACCGGTGTACTTGATCGAAGACGACGGGGCGCTACTCAGTGCACCGGTGCGCACCGGTGCGGATGATCGAGGATGCTATTAATGACACTATTCATGCTCTTGTTCAAGAGGCTTGTAATACCTGGAGGAGCCATGACGTAAGCCCCGTGGATTCCACAAGCCACTACCTTCTGACACCTGCCTCTTCCTCATTGTTCCCGCTTGTGCCAGTAAATTAGCTACGCTTCAGGGTAACGACACTTGGCCATATTGTGGCTTAAAATCATGGTTGCCAGTTACCTGAAGCTTTATCTAGAACCACAGGAAACGATTTTCCATCCCCCACAAATGTTTAAACAACCCGCGACAGAGCATTGCAATATTGCATCAGCTTCCTAGCACCGCGTCTAATGCTGAGGGAGTCGTACTTTTGGATCATGACGATCGGCAGTTGCGTTTGCTCTGAACAAGACCCAAAATGGCGGTGCCCAAAACAATATTGGGGAACGGAGTGCCGATACTTTAAAGCTCATTTAGTGGTTCTAGGCATGAAGTGAACTCGGGTGTATTATTTTCCTCTTCGTCTTTATTGTGTATTGATTTCAATCATATCGAATAATGAACACATTATATCACGCTACGCGTGTGTAATTATTTGTCTGAGATTTATTAACCTGACTCAGTATTTAAACCATTCATTTATCGATAGTAAATCTTCCAATATATTTTTTAAATGTGAAGGTAAAAAGACACGGAGATTGATGATGATACAGACGCCAACGCCGCCCTCGGAAATTTTTTGAACACTAGAAATCAGCAGTTTGTCTGCCATCCGCCAGGTAGGGCAACAAAACAACCAAACAGTTTTTAACTTTTTAAAATTAGCTAAGCTCTACACCTATTAAGAAACCAAAACAAGATCATTGTGAAAATTTAATACATCGCAATGTATATCTCTCCTAAACAATAAATGTTATTAGACGCCAAAAAATCTGTTTGATGTGCAAAAAAGATATGCTTCAAAAACAGGTAAGTTTGAAGGGCTCGTGGAGCGTTATGACTTTGAAAATGAAAAAAAAAAGCCATCGTCCACCTCTTGGGTAACCATTGTAGCTCTAAATGTTATAAAAGATTTTATCATAGTTTATTTATTTCTTCAGCGGCATTTGAAGTACCATGACCCGAAGCAAAAAAAAGTGCTACGTTTGATATAAAATATCTAAACAAAAAAAGTTTGCACAACATCACATTTTTTTTACATATTACCAAATATAAGCACTATATCTATAGCTAATGTCATTGCCCTAGCGTTTGTCATTAAAAACATATTTGTGTTGAAAAATGTCAATTTTAGAGCAATATTTGGAGGGATGAAAAAAACAAAGTAGTGCAAATACCAAAAAAGTGTATCGTTACATTCTGCTCCGACATCATTTAAAAAAAACTGCTATATTGGAACCGTGCTATCTTTAATGGATCGTTCATAAAACGTGAACTAGCGGAACAAGTGAGGGTCCCCGCCATCATATTCGCAACGCTACAAATGCGCATAAACAGTAAAAACCAACACATGCATATCAAATGAAAGAGGATTGCATTGCCTTTCGAATGACATTAATCCCACAAAAGAGTATTTAAAAGGAGATGAGTAATGACCTGCCCAAAAGTACCTATACTCCGTTTCATACTTAGCGTGCAACGCTGTCAAAGTACTGGCGCGAGCGCGTGACTTCATCTATGGTTTTGCTTGCGCGAGAACGCGCGCAAATGATTAACGAGATCAAGCCCCACGCTCGCGCCAGTAGCGTTCACAGCGTTGCACGCTAAGTATGAAACAGTATAAACTGCCACATTCAGTGGGACCGTGGCCTTAAACCTGGGTTCCTTAAAACTTCTTAAACCAGAGAACACACTGGCGCCATCAATTAGGAAGCAGTATAAACTCGGAGGTCCGGCATATATTTTTTTTTTTTTATTTCTCGCGCATTATCCTTTCTTTCTTGGCTCGAAAAATTTTCGTCAATGTTATAAACGAGCCTTTCTATGGGTATTCCGCACATTTGACCTCGGAAATCCCGCAAAACCTTCGCTCTTGTGAAATGCAGTTCCAGGGTCACCGCATAGATGGCGCCACAATGCCAGTGTGTTCCCTCATTCTTTAAGAGATCTCGTCTCTCTCAGTCGTACTCGGTCGCAAGAGTGTGAGCGGGCCTTTATTAGGAACATAAAGAAGAGGCATTTTTTCAAATGGTAAAGATAAGGCACGCACGAAAGGTGAACTTTGAGTTCGAAGCAAATTCCAAGCGAATTGTAGCTCTGTTCGAATATATTCGAATCGAAAATGAAATAGTTTCAGGCTTATTTTTACTGCACCATGCTTAAATGAAAGCCCAAATGAAATCGCGAAGTTTGTTTCCAACCTTCCACCGTCCCATATTTCTAAGCCAAGTTAATTTTAATCTAGGTAACTATGTTTATGAGCTGCGACCTCCTCGAAGCCAATGCCCAGATTGGGACGACAGGCCAACGACACATTTAACATAAAACTAAACCTATACAGGTGCCCAGCTATACCTAATTGATGGGGTTTATAAATCTTGTTGCTTCATTTTTGTTTTCTATCAACGTTTGCGAAGAATACGGGAGCCGCCTCCTGCGTGACCACACTAGTTGCCACGAATGCCACCAGTCTAGCGCTCGCCGGAGAAAGGCGCGCGCGATCCTGCGTTATGGACACGTGTGATTAGTACCGTAGTTTTAAAAGTGTTGATTGAGATGAATTATATCAGAATTAACTGCTGGGCTAGTTGGTAAGGCATTATGGAGGACAAGAGTGCAAAAGACACGGACAAGTAGAAGAAGAGGACAGGACAGGACAAAGCGCTACAATCAACTGGCGTTTTTTAATGTGAAAGAGGAGAACGGAACCTGGGAATTTTTTAGTAATGAAAAAGGAAGAAGAAGGCTGCTGTCAAAACAGAGAAACTAAGAAAACCAAAAAAATTATACACACGGACACACACATACATCTATATATATATATATATGTATATATATATATTAAGTTATAAAGAAAACAGGACTGGGGAAATGAGGCTAGGGAAAGAAAATAAGAACAAAACAATTAGGAACAAAAATTAAAAAAAAGAAATTCAAAGAAATATCTAAAAGAGAAAGAAAACTGGAAAATATTAGCGTTTAAGAAAACAAATTGAGGTATTGAAGTTGTCTGTCAGATAAGGCTACTGACGGTGCGCTAATGCATGCGTCCCTTCTGGCTTTGACGGTCATTGAGCCTCAAAGATCTCCCTGGCTCTCGGGTTCTGGTGTTGTTTGAGGATTCTGGTTTTAGGAAACCCAGGGGTGCATTTGCAGTCTCGGATATGTAAGGAAAGGTGTCCTGCCGGAGATGATTTTAGTAAAAGGGCGTGTTCACGCAGTCGGATGTTGACACACCTGCCAGATTGCCCACGTACACTTTGCCACAGGAGAGCGGAATCTCGTAGACGACCGCTATACGGCAGGTGACATACTTGTGTGTGTGCTGAACACTGCATTGGTCTTGTAGATGCTTCTCCGAATTAACCTTAGGACACAGCCTCTTGAGTTTGTCCGGAACAGATATAGCTACATTGACTCCGAACCTGGAGGCTACCCTCAAGTTGTGTGTGTTATTATGTGGATGTAGGAAACTATAGCAGGCCGGTTTTTCCAAACAGGTCGTTCTGTTGGAAGCTGCCAAACTTTCAGCAACATAAAACACTATAAAGGCCCGTTCACACGATGCATTTTTCTCGCGCATCTAGTGTCGCGAAACGTAGTTTCGCGAAATGGTTGCGCCGTCTGAACGAGTCCGAAAAGGTCGCGCGCATCTAAAAAAAGTTGCGCGCACACCTCGCTTCTGGAGCGAGCTTTTGCTGAAACTTTGCCGAGTCCTGTCAATCACTCTGAGGGCGCCGCCAATGGCCGCTCAGAAACGCTTTCACGTGGCCTTTGAGGGGGGAGCGAGCTGTTTGAGAAGACAACTTCACTGCCGGAGTTGTAGCCGAGCCAAATCCGAAAAAAAAAAAAACGAAACCACGAACGATGGATACTGCCGGCGCTTCCGCAAGCACGTCAAGCACCACTGAAGGAAAAGTGGGTAGCATATCGGAAAAAAATCCAGCGATGGACGAAGACGTAATTGGTGATGATGATAATTCGCGTCTATTTTTAGTGATAATTAAGAAATAAAACCCTGAGACAAGGAAACAAAAAGGGACGTACACAGTACCGTTTCAAAACCAGCACAGCGTACAGCTCTCATTTACTTCCACAACAGTCTTCTTCTTTGTCAACCTCCAAACAAATTATACATATTCAACAGTAAATAAAGTAAATGGCAGTGAATGAGAATTCAAGAGTAAATTAAGTAAATGGCAGTAAATGACAGCTGTATGCTGTACTGGTTTTAAGACGGTGGTGTGTATATCCCTTTTTGTTTCCTTGTCTTAAGGTTTTATTTCTTAATTATGATTGTTCACCAGCTCGCCTGCGTTATGACTCTTAGAATGTGGCGGGAGATGGAGAACATGACGGTGAATGGCTAATGGTGATGATGATGATGTTGGCTGTCAACTGAAGCGCCACTTTATGGTCAACACCCAAACTATTTTCGCGAGACTAAACGTCATCGTTGTTGCACGTGAAGCGGTACGTGTGAACGAGCACATTTCGCGAAACTAGAGTGTCGCGAAACTGTTGCGCGCCTAAAAGATGCGTCGTGTGAACAGACCTTTAAACTGGGCAGTGGCGTACCAACTTGTTTTTGAGCGGGGGGGCACACCAGACCCCACCCCCCCCCCCCCCCTCCCTCGGAGCGGGGGGGGGGGGGGGGCGGTGCCCCTGGTATCTCTTGGGCGCCGTCGGCCAGTGTTTGCCCTTCCCAGTGGCGTCTTTCAGGGGGGGGGGGCAAAACATATGCCTAGCCCCCCCCCCCCCCCCCCCGGTTGGTACGCCCATGGAACTGGGATACCCAGAGAGTACCTTTGCACCTGTGCCTCGAAGCTTCTCTTTGCTGATTGCTCATAATATTCCTTCAGGGACGCGTTCCGGCAGCTTTTTACAATCTCTCTTTTAATTAACTTAGAATGGGCCGCGTCATATGATAGAAACCTTTTTTGGACCATGGGTCAAAATCCAACAGGTGTAATTGCTTTGAAATAGAAGCTGCAAATCCAGAAATTGGAGCATGTTGTTTTTTGGCAACTCGTCTCTGAACTTCAATCCTTGAGCCCTTTCGACAAAAGTACTGCGTATGTCGTTGATCTCCCACGTAGCACCTTGCCCAGGCTGATATCGTTCAACAGAACTAAATAATCATCAACATACCTGAAGACACGTGAAACCTTGCTGTTTGACAGGTTCGTGGCGATGTCCCGGTCACATTGGGACAAAAACAAAAATCTCGCATAAATCGGGGGTTACACAGGATCCTGTACAGATTCCCTTTTTCTGTACGTAAGCATTCCCGTTGAACGTAGCCACCGCGGAAGCAAGGTAGAATCTCAGGAGTTCTATAAAAGACTCCACCGCTAGGCCACATTGATTTTGAAAAGAAACTGTTCCATTTGCTTCGACATATTCACTTAATGCTGGGAACAATTTTGTGTGTGGGACTGAATAAAACAGATCTTTTAAGTCGAGAGAAAATGAAAAGCGTAGAGTAGTGGAATTTTGCTGCACGTAATGTATAACAGCTTCTCAATTTGATATCAAGAAAGAGTCATTCAGTTGGAGTTTCGACAGGTGACCCAAGAGAAACCGAGACAGTATTCCCTGCCAAGAACCTCTTTCAGTGACAATAACGCGGAAGGGGCAGCCATCATTGTGGGTTTTAGCTGAGAAAAACATTTCCAGATGATCACCTTTTGCAGCTGTGATCTGCTTTCTCAATTGCGTCAAATCTAGCCCATGACACAGCTGTAGGGCTTTGGCTTTCACTGTTTTTGGTTTGAACCCTGACAGGGTCAAGATTTCGTTCTCCTGTGGCAAAGTGTACGTAAGCCAATCTGGCCGGTATGTCAATATCAGACTGCGTAAACACGCCCTTTCACTAAAAACATTTCCGGCAGGACACCTCTCCCTACATATCCGAGACTGCGAATGCACCCCTGGGTTCGCTAAACCAGAATCCTCAAACAACACCGCAACCCGAGAGCCAGGGAGACCTTTGAGGCTCAAATCATCAAAGCCAGGGGTAGGTTTGCATTAGCGCACCGCCAGTAGCCTTATCTGACACAAAACTTCAATACCTCAATTAGTTTTCTTAAACGCTAAAATTTTCAATCTTGCTTTCTATTTTAAATATTTCTTTAAATTTCTTTCTTTTTCTAATTTTTGTTTCTAGCTGTCTTTTTCTTGTTTTCTTTCTCTAGTCTCATTTCCCCAGTCCTTTTTTCTTTATAATATATATATATATATATATATATATATATATATATATATATATATATATATATATATATATATATATATATATATATATATACATTAGGGGGACCCAAAAGAAACCGAACTAAAGTTTTTTGCACTTATTTATTCCCATTTCAAGTACAAACGTTCAATCGACTTCAAAGTACTGTCCACTTGCACTAATACACTTGTCTAATCTTTTAATCCATGAGTCGAAACATTGTTTAAATTCATCTTTTGTGATGCTTGACAGCGCTTCCGTCGTTTTTTTCCTCACCTCAGCAACGTCAGCAGAACGCTTTCCTTTCATTTCTCTTTTCATTCTAGGAAACAAAAAAAAGTCGCACCCGACCTTGCCCCAAGGTCGGGTGAGTATGGAGGGTGAGGAGCAGGGGTCATACCATTTTTGGTCAAGAATTGTCGTACAGACAAGGCAGTGTGAGCCGGGGCATTGTCATGATGGAAAAACCAATCACCCGACTTCCACAAATCGGGCCGCTTCCGCCGCACACTGTTGCGCAATCTTTTCAAAACCTCCAAGTAGAAAGCCTGGTTAACTGTCTGACCCTGCGGAACAAACTCTGAATGGACGACTCCTTTCACATCGAAAAAACTAATCAGAATTGTTTTGATGTTTGATTTCACCTGACGAACTTTCTTGGGGCGAGGCGAACCTGAAGTCTTCCACTGGCTTGATTGTTGCTTTGATTCAGGATCGTAACCATAGCACCAAGTTTCGTCACCTGTAATAACTTTTGAAAAAAAGTTTGGGTCACTTCGAGACTCTTCTTTCAAAGCACAGCATGCTTCCACGCGACCTTGCTTTTGTTCAGAAGTCAGCAGTCGTGGCACGAATTTGGCAGCCACCCTTTTCATTCCCAAATCTTCTGTCAGAATTCGCTGCAATGAACTCCAACTCACTCCCGACAGCTCCACAATTTCGTCAATGGTCCGTCGTCGATCTTCGTTGATGATTGCACGAATTTTTTCAACGTTTTCATGTGTTCGTGCCGTGGAAGGACGACCGGAACGAGGTTTGTCATCAATTGACATGCCGCCATTCTTAAAACGGGAAAACCACTCAAACACTTGAGTTTTCCCCATGGAATCGTCCTTGTACGCCGTTTTTAACAGTTCAATAGTTTCTGTTCCACTTTTTCCGAGCAAAAAACAGAATTTAACCGCCGCACGCTGTTCACAGAAATCAGACATTGCAAAAACGACGCCCACACGAAACACTTGTCACTATAAACCCAGCCGCAACTAGTCCTAACCTTCTTCGAGGACGGAATTAGGCCTAATGACTCAGCAATGTTCGCTCTATCAACTCCTGGCGGCAAAACGCGGTACTGCAAAAGCTCCGCTTAAAAAACAATTAGTTCGGTTTCTTTTGGTTATATATATAATTTTTTGGTTTTCTTAGTTTATTTGTTTTGACAGCAGCCTTCCTCTTCCTTTTTCATTACTAAAAAAGTCTCCAGGTTTGTTTTCCTCTTTCACATTAGAAACGCCAGTTGATTGTAGCGCTTTGTCCTGTCCTGGCCTGTTCGTCTACTTGTCCGTGTCTTCTGCGCTCCTGTCCTCCAGAGATGAATTAGCCCCATTGAGTGCACCTCTTAAGGTGTATCCACACGACGGACCGGGCCGCGGACCGATTGATCACGTGATACGCGGCCCGCGGGCCGCCCGGCTGCATTGAGCATCCGCACGGCGGACCAAAAGAGCAGACGACAGAGCGAACGGGCCGGTCTAACCCTCAACCTCACAGCTCCGCCAAACGCATGCAGCGAGCTGCTTTGAGGCTATTTGTAAGGAGCCAAGATGGAGGTTGAACGAAAGAGACGTTCGGCCGCGGTGGCCCTGGCGTTGACTATTGAGGACAAGGAGGACTTAAGTGAACCGAAAAAGGCATGGGGACATCTTTAGATGATTATTTGAGTACTCCTCGTGACTATTGTCCCTCAGAGCGGGGAATTGCTCCATGAGCGCGAAGTGAAAAGTTGCATCGTCGCACAACAAAAGGTTCGTCTTCTTCGTCTTCAACAGTTGGGGCCAAAAAAAAAACGACTTTGGATGGGGATTCCAATCCAAACAACAAAAGTCAGCTTGTTGCCAGACTTAGCGCTTTAATAATACTAAAAACGCCGCGGTCCGCCGCCGAGGTCCGGGCGAGAAAAGTCGCTTGGCATTTCTCAGAAGCGCGGGCCGCGGACCACCGGCGGACCTCGAAAACCGGTGACGTAAGATCACGTGATGCGCGGCCCGCGGACCAAAAGAGCAATTTGGTCCGTCGTGTGGATACACCTTTAGCGAGCAGCGGTGCACTGAGGAGAAGCAACGCCCGCAAAAGCGAGCTTCGCTGATATGGTTTCTCCGCAGCGCACCCGTGCTCGGTAAGAGGCGCACTCAACGGGGTTAGCGCGCTGCAGAGCCGTGGCTCGTTGCAATCAACACTTCAAAAGTAAAAAAAAAAAAAAAAAGAGAAAAAAAAAGAATATTGCGGTTTATTTCTCAGAGAATATTAAATAGCGCAGAGGTCAGCAACCTTTTTACTGCCGCTGGCCTTATCGCCGCCAAGCAGACGATAAAAAAAGAGAGAGAAAAAGAAGCAAAGCTGTTCTACGTAATACTGCTCGATTCCCCTCCGAGTAAGAATTTGTGTGTTCATTATTGCTTGCCACCGATGCGAACATTCACATTAAAACGCCCATCTGAAAGCCGTAAACCATTTTAAAGGTGCCTATCTGCCATTTGCAAGACCCACGTTTGACCTCACACTCTTAATCTTGAAAAAAGTATGTTCCCAAATATATACAAGGTGCAAAAAAATTACGAGGTTTCTAACTGCAAAAATAAACTATGCATCACTGAACGCTCATTCTCCACCCAAACGTAGCGTTAGAGGCGCGAACAAGAAGCGATTTTTTGAAATTTTTAATAAGAAAGTGGGGCCCATTTTCGCTTGTTTTCGGTAACTGGCGTCGTAGAGCTCCGTGCTTTATAAACAGTCCATAGGCCGCCATTTTCCCATTGAAAATTTTAGAAAATTCTTTATAGCTTTTGGATAATGAGCGTTCCGTGATGCACAGTTTATTTTTTCGGTGAAAAGAAATTATTATAATTTTTTTTTTTGTTGGACAACAACGTTACTGCCAGATTTTGCAGATTTGAAAATTTTAATTCAGAAAGGCCAGTTACCTGTAAAGGCATTCTTCAGTTTATTGTCTGTTTGGGGAAGACCTGATCAGTTAACTCTATCCGAGAAATCTCTCGAACTTGTTCAGAGTTCATACGTTCGATTATACCGGGTTTACAACCTATCATAACCTTTTTCCTGGTGTGTGTTTGGGATGGAGGGGGGGGGGGGGGGGGGTGGCATTCTGGGTGGAGTGCCGGGGGACGTGTAATTATGCTTTGTGGGCAGCCGGTTGCCTACTCTTGAAATAGGGTCATATTTGAAACTGCAATTCGAAAATTAGAATATTCGCACAATCATAGCAAACAGCTGGCATGCCATGGGCTGTTGCACCGAGAAGACAAGGTCTGTGCGTGACGTCGTCGATTGTTAGTGGATTCGGCCCAAACGGCAACCAAAGCGCATCCGGTTCTAAGACGTCTCAAAAAGCTTAAAACCGGTCTTGTCTTTCTCGGTCTTACTCGGTTGCAAGTGTGTGAACGAGGCGCTTAATAGGGCGAACTTTTGCCAAAAACAAAAAAGAAGGTTAGCGTCGCAGTCTTCGATGTCGGCGAAACAGCAGGATCAAACGCGTAACCGAGATTTCCCCCCCTTCATTTGTTGACCCCCCCCCCCCCCCCCCCCCCAGAAGGAGGAGGCAACAAATGAATCAGCGACCCGGTTTTGCTCCCACGTTCCCTGTCCTCCGACCTAGAGTTACACGTCCAGCCCTGCATCAGCCCCGGGAGGACCGGAGCGACCAGAGCCTCAGTTCGTGCCGCCCCGGCCCCCACGCAGACGGACGCATTCGTCTCGGAGCCTCCACGTCTCTAGGCGTTTCTCTACAGCCTGCCACTCGTGACTTGCAGGCTGCTCCCCCCCCCCCTTTTTAGAGCGCAGCTCTTAGGGGCCCGTTCCCGGCTTGAGCGGCGTCGGCGTAACCAAGGTCACCCCAAGGTCATCCCAAGGTCACATGACCCCCAAGGTCACCCCAATGTCACGTGACCCCCAGAGGTCAGGTGACCCCCCAGGGTCACGTGACCCCCAAGGTCAAGTGACACTCAAAGTCACGTGACCCCCCGAGGTCACGTGACCCCCCCCCTCGAAGTCACGTGACACCCCGAGGTCACGTGACCACACCCCAGGGTTACGTGACCCCCCGCCGAGGTCACGTGACCTCCCCGATGACGTCATCGTCACTGATGACGTCACCGGCATCCCCACAGTCATCGTCATCATCACTGATGACATCATCAATGACGTCACTGATGACCTCACCGGCATCCGCATCGTCATCGTCATCATCACTGATGACGTCATCAGTGACGTCACTGATGACGTCACCGGCATCCGCATCGTCATCATCATCATCACGAATGACGTCACCAGTGACGTCACCGACATCCGCATCGTCATCCTCATCATCGCTGATGACGTCATCGGAGTCCGCATCGTCATCGTCACTGATGACGTCATCAGTGACGTCACTGATGACATCATCGGCATCGTCACGTGACCCCCAAGGTCACGTGACCCCAAGTTCACGTGACCCCCCAGGTCACTTCACCCCCCCCCCCAGTACCCTTCCCTCCTCCTCAAGAGCTGCGCTCTAATTCGGTGTTACAGGGAGTTGTAAACGGCTTTCACTTTTTTTTTCTTTATTGTTATGTTATGAAAACACCTCGTTTCCACTTTCTTGTGTGTGAAACTAAAGTTCTCTAGTGACCTTAATTTCGTCGAACAAGTGCGCCCAGTCGGGTGCAGTTTCTGCAGTTCGACAGTATACAAACTGAACCTCTGCGACAACATCGAGGACGTGATTATGTAAAGACTTTTAATCTTGGGGTCGGCTTGCCGGAGTTCCATCCTCGTTTTCCAACTACTGAACAGTCCAAGCACAATGAAAACATTACACGGGACATTGTCGCTCTTCTCAACTGGAAGGTACCGAATAGTGTGCTGGGTTAATAAGATGTCCTTTTCAAAGGTCTTTGCAGAATGTCCCAAAAGAACACAGCGTCCCAACAGTAGGTGAAGACGTGTTCGATGGTTTCGGATGTCTTACAGAGGAGGTAATCCACACACCAAGGGACAAAAATTTCTTTTTCTTTTAGCACGGTTTTACAGGCAGCCTGCCACTGCAACTTAAAGGGGCGATGCAACAATTTTTGTACTTTGCGCAAATACCGCTTAGAACAGATCCCTGACGTTAATGACCTATGAAACACGCATTCGTTTTTCACTTCACGCAATAGAAGTCCGAGAAAAAAAATTTAAGAAAAACGAGCAGCGTTTACCCCCTCAACTCGCAGCCAGAACAAGCGGCCACGCGATCTGGAGCCGATTATATGCCGCCAATGTTGATCATAGCCACGCGCTGGGGTTGGCAAAGCACAGGACACGCGCTGAGTTCCAGACATTGTTATGGCTCGGCTATTATCGTCGTTGCAGCGATTGGACGTGGGCGACTACCCGAATGCTTCTCGAGCTAGTAATTATCACGAGCCCAAATTGAGTTCCCACGCAGGGCTCGGGTCCAATCTATGAACCGCATTCAAATATCGTCACTTGGGTGTTCTGCGATCCCCACGTTACGTCATCAAATTTTGCAAAGGAGAGATTGAACGAAAATAATTGCTTTTGTCCTTGAAATTTCACCGCAATAAAGGAGTTTCTTGGCCAGTGGCGTTGCGTGCGAGTATCCTTGAGTCCCACTAGTGCCAGTAAGCTCGTGTATAGTGAAAAACATTCCAACTGAATATCGTTGCACAGCTCCTTTAAAGAAAAAGGACTTAGCAGCTGGTGGGACACACATTCTTTTCACGCGACAAAGTGCATCTTGCCCGGGACCCTGGCTGTATGGCGAGCGATACAAAGGTGCGGAAAAAATAAGCTCGACCAGGTCTCGGCGGAGCTTTTTCTTCGTGACGGTTCAAGGTACTCCATTGAAAACCGGGTTTGCAAAAACCAGACATGTACAAGTTACTCAAAAAAGTAATTAAGTTAAGTTATTGAGTATTGGCCTCAAAAGTCATTTGAGTAGAGTAGAAAATAGTGATATGGGAATGTAATTTAGTAAATGACTGACTACCGTAAAAAAGTAGCAAATCGCTTTTAAAGCTACTTTTACATTTTTTATGGTAATAAGATAATCTGTTAATGAAATTCTGCTAGCCAAATATAAAGCAGCTTGTGTTTTCACAGATATGCTTTATTAGTTGGCTCTGCTTCTGCGTGCCCAATTGTTTTGCATTTTGTTTTTGGACAACGATGTGCTTCGTGTGTCTCACTTCTACTTTGAGGTTTAGCACTGCCTGAGCTTGATTTTGCAGATAGTGTTTGCTTGTTTACTGGGTTGCGTAAAGTACACCTAACAAGTACTTGAAGTAAAGTACAAAGTAAATGAAAGGTTATATATACTTCAAGTAAAGTAGTAAGTACACATGATGCAATATACTTGAAGTAAAGTTATATAAATAAAATGTACTATCAATGGCAAGTACAAGTACATTTTAACGCCATCTTTCATGATGCCCTTTCATCCCATATACAGTTTTTTTTACTGGTATGCGTTGCTCCAGCGGTAATCGGAGGTGCATCAGTTTTTTTCGGAAGTGGCGGCAAATATTGGATGAAGTCAAGTCGCCACAGAGTAGTTGCTTTACTTTCTCTGGCGAACTATTTAACACAATCAACTTATAAGGCACTCATTTTATCGATCTTACAGCTGCCATTTCTTCACTCAACAAAATGACAAGATGACAATTTAAAAGACGATAGCGCGTTTTCACATGATGATACGCCATTTTTTGTTTTCAAATTTGAGGAATGTACTTTTAAGTCGAGAGTTGACTTGTCTTGGAGAGTACCAAAGAAAAATACTTTAGTCAAGTACATGCTCAGAGGATGTACTTCAACTAATGTACAAGTTTTCTAAACCTTGTTGAAGCACTACTTTAAGTACCACGCGCTTATGGTACTTTCCAACAGTACTTGTTTATTATTATTATTTTTTTTTTTAAACGGAAAACTAAGATCTCTCTAACGATCTTCGAATCTTGGAAGACCTGCATATTCTGAGTTTTGAGAGGAAAGACAACGCAAAGAGGTTACCTTTACGTTGCCCTTTGACACGGGATTCTTCAAGTACAGCACACATTACGGGAGCACTAGGTGAGCTTCAGAGCGAGTGCTGCACTTTGTTTCCTCCTCTGAGTGAGGATGAATGTGTACGCTTCCTGTAGTGGGCGAGGGTTCCTACATTGGGGAGAAGCAAGGACAAGCCCTTTCTTCAAACGCGTCAAGTCTCCTTTAGCTTCGGTACACAAAGAAACGCCAGTCTTCGGCGTTAATCCCGGAGTTATTGGGCCTCACTCACGTCATGTCTGTCTGTTCCCCGTGCCTCGTAGCAGAGTTGTTGCAGTGTGTATGTGTGTGTGTGTTGGAAAAGGGGGGGGGGGAGGCTCGTGAAAATTTTAGGTGTTTTCGGACCCTCCAAACCACCCCCCCCCCCCCCCTTCCCGCTTACGCCACATGCGTCACCCTCTTTGCAAATATCGGCTGATCTTCCATTTTATTTCTTTTTGTGCAGGAATGTTTGTTCATAAGCAGACCTACCACTAAAATTGTAAAGTAATTTGTAATTTCAGTAGAAGTTACTCCGGAAAAGTAATTAAAGTGAACTACTAAGATAAAAATGTATTTTACAGTAAGTAAACTACTCAGAAAAGTAGTTAAACTACAGTAACTTGAGTAGAGTAGTCGAACTACGCACAAGTCTGGCAAAAAAAGTGCGGCCTCTTTCGCGTCTTTCAAGTACCCGAAAAGACTCGGGGGCTCAGTACTTTGATTAGTCACCGATACTGTCGGTAGGGAGTTCGCCAGTCTCACCGGGATTACATTGCGTAAGAACGGCTGGTTCTTGTCGCGCAGGCAAAAGTGCGAAACGAGCTTGTTAAGGAAGAGATGCGAGAGGTCGAGGCCCCCGTCTTCGACTTTCCGGTAGAGCTGTCCCTTCTCATTCGTTCCCACCGCAATATCCAAATAAAAATGGCGAACACCCATTGGAACTTCTGGATGTTGGCGCGCGGACATGACAAGACTTGCAAAATATACCATATTTTTACTGCCAGAAAAATATTGCACACTGTACCTCTCGCGAATATTGACAGGCCACGATTTGTCCATGTGTCTGTCTTGCTTTTTAAAACTTTCGCTACTTCAGTCCAGTATAAGGCGTGCTGCTCTTATAATACCCCAAGGGCACCCCGAGATAAGTACATGGTGTACTTTCCCAGGTTATACCCGCAAAAAAACCGAGGCCTTAAATCCCACATGCCATGCCACACTCCATAACATTTCCCCCAGTTTACCGCGGCGTCAGTGGCATTACGGATTCCTTTGGTGAGCACAACCGTTTCCATAACACTTACTGCATCACTACAAAAAACGGCAATATCGTCAGCATTTGTAGACACTTTAATCTCGACGCTATTTAAAGAAAAACCGCGAATGTGATTGCTGGCCGCTACACTCACACAAAAGGGGTCGAGATATAGCGAAAACAATAAAGGTGACAGGGGACAGCCCGGTTTCACTGACGTTAGGACAGCAATGCTTTTAGAACCATGATTATTTAACACAAGTCTGGTGGTACACCCTTTACACGCCATGTATTCCCCTTTTAAAATAACGTCTTCTACATTGACGTGTGCTAATATACTTGTCAGGACATCATGTTGGGCTATGTTGAAAGCTGTCGCTGTATCATTGCTATACTTGGCCTTCCCCACTGTTTCCAGAATGCTTCTCGTGACATGCATATTAGTTTGTATAGACCGACACGGCGGCGCAGCTCTGTTTAACAACACGGCCAAAAGGCCGTGCATGCGCAGAAGGTATATGTGGGCAAAAGCGGCCAAGCTCTCCGTGTTTTCTCCATTGCGTTGTGTGGCGTGCGCTCGTTGTTGACGTTGTAGAGACGCTTCTAGATATATTTGTGCGTCGTATTTCCTTCCAACGTATGTCGCATGTTATGCCCGACTATTTCAGTTCGCTACCCGATCCTGGACGGCATCGGTATCGAGACAAACTGTGCGTGGACGGCGTTGCCTTCGACGATCCGTACGCCGTGACCACGGACTGCTGAAGTTCCGACGTGGAGTTTCTGCCACTGACGTCGATGGTTCACGTCGTCGTTTTAGTTTTTTCGCGAAGCCAGTTCACGGCCGACAAGATGCAGGCTTAGGATTACTTTGAGCCGCTTTCCGCGCTGGCGGTGGGATCAACAGACTGTGGGTCTGTGAAAGTGTATTTATTAATCGATTAAATATACACAGCGTCCTTCAGGTCAAGTTGTGATATTTTCTTTCCCTCATAACCACGAGGCACGACAAGTGGTAACGCTTTGTCCGTTTTGCCGCTCTCCTTCTGCTTGGTAGCACGGGCGTAGCGAGCCACCGACTATGCTTGGCCGGTGCTTTTTGCGCGAACACCGTGTGAACAAAATCTAGGTGGTTTCGATCAGGCGACGGTTTCCCTGCGCACATAAGCAAGCATCGGGGCAGAGATTGAAATATAAGCCACACTTGCCTTCAAGAATGTGCTTTCCGCACAAATGGTCTTCCGCGCGAGACGACAGTTCTTTTCGATCCACGGATATTATCCGCCTTCTGCGCCTTTCAGAGTCCATCGGGAACTGGTGGAAAGCCCCTCCGCAACGTGTACTGTACCTTTCGGTGCAATTTACGGCTACACAGCTTTGCGGCATGCTGAAATGTTATGACGCCCATGCAAAACGGGCGCCCTTCTGCCCACACCACCCGGCTCCGGCGCGATCGTAGCGCCGCCGCAGCTCCGTGACTTTAAGCCGCGTGCTGGTCTATAGAGCGCCCTTTTATCTCACACGTCTGGTGGGCTTCGATTACAGTACCGATTATGCTCTGAAGCCTAGGGATAAGGACCTTGGTAAAAATTTTGTAATCTATGTTACACAGTGTAACTGGTCTATAACCCGTGATTTTACGCCCTGTCTTTGCATCCCATGACTTTGGTAACGAGATGTTATGGTCTTCCGCAGAGGACAATGGTAGTCGTTGATTTTTGTATACCTCACGAAAAATGCGCTACAAATAAAGGCTAATTGTGTCTTTAAACGTTTGGTAAAATTCAGCACAGAGACCGCCAGGTCCAGGTGTCTTTTGCCTTGCGAGGGATTCTATTGCGTGGTCGACTTCGCTCTGGGTGATATCACCTTCAATCCAAGTTTTGACGTCCTCATGAAATTTCGGAATGAGTGGTGGAAAATCGTTTAGTTTATCAAACTTTATGGGGTCCGTTTTTCACCAAAGAGTTGTGAATAATATTCAAAGCACGCTCCTTCAATAACTGCCTTATCGCTACTGATTGTTCCTCTACATTCTATTTCTCGAATTTCTCTAGACGAAGCGTGCTTCTTTTCGCCTGCGAGCGCTCGCTTGGTGGGTTGCTCTCTACACAGAAATTTTTCTCAGCGTGCACGCAGGACTTTCCGACGTATATTTTGTCTAGCAGCGGAAAAACCGCGGGTGTCAGTAGCCGTTGATGCCGCTCCGACGGAGCTCATTCCGATACGTCCTTCAAATTCGGAAGCCGGAAGTGGAATGGTCCTCCTCTCCCGCCGCGAGCGAGAGAAGCCACCTGAGTCCTGAGGTGAAGTAGTCCTAGGTTGGCCGAACGTCGTTCTAACACTCCACCATCGCCGTGAGTGGTTGCCAAATGTCGTGGAGCCCCAGCAGCACGAGTGCCGGGGCCATGTTCGAGTTGTCGGTACTGGCAAGGTCCAAATATATAAATGTCACCCACTCTGTCTCGAAATCCACCTAAAACGCTGACCTCATTTCGTCTCAAAAAAAAAAAAAAGAAAGAAAGGCGTTTGTGCATTTGACAAAAAACGTGCTGCAGTATTTTAGTCGCCCCACAGAGGGTGCAGTCGGTATGCCCATGGTACGAAGATGCCCCTCGACTGCAGCCACACCTTCACCGGCAGCACCTCGAGGTGTGGTCGCACGAAGAAGTCTTTGCTCGTTGCAGGGACGGGGAGCTTCCTTACTTTCCTGAAGAGCCCGGCCGCGCAGACGGGGGACGGAAGATCCCTGTAAAGGGAGCGCTGGAAGAACTTTGCTGATGGTGCCCCAGTACATCTTTTTGCGGCTTACTGTGAGGAGGTACTCCCAAGAGAAAGGGGATCAATGAAGCTGGCGATTTCAGCGTAAAAGCGCAGGTTCGTACCTCTGGTGGTGCGGCGCATGTAGTGGTCACCATCCATCTGGCAAGGTACGGGTACCCAAGGTAGTGGAAGGCGCTTAGGGGGATGGGTTCCCTTGTGTCCCTAAAGAGCAGAAATCATTGAACATGCAGCCTCAGCACCACGTTGACAAGGCCTATTTCTCCCGCTTCCAGACCCAGGAAGGGGTTACTCCACGTGTTTTTTCCATTGACTACCTCCAGATGAACGTCGCCCAGCTCCGGTGGATTTTATTGGCGGCTGATTCCGCACAGCAGGCGGCCTACGCCCAGTAGAGAACTGCTGGGTAGGATTCCGACTTTAATACGTACTTTAGCTGTTTAATATGTTATATCACACCGTCATCAACCCCCTCGCAAAAGTTGGGCCAGTCAGTTCGACGTCAGCACGCTGTACGTTGAAGTGAAGTTTTGGGGTGTCGTATATGTGACAATGGGTGTAAGGTCTACACCCCCGCTTTTTTTAGAGCGCACATATGCGCTATTAAAAACCGATAGACGCCTTCTTAGACATGGAGAGAGTTTAGCCTGAATGTCGTTAGTTTTCAGGCGCCACTTCTCCGATAACAGTCCACGTTTGCCGATGGGAGCTCCCAGGTAGCCCTCCACCGTCGTCGTCCATACGATTGCCGCGTAATCATCCGCCTTCGTGACCCACTCCCCGAGCCAGACTCCGATGGACTTTCGCCGGTTAAATTCCGCTCCGGAAGCTCGGGAGAAAAACTGTGACACCGTGACATGGTTCAGCGCGGCCTTTACCTGCATCTTGGAGGCACGTATGACAGTCACATTGTGGGCGTAAGCGAGCAGCTTCAGTTGCTCATTGCCGCTCAGCAGCCTTCATATCGAAGCGTCCTGGATGATGGCCTGGCAAAGAGGTTCCAGCTGAAGAGCGAAGAGTATAGGGGAGAGCGAGCAGCCCTGTCGAACAGAGCGTTCTATCTGTATCAACTCCTTTGTCTCACCTTTGGCAAGCAGCCTTGTTGTTTTGTCTCGGTAGCAAAATGCCACCCAGTCCACCATGACGTCCCCGACACCGCATCTCTTCAGCATCGCCTCCGAAAATTCACGAGAAATCCGGTCGAAGGCTTGACTTATATCAAGCTGAAGTACCGCCACGGTCTGATGTCCTTCTCCAGTTGCTTCCCTGACGACACGCATCGCGTGGAGATTTCGAGCGATGGAGAGACCCCGCAGCCCCTAAGTCTGGTTGTCCCCGACCACGCAATAGAGTCTGAGGTCCAGTCTTCTCGTCATGATTTTGGCCAGGATCTTGTAATCTCCACAGAGGAGACAATTATGAGCCTGCAATCCGTCATCGCCGGGATGGAGCTGTCCGTTGTCTTTTTTGGGAACTTCACAGTGGGACCACTTTGGAAGTGAGACCAGTTCCACAAACCACTTTAGAAGTGGGACCACTTTGGAATAGTACCACTTTGGAATTGAACCCACTTCGAAAGGGGGACCGCTTTGGAGCCGGGACCACTTCAGATGTAGGAACTCTTGCTTGTGGACTCTGTTATTGAGGCCCTTCTCGGGTAAAAATAACCATTTGGTCCAATTGGTGTCCGACAATATGATCCACAATATCCGTAAAGGACAATCGAACGTTTGTATTTTGAGCCTGATGGCTGTATTTTTCATTCTAAACGGCCCACTCTGGAGAGCTCGGAGAAAAGCCAGCGGAGACCACGTGACATCCAACGCAATCGTGACGTAGTTCGTTTCGGGACGCGCAAAGCTGCGTCGAGGCTGACGTCAAAAGGATGGCCTATACTTTGTCTCACCTTGGCATGGACTATTGTTTGCCGCGCATGCTAAAAGCGCGAGCAAGTTGCTTTGTATGAAGCCTCGGCGGCTGCACAGGCGTTCGTGCAGCGAGTGCTCCAGTCAGGGCAGTCAAGGCTAGCCGCTCGCGCTTGGACAGCTTTCGCAGTTAGTCCATACTAAGGTGAGACGAACTATAGTCGTTCCCCCCACCGGAGCGGCTGCTTTTGTACGAGTTTTCAGTGACTGGTAAATTTTCTATGATCTTGTAGAAGGACAATAGCGACTTCTGGGTCACACGAAAGGGATTCTTGGGAAGAGGGGAGTTCCTCCTCCACCTTTTCTCTCGTCGTGGATGGAGGCGAGACAGTTACCGTCACTACCTCTCAAAGTCCCTACGGGTTTTACAAACGAGGTGTTAGCGACATCCACCAGGTGCTCTTTGCTAATCGTTTCATTCGTTTTAAAATTCTTTTTCCTGACTTTTCTAATATATTGGTGTGTTCGATGTGATACTGCTCTTTTGATCACATATAGACAAAAAAATTAGCGCCGAAATTTCTTTGTAGTATCCCTTTAACGTGCACCACGCAGTAGTGATACGCGACCGCGCGCCGGTACGATGCTCATCCAGATCGAAACGGGCAGGGGCGGGATTGAGCTCAGGATCCCTGGGTTCTGCAGCGCGAGCTTTCGCTCCACGTGCTCCGATCTGGTGTGCGCTAGACCACCCGGTTTTATGTGAGTTATATCGAAGGAGGGAGAAGTGTAATACAGGTAATACCAGGACTGATGTATGCGGATGACATAGTATTCATGGCAGATAACCAGGATATATTCAGGAACTAGCTGGAATATCTGGAAAGGAAGGGGACAGCTTGGGCATGAGTTTTAGTAGTGACAAGTTTGGATTTATGGTGTTTAACGACAAAATGAGGGAACCCCTGAGGGTACAAGAAACTGTAATATACCATGTAGGAAAATACAAATATCTGGGAGTCTGGCTTGATGAGAGATGAAAATATCTAGGGGAACACGAGAAGAATATAATTAGAAAAGGGGAAAAATAATCTATTATGAAGCTCAAGGCACTATAGAACTTTAATAGATATGACGTGGTGAGAGGTATATGGAAAGGAGGGATGGTACCATCCAGGACTGTTTTTTGGCAATGCAGTACTGTGCAAAAAATCAGAGGTTCAATTAAATTTAGAAATTCGGCAAAGAAGCATAGGCAAGTTGGCGCTGGGAGCACATGGAAAAACACCAAATTAGGGAGTACAGGGGGACATGGGATGGTCGTCTTTAGATAGCCGGGAGGCAATTAGTAAGTTCAATTTTGAACAAAGGTTAACCGAGATAGATGATACGCGGTGCGCACAAAAGGTATTCAAGTATTTATACATAAAAAGTTTAAGCACCAGATGGACAAACCGAACTCGAAAGCTTACATTTGTATACCTACACACTGGTGATGGGGCTGAACAGAGTGCTTCAGTGAAAAAGGGGAAAATGTGGGAGGGAAGAATGCAAGAGAAATCAGCTCTAACAGTGTGCACGTTACGAAAGCAGGACATAATAAAGAAAAATCTGTTTAACAACTCACTGGGAAGTGCTTTGCTGTTCGAGGCGAGAACGGGAGTTTTGAGGACGAGGACGTATAGGGCTAAATTTCAGGAAACAGACACATTATGTGCTGCCTGCCATAATGATAGCGAGACACAAGAGCACTTGGTTTGAAGTGCACGGGGCTTCGCCCTGCCCTCCCTGAAGGGGTAACGGATTTGGCCGGGGCCCTGGATTTTACTGATGACGATGGAAGGACGGAAGAGAAGAGGATTACAGTGACAAAGAGGCGACTAGAAGATTGGTGGAAATTATCCAGGGAAAATTGAATGATGGACAACTAAAAAGCACAGCTGGGGACAGGCAGGGCAGAGAAAAATTAGGACTTGCTCCCGCGTGGCTCCGGCCAAAATCTCAACCCTCTCTCCTAGTGGGCCAGGTGCTGGGGTAACGCCGACAAGGTTTGACCAGAGGAAATTTGGCGACTCCCTCGCCGGGGGGAAGAGGCAGGGGGTGACACCCCGAAGGTCATCCTGGTGATATCCCACACTGCCTGGTGATAGTTAGGGGGAGAAAATTGGACTTTAAAGGGCGGGAGAAATCATGTTTTTGTATTTTTAGACTTAGGCTAGGTGGCGCGAGCTACCATCTATCGTTCAAGAAGGCGTCGGGTCGCCGTTGCGCCATGCCTCATGTAACCGCCAAGTCCGAAGTCCTATTAAAACACGTTGACTCAAACAGCCGAGTCATAAGGCCACTCGAGGGAGTCGATCGACGTCAAATGGTTTGCGAAAACGCCTCGCTCGCTAAGCCGGCTCGCGAAGTGAATGTTCATCGACAGCAAGGTAGTTATTTGGGCAAGTTGGTTCATGGTTTTAAAAGGCATAAAAGAGCCGAAAACAGCAGGGACGAAGACGCACTTAAGACGAACTTAAGATGCTATTGTTCATAGACATTTACACACCGTTCACAACAAGACACGTTGCTAGCTTATCAGGGCCTCCTCATCGCTGCTACGTGAGACATCCGCTCTCCTCCCGGTTCTTCATCTTCGGGGGTGACATTACATCGACCCTAAAGCCGGCCGGCGTCTCCTCACGAGTGCGAGGCTGGAAACCGGACCCCAAAGCACGACTGGGTCGATTTTCCCGCTGTTTGCTGCCTTATTGTCTGACCTGAGCATCAACCACTCTGCATGCTTCCCAACGCTGCCTTCCATGCTTTCTACCGCGTCACCCTGCTCGCCACACACGTCAACAGCAACAACGCCTTTCTGTAGCCACTACCGCTACTGCAACGGAATCGCTCCATCCCCCGCAGTCTTCAGAGCTCCTGGCGACGCCTCTAGGGGGTGAGCTTTATGGCGGTCCATCGGTTCAGCCCCGGCAATGACGAAAACGACAGAGGTTCTCGTAGGCACGAGCTCGAAGGCACGAAAATAAACAATGTTTTCACCTAAGCTAGGGGTCGGCTGCACCATATATTTCCCGTCCTCATCATAGAACACGCTGCAGGGACTAAGCAAAAGACACACTTCAGATGAAAAGAATAAATGCCCCGATAAGTCATACCGCGAATGTCCAGGGTTGTGTATTTTATCCATTGCATTTTTCCATTATAACTGAAGACTGAATCGAATAGTGACGAAACACCAAGTCCCAGGGTAAGTGCTCACTGCCAATTCACGGCCATGGCATATTTATTTCAAAGGGTGCCGGAGATGCCTACTCCAGGTTCGGCAGCAATAACGAGATTATAACGTTTGTTACCTCCTTAACGTGTACAATGTGTACACTGGATTGTTGTTCCTAGAATGAAGTGATGCTACTGCCATCTGGCTGATAAACCTGGCAATCTTCCAGAGCCTTTCGTACTTCCTAGCTCCTCTCCCACAGTGCGAACAGGTTAACCAATCAGCGTCGAGCACCTCACTCCTCCTCTCCCACCCATCAACTAATCCGGGTCGAATCTCGCAGCCACGCTTTTATTCAAGCTTTAGGTTTAGGCTTCACGATATGAAGAACACATAGACAAGCAATGTTTCACATTAAAACCTGACCGCAGCAAGCCCCGCGCAGTCTTGAGTTTCCGGACCAATGAAAGTTCAGCAGGACTACAGCCAATCACCTAATGTGGCATTGTTTTGTACGGCAGCAGCAGTCTGGCTATTTCTGAATGAAAGTCACCCAATGAAGTCATCTTGAACTTCTGCTTTATCACCTGTCCCGTATGCTTGGCAGCCCTTTTGAAAATTGGGTGGTATGGGAGGAACAAGAAACCATACGATGCCCTTCTTCTAGAAGGATGCCTTGAATTCCCCACCCAGAGAAGTTGAACCGTTCTGCTACAACCATTTCAACAGTAGCCGACGCTGAAGGAATGGCCACTGAAAATAACTCGATCCTCTATGAGCCTAAGCGCCTTATTGTTGTTCTTGTTTGTCGAAACACCCAAGCAGTAAAAAATTGAAGTTTTTGCGCCTAAGCCGTCAGGAACATTTAGAATATCTTGTGAGTTTGTGCACCCCGTGAAACCGTACCACTTATGGTTTCGGTTGCGTCACAGAAACCACCAAAGTTCCCATGGTTGTGTTATACGTTTTTACCATTTTAAATACAAAATACTAGCAGTTATTGTCTGTTATGAAGCGTGGCTCCTGTGCACTTTGACATCAAAGAGTCAGGGTTAAAACATGCCAAAATAATACACTGACCCCTGATCAACAAGATAGCATCTCATACTGGTTACGGATGCTGCTCAGAACTGCATCCGGTAGCTGTGTTGATAACCTGCAGGCTCACAATATAAAGCTTTGGAGCACTAAGCTGACCGGAGCCGGCGGTTCAGTTCCACAGCGAATAGCAAGGGAGAGTGAAAACTACGGTGCTAGCAAACAAAGGCACTTTGTACAGGAACTAGTAGCCGTGTTCTCGAAGACAAACTTTTCGCTCTATGTTTCAGATAAAAAGAGAATGTTCTTTTCTGGTCGACGTCATTCATCCAAACCAAAAAGCACTTGGCGAAATTGCGTTTTTAATTTTGATAACCGCTGCAACAAGGATACCCCATTTGGCACCGCTTTTTCCAGCATAGACAGACTATGCTGGAAAAAGCGGTCGAGAAACTGCATCGCGACGTCGCCGGTGGGAGGAGCCTAATCTCCATCGCCAACAAACTACATCAGAAGAGAACTGCACCATGACGTGTCCGGTGACGTCGCCGAACAGTGGCGATTGAGTTGAAACTACATCGTTTCTTTTTTTCCCTACAGGGAATTTCGGAGAATCGCCGAGTGGGCTAGCGCACACCAGCTCGGAGCACGTGGAGCGAAAGCTCGCGCTGCAGAACCCAGCGATCCTGGGTTCAATCCCCGCCCCTGCATGTTTCGATCTGGATGAGCATCGTACCGGCGTGCGGTCGTGTATCACTACTGCGTGATGCACGTTAAAGGTCCCGGGCTAGCGGTCGTACTGTACTGGCTAAATTACTTATCTACAGTGGGTAACAATGTCGCCATGTTCAGGCAGACTAACCTCCTGCTGAATAAACAACTAACGCCCAATTTTACTTTTTGGCTATATTTGACTGCGTTAGTGCAACTTCTCTCGTGCTGCACGAGAAAGAAAAAAATTTTCCTTCTGGGGTTAAATTTTCGGTGAAGTCGGAAGCAAAAAGAAGAAAAGAGAATATTTTGCTCAAATTGGGCTCGTAGCAAAAGAGGAGGAAAAAGAGAATCAGTTGAGTCCCACGGTGCGCATGGTCTTTTCTTTATGTGCATGTTTATTGTAGTTCAGCTGGCCTTACCTGAAGTAGTTGCTTTAATATAAAGTATATTACTCCTTCTCTCTACCTGGTGTATGGGTGAACTAGATCAACTTAAACCTGTTACCGTTGCTTCCTTGGCTTTTCGCTCAGCCAAATCGCTTATAGGGGGTGCACTCAAATGAAAACACAATCGTGTTGAATCGTGTAAGAGTATTTAGAATAATTATCGATCACGCCGCTGAACTTGCATCACTCCAAGAACATCCTTTTTGTGAGCGCCTTCTCTACTTGAGTTTGTTCGAAACACAGCGACTTCGATCCGAGGCAATCGATGATAGCGTTGGTGCCATCACCAGGTACGGGACTCACAGAGCGGGTGCTATGTTGCGCTTTTTGCACTCCCAGGAGACTTGGAAGAGGGAAGTGACGTCAACGAAACAGCAAACGCAGATTGGATGTTGACAGAAGACAACGAAATCAACACCCAATCTGCGTTTGCTGTGTCGTTGACGTCACTTCCCTCTCCCTAGTCTCCTGGGAGTGCAAAAAGCGCAACATAGCCCCCCACACCAATGTTTTCGTCGCTCCCGACGGTTCCCTGGAAGCCGCCAGCGGCGTAAAAGCATAGAGCTGCGAGGACTTGTTGTTCCACCGTCAGCACACGGGGCCCTTCACGACAACGCTGGAGCTTTCTGCGAAGCTGGTTGTACAGCCAGTGAGTCTCCCCTTTGGTCAGCCGGTATTCGCCCACAAACCTCGCATCGCTCGTCTCGAAATCTCTAAAAACTCGATCCGCTGGCAAACCCAAAGGTAGAGATGAATATGTTAGGGTCGCCATCTTTTACGATGCAGATTGATCCCTGGCTTCGTCCCGACCACTCAGTTAACTGCATCGTCAAAGTGCATCGTGACGACAATTTGACGCCACCGCCAACTGCATCATTTTACGAGCATAGCTCGAACCGCATAAGAAAAAACTACATTTCGACGTCATGTCACGTGACCCAAGAGAATAGCCAATCAGTGCCCAATGCAGTTTTCTACATAATTTAGTTTGCGTTCCAGCATAGATAGACAGGACGTTGAAGAATGGCTTCTGCTCTACGAGCGAATCAGCTAGCATAACAGAAGGGATCCAACTATTATGCTTGCCAACGTTGTCTTTTACCTCAAGGACACTGCCCGCACATGGTTTTTCACTCATGAGGAAACAATCGCATCATGGGACATGTGCAAAGAGAAACTCCAGCATCTCTTTGGCGACCCCACTGGTCGAAGCTGTCCGCTAAACGCAAACTCGCGTGCAGTCACCTACAGAGTCGTACATCACGTACATACAGGACATCCTGTCCCTTTGCAAGAAAGCGGACCCCAACATGCCTGACTCGGAAAGGCTCCCCCACGTCCTGAAAGGTATCGCGGACGACGCATTCCAGCTACTCGTCTCCAAAGACTGCACAACGATGGAGGACGTTGTCAAAGAGTGCCGACGCTATGAAGAAGCAAAAAAACGACGAATCGCCGCAAATTTTGTGCGCCTCCCCAACACGACACCAACATCCACATGTGAAGAGACTAGCCTTCAATCGGACCACATAGCAAAGCTCATCCGCCGAGAACTTGAAGCCATGTTCCCTGTTAACACGTTCACCCGGCTTACTTACTGAATAGCAAGAACCGGTCCTACCGGTCTCTGCCGTCCAAGCAGTCATAAGACAAGAAATCAACCGACTTCATGTTCCAACATACGCACCTGGACGTCGGAATTCTTTCACACGGTCGGATTATGAATCCCCTCCCCTCAACACTTCACCAAACCGGCGTGACCCCACAGCGTGGAGGACACCTCACAACAGACCTATATGTTTCCAATGCAACGCCGTTGGACACATTGCACGATACTGCCGCAACCAGTGGAACGATCGCCCACGCACATTCGCACCGAACAGCTATCGGTCCTCGTTTGGTCACCAGTTTTATGCACCTCCCCGCCCCAACCCTCAAGTTGAAGAACAGCTCACCAGTCGTCCTACATACAACCGCTCGCCCTCTCCACGTCGCCGCCGATCATTGTCCCCCACCCCCCGCCGCCCCATCTCCTTAACCAATGTCCCACGTCAATCGGAAAACTAAGCAATGCAGCTTCGTGAGGTGAAGCTGCTCATGGATCATTGGTAAGAAATCCTCTTCACAAACGTTCACTGACCCCTCATAATCAGATTTTTGTTACAATCGACAATGTTTGAACAACAGCCCTCGTCGAAACTGGCGCTGCTATTTCCATTATGAGGGAGGATCTGAGACGTCAGTTACGCAAGGTCTGAACGCCACCGGACTCCACGTCACTTCGTGGTGCGGACGGTTGTCTAATTCCTTCTCTTGGCATGTGCAGTGCACGTATTGCTCTGAAAAAGAAGACCACGTCCGTCCTTCTTACCGTCATTCCGAATTGCCCTCATGCATTGATCCTTGGATGGGACTTCCTATCCGCCCACAACGCCCTTATTGATTGTGCAATGAGAGAAATTGAACTTAATGTTTCCGCTTCGAACGAAACTTAGGACCTCATTATTTGCAAACTATGTTCCATGGAAACTTGCCGCATGCCACCATTAAAAGCAGTCCCCATCAAGGTGTCAGCTGAAAGCCCTACAGTCGATGGCGACTACGTCGTGTCTCCAAACATGGACATTTTTTTCGCCAAGCGACTTAGTATTGCGCATTCAATTGTTTCTATCCTTGATGATTCCACTTCTCTCTGGGTGGTCAATCTCGGGCATAGCCCGTAACTACTACCTAGAGGCACTTCTCTAGCTGTCACATCACCGTTGTCTGAAGAATCACTATCGGTTACTACCGACAACGACCGACCAACTCTAAATTCAAGTTCGCCGTTGACCTATGATCTCGTTCAACTGACGAACATGATTGATTCTGCGTTAAACGGGACGCAAAAACAACAGCTACATAGTCTTCTCTCGAGATATCACGAAATCTTTGACTTGCCAGCTCATCCTCTTGGCCGATTATCCACCGCCAAACACCGCATTGACACCGGGACCCACCCACTTTTACACCACAGGCGTCATCGAGTTTCGGTAAACGAACGTCGCATAATACAAACCGAGGTGGACAAAATGCTTTCGCGAGACATCATACAGTTTTCTTCCAGTCCATGGTCCTCTCCTGTGGTTTTGGTTAAAAAGAAAGATGGGTCCTGGCGTTTTTGCGTCGATTACCGTAGGCTGAACAAGATAACCAAGAAAGATGTGTACCCATTGCCTCGCATCGATGACACCCTAGACTGTCTACACGGTGCCAAGCACTTTTCTTCTATCGACCTTCGGTCAGGGTATTAACAAATTAGTGTGGATGACAACGACAGGGAAAAGACCGTCTTCATTACTCCAGACGGCCTCTATGAATTTAAGGTCATGCCGTTCGGTCTGTGTAATGCCCCCGCTACTTTTGAGCGAATGATGGACCGCCTTTTAAAAGGTTTACGGTGGACAACCTGCCTGTGCTACTTGGACTACGTTATCATGTTTTCCAGCTCGTTTTCATCCCATCTTGCACGCTTCGATCAAGTCTTGAACCTCTTCAAAGAAGCGGGACTCCAACTTAATTCCTCGAAGTGTCAATTTGGCAGCTCCCAGATAAAGGTCTTAGGTCACTTGGTTGACATGCATGGAGTTCGGCCAGACCCTGACAAGATAAAAGCCGTCCAACAATTTCCGACACCTCAATCACCAAAAGTTGTCCGGAGTTTTCTTGGGCTGTGCTCCTACTTTCGACACTTTATTCGCCAATTCGCTCAAATTGCTTGTCCCCTGACAAACCTCCCCAAGAAAATACCAGCCATTCTCCTGGCAACCGGAACAACAAGCTGATTTCACTCGTTTGAAGGACGCCTTAACGTCTAATCCTGTTATAGGACATTTTGACGACTCTGCACCTACTGAATTGCGCACAGACGCCAGCGATCATGGAATTGGCGCTATTCTAGCTCAGCACCAATCTGGAGAGGAATGTGTACCAGCTTACGCTAGTCGTACACTCTCCCCAGCCGAACAAAACTACACGATAACCGAACGGGAGTGTCTCGCTGTTGTATGGTCCATTACGAAGTTTCGTCCTTACTTATTTGGCAGACACTTTTCTGTTATTACAGACCACCGCGCCCTGTGCTGGCTTTCCTCGACCCAATCAGCCGACTTGGATGGTGGGCTCTCCGTCTTCAGGAGTACGATTTTAAGGTCATATACAAATCTGGACGACTCCACCAAGATGCCGACTGCTTGTCTCGACACCCTGTCGACCCTATTGACCAAACAGCCGACGAAACCGACCTCCCCGTACTTCATATTTCAACTTTTATGAACATCGCAGAAGAACAGCGTCGTGACACAGCTCTAGAGACCATCATTGACAATGTCACTTCAGATTCGACTCAACCCTCCTCTAGGCTTTACACGGTTCACAATGGCATTCTTTACCGACATAATTTTCGGCAACATGGTCCGTCTTTACCTTTGGTAATCCCCAAACACCTTCAACATACAGCCCTAGACGCCTTGCACGATGCCCCAACCGCCGGTCATTTGGGTGTCGTTCGCACCTACGCAAGGGTCAAGCATCGCTTCTACTGGCCCGATATGTACAGGAGCATTAAGCGTTACGTTTCCTCCTGCGATTCCTGCCAGCGCCGCAAGACACCACAATCTCGGCCCGCTGGTCTCCTGCAGCCCCTGCGTCCCACGGTCTGCCCATTTGACCGCGCCGGAGTGGACCTTCTTGGTCCGTTTCCGTCCTCCTCCACTGGAAACCGCTGGATCGCCATGGCCGTTGATTACGCAACACGCTACGCCATAACAAGGCCGCTTTTGACTAGTACGGCAGTAGACGTTGCGCAATTTATTTCAGAAGACCTAATTCTCAAGCACGGCGCACCTCGAGAACTTCTGTCCGACCGTGGGCGCCCTTTTGTGTCACAACTCGTCGCCGAAATTCTATAGCTATGTGCCATCGTCCACCGAAAAACGACGGCCTACCACCCACAGACCAACAGGCTGGTGGAACGCCTCAACAGGACACTTTCTGATATGCTGTCGATGTATATCCCAGCTGACCATCGCAACTGGGACACAGTTCTTCCTTTTGTTATATTTGCGTACAACTCCTCCCGTCACGAAACAACCGGTTTTTCGCCATTTTACCTACTATTCTATCGCGAGCCCATCCTTATGATTGACACACTTCTTCCATTGCAAACCAACGCCCCACTTAAGGTGTATCCACACGACGGACCGGGCCGCGGACCGATTGATCACGTGATGCGCGGCCCGCGGGCCGCCCGGCTGCAATGAGCATCCACACGGCGGACCAAAAGAGCAGACGACAGAGTGAAGGGGCCGGTCTAACCCTCGACCTCACAGCTCCGCCAAACGCATGCAGCGAGCTGCTTTGAGGCTATTTGTAAAGAGCCAATATGGAGGTTGAACGAAAGAGACCTTAGGCCGCGGTGGCCCTGGCGTTGACTATTGAGAACGAGGAGGACTTAAGTGAACCGAAAAGGACATGCTTCTATTACCCACAGAGCGGGGAATCGCTCCATGAGCGCGATGAAGTAAAACGTTGCATCGTCGCACAACAAAAAGTTAGTCTTGTTCGTCTTCAACAGTTGACGCCAAAAGAACACGACTTTGGATTCGGATTCCAATCCAAACAACTGAAGTCAGCTTGTTGCCAGACTTAGCACTTCAATTACACTAAAAACGCCGCGGTCCGCCGCCAAGGTCCGGGCGAGAAAAGTCGCTTGGCATTTCTCACAAGCGCGGGCCGCGGACCGCCGGCGGACCTCGAAAACCGGTGACGTAAGATCACGTGATGCGCGGCCCGCGGACCAAAACAGCAATTTAGTCCGTCGTGGATACACCTTTACAGATCACACCTCCGAAGCCATTTGCTGCGCCGAAGAGGCACGCCAACTAGCACGGCTACGAACACTCGATTCGCAGGAACCACCTACATAGTGTAGTTTCCTATTTGCCGGGCGACCTTGTTCTGGTATGGACGCCTCAACGAACTGTTGGTCTCGCTCAGAAAATGTTTCCGCGCTACACCGGCCCCTATCGTGTCGTCGCACAAGCGAGTGACGTTACCTATGTGGTGGAACCTTTACAACTCTCTCGCGATACACGCCGCACTCAAGCCGACACCGTTCACGTTGTGCGACTCAAACCATACATAGATACCAGTTAACGGCGAGACGCCGTTTCCGCCCGGAGGGAATAATGTGACGAAGAAGAGTATGCGGGAAGATGACGCCGACGGTGCACGCTATGAAGGACTAACCACCATATCTGTATTTCTTATTCTCTTCACTGTATAGTAAACCATTTTCATTATAACGTAACAATATCTTGTGTGCGCCAATGTGAAGACCCGAGTGGTTTGTTTTGGGGTCATAAAATGAACATTATTGTCATCATTAATATTATTATTATTATTATATTATTACTTAGCGCGGATGAATGAAATCTAAACTGACAAGTTGACAGAAAATACACTCAACTACGCAGCCACTCACAGGAAGGTCAGCGGTCGGCCTCAGGGTGAAGTTAGCTTCAAAATGGGTAGGCTGCTGTCTGTTGCCTCGTTTCGCAGAGTTGCCATTGACAATTTCAGCATCAACAGCAGCCATGTCTAAGTTTCGAAGCAGCCAGCATCGATCCTAATATTAGTAGCGGCCTCAGAAGGCGATCATGTAGGCGAAAATGCAGAAGTGCCTGAAAATGTGTGGCCAAAGATGGATGCGAGCAATCATGACAGCCCACTGGGCATCACCTTAGCATTCAACGCCACATACGGCCACACAGAGAATACAGCATTCGTTATGCCCGATGGACTGTTCGAGTTTAAATTGATGCCCTTCGGACTTAGCACCAGCGGCATTCCATCGTGTGAGGGAGGTGGTGGTAGCAGGTTTCAATGGCAAAGCTCCCTCGTGTACCTCGGCGACGTTGTGGTGTTTTTAAGTGATTTCGACGAACACTCGAAACGACATCAGACCGTTTTCAAGACCGCAGGACTGACGCTAGAGCAGGCGAAGTGTCGGTTCACCTACGGCAAGCTGAGGTTTCTTGGTCACGTCCTGAGCAACGAAAAACTGGGGGACACTTAAGCTTCGCCTTTAAGAGCGGAACGCGATAGCGTTATCGGGTCCCGTTCGCAAAGCCTTCTCATGCAAACCCGCGCTCATTCCCAAGCCGTGCAAGCGTGTGTGCAGGGTCTACTCAGTAGCGTCACATGGGACGTCATGTCACGGGAGGTGACACGTGGCTGTCATGTCATGACTTGTGGGATTCGACCTGCCTTGCTGCACCACAAGGTCGATCCCACTCCGTAGCTCGATGTTGAGGACTGCTACGGCCGGGTCCGTCCAGCGGCTGCCGTGGGTTTTGACCAGAGGAATCACGAATTCGGACCACAAAGATACTGAAGAAGCGGGTTTATTCGGCCCCTTTGCCACCACGCTGTGCCCGTCGGCAAAAACCAATTAATAAAAGAAACGGAAAAGTGTCGGCGCTGTCGTATTAGACACATTCACCTGGAGGGGGCCCCCGCTGCCGTATTAGGCAGATTTGTGGGACGAGGGGAAAGCACAAAAAGAAAGAGGCTCATGACGAAAGCTTCCCCAAAAACGAGAGTCTCGGCCGCCGTTCGCGGCCCGTTTATCTAGCTAATCCCGCAGATAAGCCGCGTCCACAATCATTTCCAGAGGGTGCGCCGGACGCACGTTCACTCAAAAGGGCGAGGGTAGACACGCCCTCTTTTAGGAATGCGGCCTTGCCCCGTATCCGGGATGACGTCGCCATAACGCTCCCACGGCCCGCGTGTGCTAGGCCTAGATAGGAAGACGAGGAATACGTGGTTCCCACATACTCTATCGACCAGCTAAACTTAGCAGAACATTTTCCCACCAAATTTAGTGGGTAAATAAGGTCATGACATCATAGCCATGTGTGATATCACACGCGTTGCATTATCGGATTTTTTGGTCCCACCGGCGCCGACGCCGGATTTTCTGTGACAGCTCCTAAACGCTGTTGCATTGAAATGTCCGCCCTGACTCTGCAAAGGCGGCCGACGTAGCCGAATTTTCCAGACCATCAGACAAGAAAGCCGTTCGAAGATTCCTTTGGTTGTGCGTCTACTATCGACGCTTAGTGCAAGCATCTCATAAAAGACGCTGTTTAGTTTTTAATGGGGAGAAGACCAGGACCAGGCAATACACGAACTCAAGCGAAGGCTTCAGTCGCCACTGATCCTCGGCCACATCGGTCTGTCCGCAGAGACAGGCATCCACACGGACGCCAGCAATATGGTGTTCGGAGCGGTGGTGGATTAGCGACAACAAGGTACGGAACGAGTAATCGCCTGCGCCACTCAGACGCTGCCAAAGGCAGATAACAATTACTCAAAAACCGAGAAAGATTTTCTTGCTGTCGTCTGGGCAGTCACCAAGTTTCGCCCTTACTTGTACGGGAGCCCGTTTCTAGTGGTCACAAAGCGCCACTCACTCTGCTGGCTGGTCAACCTGAAGGACCCATCAGGCCGTCTCAGTTGGTGGAGTTTACGGTTGCAGGGAATCGGCACAATTGTTGTCTACACTGTTAGAAAATTCCATCAATCTACTTGGAAAAACCGAATAGAACATGTCCCGTTTTCTGGAAATTCATACAATGTGCTGTTTGCTTTCAAAAACGGGAACTGTACCATATGCATTGAAATGTGCTATTTAGGCAATAAGTATGAGCTTATCCGTATAAATAAAAGAGCCTTACAAGACTACAGTTTATAGTCGGTTCAACTGGTATAAGCGAATTGAACGCGCCCAAAAGTGCCGGATATCCAGCAATTTTTATGGAACTCTATCAGACCGCGAAAGTACAGTGCCCGTGAGCCCTGTAACGCCGCGCGCAGGAAGACATCTCTCACCCGCGCATGCGCAAGCCGCTGCCGGCCGGCGTGGGCCCGCGAGCTGCGGAGTGCTGCTGCCCGTTCGGAAGGCGAGTTCGACGTTGTTATCGCGTCGTCAGAGGCGTTCAAAGGTGCGTAGACGGCTTTGTTTTCCAAGGTACAGTACGTATACGTTAAGTTGTTCCTAACGCAGTGTTATTTTACTATCTCTAAGGGTGTCGTATATTCCAAGTTCGGGATGCCCAGCGTGTAGCGTCTCGTCTTCCCAGCTGCATAAAGCTAGGCCTTTTATAGTTCCTGATTCGGGGCGGCATACCGCCCGACCCTACTTAGTAGTTGGGCACTAGGAGGGTACAGTTTCCGCAGTACTCCCGCATTATTATGCCAAGCCGCTGTCAAAATGCGTGCTTCAGCGCGTCGAATTAAACTTGTTTCGCCGCCAAGTTCAACCTCACATGGTTCAAAGTTTAGCGCTTGATCGGGGAGGGGGGGGGGGGGGGGATAAGGCGATTGGAGGATGAGGAAGATTGGCTTAGAAGGCGTGAACATTGTTCAGTTATGTTTTAAGGAACGAAGTATTTTTATAAGGTCGAAAGCGTAATATATTCTCAATACAGCGTTTGAGAAACGGAGCTTGTTTTTAACTTTCTTTTTTTAAATGCGTCTGAAAGCATAATGGAGCACTGCGTTCCTCTGCTACTCGACCGTGTGAGCGATCTTGGCAGCTTGCTAAATATGCGGTGAAATAAGGGTGGCACCTGCTTGATGCAGAGAAATAGTGCAGGCTTTTGCATCTTAGGAATAGTAACGCATTATCGTGCGATATTTTGAGTCGCCCAGTAAACTTATCCGCGCTGAGCCAGTAATCAATCATCGTCGTGCTAATACTCGTGTGCGTGCCGCGGATGCTCCGGGCGTTTTGCGTACTAAATTAATGCAATTTTTTCAGGACTGATATTTTCTAAATAACTTGAGCTTCTGATAAACGAATTTACTTCGAAATTACCCCGGTCGAGTTGAAACCTTTATTGTAATAGGTGGTATTCACTGGACGCCACATCGGAGCTCTCTGAACGCTGCGCATGCTCAGAGTGAACTCCCGAAAATGGCCTGAGGACACCCTTTTTATGTAGAGTAATGCTACATGCACGACGTCGCGCAGCTCAACCGGAAGTGGCTGTACGCACAACGCTCGTTGATGTTCTTTGATTGGACGTCCCGAATCCTGGCCATAGTAGCAGAGCTTTGCTCTGCCAATAAAAATTACTGCAGAGCCCTCAAACAAATATTTTCGCCCCATCATGACCTAACCAACCTCGCAATTCACGAGCTTGCTTGTTAATATGCGACCAGAGTCGCGCATTATGCATGCAGCCTCACACATTCATTAGCATGCTCGTGAATTGTAATTGGGATTTGTATGCCAAGTTCACTTTTCTTTTTTTTTGAAGATGGGATTTGACTTGTTTTCATCGCTTATCAAGTTCATTCACCTCAATGGTGTGCGATTTCTCCATGTGAATTAAAGGAAGATACTGTATATATCACCGGAATAAAGCGATAAAATATGTTAACTGGAAGAAACTGAGAATCTCTTCCCCAGATAAAAACTGAAAAGGTGTGCCATGTTTGAAAACAATAAAACTCCCGAAGTCCTAGGTATTAATGCTCTCAAACAGAATTGCAATCATAAACGTTCGGTTCAGCGTTCCTTTATGACTAAAAAAATCGACTTTTTTCAGGCAGCAGCATCTTCGACTGCCACTGGATGGCACCAGGTGCTTCGAAGGCGTCAGCTTCCTCTCTGCCATGGAGCTGATGTACGCCACATACCTAAAGTACCCTGCTCAGCTGCTAGCCGCGTTGAAGTTCGTTTAGAGGTAACTATGAATGTGCCTTTCAGTTATGAAAATGTGCGCTGTGAATTTGCTTTGGAAAAATGTATCGTATGGACAGTTCTAATTCCTTCAGGTGGTAGAATTGTCTAGTGGATATTGCATTTCATGAAGAAATTAATAGGCGATTTTTTTGTCTGGGAAGCAGCAATAACTGCTAAATATGTTTTGACAGCGTTAATGACATAATAGGCCGTTAGCAATAAATTATGTAGCTAATCTGTTATCGTGTCCTTGCCAACATCCTAAGCAGTTTGGCATACTTTTGAATGATGGTGTGCCCTTCAACGTATTTCCGGCAAAGCCAATTTGGCTCAAAATTATAAATTTCGAAGACTGTAATCGACTTATTTTTCTCAAGAACCTAATTTTCGCGAATCGCCTACAATTTGAAAAAAAAAAGGTCCCGCGAACAATTCTGGTAAAATGTAAACACATTGGAATCTATATTGAGATCCCACCGCATCGTGAAAATTAGAACCCGCAAATTATTCCAAAACTTCAACTTTGACCTCAATCGCGAAATATTGAGTCCTCTAAACATATTTCGTTTACATTATATAATATGGTACAAGTACAAAAAGTTCAAATTCTGTTTTCATTTGGCAAGGTGCAATGTTTCCGAAACTTATAGGAACACACCAACTGTTCATTACCTCATAAAAGTGCTAACTTGTCGGTGGCCGAACGACAACTATAACATGTTGCTTAATGCAACAATTTTGTGCGCTACGTCATGGATTGATGTAATCTCTAGAGGTAATACAGTAGCGTGTTCCTTTGGTGAGTACTGTACATATACAGGGCGTTTTTTTAAATCTTACTGATTTGTTTAAAGAAAGCCATGAAAGCTACACTTATGCGGTTTCTGCGAGTGAGTTATACGCCCAGGGGGCATTATAGGAGTGGTTAATCTTTGTGATTAGTCGGCTAATTAATTAAAATTTGTTAAATAACTTTTTAATTAGTGAAAATAGACATATGGTTCCAATTAGAAACTTGCTGAGCGTTATCGAAAACCACTAAATCAGTCATTTTTAGAAAGACTTTCAGCGCGTGAGAAGCGTAGTAGTGCATTTAAGTTACCACTCGTGGAGCACATGCAAAGCTAGCTGTCGCGTTGAGGCGCCTGTGCGATTTTTCTGTCTCTTATCTAGCCCCAGCCTTGTACCTGCTCCACGAGTAGTAACTTCAGCGCACCGTTGCTCTTTTCATGCGCTCAAAGTCTTTCTAAAAATTACTGATTTAGGAGTTTTGGACGACGCTCAGCAAATTTCTAATTGGAACCATGTGACAATTTTAACTAATTAAAAAGTTAATTAACGAATATTAATTAATTAGCCGACTTATCGCGAAGATTAATCACCCCCTTAATGCCTCCTGGGCGTATAACTCACTCGCACAAACCGGATAAGTGTAGCTTTCATGACTTTTTAAAAAAAAAAAATCTGTAAGAAAAAAAAAAACAAAAAAACCGCTCGGTGTATCAGACGCATAACGATTCCTCAAACGTATTGCAGTATTCCCATGTAGATATTAAGGGTTTCATTCAGCTTGGTCACACTGTCGCTGAGGCATTGTCAATTACATTAAACAAAGTGTCTAACTTTCGGCAGCAATTCGGAAAGAAATATGTTTTGTAGAGCAGCATATTAGCGTTAGGGTTTGTGTTTGTTTGGCAGGTTCAACAGCAACCTGGAACATGTTGTACCATGTTTTTGTTGAAACTTCAAACTAAGAAAGGCAAAGGCCTGATGTTAACGTGCTGCTTTCTAGACACCCTTATTCACAATTCGCTTGAAAATTGGATGTGCTGCAGTAACTGCGTGACCTGCTCGGAAGGACCGTTTCTCTGTAAGGCATATTATTATGTTGCAATATAATGAAAGAATCAGTATGAATCTGGTATTCAGATATATTGTCATATAGAACCAACACTAGAACTTGTGCATCCTACGGTGCATGCAACTTATATTTTAACCCGCCTTAGTATCGATCGGCTTCAAATGCATGAGCCCTTGTTCTGCAGGGGCACATGAATATACCTGTGACAGGGCTATGCTTATCAGTTAGAATAACTAATATGAACCAAAAGACATGAATGTTTAGCATTCTAATAATAACCACAGTATTCTGCTTAAGCACTTCAGGCAAGTTTTTTTTTTGTAATATTGCATTTACTGGTACTGTGAATTCCTTTTTTTAACCTAAGTATCGTTGGGTGCAACTTTACTAGGCAGGCGAGCTGGTTAATATGACATTCTACAAACCGAGATGGAGGCTTCGAAGACATACGTTTCAATTGAGACGGATGTGTTCGTCCTTTTTTGTAGCCTCCGTCTCGGGTTGTAGAATGTTTTAGCGTTGCGTGCTGACACAAGATCCGAAATGTGTCCAGTTTTTACTGAGAACTGATGCCAGTAAACTGAATTTTTTTTTTGTACAATCACAATCCGTCTTGATGCAAGGATCAGACTTGGAGGCTCATGGTGTGTGCACGGACTCTTCAAATTAAGGGCGTTTGTCTCGGCTTGAAAGTATACTATAGGCAAGGTTTAGAATTTGTCCAGATTGGATTACTAACCGATAGAGAAGTTAAAGAAGGAGCCAGGAACTCCTTAGCTTCTGTTATACATCCTCCTCTAAGAAATCTCACCCATTATTTAAGTCATCTTTTTTTCAGGCGACTTGTGGCAATGAACCCGCAGGAGGGGTCCCGGCAGTCATCAAGAAAAGTTGCTCTGGTGCATCTGAAGGCGCAGGGAGCCCTCCAAGAGTTCTCGAAGTTCCAAAAGAAGTGGAAAGAAACTTCGGTGCTTGTTTAGATTAATCTTTCTTTTCTCTTGTTGTAAATTTGTTGTAAAGGCCAAGATGGTTCTTTTCGAGATGCAGCATGTCAGCATAATTTTTGGTCACATTTTTTTTAGGAGACTGCTCACTTTGATATTTTTTTTATGGCTGAGCTGCCCCCAAAAATATTTGCGGCACGAACTGTGTCTTTTCTTATTGTGTATCTGCTCTAGTCATTTAAAAGAAAAATAAATGTAAATATTTTTGAAGCAGCAAACTGTTCAGTCTTCTTTGCAATGGGTACGTTGCTATGGGTTGGAACCAAAAGGACCAAGCGTGAACTTAGTTTCATAACGAGTTTTTTACAAATGTTTATCTGCCTTTATCCCCGTCACTACATGTACAATGCTCTTTTAACTTGACGTAGCATGTGAACACTTTCTCATGGCATTCCTGGCTGTTCTACTGAGTATATATGTCACCGATTCATTGTTCTGTTTTCAGGATAGTGCTCGCATTAGATACGAGAGTTCAAATTTTCCATACAAGTTTGGGGAACATTTGCGCATTGCAGGTAATTATATGTTGCAAAGACGTGCATCAAGTTGCGCCTGCAAACTGCCAGGACATCCCTGTTTTGCATGTCGCATATCAACTTTTTTAAGGAGGAGCTTGGCATGGTGACATACAAAGCCCGGATGTTCTCATGAATAGCGGCAGTAACATAAAATGGGGCGAGTACTATCACAAACAAGACTGAACTTTTTGGACGCATTGGAACATGTGATGTACTTCGTAAACATGGTACATGTTCTGGCATGGCTTGCAACAGAACGTGCTGTGTGCCACGATAGTACATTTCCTGTAGCATACAGTACTTGTTCCGTGATGATGGTGTGTGGAACTTGTTGTGGCTGCCCATACAGCAACAACATGTCCCGTACTAAAGAAGTATGGAACATGTTCTGTAGTCCGGTAATACAGTACATGTTGTGGCAACAAGGTTAGCATGTATGTGTCCCATATTTTGACAGGAGTTTTTCAAACAGTGTACAAGTCTGGCCGCAAGCACAGCGACGCCGACTGTATTAAGAGCCTCCGTCGATTCCGCTCCAGCAGCAATGACGATGACGACGAGCGTTTTCTCGGCACAATTAGCCCCAATAAAAGGCAGTCCTGAGCTACGCGCACTGATCGAGCGCCTGGAAAGATGAGGGCGCACTGTTCTGCGTGTCTTCTTGCGAGCTCTGCCAACTTTCGCCGTCTGACTAGGTGTACTCAACAAAGAGAACTTTGAGGACAACGACTCTGCGTTGCTACTGGAAATCCGAATCGGCCTTCGAGAGGAAATCTTCCAAGCTTGCCACGATGACCCGACGGCCGGACGCCTTGGCTATAGCAGGATACTCGGCAGGATTCGTGAGAAGTACTACTGGCCCAAACATCCGAAGTTCGTTCATCTGTATACTCATGATCGTGTCATGAGTGCCAGCGATGCAAGAAACCGCCCACGAAGCCGGCCGGACTCTTCCAGCCGATTGCTCCCCGACTTTACCTTTCCAGCAAATGGGAATGAATTTGCTTGGCCTGTTCCCGACGTCAACGACAGGGAGACGATGGATAATCGTCGCCGTAGATTATCTTACGCGATATGGCGAGACGACAGCCCTTCCGTATTGGACTGCTGTGCAAGTTCGCAAGTTTTAAAGCGGTAGCTTTCTAGGCTGAACTACGCCCAAGATCACGCAATCAAGGTCACGTAGTACCCGTGGCTGAAGTGCTCCTTGCTGAAGCCCAGCCACATTCAAGGTCACGTAACCAAGGTTTAACGCCTGAGGCTGAAGCGATGGTGCCTGAATCGTAGGCTCGTAAGCGCCGGTCGCGTAAGCGCAGGTTGCGTAAGCTCTGTTTGCATAAGGGCCGGTCACGTAAGCTCGTAAGCGCCGGTAGCTGAAGCTGACGTAACCTGACGTCGTTAGCCACCCCTTATTATTTAAGTTTTCTGGTTTTGGTTGTTTGGCGGGCACGAAACTCTAAGGTGCTTGCAGCATGATTTAAGTTTTCGGAAGAAGGGGTGGGTGACCTGCTTAAACGGCTTCTAAAAACAAGGATGATTGTCTAACATGATTCGAAGAAAGAAGTGCTTGAAGATTATGTTGTGTTTATAGCTGTACGAACATCAGCATCAATTTCGTGTTTCTGTTCTAATAAGACTGCAAATGCAAGTCAGCGACCGTCCAGTCTATTTCTTCTTTGCCCTCGTCCCAGTCCCGCTGCATTTCACTATGAACTCCAACCAACTCGCCCAAATGTTCACTCTAATAGCTTTTATTTTTTCTTCAAGGGCCTCCTTTTCATATTCTCATGACTTTGTTTTTAATTTTACCATGTTATCAAACCTCAGTACTGTGTACGTTTGCAAGGCAAGGGCAGCGACTTTGTACACAAGAACTTTCTCGTGCCCCCAAGCTTTATAAATCATCTGCGGTTGGATGGTTCATTCACCCAAAAACCCGAGGTTATGTCGCCTTTTGCGCTCAAAGTGGTGGCAGTAAGTCCGCTTCTTCAAAGACAGCCTTCAGACCGCCTGTTCAAAAGAAGAAAGTCAACCTCAAGCCTCTCGCCATTATGCAGAATGGTCAAGGACTAATGCTGAAGTCACTGAGTTCCTTTGGAACAACGTGCGCCTCACGCTGCCATCCAAGATGTCCTGTGCAAAAGAAATAACGCTATAATTCTTGGAGATCAATTAACATGTCCCAGAACAACACCAGTAGACAGTGAAAAAAGGACCGAAGTTTTGCTTCGAGCCGCTCAAACGGGTTGACGAATTGGGAATGTCCAGCTCACTGGCTTTTGAAAGCGGGGTAAAAAGGGCGAGGCGTTTGACATCGGGTGCTTTCGAGCACCAACCGCAAAAGGCTGCTGAAACTATATGAAATCTTTAATTTTCACTATTTTTGCTGCGATTTGTGCAACTAAGTACCTGCGAGGTGGTGAGGTATGACGACTTTGAAGCCAAGCCGCTAGAATAGCGGAGGGAGTCGAGCCGAACCAGCACTGTCTGTGCGACCGAGCGGACGAGTGAGCCCCCGAAAATGGCGCCTTTGCCTTTCCTCCTCTCTCTCAGAGTTGGCGCATGCGTCCAGCGATCACTGAAAAAGACCAATTGGATTGTAGTGAAACAAAACAAAACAAATTTTATGCCTTGTGTAAAACAAGGCATAAAATTCGTATACTTCCTGAAACGAGCAAACTAGCAAACTACAAGGTACCGTGTTCCTGCGGCCGTATAGGCCAGACCGGGCAATGCATTAACATTTGACTCCGGCAAAACCACAACTCAATGAAAGGAACAGCCATATTCGCATTCGGAGATCCATTGCCGAGACGGTTCACAGACACAACAGTGTTGTTCCAACACAAGGACCAATAGACCTCTTGCAAAATTGAAGCGATCCTAGAGGCGTATTACCGCGCAAAGCATCTTGGGTACCTTTGACCACCGTTTCGGTTTCGACTGGCCAACATCAATTCATAACATCCCTTCACCACCAAATACGGTGCACGCATTTTCGAATATGGGACTTTCCTTAAAGTTATGCTGTTGCCTACCAAGAGGGATAGAACGCTGGGCACGTTTTTTTTGAGGTTCCTAATAGACTAGAGATTGTGTGCAGGAAAACAAAGGAAGAAGAAATGTATCGGGTCGATCATCCTGTTCCATCGTCCTAATGTCCTAAGCTTCTTAAATGATCCGTGACACGGGAGGGCCATGTGGCACTCTGGAATGGTAGCCAGGCATCCAGAAAGGTGTGAGACGCGGCAAGCCTTACTCCTTCTCCATGCTTAGTCTAGGCAGGTCCTCAAAGTCGCTGGAGGTCCGTGTTTTACGAGGGCTTTCACGAAGATGAACGGGCGCAATGCAAACGAGCGCTAACTTTACTTCCATACAGTGCTGAGATGCGCTACTTCGCCAACGGGGCAATCGAAATCGAAACGACGCCACTTCTTTCCATGGCCAAAGATGTCCCATAACGCAACGCGCGCGGTGTTGCATGCAGGACATTTTGCAAGAAGTGTATTGTCCCGAGAGATAAATGAAACCTGCCATATAACAAAAAAATGTATCCACGTGTGTAAGCCAGCCATTAGTAACTCTTACGGACAGCGAATTTAACTTTTTTTTTTTGGGGGGGGGGGGATTTGGGTTAGCACTTGAGATGAAGAAAGAAGTGTTTCAAGATCATGTCGTGCCTGTGCCTGCGCGAGCATCAGCGTCAATTTCGTGTTTCTGTTCCAATAATATTTCAGCTGGTAGATAGCGCTTGCCCATTGTATATGTCTTCGTCGTCCTCGTCCCAGTCGCGCTGTTTTTTACCATGAACCGTTAAACTTCGCACTGAAAGGCTTTTGTTGATCACTCAAACCTGGCAGTCACAGCTCGAAACCTAACAAAATATCATGTACGTAAACAGTTTAGACAAATGTTTTTACCTCCAATTCGTAGAGCTCGGTAACAATTTCTTTTATGATGTTTGACATGTTTAGTATTGATATGGTGGACATATTTCTTCATTTTAGCGCATAATGTGGTGACTAAGTAGTTGTAAATCTTGAAAGTGGAACGGTGTAAAACTAATATTAATAATAATTTTAATAAGAATAATAGCTTTATTTACCATGTATAAGTATGGTGGGGGCCGAGGAAAAAAGCTGTCCAAGCAGCTTGACTGGTCCTCAGCCCCCCTCAGGTACATACAGTGGCGAGAAAGACATCTAAAAGAACACAATAAAAATATATAATAATACAAGGTACTTTCATCATAACAATGAACAACATACAACTATCAGCAATACATCACAAACAAGAGTAACACTTGCCTATAAAAGAAATCGGAAAGTTGTACACAAGAAAGGGAAAACTATCCAAACTATTCTAAGATGCTTCTACATAATATATATATACAGGGTGTTTTTTTTTTAAGCTTAACAGATTTGTTTTAAAAAAGCCGTAAAAGTTACATTTATGCCGCTTGTGGAGGTGAGCTATACGGCCAAGGGGACATATTATAAGGGGCAAATCGTAAGGATCAGTCGGCTAACTAATTGAAATTCGTTAATTAACTTTTTAATTAATGAAAATAGACATATGGTTCAAATTAGAAACTTGCTCAGCGTCATTGAAAACCACTAAATCAGTAATTTTTAGAAAGACTTTGAGCGCGTGAGAAGCGCAGTAGTGCACTGAAGTTACCACTCTTTGAGCAGGTACAAAGCTAGCGGTTGCGATAAGGCGCCCGCGCGATTTTTCCGTCTCCTTATCTAGCCCCAGCCAGAGCCGTGTATTGGGAGAGTTTGGCCAACAGGCGGAGCAAAGGCCGCCCCCAGCGCCGAATATTCCCCCCGCGCTTAGAGCGTAAACTAAATTTGTGACACAGCGTCGACCAATCAGGACGCCGCGACGTCAGAATATTGCAAACGACATTCAAAGCGTGAAATAGAGGCGTTCAATCTCGGCCTCTCTGCTCCATCTCACAAATGTCGGCAGTGAAGACAAAGGTACAGGCGCGTGAACCTAGCTCAGCAAAACGCTTTTGTTTGTATGTGAACTCGTGCGTAGGAGCCACTTTCCAAAGCCACGCGCTCGTGCCCATGTCTTTCTCTGCACTGCTGATGTTGGCTTGTTAGAACAGCGTCCTGGAGACGCGGTGTCCCGCTCGGCTCGTGCGCTGGCTTTGGCAGCGCTTTCTTTCACCGTCTCAGCTGAGACGCTGTTTCTAGCAAGTCGGCCCTGGTTTGGAGCGCACGTTCGTTTATTCTACACTCGAATATTGGCGTGACGAAAACCTCGCACGCACAAAGTTTTCAGTCACTGAGAGTTACACCTTTTAACTCTAGCGACGCTAAAACGGCTTGAATTAGTCGTGTCACAAATTTAGAGCTCACGACCACCGCTAGGGGCTGTTTCGCGGCCTGTGGTTGGCCCCGAGATGCTCGCCTATTCAAACCAATGTATGGCCAAACTCTCTGGCCCCAGCCTTGTACTTGCCCCCCCCCCCCCCCCCAGTGGTAACTTTAGTACAATACTACGCTTCTCACGCGCCGAAAGTCTTTTTGAAAATGACTGATTTAGTGGTTTTCGATGACGCTGAGCAAGTTTCTAATTGGAACCATTTGTCTATTTTCCTTAATTAAAAAGATAATTAACGAATTTCAATTAATTAGACGACTGATCGTTACGATGAGCCTCCTATATTATGTCCCCCTGGCCGTATAACTCACCTCCACAAGCGGCATAAATGTAACTTTTACGGCTTTTTTTAAACAAATCTGTTAAGCTTAAAAAACACCCTGTATATATATACACATACATATATATATATATATATATATATATGCATACATACACATATATACACACACATATATATACATATATGCACATACACATACATACAAACAAACACAAACATATATGCTATGCACACGTACGTACACGTACAGATACATACATACACATAGACGCACATATATATACACACATACACATGTACACACTGACATACATATGTGTGTTTTTATGCTTCGTACATTGCGCGAAGTTGACTATATCTGCAAGTGTACAGATCGAAATTAACGTGGTGATAGTTGTTTAAAAGGGATGGTAAAAAATAACGGAGACATTCTTTTCCGGAGTTTAGTCGAGTTGTAGGGACTACCCAGCTCTCTTTGTGTCTTGTAGAGTAACTAGAGGTTTTTATTTGCAGTTGGGAAAGATTGCGTATATTACTTGTATTTCTTTGTGTTTCTAATTTATAGCGTACACTCAAACGATATCCGTATAGGTCGTGTGCCCTGATAACGCGAGAACGACGAAAGAAAATTGAACTTGGTGTTCCATAAGGGGCGTTCCAGATGTGGCGAACATATTTCTTTTGTAATAAATGAATACGCTGTAGATTTGAAGATGTAGTTGTCCCCCACACTAGTTGACAATAGTTTAAGTGTGAGTAAAACAGTGAATTATAAAAAAGAAATTTAAAGTGTGCGGGAAGGAGGTATCGAATGCGTCCAATTAGGCCAGTAATTTGCGCTATTTTTGTTTGCAAGTAGTTTACATGAGCTTCCCATAGCATGTCGGCGGAAGATATGACACCGAGACACCTGAAATTATCTACCTCTTCTATACGACGTGAATTAAGGAATATTTCTGGATGTGTAGGAACGGCTTGTTTTTGTGTCTGAATATAACCGCCTTTGTTTTTCTTTCATTTACTTGCATAGCTTTAGCTGCCGACCAGTTCTCGAGTGTTTTTCTTGTATTATTACATCGATCTATAAGTTCATGAATGTCATGGCCAGAGAAAAATATGCTAGTGTCATCCGCATATACTCTAAATTTGGCTTTGGGGCTAATATTTACAATATCGTTAAGATAAACGTTGAAGAGTAGTGGCCCTAATATGCTGTTCTGTGGCACACCACAAAGCACTGGTTGCGCCTTTGAGCGCATATTGTAAATCTGGACAACCTGTTTCCGATTAGATAAATAAGATTTTAGAAGCAATAAAACCCGCCCTCGGATATGTAGCAATTAAGCTTTTCAAGCAAAATGTCATGATTTACTAAGTCAAAAGCCTTTGAAAAATCCATAAATACACCAAGAACGATGGCTTTGTTTTCAAATTGTGTGAGCATATATTCTTTTTGTTCAAGTAATGCTAGTTCACTTGATTTGTTTTTACAAAAGCCGAATTGGTGTGGCGTCAACAAGTAATACTTATCAATAAATCCCTAAAGTCTCGAGTGCAAACGTTTTTCAAATACCTTTGAAAAAACTGGCAGGATGGAAATTGGCCTATAATTTCCCAGATCATTTCTATCTCCCTTTTTGTAAAGTACTGTAATCTTTGCTTTTTGCATATTTGATGGGAAGACAGCTGTCTCTAAACAGGTGTTAAATATATCAGTGAGGATAGGCGCGACTATATCAGCTACGTGCTTTAGAGGCCGTATCTGGAGACTATCAATATCACAGCTACTGCAATTATTTAGACTTTTGATTACTGATATCACCTCAGGCGCGGTGACAGGTTGTAGAAACATTGATTTGTCATTTCGAATGCTCACATATTCGAGAGCAGCCGACGAGTTACCACGTGTAGTCAGGTTTGCGAAGAAATCAATAAAAGCGTCAGCTAATTCGGCTCCAGACAATTCCTATCCATTCACTCGTAGTTTCGAGACAGGAGCATATGGAGAACCACGATTTAATAGTTCGTTTAGACTGGAACATAACACGTCATGGCGATTGTTTTTATCCTTAAAGCAGAGGAGTGGTATTCTGTCAAATCGCAGCTTCTTTGTCAATTTTTTTCGGTACTGTTTAAACGCCTTCAAATCATCAGGGGCACGAGTATAATAATAAATACATACATAGATACATACATTTTATTGACTCAGTGGGACTATTAAAGACATATATGTTTGCGGGCACATCAAAGCCAGCGAAGGGCTTGTGGGATGACACCATAAAAAAAAAAGAAATGAGAAAAGTCCACTTAGGTGATAAGGTCTGCCTTCAAAATGAGAACTGAAAGATAATAAAACTTTCCCCACCCCCCTTCCCCGCCCCAACCCCATTCCCCCCTCCCCCCTCCCCCTTTCCCGATTGTAGCACAGAGTACTAATCACAAAAAAAAATACAGCATACGAAAGCAATGTACAAATGAATGTAACAACGTAAATAGAATTAACACTTACAGACGCGAGTCCCAAATAAAGTGTAACACAATGCACGGAGACCGCAAAATAAAATAGAAAAAGAAGAGGCAACATTTCGAATCTGCGGTAGCTATAGCAACCAGCACATCAGGATCGTCACAAACGCACACGGAGCAGGCACTAAATACTATCAAGGCTGAGACACTTGAGTTCTTTTTTTGGAGTTTTTAGTGATGTGATATCATAAATATAGTCCGGGAGGGCGTTGAAGACACGTGGCACATAAGATTCGCGCGAGCATTTACCATACCGGGTGCAACAACTTGGCCCTACAAATCGAGGAGAGCTGCGTAATGTGCGGGACGAATGTAGCGGTGTCTTGTAATCACTGCTCCAAAAATTGCGAAGGAGGACGGTCTGAATAAAAAGTGAGCGGAAGTTCGGCAGTTGAAGGCTTTCAAAAATGTCGGCAGTGGTAGAAAGAGGCGTATTTAGAGGATGTTCTTCAGTATGCCTCTTAATAAAGTGTTAACTTTTGCCTGCCAGCGGCCTGAACAGATACGAAACACTGTGATTCCGTACCGTAGCACACTGTAGGCAAGCGCGTGGACTAACAAAAACCGAACATTGACGGGCATAAATATCCGTGTGTTAGAGAGCATACAAGATATAGTTCGTAGTTTACCGCATAAGTAGGACATATGAGTGTTCCAGGACATGTCGAAATCAAAATGAGCACCCAAATATTTCACGTTGTTAACAGATTTGATTGGGTCACAGTTACACGGATGGCAGCATGAGGAGTGGAGAATAAACCTGAGAGTTGCTTGGTGTCTTTTAAGGGGATTGCGGAAGCAAACAAGCTTTGTTTTGGAGCTGTTGATGTCAAGAAGGTTATCCGCAAACCAGTCCATTAGATGGGTGGCATTCGTCTGGAGAATGTTGACTGCAAAAAGGAAATTTATACGACGCGAAGTAAGGAGGGTGTCATCAGCGTACTGGTAGATCTTGAAGCCATTGATAGCGCGAGACATATTATTGACAAAGATATTAAAGAGTAGAGGTGAAAGAACAGATTCTTGAGGTACGCCTACTTTTAAAGAAAGGAGAGAGCTTCTGAATTTCCCAATTAAGACAAATTGAGAACGATTAGTTAGAAAATTCTCTAATAAAGAATAAAACGGTCCCCGAAAACCTAAGCGTTGTAATTTTTTTAGAAGTAATTGATGACTGACAGTGTCGAAGGCCTTAGATACATCCAGGAAGAGCGCACAAGCGAACATATTATTATCAAGCGTTGAGTAGAGGTAATCTGAGAAATCGTCAAGAGCCGGTTGGGTGCCTCTCCCTGCCACGAAACCATATTGGGTGGGTGAAATAATGTCATGTTTATCTATAAAGCCGTTCATCGACTGAAGGTGTTTTTCAAGCATTTGCCCTAAGATTGGTAAAATCGAAATAGGACGATAATTTTCTATTTTTGTTCGCGCACCCCCTTTGAAGGGAGGTCGTACAATGGATAAAAGCAGCGATGCCATCACCACTGCGCTTAGGTCGTATTGAAAAAAATTGGTTGTAATATTTGAGGGTATATTGACCAAGCATAGATTCCGGGGAGATTAATTTCTGTCAAAATGAATGCGTCGACATGAAACATTACATTGCGAACAATTACTCGAAAATGATCCCAGTGCTTACGGATGCTCCGGATGTTGACATGTAAGCAAATAAAACTTTTCCCCTCTGGTTTGTCTATTAGTGACTTAAATGCTTGAAAACTACTAAACAGCGAAAAGTTGCTGCTCATACCTTATATAGCCTTGGCGATATCCCCTACAGAATTAATCCGTAAGGGAGCTGAGTCTGCATTTTTCTTTGCATAGATTTGAGCGTTTTTTGTCCAGATGAATTTGTATTCATTATTTTTCCCCCGGTTCCTAGCCATCCAAAACAACTCGCGGTTGGCACGGGTGAGGTTTTCATTCAGGAACACATTGGGAAGAGTGCCGACATGGTGGAGGCTCCGCGGTCGGCCACGACACCCCAACCACCGCTCCTTCAGAGCAACCGACGCAAAGCTCACCAGGATTAACGGGGCATTGTCAGGTTTTCTGCCTTTTTGGATGGCAGACGCCGAGCAGAGACAACATCCGAAGGCTTGAAGTGCGAGATGCCGATCTTGGAAGCCAGGTCACATAGAGTCTCACCAAGATTTTCCTTTGGGGTTGATGGCAAACCTTAAATTTCTAAATTTGTTAGACGACGCTGCTGGTCTGCGTCGTTCATTTCTGCTTGAAGCTGGCGTATGGTGGTTGCTTGCTTGGTTACTGTGGCCTGGAGTGCCCCGACTTCCACTCTGAGGTCCTGTGTTAGTTGTTTCTGAGCTGCAGCTTCCACTACTATAGAGTCATACTGCGCGTTGATAAAAGTAAGACTCCTCAACTTCTTTTACGGTAGTCTGTAGCCACTCCACAGGGGGCTTTAGTGCCAATAGAGTGTCGACCTTGGCAGGTAGTGTTAGAAGGGTATCGACGCTTCCCTTTAAGCTCAGGAGCACATCAAGCTTTTGGTTGACTGATGCCAGCTGTGCGGAGAAAGCAATGTGTTCGTCCTGGGAGGCACCCTCCACCTCCCCTGCGCTCGTGCGGCCATCCCTGCCACGACATTGCTTGCAGCGCCATTTCTCGCGTTTTGTCGCTCCCATCGTTGTAAAGGTAGCATCGGCAATGCCAGCACATTATCCTAAATGAAGGGACTTGTGGCAGTCAGCAAACGTCATGAATCTACCGTCGGTGGGGACGGATGTGCCACACACACCGCATGCAGGAGATTGAGACATGACGAGGCAGCGAGATTTGAAAGGCAAGGAATATGAAGTTCGGGCTGCAGTAAGAAATCACACGCTCACCGGAACCGTTCAAATAGAGGATGCCAGCCTTGCTCGTAACATCAAGAGGGCGGTGATTGTCGTGGCGGCAAAGCGGTTCACGAGGATGACGCGCCGATGTTCGCAGTCAGATGCCTGTTAATGGGGTAGTGCTCGCAGGATGGAAAATGGCGGCAGTCGAGGCCGTGTCGAGAATCTTGTTGATGTCTGGGCCTGAGACTTCCAGGTGGGAGCCTCACCTTGTGCCGTTGAGGATAGGGGTGTCGAGGGTCTCGAAGCAAAGCTGTGAGAGTAGATTAGGGGCCGCGGGAGGGGAATTCAAGATAACAATTTGCAGAGTGATGGAGACATACGTTTTGACCCCCAGCTTCGTCTTCTTAATAATAATAATAATAATAATAATAATAATAATAATAATAATAATAATAATAATAATAATAATAATAATCAATCAATCAATCAATCAATCAATCAATGTTTTTATTCGTGCCCGGGAACAACCTTGCGGTCTTGGTACAGGTGCACTGTGTTAACATGTAAGGCAGAACAGGGTATAAAGCAATAGTACGGACAACACAAACAACGGACAAGCCCTAGAAAAATACACTTAAAAATTATAAAAAGTAACACAAAGTCACAACACACGATAAGCTTAATGGTACTACCGCCAACACCAATTGCTAGAAAGAAAGAAAAAAAAATGCATTCAAAGTGGGGAATTTCGGCGTGAAAGCCGCAAGTTAGTGCATACAGTTCAAATTTAAGTGATGGCCTTTAACGTTTTTACAAACTGCAGCGTGTTATTGTTAAATATATCGAGTGTTTCAGAAAAAGAAGAATTATAAGTATGCCCAAGTCTGGACACAGGATCGTGGAGGTTGAGTAGACGCCTGTTGCAGAAGGACGCATTTTGCCTTGTTGTTTTTAGAGGAATTTTTAAGAGTACTCTTGACGTCAATACCGTGCAATCAGTGACGGCGTGGACAAGTTTGTATAAAAATAAGATATCGGCAAGTTCTCTCCTACGAAGCAGGGTAGGTAGTGCCACGCTACGCTGAACAGGGACAGGGACATCAGTAGTGGTGGGCACAATGCGCGCTGAGCAACGATGTCTATAGATGGAAAGAAACTTGTTCTGAACCCGTTCTATTTTCGAGGAATTTGTGGCACAAATTCCATTCCATACAACAGAAGCGTATTCAAGCTGTGTTCAACACAATGCACTGTAGAGTATAAGAAATGTGCAGGGGTTAATAAACTCTTTAGTGATGCGGCACGCACTCCCGAGCGTGCGTAGAGCTGCGTTCACGATGTGATCCACATGACTGGAGAAGTGTAAGGTGCTGTCAAACACCACGCCAAGATCTTTGATTCTGTTCATACGTTCCAAAAGGTCTGTCTGAATAACATATGGGAATACAATGTTATGTGTCTTACGAGTGTACGACACGACTTTCGTTTTAGAGCTATTTATCTTTAGGTCATTCTCCCGGCACCATTCTTCAAAAGCATCAACATCTCTCTGTAGCAAAACACAGTCTCGGTCTTCTCGTACCTCCATAAACATCTTAATATCATCTGCGTACTGAAGAAATGAAGAGTGACGAATAATAATATAATAATAATATAATAATAATAAAAGTGTTTATTTGCAAATAAAAATATTACGCTTGATGGAATAATAATATAATAATAATAAAAGTGTTTATTTGCAAATAAAAATATTACGCTTGATGGCGTGCCAGGCTTGGCAGAAAGGTTCAATTTCAAGATGTAATAAGATAAGTCTGGCGGTTGCTGGTAGAAGTATTCAAACGCTTTCAAAAACAAATCGAAATTGTAGGAGATGACTAGTAATTTGATTACTTGTATAGTGTGTACCGTACAAGTTTGTTCGCGTCCCTCCGCTGTGCCGGTTGGGGGGAAGTATCTGGGCCCGTTTGCTCGAAGCCGGTTAACTTTAACCGCGGTTAAAAGTTAACCGCCCTTCCCTACTAGGTACCTACAAGTACCTAGCCAAGTTTGACGAGGGCTGGATGAGCGATAGCTCCGTGTTTTATTATGGGGTGGTAGCTAGTGTCCCCTACTGGCTGTAGCGAATATAAGTGGCTTCCGTGGAAAGGTTCCCGAAATGGGGGGACCCAAAAACTGGGCCCTGCCTGGTTTTCGCGACGCAGCGTGGCATACATTTGAGCTTAAGAAACAATTTTTATTGCTCATGGTACAAATAATCGACAAGGTAAAACTAAATTAACCCTTGTTTGAAAATTTTATAAATATTTGGCTGTACGAAGTGAAGAAAAGCCTCGTTGAAATTTCCTTCCGAGTTCGAAAGAGGACGACGAAGTTGAGTCCTAGAAACGATGAAAAAGAAGTGAGCAGTGAAAGGCGGGCGGTACACCGGCGGCATAAGTGGCCAGCATGTAAGAACTATATATAACACCGTCATAAATTGAAAAACCTGTAATTCGGCTTCACTGAAAATCGACCTATTAGTAAATTACCCGAACATCGAGAAGAACGCTGGAAGTGTAATTGTACGATCGGCGCGCGCTGGCCTTACACTTATAAAATATTTGAAGTAAATAATCATAATAAATCTTTGACGAACGCGCGTGCACGTCAAAATTTGTTTTAGGCTTTTTGCTTCAGAACAGTTATTACTGCAGACGCCAGCAGGTGCAGCGCGTGTAACTACACTCGTAGCATGCACCTCGGTGCTTTTGAAATTCAGCAAAAGGTCTATGGGAACGTTCTCTGTTTTTGTGTGCTATCAATATCCGGCCGATTGAGTCAAGGCAATCCACTTTCCGAAGACGTTGCCATGCCGACAACTATCGCGTTCATTTAGGCTTAGGAATGGCAGAGTCGAAAGTCTATCTAAAAAATGCGGCGAGGTCATTGCTCATGCTTTGCGTTTTAAGTGAGGTAAGGCAACGCGAAAACCTCTTGCACCATTCATTACTGACTAACGCGCCCGCTACTGCAGCTTCTATGACGTATTAGTTCCAAAGCGAGCGGCGCTTACTCACCGGGGCACCGCCATGTTTCCCCGCCGTCCTTACTCTGCCGGTCACGTGACCCAAAATTCCCCATCGTAGGGAAATGCGGTTAACCGCGGTTAGTTAACCAGCTTCGAGCAAACGGGCCCTGGAGTTCATGGTCAGCGGCTCCACTGACAGACGAGAAGGGCAGAGGGGTCGACAGGAGCTCCGGACACGCGGCTGCTGCATCAGACAGATCTCTGAACATTCTTTCCTGTTTATCTGTGTATAAAAACTGGGTCATTTCAATGTCTAAATATTGAACCTAATGAACATGGAAAGGTACATCGCGTTCTACATTTCAAAGAATGATATGTTCTTTAATGGAGCCCACAAACGCCAGAAGTCTGTCTATCCATACGTCCGTCGGTGCCTTTACACGCTATATTTAGCGACGAAATAGACGTCACTTGACGTCATGGTTCCAGGTACACCATGACCTGACCCCATGAGCTCACGTCAATTTCCTCGCTAAATGTTGCTGGCAAATCAACATCACTCCTCGATAAAAACTGTACAATACTTTTTAGACAAATTTTGACTATTGCTACTTGGAGACTGCTTTGCACGCATACTGCACTAAATATAATGGTCGCTGGCAAACTTTTTCCTTAGCGTGTAGTTGTAAATAAGATGTTACCGTTTGTGAATCACAAATCAAAATTCAACATTTATTCAACAACTCAAATTAATTGGGGAGTCTCTTTTCTTTCTCTCGCCCGTCCCTCGGGCGAACAATCTACGTCACCAACCGGAAGCCAATGCTGGGCACTGATTGAACACGAGTGCTGCATCAGCGTTCGGCTAAGGCTTTCGTCCAATCAGTGCCCAGCACTGGCCTTCAAAAGGTGACGTAGAAAGTCCAGTACCACGGCCTTGCTGGCTATGGGTTGGTTAACACTCTCGCGATTACTTACGACCGTGTGCCTCAAAACCTCTTAAAATCCCTTACTACGAGAAAACACACTGGCATTATCTATTAGGTTGCCCTGGAACGATTGCAGTTTTCTTATAATTATTTTTCGCGGATCTCAGATTTTTTACTGGAAAAACTTTTGACAATACTTTAAACAACTATTTCTTATAGACAGTATGTTCGTTTGATTTCGCAAATATCGCAAAATATTCACTCTGGTAAAATGAAGTTCCAGGGTCACCTCGTAAATGACGCGATCCTGCTATTCTGTTTTATCACCGTAAGAGATTACGAGAACTCGGTCGTGACTCGTGAGCTAAGGCAAACGTGTAAACGGGCCTTAACGAGTGATGGTTGGGGGTCCTCCTCATGTGGTACCATGTCCCATGGTCGTGGAAGTTTTTGAAGCCTGATGGTGAAGCGGGCTTTTACAGCACGTTAACATCAGTGTTCATACCACTGTCGGTGGTATACTCTGAAACTAGTCAGGAAGTCCCTATGCTCTCAACTTTGTCGCTTCTCAGTCAAGAATATTGTACAAAAAATAACGGCGAGCCAGGCCATTCCGCAAGGTCCCCACTTTGGCGAAAAGCCAATGGTAAATGTCGTACAGTCCTCCACGAAGAATACTACGTGCTTTCTCAACCCTGGAGAGGGTACACTTTCAGTCTGCTTTTGAATGATATATCAATCTTCTATAAATGCGGAAGTAATACGTCGGCACATTTTACCTCAACAAAGTTCTGACACAAAGATGATTGCGACACTCGACGAAATTATCTCGCTGCAATGTTTTCCACCTCGTACATCTCCCGAAAGAACTTCTGTAATGGGATACCGCCACCGTGGTTGGACAATCTTGGCGACGCTGCTTGTCAGAGGCCAAAAGCCAGATAAGCGTAGAGCTCCGGCGACAATTCACCCAGAAGACGCGTGCGACGAGGAAGGACGAAGCCATGCAAGCAGGTTGGTCTGCCATAGTTTCTTTTTCTCAACGATTCTACCGAAAACTAAAAGCGGAGGTGTCGCGATTAACTTAAAAAGTACTAAACCGCATGATTTGCATGAAACGTATTTGCTAATGCCTTGCGCTGTGAGGAAAGAAAAAAATGCTTTGGCTTCCTCTATTTCTCATCAGTACTTGAAGAAAACAGTGCTGGGCTAGGCCTTGGGAGTTATTATTCGTTTAACGCATTCCTTCTCGCGGGGAGATTTTCATCAGTTGAATGAACGTTGTGAGACACGTTGCATCAAAGACATATATTTTGCCAACTGCGGAAAAGTCTTTTCTCACGTTATATGCGGCTTCTTTGGTAATAGAATTTCTCTACCAGCTCTGGCTAGTCCTTAATTAGGTTCGATGTTCCATGAAGGGCCTCATTTCTTAGTAGTTTCCTGGAAACCACAAGAGAAGCCAACCATGGTTTCGGACGCCACCTTGCTGTCAAGGATTACGCAACAAATACACCCGGTTTATTGCTCTACAAAAACAATTGATAGAAGGACGGTGTTTTTCTAGATTCTGCGAAGGCGTTTGAGCGCGTGCCTCGCGGAAAGCTTCTTCTTAAGCCGAGAAGATTATTAAACAATCGTAACATTTTTGTGAGTGATAGCAGCGTATTTAGATGTAAGACAACAGTCGAAATACAGAATGTCCGTTCCCAACATCAAAAGTTGCGGGGGGGGGGGGGGGGGGGGGGGGGAGTTCGACGAAGATTTGCGTTTGAATGAGTGTTAATTTTTTTTTTTCATTTTAAGAATGACATGGTGGCGGATGCTTTTGGTTTGTTAGCCGACGATTGTGTTTTAACGTATCTGTAAGCACGTGCAATGTTCAGGTATTCGAATCAAGAACATTCACATTGTTTCTGCGAGGTGTGACAATTGGGTCTTGTAATTTGGATAACCATGCACACACTTTGAATGGCTGGGAGAAAAAGCCTCCTTGCCTTTAAAGGTGCCCTGAGGAGATTTCTGAAATTGCCTAAATATTGCGATAACTCATTCTGCGGGCTCTAAGCATCCTAGAAACCCATAATTCATAACGATAGGCGGCCGATTTCCCAATTAAAAAGCAATCAAACCTCGAACACACCGAGATCATCTCCAGCGATTGAAGGAACGTTTTTTCCGGCAGCCAGGACGACATGTTACTTATAAAAGCGCGACATTTCGTTGAGATTCCAAATACTGTTATTACAGAATGTGTATTCTTTTGTAGAAGATAAAAGAAAATAAGAATAGTCAAATGTAAATTTTTTCGTTGAGAGGGAACATAATACTGAAATAATCGTCTCAATTAAATACAGCGCTCTATGTTGCTTTCGTATTCCGCGGGAGTGATATGTTTAGTCGTCAGCTTTCGAGCCCTCGCTCGCTGGGTTTAATCGTAGTCCGGGCTGTATGGGAATGAGCCACGCGCATTCGAGATATCACTCCGCGCTTCCATCGGTGACAGTGGTCCTAGTTTCGGAACACGCTCTTTCCATCGCCGTAGATGAGCTCAGTGTGTTGCGATCTTTGACTGCTTTTTTAATAAGATAATCGGTGGCGTATCGTCATGGTTTAAGAATTTCTAGGACGCTTAGAGCCAGCAGAGTGAGTTATCGCCCTATTTAGGCGATCTCAGAAAACTTTTCAAAGCACCTTTGAAACGATTTTCTAACTTTTTCCTGTTTAACTTGCCTTCTCCTCAGAAATCGCGCATTGTACAAAACTGTTCAAAAAGACGGAAAGGAGGGAGTCCTCTTTTGCTTGGATGCTCGTTTGTGTACCCGGACACAGCCATTCTTCCCCTAGAAGATTAGCCCGTCGCTCAAAATTCAGACAAAAGTTGCTTTCCCCAACCCGTTCACCACGAAGCTGACAGTGCTGTGGAAGCTACGTGCTCGTTGGGCCAGCCACACTTTTGTCACGTGATCACGCTCTCTCGCGCATACCCACGCGCAGAGAATGAGGTCAGGCGATGAAACGAAGGCCGCTGATTGGTCCGGAAAGCGCGGAGCTTCCACTGCAATGCCAGCTTAGGGGTGAAGGGAAAGTGAGGTCCGGTGTCGTGTGACGTGCGTTTGGACACGGCGACGCGCTTTGGGGACCGCGGATGTACCACAGTGAAGAGGCAGAGAGCTTACGAAGGGAAGGAGGTACAAATAGTCTAGTGTGTTTTTAAATTTTCGTACCGAAAGTCAGGCTTTTGACTTTCTACCTCTTTTCTTTTGGCGCACTGAACGATGTGCTGTTAGTAAAATCCCAATCTAAATTGATTTATCCCAGCCTAAAATTCATTTCATGAACCCATTTAAAAAAATCCTGCTAAACACAGCCTCTAAATACAAATACGTGGGACTACTGTTAACATGCAATTTACTTTTCAATTCACAGATTCACTTTATTTCACGTAAGGCAATGGATTAAAAATGAAACTTAAAATAGCGACGTAAACACTCATCGAGGAGTACAAAACTGTTTGCATATAAGTTTTTTTTTTCACTATGCGCAAACCAAATATAATAAGTTTTGAAAATTCAGGAAGATCACCACGATTTAGAGTTAATAAATACGGTAAAAGCGCGTCCATCTCAATGCTTTGTGATCAATAAACGTTGAAGCCGCTTCTCCCCTTTGAAAAAAACGCCGAAAGATCATTTTATAGAAATTTATTTTTCTCCAGTTGAATGATGACCCAAGTCGTAAATTACTCCGACGCGGGTGTCAGATCCGCGCGCGATGGGCACACAGTAGCGAGATAACACGTGGTGTCTAAAGGACTCGTGATTAGACCTTGTGGAGCAAGGACTTCAGTGCAGGACTTCGTAGGGTGAGATGAAACATATAGCGTAGACCGAATGTTTCAATGGCTTAATGCAGACATAAGCTTTTTCTTAGGAAAAATGAATCCATCCGATTGGGCTATTGGGGAATTTAGAGGACAAAACAAAAACTGAGAGCGAAGTGCGTAGGATTGTCAGCGACCTGATTCTTGGTTTCGTTAAATCAAACGTCCCAAACACACACACGGACATTTTTCACTTTCAACTTGTTCCTGAGGACATATAGTTTTTTATTGGTAACATTTTTCTGGCGTACCCTTATAAAGGCATAGTGAAGACCCAAAACTTGTAATATTCTTGCATCTTAAAACAAAAGACAAAAAAAAACAAGCAAAAAAAACCTTCGCGGTAAAATGGGGTACTCCGTATAAGAATAGCCTTATACTTTTAGGGTTGAATACAGTAATATCCTGCACTAGTTGGGACACTAAAATGACTTTGTTTTTGTAAATTACAAAACCAAAACTCTTAATGCGAGGTTGGGACACTAGTCATGACTTTCGTTTCAAGGACACAGTCATTCATTTCGTTTAGAAGTAGCTTAATACTGTAAACCAACAAACACAATCCACAATTCAAGATATGCAGCAACAGAAACATAAATTTTCACTGTTATGCGAGAAAGAGGTCCCATCAAAAGTACTTAAAAGACATTTCAAAAAGAAGCGTGGAGTAGCCATGTTTTCAAAATAACACAAGAGGCATTGGAGAAAATAAAGTGCAATTCCAGCGTCTGCTTAACTGCTGAACTTACCACAAGGCTGAGAAAGAAATCAAATAGACATTATGAACTCGAAAACAGTTTAATACAAGGCACAAAAAAAACAACAGAGATTTTGTTTTATGAAATTACCTTTCACAAACCGAGTTGTATAGTACCGCGTTAACATAAGCAGGGGCCGAGAAAAGGTAAGAAAAATTTTAGTTAATGTCGGTCGTGTCTGTCAGCTAAAAGAGCAGTACAAAGTGTGCTATGCGTATAGTGGCACAAGCTTCAAGAAAATTTGTTTTGTTCTTGAAGCTGGAGATGGGGGCAATTGAACATATTGGAAAAATAATAAATCAGAAATAATTTTTTATAATAATTTGAGTTAGGCGTCTACACAACGACATTTATCCGAAAGAAAGCAGTGTTTTTTCATATTTATTGAAAAAAAAAAACAAAAAAAAAACACGTAATTAAAAGTAAATATGTGTTCGATGTTAAAGACTAAGATTTCCGAGAAATCATTTACGCATACTAGGTTTTCACTAACGCAGACCGATAATTTAGATATGTCTACAATCTTCCAAATAAACTAAAAAAAGCGCTTCAAATTGCTTTCATTCGGATGCAACTAACTTCGAAATATATTGTGTCAATATAGGAATTTATTTTGCATGTTTGTTACTGCTGAATCGTCAGGATATTTATGCCGGCTATGCAATCTCTTTTCTCGCAACTTTAGATTCAGGCTTCAGCGAACATATCTATCAACATGATAATTACCGAACGTAGTGTGGGACACTGTGATATGCTGTTTTTAAAAAGCGTGCCCAAATGTTTGCTTAGCTCAAATAGAATTTTTGAGCGAAACTCTTTGATTTCTTGGAGGAGACATATATAACATACTGATTTCTTAGAGAAGACATAAATAGCTTGGCATTTTGTTGAAAAATAATTTGACATATTTACCGAAATAAGAGTTAACTTGCGGGCGTGCTGCGGATGGTTGTGTATTGGTCAATTGTTTTCTGACCATTTATGCAAATATCTGAGTTTATAAATATAAATTTGGCTCTGCCCTACTGGTGAGATGAAATAGCTCTTAACAACTTTTGAAACCTCAAACGGATTAAAAATAGGTTGAATAACTTTAATTGAAAAGTATTCCTGCAAAAACGTAAATAACAAGATTTAAGAAAAAGCAGCGGCATGGAAAAATAGATGTATCGCACGTGTGAATACTTGAAAGGGAGAAATTGCTATGAAGAGATTTGAATATAAGATCAATAAACATTTTTTAATTGACTTCAGTTTGTTGAAGTCATGGTCATTAATCAGCTCTATCAGCAAGCAAAATTTTTTTAATGCGTCAGCATTAGTGCCCTGGTATATGCGCTGAGCTTGGATTGGTGTGGAGCACACGTATATAACGTTCGCAACGCTGCCTTGGGATGGCGCCACAACCCCACTGGCTGTGAAAATTGGCTAGGAAACACCTTGTGCCAGCGCCGACAGATGGCGGCAGGGTGCATATTTCAAAAGGCTCGGCGATAGGACGCATAGCAACGGAGGCCGCACTGGATTGGCTGGTTATAGGGAGCGACGCCGTGACGCAACACCCAGCAACCGAAGATCTCCGGTGACGTCCCCCTTCGCCAATTTCTCCCTTTAACCTTTAGCTAATGCGCTATGTGCAGGTGAGTTATACGGCCAGGGGAACATATTATAGAGAAGTAATCCTCACGAAGTCGAATAATTAACTACAATTTTTAATTAAATTTATCTCATAGAAATAAACATATTGCTCCCAATTAGAAGCCTGCTCAGCGTTATCGAAAACAACTAAATCAACCATTTTTAGAACGGCTTGAAGCACGTGGGAAGCGTGTGTTTTCAATGATGTTCTGCAAGTTGCTATTTGAAAACATGTTTATCTTCACAAAAATAAATAGTTTATTCAAAGATTTTAGTTAATTATACGACTTATCGTCCGGATTACCTCCTTTATTATGTCCACCTGCCCGTATAACTCACCTGCACAAACCGCATTGGTGTACCTTTCACGGACGTTTTGTAATATAATTGTTCGAAAGCGATGGATAACTCGCTATAGTTTTCAGCCGATTTCCACAGAGGTCTGTAACGTTTGGTTCTAATGGTCACCTTTAACAGCTGGTTGCAACAAGAAACCGACACCGAAAAATGTTTCGCCTTAAGGGAACCACATAAAAGAACATTATTCCCCCGGAAGGATTTGAACTAACAACCTTAAGGGGGGGGGGGGGGGGGATCGAGCGCCAAGGGCCTTGCCGACTGAGCCTACCCCTGGTGTTTCGTTTTATTTATCAATATGAGCTATCCAGGTTGGGGGTCAGACTATGCTAAAACGAAGACAATGGCGTTTGCACGCCAATGTCAGAGCTGTGTATACAGAGAGTTTGGTCAATGGGAGGCGCGGGCAGAGCCAGGGCATGCGCCAGACTCGGAAAGAGGGCTTGGCATGCTTTCTTGACCAACCAGAAGCCGAAAAGAATCCCCTAGCGGTGGTGCTCCGTGGTTGAAAATAGGGAACACGTGATGTTTCGATCATGATCATGCAGGAAATGTACAAGAAACGAATGCGCCGCTCGAACTCCGTTTTGCTTGGACAGAGTGTGACCGCTCGGACGGCAGATTCCCGGCCCTCGACGCTTGGCGTACGGATTATGTCGATCGTTCTGCTAGTTGCACTCTTCCACCATGATTTTGAATCAGCGTGATTGCAACATCACGTGTACCATATTTTCAGTCACCGAAAGTTACTCCGATGCAGTTATAAGGTTTGTTTCTCGCGACCTCCGCCAGGGTATTATTTCCGGCTTCTGGTTGGTCACATTCGAATTTCTGAAGACGCCCTGGAGCACGCCCAGCCCGCTTGCGGCCAATGGCGCCTCCTCGTTTGTCTCCTTTACTTCCCAGCGAATAGTCAAACTCTCTACATATACGGCTCTGGCCAATGTCAAGAAAGGCAGCGAACGTGCGTTTCGAGGCCTGTCCCAGAGCCGTATATCGAGAGAGTTTGGACATATTATGATTTCGCCGCCCTAACGCTCTCCTCCCGAGTGAGCCAATCAGCACGCGTCGCAGAGCGAGAGGCATGAGCGCATGCGCGTGAACTCCCGGCTGCTCCCAGCTGAGTGGGGAGGGCCGCCATTTTCGTTCATTCTCCCGGCGGAATGCATGGGATCGGCATCTAAATCTCGATTATTTCCTTTTATAAAGCTGGCTCTGGCAAGAAAATTATATAATGTCATTCCTCGTTCGATTAAGAAGCTAATAAATCAAGTTTTCTCGACGTATAGCCACAAACTTTTACTCAGGCGAAAAAGAAGTCGGCCCGTAGCAGACGACGCATAGCCTCAGCAGTGCTCTTCTCCGACCAGTCTCCGAGAAGCGTTGCGAAAAAATGGCGGTCGTCTCCTCTATGCTCTTTTCTTTCTCTCTCGCTCCTTCGGCGCTCTCCTCCCTTTCGTTTACTTTTCTCCTCTCCGGCGCCTTCGTCGCCACACCCACTTGCCAAACTCTCCCAATATACGGCTCTGGCCTGTCCTAGAGTAACTGTATAGGCTCTGCTTGCAGAGCCAGAGTATCGCGTTCCTTTTCCTTTCGCCGCCATCTCCGCATTGGCGGAGGAGTGGTCACGTGGGCAGAACTGGATCCGATCGTCGTGCGGGAAAGCGGCCTTCCAGAGCGCCGCGTTTTGGGGGCAACGTATTTTCCGCTTTGCGCTCGCAAAATATAGATCCTAGACCAAAATCGAACGAACCCAAACCTTCCTAAGTCATTGAACATTATGCGTATCAACTGGGTACAGTACAATCCCGTTCTTTATAGCGCGAGCGATGTTTTGGGACATCCGTTTTCAAGGTAAGCGGAGCAGACGACACGGTCGACGATTGCGTTCTTCGCGTCTGCGGCTCTCGCGGAGTGATACGCGATACCGATACGCTACCGGCACATCCGGCCATCTAGGCTAGTCGGCGAGCTCCCGTTTGAAAGCAGGAGGTGCGCTTTTTGCAATCGTAAGGGAAACAGGAAACGACGGGACATCGATCACGGCGCATACGCGGCTCGTCGCCGCACTATTTTCCTTCCGCAGCGCGCCGCAGCACGACAGCACGCCGCCTCGCGTCTGCGCCTTCGTGCCCCTGCAAAAACCGACCGTGGCTTCCCGCAGTGCTTGGCTCCAGAATGGCACCATTGCGGTACTCTGCTCCGCAAGCGGAGCATATACAGTTACTCTAGCCTGTCCTGACGTGATGCGCCATCTAACGGCGCGTGTCAGAAATGAGTGCATCTTCGTTAGGCGCTACCGTTCCGATATACTCCTTTTCTTCCCTGGAAGGCCTATGACACATTCTGTGCTCAAGGGTCTTTGTCAGCATGATCGAGCTTGTATGATTTTACACTATACAGTGTATAATATCTACAATTTATTTTGTAGGTTGTTGTAAAGCGCTGGGAGTCTTCCTTGCCCTCCAGTTCCTTTCTTCAGGTAAGCGAATGAATTTTATAAAACGTAATTACTGTTAATTATTCTGAATTATGAGTTCGTGTTTTTTTTTGTAGTTTATTTCTTGAAATCCAGCTGATCAGTTTCAATATTTCCGCTTACACAAGCAGCGAATAAAAAATGTGTTCAGACTCCTGACTCCTCAAGCTTACACAAAATGTTTTCTATTTACTTCTTTAGCATATTAAAAAAAAAAAACAGTGACAATCTTATTGTAAATTAAAAACCGAAATATGTTCATAGTTACCACAACTTGATCTAAAGTAAATGAGAGATAATTTCAATTCTAGTGGCAACATGTTGATGTATGGTTTCTTTATGCGACATTGGTCTCGTGTGGCTCACTAAACACATCACCGTTTTTTATCGCGAATTTTCTGCAGTTTTTTTCTTAAAATAAATTCTTTAAATATATATAAAATTCAGAACAGAATCAATTTTCTTCCACACATTTAGCACTCGCTATAGGGGACATGGTCTGTAAGCTCAGCTAGAGTTTAGATATCCCATGAACCCAGTGTATTCGTTTTTTTAATAGTTTCTTAACTGGATCAAATCTATTACATAAACTCTATAAGTTTATCCCACCAACGACTTGGCGAACGCAGTCACAAGAACCTACGCAGACACACGCGTGGAAAAAAATAGCCTCTACTCTAAGTTCTCTAAGTTCATGTAAGGTGTGCTTGGCACTTCAACGAAACTTCCCAGCCAAAGGGTCTAAATGAGTGCGAAAAGATTCTATACAGTCTATCCTGAACATTGGAAAATACAAGGCAAAATAAATTTGAACTCGATTCTTAGCGCGACGTTGCGAAGCATAATTATGAATTCCAATAGACAACAAAAACAACAAGAAACTAGTTTTTTGTCATCCAGGGCTAAACTTCGACATTTTGTTGTTTTTTGCTGTCTTCGAACATTTGTTCTTATTTTGTAACATTCAAAATCAAGTTGGCTTATCGAATGCTTCAGTTTTTAGGAAGTTCACCTAAACCGCCGCTAGTATATTTCAAATGTACCTAATTCATCACTTGCTTTGTTACATTAAAATTAGTTATTAGTAATTTACACTACTTATTGTATCGACGCTATTTTTACTTTTCTGGTAACTAGGTGTAACTACTAAGATATTCAGTTTCTCGACATTTCGAGGCTCTATTTTTCCCTGGGGGCAAACGTGAAATAACATGTAATTGAAAGCGTATACGAATAACAAAATTGTGCTCTTATACAATTTAATTCTCCCGCATAATCCGCGAAATGCTTTTAAAATTAAATGAAAGTTTGTTGACCGAGAAATCCGAACGAATAATTAGGAAAGTGCCATGTCAGTGGTGTCTTCCAAATAAGTTACATAAGTGTGCCACAGCGGGTTGTATACGGTCCATATGAAAGCTATAGACGCTTTCAGCGAGTCAGTTACTCGAGCTGCCACCAGTCGGCGCGCCCTTCGCGCGCTTTTTGGGCCGCCATAGCCGCGCCGACCTTCAGTTCCTCGCCGTTGCTCCGCGTTGTATGCTGCGCAGGCCGCTACCGGAGCTTCGTTTTCGTGTTCATTTACGTTCCGCGTTGAAATCTTGCACTTTCTTTGGGTCTTTCCGCTATTTAGAACTTTCATTTAATCATTTGATATTTATATTTCGACATAGCTCTTGTATTTTCTTATTTATGGAATGGAATCGGACAGCGAATGGGTCGACAATACTTATGAGGCTTCAATGACCATGTAAGTTCATCCCATTCTTACGTTTTTGTCGCTAATAAAGGGCAGTCAACACTATTGCGACATATGTAAATTGCAACTGACGCAGTAAGGCTATCGCAGTCGTGCTTCTCGCTGCATGTGCGCGCTCGTTTCCGTAAAGCCGACCCGCATGTCAGCGATTTAGCGTGCGACAAAACGAGCGACGGGGATTTTTTTTTTTTTTTTACTTACAAATACTGTCGCCTCTTGCATCGCTCGTTTTTTTGGGTTTTAAGAAAACGTCGCTCACCGTCTTGGTCGCTTGCTCCGTCACTTCCATGCGGTTTTCCTCGTCGCGCGACTGACTGAGCGACAGCAAAGCGGGTCGCCGTCGCTTATCTGGTCGCTCGCCAAATCGCTTGCATGCGGTTTATACTCAATTAATTTCCATGCACACAGCAATTAACCATTGGCGCCTCGATATTAAGTATAAACCACGTGCAACCGATTCGGCGAGCAACGAGACAAGCGACGGTGACCCCCTTCGCTGTCGCTCGGGCAGTCGCGCGACGAGGCAAACCGCATGGAAGCGACGGGAGCAAGCGACCAAGACGGTGAGCGACGTTTTCTAAAAACCCAAAAAACCGAGCGATGCAACAGGCGACAGTGAGAAATCCTCGTCGCTGACTTTCGTCGTTGTCGCCGTCGCTGGTTTCGTCGCACGCTAAATCGCTTACATGCGGGTCGGCTTTACGGAAACAAGCGCGCACATGCAGCGAGAAGCACGACTGGATAGCCTTACTGCGTCAGTTGAAATTTGCATATGTCGCAATGGTGTTGACTGCCTTCATTAGCGAGAAAAACGTTAGAATGGGGTGAACTTACATGGTCTCTGAAGCCATAATCGTGTATCGTCGATCCGTTCGCTGTCTGATTCCATTTCATAAATAAGAAAATACAAGAGATATGTTGAAATATAGATATCAAATGATTAAATGAAAGCCCGAAATATTGAAAAGACCTAAAGAAAACACACGATTTCAACGCGGAACGTAAAAGAACGCGAAAACAAAGCTCCGGTAGGGGCCGGTGCAGCACACAACGCGGAGGAACGGCGAGAAACTGAAGGGCGGCTATGGCGGCAGGGTCACGTGACGCCAAGATGGCGGCGCCCATGAAATGTTGCCTGAAAGGGTCTATACACTCCGTGCGGGAACTATAGGGGGCGCTTTGAAAAATGCGCGCAGCGCCGCTAGCGGAGGAGCTGGCGTTCGACTGCGAGGCGCGTTCAGCAGCCTGCGGCGTCTTTTTGCATGCCAAGCTGTGGCGGCGGAAGCGCGCACGGACGAAACTTTTGCTTTTTAAGCCGATAAGGTGAGGATGACGTTGCATGAGTGCTGGGGCAGATTTAAGACGGGCATTTAGCTGTTCTCCGCTTCTTATATATTTAGTTTGAGTCGTTATTAGAAGTAATTTTTTTAGTTGCGGTCGAAAAAGGGGCTTGAGGAATTTTCCGAAAAGCGAGACGGCCGCCACCATAATTGCTCTCAGTGGGAACTTTGTTTCGCTCGTCGCTGTAAACCTAGGACTGCTGGAATGATGATATTTGGAGGCGAGTGAGATGTTCACTAAGTTTGTGCACGAAGTGTGCCAAGTTTCTTTAAGACAACAGGTGGGAAAGTTATGTTTCCAACGAATAAAGAAATCCAATATTGGACTCAAAATGTTGTGTTATAGCGGGCTGTGCAAAGTGCAGATTTGGGCACACAGGTGCTTGGACTTGACAGTAACATGACACAGCACTTATTATACAAAAGAAAAAGGTGGCATTGGGAAACCAGGTGAAAATTTGGTTTGGGCGGCGTAACTCAATGGGAACCGGTTTTGACCATGAAAAGGCTGTCAAGAGAATACCACTGGTCGGGGGAGGTGGAGACTTTAGAGGTAGGAAGGGACTAGTGGACTATACTTCCAATTGAAACAACTTTATAAAAAGTGGTTCCAAAGCCGAGAAAACAAAGTTGTCGGCCAACACACGGTTTGGCCGCCAAGGGCTTTTGCAGTCAGCTGTTGTGTAATAACCTGTTGTGCGAGGTGCTGATTTTCGGCGCACAGGTACTTTGACATGACCGTCACTTGGCACGACACTTATTATAACAAAAAGAGTCGGCATAGCGAAACCAGGAGGAAATTTAGTTTGGGCGGCGTAACTAAATGGGAACTGGCTTTGACCGTCAAAGGCTGTCAGATAATACCACTCATCGTGGGAGGTGCACACTTTACAGGTAGGAAGGGACCAGTGGACAGTACTTCCAGTTCGAACCACTTTGCGATAGGTGGCTCTAAAGCCGAGAAAAAAAAAATGTTGTCTACAGAACTCGGGGTGTCAGCGTTTCCACATCCAAAAGGAGGCTGATCAAGAAAGAAAGCACACCATATAAACTTCCATATACAAACGTCGATTCTCCAGTGATTCCGAGTTTCATTGTTGTTTTCTTTAGATTTACATTTGTTACTTTTTTTACCGTTCGAATCTTTCTTCATGAAGTACAGATTGCGTGCCATACACTTGTCCGGAAATATCATCGACACGTACGATGGGGACGAAACTTCTTCGGAGGGCATTCCTCCAAAGAAATTGGCACTGCATACCCGCGAGTGTGGGATGGCATTTCAGTTCGTCCCATCGGCGCTGACACATGCAGGCGTTATTGGTACGAAAACAAACGCAGAGCGCAAAGCGGCAGTGTAGAATATGTCAGCCGTGAGGACACAGTGGCAGGCATGATCGGGAGACCAAATTTCTCGCGTCGTACGGCACGGCTCCATCGTTGTCGCTATCCCACAAAACATCGGCGAGGTGAAAAACTGTGAAACTTTGTCTCCGCGAGATACGACGCATAACTATTGAAGCACTTAATGACGCAGCACAGCTGTGAATGCTGTGAATCCAGCGCAACCGCACCACTCCGACTTCAGTGCGTACCAATGTACGCGGCGTGGTTTCGGTTTCGTTTTCTCTGGGGTTCTCACGACCTACCTTCGCTACCGGCCGCGCGGCGGCGCGCCGGTCGCGTCGCACGGAGTGTATAGGCGCTTTCAGCGAGTCAGTTACTCGAGCTGCCACCAGTCGGCGCGCCCTTCGCGCGCTTTCCGGGCTGCCATAGCCGACCTTCAGTTTTTCGCCGTTGCTCCGCGTTGTGTGCTGCACAGGCCACTACCGGAGCTTCGTTCTCGTGTTCTTTTGCGTTGCGCGTTGAAATCTTGGTTTTACTTTAGGTCTTTTTGATATTTAAGATTTTCATTTAATCATCTGATATTTATATTTCGACATAGCTCTTGCATTTTCTTATTTATGAAATGGAATCGGACAGCGAATCGGTCGACGAAACAAGATTATGAGGCTTGAATGACCATGTAAGTTCATCCCATTCTTACGTTTTTGTCACTAATAAAGGGCAGTCAACACTATTGCGACATATGTAAATTGCAACTCACGCAGTAAGGCTATCACAGTCGTGCTTCTCGCTGCATGAGCGCGCTCGTTTCCGTAAAGCCGACCCGCCATGTAAGCGATTTAGCGTGCGACGAGACGAGCGACGGAGATTTCTCACTGTCGCCCGTCGCATAGCTCGATTTTGGAATTTCTAGAAAACGTCGCTCACCGTCTTGGTCGCTTGCTCCATCGCTTCCATGCGGTTTTCCTCGTCCCGCGACTGTCTGAGCGACACCAAAGCGTGTCGCCGTCGCTTATCTGGTCGCTCGCCAAATAGCTTACATGCGGTTTATACTCAATTAATTTCCATGCACACACCATTGAACCATTGGCGCCTCGATATTAAGTATAAACCGCATGCAAGCGATTGGGCGAGCAACGAGACAAGCGACGGTGACCCGCTTCGCTGTCGCTCGGGCAGTCGCGCGACGAGGCAAACCGCATGGAAGCGACGGGAGCAAGCGACCAAGACGGCGAGCGACGTTTTCTAGAAACCCAAAAAACCGAGCGATGATACAGGCGACAGCGAGAAATCTTCGTCGCTGACCCTCGTCGTTGTCGCCTTCGCTCGTCTCGTCGCTCGCTAAATCGCTTACATGCGGGTCGGCTTTACGGAAACGAGCGCGCACATGCAGCGAGAAGCACGACTGGATAGCCTTACTGCGTCAGTTGAAATTTGCTTATGTCGGAATGGTGTTGACTGCCCTTTATTAGCGACGAAAACCTTAGAATGGGTTGAACGTCATGGTCTCTGAAGCCATAATCTTGTATCGTCGATATATTTGCTGTCCGATTCCATTTCATAAATAAGAAAATACAAGAACTATGTTGAAATATAGATATAAAATGATTAAATGAAAGCCCGAAATATCAAAATGACCTAAAGAAAACACGCGATTTTAATGTGGAACGTAAAAGAACGCGAAAACAAAGCTCCGGTAGTGGCCGGTGCAGCACGCAACGCGGAGGAACGGCGAGAAACTGAAGGGCGGCTATGGCGGCAGGGTCACGTGACGTCAAGATGGCGGCGCCCATGAAATGCTGCCTGAAAGCGTCTACATACGCGCTAATAAGGTTGTGAATATGCATATAGGCTCACAGATAAAGTCATGTCTCGTTAAACGGATTTTCTTAGTATGGCTGCCCTTTTATATAGACATTTTTGACGACGAACTGGGTAAACACATGCAGTTTTACCTCGTTCTTATAGACGAGTCACGTTATAAACGCTTTTTAGAGAGAACGAAGGTGTCCATATTAACGAGATATCACGTGTACTGTAACAAAATTTATGGCACAGATATAACATTTCTGAACCGACTGCTTTTTCGGTCAACAAAAGCCATACATCTTTTTGAACGCATAACTTTTAAGCTTTTCTTATCTACAAGTGATATAGCTGACACGGTGATTAATTGTATGTAACTTTGCTATAGCATTCTGATCAGTTTTGTGCTGCCCAATATTACGAGCTGCTCAATAGGAAGATTTGTTTCAATATTTCCCGTTTCAAGCTCTAAACTGCAAAACGAAAATATGTCTAAGCGTGACTTTGATTAATCGCAGCTGCCAGCTCTCCGCTGGATTGCCCGGATGTTCCCGTCATCTCTAACGGAAGCTACTTCGTCCTGCGGGACAGCAGCACGGGCGAAGGACCGATAGTGCGCTATGCGTGCGAAGAAGGCTTCTTTCTGGAGGGCGATCAAGACCTGACCTGCGTTCTCAAGAACGGATCCTTCCAATGGACACCCGATCCTCCGATGTGCCAAGGTGAGGACTTGCAGTTTGGCAAAACTCTTCTACCGCACGGTCACAAAAGACCCGACGTAAGGCTTGTATCAAATAGTCAGAGTTAGAAGTTGAGTCACTGAGTACCGGGTAAACTAGTAACGAGTATAGTACCAACGACGAAAGAAAGTAACTCAAATTACCTTTTAGACACATCTGAGTTACAGAGTTTCAGGAACTCAATGAAAACATAACTACAAAATAATAAAATATAAATCTGTCATTACCAAAAAAAAAAAACCTTTTTCTTCGCGTAATAATTTTCTTTTAAAATGCTCTCCTTTTCACATAAGCCCCCGGAATATTGAAGACGAAATGCTTGCAATCTCAGAAAGCCTAGCAAAAAATGCTGAAATATGTAACTTCTCAGGCCATGGAGCTTGGTTTGAGAAGTGACAAATTTAAATTGTTCCCGGGAAAAAAAGGATGGTTGTAACTAGCAAGGGACTTGAGAAGTGAATATAAGGTACTTACCATAAGTATTTGAGCTAGATTACTAAGTGCTGAATTTCAAAAGTTTCTGTAAGATACCAAGTTACCCCCAAAAGTGTATACGACAGAGTAAAGGCAGGTTTATACACATGCGACTGCTTATGACCAAGTGCTCTTCAACCTCTTCCTATCTCTTACGACGAGAGAACACACAAGCGCTACCTATCAGGCAGCGGAGGATCACTTGCGATTTCCGTATATTTTCTATTTTTCTTTGGTCATTATTCCCACGCTACTGACTTGAAATTCTTTGCCAGTGTTATACACGGTAATGTTTAATACATAGCACGTGTCTTTGATCTCACAGACACTGCAAAACCTTCGCTCTGGTGAAGTGCAGTTCCAGGGCGACCTGATAGATGGCGCCACAGGGCCAGAGAGTTCTCTCTTAGAGATCACAAAGGCAGTAACGCAATTTGTGGTAAGCAAACGCAAGTGCGTGACCCAGCTTTAACTTGAGTAGAGTATCAACGCTACGTACGAGTCTGCGTAAGAAAAACACCGAAGATGAGCGGTAGACACTGATGACTGCGCATTTCTTGGGCTTCGTCCAATTTCCACATTTTCCTCACGTCTGGATTTTTTCCGCCGCGATGAAAGTCTTACAGTTCTCCCTTTTCAATTTTTTTTTCTGTGAAGTCGATTAATCTTACCAACATGGGTGCCATTCCAAGCCCTGTAATCTGCCATGGTGTCTTCAGTGTTTGAAGGGTGGCTAATTCTCAGAATGAAGATTACCATGATGCGAAGGATTCACCGAGAATAGATAGACATACAGATAGAATTTTTCGGCGCAGGTCAACAGGGAAGAGGACCTGCAGGGCAGTACACTTTATCATATACAGAATGTTTATGCGATACAACGCTATCGTTGTCAAAGGAACAACCAAAGAGTAAATACTCGCGTCTCCAGCTCGTTGCTCGCCCTCCCGCGGCGGAAACGGGAAGCTCTCTTTTGAGGGTCCCCCGATTCTCCTGTTCAGTGGGCACGGCGGAACTGCGCGCGATCATGGCTCGCGAAAGGCCAATTCCGAACGCAAACAACACCCTTCACTGTCCAAACGTATAGTGCTGCAGCCGGTATTGGATTGTGCCCTAATGGAGAGTTTTAGTATTGCGTATAGAAGCAAACGCTAACGCTGTGCGTTTGCGTTAGAGTTGCGTGCCCCACGTTGTGCGTGTGCCTGACCGCCATGCGCCAATCCAAGACCGCAATTTTGGGCTCCGCGCACGCGCAGTGTGAAACACGCAAAGCTAATGCAAACATACTAAAACTCACAACTGTTTTACCGGCTTCCAACGCCAACGCAACGTGCTGCAGTGAGCAGAAATGCAAGCAGGTAGGCGTTCCTTCGATCTGGAAAGCCTGAGATTGGCAAAACGACTGCGCGTAAAAATGAAAGTAACTAGATGTTATGAAAATATTGGTAGCTTAAACATTTTTTTATTTTTTTTTATTTTGGGGATTTGGTAGGATATTGGCGGCGACTTTGCAACTCTTGCCGAGTGTCAGAAGTCGCGACTTTGATAACAAAATATGCTAAACCCACAATTAATGTAATTTTGCATGAATTTCTCGCATTAACGAGAATGCTTTGATTGATTTTAGACAATTTTCATTTTATAACTTGGTGACTAAAAATGCTGCAATTGGCACCAGTGATGATATTGCCACGAATGACAATTGATGAGGCGATGATAACGGAAGAAACTAGACGTTTAATGGGGCGAACTTGTGCCCCAAATGAAAAGGGCCAAAGAAAACAGTAGAGCGTCGCGGGCGTCGATGTCGGCGGAACCGCAGGATCGAGCGCTGGGGCGAGGTTGACCGAGGATCGCCCCTTTAAAGTACAAGCGTTGGGATCTGGAACAATCGGCCCAGAGGGTTCGGCGACGAGAACTTTAGCACCTAGAACAAGCAACAGGATTTTCGAATTTACCAGAACATCATATTTGAGTCAACAAAAATGCGTACCCGCGGCCAGCAATTGAACCCTGGCTTTCTGCGTGGAGGGAGAGCGCGATAACCGTTATGCCATGACCGCGCTGCCTATTTGGCCAGCTGTGAGCGCGGCAATATATAATTAGCGCACTTTCGATTGTCATACTTGTTCGCGTGTTTAAAATTAGATCATAAGCAACAAATTATATGAACCATATTGAATTAACCTGAGACTGGGGTAGAGAAAAAAATCAAAACGTAGACGGGACAGAAAATAGACAGGACGACGTCTCAAACTCAGCTAACTTCGTTTATTTTGTCCACCAGCTTGTCTGCACCATTACGATTTTTTCTAAAATTATATTATACCTTAAAAGATTGCGGATTAAAATATTTGATTTTTAATAGTATTATTATTAATACAAATCGCGGCAATGTATGCCCCCAATAACGCCACGATCAGAAAAATACGCCATTTAAGCACAGTAGTCATTTTAGAAAGGTATCATTTTTTTTCTTTTTAGCATATGAAAATATCTGACATAGTTATCAAGACAGACAAACAGTCAAACACTGGATGCAATATAAAGTTCTATGGTCACGCGTTGCTATAAAAAACAAAAACAAAAAAAGAAACACACACACTTCAGCTGTCTGACTCGGATTTCGTCTTTGGGTTGTCGTAGTGAGGACAGCGTTTATTAATTTATACGTTTTGTGGACATATTGTAAAAATTTGATTTGTTCTGTTACTCTTGTGCTGGGGATAATGTTAAAGCAATTAATCATCTAAATACTCCAAAACCCATTAAAAGGCCCGCAGTTCATTATTTCACGGGACAATTATCTGAGCGAGAAAAGGCAGCGAGAACGCACAAATATCAGCATTGATTTTTTCAACAACTACAATATTCTATGATACCTCTAAGGTGTGTGAAAGAACCTGTCTTTAAAGGGACACTGAAATCTCCGAAATATTTTGAAGTGCCTGATACGAACATGTATGTCAGAAAATAAAGTTTCCGCGAACAATTTAACTGAATAATTACGATGTGAGACACATCATGAGTTATGAAAGAATTCGAAATTGAGACCTATATCGAAAAATTAAATCCGAAATAGAGGCTAGTTTTGGTTTCGCTCCAGAATTAAAACGTGCCTCCTGGGGTAAGCATTACGCTAAACACCGTTTGTTTTCAGGATAAAGAGGTGACCTGCGCTCATAACACCCTAGCTTCCTCGTGTTACCAGAAATAATTTGTGTCGCTCAGTGAATTCGCCAGCACACTAGATAGGCTCAGCAGCGGCACGCACCTCCGACCCTCACTAAACCCGCCATTTTGGAAAATGAGTGGCGCCACTTATAGTTAGTTGGAGTCGCAAATAACAAAGCACACAAGCAAATAAAATAATCAACAAAATATGTCATCCTGTCAAAACATGGGATTGCATGTTTGTTTGCACCCCTGCCAATTAACATTTTGAACAAATTTTTGTTCAATAAATATGCAGGCACTTGTAGGCTTTCCTAGATGGGACTGGCTCGGAGCCGCACAGACGAACAGCTCATCGTAGTCAAGCGTACCATACACAACTTGTAAATTTTTCATAGCACTTGAATGCCTTTTGTCATCAGATACATCAGGCGTAGATCAACCAGTATAGAATTACAGCTATGAAAACCGCGATGATCCATCACATGGTCTATCATAAACAATACGAATCAACTTCCGCTAGACATTTTCAATAAAAGTTCTGTAAGTAAAAGGCACGAAGTTCCACAACACATATGCAAACTTGAAACGTGGCCGAACTAGTAACAGATGCATACAGCCCGCGCTCATAGCTAAAATAAAAAGAAATCGCCGAAAACAAAATGTCGCCGTTACACAGTCAACGCCAATAGCGCGTGCAGGGAGACGCTTTTTTACGCGCTTTAATACCAAAAATAAAAACAAGTGTTTGGTGCAAGACGGTCAGACATCACCGTTTTAAGGAAAGCGCACATGAAGGAACCCTAGGCCGAACTAAAGTTACTGGATTCTGGGAAATTATCACCATTGCCTTACCTGCCTTCTAGCCAGACACTAACCTATACCAACATAAAACGACCAAATCTCGCATGGTGATTGGTTGTAGTAGAAGATTGCGGTTTTATGGCGCAAAAGCAACTAAGGCTATAATGCGCCAAGAAACCTAACTATTACAAAAAAAAAAAGGGTTAAGGATGAAAAGGGCTTTTGTTGCTAGAAGTTATTGAAGTTATGAACATGAAAAGTCTGTAATAGATGACATGACATTAGAGTAACTAAAACTACATTTTGCGTAAAAGGTTGGTGCTCTTTAGGAATTAAAAAACCTGAGTATCTGGAAGCAGCGTCTCATTTCAAAGACACCTAGGTGTAAAAGGGTGTTTCCTGTAGAGCTGCGAGAAGCAACGGCGTCGTTTTTCATCATAGGCTGGACATTCGAGAAGAATACATAAAACACTCAAATCTTCCCGGCAATATTCACATTCAGGAAGCTCCTCCCCGCGCAAGAGGTGCCCATCAATAAGACGCGTATGCCCGATGCGTAAACGAAAGAAAACGGCCTCATAAAACCTCTCTTTATGCCTTGTGCTCTCCTATTCACAAGAAAAGGCTTTATCATATGCAGCTTGTTTTGCAACAGGTTTCATTCTAACAAGCAGAATGAAACCTGTTGGTTTCATTCTACTTGCCAGTGAGATATAACGCAGCACTTAAGTGAACCATAGTAATCTCTGAACGGAAGGCTACTTATATCTACAGCACTGGTACCACAGGCGCTCGCAGCACGATCCACCTCCTCATTCCCAGGGAAACCAACAGGACTTGGAACCCAGCAAAATAGAGCGTTACACCCCTTCCTGGTTGCTTCTACACTTTTTTTTTAAAGTAAACTATAGAGTTCATTTTTAGGGTTGTGAGCGACGTCAGATTTTTTAAGGCACTTAGTGAGTCTGTGTATATCACTGAAGAGGAGTTACTTGCTTGGACAATATGATCTACTGCAAGCAGTAGGCCGTGCAATTTAGCAGTGAAAGCTGTTACGGCTGAATTGAGCCTATTGAGCCTTCGAATACTTCTTACTGAAGGACCAATTATGGCGCATTCAACAAAATATTCCGCTTTTGGGCCGTCTGTGTAGTAGTGATAACAACAATTATGTTCCTTATAAACGTCTTAAAATTCTTGACGGATGACCACAGTTGGCGTATCCTTCTTATTTTGTGAGTGAAAAATCACAGTGCATGCAGTTATATTTCCGTGAAGTCACTCTCTTTGGAACCGAAGCAACTGACAGGTTACTGTCTATACCAATAGACTGTGCCCAGTTCCTAACAAATGGAGGGATAATGCAAGGCTTATTTTCAAAAGTTCTCCGGTATCTCGTGTCCTTGACAGCCTCTTGGGCTGGATGCTGAACGACTGACCGTATCCTTTAATTCATACATAAATCCCGAAGAGAATCGTCGTTGTCAAGGGACATCTCGTTTGCTTCGGCATAGAGACTAAGCACTGGCGATGTTCCATAGGCTCCTGTTGCCAGACGAAGTCCCAAATGATGAACAGGGTCCAGCTCATGGCCTAGCAGAGCCGTACACAAACCTGCCATAGTCTAGGCGTGAGTGGACTACAGAGCCATACATTAGCAAAAGACATAGACGGTCAGAGCCTCATGTTTTGTGGGACAAGACTTTAAGTAGGTTCAGTGCTTTTCGGTATTTCAACTTCCGACTTTTTATGTGAGGCACCAACGATAGCCTACGATCGAAAGTGAGGTTCGAAACTTATGGTCTACATTTACAGGGATGGGGGTCTTGCGCATATATAGAAAAGGATCTGCAGAGGCGTTCCTTATACGGGAGTAGGAGACAGTAACAGTCTTTTCCGGGGAGAAACCAAAGCCGTTTTCATCTGCCCAATTTAAGGGATTGTTGATAGCAACTTAAAGCCCCCGTTCACATTAAGGAAGGTTGTATGATGACATGATGACACAGAGATTTGAAGGTCCTCAATATAGAGTGAATATTGCACAAGGAGAGGTTAGGAACGGGCTATTGACTTCATCTTTACCAAAAAGAGGGTAACGCTGAGGACTACCCCTTGAGGGACCCCGGTTTTCTGGACGAATTTTTTAGAGTAATGGTTCTCAAATGGGTGTCCGCAGAACCTTTGGGGTTCGCGAGTGCATTCTAGGGGTCCGCGAAGCCCTGCCCCATCAGTCGAACCCGGCCATAAAAGTAACTTTTTTCAGATAACGAAGAAATGTTTCAAATTTCGGGCGAGTTTTCTTGTGTGTATGTCAATAAGAGAAGTATACTTCACATTAGCTCTAGTTAGATCCATTTACATATCATTGCTATAATTAACCTATACATTTTTTCTCCTTTCACCACGAACTGGGTCCTCCATCATTTCCGCCGATCCACAAAGGGTCCGCGAAACATCGATGGTTGAGAACCACTGTTGAAAGAAAAACGTTCCCAACTTCAAAAAAAAAACAAAAAAAATTATATTAGAAAAATAGTTCTTTACTGTAGCAAGTATCCTACCTTGAACCCCAGCTTCATACAAATCACAGACAATTTCATGACGCCATGCTGTATCATATGCCTTCTCCATGTAAAAAAACGTGATTTGCACAACGGTGTATTCACAAAAGTTACACGAATTATGGTTTCAAGACGAACTAAATGGTCAATTGTAGAACGACATCCAGGATGTTTTCTTTTTCTAAATAGTGCATAAGTCTTTTGTTTACAATAAGCTAAAAAGTCTTGCTCAGACAGCTGGTAAGGACGATAGGGCGATAGCTAGAAGCAGAGGAAGGATCCTTGCCAGGTGTTAAAAGAGGAATGGCAGTGGCTACCTCACATGTCGAAGGGAATCTGCCCTCGTGCCATATACGATCCAAAAGGTACAATATAAGAACTAACGTAGAAGAATGAAGATATGTTTGCATCTGTTAGTGTATGCCACTAGGTCCTGCAACTAAAGACTTAGTTAAGTGATGAAACATTTCGAGTTCACGTATCGTAAGAGGTCTTCATGGGCGCCAACTGAAGTCTTCACAGCATATCATTCTGCACGCCCTTCGTATGAGAAAGGCGGATGAATAATGTTCGGGGCTCGATAGAAGAGAAAAATGCTCACCGAGAAGACCCTCTTGCTCTTCTAGGCTTTCGGACAAATCCCATTGTGGGAGAGGAGCGGGATTGAGAAGGCATGATGTCGCCCATCAATGCGATTAACTTTATCCCAGACTTGTCTGAGTGTTGCACTACTGTTAAAGGAAGAACCCCTGGAAATTTTCCCGTTTTAACTGAAGTCGGATGTATCTTGCTTGAGCTTTCAGTTGTTTAAAGCAAAGGAGGTTACTTTGCGTGGGGCAACGGCGAAAGATACCCCAATCTCTGTTTTGTTTTTTCCGTGACTCAGTACACTCTTCGTTCCTCAACGGCTTGGGCCGCCGCGGGAAATTCGTGGTAGTTTTAGGAATAGCAAGCACCGCTGTATGAAGAATAAAATTACTTAACAACTCTGTTACTTCATCGACAGGAAGTCTATCAAGTGTCGTGCTTGCAAGTTGTGTCGCTTCAGTAAAAACAGACCAATTGGCTTTCTCAAGCTTCAAACGGACAGTCCGCGTTGGCATGCACTTTTGGGGAATGGTGTTCCTTAAAAAAATAGGAAAGTGCTCACTTCCATATAGATTAGTGCCTGATACACACGTAAAAGAAGTAAAAATGGATGCACTACCGATGGAAAGAGCAATGCACCAGAAAGATAATGATGATGAGCTAAAGAATTTCACAGGGTATCGTATGTTATCCCTAAGAAAACTTGAAGGCAAAAGCCCAAGCCCCGATGCATTAAAAACAGACACATGATATATGTATGTGGCGGTTTCCCTCCGTCGTGGCGTAGGGGTACCACTACGTTGGAAGGGTACCGCGTCGTACTACTGAATGAAAGTTTACTGTTTCGACGCGAGCTGAGAGACAAGAGCGCTAAGACATTCCGGCAAAATATTAAAATTCGCAGATATCAAGTAAACGTTTTGGTACCTTTGGTGTCGCCGACGTGTTTTCGTACCTTTCGCGTCGCCGACGTCTTTTCGCTTAAGCACTTAACGATGAGACATCTAGGGCTTTCGCCTTAATAAGTCGGTTCTCTAGAGTTAAAAGACAACCTGCATGCGACATTAAAATTGACTCGAGTATTCAACCACGGGCATCAATGTGGTCTTTACCCCGCAAGACTTATGCGCGTGAAAATCGCCAAGTAAAAGAAAAGGCTCAGAAAGTTTATGTAAAAACGCATTAAAATCATTTGTCGAAAAAGTAAAAGAAGGAGGAATGTACAAGGAACATACAGTCACCACTTTGTGAAGGAGGAGTCGCACCGCTACTGGCTCGAGTGCAGTATTAAGAGCGATTTCAGATCAGGGAAGGTGCTTTGGGCTGACTCGGGCACGCAGAACTGCAAACTCTTGCGTGCCCGAATCAGCCCTTGTTTGGGCACGCACACTGAGCATTGATTGGACACGAGGGCTGCGTCGGCGTTCGGCGAGAACTCAGATTCCAAGAAATTGCGATCGTCAGTGTTGCTCGATGTTGTCTTGAAAATGGTCTATTCTCGTGCTAAAACTTTCTACAGAACTACGGACATCTGTTAGACATCATTTGATCTGTCTTTATGAGTTACATGCGTTTACACTCGTTGACAGCTTAGTTAGAACACTGGTAGCGTGCAATAACATATTGCGGAGTGCACAAAAAATTTAAGAAATGCTAGTTTTATGCATGGCACGAATGAAAAGATGTTACAAATTTACATGAGGAGACACAAATCAATGATAAAGTGTGCAACAAGAAAATGATCTTATTCCTCCTGCGTAACATGGAATGGATACTGGAGCTACTATATTGGCTTGACGTTATCAGAAACCGCCGTTTTGTAAGATCTGCCTGTTGCTGCGAAAGCACCTATATACCATATTCAGAGGTACACAACTTGTTTTTTTATCTTTTGCAATAGTCCCTGAGGTCATACGTAACTGGCAATATAAGGGAATAAAAACCCGTATTTTGTATTACTGGTGCACCTGTAGGGTTAAAATTCTGATATTCGTAGAAATATCGATATTTCGAAAACGACATTGATATTATTTTTAATATTTTTATTACATTGCAACATAACGAAGTGAAGTAAAGTGGGAAAAAAACGAATGAATCAATGGACGAGACCTGTTGATTTTTGTATTTAACTTTTCTATGTTTTTTTTTTCTTTGCTTCCCTTTACGCTGTTGCTTTGCTTTGATTTCTGTGAATGGAACTGCAAGTGAGTAGGGGTTCCGTTAAGCTGTTTATACCGGTTTTCCCCCTTGTTTCCTCCATCAATGTATGGAAATAGCAAAATAAAGTGTCTTCTTAATATTATAAAGGAAGACTTTTAGCGAGACTTGTGCACTTAACGTGTCACTGGTATCAAGTTAGTCTTTTCTATAATAAAGCAACTACTTAGTTCAATTTTCAAGAAAAGAAAGGCGTAATGCATTTTCGTTTTGATAGTCTAACGAGCAGCGGCATTTTGTTAGCTGTGGAGGGGAATGTCTAACACACAAGTTACAGAATCTGGCTCTCACTCTAGCACGGAACTGTGACTTTCAAGGCAATAAGTCGCCAGATATACAATAAGCAAGATGTGTACAGGGTATTGCACCTTATCCACGATTATCACTGAGCCTATTCTCTGATCTCTATATAGGTAAACGGTCCCTCTTTCCGGAAAAGTCATCAACAAACAAAAAGAACAAGGTTCGTTTGGTCACGCCTTGAGACATTTTCTTTCATCCTTTGTTTACATGCCCTGGCCAGCTTCATCTCATTTAAGAATTATACTCGTGAACGCTTTAAAAAGTCGGTAGAGACAGGGTGCAGGCGAAGACGTGTAAGGTCAAACAGTTTAACCCATACATTTTGGGACAGAGCGAAGAATCACAGGTACATAGCTTTCTGTTTGGGACAACCCCGCCTCCCCCCCCCCCCCCCTTTTCTGTCGCCACTGTCAGTGCTAGAATCCATACCTTGACCTAGGTCGTTCCCAAACCCCATTTTACCGTGTGCCACACTCTAAGAAGAAAGATTACCTCAAATCACTAATGGCAGCATTTGGTTCTCTGAACTCCTATTTGCTACCCGAAAATACATTCTCGTCAAGAGCTAGGTACCGCGTGAAAAACGTTGGAAATAGCTGCACTTTGCCTAAACTAATCGAGAGGCGTGCGAGAGCAAACGCAGCTATTAGTCCGCCACAGACGGGTACATCTGTCTCTCTTAGTCTTTAAAGGGAAACAAAATTATCGCCAGGAAGGCTTAACCGATGATATTTTGCTCGTCTCCGGAACATGTGCGACTCAGCCCAGCATAGCTGAATTTGTTGACCAAATGCAGATGAAACTGGTGGAGTTTATTGCTGACCTACAATCGGTCATACATTACGTGTCACCCTGACCTTGGCCCGGTGCATGAAAGCGAGTTAACGACTGTATTGACTTCAAGGCTATTTGAATATCTTGTCAACACTGATGTGGTGATAGTTGACAAGTCCCCTGGTTTTACTTCCCCTTGCCTATATATAAATATTCATCCAAACGAAACGCCTCTGAAAACTAACATATTTCATTTGTCTCGAATTAAATAATTTCAAGAATTTTTAAAGGACGCGCTTTCAGCACCGGAGTCTTGAAGTCACAGTAAGCCTCAATCGTTAAAATGGAGAATAGGGAGTTTTCGTGGACCGCGTTTCCCCCTCCGCTAAGCACTCCGCAACATAGACGCTGATAGTGTGCCTGCGTGCCGACGGCCTTAGCTGTAGAGTTCCGGGTTTCGTACACTGTTAGAAAAACTCCTGTCAAAATATGGGACACATGCATGCTAACCTTGTTGCCACAACATGTACTGTATTACCGGACTACAGAACATGTTCCATACTTCTTTAGTACGGGACATGTCGTTGCTGTATGGGCAGCCACAACAAGTTCCCTGCACCATCATCACGGAACAAGTACTGTATGCTACAGGAAATGTACCATCGTGGCACACAGCCGCACATGTTTTGTTGCAAGCCATGCCAGAACATGTACCATTTTTAAGAAGTACATAACATGTTCCAATGCCTCCAAAACGACACAGGTTACATTTTTTGTACGTACGGAAAAAGTTCAGTCTTTTTTGTGATAGTACTCGCCCCATTTTATGTTACTGCCGCTATTCACGAGTACACCCGGGCTTTGTATGTCACATGCCAAGCTCCTCCTTGAAAAAGTTGATATGCGACATGCAAAACAGGAATGTCCTGGCAGTTTGCAGGCGCAACTTGATGCACGTCTTTGCAACATAAAATTACCTGCACTGCGCAAATGTTCCCCAAACTTGTATGTATGGAAAATTTGAACTGTTGTATCTAATGCGAGCACTATCCTGAAAACAGAACAATGAATCTGTGACATATATACTCAATAGAACAGCCAGGAATGCCATAGAAAGTGTTCCCATGCTACGTCAAGTTTAGAGAGCATTGTACATGTAGTGACGGGGATAAAGGCAGATAAACATTTGTAAAAAAAGCGTTATCAAACTAAGTTCACGCTTGGTCCTTTTGGTTCCAACCCATAGCAACGGACCCATTGCAAAGAAGACTGAACAGTCTGCTGCTTCAAAAATATTTACATTTATTTTTCTTTTAAATGACTAAAGCAGATACACAATAAAAAAAACAAAAAAACAGAGTTCGTGCCGCAAATATTTTTGGGGGCAGCTCAGCCGTAAAAAATATCAAAGTGAGCAGTCTCCTAAAAAAATGTGACCAAAAATTATGCTGACATGCTACATCTCGAAAAGAACCATCTTGGCCTATACAACAAATTGTAATATTAACAATAGAAAATAAAGATTAATCTAAAGAAGCACCGAAGTTTCTTTCCACTCCTTTTGGAACTTCGAGAACTCTTGGAGGGCTCCCTGCGCCTTCAGATGCACCAGAGCAACTTTTCTTGACGACTGCCGGGACCCCTCCTGCGGGTTCATTGCCACAAGTCGCCTGAAAAAAAGATAACTTAAATAATGGGTGGGATTTCTTAGAGGAGGATGTGTAACAGAAGCTAAGGAGTTCCTGGCTCCTTCTTTAACTTCTCTATCGGTTAGTAATCCAATCTGGACAAATTCTAAACCTTGTCTATAGTATACTTTCAAGCCGAGACACGCCCTTAATTTGGACAGTCCGTGCACACACCATGAGCCTCCAAGTCTGTTCCTTGCATCAAGACGGATTGTGTATGTACACAAAAAAAAAAAAAAACGATTTAGTTTTTTGGCATCAGTTCTTAGTAATAACTGGACACATTTCGGATCTTGTGTCAGCACACAACCCTAAAACATTCTACAACCCGAGACGGAGGCTGCAAAGAAGGACGAACACGTCCGTCTCAATTGAAACGTATGTCTTCGAAGCCTCCATCTCGGTTTGTGGAATGTCATATTAACCAACTCGCCTGCCTAGTGAAGTTGTACCCAACGATACTTCGGTTAAAAAAAGGAATTCACAGTACCAGTAAATGCAATATTGCAAAAAAAACTTGCCTGAAGTGCTTAAGCAGAATGTTGTGGTTATTATTAGAATGCTGAACATTCATGTCTTTTGGTTCATATTACTTATTCTAACTGATAAGCATAGCCCGGTCACAAGTATATTCGTGTGCCCCTGCAGAACAAGGGCTCATGCATTTGAAGCCGATCGATACTAAGGCGGGTTAAAATATAAGTTGCATGCACCGTAGGATGCACAAGTTCTAGTATTGGTTCTATATGACAATATATCTGAATACCAGATTCATACTGATTCTTTCATAATACTGCAGCATAATAATATGACTTACAGAGAAACGGGTCACGCAGTTACTGCAGCACATCCGATTAATGTGAGCAACGAATATTTTCAAGCGAATTGTGAATAAGGGTGTCTAGAAAGCAGCACGTTAACATCAGGCCTTTGCCTTTCTTAGTTCGAAGTTTCAACAAAAACATGGTACAACATGTTCCAGGTTGCTGTTGAACGTGCCAAACAAACGCAAACCCTAACGCTAATATGCTGCTCTACAAAACATATTTCTTTCCGAATTGCTGCCGAAAGTTAGACACTTTGTTTAATGTACTTGACAATGCCTCAGCGAAAGTGTGACCAAGCTGAATTAAACTCTTAATATCTACATGGGAATACTGCAATACGTTTGAGGAATCGTTATGCGTCTGCTACACCGAGCGTCTTTTTTTTTTTTTCTTACAGATCTGTCTAAAAAAATAGCCATGAAAGCTACACTTAACCGGTTTGTGCGAGTGAGTTATACGCCCAGGGGGCATTATAGGGGTGGTTAATCTTTGTGATTAGTCGGCTAATTAATTAAAATTTGTTAAATAACTTTTTAATTAGTGAAAATAGACATATGGTTCCAATTAGAAACTTGCTGAGTGTTATCGAAAACATACGCGCTGAAGCACGGATGTTGAGAGCGGCTTGGCATAATAATGCGGGAGTACTGCGGAAAGTGTGCCCTCCTAGTGCCCAACTACTAAGTAGGGTCGGGCAGTATGCCGCCCCGAATCAGGAACTATAGAAGGCCTAGCTTTATGCAGCTGGGAAGACGAGACGCTACACGCTGGACATTCCGAACTTGGAATATACGACACCCTTAGAGATAGTAAAATAACACTGCGTTAGGAACAACTTAACGTATACGTACCTTGGAAAACAAAGCCGTCTACGCACCGTTGAACGCCTCTGACGACGCGATTACAACGTCGAACTCGCCTTCCGAACGGGCAGCAGCACTCCGCAGCTCGCGGGCCCACGCCGGCCGGAAGCGGCTTGCGCATGCGCGGGTGAGAGATTTCTTCCTGCGCGCGGCGTAACACGGCTCACGGGCACTGTACTTCCGCGGTCTGATAGAGTTCCATAAAAATTGCTGGATATCCGGCACTTTTGGGCGCGTTCAATTCGCTTATACCAGTTGAACCGACTATAAACTGTAGTCTTGTAAGGCTTTTTTTATTTATACGGATAAGCTCATACTTATTGCCTAAATAGCACATTTCAATGCATATGGTACAGTTCCCGTTTTTGAAAGCAAACAGCACATTGTATGCATCTCCAGAAAACGGGACATGTTCTATTCGGTTTTTCCACGTAGATTGATGGAATTTTCTAACAGTGTAGCGGGCTGCGGAGAGCATGGCGGGACGGCGAAAACGATCTACGAAAACTCCCTGATAACTTGGGACTCGGCTTTGCGTCTTCGCGTGACGAACCTTTCGGTCTAGTCCTATGTCGAACTCCCAATCCGCCACGACACATTTCATCCACAGCCCGTTCTATTCTTCATATTTAGGGGCAGTATCCTGATGCCTTCATGCTGTCGTCACTGTTCCACATCTTTTAAGATCAACAAAAAAAGACAACAACAAGAAACAAACAGAATTGAATATGGATGAGACGATCAACACTGTTACTGGCGGCGCCTGAGTCCAGACAGCGACTGCCTCACCGCCGCCTCTGATCCGTCTTATCAAGGCGGCGTACGCGATGTGCGCGTGACCGGCTTGATTCCGTTGCCGCGCGGGAAAGTTCGCAACCTGTGCCCCTCAGTCGGGCAACTGGGCTGGGGAGCCGCCCAGGGTGCAAACAACACTTATAAAAAACCTACAACGCCAATTGAGAAATAAGAAAAAAGCAAACAATAAATAAATAAAAACACAGCGCACCTGTTCGGAAATAGAAAGCTCGAATTGGCAGCCTCTTGGTGTCACAAGTCATGCATGTACGTCATTCAACCGTTTTACAGGCGTAGGAAGAATGCCCAGAATGGGCTGCATCGTCTCCGATCTCGTCAGTCCTTACAGTTTTTGGTTGTTATTTTGCTCTCTCGAAGCGGGATCGCGGCATCTACTTTGGTTTTCCAGTACTGCAGCACTGCCAGAGGTGCTTGATCTGTTTATCCTCTTATGTCTGTCCTACAATTTGGCCGGGCGTCGCGGGGACTTATATTGAGACGCAAATTGCTAACAGCGCCTCCTTCCGGCGCTTTCAATAAACGGGTGTATAGAAATAACGTGTTTCCTTTTAGCTGCATTAGCACGTTTCTTCTAAATCCCAGTAGCGAGTAACGTATTTGGGAAATTTTGGGGCGTGTAACAAGTAGCGGTAATTGCTTGCTTCTTTTCAGCAACGTGCACATGTTGGATTCCAATGATGTGCTAAGACGTAAGGATCCCAACACTCCGAAACCGTCCCACTCTTTTCTTAGTAACCGTTGAGGAGCAGTAGTCTTTTTGTTATTCTCTTCTACGATTGTTATTATTTTCTTTTTATTAACCACCACCGAAAAGAAAGACAGGGGAATTGGTGGCCGAATGGGCTAGCCAACACCAGCTCGAGGCATGTGGAGCGAAAGTTTGAGCTGCAGAACCCGGGGATCCTGGGTTCTAACCCCAAACCTGCCCGTTTCGATCTGGATGAACATCGTACCGGCGTGCGGTCGTGTATCACTACTGCGTGGTGCACGTTAAAGACCCCTGCCTAGTGGCTGTACTGCACTGGCTAAATTTCCCATCTACAGTGAATAACTATGTTGCTATGTTCTGGCTGACTAACCTCTCATTGCATAAACAAGTAACAACTAGTTAAGGAAAATACAAGAAACGTTAAAGCTTCTCAACGGTTAGAATCTCCACTAAAGAATGGCCTGTTCTGACCCTGCAACACAGATGTTTGTCACGTGTTTACGTAACTTGTGTACTGCACGCAGCTGACGTTTCATAGAATCTCGCTCATTCGGAGCGCATTCTGAAGGACTCATGTATACGTAGCCTTTTATATGTATCAGGCTAAGATAAAATAAAGCGCCATCGTCATCTTTATTGCTGAATGGATAGCATAATAATAAAGCCGATTTCGGTTCACCCTTTCACGTACTCGACCGAAACCGAAGTTTTAACTGTAGACTGTCCACGCTCTGACGCACTCTCGTTGTAATTGTGTTGTGTGTAGGTTCAGTCAGCGGGAAGTTATTTTCAGCCCCAGTGTGCGTCCAGTGTTCCTTCCGCAGATAAGAAAGGTGGCCAGTGCAGTAAGACAGCCTAATGTCTTAAACGTGCATCACGCAGTAGTGATACTTGACCTCACGCCAGCCCCATGCTCATCCAGGTCGAAACCCATGAGTTTTGAAGCGCGAGCTTACGCTCCACGCCCTCTGAGCTACACTCTCAAGAAAAAAGGGTGTCAAAAGGTGTATTCTTACACCCTTTGTCCCATATAATACACCCCCAAACTTCAGTTAGACATACAGCGCCCTACAGTCGAACAGAGGGCCCGAAATTCTAAGGGGGGTTGATAGCCGTGTGGTACAACGTATTAAAATAGGTAATGTACGTTTTGCTGAACACGAAAAAAATAATTCGGGTTACCTCCATCATCGTCGACTGAGGGTGGGACGGGACACGGGGTAATCCCATTCTCCCCCATCTCGCCCGAAAGCAAAACTGCTGCTGGGCCGATTTCTATAAAGTTTATTCTCTCTCTCTCTCTCTCTCTCTTTCCTTTGCCTTACTCTAAAAACTCGGTGTTTTCTTTATGTGGTCTTTGATACGTACTTTAGCTATTTAAAATGTTGTACCACACGGCTATCAAGCCCCTCGTAAAGTTTCGGGTCCAATATTCGACTGTAGGGCACTGTACGTCGAATTGAAATTCTGAGGTGTATTATATGGGACAAAGGATGTAAAGAATACACCTTTTGACACCCTTTTTTCTTGAGAGTGTATGGTGCGCTAACACTCGGCCACCTGCCCCCCCTTCTGTAAAAGGGACCAAACAGGACTGCTATGTCGAAACGCTCCTAGTTCTCGGAGCACGTGGGACGAAAACCACAGTAAACCGTCACGAAAGGCAGTCGTACGCCCGCCAGAATTAGCAGGCTTTTCGGCGTCTGAACTTGGCGGCGCGTTATGCTAAATTTAGCAAGCGGTATTGTCGTGGCAATATGACGTCACGTTACACGCCACATGCACCTTTTCGTCACATGCCGTCACGGTGTCACGTGACAGCCCCCAAACACTCTGCACGTCGTATGCCTCTCTATGTGTCCGCGGTCTGGGGTCAAGAACTTCGAATTGTTTTCAGAGGAGCTGGACTGCCCAAACCTGGGGACGCTGAAGCACGGCTACATCGAACACGACGGCTGTTGCGCTCCCGGCGACGTGGTGGAGTTCTTCTGTGACGAAGACTTCGAGCTGGAGGGCGCCGCTAGTGCCACTTGCCAGTACAACGGGTTCTGGAGTGAGCCGAAGCCCACCTGCAGGAGTGAGTGCATTGCGGTCCTCTGGTCCACAACCGGCGGTTAAAGACGCCTTCACACTGCTTATACATCATTCCAAAGACACGGTCCGCAGACGCGATGAAAACATTATCCGCGGACACCCGTCACGCATGATCTAAACAAAGAGAGAGAGAAAGAAATCGCTGTTTAGTAAACATTGAGGTCAACCAGCGCCCGTTGCTGGTTCGATCTCGAGTTCGAAGCTCGCATGATTCGTAATACTGGCTGTTTCCGCGAAGACTTTAAAAAAATTATTAAAAATAGGGTAAATAAAAAAAAAAAAACACACACAAAAAAAAAACAAACAAAAAAAATGAAATTTAGTTTGGGGAACGAACTGCCAGTCACGGCGGATGTCAGAGATTGCGAAAACAGACGCACATGCTAATGAGCAATGAAAAGAACTAAGGTTTACTAAGAAACGTATTAATTAGTGAAGATAAACATATGGTTCGAATTAGAAACCCGGTGAGCATCACCGAAAACCACTCAATCAAGTCATTTTAGAAAGATGCTCGCATAAGAATGCAGAGTTTTGCCGCGTTCCGATAGAAAAAAAAAAAGCTTTCTTGGGACGTGTTTCTAGGTTTCGGTTTCCTATCGGAGCGCGTTTTTGCGTCAGCCGTCCTGCCCCCCGGTGGCCGAGGCGCGCGACGAACGTAAGCCATACTTCTTCCAGAGCCTGCTTCCTCCTATCCTACGAGAGGGCCGAGGCGGCCGATTCGCTGCTCCGCCAAGTGGAGGCAAGACCGCTGACGCAAATAAGCGCTTCGATAGGAAACCGAAACATAAAAAAAAAAGTCCAAAATAAGTTTTTTTTTTTTTCTTTTGAACGCCTTAAAATGCTGTATTTATCCTATGTCACCCTTAAATAATTCGGTTCACTTTGTTTCCGATGACGCTCAGGGAGCTTCGAATTTTAACGCATGATCAAGTTCTAATAACTAAAAAATCTAATCGGCAAGTTTTAGTTAATTATTCAGCTGACGAGTACGTTTTTGCAGTCTCTGATGTCCGTTGTGGCTGGCACTTTGTTTCCAGACAGAGCGTCCCATTTCTGTTATATTTCTTGCGTTCCAGAGAAACCGGTTGCGCGAACATTGGTTGCCATAGCAGCCGACTCATCGCAAGCAGTCACAAAGCCTAGTCCAGACATTTGCGCTTGAGTGGTATCGCTCACACACACATGCGCCTGAACGCGTTTTAGCGCGGAACTGCGGCAGGAAGGGGTTGCATGCGCCACCGAGTGCGACTTAACTCAACTCATCCCCAACTTTCCTGGACAGCAAACCCTTGGCGACTGCACAAAAATGAGAATATCCTCTGAACGACAAACATAGCAATGTTCCCCGGGAATATTTTAGACGACAGTCATAAGATATCGATAAACAGGAATTAAACTTTTGGACGCGTTGAGTTTTTATTCCACAACTCTACAAATGTTTTCTTTTTTTTTTTGCGTTGAGTTGTTTGGGTTAGATTAACAAAATTGTCAATTTCTGCTTTTCTTGAAAAAAAAAAGAAAAAAGATTGCAATAATCCGGGGTGCTGTAACTGACTGGGTATCATATAGAACGCAAACCGAACTAGGTTGCCAATATTTCTTCGAAAACCTTTTATTCCGCAGAATGTCCCAGGAAGTTGGCCATGTTTCCGCCACGACGCCTTCCGCTAGATCAATCAGAAACCGAGGAAAGTAAGAAAGGTTCACGTGATTACCCGCGCCCTTCAGCGACGCGCGTTCAGTGCCCCATTCTTGCTTTTGTTTGTTTGGAAAGAAGGGGGGGGGGGGGAGGCTACACGAAAACAGCAGATTTTTTTAAGGTAGCGATGGATCAAGCTGGACAGAAACCGCGGAAGCCAGCGAAATTGTCGCAAAATCGGCCACTTTTGACCCCCTCGACGCGCGCCGCGATGCCGTGGAGTTTGCTGGAAGCGACAATAGAGCGTTCCTATTGGCTCCTTACATGCGATTGACTTCGTGTCAACGCAACAGAATGTGCAAGCTGGGCGCAAACGCTCTACGCAATGCTCCGCGTCCGCCTGGTGCAACTGAATGCGTCGCGCCTTTCCACTGAGACGCGTCGAGCAGACCATGTTGACTTTGGAAGTTGGAACCATATTTTCGTAAGTCATTGTGACAAAGCTGGTCACACTCAAGCATTGAATAGAAATATCCGCAATGAAAACTTGCTTGAGTAAGGATGGTGCCTAGCGTCCCACATTTCATACCCTCGAGGTGGCTCTGAGGTCAACATCTCCCATAGATACAGCGAGGGTTGAACGGTCTGCCGGGGCTTCAAACATGTTAGAAAAAACGTATAAATCCTAGCATGTGTGGGGGATCGGTGGCCGAGTGGGCTAGCGCACACCAGCTCGGGGCACGTGTAGCGAAAGCTCGCGCTGCAGAACCAAGGGATCCTGGGCTCAATCCCCACTCCTGCCCGTTTCGATCTAGATGAGCATCGTTGCGGCGTGCGGTCGTGTATCACTACTGCGTGGTGCACGTTAAACACTCCAGGCTAGCGGTTGTACCCCAGGGGCTAAATTGCTCATATACAGCTGAGACACCAGACGCCCATTGAGGCAGACTAACTTCCGGCTGTATAAACATACACACAATAATTTACTTGCTGGCATGTGTTATTCATGCTGTATTCACACGGGAAAGACATCGCGGAGGATTTCTCCACGGGGCGCGCATCACGCGACGAAAACGCTGCGGGCTTTTGCCAGGGATGGGCAAAATACATGCAAATATGTATCGAAATACAAATACAAGATACTTCGTCAAAAGTGTATTTAATTACAAATCTAATTACATTTCCGAAAAAGCATTTAAGTACAAGATACAAATACAACCAATTGTATTTGGTCTCCTCCAAATACTTTTCCAAATACATTCCTCAAAATTTGCGTCATCGACTACAGGGCACCTGTAACGGGTGTCTGGGTATCTCAATTTAATTTTGCATCGCACACTCGGGAGTTAGTGTGCGAGGCTCTAATAACGTAATAGAAATATAATCACAAAAAGAAATGTATTCAGCTTGGACGTAATAGGTGAAGAAAGTACAGAGCTTCAAGCGGCTTTTTTTGTCGATTACATTTTGGTATAGACCAACAAAGAACCGAGACGACCAAGACGCGCAGCGCTAGCTAGAGAGTTTTTATTGTTGCAACTCGCACCAGTTGCGAAAATCTGGACGGCCCGCGCATTTAGAATGTTCCGGGCAAAAGTATGGATGGAAATCAGGCTGGAAAGCATCACAAGTTGTCACAGGCACTTATTTAGCCAGTCTGCCTGTGAACGTCGATTTCGTCGCTATTCTTGCCCTAGACTAGCACCGTAATCACAAAGTCACTAAACGCTCGTGCTTGACTGAGAGACACTGCATTCGGTGCAGAACGTAGTTTTCTTCTTGCTCTGGACACGTCTTAGGATCAGCGAATTGAGTCGTGACAAAAATATGAGGGATGTATTTTCGCCCACAAAATTGTATTTAATTACAATTGTATTTGAAATACCCACGCTTTAGTATTTAAATACACACGTCAAATACATTACCCAATTTGTAATTAAATACAAATGCAAAATACACAAAGTATTTGAAATACGTATTTCAAATACTTGTATTTAATATACTGCTCATCCCTGGCTTTTGCAATGTGGCGCTGTGAGGTCAGCTCCACGGCGGAGGGATGGAGGGATGCTCAACCTTTACAAGCGATCACGGATTGGCTTGGCGGCGGACAAGTTTGCTTTTGATGAGAGTCTGTCGTGAAATGCTTTGGTGTCAAGTGTAGGGACAACTAAATTTGCCTGTGGTGGTGTCAAGAGTGGTAACCGCTAAAGTTGGCTGCACGCATCCCTCTCCCCGGCACCTTGTCGGTGTGAACGGCGGTGTGCCGTAAGTACGTCAGATGGCGCACCCCTGTAGTCGCTGACCGCTTAAAAAACACAAGGTGTGTTCCGAAACCAATGAAGTGCTGCCTTAGCTAATAACAACCAGTAGTGCCAACTCAAAAAAAGCATAACCCCTATAGAGAAGTAAATGTAGATGGTTGAGCGTGGGGGGGGGGGGGGGGGGGGGGGGGTCTAATTGACCATAACGAATGAGGGACACAAAAGGCACACAGACAACACAGGCTTTCGAATTGCAACACAACGTTTACTGGTTTCACGTTGCCTCCCGAAGCTCGACGGGGGAGCGTCTGGGAGGGACGGAGGGAGGATAGTGGGTGAGAGAAGCGGGAGCCACGTGGCCCTGCCAGCAGCTATGCGTAAACGATGGAATTCAAGGGTCTCCTCTGTGTCATTGGCACGTTACCATTGCATGGCTCCTTGAGTGCCGGCGGTGCCTTCATGGGGAAGGAAAAGAGGGTGTTGGGGCAAGGGCAGGAGAAGAGAAAGACGAGAAGATACGGGACTTTCATCCTCTTTATGTTTTTGGAGGAACCCCCTCGCCTCGCAGGAACCGAATCTCTCGATCCAACAGAGAAAGGAAAGGGCTGACTGGACAGGTTTGAGGCAGAAGATTTAATCTGTAGGGACTCAAGGATTTTCCTCCCGAATCGAGATTTGTGCCCCCGAGAATTTTGTTTTCGGAAAACACAGGAGTGCACGAGGGGCAGTTTTTGGCGTTTGCCACGACTGGATGGCAGGAGTCCGGGGATGGAGACGAGATCTCCTTGGCGTGCTCACGGAGACGGTCATTCACGCAGCGCCCCGTTTGACCGAAGCACTCGGCTCCGCAGGCGAGAGGAATACTGTACACCTTTTCCTTCTTGCAAGGCCGGAAGCACTCCGCGTGTTTTTTTTTTGTTTTTTTTTTTTTGTTCATGTGGGTGGGGCTTCTGAGTTGGCGTCTCTCTTTCACATGCCTCCCAATTTAAATTTACATTTGACGATAACTCTGGTATCAAATTGATGTGCAAGCGCGCGCAATCGGTGTGCCGTTGTTGTGGGAGTAAAGGCTCTGTTATACTCCGACGTAACGCGGGCGCGCGTGCGAGTGCGTCACAGCGACGTCACGTCGGCGAAGACCCGACGCTCTATACTCCGGCGTCTTGGCGTAAAGGGCTGTTTATACTCCAACGTCGACGAACGCAACGCGCGCCGGCGCAGACCGTCGTTCGTCGGCCACTACGTTGCGCCGAAAAGCGCCCGAGCGATGGTGTTTACAGTCCAGCGCAGACCAACGCTGGTCCAGCGCGCCCCGACGAACTGCCCCACTGTACGCATGCGCGCCTCCGTGGCAACCGCATCGTCTGTACGCACACAATGGGCGGTAGCTTGCGCCATCTAGCCTAGAGGCAATCGGTCAGTGTGGTTCGTCCTCGTGTTGTCATGTCACGCTTCAAAACAACCATTCGGGGTAGCGGTTAGCAGTTCAAAAACAAGCAAATGTTGGTGATAACGAGTGAAAACCAGCATTTATGTCCTCCTAAATGCCACACAAATGTCAACGAAAAAAAAAAAAAGAAAGAAAAAGCCCGATGACCATTGAATTTAGCTGCTTGCAGGTTCGCCGGTATCTTGCCAAGCGACTCCGGCGATTTCGCCGGGATGCTTCAATGAAATCTATGTACTCGATATTCCACAGAAACCTCTTTCTGACAGGTAGCCGGTATGTTATCATCATAGTAGACTTCCACGCTGACTTAAAGGGGCACTGACACCCCAAAGGTTGTATTTATTTTTATTGTCTAAAACGATGCAAGTTGCAGTCATAGACACGCAAAAAAAACCGCATCGCGAAAAAAAATTTTCCCGCGCGCGCGCGCGCCTTTTTATTTTTGGCTTTTGATTTTCCCGCCTCTCGCCTCCTCGCTTCTTTTGATCGGTGACGTCAAAAATCAGGAAATTTAGAAGCTTTGTAGGCGACATCTCTATAACATTTAATAACGGCAATCGTAAAACATGTTTTTTAACGCAATTGCGAACGCACTACGGCCCTTCTTTTTGAAATACCAAAAATCGGGAGTTCGTTGTGGTGCCGTCTCCTGGATTTGTATCCTCCAACGGAAAACAGGCGACACCGCTCAAAACCGGTCCGCCGCAACGCCACCGCTCACTCCTTTCCTCCTCGCTTTGGGTCGCCATGGCAACAGCAGGGGGTGGTGAAAGAAAGTCGACTCTCAGGTCTCCGCGATTTTTGACGTCAAGGCACCGGCGCCGATCGCGCGGGAACTTCGAATTCGGCATTTGGAAATTGTTTTTTTACTTCACAAATACTGAACTCCCAAATTTCAAATTTTGAGGGTAATGTCCCGGCATCGTTTTCAATCGTTTCGGATAATAAAAAAAAATATGATTTTGATGTGTCAGTGCCCCTTTAAGAAACGGACACCGAAGAGAGCGGACGATGCCTAAATCACGCAATGTACGCGTTCGAAATTGTAACGCACTTTACAAAGCCTATACAAACAATACAGGATTCAGCCCAATTGTCATCGCGTATCGCTACTATCGTTTACAAGCTGAGACCATTTACAAGGTGGGACAGCCCAATTGAAAATTTCTGGCCGGCTAAATAGTTCAGAGGTTTCCGTGACCGCCGTTCCCGTACATTCGACGACGCTTTTTCGATCGGGAACGACTGCCGCTGAGTGCGACTGGCACATGATAATAAATAGCACACACATTAGGTCATCCTTAATTCCAATTAACCCTACCTTTGGCGCGTCATCGAGCTTCCAGCTTTTGCCGGCACCCCAACACCACGACCAACCACCCCCGGCTCGTTAGGTCGATAGGCCTATCGAGAATCGAAGGTAGCGCATCCTCGGAACGGTTCACATCCAAGCACACAATCGCTCAGTCAAGCGCACGAACGTTAAATACGCACACCAACACGGAAACACGACAACAGCACACGACACACGGCAAGAACGACAGGTTCAGATCCCAGAAATGAGCATCTCGCACCACTCTCCGACCGGCTCTGACGACCCCGCCAACCGGATTCCCAAATAAGGCATTCGCGCGAGGGCTTCTGGGATAGCCTGCGTCGGCGGCGCCGACGTCCAACGTCGAACGTAGAGCATGTTCAAGTCCGTCGCAAGCTACGACGTCGCGCGCCGAGCTGCTCAGCGCGGCGCCACGTTCAACTTGACGTTGGAGTAGAGACACCCCGTTCCCAGAAAGCGTCAGCGAGCGTGAACGAGCGCGTGCGCTCGTTGACGTTACGACGGAGTCACGCGCTGGCTCCGGCAGCCCTCGCGCGGGAAGCAGACGACGGCAGCACCAGCTGCACCACTCCGTGTGACGCCATGTTTGAAGAGTCGGACTCGGTCGTTGAGAAGCTGATCGAGGGAATTCGTCCTCACCTGTGTATCTACGACATGAGGCAGTTTGAGTACCGTAGACCGTTCGCTTGTCATAGATGTACCGTATGTACAGTGATCGCCTACGTTTGCGGCGCAGGCGGTGCACCAACAGTGCGCGAGTTTTCGTCGTGCAAAGTACGTCCACGCCGTCGCTCGAGCTTGGGGCTCAAGAAGCCCGAGAATTTTCGTCTGCTTTTCGAAACGAAAAGGAACCGAAAGTGGCGCCCTCTCGCAGGAAACGTGCCTTCGTAGTCATAATCTGCGCATGCGCCGCGCCGGCGGCTCACCGACGCGCGCCGCGGGAGCCGCCAGGGCCGCCGGAGTATGAAGAGGGCGAATTTTCGACGCGCGCGGCGGGACTGACGTGACGCAGCCGACTTCGGCCAGCGTTTGCTTGCGCGCGCGTTACGTCGGAGTATAACAGAGCCTTAAGGAATGTGCGCAGGGCGGGAAGACTGAGGCCCTCAGGCGGCCTCCTTTGGACGGCTCCCAGGCTGCACAATGAGTTTCGTGCTGATATTATCTATAAAAAAAGAAATAGGAAGTGTACTGGGTAACCCGCCTTCCGGACCCTAATGGCTTGCAGAGACGGGCTCCCACCGATCATGGGAGAGCAGGACGTTTTGCAAGAGGAGGAAACGAGAGACTACGCAATAACTGACGGCTAGAGAAGGGGGGGAAGGGGGGGGGGGGGGGAGACAGATTTCTGGGAGAGCTTTTGCAAAATCCAGCATAGACCATGAGATGAGTGATTTAGTCGAAATTGGAGAAATTGTAAGCCCTCCAGAGTGGGGTCCTCTTTTGTGAAGGTGAGACAGCTGGCGTTGGTTTTGAATGCCTGAAAGATGAAAGCATCTGAGATGAAGACAAGATGAAGATCTAGGTATAATTCGAAGATCTTACATTCAGTGTCCGAGCGAGCAAGATACTCCTGCACCGCGCGTTCCACAAAAGAGCGATAAATCTTGCAGATAATCGGCTCGAGGCAGGAACCGATGCAAATCTCAGAGAGATTCGGGAGTAAAAAGTAGTAAGTACAGACAGCGAATGCACGGAAAAACTATACTCGTCTTTACCTCCAGGACTTCTGTTGCCACTCAAGAAGAGGAGGAGACGGACCCCTTCTATGTGGAGGAAATTTAAATGATAAATAATTCGTACACTCTCGTGAAATGTGTTGGAAGTATGAAAAGGGCGACCTTTCAACATGGAACCAGGCACGCAACTGCCCGCTCTTTAATACACTTCTTCCTCTTCCCTCGTGTCGGCAAAGCCGACACGAGCGATGAACTATCTCACACATCTCCCCTACTAAGTAAACTATCTCACACATCTCCCCTACTAAGTCTCACATCGGCAACGTTCATTGTTCGGGATACCTCTTTGGTGGACGAACACATCTTCCACTCCTTGTGTAGGTGTGATTGTTCTCGGCGGAATGAGGTCCAGGCTCCGGTTGCTCAGTTTCGTCTCTTTGCACATCCTCGTGTCCCGGTACTATTTCTGGCCTGGGAATCTGACTTGGTAAAGGAATCAGGTGTGTTCTGTTTCTGCGAATGGGCTCTCCGGCGTCAGTGTCAACCCAGTAAGATCTGGGCTCATTTGCATTGCTTTCGACGACTCCTTGTCGTTGCAGGTCCACTACCCACACGTCGGTTCCTTCGTCAAGGTCGACCAAGTCCCTGACCCCATGCCTACGGTCGAAGTCTTGTTTTTGCTTTCGTCTCTGGGATGTTTCATATGTTCTTACGCTGCTAAGATCTGGAAGGCAGGGAACAAGGCACTTGGATGAAACAGGAATAGTTGTTCGCAACCTCCTGCCCATCAGGAGTTCTGCCGGAGAGTACCCATTTTTCAGTGGACTTGTTCTGTATGCCAACAGGGTCTTATACGGGTCTCCAGTTTTCTTCAGTGACGTCTTTATTATTTTGACCGCGGCTTCTGCCATTCCGTTGCTTTGGGGATATCGTGGACTCGAAGTAATGTGGCGAAAGCTGTACTCTTTTGCAAATTTGTCAAATTCGGCACTTGACAACTGGGGTCCGTTGTCAGATAACACCACGTCCGGTATCCCATGCCTCGCAAAAATGGACTTGCAGTGATTGATCACACTTTTTGACGAGAGGCTGGCAAGGCGGGTCAGTTCTGGGTAGCGTGAGAAATAATCAGTTACGATTAGCCACCAGGCTCCATCCCAGAAAAACAAATCCATCGCTACTCTTTCCCATGGACGTTGTGGGAAATCTGTTGGCAGAAGAGGCATCTTGTGATTGGCGCTCTGTTTGAGGCACACGTGACAGTTTTTGATCAAACGTTCTATGTCTGAATCGACTCCAGGCCACCAGACAGAGTCCTTCGCTCGTCCTTTGCATTTGTCCATCCCGAAATGGCCTTCGTGAAGTTGGCGCAGGACTTGGTCGCGCATCGATTCCGGGATTATCACTCTTGACGTGTATACTAATACGTCGTCAACAATTGAGATGTTGTCTTTGATTTCCCAATAGGGTTTGAGATCCAGCTCCACATCTCTTCTTCTCGGCCACCCTGTTTGAATGATTTTCTGAAGACGCATGCACACTTTGTCTTTACGTTGTTCACTGGCGACTTTTTGAATACTGTATGTTGTCAGAGGCATAGAAGAGGCGACGTGTGTAATGTAGCCGTCAATTTCATTTTCGAGCTCGAAAGGTTCGGATTGTAAGATAGGAGACCTTGACAAGGCGTCGGCTGCAGTGAGATCCTTGCCAGGGACGTAAACAATCGCATACGTGAAACGCATGAGTCTCATGCGCATCCTCTGTAGCCTCGGTGTCAGGTCATCGAGCGCTTTGGACCCAAAGAGTGAGACGAGGGGCTTGTGGTCAGTTTCAAGAGTGAAGTTTCTTCCCACGAGGTAGTCTCGAAACTTCTCGCTGGCCCATACGAGGGCCAAGCCTTCCTTCTCGATCTGTGCATATCGGCGTTCAGTGTCTGTTAGGAGTCTTGACGCGTAGGCGATCACCTTGAACCACTCTCCTTCTTTCTGGCGTAAGACAGCACCTAGACCGTATGCCGATGCGTCAGCACTGACAACTGTTTCCTTGCTTGGATCGTAGATGCCTAGAACTGGGTCTGATGAAAGCATAGATTTCCACCGGTCGAAGGCAAGCTGTTGAGGTTGATTCCAGACGAAGTCGTGCTTGGTGCTTAGCATCGACGATAGCGGTTCTAGGAGCTGTGCACCATTAGGCACGAAGCGCGCCAGATACGTTGCCATTCCCATGATGCGTCGTAACTCCTTCTTTGATTTTGGATTTGGCATCTGCAGAATAGCTGACAGCTTTGCTGGATCTGGACGAACTTGATTGTTCTCAATCACGTGTCCCAGGAAAGAAATCTTCGTAACGCTGAAGAGGCATTTCTCTCTGTTTAGTGTGATCCCCGCTTGAGTGAGACGCTCCAGGACTGCTCTTAGATGGCTATCGTGTTGATCTTTTGTAGATCCCCAGATCAGGACGTCGTCCATATGGCACGCCACTCCTTCAAGACCCAAAAGAACATCGTTCATTCTTCTTTGGAAGTGTTCTGGCGCCGAAGAAATTCCGAACGGCAACCTGTTAAAACAGAACCTTCCAAAAGGTGTTATGAATGTAGTCAAGGGCTTGCTGTTTTCACTTAAGGGGATTTGCCAAAACCCCGAGTTGGCGTCGATTTTCGAGAAAACGGTTGCCTTCTGCAACATTCCCAAAGAGTGTTCCACTGATGGGATCGGGTGCCATTCCCTCTGGACGTACTTGTTCAGTTGCGTAAAGTCAACGCAGATGCGAATGTCACCCGAGGCCTTAGGGACCACTACCATCGGGGCGCACCACTCCACGGGTTCTGTCACTGGTGAAATGACTCCCAGATTCTGCATCCTCTCAAGCTCCACTTTTGTCTTGTTAAAAAGAGGCAGAGGGACCCTGCGAGGTGAAGTCAAGGCAAAGGGCGTCGCATCCGGTGCAAGCTTTACGTCGTAGTCACCCTCCATTGTGCCGAGACCTTGAAAAAGGCTGGGAAAATCTTCCTCAGGGTACAGTCCACGCACCTCGCAGATTTCAGAGAGTACTTTGAGTTTTTCTATAGCTGGCTTTCCAAGCAGCGGTGTGTTGAGGCCACGCAGAATGTAAACTTCCTCTTCGCTACTGTAGTTTTTGAACGAAAGGTTCATGCTTGCGACGCCTAGAACGTGAAGCGACTTGCCGTCGGGCCCCTGCAGCTGGCGTCTCGGCGAGTGTAGAGTGCGGTCTTTGAAGAGACTCCTAAAAAGGTCTTCGGGGATCACCGTCTCATCTGCACCGGTGTCTATCTTGAATAGAACCGGTTGGCTTTGGACCAATATTGACAATTCCCACTTTGAGGCTCCAAAGTTTGATAACGTTCCGAGAAATCCTGGCTCTTGCTTCCCATTGTTCTTCGTTGCGGTGGCGGGTTTCGAGGCAGTCATTAACTGTCCTGTTGAGACGAGCCCTTCTTGTTGCTCGGTGACATTTCTAAGAGAAGATGTCGACCGACAAACCGTCATAAAGTGTCCTCCTTTTCCACAACTCCGGCACACCGTGTCTTTTGCTGGACATCTCGATCGAGGGTGTGTTTCGTGTCCGCACCAGATGCAGGATCGTTCTTGAGCTTTGGTGTCGTGTTGGTAACGTTTTGATAAAGTTCTGTCCCAAGCGACTGCAGCCTTTTGCGGCGCAGTAAATTTCCTTCTGGTGTGTATCTGGTCTACTGATTCTGTGTTTTCTGGGAATCGTAGCTCTTTCTGCTGTTGTCGGACTGTCTCATGCTGACGGGCAATTGTGAGTGCCTTCATCAAGTCCAGCGACGAGTCCAACTGTAGTTTTTCTGAAACTTTTCTGTCTTGCAGGCCCACGACCAAGCGATCCCTGATGAGTTCTTCTTTTAGCTCGCCAAAGTTGCAGGTGTCGGCTAATGTGTGCAATGCCGTCGCAAAGTCTTCCACTGATTCACTCTCTCCCTGTGTTCGGGTATTGAATCGTGCTCTTTCGAAGATTATGTTGCGTCTTGGAAAGAAATAGGTCTCGTAGTGGCCTAACACGACTTCAAACTTCTTAGCGTTCTCAGGACTTAGCTTGAAAGTGTTGAAGATGTCCTCCGCTTGCGTTCCCATCAAGTAGACAAGCGTGTCGACTTGCTTTTCTTCGGTAGCAGCTTGTAATCCCGAGGCTGTGCGGTACCGAAGAAAACGTTTCTTCCAAGCAGGCCACTCGTTTGGAGTGGTGAAGTTAAATGGGTCGGGTGGAGCTATTTGGAACGACGCCATTATAGAGCTGATGTCTGATTGCGTACCTTGTATTAGAGGTTGACCAGAACTGTTCCGTGGCAGCTGCTTTGCGGTCGCTTCGGCGTCTGAAGAGCCGGTTGTTTCGCAAGCTGAGGGATTATGCATGGCCGGATCCCACTTCTGACACCATGTTGGAAGTATGAAAAGGGCGACCTTTCAACATGGAACCAGGCACGCAACTGCCCGCTCTTTAATACACTTCTTCCTCTTCCCTCGTGTCGGCAAAGCCGACACGAGCGATGAACTATCTCACACAAAATGTAAGCAGGCCTAATCTATCTATTGCCGTGGTCGGCATCATCGTTTCATAGGCCACACGTGAAGTCGGTCAGCTGCTCTAGACGAGGGTGTAGTAGCCTATACAATTTTCGCACAGTGCATATTACAGCCTAAAGTCCTTCCTCGAGGGCTTGTGCACATATCCAGCTGATTTTTCGTCACGAGGGAACGCAGTTTGCTTACGACACTGCCTGTCGGTACAGTGACTGAAATCAAAGGGAAGTTCAACAAACCGTTGCCAAAACAACAACCTACGATGCTCGAACACCAGCGCAAAGCATCTCGAAGGGACTCTCCGAGTGTGGTGAAGTGGGGTGAGATGGTTGCGCCCCTGGCGGCAAGCAAGTGAACTACATACGGAGAAAACATGCCATTGACTCCCGGGTGATGGCAAAGGCCGTAAGAAGAGAAAGAGAGCGCGCGCTTCCAGTCCGACCGTGATCCTGTCTCCATCTCAGACGCTTCCATCCTTCTGGCATTCAAAAGCAGGGAAAAAAAATATGCGCAGTGCTTCCGGCTCTGCACGAGGGAGAAGGAGTACAGTATGCCTTTTGCGCGCGGAGCCGAGCGCATCGGTCAGACGGGGTGCTGCGTGAATTACCGTCTCTAAGAGCACGGAAAGGAGATCTAGTCTTTTTTCCCAAAATCCCTTCTTCTAGTCGTGGCTCACGCCAAAAACTGCCTTTCCTGCTCCTCTGAGTTCTCGGAAACCAAAATTAGGAAAGGAGGGGGGGGGGGGGGGGGGGCACAAATCTCGATCAGTGAGGGAAATTCTTGAGTCCCAAGCAATAAATCTTCTGTCTCAAACCTGTCCAGCCCTTCCCTTTCTTTTTAGATCGAGAGATTCGGTTGCTGCGAGGCGAGAGGGTTCATACAAAGACGTAAAAAATACAAAATGCCCGCATCTTCTCCTCCTTATCTGCTCCGCGTCCTCCCCCCAACACCCTCTTTCCTTTCTTCTCCATGGAGGCAGCGCGGGCACTCAAGGCACCATGTAACGGTGACCTGTCGAATGACACACGGCAGACCCCCACCTTCCGTCGTATAGGCATAGTTACTGGCAGGGCCACAATAGAGTAATTGCATATGCTCCGGCTTGCGGAGCAGTGTACCGCAATGGTTCTTCCAGAGAGGCCATCTTGGAGTCAAGGCTGCACTGCGGGAAGTGTCCGTCGCTTCTGCAAGAGCCCCGAATGCGCGAGCCACTCGATCGTCCTGCGTGTCTTTTTGTTTGCAGACTTGGAGAACATGTTGTAGAACATCGCTCGCGTTATAAAGCAACGTGATAATACTGTATCCAGTGGCTACACATAGCGTTGAATGGTCAAGGAACCTTCCAGATCGTTTTAGAATAATGTGGGATGTACATTTTCAAACGCAATGCAAGAAACACGATCCGCCCGAAACTCGGCGCCTGCAAGGTCGCTTGCTCGCAAGAAGGTTGGATCCAGCCCGGTGCACGTGTCCGCTTCTCCGCCAATACGGAGTTGGGGGTGAAAAAAAGAGGAACACGAAACTGAAGCTCTGCAAGCCGAACCTATACAGTTACTCTAAGCCTCATGGCTCCCGCATCTCTCATCCACCCCCCTCCCTCCCTCCCTCCTTGACGCTTCCCCGTTGGGCTTGAGGAGGCAAAGTCAAAACAATGAACATAGGGTCCCTCAATTTCATTCTGTTTAGGGTGATGCCACCCTTTGTAGTACCCGATGCCGACAGCACGCGCTCATGGGTAAAATACAAAGAAATTGCCGAAAACAAAATGTCGCCATAGCACAGTCAGTGCCGCAAACGCGTGCAGGGATACGTTCTTTTTATTTATTTATTTTACCCTCAGGGAGTGAGCATTACAGAGGGGGAAGTGGTTGCATGAGATATCGAAAACAAAAAAAAAAAACAAAAAAAAACACAGACAAGATATACAAGAAATACAATCAGTGCAGATTAGAAAAAAATACTTTCCAAGGCTTTTTTAAAAAGGACGTGATCTGTGATCGAGACTACGGGTGCAGCCAGGTGGTTCCAGTCAAAGGATGTAGACGGTATGAAGGAATGGTGAAAGACGTTATTGGTGCGAGCATATGGGATGCCAACTTTGTGTTGATGGTCAAGTCTAGGTGAAACGTAAAGAGGAGGTATAATTAGCTTATCACGCAGCGTCTCATGAGTGAAATAAATTATATGAAACAAACTTAGACGGGCTACTTTTCTACGAGTTGATAATTCAGGGAGAGAAAGATTAGACTTCATAGTGCTTACGCTGGCTGTCCGATGGTAATTCGAAAATATAAATCTAACAGAAGGATTTTCGACGGCTTCAATCAGATAAATTAGTATAGACTGACCAGGGTCCCAAACAGAAGATACATATTCCAGCTTTGATCGTACAAGGGTTTTATAAAGAATTGGCTTCAAAGACTGGGGTGATAAAAAAAAATTCCTTTTAAGAAAACCTAGCATGCGATTAGAGTTGTTAATGATGTAGTTAATGTGAGTCGTCCATGATAAATCAGATGTAATATGAACTCCTAAATACTTATAGGCCGTAACTAATTCAAGGGGATGGTTATTTAGCGTATAATGGGGCTGAGATGAAGTACAACGAGACACTCTCATAACCTTACATTTGCTAGAGTTTAGTACCATAGACCACGAGTCGCACCAGCTGGAAACAGAGATAATATCGTTTTGTAGTAGGTTAGAATCAGAATCATGAGTAATTTCTCGATAAATAACGCAGTCATGAGCAAATAAAGACATTTTTGAGGATACATGAGAGGGTAGATCGTTAATGTATATAAGGAATAATAACGGACCAACCACAGAACCTTGAGGGACACCTGATGTTACTGATACCATAGTAGAGCTTGTGTTATTCACGTTGACAAATTGCTTACGGTTCGTTAGAAATGAATGTATCCACGTGAGTACCGCCGGATCAATATTTAGTTTACTAAGCTTGGACAAGAGTAAAATATGGGGCACTTTATCAAAGGCTTTAGAGAAGTCTAGAAATACGCAATCTACTTTGGAGCAAACGTCAACGATAGAATGAAGGTCGTGCGTGAATGATACAAGTTGTGTTTCGCATGAGAATGTCTTTCGAAAGCCGTGTTGAAAGGGACAAAAAAACTTATTTGATTTTAGAAAATTGACTATGTTGGAATAAATCACGCGTTTCAGAACAAAAAAGAGAAATAAACGTGTGGGGCAAAATGGCGAGGTGTCTCCCCCCTAAGTGAAGCGAAAATTAAGGCACCCTATGTAAACATTTTGTTGCAAGTCGAAAGCCTGTATTGTGTGTTTGCCTTCCATGTCCCCCGTTCGTTATCGCAGAAACCGCTAGAGAAATCCGGAAAAGTCTTTTAATTTAAGGCGCACGCCATGAATGACCGTTTCAACACTATGTTTCAACGTGTGCCCCCGTAGTGTCTCCATGGCGTCGTAAGCGTTGTTCTCACCGCACCCGCAAGCATGATTCTCACCGCAATTTCTGTCCCCATGACTTTAACTTGCCACAGAAATGAAGTCAGTTACGATTGATAAATGCAACTTGGGGAACATTTCAGACCACCATGAAACACGCTAACGTTACTTGACACTGTTCAAAATTTCGCCAACTGCAAACACAGCATTTTCTCTCCCTATAGACAACTCAAGAAACCGCGAAATTTAGAGGCAAAACCGCTAAATTGGCAACGCTGATACGGCCGATTGACAAATCATGAAGTGTGAACATTTTAAGTGTGTTACACAGAACGTGTTTCTGACTGGTGTGTTTACCGCGTCTAAGAAAGTAGTCCCTTGATTTCTACCTGAAGACTTCACAGACGTGTCATGCTGCTGCCCACAGCACTCCTGGCGGTGTGAGCGCAGCCGTGGTAGATCTGCAAGACGCCTGTTCACTGCAGGTCGCTTTCCAGCTTGACAGACTACGGAAGCTTCGGCAGCTAGGAGTTGCGACGCTGCTACGACAGCGACGCTCGCGTTTGTCTTTGTTTTTTTGGGGAACTTCTAGGAACAACCACTAGAATTGCGACATCCGGGAGCATAACAGTCAGGCTCTTCTGACGTCATTCGTTGCCAATTGGGTACCACTTTGGATACTTGGGCAGAATGGGACGCTAAACTCTTCAGTTGGAGACGCGTTCAAGGCAGTGTGGTTATGAGCAATGCCCTGCGTTTCTGAAGCAATCAGCGCGAGCAGGGGGTGATTTCACGTGATTACTTATGTTTCGAAATCTGCTCAGATGCAGTGTCTTCCAGCTTGCTCGAGTAGTCGGGAATGTATAATACTTTTAAAATGATACCCAAATCGTTGCTGTCGACGCGCAGATTCTCGACGAAATTCGCTAACACCTAGAGCAGGGGTTCCTACTCAGGGAAGGTTCGGTACTCCAACGTCGCAACGATCCGCCTATGGTTATGTTCTGAGGGCCAGTCTGTTTTGCCGGGCATCGGCTGCTACGGATGTAGCCAACACTGCTCCCCTCGATCGCAGCAAACAGCCGCGTACTGATGTCCTCGAAGAGCCCATCTTTCCTCCCGAGTGTCTGCGCCGCGTCATCGGAAATTGGAAGCGTGCGAGAAGACCGTTTTCCTTTTCCGTAAAAGGAAACGTAAACCTAACGAGCGAACGAACGGAACGAAAGAGCACGGTGGGAACCGCGCCGCGGTGTCACGAACCCAGTCCAGTTCAAACCCTGACCGACCAAACGAAAGACGGCCGCATGCAGCTGCAGGGAAATACATTCTAACGCATTTAATAACAAAAAGAGGATCGGCTGGTGGTTCATTTCCATACATAGCGCGAGCCGGCGTGTGAGTGAAGCGCACCGAGTGCGCTTCACTCACACGGGGATACATGGCGCCCAAGTATGGGATCCCTTCCAAACCGACCGTTCCGGTTGTTTCTCCCAGCGGTGGTCCCACATTTCCTCGCTCACCGCTTCTTGTTGTACCCACGGTGGAAGAAACACATTTAGGTGCACGATGACTCTCTGTCCGACGCGGCGGCCACATTATGTTCCGCCAGTGGCGTCACACCTTGTGACGCTGGCGGAAGTTACAGAGTGCTGCAGCGCCTCTTTTGCGGCACCGATCTCTCTCGTAGTAGGATGGATTATGGATCGGGAGCCCTTCGGTAGCACCACCGGCGGCCAGTGCTTGACAGCAGGCAATGCACGCAAATCTATGGGATAAACGAACAAAAGTTGGAATATTGTAGCTGAACGCGTTGCTCAGAGAGTATTTTATGGCGTATTGCGATCATTATACCGGCTGTTTGGATATCCAGTCGGCATTTGTCCGGCGTTCGAACGCAGATTAATAAAAATAAAATGTGCCGGAGCACCACCGACTGTGCTGACGTCGCTTGCTTTAGTTCTGATTAAAAGGCAAGTTCAACAAATGAACGACACGCTCCGAGTTTTAGTTCGTCACAGAAGCCCTCTCTGCAGTTTAAAGCAACGGCTTGTACCAGACGTACTCTGTACAACCGTTTAAAACCGTACGCATGCCCCCAGTAAAGTCCTATTAACTTTTTGTCTGCTAAGCTCTGATGACTTCGAGATCACAAACGACTCCAAATTGATTCTGGACAACCCAAGCTTGTATCATTGAACCGCGTCACAGTGTAGGCCAAACAAAGTCGCAACCCTCGGCCTCCAACCACAAACTATTTAAAATATTGGCAATATATTCTAACGCTTTTAATATATTCGCTCAGAATATTAACTATCATTCTCGAAAAACAGGATAAGAGTTTCCTCGTCCAGAACAACCTATTAAAATTGTAGTTTTCCCCGTTTCTCCCATGGATGCATTGGCTGGTGTCAAGCGATGGCTGCCAGTGGTGCAGCTCGACCACAGCGTGACAAGCCTCGAACTGCGATCTAGCCTATCAATAGAGAACAGTGTTTAATGGTCACGTCTTGCGTAAAGCGCTGAATGGATTTTATAATGTTACAAAGTACCGCCAAGCTGGTGCATGCCGGGGTGCACTTGAGCCAAAAATGGCGGATCGTCGCCGCCAATCTAGTTTTGTCGCGGCGGCGCGGCGCCGGCTCTTACCGTAGGCCAATAGGAGCGTGCTCGCAAACGGCGGCCCGTCACTGCAGCCACAGCAGACCAATAGGAGCGTGAGCGTCTGGATGTGGGAAATGCCATGAGCCAAAAATGGCGACGCGTAGCCGGCATCCAACAGAAGCGCCCGTGGCACGATCAAACCTGGATCAAAAGATGACGGTATATTGAATAAGTCAGGATATCCGGCGCTTTAGTCTTGCGGACGCTAGAGCGCCCCCTCGCCAAGAGAAAGAGGCCTATAGGGGAAGTGGCAGACGCTGCTTATCAACACGCTGAGACGCGGGTTAGGTTAGGTATTGTGCCTGGAACGCGTTCCGACTAGTGTGCTTACTGAGTCAAAAAAAAGCGGTCCCTCGATTTCCGCCATGGTGACGTCAACAAGTAGCATGCTGTCTCCGGCCGCGATACTTTCGGCGTCACAACAAAGGTGGTGGCTGTGGCAGACGCCTGGGGCGGCTTAAGAAAGTACTGCAAAAACGGGGGGGGGGGGGGGGGGGGGAGCGTCTTGGAAACGCGGTTTGAGTCCGACTCAGCTCGTGCGCTGACTTTGGGTGCACTGCCGTAGCCTTCTTTATAGGGAGTATTCACTGGCGGCCATAGCTGTGTGCGCGAATGCTGAGCGCGTGCTGATGGCGAGCTTCCACAGTTCTTTCGCAACGTGCATTCCGCACCCTCAAGAGTGCCGGTTTTAGCAGCCTATTGATGTGAGCTTGTTCTGAGCATGTGCTCTGAACAGCACCCACAAATATGGCGTCCAGTGCATACTCCCTATACTCACAAAGCCTGGCAGATCGCCAAGAGTAGCGGCCGCCGAAATGGAAAAGGTGGAACAGCAGGCAACAGATGAGAGGAGAGCCACGTGACTGGGGCGCCGCTGCGGCGAGACGCCGAAACACACTTCTCTAAGCGAATAAGTGTGTTTCGGGTCCTCGCCGCCTCAAAAGCTGTGCGCTGACGTCCAGGTTTCCCGAGAAATGGCTCTTTGATGCTCTGTGCTACCAGATCCTCGCGCTCCAAATCTGCGACCGAGCACTCTACGGCCCCGTCGTCTAACTGCCAGGCTTCGGGAGTATAGAGGAGGCTATAGCACTGCCAAAGCCAGCGCATGATATGGCTTTGGCAGTGACTGGATGAAAGAAATCATGCTTTCTTTCTCGCTGCTGTCTCTAGCGAGCCGCTCCTGTTCAGCTGCAGGTCGCACTTCAGCTTGTCAGTCCACGAAAGCTTCGGCCGCTATGTTTCGTGACGCTGTGACGGAGCGACACACATGTTCGCTCGTGCTGTTCGCCGGTAGTCCCACGACCAACCGCCACGAACACGACATTAGACAGCATGACAGTCAGGCTTTTGAGACAACATTTGCTGCCACTTGGGAACCATTTTCGATATTTGGGAAGAAAGGAACGCTAAACTTGGCAGTCGGAGACTCGTTCCAGCCACTGTACCGGAAGTGAAATGGCGTTTCGTAAAAACGCCGTACATACAAACGTCGATACGCTTAAAGGAACGGTGCAACAATTTGCGGACTTTGGCTAATTAATTGCGCGAATTGATCCCGGCCACATATAAAACGAAGGACCGAAAACTATTCTTTCCTACTTGCCCTAGTTTTCATTAAAAAAAATAAAAGAAATTGGTATCTCCGGCACCCCTCAACTCAACATTCAAGCGGCACCAGCTTCACCTGTGACGTCATTCGGAGTGGCGTTGGTTTCCGGTTGGGTTCTTCTGGCTTCCGTTTCCCCAGCGCTCGCCGGCTCGCCAGGCTCGCCGCTCTCCCGCTCTCCCGTGGATTCCCGAATCCCGACCAACATGGCGGCGCGGCGGGCAGTCGAAGTCAAAGTCGAGGTCGAGACACCAGGAACAATAACGATACCACGATACTACGGACCACGACCAACGCACTCCGTCGAGCGAGGGAAAGACAAAACGTCCGGGTTGCTCGTGTAGCCGCCGTAGGCGCCACGGGCGTCGACGGATGACGGCGACGGCAGGTTTTGTTGACTTGCGGTAGATAGCGCCACAAATAGTTCATACCCTTTTAGCGGCAATATTAGGCTTTTGAAGAGTTTCTGCATGCCTAAACAACAAGATTTTTTAAACTTAACCTTAAATCAAGCTTACAATTGCCTAACACTATCACTTACAAAAACCACTCCGAATGACGTCACACCACAGGTTGCATTTGCGGCCACCATGTGGCCGCAGGTTGGGAAAAAAAGGGGTTTTTCTTCTGCGATTACGCAGCAAAATAGAGGTATTTTGGGGTATGGTGGCACTTTTTCTCTTACTTATGCCGAAGTAAACAATATAAAAAATACAAGCTGCACATTCGTTCAGTGTTAAAATCATTGCACCGCCCCTTTAAAGCAACTCACGGAGAAGCTCCGAATTTTATTTCAGATCCCTCTTATCAAACTCTCCTTTCACAACCGGAAATGCAAAAAAAAGAAAAAAAAAAAGAAGAACAGTTAACGCGCGGGGTGGACGGAGTAATCAGAAAATGTCAGGTGTTTCCCACGGAATCACAGCGTCCAATGTGACAAAACCTCTGACCCTCTATGGTCGGAAGGCCACTTTCCTGCACCTTAAGGCAGCGGTCCCACGGCAGCCATCTTGAAGAAGGCGTTAGTTCAACCAATAGATGGCGACACGCACCCGTGGGGTGTCCGAAACATTGGTTCACAGTGGGATGGCTCGTGCACCATCACGTTCCCCTCGTGGCCTTGCTCGCGCCGCTTTCAGCTGTGCTCAGCTAGCTCAAGTAGCGTGGCCCAGCAAACGGGTGTATGCGAGAATGTCAGGCTGGGTATAAATTGTTCTCTGATACAGGGAGATGCGGTTCGGCGGTTGTAACGGGCTTTCGCAATAAATCTTAACAAGAAGAAATCAAATGTTGATTGACGTGTTAATATTCTATCAATAAAAATTTCTTCTGCAGGAATGCACGCTCTGTAGACTCAATCTTCCAAGACACCAGTGGAAGCGGATGTCAAGTAAACTGCTTCGCGATTTGCGGTACTTACCTCACCATTTTAATGACGACTAAAAAAAGGTCACGAAATATTATGTTTCACGGGGTCCGGAAGATCTTGTAAAGGTTGTTACATTATAGTTTTTAGAAAACAAACGCCGTTGCAATATTTTCGGAAGTACTGACACACATAATGTTGTAACTACAGCTTAGGAGGAATATGATGAAAACCATCAAAAGAAATAGGAAGACATTTATTTGCAATGGTGACGCTATGAATGAACGGCGTTTAGCGAAGGCAAGTTATAAGCGTTCGATAATTCATAAGTTCGCGTAATTGCTAACTATAGACATGCGTTTTTGTCGGGAGATGGTGTTGCGGTGATGACCTCATATCGGATGTCTCGTGGCAGACGAACAAGCAAGTTTCTTCTCAGCGAATGGTAAGTGTCCAGTGTCAAGCACAACACGTGGCTACCGACGTTGTCGACGTTTCGAACACTTACCGCTTTCGACAAAAGTCCTGGCACCTGGGCTAACTTTTTGGAAAGACTCGAAGTCTTCCTTGAGTCCAACGCCATCATGAACAGTAACTGAAAACGTTCCACTATTCAGTCGGTGGGTGGCGAAACGTGTCCACTTCTGTGGAGTCATGGGCGATGTGTACTCTAAATGGCTGAAAGTTTACACGATGCCTGCCACGACGTCCAAACACGTCATTGACGTTCTACGGTCTCTTTTACCTACTTTTGCCCCACGGAAAATACTTTTCTCTGATAACGCGCAAAATCTTGCTTCAAACAAAATAAACAAGTTTTTGAAGAAAAAAAAAATCGGCGTCAGGCATTACATTAGTGCACCATACCATCCTGCAACTAACGGGCATGCAAAACAAATGGCGTGCAAAAAAAAAAAAAAAAAGAGCTTACGGAAGAAGCAGTTCGGTGAAGAATCGCCAGGTTGTTGTTCCAGCAGCACGCGACGGTCTCATCTTGCACGGTAAAAACACCCGCCGAAGCATTATTCGGCGGGCGAAGAGCCACACCCCTCGATCTCATGATACTATGGCTTACGAACGAAGATCGAGAGATTCCCACATCGGGAGTAATTGCAGTTTATTCGGTCGGACAACTGGTCTACGTAAAGAATTCCACCGGAAGTCGGGCCTTCCATGTAAAACTTGAGTAGGAAAGGCTCTATGTTGGTTGACGGAGTGCCGATACTTTAAAGCTCATTTAGTGACTCTAGGCATGAAGTGAACTCGGGTGTAACATTTTCCTCTTCGTTCTTATTGTTTATTGATTTCAATCGTATCGAATAATGAACACATTATATCACGATACGTGTGTGTAATTATTTGCCTTAGATTTATTAACCTGATTCAGTACTTAAATCATTCATTTATCGATAGTAAGTCTTCCAATATATTTTTTAAATGTGGAGGTAAAAAGAGACGGAGATTGATGATGATACAGACGCCAACGCCGCCCTCGGAAATTTTTTGAACACTAGAAATGAGCAGTTTGTCAGTCATCCGCCAGGTAGCGCTACAAAACACCCAAACAGTTTTTAATTGTTTTTAAAATTAGCTAAGCTCTAAACCTATTAAGAAACCAAAGCAATAACATTGTGAAAATTTAATACATCGCAATGTATATCTATTCCAAAGAATAATTAGATGCCAATAAATATGTTTGATGTCCAAAAAAGATATGCGTCAAAAACAGGTAAGCTTGAAGGGCTCCTGGAGCGTTATGACTTGAAAATTAAAAAAAGCTATCGTCCACCTCTTGGGCAACCATTTTAGCTCTAAATGTTATAAAAGATTTTATTATAGTTTAATTATTTCCTCAGCGGCATTTGAAGTACCATGACTCGAAGCACAAAAAAGTGCTACGTTTGATATAAAATATGTAAACAAAAACATTTTAGAGAACATTAAATTTTTTTCTGCATATTGCCGATTATAAGCACTACATCTGTAGCTAGTTTCATTGCCCTAGCGCTTGTCATTAAAAACATATTTGTGCTGAAAAATGTCATTTTTAGGGCAATATTTGGAGGGATGAAAAAAACAAAGTAGTGCAAATACCAAAAAAGTGTATCGTTACATTCTGCTCTGACATCATCTTAACAAAACTGATATATTGGAACCGTGTTATCTTTAATGGATCGTTCATAAAACATGAACTAGCGGAGCAAGTGAGGGTCCGCGCCATCATATTCGCAACGCTACAAATGTGCATGAACAGTAAAAACCAACACATACATAATATCAAACGAAAGAGGATTGCATTGCCTTTCGAATGACATCAATCCCATAAAACAGTATTAAAAAGGAGATGACTAACGACCTGCCAAAAAGTACCCAAACTGCGACATTCAGTGACAGCGTGGCCTTAAAGGAGCGATGCAACAATTTTTGTACTTTGCGCAAATACCGTTTAAAACGGATCCCTAACGTTAATGACCTATGAACCACGCGTTCGTTTTTCACCCCACGCAATAGAAGTCCCAGAAAAATATTAAAGAAAATCGAGCAGCGTTCACCCCCTCAACTCGCAGCCAGTACAAGCGGCCACGTGATCTGGAGCCGATTATATGCCGCCAGTGTTGATCGTAGCCACGCGCTGGGGTTGGCAAAGCGCAGGACACGCGCTGAGTTTCAGACATTGTTATGGTTCGGCTGTTGTCGTCGTTGCAGCGATTGGACACGGGTCACTACCTGAATGCTTCTCGAGCTAGCAATTATCACGAGCCCAAGTCGAGTGCCCACGCAATGCTCGGGTCCAATCTATGAACCGCATTCAAATATCGTCACTTGGGTGTACTGCGATCCCCACGTTACGTCATCAAATTTTGCAAAGGAGAGATTGAATGAAAATGATCGCTTTTGTCCTTGAAATTACACCGCAACAAAGGAGTTTTTTGGCCAGTGGCGTTGCGTGTGAGTATCCTTGAGTCCCAGGTGTGCCAGTAAGCTCGTGTCAAGTGAAAAACATTCCAATTAAATATCGTTGCACAACTCCTTTAAGTGAGCCAATGGCTGTCATACACAGGGAAGGCTCGGCGAATTGAGGTGCTGCAAATATGCCAAGACCTAACAAAATCAGTCTGCGTCGCGGCACTGAGCACGGCGTTTCACCGTGCACAACGTCACAGCGCAGACCGTCTTTTTAGGTCTAAACATATTTGCAGCGATTGGTTCTCCCAAGTGCTTTGTGGCAGAGTAGGCTCCCCAGAGTTGTTAGATTGACTGGTACGATCTAAATTTGAAACAGGAGAAGCGGCTATGGGCAGCGACAACTTAAGGAACGCTGGTTGTGGCGATGACGTTAAAGGCCGACCTACAACCTCGGTTTTCTGCAAAGATGATGATCCTCTTGGTGCTCTTCTCTCCTAAGCTGCGAAAAAAACCAAGTTGGGGCAAGGTTAAAAAAAAAAGGTGTGGATATAGGAAAGCAGCAGCGGCCAAAAGTGGAAAGCGCGAAATGTAGGTCGGTCTTTAAGATTGCTCTGAAAAACAAAATCGTTAATACTACTATTTTTACGCTTGACCAAACTTGCATGAACTATAGACGTGTGCAGGTACGGCCCCTGGGCGCCTCCATCTTGCTGCTGGTGTGGGTAGATCGTGTGAAAGCCAAGCGTTGCTGAGGCGTACCCAGGGTCTGCAGACCGGCGCCCAAGCAAAGCGGTTTCCATCCACGGTTGCCAGACTAGCTTTCGAAGTGCGGCTGCTTGCAAGCGTCTATATGTGCCAGTTTCTCGTTTTGCCTTCATGACCTTGAAGGATTATGGTTTTACGAACATATTTGAATGGATTAAAGTCTTTGGGAAGGTTGCCTCGCTGCTTGCCGAACCTAGAGGAATGATGCAAAGCCAGGTTTTTCAAAAACAAGTGGCTACATTTAATATTAGAAGGACGGGACGATTAGGTGCACACCGAAAAGTTCGAAGTGCGGCTGTCCATGACCGGCCTCGACCCAGGAGACCTTTTAAGCATTTGTGACGTTCTTCTTCTACTTTCGGGGTTCGAGGCAACGCACCCGTTGTACGGCGCGCGCGTCGAGCCATCGTTCGTCTCCCCGGCGCAGAGCGTGGTGGCGGGTTACGGTGGCGGCGACTGGATAGTGGCGCCCTAGGGGTGCCTCCCACAAGTTATACCTTTTCATTTTTATCTGAACACACGGTTCTCTAGACATGACACGTACGCGCAAGAAAACGATTACATAACTATTCCATCGTTCGTAAAGTCATAGTGTTTTTGGCGAGCTAGGGTATATTCAGTACAAAGTGTAACAGATGTGGCAGTCCTAAAGCCGAAGTCGCATTGCTAGTACATCGTGCAAAACACAGTCTGCAGACGCTGTCTGCGTGTTCCTTTCTTTGTACGACGCTTCTGTCACATTGGTCATCTCTCTGTAGATATGCTCCAAGCATGCACATGTGTCAAGCTTAGTAAACATGCTTCGAACATGGTTGAGGCTTGGCCGCAGATAATTTTGTCGTCATGCCTGCAGCGAATACCCTGTCTTTTGCATGATGTATGAGCTGCAGGAGGCGACATGACGCCACGGGAGGTGAAGCCGGGACGGCTTCCGGTTCGGAGGGACACCTCCCCAACGAGAACCATAAACGAACAAAACCAAAAGACTTTATTGGACGGGAAGGACACCCTTGGTCACTCATGGGGGCGTTCTCAACGACCGCGACCTTTACTTCCGGCTTCACTTGGGATTTTCTCGTTTGACTGGATGGGGCCGGTAGTATGTCGTCTCCTTTTCTTCCTACCTTCGCGGTTTAAGGGCATCTGTTTAAGGGCAGCTTTCCTTTACTCAGGCATCTTCTGTCCGGATCCTGGGGTGTCTGCAAAAGGCAAAAAGCTGGCAGTTCTGGCGAACGAAGTCTACGAGGGCCGCTGCTGTCCTCGGGAAACACTGATGGTCTTCGAATGCCTTGAGGGCTACGATTTGATTGGAGAGGAAATCTTAAGGTGCGGCGCCGACTCCCTCTGGTCATCGCCGCGACCACTGTGCAAACGTGAGTTACGTTCTCAAGCTCTTTTCTGAACATAGTCACTTCGCAAAATGCTTTGCGATGACACCGCACTCGGTTTCGTCCTAAGTCAGAGCTCAGCCGAGGTTAGACCACACACGAACACATGGGTGCAGATAGCTCAGGAAACGGAGAGCGTGGCGAATCGCGAGCATCTTGTTACCGCTCCTACTCGCCAGTGGAATTACAACGTAAGCCAATAAGAACGCTGCAGATTGACTCACGAACCAAGAACAAGGCACGCCCCGCTCGTCTAAAGTTAACAGTGACTATCCGATTTACTCGAGTAATAGCCGCACTGTTTATGAAGAAACCTGTGGGTTCGCGTTTCCGCGGAGCACGCAGACTGCCAATCACCACGATCAACAGCATGATTACAGCTGTTTACAGGACAAAGATAACGTCTTCATGCAAAGATACCATCCGTGAAGATTCATTTGTATGGAGAATCGTGCTATGTTATTCGCTATTCGCTAATTCGCTTTGTTATTTATGCGCAACATAATGACTGGCTGTGTATGTGTTCCGTGGGAACGTAGACGCAAGGGCCTTGTTTATAAATAGTGCGGCTATCATTTCGAGTAAATACGGTATACACACAAGCTAAAAGCGATGGTCGCAGTGTGCTCCGTGTGCCTGATTAAATTTGCTGGAGACGCCGCACGCAAAACGAACGACGATCGCTGTGATATTGCGCTTTTGACACTGTTTGATTGGCCCATCGGCACGTAACGTCGGTTACGTTTTGACTCAAGGGGAAACGAGATATTTGTGATGCGCTTTGGTTTGACGGCTTGTATAAAATTATTTAGGAACTATAATTATGCTGACAACTTAGAGAAACAAAACCAGGGCGAGACCTATCACGATCACGTAGACCTTGCTCCGCGCGATTCGTTTTTCAGCGTCCTTATCGGTCATTGCCGCATACCTATACGGACAGCAAGTTCGTCTGCTTCTTGCGCAGGGGGTTGCTGTGACTTTAGAACGCCGAGCTCTGACTGGCTCTGACTGGAAGGATAGTGGGTAGAGCTGAAGGCAGCTTTTTTTGAGGTCTACCCACCATCCTTCAGTCAGAGCCGATCGCAGCTCGGCGCTCCGACGTCACCAGGACCCCCAGCAAAAAAAGCAGACGAACTTGCGCACCGCATAGGCTACGAAGCGAGGAAAGTCGGGGCTCGCCATGCCCTGCGTTCCATAAACTGCCAGACTGTAGCTGCGCATACAGTAACGTCGTTACACAGTAGGAAGGTGGCGCCACTGTACAACAATTGTCGACAAAATAAACTCGCAAGAAAGCATCGTGGGTCAAGGTAGCGGATTTTTCCGGCCATGTGTTAATTGTAGTATGCAAGATTTGACGGGGCAAGTTTCCATACTCCCAGACAGTACCGTATTTGCTCGAGTAATAGTCGCACTTTTAATAAATAAGGCACGCGGGTATGATTTCCCGCAATGTACGGGCCGGGGATAGCTAACCACCGCAATCGTCGAAAAAATGCGAGCGATTTATTTGCTATCTGCTCAGATCGCATTTTTACGGATTCTACGTTTAAGCAACGCATTTTTAGGGATACTGAAATTCAAAGAACCTGAAACTTACGGTGGAGAGAATAGAGAGGTGAAGACGTATTCCACCGGCAACGAAGTATACGCTAGCGACGTGACGTCAGTATAGTTTCCCCGATGTCGCGCATGCGCAGTGATTAAAAAAATGTTTGATAAACATGACGGTCCGCGTCATCGTTATCCTTTGCCGGCACGAGGAGGATATCGGTGTTGAGGTCGGTAGCATGGCTCCTTGGATGCGGAAAGTGTGGGACACCCTACCCTTTTTTACATAAAAAAAGCAAGTTGTGCGCATTGTTCATACACCGCACGAAGTAGTTCTTACGATATTTGGTTGTCGCAGAAAGTAGTAATTCTTTTGGAGTTTGAAACGTGTACGTCTTGACAGCATAGCATGGATCCAATCTAAAATGTACCTACATATATCGTAATTCTTAACGTAAAGGGGAAAAATTAGTAAGGGTCCGCGTGGAGCCGGACCTTTTTTTGCTACGGTTCTTGAGGTAAAAACGGTGATAGATGGAGCCAGAACGGAAGTTGTGCTTCCCGGGGTGGGGTGGTCCACCCCGTGCAGCTAACGGATGAGGAAGTGGTTAAGACGGTAGAGTTGGGATAGTATATGACTGCGCTCGGGGACAGACTCCGTATAGTGGAGGGTCATCAAGGTTCCCCGCGCCGGACGCCTGACAGGACGCGTAGCCGCGACGTTGTTCAACGCGGTGTTCAATGTGGCGTTGAAAAGGGTGAGTGTTGGGGCCAGTATGAGAAGGGAAGAGTTACGATTACAAGGTGGTTGAGAGGAAGCTATAGTCAGCCTACTGAACTTTCCGCCTTGCCTGTGGATTACGTGGATTGCTCTCCATGGTTCGTTTACACGCTTCAATCATCGCCTTCTCTGGTGCTGGCTGTCTGGCAGAAGCATTGCAACACGCTCTTTAAGAATTTTCACCTGCACTCTTCTCTTTGATATAAGCTCACAAATGGTGCCAATACAAATTGACTTTTGGGAATGCGATAAAATAAAAACTTAAATTTATTCGAAATTTGACGATGCTGGCTCAAAACTACGAATCAGCAAATTAGCTTAAAGTGGGGTATTTATTTAACGTGAGGAGCACTGTAGTGATTACGTGACTGACTGCCCGCCGACGTAATGTTGTGCATATCAAAACCAGCAGGGTCGTAAATTGAAGTCCATATTCCATGGGTTCTACCGGGAGGGCAGTGCGCCTCTTTAGGATGGTCGGCCTTCAGCACGCCGTCTTTGCCTTCCGCCGTGCTTTGCCTGCGTGTGCATGCTCGAAGCTCACAAAGCTCCAGAGTGTAATGGAAGGTAGTAAGCTCGTGCTAAAAGGAGTATAACGGGAAGACCTCTCGGCTGTTCGAACACTATCGATGGTTATTGCAGACGCGGCCACGGACCCTGTTCTCTTTTAAAGGGATACTATAACGATATTTTGGGGCTTATTTCTTGGTCTATACGTTTTCAAGGGTGCAGTGTCACATCGGCCACACCAGTCTCTTGTTGAAAAAGAGAAAACATAATTTTAAAACGAATTAAACGATCAGCAAAGGGCAACTAGTGTATGTCGCTAAAGCCTCGTTTGTAATGCCCCTCTAGGAACCTTTCCAAGTAGTAAGGATGCTTGTCTCACCTGGGACTATACATGCCTTGAACCTGACGTCATCCCGCCAGCTCTACGGCCACCACGAGAGATGAAGGGAAGGAGGAACTCGCCTCTCACAGGGACTCTCTTTTGTGTGTCCCAGACGTCGCTACTGTCCATCTACAAGATTCTGGAACATTAACCCGTCACTCAAAATTGCACAGAAGCAGCTTTGCGGTTAGTTGCGGTGGCCCGATCGCTGGCATACTTCGGACGCTTCGGCAGCTGGAACGGCTATGGCATCCTGTAGACGTCAGCCTCGCCGCAGCTTTGCTCATTCCGAGACAAAGTACGTTGCGATTGCGCCCAATGTCACATTCTCTGCGCTGGCTACTGCCCTAGCCCTTGACCGGTTGGGCCGTTCATAACAAAAAATACAACCATCAAGCTCCAAATAGAAACGTGCGATTGTCATTTACGGGTATTGTGGATCATTTCAGACTATTTCTGAACACGACAGGCATATTTCCAATTTCGTTGAAGCATTCTTTTATGTGTAATATTGTCACTGACAGGATAAAAAGGGCTGGGAGGTCTTTCAATTGTCCCACCGCCAGCACGAACTTCTCTTTTAAAAACACTCCGGTGTCTCGTGAGCTTCGACCTTGCACACGCAGCCAAAGCAGAATGGAAAGCAATTTGAGTCGTCATAGACTAGATTTGAGTTGTTATAGACGGATAGACGTGAAGAAACACAAAGTACCGAACTGTAGAAGAGTCATCAATAAACAACTCAGTCCTGCCCTTCAACAGCGGCCATTGCCTGCGAGGGATTCCTAGTGGACCACGGTACAGTGTCTGGACCCAAATCGGAAGGGGACTACTACGGCCTGGGGGACGCCGTGTCCGTTTCTTGCGACGACGGCTACCGAGTCGAGGGCTCTGACAACCGGTTCTGCGAGGAAAATGGTGAATGGGACGCAGACCCCCCACAGTGCGTCGGTAAGTGCGCGCTGTTGCCAGTCAATGCGCACCGCGAGACACAGTTCGTGCGAACATAACATCGGCGCTTTCTGGGGTATTCCTCATAACGGGTTATGGATAAAATAAAACCAAATGTTAGCGCTTATATTGGTACCCATTACGAGCGCATTTAGCCGTGCTATTAGTTTACATGACCGTTTGGCACTAATAAAAGAAAAAAATAAACTGGAGCTATGTTGGGTAAATGGCTTCTTTGAATGGACTGCAACCTTAGCGAGGCCAAACTTTCACGGAAGGAAAATTTTGGAGGTGCATTTAACCTTCGCATAAAGAACTCGCTGAACAAGTGTGGCAGGATGAAACTCGCGGAGGGCGTTAAAGTAATCTGTAATAAATATCTCGCCCCTAGAATTCGTATTATTTTCTGAAGTTTCCACTGTGCGTGTGTAGCCAGCAGCAGCGGGCAGGAGTCCGCAATTTTCAATGGCTCACCGGAGAAAAGCTCACCGGAGAAAAGCTCACCGCAAAACAGGCAGATTCGGAGAAAGGCTCACCGGCCTTTGAGCGGATGCGGAGAAAAGCTCACCAATTTTTCGTTTTTAACTTGGCGGATTCTGCGTCAAACGTGGCAATTTAACACAATTCGCATTCGTCACTTCATTAAAAATACGTAATCTTTTTTTGCAATACTCTTGAAGTTCATTGTAAATATTTACTAATTCCTCAGAAATTAGTAATAAACCATTTTGTATGTTATTGAAGCCGCAAGGGGGGGGGGGGGGGGTGTAAAATCAGAACATCGTACACCAGTAAAAAAGACAAAAATTTATCGACAGCTGACAGTGCGCAGTCGGTAGCCCTGTCAGATAAAAATATATTTTTTTTTTGCGAGCTAATATGAATAGCGGTGTGCGAACCGTTTCAGCTCCAAGTATTGTGTAATGCCTAATAGACAAGTAGGGATTTGTTGATGTAATCTGTGTCGGCTACGCTGTTTTATTTCTGTTAATTTGACTAACAATCCTTTAGTTGCGAGAACAGCTTCGTCCTGTCGTGTTTGTTGTCTTCACACCGTCGTCGTCGTTTGAGCGGTTTTCATCATGTATAACGTTTACCAACTCGCCCGATTCACTTACTTACAGAAGAGTACTTCTTATATAGGTCACGAGTAACAACGGTGCCAGTGTGCAGCTCTGAAGGTCATGAGTGGCTCGCCGTAGAAGGGCACTATCACACAAAGGCAACGTGTGGAAACATCAACACGAACGGCTAGAAAACGTGCATGTCCGTGGAAGAAAGAAGCCTCGGTATCCTACTTACTGATTTCTCTTGTTTTAAAAGGTTAACAAAAGCTACAAAGATAATTTCAGGCACCGCGTTGTTGCGCATGCGCTTTCGGTTTTTCGGCATTTACAGTTTTGATTTTTAGGTTTTAAGCAGATATTATTAAGTGTTCGAACATATTGCTGTTCTTCAAGTTTATTAAGTTTTCAGTTAGGCCGTTAGGCTTTCGTCTCCAAGAGAGTAAGCCACAAAAACACTCGCCCGCAATTATTAATTTGGGAGCAATATAGCCAATACGCTTAATAAATATTACAAAAAAATTGAGTTTTCTTTTCTACAAAGCTTACGAATTTTATTAACAATAAATTGATATACTTATGTTACGCATGATCCAACAGCCTCTATATAAAAAAAAGAAAATAAAAAAAAAGAATTAGAGCGCAGCTCTTGAGGAGGAGGAGGGAAGGGTGCTGGGGGGGGGGGGTCAGTTGACCTCGGAAAGGGGGGGGTCACGTGATCTAGGGGGGTGGGGGTCACGTGACCGGGGGATCACGTGATGATTACGTCATCAGTGATGATGACGTCATCAGTGGCGTCATTGATGACGTGATCGGCATCCGCATCGTCATCGTCATTATCATTGATGACGTCACTGATGATTTCATCGTCACGTGACCCCCCCTGGTCACGTGACCCGCCCCCCCTAGGTCCTCTCGAAGGAACCCGAGGTCCTCCCGAAGGAACCCGAGGTCCTTCCGAGGTCCTCCCGAAGGAACCCGAGGTCCTTCCGAGGTCCTCCAGAAGAAACCCGAGGTCCTCCCGAAGGAACCCGAGGTCCTCCCGAAGGAACCCGAGGTCCTCCCAAGGTCCTCCCGAAGGAACCCGAGGTCCTTGGGGGTCACGTGACCTTGGGGTCACATGACCTTGGGGGTCTCGTGACCTTGGGGTGACCTTGGGGGGTCACGTGACTTCGCGGTTACGCCGACGCCAACGGCGACGGCGACGCCGACGCCGCTCAAGCTGGAAACGGGCGCCTAAGAGCTGCACTCTAAAAATCGATGAGCTTTTCTCCGCATACGCTCAATGGCCGGTGAGCTTTTCTCTGGATCCGTCGATTTTGCGGTGAGCTTTTCTCCGGTGAGCTTATCTCCGGTGAGCTTTTCTCCGGTGAGCTTTTTTCCGGTGAGCTTTTCTCCAGGATTCGTTCCGCTGTCGGATACAGCAACGATGGCGAGCGTTCTCGCGCTTCTAAGTTTTTCCAGGCTTCCCTCTGCTAGACTGCACACGTCGAAGCGTCAGCTGTGGATTAGGGCGACCCGGCGCGACATTGCGGACGGTTGGACATTGCAGCCCGCCAAAGCACTTCCGCGTTTGAAGTAGCAACTTCAAGGCGTCTTTTTTTTAAAAATAGTGTGTAGATACAAGTTACCTGATTGATTAGGTATGCTGATGTGTTTTTTAATGTCCCACGCAGAGGGAGCGCGTTAGCCGGTGTTCGAGTTTCGGTGATGAGTTTGGCTTGAGCTTGTTCTTGCTTCCTATGTGACATTCTCGCGCTGCTACGCAAGGTAGGTTTCGGTTTCTTAACAGAGTGCATCTCCGCGCCGGAAATTCCGCGGCCTGTGGCCAAAACACGCGAGGTATACGTTCGCCACCACGTATCGCACGTAGAAACGACTATAGATAAGAAAGCCCCCGGACTGGCCAGATGAGGTTTGCCTTTGTGACGTCGGTGCTAGCAAGAAGACGAACTTTTACGTGCAATGCGTAGCGCCGCAGGCAGGTTGCGCGTCTTGGCTGCACCGGGTGAAATTGCTAGCGCGGAGACGCGTTCCGATAAGAAACCGAGACCTAGAAACGCGGCCAAATTGACCTATTGCTATATCATCCAAGCATCAAGGAGAATTGGGGGTTGGTGTTCCACGCAACACACGCGCACGCCTTCTCCGTTTAAAAAAAATCGAAGTAAATAATCAAAATAAAGCATTGACGAACGCGTGCAAGATGCCATTTGTTTTAGGTATTTTCTTTAGACAAGTTACTACTGCTGACGCCAGCACGTGCGGCGCGTGGAACACCAATCCCTGCATTCTACTTGATGCTTGGGTAATATAGCAATGGGCCTCCTGCGGTGCCCAGAGGGTGCTGCGAATGGGACTCGTTAGGACTTGTTTTGGCTAGTACAAATAGTAGCGTCTCAAACTGTCACGCATGCAGAAGCGTGCCTGCTCTGGTGCCGAGCGCGAGATCACGATGAAAATACAAAGACAACGAAAATTCGAACGCCGTCAAAGCTAAGACGCTGAGAGCGTGAGCCAAGAGACGCCATTTCACGCGTTCCAAAGTAGACATCAAAAAGAAAAAAAAGATTAAGCGTCGCGACACAGGTGTTGCGACGTCTCCACCCAGAGATAAGAGACGCGTGCCCTAGTGGCGGTGTCATGAATTTGGCACTTTTGATTCTCTTGCGACGTTGAGTTTGGCCGATTTCTGGCGTCCAAAGGTGTTTTTTCGTTCTTTAGCACCACATAGAATTGAAAAAGCTCGACAAACTTGTCATAAGTAGTGCTATGCTCAATCAGGTGAGCTTGTACTACCCAAAATGAGGGCGCTACAGTTTGTTCAAAGCTTAAGCGCAGGAGGCCTGTTGGCCTATTAGGTAATTTTTCGGAATGCCGTAAAATGCTGCGCGTACCTTATATCATTGTAATACTGGTCATAGCCTCCTATATACTGACAAAGCCTGGCAGATCGCCCAGAGGAGCGGCCGCCGAAATGGAAAAGGTGGAGCGCCAGGCAACGGATGAAAGGAGAGCCACGTGACTGGCGCCCCACTGCGGCGAGACGCCGAAACACACTGCTTCCGAGCGAACAAGTGTGTTTCGGCTCACACTGACTGGTAGCACAGAGCTCTTTGATGCTCTGTGCTAATAGATCCATGCGCTCCAAATCTGCGACCGGGCACTCTATGGCTCTGTCATCGAATTGCCAGGCTTCGTGAGTGTGGAGGAGGCGGTGTATGGGTGGATTTCGTAGTTTCGGATGATTGGCTTGAAGTGTCGAATTGAAACCGTACCTTTAAAGTCAATAATTAAAAGTTTAAGTACTAAAAAGTAGTTAATGACCCAAATGTATTGAAAAGTAATAATTTTTTTTATGGCCATTTGGTACAGACCGCTATGGCATGAACCTGTTTTCTGTGCAATGCGTAGCTTTTGCAGGAGAGATTTGGCCCGCGTTTTCAAAAACACACTGTACATTATGTGCCGTCTTCGTTCACCCTTGACCCCAGCCATGTGGTTGACAATTCCGGTAGCCGGGACGAAAGAAAATAAAAAAAGTAAGGCAATGCAGTTTGCAACGATAAAATGACGTAGAAAAGCCAAAGCAAGAATGATAGACAGTTGCGACTGAAACGTGAACTTCTCTCAGTAGTGTGTCGAGAGCGAAACGATGTTTTCCCGCATACCGGCTGTTCCGCTATACATTATGGCGGCGCCCTCGCAGAAAGGGTCTATAGTTTGATATTAGCGTACGGGCTTGCAGACGGGAGAGATTACTTTATTGTAGAGGTAACTACTTATTTTCATAATACGCAGCGTACAACTGCACCCGGCGTGACTTTGGACCTCACGTAGTTGTACCGGAATTCCGAGCTACGAATGCCACGTCTTTCTCCGTGGGGACTACGGTGTACTTCAAGTGCGAGGAGGGCTACGTGTTGGACGGTCCTTCGAGCACCACCTGCAAGAGCGGAGGCTGGTTCGGCCGCCCGCCCAAATGCCACTGTGAGTATGCATGAAGCTTCTTGGAACAAACTCTCTGTGATGGCTTTGAAGCCAGCTTTCTAGGCGACGGCACTTACTGTAAAAGGCGTCAATGAATACTTCGAAGAATATATGCACAAATCAATAAAACAAGAATTAAACACGCTATAGTTCCCGTTTCTTGACAATCTAGCTGTAATACTTCACACAGAATTATGAATAAGGTGATATTTTTTAAGGGAAAATTTAAGTCTGTTCAATAAGATGAATGTGCGAGCTGGGCTCTTAATCAAAATTTAAACTCTGTTTTGTGTTTGTTTATACATTAGTGAGTCGCAGCGGGCAGCTGTTGTCTCCGCGGTAGATGAGAAATTCGGCAACTTCAGTACCACAGCAGGCCTAGGGTATTTAACATGCGTCTAGCAGACTTGATACACAATTGCACGCGATGCTCGTCCAGATGCGCTAACCCATACAAAAATGGTCTATGGTCGGCTATAGAAAATCCTTTGTATGGCCGGCTATAGAAAATTGGCCCAATTAGCTATAGCCGCTTCTATGGCTGTCTATAGCTTTTCCTATGGTCTACCCTATGGTTGTCTATAGCTTTCTCAATGGAAATTTGGCTATTGAATTTTGTATGGTTTAATCTATGGGTCTCTTTAGAAAGGATGCTATAGCCGCCTATGGCGTTTCTTTTGGTTCCTTTGGCCGTCTATAGCTTCTTGTAAGGTCTTCTATAGAGATCTCTATGGCTTACTTTATGGATCTCTTTAGACACCGTGCTATAGCTGCCTATGGCTTTTCCCGTGGTTTCTTTAGCCGCCTATTGCTCTTTGTATGGCTCGCTATAGCTCATTCTATAGTTCGTCCTATGGTTCTCTCTACCCATCGTGCTACGGCCGCCTATGGCATTTCGTATGGTTCCTTTAGCCGCCTATAGCTTTCTGTATGGTCTGCTATAGAGATCTCTATGGCTTACTGTATGGATTTTTTTAGACACTGTGCTATAGCTGCTTATGACTTTTCTTATGGTTTCTTTAGCCGCCTATTGCTTTTTGCATGGTCCGCTATAGCTCATTCTATAGCTCGCCTCATGAGTCTCTTTACCATCGTGCCATAGCTGCCTGTAGTTTTTCTTTTTACCGCAATCGTATGAAATGTGAAACAAATTATTTGTTGTCACTGGACATTTAAAAAAAAAAAAAAAAACCTTGTGAGACGTGCCGAACTTCATAGCCCCATTTAAAACAAAGAGCTAACATTTCAACAAAACAACAACAAAAAACAAATGCACTCACTCAGGTGTTTGCAAAAGCACAGGTAAACAGACACAAGGCATTGTTTTCAAATCTCCTAGAAGTTTATTACACACAGCCCATTCTGTAGACAAGCACACACTAAGCAATCTCTACTATGTGAAGAGGTACTACTGAGCTGTTATACAACTGAGAATATTGTAAAGCAAACAAGAACCAAAGGCAATTCCTGGGTAGTGTCTAGTCCCCCGGCGGCCGGCCGAATTCCCCCCCCCCCCCCCTTCCCCCCGAAATTCTAATGCCAGTCGCCACTCATTAGTGCTGCAATCAGTTTATCAAAAGACGTTTCATCGAGATCGTTTCATCAACACGTGACGTTTATAAACAACTCAAAATATGTTTTTTTTTGTTTTGTTTTTTGTAATGATTTGCCAAGTGGCGTGAACGGGTGGGCTGAGTCGGTGAGCACGCGCCTCAGGAATACAGGCGCGACGAAATGTCCCTGCAGCGTCCCATTCGCGTAACGAGTGCCGACTAAACGTGTGTCCATGAAACGTCTATCCACGAAAAGGTGTCCATGAAACGTCTTTTCACAAAACGCAGAGAGAATAAGAATGTCAGTATTCTAACTACAATTTTCACATGATTTCAGAGAGCTAATGGCAGGCGACTGCGGTAGAATTACGGGGAAATTATTCTCCCAGCTGTCAGAAGATAGGCACTGCCAGGAGATAGACACTACAGAACGGTCAATTGTCGCCGAGTAGGTTGCAGCGCACTTACGTTCAAAATACCGGACTTGAAAGATGTAATCCGACACGGGCACTGCAGACCAACCACTCAAACACAAAACCGAGAAGGAAGGGATCCGTGAAGATTCACCACGATGCAGCACAAGCTGTCATTTGCCGAACGAAACACTGAACGCATCACAAGAATGTCTTGGGCTTCTTTGAAGAAATCGCTTGTTGCCGACATAGGGGTAGGACTTTTCGATCGGGATACCTTTTAACATAGAAGCGAAATCCACAGCAGCCCCGCGGGCCGCACGGCACGCGAAACTAGGTCCGCAAGCAGCCTCATTCCGGGATTGGCAGCGTCTATTACGTCATCCGTCAAACCACGTGATCACGCGCCTTCCGTTGCATGCGCACAGAGAGCGGAGTGAAGCGATAGAAAGTCTACGGTTGATTGGTCCGCCGAGTCCGCACCTTCTGCAATGCTTTTAGCTTAGGGAGAGAGAGAAAACAGAAAAATTGAAAAACAGAGCTCCTTCAAGGCCAGAACGGGGGTGCGATCACAAAGACTAATCCTCAGGGGCATACCAACAATGAACACAGCGAGAGAATGTGTCACTTATATCCTGTTGACGGTTCGAGCCAAGGTTGATAGTGCAGTGGATGCTATGTGTGGCCTTGGGCTTAAGGCAGGTGCCGTGTCCAGCGTTATCACCAGCTTCGAGACAGTTGTCACGGGACCCTAACCGGAGACATGATTGGCCTCAAACACGCATAGCGTCTACTCTGCTGTCACTACCGAGTGAACAGGACAGCTCCATGAAGGCCCCCCAGCTTTTGGACTTCTTTCTAAACCTGCGCTTCCCAGAAGTGACCCAAAACGAGGCAGGTTTTAGATATCATATTTTACGCCGTGTAGCCCATATTATAATTTAAAATGAATAATTAATGGCGAATACTTTTTCTTTGCGCAGGATGTCCACAAATAAATAAATAAATAAATAAATATACATATGTATACTTATTTACCAAGCACTTTTGAGTTGTGTGTACACTGTTAGGTTCGCATTTTTAAACGTCAATTTTGGGAATCTTTGCATCGTTGTGGCATCTATGATTGCGTGGTTTAAGAAATTTGTGCCGTAATACGTTTTTCATCCGTGAGTTCAGTCTATATCACTGCCATCAATTACAATCTCTGAGCACCATGATGACTCATGGTGGGGATGTGTGCTCCAAGAAGCTTCAATGAGTTTAATGTCTCATAATTTAAAGAAAAAGAAGAGAAATTAGCCACAGCGCTTGCTGATTTGTTGAATTCGCAGAACAGAGAGATAATAGGACGCACCTAGGGTAGCGCGTGCCTAATGATATTACTTTTTTTTTCGGCTGTTATTTTTGTATATTTCGCCGTTCTCGACATGGGCGTTGACGAACATTGCACCGCTGCTTACGCCCCTGCCGGGGTAAGCTTTTTTGTTGTCACGACACTCTATCGCGCTATAGGCGCGTTGATTTAACGCTCATGAAGTCTCGAGAGAATTGTCAGTTGTTTAGTCAGAGCAATGACGCAGCAATCGCGAAATGAGAGACGACTGCGCCTCACTCTGATAAATTGCGAGCGTGGGACTCTCGAGCAGCGTTAACTTGCTGATGATGCAGGGCGCTGCTTTGTCGTTGAGATCCTTTGTCCTGCGAACGCCGGCGAAAACGTTCCAGTGCTCGGCGTACCCTAGGCAGCAGCGCCTGTCAGCGATCACCCGCGCAGCATCGCAACCTTTCTGGAGCCTACTGGCAGTCTGCGAGCGCCGACGATTTATCGTTGCGACTTGAATGAGAGCATTTTATGAACTCCTGCGGTGAACATGAAACACCGCGAACATGAACTCCCGCGAACATAATCCCCGCGACGGCGAACCGCCGGCGCTCGCAGACGGAGGGTTCCGATGCTGTGCGAACGGTTGTTGGAGGACGCTGTGTAGGGTATATTACGCCGGGCGCTGGAACGGTTTCGAAGCCATTCGAAGGGCAAAGGATTCGCGACGACCAAGTAGTGTCTTGCATCTTCAGTAAGCTAACGAGGCTCGAGAGTCCCAAGCTTACATTTCCACAGAGCGAGCGCGGCCGGCCAGATCGAGGCGCAGTCAGCACTCGCGTCGCGATTGCTCCGTCGTTGCTCTACCTACACCGATGACACGTGCACCGGCATTCGAAACCGCCCTCTCGAGACTTTATACGAGTTCAATAGACGGCTTTATAGGGCGATAAACCGTCGTGACAAGAGTAAAGCTCACCTCTGTAGTGGCGTAAGCAGCGTTCTTGACGCCGCGTCAAGAACGACGAAATATACACAAAAAAAAACATTAAATATATTTAACACAGCAGGCAGAAAGAAATACAAACATGGCAGGGACACGGACAAAGTAGAAGGTGCGCTACGAAATACATATACTTACAAAACACACTGGAAACGACCGATAATTAGAGCTAAAAAACGGAAAATTGAGATGACGTCAACGCCGAAATAAGGCTATGCGCAGGGAAAGCAGCCGGCAAAACTGCAATAGTCCTATAGGCAGCTAAGGACGCTTTCGTGATCGCGGGCGTATAGCCTCGGCGACGTACGCCCCGTTAACCTGGCTGAAGAAAATTCTCGCCCCGATCGAGCGCAAGAATGACTCTCTTCCACCTTCGTACATCTCAATAAAAGAAAATAAAAAAAGGGTTGCGGGCCTATAGCCTAAGCAAACCAGTGAGCCGACAAAAAAAATTGGATGGTCGCGAGTCTATAGCTCGGGAGACATACATCCTTCTATAGCCGGCTAAAGCACATTGTAAGGTCGGAGGCTGTAGCTTTGGTGACATAGAACACTATTGAGTCGGCTAAAAAAAATTCAATGGTCGCGATTCTATAGATTTAGGGACATACACCACTCTATAGTCGGCTAAAGCACATTGAATGGTCGGAGGCCTATAGCTTTGGTGACATAAAACACTATAGAGACGGCTAAAGAAAGTTCGATCGTCGCAAGTCTATAGATTTAGGGACATACACCACTCTATAGCCGGCTAAAGAACATTGAAAGGTCAGAGGCCTATAGCTTTGGTGACATAAAACGCTATAGAGTAGGCTAAAGAAAATTCAATGGTCGCGATTCTATAGATTTAGGGACATACACCACTCTATAGCCGGCTAAAGCACATTCAATAGTCGCGAATCTATAGCATCAAGGTCATACATATTTCTATAGCTCGCTAAAGAATAATGAATAGTCACGAGTCTATAGCTGCGTAGTCATAAATTATTCTATAGCCAGGTATAGAAATCGGAATGGTCGAGATTCTAAAGCTTTGAAGACATACATTTTTCTATAGGTGGCTATAGCGTGTTTTATGGTTTCTAATGGCTGACCATAGAGGGCCATAGAAGGTGATAGCTCACCATAGGATTTTCCATAGACGTCCATAGACCATTTTTGTATGGGAACGCACCCGACCCACCGATTCTTCAAGATTTCTCACAATTCTTCATATCACAATCTTCTGCTTTTCTGCCACAGTGATTCAATGCGGTGCGCTAAAGGCCCCCGACAACGGCTGGATGACGGGCAGCTCCACCGCGGTGGGATCGACGGTGTCCTTCCACTGCTTCCAAGGCTACCGCCTACTAGGTTCTCCAGAGCGCCAGTGCTTCAGCGACGGTCAGTGGGGAGGCGACGTGGCCCGCTGCGTTTCGGAGGGTGAGCACTGAACTTCAGATATAGATCGATCGATCAATAAATCAACTAATCAAGCAATCACTCGATAAGTATTCAAAAATATCAATCAATCAGTTAACCCCCTAATCAGCCAAACCGATCACTAAATCTAAAATGAGTCCGGAGCCAATCAATGTATCAATTAATCAGTTAATCAACACATAATTTATAAAAGATGCAGTCAACAAACTAATCAATAATCAGTCAATTAAGCAACTGACCAATCAATGTATTAATCAATCAATCTGTTCACCATCGTAAGTTGCGGGGGAAAAGCATTAAAATTGCTTGGCGAGACCTATGCAGACTCATGATTGGTATAGGCGACTAACCAACAACCGTCAAGGAAAGCGCAGACATATCCCATAATATAACAGTTGGCAAGCTTTCACCCAGAGGGAACTTAGCAAACCGTTCCCGTGTTCCGCGTACCGCACTGCCGGAGCCTTAATTTGAAGCACGCGCTTAAAAGCATGCCTCAAAGTCTCCGGTCGTGCGGTACGCGCGGAACACGGGACGGTTTGATAAAAGTCCCAATTTTCGGACAAGATGTTCTAGAAGAGCAAGTATTCTCATACCCGCTACCCTATACCCCAAGGGGGTTGGGAAACGGAATGGAAATTCGGACATTGGGGTTGCGAGGATGCGGGTTCTAAACTACCTTCGAAATAGCAGAGTCGTGGCGCGTCATTTAGTACGTCACGTACCAGAGGTAAGCGCAGGACACGAGTTGGGCACCAGTTCGGCGTCAGCGTTCGTCCGAGACTCGTGTCATCATCGATTGGACTCGAGCCCCGGCCGAACGCTGAACGCTGACACTCGCGTTCAATCTGCGACTTGCCTCTTTAAGTAATTTTGAAGATACAACCCTCTGGCCTTCTTACCTGGTTAATAAGACTTTCACCGTCACTGCACTCGCTTCTCCCGCTTATATTTAGGAGTCCTCGGGGATCCTTACGTACGTAGCATGTGTCGTAGGGCACGCGTTTCTCCGTTCGCGCGTCGTTGGGTCCCGATAGGGAAAGTGTAATCATTGCTAGTTTTCTTCGAGTTCATGGTTAAAGCGATGACAGCGGTAGAGGCCAGCCTTCAGCGGGACACTACACGTGCGAAGCACCAAGAGACAACTGGTCTTTCAAGAGCACTGACAGGGTATCTATGCTCGCCGAGGTTGTTGTTCAAACATGACTAATGACAGCCCAACCACGCAGTAAACAAATTGTGGCTCGAAATGCGTTTTTTTTTTCAGCCCGAAAACAGCCGGTTGAGAATTGTCTTGTTTGAGGTGCGCTCACTTTTTTTCCAGGTTCACGAGCTGTGCAAACTAACGTTCGAAATATATTCGAAGTCTTGAGTCATGAAAAGGACACGTTCACTATTAAAATAGAAAAACAAAATATAACACAATTTTTTTTGTGGCTTCCAAAAATCTGCAAAGACAATGAGTGAAAAAAAAAGAATGTTGCACATATCACAGGAAATACACGTATTCTACGTCATTCTCAATATGGAGACGTACCGCGGGCTGGACGACGCGATGATGGCGCACGGAGACCAACGTTCCGACGGTCAAGGGGCCGCCACTACTTCCGAGCTGCCGTTGGTGGCACCGGCCAATCGATCTTCAAGCACAAAACAGCGAGCGGGACGGAAATAAGTGCGAAACAATCGCACGACAAACGGTGCCCCTAACGTCCTCGTCGTCTACTTCACACGCCAAAAAAACGAGAAAAAAAAAAAAAAACAACAAAAAACAAACAAACAGAGAAGAGAGTGATACTCACGTGACTTCCGGCAACTCTCTCCACCTCTACATATCTCCCTCCTCCTTGGGCCACATCGTCCACATGTCACGGCCATGAGCCTCCGTGCTCATGTTTCGGGTTCTGTTTCGAACAGTTGCATAATCTTGGTTTTATTAAAAATATACGTGACTCTGTAACAAATATAGGTTGGGTAGTATCCTAGCATTATATTAAATTGCATGGTAAAAAAATGTCTTGTGGTGTGTCAGTGTCTTTTTAATAATTGGGCAACAGTAGACGATGCGATGCGAGTGATGGACCAAGAAATAACCGATAGATGCGATGTAGCCCTTAGCGAGAAGTAGCACAGTCGCGGCATACTTGCGCCGAACTTATTGCGCATGCTTTCTTTGAATTCTTTGTGAAAATGGGCCAATCTCAGACATACCAACCGATATTAGAGCTGTATTTATACTTTGCTCGTCACGGTAATTCCACGGCCCCCTCAGCCACCACCAGAAACATTGGATGGCCTCTCAAACACCGCTGGACACCATGGGGAGAGCTAATGTACCTTTAAAAATGTCCCCAGACTTTTCTCTCCCGTTATCTTTTGATCGCGGGAGTTTGTTAGGACAAAGAACTGCCAAAACATGTTTGAAACTGCCCAGGCAGGATGTATATGGGGCCTGCAGTGGGGCGAGGGCAGAGCATAGTTTTATCCGAATTGAGTTTTGCGGCGTAAATATTCTACTGAAAAAATATGTTTATTTAAGAAAAAAAATTTTTTGACATACGTGTCATTTATAGGCACTTTAAATTAAGTATTTGGGAAGATCCGTGTCCCTTCAATCGCCCCTCTTCCCTTAAACCCATAGTTTAGAAGTTTTAGTCACGCGCTTAGACACTCTGTCGCCATAGCGCATGTCCTCGTTGTCAGGATTTCTCCTTAAAAGGGAGTATAAGAAAATAATTTGTGACGAAACATGGGACTAAGGATGGTTTTACTGTACTTACTTTAAATTTTCCTTGCAGCATCGATTAGGGAGAAAAGCTTCTGCCTCGATCCAGGGGCTCCTGACAACGGCATCAAGCTGGAAAACAACTACAGAGTAGGAAACAACGTGAGCTTCGCTTGCAGATCGGGATTTCAACTCCGCGGAGAACAAAGCATCAGGTGCAACTATGACGGAAACTGGTCCGCGCCACCGCCGCTTTGCATAGGTGAGTTCATTTTGTGCTGTGCCATGTTTACACAGGACGAGGTCGTGAAAAGCGTGCCAACCTAAACAGTCGATTTGGGCATTGCAGTATTTCTGCTTCTTAAACAATGCCCAATTTTACAGCGCGGGAGTCTGTTTAAAGGAGCTGTGCAACGATATTCAATTGGAATGTTCTTCACTTGACGCGAGCTTACTGGCACACCTGGTACTCAAGGATACTCACACGCAACGCCACTGGCCAAGAAACTCCTTTGTTGCGGTGTAATTTCAAGAACAAAAGCGATCATTTTCATTCAATCTCTCCTTTGCAAAATTTGATGACGTAACTCGGGGATCGCAGTACACCCAAGTGACGATATTTGAATGCGGTTCATAGATTGGACCCAAGCATTGCGTGGGCACTCGACTTGGGCTCGTGATAATTGCTAGCTCAAGGAGCATTCGGGTTGTGACCCGTGTCCAATCGCTGCAACGACGACAATAGCCGAGCCATAACAATGTCTGGAACTCAGCGCGTGTCCTGCGCTTTGCCAACCCCAGCGCGTGGCTATGATCAACACTGGCGGCATATAATCGGCTCCAGATCACGTGGCCGCCTGTTCTGGCTGCGAGTTGAGGGGGTGAATGCTGCTCGTTTTTCTTTAATTTTTTTCTGGGACTTCTATTGCGCGGGGTGAAAAACGAACGCGTGTTTCATAGGTCATTAACGTTAGGGATTCGTTTTAAGCGGTATTTGCGCAAAGTACAAAAATTGTTGCATCGCTCCTTTAAGGTGCAACCCAACCGGGCAGGCCGTTTTGCTTCTTTTTTGACGTTTTATGACTTTTTTCATATATTTTACAGTGTTAAAGTTAATGTCAAATGAAAGAACAACTTTTTGGATATACTTTAATGTATTAATGTTACGTCCATTTATAGCTGTTAGTTTATTATTTTTGTTTTAATAGACCCTAATATCTAATATTGAATTTGTTTACTTGACATAACGTTCATTCTTGGAAAAACAGCCTGAGCTTAGGGAAGAAATAAAAAGTTTTTTCCAGGCTGTTTTTCCGAATATGGTATCAACGCGCTCAAGTCATCACCGTTAGAACGTCCAATTGTTCATGATAACTTACGCATATAATAAAGTAAGAAAAATAAGCAACAAACTGGACAGATATGTAAATAAAAAAAAATAAATAAAACACGTTTACAATTCTCTGTAATGCCGAATTAGAGCGCAGCTCTTGAGGAGGGGGGGGGGGAGGGTACGGAGGATGGGGTGTGCCCCTCCTCCCCCTCCATACCCTCCATACCCTCCTCTCCTGCCCCCCTCCCATTTAGCGGGAAATTTGTGCTAAATATCCCGCTAAATTTATCGAAAAATTCCTCGCTAAATTTAGCGGGTAAATATTCCCGCTAAATTTAGCGAGAAAGTTACGAACTTTTTGCCTCTAAATTTAGCGGGAAATTTAGCGAAAATTTCCCCGCTAAATTTGGCGGAGAAACGGAATTGGTGCTAAGGTCAAGTGAGGTGAAGTCTCGCTAAATTTAGCGGGTAGAATTTTCCACTAAATGTAGCGGAAAAGCTTGTCCACTAAATTTCACGTGACGTCACATTCATTCACGTGACGTCACGTGTGACGTCACGAGGGTGAAATTTTTCCGCTAAATTTGGCGACAAATGTTTTCGCTAAATTTAGCGGGAAAAGTTTTCCGGTTTCAGTGGCGCCACGTGTGGCGTCACGAGGGTAAAATTGTCCTGATACTGCTTCACAGCGCACAAGATCAGATACAATTGTGCGCTGTGAAGCAGTATCATGAATAACCAACTCGCCCAAGCTGAAGTTCTGACCCAAATTGCCCTGCTACATTTGGCGGGGAATTTTTTTCGCTAAATTTAGCGGGAACATTATTTGCTAAATTTAGCGGAAAGCTTTTCCCGCAAAATTAAGCGGAGAAAGTTTCCGCTAAGTTTAGCGAAAAAAAATTAACGCTCGTGACGTCACACGTGACGTCACGTGTGGCGTCATTATGGGAAATGTCCCATAATGCAACGCACGTTTACGCCGGCGGCGACGGCGGCGGCGACGCCGCTCAACCCGGAAACGGGAGCCTAGGAGCTGCGCTCTAAAATAAAATTTAAAATGGTAATATTTCATTGTCCTATAAAATTAGAATCACGTCAACTCATCGGAAATATGAGACATGAAGTTACGAGGGTTCCTTCGATATTACATTTTAGAGCGCATCTCTTGGGCGCCCGTTTCCGGCTTGAGCGGCGTCGCCGTCGCCGCCACCATTGGCGTAATCGCCCGTTGCATTATGGGACGTTTTTTATAATGACGTTACACGTGACGTCACATGCGACGTCACGAGGGTCACGACTGAAGGTCACGACGATGGTCATGACCTTCACAGCGGCCTTCACGAGGACTTCACGTGTAACCTTCGTGACGTCAGGAGTGACGTCACGAAGGTCACAAGTGACGTCACGAGGCTCACTAGGGTCACAAGTGACATCACGAGAGAGGAGGGAGGGAGGGAGGGGAGGAGTGGGAGGGGGAGGATGAACGGGGGAGAAGCAGAGGAGGGAGGGGGAGGGGAGAAGGGGAAGGTACGGAGGAGGAGGAGAGGGTACCCTTTTCTCCGCACCCTCTCCTCCTCCTCCTCAAGAGCTGCTTTCTAATTCGGCATTATAGGGATTTGTAAACGTCCTTCATTTTTTGAGAACTTTTATATCGATATTTACACGTGAGGTTTTGTATAAGAGCTAAAACATTTCCCATTGAGTTACGGCAAGTTGCAGTTTCTTCATATAAAATACAGATGGCGACAAGAGTTCAAGAATGGCTTGGTGTGCAGTTGCTGTCGTGTGCCGCTTGCAACGCCACGTGAAACACAGAAAAAGAGCTAGATGTTTGGGTGCCAGATGCCTGGATGCCCGCAGTGAGCGAGTCAGAGATGTCAGAACATCAAGCGCGAGGCTGCGGGTGCAGCACAACTACTTTTGCACAAGTTCGACCGTGCGTGGGTATACATGCCTGGCCCGATCCAAATGAAATGCGCCATGAAAGAGATTCAGCCATTTGCGATGCCGTCAGGTATGCTAAAACAATTGAATGATTTTATCGATTGCAGAAATCATTTTCACAATCATACTGTGACTTGTTGGAATGGCTCAACTGTATTTTGTTTCCCAACCACCTCAGTGGCTTTTAAGTGGCAATGGTATGAAACCGAAACATGAGACATTAAAACACTTTAGTGACTATGAGCCAGTGCACTCTCCTATGAATCCCTGTTTGGCGGGCCGGCCGAGGTGCCCGCAATCTGACGGAGGTCAATCTGAGATTTTGGTTGCACATCAAAATATCTGCAGTTGGTATAAATGAATCTGCGATTACTTTTTGGCTGGGGCGTGCCAGATGACCTTAGTTCGTTGGGCTTGTAAAACCCTAAGATCTAAAAATCGCTTTATTTAACCTAAGTTGAGAGCGCAACCAACGTTACGGACTGATGAAGCAAATGAAACAGTGCCAAGAGCGAGAGGTCGTGCATTTTGTTCTCTTTCTGTTCCTGTGCGATCATCGGCTGAACGGGCGGAACGGGCTGAACGGCTAAACCAAGTGCAATAAAAAATAAATGGCCTTCATATTTATTAAAAAAAAAAACTCTAGTTTGCTGCATGCAATAGCGAACAAGTACGGCCTGGCACGCAGGCACGCGCGTAGGTGCGCCTTGTGGGCCTCACTCAGACATGGCGGCGGGGGGCGCGACGCAGAAGGAGGACAAGGAGGATCGTCCTCGATGAAAAGGGGGAAAACGCGGCGAGCTCGCACTGGCAAGCGCAGGAGAGGCTGCACGGCCGAGCTCAGCGCGGCGCGGCCACTTCACGAGAGCGCGCGCTGGGCCGTCGGCCGCTACCTCGGCAGTAGCGAAAGGTGGCTGTCCGCGCCAGTACGCAGCAGACGAACTTAGGGTGCGGAAGAATGGCATTCATGCTTTTGCATACACAATTCATAAGAAGTGCTTATGTTTCCTCGGAATGTTTAACACAGAATGTGGTTTATAAGCCGAATTCCACGAGAAAACAATCTTGGAGGACCGTCACCAATATCCCTGCTAAATTCAGTGGAGACAGAATGAAAAACTGCGCGCAAAAAACGAACATGAAGACAAGCACAACAGTCGAGTGCTCGCCTGTTGTACTGCCCTTCTTATGTCTGTTCTTTTGCTTGCTGTTTCTCATAATGCTTCAGTGCCAACTGACCCCGTTCTTGGCACTTCACGTGATCTCAATCTGTACTCTAAATTTAGCAGGGAAATACAACTCACGTGACCAAGTCATGGGACCTCAAATCACGTGACGTTAATTTTCTTCCTATATTTATAGAAGGAACTGATGTCACGTGACGTCTAATGTTACCTCACGTGAAGCCAATTTTACCGCCAAATTTAGTGAGGAAAATCGAGGTCACGTGACCACGTTTTATCACCTGAAGTTATATCAACTTCCCCGTTAAATTTAGCGGGGTGATTAATATCAAGTGACATGACACACATGATGTTACTTTAGACGAAGATAAGCTCGCAGCGTTACTGGAACGAGCACCGTAGCTATCGGATGATGTAAGAGAACGATTGGAAGAGCCGATCACCCTCGAATAGAGTGAGCGTGCCTTTGATGGCTTGTCGTCCCGGGAAACACCTTGGCCTGATGGATTTAGCGGATAATTTCTTAAGGAATTTAAGAATGCACTCTCCCCCTCCCCCTTTTTTTAGAGGTGATTCATGAAGTGTACACCCGTAGGGCTTTGCCGCATTCTTTTGCACGGACGAATATTGTGTTGACACCAAAGACGACCTAGGCTACGTAGGCAAAACGTGTAACAGAGTTCCGATCCATTACATTGTAAAATGTTGACAATAAAATTTGCGCGCTCATTTTAGCTAGTAGGTTGCAGCCAGTCTTGGGCAGTCTTGGGTAAGTTACTTTTAAAAAGTAATTCGTTACAGTTACAGTTACTTTCAGAAAAAAGTAGCGAAGTTACCGTTACAGTTACCGCAACAAAAGAGTAACTCGTTACAGTTACAGTTACTTTTAAAAAGTAACGACGTTACTTTTCAGTTACTTTTCTATAACACAAAAAGAAAGTAGAAAAAACTAGAAAACGCCCTTCACCAAGTTTTATTGCATAAAATTAAAAGTACGCTTTTTACTTCATATTGTAACTTGGTAGAAGTTGATTCTCGAAATTAGTGTTTGAAAATTTCCACGCCAGAGTAGCGGCGCAAATCAAAATGCGAAACATGCGCTGTGCGGAGTACTGGCGCTAATCAAAATACGAAACATGCGCAGTGCCCTCCGCGTGTAAAAGAAAAACCACAACGTAAATAGTGCTTCTAGACACTAAGATGTAAAGGCTCGTACACACAGAAGGCTGGATCACACAGACCCGTTCTCTTACGTTACGTTACGAAACGTCATGGGAAAATCTGTGGTTCGTATTAAGCGTGGCTACCAACTCAAGGAGATAGCCTGGCACGCGACATTCGACACGAATTTTTCGGTGACGACGAGCTACGATGGTGAGTTACCGTGGCAACCAAGGACACAAGGCTCGTCGTAACTAGGGTGCCTCAATGTCGTAACGTAAGGAATTGAGCTTGGTTCAACTTTCCACACAGCACCGTTTTCTTACGTAACATCTAAGTCACCGAAACATTCGCGTCTCGAATGTCGCGTGCCAGGCTATTTCCTTGAACTGGTAGCCACGCTTAATACGAAGCACGCATTTTCCGGTGACTTTTCGTAGCGCAAACGTAAGAAAATGGGTCTGTGTGAACGAGCCTTAAGTGTTCAGTTACAAAGTTCAAGCGCGTGCGTAATGATAACTAGATTTTTTTTTTCATGAAGTCTGCACGTGGCTATATGCGGGTCGTGACTCGTGAGAAAGGACGTATTCACAAGTTTGTGCAAGGTAAACTTGACACTCGAAATGTCGGAATAGACGTTTTGAAAAGTGCAACGAAAATCTGAATTGTACGTCGAGTCTCGTTCAGTGATATATTGTTCATAAAACACTGGAAAGTAACGACAAAAGTAACGTCGTTACTCTCATCGTTACCTCAGAAAAAAGTAATAGAACTACAGTTACAAGTTACATTTTTAAAAAGTAACTCGTTACAGTTACAAGTTACCAAAAAAGTAACGAAATTACAGTAACGCGTTACTAGTAACGCGTTACTGTAATTTCGTTACTTTTTTGGTAACTTGTAACTGTAACGAGTTACTTTTTAAAAATGTAACTTGTAACTGTAGTTCTATTACTTTTTTCTGAGGTAACGATGAGAGTAACGACGTTACTTTTGTCGTTACTTTCCAGTGTTTTATGAACAATATATCACTGAACGAGACTCGACGTACAATTCAGATTTTCGTTGCACTTTTCAAAACGTCTATTCCGACATTTCGAGTGTCAAGTTTACCTTGCACAAACTTGTGAATACGTCCTTTCTCACGAGTCACGACCCGCATATAGCCACGTGCAGACTTCATGAAAAAAAAAATCTAGTTATCATTACGCACGCGCTTGAACTTTGTAACTGAACACTTAAGGCTCGTTCACACAGACCCATTTTCTTACGTTTGCGCTACGAAAAGTCACCGGAAAATGCGTGCTTCGTATTAAGCGTGGCTACCAGTTCAAGGAAATAGCCTGGCACGCGACATTCGAGACGCGAATGTTTCGGTGACTTAGATGTTACGTAAGAAAACGGTGCTGTGTGGAAAGTTGAACCAAGCTCAATTCCTTACGTTACGACATTGAGGCACCCTAGTTACGACGAGCCTTGTGTCCTTGGTTGCCACGGTAACTCACCATCGTAGCTCGTCGTCACCGAAAAATTCGTGTCGAATGTCGCGTGCCAGGCTATCTCCTTGAGTTGGTAGCCACGCTTAATACGAACCACAGATTTTCCCATGACGTTTCGTAACGTAACGTAAGAGAACGGGTCTGTGTGATCCAGCCTTCTGTGTGTACGAGCCTTTACATCTTAGTGTCTAGAAGCACTATCTACGTTGTGGTTTTTCTTTTACACGCGGAGGGCACTGCGCATGTTTCGTATTTTGATTAGCGCCAGTACTCCGCACAGCGCATGTTTCGCATTTTGATTTGCGCCGCTACTCTGGCGTGGAAATTTTCAAACACTAATTTCGAGAATCAACTTCTACCAAGTTACAATATGAAGTAAAAAGCGTACTTTTAATTCTATGCAATAAAACTTGGTGAAGGGCGTTTTCTAGTTTTTTCTACTTTCTTTTTGTGTTATAGAAAAGTAATTGAAAAGTAACGTCGTTACTTTTTAAAAGTAACTGTAACTGTAACGAGTTACTCTTTTGTTGCGGTAACTGTAACGGTAACTTCGCTACTTTTTTCTGAAAGTAACTGTAACTGTAACGAATTACTTTTTAAAAGTAACTTACCCAAGACTGGTTGCAGCACGCTATTCGAGATTTAGTCGGGGAGCACCAAACTTGTGGGATTAGGGGCAGATCAATGCAGTCAAATAATTCCTGTAGCGCGGACAGTTTTAGGATGTGTTGGTAGTGACAGCGGCCAAGTAGCAATGATCCAAGTAGCAATGATCCAAGTAGACGTGCAGAAGGCTTTTGATCGTGTTCACCATGATGCTATTTCGGCTGTTTGAAAAAGGGCGAATGTTGGGTTATATTTGAGGGGATCCGTATGGTGTTCACCAGGTGCACCACCAAGGTGGTGCACCTGGCATTAATTGTTTAAGCCCAAAAATACCGGTGTCGTCCCCTGTAAGGCAGGGATGTCCCTCCTCCTCGTTATTGTTCATATTGAATTTAGTGCCATTTCGTTTAAGTGTGACTAAAAGCCAGAAGGTAAGCGTTTTTTTATAGGTTGTATTGAAAGGAAAGTGTTGTCCCTCGCGGAGAACATTGCGTTATTTTGTGTTGACAAGAGAAGTGTTACTGAAGTTTTAAAGCTGTCCTCTTCGTTGTGTAGGGCAACGGGGCTGTAGTTAACCTAGATAAATGCTCTTGATTATAGCACGGTGCGAGGGCTACAACGCCAGCGCAGTTTGAAGGGAAAAGATGGAACACTGTTTCGTGCAAGTACCTATGAGCCCCGTTGCAGCACGTGAAGAGCACAACACCATATTCGGAGAGCGTCGTCGAAGACCTTAAGAAAAAGACATCTCGGTGGCGTAACCGCACTTTGTTGATTTTACTCGCGCGACTGTATGTAATGTATTTTTAACCTCAAAGCTATGGTGTGCCCTGCAAGTATTGTGGTGTACGAGGAGCTGCATCCAGAAGATGTACAGAGTCGTTTCACTGTTTGTTTGATCGTTGGATAGTAAACCCATGTGTGGTTATAACCTCTTCCGCCGAGTCCTTAAAAGGGGGCCAAGCTTGCCCATCGTTTTGTTTGAAAAACTGTTCCTCGTTTTATTTTTTCGTGGGATCAACAAAACCCACTGTTGCTAGTTATGATACAGCCCCGCCTAACAGAAGCCCTACAGTATTTTGTTATGACTTCAGAGTTTGGCCCCCCGGCAAAACTAGTTTGTTTCGTAAAGGAGGATCTGGATTTTTTTTTTAATGCAAGATTTTCACTTGGGTATTTGGCGACTGTCACGTGGAAAAGACTGACGCGAAACCTTCTTGATGTCCTTTTTCCTGTGCCACTGTATCATTTGCGGTACGTCTCTGGGCCTGGACAAGATATACTAGCCCGTGTTAAGAGAATTGGTGTGCCGGCCGGCTATCAAAACGTTTTTCTTTTGGCTGCACAGCTCCACTCTGCCAGTGAAGGTGTGGCTTTTGAAGCGTGGGTTGTACTTCCCTTGGGGCGTAAACTACCTCCTTTGCCGACAGCAGAAAACTATCGAACACGTGTTCGTGCATTGTTGGGACGCTCTTTTTTATTGGGATGTTTTACAGCGTACCCTGAAAAAAGATCTATGCGTTGACTATTTCACCACTATATTTCTCCCTATCGAGAAGGGGGACAACGTGCCATATGACATGTTTATGGCGCTAGGGCTGTACAGTCTATGGCGATCACGCTTGGTGGTGCGACACGCTGACGTCCAACCATAATCAGCGGGTGTATTCTTCATTGAGCTTGCAATTTAGGTCAAAAGTGTTCTTGAAAAAACAGAGACCCCCCCTGAATCTACTGGCCTGCAAGATAGGCTAATGGGTATGAAAAAGGTTTATCACCGCCAACGGGTCCAAGTTTGAGCCCTTGGCGTTTTAACCTTTGTTTTCTTGTGTTCGGCGTGTTTTGTGTGTTTTTACACAATAAAGAGAAAGTGCCTTGCGTGGCCTAGTGAGTTGCGTGTTTGTCTCGCAACCGAAGGGTCATGGGTTCGAATCCCGCCTAAAATTCTTCAAATATTTCTCTGAAGGGGCCGTGAAACGATATTCAGTTGGAATGTTTTTTCACTTTATAGGAGCTTACTGGCAGTACTGCGACTCAAGGATACTGACACACAACGCCACTGGCCAAGAAATTCCCTTTTTTTGCGGTGTAATTTCAAGGACAAAAGCGAGCGTTTTCTATGAATCTCTCCTTCCCAGAACTTCATGTCGTAACTGGGGGATCTCAGCATCCTTTAGTGGCGACATTTAAACGCGGCTCATAGATTTAATCCGAGCATTGCGTGAGCACTAGATTTCTGCTCGTGATAATCAACAGCTCGAGAAACGTTCGGGTAGCGGTCCGTGTACAATCGCTGCAATGACAACAATGGCCGAACCATAACAATGTCTGGAGCTCAGCGCGTGACATGCTCTTTTCCGACCTCAGCGCGTGGTTATGATTAACTTTGGCGGCATATATTTGGCTGCAGATCATGTGGCCGTTTGTTATGGCTGCGAGTTGAGGGGTGAACGCTGCTCGTTTTTCTTTAATTTTTTTTGTTCGACTGTTTCTGCCTGTGGTGAAAAACAAACGAGTGCTTGATAGGTCATCAATGTCTGGGTTCCGTTCAATGAGGTATTTGCGCACAATACAAAAAATTGTTCCATCGCTCCTGTAAGTCAAATGAATAACTTTATAAAGTCAAATTATTTCAGCCATGTGGCGACCTTTAATTCACTTACGTGTCATGTTTTTTAACCACTTTCGTTCCACGCGGCACCTCACATTTCACGTGAAAGTTTGTGGGTTGTTTGAAATTCCCGCGCGAAGTCATGTGGCTGTGGCGTCATGACCGTATCGACCAATCCGGATTTTCACAGCACGTCACTGACACCGGCTTTTCTGCGACACAAGAGCCTTAACGCTATTGCTTTAAAAAAAAAAAAGTGAAAGAACAAGCGCGCGCGTTTGGAAGGAATGCTGAACTGGAAAGCTCGCTCGCTTAGCCCTCGTAGGAGTAACACGCATCGCCGGAGTAGCCGGAGTCTGGTGTTTTGTCACGTGACGGAACCTGCAGGAATATTAAGTACCTACTCAGCATGACGCTAGTCTGGCACTCGCGTCCAATCGCTGAGAAGACGAGCGCTCCGTCAGCGTTCGGGTGGCACTCCCGTTTGCTGGTTCCGTCCAAGAACAAGAAAACGCGGCTGGTGCCAGCTATATAACATATTTTGTGTTAACAGTGATTTCAGCCGAATATCTGCCGTAGTTGTTTTATTCTCAAGAAAAAATTAAGGACGGCAATATTACGACATCTAGAAATACTACATAAAATCTCGAAAATGATCCCTGAAGGACAAACAGAAATCTCCAAACACAGCTAAATAACGGTGCGCGACCGAAAAAATTCGCCTGGTCCGGGTATCGAACCCGAGACCTAAATATACATTTCCAGTAGAGCTCTCTACCAACTGAACTAACCATGGGTTAGACGTCAGTAGAGCAAACAGGTTTTATCAGCTGCCACTAGTCTACACCAACAAGGGTGAAAGGCTTGCATTTTAAGGTTTTAAGGTTAGGATTATAATGCAAATAAATGCAAAGGTGCAAGCGAGCTGGACAAGAATGACTAAAATAATCCCTTGAGGAGTGGAGCAAGGGAAACAAAGGAAAAACACAAATCTCCAAACACAGCTATAGTGACTGGTGCGCGACCGAAAAACTCCGCCTGGTCCGGGTATAGAACCCGGGCCAGGCGAATAGAATCTTATGAATGTATATAGTACACGTTTTTTATACCTAGTGTCGACATACGTTTTCGACTTGCGTTCCATGGATTTCTTTTGCAATGTCTTAAATATTTTGTTCAGAGTAATGAATAACTGTAACATTCCCGAGCATTGCAACAATGTCGGACTCATTGCACGCATTTGAATTCGAGTTTGATTGTGTACATAAATATTTTGTTTTTATTCCACGTAGAAACTAGAGAACGCATAACGTCCCGCAATCCTGATTATGCGCCCGAATATTAATTCAAGTTATAAGAAGAATGATTACTTGCAGGCTGACCGTATTTGAGACAAGGAATCAGGCTGGAACTAACGGACACATTCTTTCTTTATTCCAGGCAGGTTCTACTTCGACAAGCCTCGGAGCGTTGAGGAAAGCTTGAGGAACCAGCTGACGCGCCTTGCCGAGGAATCCGCCAAGTTGAACAAGAACGACGAACAGCTGGAGAGATCGATCAACGTGAACGAGCGAGGTGTTCGTCACATCGTGTACTTCGCATTTGACGCCTCTGCGAGCATTGGGCTCAACAACCTCAAAACTGGAATTGGACTGGCAAAGGCGATCACCAGAAAGGTAGTGCAACGAACAAAGCCAACTCGAAAGGCTATACTCTGCTGCCGGGTAAGAATCCCCGGAACAAGCTCGTTCCGAAAAGCCCTGCACTCTTTCCACTTCAGAGCGAACGCTGGAGAGGAGACGGGAAAGGAGGAGGGTCCCATCACCTCCTCTCCAGCGTTCGTTCTGCTAAAGTGGAAAGAGTGCAGGGCTGTGCGGGAGGAGCTCGCAGTTCTTTCTTTGCCCTGCAGCAGAGTATAGAGATGAGCAAGATGAATAATAGATGTTCGGTGTAAATTCCACTGGACGAAATACAGGGTAAACTAAATGTCTTTCTAAAAAAATATATATGATTCGTAGAAACACGGTAGTTGTGCTGTTTCGTATGCCGACTGATCGCGTTCTTTTTAATGTTTTGTTGCAGGCGGCGCTATGATCACCTGTAACAAGGTGTGATTGAAGAAGAAAGCGCAGCGTGTTTTGTTGTACAGCGAAAGTAGATCGCCCGTTAAAGCTGAATGCTAGTTAACACAGGAGTATAGAAAGAAAGCGCCAGATATTAAGAGATTTGAAGTGTAATATGCAAGGTTTATAGAGACGGGCAGTTTCGGGGACATGCATGAAGCTTGAATACCTACTGTAAAAGAAGGGACTGTCAACGTCGTGCTAACCGCTTTTCAGCGGGGCCCTCTGAAGTCAACTCGTCGTATAACGCATGAAATGATTATGAACCTCGTCCATATTAGTTTCTGAACTTTCGCTGAACTGGAACTGGCAATTACTTTGGTGATACCACAAAAACACTGCTTTATTTTTATTGACGACATGGTAAAAGAGGAGATCGCAGGACCATTTGCAATAAAATAAAACTCGATGAGTCGGCCTACTTAACGCCATAACTTTCGTGTTTCTAACCGTCATAACGTTTAAAGAGGCTAAGACAAGCCAAAATTAAAACACGCGATAACTATACGGCTAGGGACTATTATATGTTCGTATCTTTTTGCTAAAATTTGGTTTGTAAATGACGCCACAGTTCCGTAGATAAATCGATTTATATGCGGGACTCTCGGATCCACACCGTTCGGGGAGGCCGCCATGATGGGTGGGTCTGTGACGTGCTTTGCCTACGGTACCTGGCTGCGTGGCGTCCCCTCACACTCACTCGCAGGCTTGGGCCTCGGCATTTCGCGCTTCAGCTTCCTCTCTTACCTTCCGCGTTGCGAGCACGCGGTTTCGAGACGATCGCTCTCTCCGTCGCAGTCTTCGACACCGATGGCCTCAGCGATGGCAACAGTGATCAAAACTTTCTGCTCAACCTGAACGCAGTTTTTGCAGCAACGATCGGCAAGAAATATCTGACTAACGATAAGATTTTCACATCAAATACAAGTCTAAAAGCACTTCGAGACGTCTTTATATACGATCTGAACCTTCGCTTCCAACATATCAAAACGTCTTGCCACGAAAGCTAAACTAACATACTCTGAGAACCTCTTTTCTACAAATTTATCTTTGTAAATTTTGCGTGAGCATTAATCTGCCGAACTGCTGCCTTGATCGGTATCTGAAGCTTCACCAATGAGCATTTCACTGATCTTCGAGAAGATCCCCAAGAATAGACCGCGATAATGGTGACAGGTACACTCACACTGTGTATCTGTGTAAGTGTATTAATTTCAGTGTATCACTGATACACTGAAATCACAGTGTATCGCGGTCTATCACTCGAAACGAATGAATAAACAAGAGGGAGAGGCGGGGCATGGGACAAAGTAACCTGTTGTATTTGTTTTAGATAATCGTAAATTAGTGCGAGACTTCCACTACCAATCAGTGACGGTTGACGTGAACATAATGGACTTACATTGCTTTATTACAGGGTCCTCCAAACTTTTTGGCTAAAGAGCCCGATCGGAGATCTGTCACAACCTCAAGGGCCGAAGAAAAAAAAAAAAAGAGAACACTTGGGGGACGTTTAAGTTTCCTCATTAAGAGTGGAATGCGATAGGGTTATCGAGCGCCGTCCGTAAAGCCTTTTCATGTAAACCCGCGCTCGTTCCTAAGACGTGCAAGTTTGTGTGCGTGGCCTAGTCCGTAGCGTCACGTGTCACGTGACGTCACACGTGAGCGTTGTGGGTTGTTCGTAATTCCCGCGCAAGGTCACGTCGCGTGACGTCACACGTTTGACGTCACGTGTGATATTCTATAGGACGTTACGCGTGGCTGTGATGCCATGACCCTATCGACCCGATAAATTTAGCGGAAACGTTTTCCTCTAAATTTAGCGGAACATTTTCCCGCCTAATATAGCGGATACATTTTACTCTCGGTACGTCACACGTGACGCCACGAGTGACGTCAGCAGGTGCATGCCGGGATTTTCCGGTCCCGCCGACGCCGACGCCGACACCGGATATTCTGCGGCATGAGAACCTAAACACTATCGCGTTAATAGTAATTAGAAGGAAGAGATTTTAAGTAAATAAGCCTAGATAAGCATTTAAACACCGAAATGAATGTTAGAGTAAGTATTAAGAAATCCTAAGCTGGATTAATACATGTACACATCAAATCGAAATTTAATATTCGGCTAATTATGACATTACACAACATTTGTGACCAAGAAAACTAACCAAGCATGAATCAAAGCGCATGGAAACTTTGGCCCATTCGCGTTGAGCAAGAACTAATACTGACAATATGCAATAGTTGTGACAGAGGACACTAACCGCTCATTCACACTGGTAGCGGATCCGCGTTCGCAAATCGGTTGGGAACTAATGCTAGTGATGACAAAGCTCAATTAATAATATGGCGAGTGGACCCTGGTTACCGACGTAGTTCCTCTCGTTCTTTCTTGTATCTTAGTTTGCGCATTTGGAGCGCGTCGAGGCGCCGTCTCTTAACGTGCACTTCTTTTTGCGCCTCTTCTTCTTCTTCTTCTTGTTGTGAGGTCCAGAGAAGGAAAGGGAAAGCCGGGAGAGATGTTGGCCTCCTGTACGGGGCGAGTCGCTACCCGGCTTGGGGAAGGGGGAGGAGCCGTAGGTGGCTAAAAGAGATAGTGTGGAAATTTGGAAACCAGTCCAATAATGTGATGGGGGTTTGGCACAAATGTGGGTTTCAATTTAACAACCTTGCTGTTTGCGGTGTCTGGTATTTGATCAAAGACGGTCTGCCAAACCAGTCTCACTCAAAAAATCCAAGAGGTCTTTGTAAGCCCTGTGGACAAGCCGACGTGGGGCTTCTGGGATGAGGAGTTCCCGAGTGTTGGAGGAAGGAAGTCCATTGAAAGTGTAGCGTTGAAACAAGGTTTTACGCTCTTCTTCGTATTCTGTGCATACTAGTAGCACGCGTTCAATCTCCTCTAGGGCTCCACAGTGTAGGCAATCAGGACTATTGACTCGTTTAAGTTTGTGCAGAGTTGACCTTGTGTTTGCGCAGTTTGCCCTCAGCCGATGTAACATTGACGCTTGTTGTCTTGACAGCTTGCGGGGGATTGCTGGAGGGGGCCGTCCTTCAGCCGTCTCTCGGTGTGGGTGGCGCTTCTGGTAGAAATTTCGTATAAATCGCCATGCTTCGTTGTACCGGCGAAGAGAAATGGTTGGGGTCTCAAGTCCATGGGCCTCAGTAGCGAGGGCATCCGCCTTCTCATTTCCCGCAATTCCAGTGTGCGCAGGACACCACTGAAAAGCAAGTTGCCAACCCTTTCTTTCAGCCGACCTGGCAGATGCTACAGTTGTTGCAGTTAATGGAGTGCCTGTCTCAGGGTTCCGGAGAAGATGAAGAGCAGATTTCGAATCTGTGAGGATGACTGCTCTCCCTGGCGTTCCACTTCGCACTAGGAGCTCCAAAGCCCGCCAAATAGCCACCAGCTCCGCAGTAGTAGAGGTTGTGGCGAAGTTTAGTCTGTCTGCAATGCAGACGTTGTGAGTTGGGATGAAGACTGCTGTCGTGGTAGTTCCTGTCGCCGGACTAGTGGAGCCATCGGTGTATACTTGCAGCCATCCAATATACTCTGTGTATAGTAGTTCCTGGGTCAAAAGGCGAGAAATAGTCCCAGAAACACTCGCCTTGCTATGCATGTAAGGGAGGGTTTCACTTATCGTCAGTGGTACTTCTAGATGAGGCTGCGGGGGTGGAGGGATATGTCCGGGCGGTCCTATAAGATCTTCGAACTGTCTAGCCAAATAGCCAAAGCGGGAGTTGGGGCGGTCAAGGATGTGTGAGAGTAGTGAACTCCCAGAGGATGCACCATGAATTCTCGCAAGGTGACGGCAGGCGCGCTCATCAGCCCGGAGAAAAACAGGCCATTCCTCGGCAGCAACGAGTGTGGCAACGTTTCCCGCGTATCGCGGCAGTCCGACGCACATCCTTAGTGCCACACGGTGAAATGTTTCAACATCACGTTGTTGTGCTGGTCCGATGTTGAGAAGTGGCAAAGTATAATGTAGGCGGGAAAGGATTAAACCTTTATATAACTAAAGGAGGGCGTGTTGTGGTGTTCCCCAGGCATGGCCGCGGAGGCACCGTAGAACTCCGAGAAGGCTGCGGCACTTGGAGAGAACTTTGCGGACTTCCGGTCTCCAGGTTACCCGATCATCCAACAACAATCCAAGATATCTATGTGTCCTCACTCTCTTGACTGGCATCCCAGCCATCTTCAGTTGCAGCGCTCGTTCGGGGGGGCGTCCTCTCGGACGGTAAAGCAGCGCTGCTGTTTTCTCAGGGGAAAGTGTCAGTCCGAGTTTTTCGATGGCAATGCAGATTGTATCGAGTGCCTCTTGGAGTTGACAACGAATCTTCCTTGCCCTTCGAGTTGGGCCAGCGCACCAAAGAGCCACATCATCCGCATAGATGGATATCTGTACAAGGAACGGTCCCTGCTGGCGAAGTGAGCTTGGAAGCGTTGCCATGGCCACATTGAAAAGTAAAGGACTAAGGACACTTCCCTGTGGAACGCCCTGAGTCACAGTACGTGGACTGCTAAGCGCTCCCGGGGCCCTGACCCGAATCGTTCTACCAGAGAGAAATGCCTTAATATATTCAAGCATTTTCCCTTTTACTCCGAGATGTCTGAGGCGCTGGAGGATAACAGTATGCGGAAGTGTATCAAATGCCCGCTTTATGTCTAAGAACACACAGTGAAGCATGTTGCGGCGTGCTTTTGCCTCTTCGAGTGCAGATGCCAAGTCGCCCATTGCGTCTGCTGTACACCTCTTCGCACGAAATCCTGACAGCTGGTGTGGCAGCGCTTGTGATTGCTCTAGGCGCCATGTCAGGCGTCTCAAGACCAGGCGCTCAAGTACCTTTCCCAGGCAGCTTGTCAGGGACACAGGTCTATAGGATGAGGAGGAGTGGCTCGGCTTACCGCATTTCAATACCGGAATTACGATTGATTCTAGCCAGGTCATAGGCAGAATGCCTGTTCTCCATATTGAGTTGAGTGTCTCTAAAAGTTGTGGATGATAAGCTTGGTCTATGTTTTTCAATGCGTGATACGTGATTCCATCTGGCCCGGGTGCACTTCGGCGTTTGCAGTGTCGGAGCACATATTGCTGTTCAAAGATGGTGAAGTCGTCATCTGCTGTGGATGCTTCAGAAATGGAAGGGCCTATCAGCTCTCGGGGTAAAGCCACGGCTGGTGGAGGAAGGGGGCACGCAAATTCATCAGCTAGCAGTTCTGCCGTTTCTGTCATGGTTTTGTCGTTCCTGATGGCGAGTGCTGCAATTGGGTGACAAGGGACCTTCGCAGCTGCCAAGGCGCCAACTAACCGCCAAGCTTGCGCGGCTCCCCTCGGATTCCCGAAGGAAATACATTTTTGAGCCCACTAATAGCGCTGCAATTTTTTCGTGTGCCTCCTGAACGCCGCATCTATTTTTTTGTAACGTGCCCAGTCGTATTCTGTATCTGTGTGCATAGCCCGTCGTTGGGCTTGTCTCCGTGCCGCTCGGAGGTTGAGAAACTCTAGGTCAGGGACAGGTCGCGTGATGGGAACCTTCACTAGTCGGGTCGCTCGTCGAATGCAGTTTTCAATGATGGCTGGTAGGTCTGTAGCGTCAGCCGCAGTTACCGATGCTGCCATATATTCACGGTAAAGGTCCCAGTTGACTATTTTGCATGTTCTGGTGGCGACTGCAGTTGCGTTCGGCGAGGCTATAATGATGGGAACATGGTCGCTACCCCATGTGTCTGGTTGTATTGCCCACGACACTTTAATCGCAGGCGATGCAAATGTGAGATCAAGGACGCTTTTTCTGACCCCTTTATGGATAAATGTGGGTGCTCCGCTGTTTAGAGTTGTGAGGTTCAGGGCCGCAATGGTGTCTTCCAGGCGTCTTCCCCTTCTGTTGGTTCGGCTATCACCCCAGTTCATGTTGTGTGCGTTGAAATCTCCAGCTAATAAAAGTTCACCTTTAGCTCTCTGTTGAATTTGGTGCAACACATCTGGGTCCCATGTGCCCCCAGGGGCTACGTAAATGGAAACTATTGTGGTGTCTTGCGTGCCGAGCCTTACTATGACTCCCGCATACTCTGCCGTTAATGAGCAGAGATCTGAAAGGCCCAGGACGCTTTGATGGAGGCTTGATCTCACCAAAAGTGAAACTCGAGACCTAGTATTTGAGTCAATTGTGGTAGAATTGTAGAAAACATATGGAGAGAGTCGTACCTCACCTTGTAGGATGTTGGTTTCTTGAAGTGCAACTACATCTATGGTTCTCTGCTGTAGAATTTGCCGAAGTTCAGGAATGCGTGTACGAAGGCCGTTCACGTTCCATTGGAGAATCGATGGGAATTTGGGGTTGCGGTTTCGTTGACACGGCCTGTTGGCTTTCCCTCCCTTTACTATGACTCCATAAGAGGAAGATTCATGTTAAGGAATGAGAGGAGAAGTCGTGCCCACTGCGCATCCACAGTAGATATAAAAGCGTGAGCCATGCGGGTTGCCTTCTGAAGAAGTGGAATCCAGCTTTCCCATGCAGATTTAGCTGTAGGTTCAGCATTCGGGCTGGGAGGAGGCTGCGGCTTCAGTGCAGGCGTCACATTCAATGCTGGTCTGACAGTGTCGGCTTTCGATTCCACAGTGCAGGTGTGGTGGTTGTTCAATTCAGAAGCTCCCTGCGTCGTTTTGCCTTTTCGCTGAAGTGCTGCAGCGTAATTCACAGCACTGACATTAGGCTCCTTGATGGGATCATTCCTTTTTTTCGGTGGGCTTGGAGGGGGCTGACCATTTTGATTTGCGTTGGCTGTCTTATACTGTTGGACAGCTGTCCTTGCAGCACGAAAATCAACGGCATGTTGACGTGCGTAGTTGCGAGTCTCGCTTTCTTTCTTCCATTTGGGGCAGGATGAAGAAGTGGCAGCGTGAGGTTGTCCACAGTTGACACACTTTTCTTGCTCCGAACACTCGGTGTTGCTCTCATGTAAATCTCCGCAGCGGCTACAAATAGGAGGTCCCTTGCAAGTCGCTTCTCGGTGTCCATACGCGCAACACTTACGGCACTGTATGGGGCGTTCCTTGAATAGAGAGACTGGGTGACGGACATGGCCGAGGTAAACATAGCTTGGCAGTGTCGTTGTAGAGAAGGACAGCTTCACTGCTGTGCTCTTGCCAAGTTGTCGCAATCTTGCCACTCGACCTTCCGGAGATCTCACGTTCTGTTCGATCTCTACTTCAGAAAGCGCAGGATCAACGTCTGTGATGACTCCGACGGCGTAGTGTCGCGGAACCGGCTCATATGCTCTGACCTTCATTCCACAAAGCTCGGAGCAGGCAAGGAGCGTTCGAGTCGTCTGGCCATTGCGCGTGTCTACTGCAATTAGGTTGAGTCTTTTGTTGGGACGGACCTCAAGAATGCACTCCGGGCACATTTGTTCCAAAGCAATTGACAGTTTAAGGCTGCTGAGTGTTGCGATGAGCTGATTTTCAACCGTTGATACAAAGATGACAGTCAGCCCCAATGTCATTTTCGGCGAGTGGGTAACTGTATCCGTGCTTTTGCTTGAGTTTGAGTCAGTCTTCTTGCGTTTTTTAGCTCCTTTGGTCTGCCAGCCTTCTTCGTCGTCGTTGAGCTCCATGTCACAGAGTTGTGACTCTTCGGCATTCAATACGTTGATATTTGAATGTTGACCAGCTGCGAGCTCTTCTGCCAAGTCAGCAGCGGAAGCTTCGTACTCCGATTTTGCAAGAGATGTACCGCATATCGAGGAACTCACGCTGTATCGGTCGGTTGCAGCTCTTTGACTTGCCGTTAGTGAGGGAGTTCTGGTGGACATAGCGGAGTCGTTTCAGGAAAGCCGAGGAATAATCCCCAGCCGACCGTCACACCTGCCCGCATGCAGTTGGAGGCAGGCTTCGCACTTGTATAGGCTCAAAGAAAAACGTGTAGAAGGTTGATACTATTAAAATATAGCCAGAAATATGAGAGACGAAAAGAGCACAGACCTATTCGAAGCACGTCTTCTTCTTCCTCCTCTCTTTTTGCGCCGCTAGCATCAGGTCTGCTAGAAACGGGCCTCGGGCCAGTCGGAAGACTTCCACGTGCTGGGGTTTGGGGACCCCTGGTTCATTTCACTGCCACAGAAATATTGCAGCCTTATTTGGGTTATAGCCGAGGCATCTAATCTTAACAATGCTTCCCTACCTAAAAAGTTGAGTGCTGTCTACAATGCACCCTATAATTCTCACACCGAGACCGCGTTCCACACTTCCCAAATATAAAAATCCACGATGTATGTGAATATTGACCATGTTACAATGTATAACAGAAGCGAAACTAAATTTGACGAAACTGCTGCATAGAACGAAATAATCTCACTTACCCGAGCCACCACACAGAATATTGAAAGTCTCTTAAACAAAAATCGAATTATTGCTAGCAATTTGTAGGCACAGGAAATAGGAAATAGCATACACTATACTCGGAGACCCGTTTTCTTGGCATTTCTGAGCGCGCGCACAGCTTTGTTCAGGGCTCAAAAAGGGGAGAGGGAACAAGTGCACGTACCTTTGGATTCATTGCCAAGAAAAGTTGTTCCCGAGTAGAGTTCTTAGGTCGCTCAACGCCTGCATGGACAAAGAAATTCACCTGGACACACTTTGTTCTCAACAGGTACGCTTCTTTCTTTTCAAAAGTTGTACGGCCAGTGCGACTGGTGTATTTAAATAACACAGTTAATTTCATCACTGCCACAACTTAAGTCGGTTTTCGTTTGTGTACATCGTGTATTGTACGAATAGACCGATATCACCAGTCAGTTTTTTTACGCCACCACTGTCGCCATTCATCGTGGGCATCGTTGTTTTTTAGCATGGGCGACATCTCCGCTGCGGTTCTGCGTAAGCAAACCACGAGAGGGCACTGCGCTGTCTCGTGCGCGTGCAATGGCTTTCATTTGATAATTTTACTTTTATGAACACACAACACACACAAACAAAAGGTGGAAGGTCAGGGCGCACTTTCTGCGACAAAGGCGACAAATACCCAGCGAGAAACGAAGTTTGGTTTAACAGATGGCGCCACCTTACGGGGAATTTTTGCAACTCCGAGATGGCCCGAGACCGCAATACTTGGATCCAATCTCGATCTAGAATGACCGAGCTCTTTTCCGAATTGTGACGTAGTGCTCGCGTTTAAATTCTTGCTTGCTAGGCCTTCCCAAAGTTGAACCTTCTGACCACCAGCCGCGAGGACCAGCGGTCGACCGAGGTGCCTCCTATTCACTGCCCCGGGGCAGTATGTTCGGAGCTGCTTGATTGGTCCCTTTAGCTCATAGCGATGGCTACTCTCCTGCCGGGAAAAAACTGAGGGAGAGGAGGAGACGAGAGGGACGTCAGAACACCGAGCTCTGGTTGCGATGACAAGTTGGAAGACGCAAAGCCTCTCTGTCTCTACTCAATCCTCGAACGCGTTTGAACGCCGAACGTCTTTAGTCCGGCATTGGGTGTTCGCGTTCAAACGCGTTTAAACGGTGAGTACAGACAAAGGCAGCTTTGCGTCTACTCCCCAACCGCTCTAACCAGAGCCAGGTGTTTTGACGTCCGCTCTAATTTCCTTCTCTTCCTCAGTTTTGGCCTACACAGTGAAACGAAGTGTTGTTCCATTGAATGTTCGAGGGTAAGAATAAATAGACACAAAAAAATTAGTGTCTTCCGGGACGTTTCCCGCTTTAGCTCCATTGGTTATTACCTGTTTGATTGATGTTGGCAACAATAATAATAATAAAAAAATTGTAAAAATAAACGGAATAAAAATATTAGTTTTAAGTTGTCCACGCACAACATATTTATTTTGACTGCAGACTGTAAATAAAACAACGCACACTCGCAAAATAACAACAACAACAACAACAACAACAACAACGACAACAACAACAACAGCGGAAACGACGACGACAACAACGTCGACAACAACGACAACAACAACAACGTCGACAACAACGACAACAAAAACAACAACAACGACAACTACAACGACCACAACACAAGTGCAGCAGCATATCTGACGCTATAGAAAAATCAAATTCGGTACACGGTTAATAGTTATGGTGTAATTATGCGAAATAATCTATTTCATCGTGCATGATAAAAGTATTTATCGGTCGTACATTGCAACTTACTTTGGAACGCCTTTCTATTTAGATTAACGTCACTGATGATGGACACCGCGTGGGCGCCGTTCGGTTCAACAACACGGCGAAGCTCATGCTCAGCCCAATGAATGTCAAATCTACGGACGCTGCTCTGCTCGCATTGGACGCCGTGGCAACGGAGAAGACAGGTACGTGCACGACGGACTGTTTAGAAAAATAATCCCCGTATAAATCGTACGCGCGGGTACCACGAGAAGTTGAAGTTTAAGACAAAAAATCAACAACATACGACGGCGACAAGCGCCGACAAGCTAAAACAAATTAAACGTATTTCAAAGTAAAAAATAAAATAATCACCGAGATTGAGGGGCAATTTTGTGTTTTATAAGGTGCTAAAAAAACTTGTTCGCACGCGGACACTGGTGATGTTCATTTGTAGGGCAATTTAACTTTTAATATAAAGCTACTCATCAACAGCGCATTTAGATTGGCTCACCAAGAAGTTAGGAGGTCAAGGAGAAATCGCTCACTTCATCAGCCAAAATGGCGACCATACGAGGAGCGCTACTTTCCAAGCATCCAGTCCCTTTAGGTGGCACAAGAAATGAGAGGGGGGTTAACGCTTTGCCGAGTCGCGCGCGCGAGAGTCGCCTGAACTGCTTGTGCCGCAGAGCACGCGAGTTCGGCCGCTGTCCGCAGCGATGAGCGAAGATTGTGGAATCGCGGCTGCCGGAGTGACGTCTATCGCCGTTTCAATCAGAGATAGGAGCGCGTCACGTTGAAGCGAGCTAACGAGCGTGCCAGCAGTCGAGAAAGGACGCGCGTGTGCACTGCGCGGCGGCGTTATCGGTGTGACGTGACTTCCGCGACCCAGTTTTCGTCACATTGAACTCCCAGTTTTCACCTCATTACAAGCGCGGACAAAGACGTAGTTCTACGTCAGCTATCTGTAATTGAAGATTATGAGCCGGGTTCTAGTACCGTATCGACGTATAGACTCTGAAAGACTACTCAACACGTTTTGTATCCGTACATTCTTAAAATCTGTAGCGACTACTCTCCTGCAAAGCAGTTGGGAGAGCCCATTGCGGCCATCTACGCAGCAAACTAAGCAAACCTAAAAATGTTCGTGAAAAAACAACAACAACAGAAAACAGCAGGTGTTGTTTCAGTGAGCAGGGTAGAACGTCATTCTCAGTTCCACAGCGCAATGGAGGATCCTAATAGGTCGCTGATTGTGATTTTGAAAGAGAAGCTGGATTCAATGGCTCAAGTGCTGTTCTTTTTAGAAATTGACTACTGCGCTGCCCAAGTTTGCAAAACAAAAACTGGAGCAGTGCTGTGTGAATTCGCAGTATAGTCGCAGCGAGAGCTGCGACACGTCACGACGAAGTCTTTGTGCATCCACGTCGCGTTCACACACCGTGGGGTCCGTGAACAAAATCGTTTGAAACAAAATAGGCAACCGACCATTTTGCTCCAGAACGCTTTTGTTTCTTTTTTGTTCCGGAGCGCGTGCGAGCCGTCGCACGGTTCGAGCTCTTGGCAATAACAGTGCTACGACGGCATTTGGTTGGCTGCTAGTTCTTCATATTTTTTCAGAGAGCGCGGGCAGTGGCCATCGGCTACTACAAAAGCCATAAGTAGGGTGCCTCAATGTCCTTCTGGTTAGGGTGATGCCACCCTTTGTAGTACCTGATGCCGACAGCACGCGCTCACGGGTAAAATACAAAAAAATCGACGAAAACAAAATGTCGCCATAGCACAGTCAGCGCCAGAAACGCGTGCAGAGACACGCTCTTTCACGCGCTTCTGAACAAAAAATAAAAATAAAAGTGTGGGACAAAATGGCCAGATGCCTCCACCCTAAGCAAAGCGCACATGAAGGCGCCCTAGCCATAAGTATAAAGCGGGCGGCCATGTCGTGCAGCGAACCCAGATTCGATTCCCGCTTGCGACGGGCCATCTTTTCCAAGGAGTTGGCAACATCGACGACGGACACCCTGCGCCCCACTACGCCGACGACAACATCAACAATAACTACGGTTGCAACATCAATAACTACAACATTACCAACGGATGTCATTTTCGGTGGTGGAAAGAGCCCATAAAAGGGATCGCTGTCAAAGACGGGGTTCAAGCGTTGTAGAGCTAAAACATGTGCACTACGGAGGGAGCTAGTTTGAGAAGAAAAAAAGACTGTTCGACGATCAATGGGATTCATTTGATGGACATGCGTTAGCATTGGTTCTTTCTCACCCCTTTTTGTACCCTTTTCCATTCGTTTAGGACACCTTGACATTCTATTATCACCGCTTTCCTGTCGTTTGTTAATGTATTTTCTCTTCGCTTTCCGCTTCACGCTTCCGTCGCCTTGCCTCCGCGACAGCAGCCAAGCGATGCTTACGCTCTTCGATCTCGGCCTTACACCCCCGACGCGTAGCCTGTGCTTTCTTCCGTCGTCGCTCTTCGATTCGGTCACTCGTGGAACGGACGGCGTCCATCGCCTCAGCGGAAACTCAGCTGGGCCGCATTCCGAAGTGGTGCGGCGTCTGCTCTTCTCTGGCTCCGCGCCAGCCGTGCGACGCTCGTATTGGTCCGAAACGTTGACGTCAACACGCGTCACCCTCTTTCTCTGTCGCTGCCGCCGTAGTAAGACATTGAATCTGTAAACACGATACCTCCTCACCACTCCGCTCACCTCTCGACGTCAGGCAAGGCGCTGACAAACGGACGCACGGACCGACACCGGCGGGTTTTCGTGAAGACGAGCGTTCTGTTGCTAACGTATTAAAAACGAGAGATGTGAAAACAAAAATAAGTACGTCAGGTTCTCGTGCATTAGCTATAACGACGCGGGATTTGGTACGATTTTTATAACTCAATTGAAGTGAAGCTGCCACCATTGCCATTTTAAACAGTTTAGTAACTGAATCAGCCACTGAATCTAGTGACCGACGACGTCCTGCATAATGATCAACGTTTACACCATAGAGTATTGCAGCTATGTTAGAGAAAATATTTAGCTGGACTCTTGGGTGGCGAAGTTTTCCCAGCCAACTGAAATTGCCAAAATGTAAGGCCTCTTCGCTAGTAAAAAAATATCGTCAGATTTCAGTAACTACTGTCCAAGTCCTCTCATTTAAGTCTTTTTCGCGAGGCTCGTTCACATATAGGAATTTCTGAAGAAAAAAGTTGCTTCTTCACATAACAGCTTGGAATCAGGTTAATCAACGACAACGTCCTTAGCGTATTTTTGTATTTTATTGTAGTAGTTACGTGCAACGCGGACGAGTGTATGTCATTTACTCAGAGAACCAGTACGGTCTTTTAGATAACGCCCGCTATAGTGACTGATAACTTAAGTAACGCAGGGTGCTGCTTATCATGTTAAGCTCATTGCTTCGTGATTGCGTTTTTAGCGTTCTTATGGGCGAATGTAGCCATCTCATTGGACAAGCTGCGTAGCAGCAATGAGGCTACCTTGATTCGCCACACCCTGCACTTCTTAAGCTGTCAGCGGCTGTAGGGAAGTTCGTGAGAACGGGAGTCACAGGTGCCATGCTTTTGAAGGTCAGGAGCTACACATCTCGTTGACGTTGTGGTGAAGGAGCAATCAATACAAAATATTTCAACTGCGCACCCGATAAAAACAGCATTAATTTTAGTGGTAAAAACGAGAGCTGTTTAAGGTCCGTCTTATTTTCGAAACTATTCACCTATAGTAATTACCCAATCGAAGTACGATAATATTTTACAATTTTAGCCATGGGCAGCTGCGGTGCAAACAACAACAACACCAGAGGAGGCACACGAAGAGAAAAAAAAACAAGGGCGAATCTGTTATCCTCTGCTCGGTTGTTTTATATAATCGATAACCAAACTCGCCTTCAACTTAACAAGCTTCTGCACAATTGTAAGCATTGATAAGTGAATGGATATGCGCTTAAACATGTGTTTTCTTTTTAACAGCTGGCGGTACGGCGATCAGAGAGGCCGTCAAGGCCATAAGGACTAGCTTGGAGATCGTGGACGGTCATTTGAAAAAGGACGGATTTAAACTCAAGTTCAGCATCTTTTTTATCACTGACGGTGAGTAGCTTTTACAAGAGCATTTTAGCTTATTAAGGTAGAAGACGCAAATAGAACTAACTAATTCTGTCGTTGGAATAGGCTTTCGCGCCTAGAGCCTTCCTAGAACGTTTCCAGCAATAATTGTATTAGTTCCAGATGAAGTTCCATTATCACAGGGAAGCTAAATCTGTGATGGGAGCAGATATCTGCATTTAAGAGATCATGAGCAAGCAGTATTAGGTAATGCAAAATAAATGGTTTGTAGAATGAGTTGTGTGATCCGATTTCTTTGTTTTCGGATTCGCTACAGAGCTCCTTGGACATAAATAGGCACCGCTGGGGCTTTGTAGTGTAGCTTTTGACACAAATCAAAGGTGGAACACCTTTAACAAAAGTTGCTCAGTTTGTAATGATATTCTACTTATATTTGCAGGCAAGGCAAACTTGGGTGGCAGTCCTGCCAAAGATGTCGAGAATCTTCGGAAACGTCACTATGCAGATATTTACTGCATTGGACTCACCGGTAGCCCTGATCACAATGCGCTCAAACAACTTGCGACGGATACGGATCATGTGTTCATCTTGCGAAATTACGCTGTGATGCAGTGGTTGGCTGACCACTTAACCAACGGCACCACAGGTATGTTCATCCCTACCACCAGGGGTTCTTGGTTTTCAATAAGGTGAGCGTAGTTCTTCACCTTCGGCTCTCTGCTAGTCAATTCATGAAGACGATGCAAATTCGATATCGAAAATAGGACATACTTTGAATATAACGGAAAATTCATTCAGGAGTCGGATCACGTTTTAGCCCTACAAATATCTTGTTCGGCGGTGCAGCATTTTGTCTGAACTTAAAGTCTCCAGTTCTCTTTATCAAACTATGCATTATAAAAACGTTACTTCTATATATATATATTATATATATATATCTGTCTTATCTTTATATCATACAGAAAATCATTTCTGCGCTGTAAAGGAAGTGTACTTCGGTAAAAGAGGAAAGCTTCACATCAACCAACACCGCAAGTGCAGTATTTTTCGAACCGTAGTGCGCACCTGGCGTATTAGGCCCACGAGCGTATTTCGATTAAATAAAAAAAAATAATAAAAATGCAGCGACCGAAGTTTAGCATAGTTTGTAGGAGGATCGGTGCCCGAGTTGGCTAGCGCACACCAGCTAGGAGCACTTGGAGCGAAAGCTCGCGCTGCAGAACCCAGCGATCCTGGGCAGCCGAGTGCAGCTGTAGCCTCCACCATGGTAAGGAAAAACTAGCGCCACGAGGCGCTAGTGGCAGAAAGGCGAACATACGTATGATCGGAGATTAAAATTGGTCTCGAAAGGCTGCCAGATGGCGCCACCACTGCCGTTGGCGTGCGCCAACACCTCCTAGGAGGTGTTGCGTGCGCCCTCCGTCCTCCTCCTCCTTCCCTTCCCTTCCCTTCCCTCCCCTCCCCCCCCACCCCCCCCCCCCCGGGTTCTTTTTTTTTTTTTTTTTTCTGGTTTGTTTGCTAGGCTGGTGCCGCGCCGGCCGCTGTGAGCGGCCAGCACGGCACCGGTCTAGCAGACGAGCCGCCCGCCATATACTTCACAACAACTGCGCTTCACGTGATATTACCAGTGCAATCAAACAGAAACAGCACGTTCATTGAAATGTATTTTTTTATTGAACCCCATTCAAATGAGTTGCGGTACTTCAAACACGCATCTACAAACTCCATTGGCAGTCCACCGCCCTCAAAGGGGAACCAAGAACTGTAGTAGGCAGTAAACACAGTAAAGTTGTCAAACATGTAAAACGAAATTAATTACTTTAATGTACAAACTAAGAGAAAAGCACTTATCATCGAATTATCTAAATGCTCTATAAACAACTCCCGCAAACTAAACTTCTGAATACCCAAACAAACAAATCAACACTGAAATAAAGGAAAAGGCTTGCAGGTGAGCTGCATAAGAATAAACGATAAATAAACCATAAACAAACTCGCTAATAGGCAATGCAATTAAGAAAGAACGAAACTATTGTTTTGGAGTGTCTACATCTCTGACTGTAGGTGCTTTATCGGTACTCTATCCTGACATATAAACACGAAGCTGTCTAATTAACTGAAGATTGCTCTGACAGCAACTCACCCAGAGGAGCAAGTCCTTGCAGCAACGGATTCGCAACAAGAACGGTGGGGCACGCGTTTTTCCACAAACGAATCTTCCCACAACTTGCAAACACGGTAGCACCGAAGTGCTCGCTGCACAAACGACGCTGGCGCAGCTTGCTCGTCGGCAAGCCGGGCAGCCCGGGCAGGCTTCCAAAGTCCTGGCGATTTGCATACGCAATCCATTTCGATGCTCTGATGGAAAAGTCGAGTTTCGAACGCTGACAAAAAAAAAAAAAAATGATATAGAAGTTCACCTGTCGTCTGTTGGAAAGCGGAAGGATGAGCACTCCGAGGTTACTTCGCCGCGCTGTAGACTCTGTAATACGCCGTCATGAGGCACGCAAAACACTCGGCAGAATCTCTGTCAAACTAGAGACGTACATCTCTAATTATTATAAGCGCGCAGCAGCGTCGCACCGTACTGCATACTGCCGTATAATCCGCACTTTCGATTTTAGCACGCGCGGAACGGTTTGAAAGCTTGGAGTGACGAGCGAGCGCAAACAAAACAAAAAAGACAAAAACGGTCGTTTCCCTTCGCTCTTGGTCGGAAGAGCCCAGAGTGCTTCGCTTTCGGTAGCGAAGATCATATACACGTCGCCTGCGCTGAAAATCATAGCGGCAAATATGAGCATAACAGTTTGGTCGGAGTCGGCTGGGTAGACCTACGAATCTGCTCTTTGGATGGACGTACAGGAGAGGAGCCAGCGACGCGGCGCCCCTATCGGCCCAACCGGGAACTCCGGAGCTGCATTCGGATGTCCTGGGTTCAATCCCCACGTCTGCCCGTTTCAATCTGGATGAGTATTGTGCCGGCCACTGGTGCCGGCGTGCTGTCGTGCATCACTACTGCGTGGTGCACGTTAAAGACCCCAGGCTAGCGGTTGTACTGCACTGGCTAAATTTCTCATCTACAGCCAGGAGGCCCATCGCCCGTTGAGGTAGACCAAGTTCTAGGCTGCATAAACATACACAACCCAATTTTTTTTGCATAGTTTGTACTTGGGGCACTCAAAACTATCCTTCTATTTCGCTCGCCTTGAAAAATCACTGCCTTATGAACGCGCGAGTAACCTTGTATCAAACAGAAGGCATTAACTTAATCTATGATTCACAGAATTCGTCACATCTCGTTAGTATTGATCGACCTTGAAAACAAAGTATCCTTGTATAATCCGCACCTGTAGAAAAAAAAAGCACAGCCAGGCAAATGCTTCGTCACGGTTGCCGGTGGGGGCTCTCAAGGTCAAAGCGAACACGCTTTGACCTTTAACCGCACTAAAACACAAAGAAAAGCACAACAACGCAGCTGCTTTGTCATGCAAGCAGTCGTGAAGCCGGCGAGGTTCGTCGCACATGCGCAGTGGGGGAAGTGAAGTCACCGCTGGAGCGCCATGTGTGAAAGAAATACGTGGCGCGCTGCTTGTAAGAATGCGCTGCGTGTAGGAATAATTTAGCATTCCTACACGCAAGCAGGCTTCAATGTCTTCGGCGAGTTTTCTCTCGCTCTTTCTTCGCCCCTCTTTCATGCGTGCAAATCAAATTTGTACCTATCTCAAATACTCTACTCAAGATACTGTATTTCAAACACTTTTTGAAGTAGCTTGGTATCTTGCAAATACTTTTGGTCGAAAGTATTTGATCTTGTATTTTATATACACTCGTGAGTATCTTGTACTCGCTATCTTAAATACGTTTTTGACATTCCGCAATTTTCCGAGTTTTTCAATATGAAGTGGCGTGGCACGAGCAAACGTGAACATTCTTTCGAGCAACTAAATCCTGTTGCTAGCATGGCCAGCTTTCTGAGACACGCTGTTTTAGTTCCCGATTCTCACCACACGTGGCGTATCAACCTTGAGCAACCTAGAGTTCTTGTATAGGCTCCCCTACGGGAGCCAGAGTTGCGTGTTCATCTCCGTAGCACCGTCTTTCCTGCACGGCATGTTGATCCCGCTCGTCAGATGACTGAATTCGGCGGATAGCGGCGCCGCGCGTTCGAGGCGCGCCCAAGAGCAGGGGAACGTACGCCGGCGCGCGTGCAACGTCTACTTTCCTGCACGGCACTTTATCCGGCTCCCCACGTGATCGCGCAACTCTGGCTCCCGTAGAGAGCGTATACAGGACCTCTAGAGCAACCTAAAGCTTCTCTATCCTGGGAGAAGTGGCGCCATTCATTGTTGTGGAAATGTTCGAGGCACGTGCCGCGCGCCACTTCTGGGAAGACAATGGCGTCTGAAATCAAGCTCAGTACTGCGCTGTGCCGCCATGATCTTCCCAAGGGCTGCACGTTGCACGTGCCTCGTGCATCGATGCCCCTTGCGCTACTTTTAAAACATGAAGGGGCTTTAAAGCAACCTTGGCAGGTTTTCAATAGTGTGATTGTACCGCTTAGGCAACTTCATCCAATCCCCATGCGTAAACCGTGCATGAAAGTGGAGCGAACCAATATATATCGTGCGGTGCCCTTTGGTGAGGTAGAAGCATTGGAGCCACATTGCCATGAACATAGGTGACGTGCGTAAGACAATTGCTTTTATTGCCCGTTGCTAAGCTTTGCAGCTCTACCACCTTCAACCGATGTCCTACTATCCCGTCGAAAGGATCATATCACATTAATATTATTATTATTATTATTATTATTATGACACAATATTATGTGTCATACGATGTTTTTTCAAAATCTCCATGCAAACTCCTATTTCTGCGGTTATCGCCCAGCAGACCAAAAATGCGGCCGTAACTTAATTCTTGAGTAACTTAATTGCTTGAGTGGTGACATCTCAGCCTCTTTTCTGCCCAGTCGTTTTTTTATGCATTTTGAAGCGCGCGCAATCTGGCGTCACTCAGCTCGGGCGCGTAGCTTTGGCTAATGCATAGACGCCATTTTACCACCCAAGTCACGCACCGACTGCGCCAGAGCGTCACGCATGCTGGCACATTCAGGGCAACCATGGATGTTTTCACCCTCAGATATACAGGCATGTAGGCACCCTAGAGCAAGATAAACGGAGAGTTCGAAGCGCGCGACCGCTATCTGAACCTCCTCTCCTGCGCATCTCTGCGGCCTCCCGCCCTTTTCACCGTTTGCGTCTGGCCAAGTACTTTACTAGGAGGAATACATTCCACTCTGCTCATTTGCATTAGACAGACCGCCTACAGCGCCGAAAAGGAGGTCCGCGCCGAGTCTTCTTTTTTTTTTTTTTGTTAAATAAGCTATCATTATCATCAGTCGCAGACATTTCACGACTACGCGCTATGCTACGCCGGCGGTGGGTGCGCCAGTGCAAGCAAGTGTCTCGAGGTGTGAAACAACGTCAAATCTGTTGCGTGGTGTTACCGTTTGATACTTTTTCGAAACGATGCACGCGATATACACCGAGTTTCAGCAAACATTAGATAAGTTTAGGTTTCTGAATTTGGCTTTTAGAAACAAAGAAATCTTCCCAATTATGTGTATTTTGCCGTTTTGCGTTCAAGAGACAATCTGTTATTTTCTGTATTGCGTACGTCATTTCAGTGATGTGCGCACTACTATGCTGTAGTTTTGGAATTTGTATTTACTAGGCGAGAAAACACTATTGTTTTTTTCTTTTAAGGCGCTACCGGCTCTTGGTCAGCAAAACATTTTTTCTTTAGTCCTAAGTTTTTAGTCTTTATTTATTTGGATCTGGAGAGCCGCGGCACCGCGGAAAGCCAGCAGCCCGTACCATGGAGGTCCGCGGTGCCGCGTCTAGTGAACATGACAATGTCATTAATATACACATGCATAATGACGACGACATGAATTGTTGGTATTGGGGAGGATAGCAGTCCGATTCGCAGAAGTCCAGATTTCGTGGAGGCGGGTTGGGCGGGTCAGCAGCGAGCCATGGAGATTTGGCACGCTGTTCGATCGGTGCATGAAGGAGCCCCAGGAACAGGATGGCGCTGTTGCTCACTGGGGTCCACTGGGGTCGAAGCATCAGGCTCCAAGGACGTAGCTCAGTCAAAGTAGAAGCTGCCGCTTCCGAGGAACCAGGGCTCAGATTGAGGCACTGCCGTCGCCCGGTGTGTCATCCTCTCAACGTCGTCGTCGTTGCGTTCTTTATTTATGCGCGTATATATGTATAAATATAATAAGATAGATAAAAAGACACACAATCGAACGGCCAGCGGCGCGCCGTTCTAGTTATATTTCTACCAATACACGCCTGAAAGAATTTTGTTCAGTTTGTGTCTGTAACCGAGCTAAAACACTACGTACACAGGCAAATTCAAAGCAAAATATATACAATGCAAGTGTTTCTGACCCTACATAACAATTGCTTATGTTTGAAATCCTGGGCACAAATTTTGATTGTAAACATCTAACTATTATATAGTCATATTATAACCGCCACATTCTTATGGCAAATTCCAGTGGGCGTTTTAGAGCGCGCCGGGACCAGTTGACCAGATCCGGACTGGAGCACACGGTCCGAACGGGGTCGCGCCGCCTACGGATCCCCAGTGGAACATGACCACTGCTCCGGGATCGGCGGATGCCTTCCCGTCATTCAACTGCCCGGGAATCCCCTTTCCGCGGCCGCCGCGGTCGTTTCGAAGACGTTTTCGCAATCGCGGCACACGTGTTCGACGCACGAGCGGCAGGAATGGCTCAGGCGATTTTAGCAGAGATTGCCGGAATGCCCGTAGCGCGGCAAATACCTTCTCTTCCCCTTCCTGGAGAACGAACCGGCTGTCGAGCCAAGGGGTAAGCAAGCGGCCATTACGAATTCTGATCTCGAGACATTCTAGGAGCCCAGCCCGCGACGTGCTTCTTCTTCTTCTGAGGCGAGATGGGCGAGATCAGGCGAGATGCCCCACGAGAAAGGAAGTTACGTGTGTGCGCCGAGGGCTGGCCCGGCTGGCTTCCGGTTGAACCCGCCGAAATCGTGGGAGCGACTTTTCTCGTATCCAGATCGAGATCTGGAGCGGGAGCTAATCCAAAACGACCAGCTGAAACACGTCGGTCTCGATCCCGATCGCCCCGTGAAATAGGCTCGCTCCAGAAAAGTCGATCCCGGCGCGCTCCAAAACGACCAGTGGATTTCGCCATTAGTTAATATGCTGTCACAAACGCATCGTACAAATGTTTTTTTTTTCGATATACCTATGTAAAGGTATGCTTGGCCGCAAGCTTCTTGGTGCATGGCGGAGTGCTAACCCTACAGGGGAAAAAAGCGGTCCGAATTTGAAAGTCCCGAGGAATAACAAGTATTTATTAAAATACGGAAACTTTAACTGCGGTGTGTGCTATGAGTCGGCAGCTATTATATTCCTCGGGAACTTTACGATTCTCCATTTCAGTAAGAATAAATTCAAAATTTCGTCAAAGTGGCCCTTAGGACCCAATGAAACAATATTATATCGGGCCCAGGAATAAAAAGTATACAACCCTGAGGTTCAAGTAGGTATTAAATAAGAGTATATTAGTGCCCTCTATAGTTTCCGGGGGAACGTAAAGATTTCTGCAGTATTTTGGCTGAAATTATTATTTTATTGCGTTTTGCTGAGAATAGCCAAGAGAGGGCGCAAGGAGACCATGTCCAGTGGAGTTCCTGTATGGACGCTTTACACACGCGCCAAATTACAGCCGCCATTGCTGACCTCCTCTTGTCTTTTCCAAATGGCGAGCCACTAAAGTGGGCGTTGACGAGCCTCCAGAAGGGTCAATGCTGTGGAGAAGGACACAATAGAATCAAATGGGGCAATAACCTGGCCTGCTGTGGTAACGATGAAGTGAAGTAAATGTAATAAGAGGAAACAAGAACTGAAAGTCAGATATGGCGACTCCCATGCACAGCTGCTGCAAAGCGTCTATAGGCTCCCTACGGGAGCCAGAGTTGCGCGTCTGTTTTCCACGTGCCGCCGCGTCACTATCCGCTGAGATCCGATCACGTGAGGAGCCGGATCAAGTGCCGTGCAGGAAAGTATACGTTGCATGCGCCCCGGCGTACGTTCCCATGCTTTTGAGCGCGCCGCACGCCTCGAACGCGCGGCGCCGCTATTCGCCGATTTCAGTCACGTCACGAGCGGGATCAACATGCCATGCAGGGAAGACGGCGCTACGGAGATGAACGCGCAACTGTGGCTCCTGTAGGGAGCCTAGACAGGAACTCTAGTGTCCAGGAATGCTGGGGATGCTCCGATAAGCTACGGTGACTTAGATTGAGCTCGTGAAAACATTGCTTTTGTTACGATTGTGGCTCATATTTCTCCCCAAAGTTCGTACATGAAAGGTTTCCCCCTTGCCTTTCCAAAGGTTCCTTTTGTTTCCTAGAGTTTTCCCCAAAAATAATCCTCAAACAAAAGGGGTGGTTTTACGAAAGTAGCGATTGCCACACTGAGGCGCAAGGTAGAACGGGAAACGACCCACGACAATAATGAAAACTTCTGTATCAAGAAAATAAGAACAAAATAAAATAACAAGTAAACAGAAAAAATAGACTGTTTTTTCTTGTTGTATATTTAGCCCCGCAACGGCAAAACGCTGTGGGTTTTTTTTGTTTTTGTTTTGTCTTCCGTTTGGCAGCCATTACTCTCGCAGATATTGTCTCTAAGCAAACATTAATAAGCAGAGAACAGGACAGAAAGCGAACTACGAGCAGGGTGACCTTTCAAAATGCTAACGAAGCGCCCCCCAAAGTTGAATGCCTTTCTGAACGCAACCTACCTCAAGAAGGTGCGACCAGTGTCGTGGTTATTATATGGGTTCTCTTTGTTATCCATTCACTCATTTCCGTATCTCAAGTTACTTTTTAGTGAACTCCCCATATAGGTAATATGGATCGTAGTTAAACGATGCGTTTAACATCAGCGATGTCACTATAGCTGAAGCGACCTCTTCGGAATAAACCTACGATGTTTTTTTGAATTTTTTTATGTGCCGTTCTGTGCAGTAGCGTGCTAATAAGCCATTCTGATAAACCAGATTTGCGTAACTGTATGTCACTGACGTCGATACAAATGCTGGCCACCAGTGTCACTGACGTCGACACATAATGCGGAAGTATCTTCAAAAGTAATTGAAATACATTTCTAAGTGTTTGTACTCTACTCAAGATATTTTACAGTGAAAGTAACTTGAGTAGTATTTTAAATACTTTATGAATTAGTAACTTAACTTAAATACTTTTATCGAGCATTTTGTCCAGCACTGGTGCAAATACGTGTTCTGATCAACTTGCTCGCCGTGGTCAGTGTTTTGCTACACAACTGCTCCCGCCTTGTTCGTTCTTTAAAATAAATGAGCTCTAATAACCCTTCTAGTTTCGCTTCACTTTTTCTGACATGTGCTCCAGCGTTTAGCTCCCACCCGCTCCTGCAGCGTGCATTGGTGTTTGGCCGGGGTGCGATTTCCTGCGCTTATGCTCTCTTAGTTTCGCTCTCTGAAGACTTCAATTTTTGAAACTCAAGTGCGCGAAGCATAATTTTTTTTCCGGAAATCGCACACAGGGTATGAGCTATTTTGACGATGAGCTGCGCCTCCGCGTGTGGTATTAAAACTTATGTTTTCTGTTTTTTTCATTAATATTCGTTTTCTTTAAGATAATTATATTTCTACACTATTTTTTCATCATTCGTCCGTAATAATGCCGTTTATAGACAAACTCCGCACGAGATAGTTCCATTCTCGTAGGGTTCACTTTGCTCAATATTGTGTACACATTCCACCAAAAATAAATATGATTACTTAACTTCAAGGTCCCATCACATAAAGATATAGTATTTCTAGTAGAAACTTAACTGCATATAATATAAATCGCGTACGAAGTACTGTACTCTATTCCAGGAGTTGTGTGCAGAAAGGGCAGAGGCATTGGCGTGGGCACGTGGCTTTCAGATGCGCTTTCTTTTCGCGAGTGCTCGTGAAAAAAAAAAAAAAAAATGAAAGCCAGGCCCTCGCGCCTGTGCTTTTGCCTGTGCTACACGCAACTCATGAGATACTAGGCACTGAAACCTGAAAGAGAAAAAAAGAAATGCTACTACCCCAGCATTTATTATTGGCGCTTATGTGAATGCATTTCACAATGAATATTTATAGCAGCGCACGCACTCAAGCGTTATATTTTAATAACAGTTGCTTCGTACGATATTCAAAAATGAAGACAAAAATATGCCACGTATTTTCTCGTTCACTAACTTCGCTTGTTTAATCCACGCTTCTGTTTAGAACTGTCGACGTCAGCATCCGTTGCCGAGCGATTTCGTGTGAACGGACGTGGTCACGACTGAAGTGTTTTCTTAACGTTTCCTTACCAGACTATTCGGTGTGTGGCCGGAGCAGCAAGCACACGGCCGAGACAGGACTGGAGATCCCAGATGATAGCCCTCAGGCCCGCATCTACGGAGGTCAAAAAGCCGTTGATTCCTGGCCCTGGATGGTCGAGATGCGAGCAGCCGCCGACGGAGAGGTTATTTTTTAATCATTTCATTGTTTGTGTTGCAATCAATGCACTGTTATACCTCCTTCCCGTGTCTACTTTTTTAGTGTGCAAAATATGTACTTTAAAATTAAATGGGGCATGCACACACCGTCTTATATAGTAAATGTGAGCTGTTAGTGGTTTAAAATGCTCGTTGACATGCCCAGCGTGCTGGTTCTACTTGATGTGATCATCATAGTTCATCTTTAAATACTTGACAAGAGGAAAAATCTTTATCGTCTAGGAATAGCAAGTGTTGTTTGTCTTTATTATATGCACTTCTAAGAGGATCAATTTTGTGCAATTTTAAAACACGTTACTTTTAACACAAAAAGGCTTTAAGAAATGGATTTAACGCGAAAAGCGTCACGCTCGAGTGTAGCGAAAGACCGTCACACACATGCCAAGAAAGCTCACAGTATACAAAATCCACAGCGAGCAATGTATAAGCTCATAAATCATATGAAAGGCCTATATTTACCTGGTCAAAGTACCCGCGGTAGCACATCGTGGAAATTTCTTTTTACTGAAGTCGCATCGCCTCTGAGTTGATCGCGCCATACATTTTACAAGCCGCGTCCCACCTCTCTATGATCTTGGCATGCTGCTACACATCACAATTGATCGCAGTGCCGAGTGCAAGATTATTTTATTAACTGTTTTCCTATTGATCTTCATCAATAGTTCGTGCGAGAGGCGAATTTGTGAGACAATGAAATAGATGTCAATAATATTGTACCACAAAAACGCTTTCACAGTGACTTCATTAAGCGGTTCCAGCGCACACTTCTCGCATATTCGGTCTATTTGAACGGCCATTTCAAGAACTTTATTATTGGGCAGGAGATCGAACTGCGGGGGGCACTTCACTGAGCTAGTTGTCCCCACAGCTCGGTGTTTACTAACACACCAAGCAAATAAATTGAACATCGCCAGCACGGTCTGGGCACGAGTGCTTCGCTCTGACCACTGCTTGTCGAAAGAGGAGCGGCCTTCGAATCGTCATCTCCAATTTCTTTGATCAGAAAGAAACATGAAATTTCCGTTTGCTGTCCCCACAGCTGAAGAGTACCGCTGGAAGCGTGACTGTCCGATATTCTCTCCAATATTCTCTTCATCCTGAAGCCAAGAGTGCAGCCAAAGCTTCAAGCGGGGGCTCGCCGGCGCTCCTGGCTTTGATGCATGTACTTTTAGCGCGAGTGCTCGTTCTGCAGAAGAACACTTCAAAGCAGCGACGTCGAGATCTCGTGCTTGTGGCATTAGCTGCAGTCTCAGCTCAAGACTGAACGGAGTATATTGTGCCAAAATCCAAAGCGTTGCGATTATACTTCGTCTCAGCTTAACATAGACTAGCTGCGAAGGCTGTGCAAGCGCGAGTGGGTAGCCTTGACTGTCTACACTGGAGCACTGGATGCAGGAACACTCGTTCAGTCGCCGAGGCTATAATCAAAGCAACTAGCTCGCGCGTTTAGCTTGCTTGGATATCAATAGTCTATGGCAAGGTGAGACAAGCTATAGCAGTCAGTTCACAGTGGTGTTCAACATGGTGTACTACCTCTAACGTTAATCATATTTCTTCTAAAGCGTGTAAGCCTAGGATTATTCGCTGAATTCGTTTTGAAGTTTGAATGAGTTGTTGCATTTCTCATCCCAATTGGAGCCCCAGTTAGAACCCCGAAGGACCTCAGAAAAAGTAATGGTCACGGTGAAGTGGTTGAGAACAGTTTACGCGGGTTTCGACACACTTCTCCTTGTTTGGTAACTCACACCCGATTAGGGAAACCGAACGAGCGACTTTTAAATTGAGTTAAAATTAGACCGATCCTAGCATCTTCGGTTGGATCAATGCTCTTTGTTTAACCAATTACGATCTAGAGGATATTATTTTTTTTTGTAGCTTCTCGGGTAGCACAGCGGTCTGTTCTGGTACCTTTATTTTCCTAATTTTTGTTAATGACCTCTCTAAACAAATTACTTCCCCTGTTAGACTGTTTGTGGATGGCTGTGTCGTAGATCCTGTTATTTGCAATCCACGTGAAAGTGCCACGCTGCAGTCTGATTTTAACCTGATTTCACGCTGTTGCGTTGACTGGCGAATGAAACTTTACGTTAATTACTAAATCCGAAAGTGTGGGTGTCTCGAGACTGCTCAAAAAACTAACCCTGTCCCACACGTTCTTAATGATATGTCGTTAACATCTTTGGTTTTATACAAGTAGCTTGGTATTCACACAACACGTAACGTTTCGGGGAACGTGCACATACACTACGTATTTTATAATTATAATCGTATGCTGGGATTTCTACGCCGCCACTTTGTTTTTACTATTTCCCCTGTTAAACTACAATAAGAGTTCTACTTGGACCTAAACTTAAGTACGCGTGTTCCATTTGGGATCTTGGGCATGTAATTCAAAGCCGCTCCGCCCGTTTTGTTCTATTCAAATATTATCATACTGCTAGTGATTCATCAATGAAATCAACTCTGGACTTCCCTGACCTGGCCTTACTCCGCAGACACCTTCGTATATGTCTCTTTCATAAACTTTCTAATTCTAGCCTGATTTTCAAAGATAAATCCTTTATTCGCGCACCATACGAGTCATCTCACACCGATTATCAGGTTAAGGTGGGAACGCTAGCGTGTAGTACGAACATATACTTTGACTCCTTTATCCCGAAAACATCAAACGACTGAAACCACCAACCTCCGAAGCCGGAAACACGCCAGCGATTTCATATTTCACATCCACTCCTCTCTGTAATGTCTTCAAGACCTGAGAGTATAAATACAATCAACCACGCATCAAAGAAACAAATAACAAATAAACAAACAAATAATTTTAAAGATCAAATTTCATAACTTCTTGTGTATTTATAAGAAGTTTTTATGAAGAATGAGTTAAAATTTCCCGTGCATATCTGTTTAAAAAGATACTAAATAAGAATATTAACACGAGCTTACCGCAGATCGAGAATTCAGATTGATCAGTGATCGAATATAATTTATCAGTATATTTATACGCCCCAAAATACATAACGATAATAAACCTAAGAGAAGGAGAACAGAGGGGCATACAACAAACACACATCTCTAGACACAGCTGAGTGAATGGTGCGCGACTGAAAAAAATCGAAAGAGAAAGAGGGATTAATAACCTTCCAATATCGACGCGGGGTATTTAACAACAAGGAGGGTAACGTATTATTAAAATAATGGGATTTTGCATCTAGGAGTGATTTTCTATACACGCCAGCTGCAGTACGGTACGCCGACCATCGCTGTTCGTTGTCTGATAGCTTTGCAGCACGAAATATCCTTTTTTTTCTTGCTTGCTAGCCTTTTTAAAAACACGTTATACCAAGGCGATTTAGGAGAGGACGAAATGAAGCGATGTGGCATGTGCACTTTCATGAGGTACGCAACTTGTTCTTTAAATAAACACCAGTTATTCTCAACTGAGCGCTCATCAAAACAATCCGAGTAAGAAGCAAGAAAAAGGCAAAGGTTCCTATTAATGGAATCAAAATCAGCTCGTGCATAATCAGAAATTGGCTTAATTTCTTTTGACCTAAAGCATGTAGGTAGATCTAAGGGAAAATGCAATGAGGAATGATCACTAAGACCTGGCAAATGAGTTAACGAAGAGATGAGCTCAGGCGATGTTGTTAAGATGAGGTCTAAAACAAAAGAGGTCGAAGCAGCAATACGCGTAGGTTAGGTGACCATTTGTGAGAGATTAAAATCAATACACAAGTTCACAAATTCCTGGCGCTCAGACGAGAAAGAACTAAGATGAGTAGAAACATCTGACCAAACTATAGAATGATAATTAAAATCGCCCAAAAGATTGACTGGAGCATTTGGAAATCGAAAAATGAGTGTGTTGATTGCATCGTGAAATTTAGAAACAAAATTGTCACTTCTAGGGGGAGGGCGATAACACGCGCCTAAAATGTATTTCTTGTTATTTTTTTAAGTATGAGACCAACCCACACTAGCTCCAATTCAGATACCACGTTGATATGAAATGACGGTATGTTTTCCGATACCGCAATCAATACGCCGCCACCGCTTCTTTCAGCCCTGTCATGACGGTATACATAGAAATATTTCTGACAATTTAATATCTCGCTGTTACGTATCTTGCCTGATAACCAGGTCTCACTACGAACAACAACATCAGCATTAGAAGAATCAATAATAGACGATAAGTCATCGTTCTTTTTCACGACGCTCCTATAATGTTAATGTCTATAAATGTCTATAATGTCTATAAATAATGTTAATAATGTATAATGTTAATGTCTATAAATGTCTATAATGTCTATAAATAATGTTAATAATGTATAATGTTAATGTATATAAATTATAATGTTAGTAAAAACAGGAATAATATTAGTAGAAGTGATAACATCACAACTTCCACCCCTCGCTGCATGTTATTGCGGAGTTTGATTGGGATTAGAGGCATTATGTGGAGGAAAATTAAAGTGTGGTAGAGAAGTTGAACGAGAGTTGGAAGCTCCGGTATTATGTTGAAATGAAGTGTGCTCCGGCTCCCGGAGTTCATTTCAATAACTGAGTCAGAGGCAGGTACATAGACATAGCATTTGTTTCCAGTGAGAACTTGTCAAACCGCGGTCTAAAAAGCTGTTTCCCTGTCCTCGCAAATTGGAGTAGTTTACGCCGAGATAGATGCACAGAACAGATAAAATATTCATTTACTGAGAAGTTGGTGCCCTTGAATTTAGAGGCATTTGAAAGCACCGCCTCTTTGTTTTTGTAAGAAGCCATTTTAACAATAATTGGGCGACGCCGTTGCCGGTTGAATTGGCCAAGGCGATGAGCCCTTCCCATACATGACGCGGGAAGTCGTAAACCTTATCTTTCGAGGCATACATCAAGGACAGCCTTTTCAGATTGTAACCAAGTCTTTCTCCCAGTATCGCGGAAGCCAAAGAAAAGAATGGTTAGCCCGGCGCGCTTGGCTCTCAGCGTCTTCACAGCGTGTTCTTAGCTGAGATATCTCGGTGGCGGCAGCCTCCATCAAGTGAGCAGAACTGACGCTGCTGTTTACGCCGGTTGATTTTATAGCGGAAAGGTGATTTTCTAGCTGGTTGACCCGTATTGTGAGCGCATTTAGTGATTCTTCGGTGCCCGCTTTGTTTTACTTTTAAGTCTCTAACTTCCTGGAGGATGTTATTTTGGCCTGCCTGACGTGTCCTTAATATATCAAGAACTCCATTTAGTAGAGCTTCTTGTTCTTTGGTCATTGGCCCAGGGTTATACTCAATATCCCCACCGAGGAGTAAGAGCACCCTGAATCTAACACGGTCAACATATGTAGAAATGGATGCACAGGCAATCTTCTACAGGTCTATACATTTGAGATACAACTCAAAGCATGCCTCGGGGCCCGGCAGCACAAAACAACACAAGTCATTCCCTTTGAATTCAAGATGTTCAAATTTACCAACCTGAAACGAGACGACGAAAAACTTAGGCATCTTGATGGCGCAGTTGCTGCCAGGCCCACTGACAAAATTATTTGTAAAGGTGGATGCAAAACGTTTGGAGTGCATGCCGATGGCAATCGACCCCGGAAGGTGGTTCCAGTCCTGGGATGCACAGGGAACAAAATGCGAATAAAATGCTGTCGGGGTAAAATTGTGAATGCAAACCTTGCGCTGATGGCCGAGACGAGAAAAAGCGTGACAAGGGCGGCTGACAAATTCATCGAATGCGATTAAGTTAGGACACTAAGTTTTACGAAATAAAGCGAGGCGAGACATGTTTGGAGGCAGGAATTAAAGTTGCAGCATTGACAAATGAGCTTTTACCGCGTTGTGTGCTTGAGCTTTCAATTTCCTCGCCCGTTTCAGTTCTTATGTGGTGCGACCATCATCTCTTCTCAATGGCTTCTAACGGCTGCCCATTGCCTCCGCGAGGGCAAAGACGACGGCTATCGCAAGAAGAGCGTGGACGAGTTTAAACTTCGTCTCGGTAAGAAAAGACTCGTGACATTATACACTCCCGTTGACAAACTAATCAATGTCTGCCTACATCTGGTGCGGGTAGTGTTCAACCAGATTTGCATTAAGTGAATCGTCGGCGCACGGGCCCTGCCATAGCTTGCTATATAATGACAAAACCTGGCAGATCGCCACGAGATGTGGCCGCCGAAATGGAAAAGCTGGAGCGGCAGGCAACGAATAAGAGGAGAGCCACGTGACTGGCGCGCCGCTGCAGCGATACGCCGAAACACACTTCTGCCGAGCGAACAAGTATGTTTCGGGACCTCGCCGCTGCAAAAGCTGTGCGCTGACGTCCAGGTTCCCCGAGAAATGGCTCTTTGATGCTCTGCGCTACCAGATCCTCGTGCTCCAAATCTGCCACCGGGCACTCTATGGCTCCGTCGTCGAACTGCCAGGCTTTATGAGTATAGAGAAGGCTCCCTGGCTTTAGCAGCGTCAGTGCGGCGTGTTGATGTGCACACTCCTAACCCACCACCGGGCTAGCCAATGTACCCCAGAATTTCATACATAAATAAACAAACATTTAATATAGATCCGCCTGGAGCCTCTGGCTAAAATATGAACCCCCCCCCCCTCTCCAATTTTAAATTTAGCAATCTCGGATTAGCTTTTGGAAGCACTATACAGTTATTTTAATGTACGCTAGAGGTTCAACTTGCGCTAGTGTCTATGCGACTTCCGGGATGTAAATTGAAGCAGACAGCAACAATTCTACTTTTGCGGTGCTCCTGTGCATTCCTGAAAACGCGCGTAAATTTTTTCTCTTCGCCGAAAAAACAAACAAACCATAGATAACTTTTATGTGGGCCGTGCCGAATGGTGTGCACGTTTATCAACACTGTAAACGTGTAATTGCTCTGATTACGTCATGAGTATTCGTAATATTTACTCTTAAAATCAATCGAAGAGAAAAAAAAAAGTACTTGCTTTTCCCCGTACAATCAAGTCAACATTCGACTGGTTGCTGTCTGCTTCAATTTGCAAGAGCACATTAGCGCCAGCTGAGCCCTCTAGCGTACTATATAATATCTGCATCGAAAGTACTTATGCCGACCGGATTTTCTAACTAGAACTTTATCTGAAGCTGCTCAGAGTGTCTTCGATGAAAATATGTTTAGATTTTTTAATGTTTTCGCAAATTGAGTTCTGGTTTATGCAGCGTATTTACTTTTACGAAAGCAAAGGCTTAAATGCTAATTTTTTAAGCCCAGCTTTTAGGCGCCGCCGTTCTCGCATACAGAGGAGTCGGCGTCGGAATCGGCGTCGCCGTCGGCGTAAACGCTGCACACGGAAACGGGCGCTTAAGAGCCTCATGATGTAACACTGCGCGTCTTACATTGCGGGACGGTACAGACCTTAACACCAATTCAATTCCTCGGTAAATTTAATGGAGGAACTGATTTGGTGTGTATGTCTGCGGCGTCCCGTAATGCAACACCGCGCGCAGTGCATTATGGGACGTGACAGGCCACGGCTTCACGGAATGCGGCTTGGCGCCTCTCGCTGCCCCCAAATAGGGCTCTCGCCGCCGTACCCTCCTCCTCCTCTCTCGCCTACCTTCAAGCAAAACAAAAAAGATCGAAATATTAATATACAGGGTGTTTCACGAAAGATGGACACATTCGAAATTGCAAAAACTACGCGTCGCAAAAAAAGAAATAATAATAATAAAAGAAAAGGCTTGTGTCGTCTTGGTTTTTGGCCAGGGGCCCATTTAGGAAAATTAGTGATGTCCGGGATAGTTAGATTCGTAAATATGTTTGCGTAGTTAACCTTTTTTAATATTGTGTTTAAGGGCATGGTTTCAATTAGAAAATTGCTAACATTATCGAAAAACACTATATAAAAAAATTACAGAATGATAGAGGGCATGAGAAGCATTGTACGGCTCTCTGAAAAACCGCACAAGTTCGACGGGTTTTTAATTTTTGGTTTGCTATCAGAGCGCATCTCGGCCCCGACGGCACCGCGCCCCGTGGAGAAATAGTGCAACCAACCTCTGCTGAGCTGTCCTAGCGCAACGCAACAGGCGCTCCTTCAGAGTCAGTTTGCCGAGCGGCCTCGCTCGCTATTGTTCTAGGGACATGTAAATTTTTCACCAATCGCTTCAAAATCATTCCTCGTTTTTTGAAATGTCTCAATTTGAAGGAAGAAGGTGCAACAAAATTTTGTTTTCTTATAGAAACAAAAGGCGGTGGAACTCTCTTGTAGCGCTTCAGGCAGCTTACAAAGGAAACGCTATGAAGAAATCGAAGGTCTACGCGTGGTTTTCTCGCTTCAAGGCCGATGAATTATTGATCGACGACCAGCCTGGCTCTAGGCGACTCTCAACCTCCTCAATTGATTAAAACGTCGAAAAAATTCGGGCATTGTTTACTCCGAGTTTGTTCTTTCTGGTGAAACTATTAATCGGGTGTTTTATCAGGTAGTTTTGTGACGCTTGCCCAACTCAGTAAGTAAAAAATTAAAGGAAGATCTATAAGTGGATTTAAGGGAATACGTTGGCATGCCGCCTCGCAAACCCCACGCACTTCCCCCTTTGGGAAGCGCTAACGCTGACGTGTGTGGCAGTTGCCAAGGGTCATGCTAACGCATTTGTAAGCTAAGGTAAGGCGAAGCGGGCTCGCGGAGCCTGCTTCGCCCCAGCCTTTATCGCAGGCCTCTTCTTGCGCCGAATTTCGGCCATCCGAGCTAGGCGCTGCTTCCACTCCTCTGTCACGTTCCTCCGCCTCGCACGCTTCATCCGCTGCTTGACGCTGCTTTCGCTGTTCACCGGTTTCCCACGCGTGGATTCGCTTCCGTCCCGTGATGGCGCCTTCTGTCCGCAGATGGACGGCGTCAGCTTTTCGCTGTCATATAGGTACTAATGCCAACGCATTAAAACACCCCGATTTGTGGGAAAGGGGGAGGTGTTGTTCCATCACGAGAATACCCGAGCACACACTGCTCTAGGAGTGCAACTATCGTTTAGCAGAAATGGCACGGCACCGCTTCCTCCCCTACTTGAGAGGAAAACGTGTTGTGGGTGTCAAAGGTCCTTCAAATGAGAGTTTGCAAAATACGAGGAATGATTTTAAAGCGCCTGCAGAAACAGTTTACAACATGGCGCGAGAACTTTAGCAGGCGGTGCCGGTCGGCAAACTGACTCGGAAGGGGTGCCGCTAAGTTCCGCTAGCGGCGGAAGCTAGTAGCACGAACGCCACCCCCCTGAAATTATTTCCGGCCACTTTTGGGTCCCCCCTTGTATTTGTATGATTGAGGCGGAGTGTATTTAAGCGGGAACTTCACAACAAAACACGGAAGAAATGCTTTTTGTTTCGTGCCTTGCATTGTTTTTTTTTTTATTTGCAGGACTCACGGATAGAAAAAACACGAGCCATGAACAAGAAGTATTCATTGAAGAAATTATTCGACACGACGGCTACATTGAAGCAACTAACCAGAATGACATAGCGCTTTTGCGCCTGAACCAGACTATTACTTTCAACGAGTTTGCCAGACCAATTTGTTTGCCTCCATCTTACGGTGAGTGTGCGAGCCATTTTGGAATAAGTACCTGGATGAAGGACGATAATGTCAAATGTACGCAGTACACCACGAGGGTATACTGGCACCCTAGAGCAACTAATAGCGAGTTCGTTTCACGGCACTCGTGCCCACGCGTGCCCACTCGCAGCGTGGAACGGGTTCGTTTCGGCCGGCACTCCACGACTGGTTGCACTCTCCGAGTTCGTTTCAGCGCTGACACCCCACGCGTGCATGCACTCGCTGCACCGAGAAAATCGGGAGTGCGCCAAAATGCAATCCCGTCATGCCTCGCTCCGGTGGGGCCGGCGAGGAGCGGGAGCAGACGACGAGGGTTCGTCTGCTACGATGTGTCGCGGAACCGAACGGAAAAAAAGTAGATTTTCTGATAGAAATCGCGTCCCGCGGGCAACAAAATCAAACGCGAGGTTGAATTGTGAGCGTCTGCTATTTCACGAAGGAAGCAATTGACAACCCGTGATTTATTTGCCGGTTTTAAATCGCTCTGCTGCCGTACAAACGCTGAAATATACCAGTGTGTAAAGAAATGCTCAGAACAAACGCAACAGCAGCCCCCGAGATGTCTATCACCATCCGTGTGCGGGTGAAAAATTTAACATTTGTCGACAAAACTCCCCCAGCAGAAACCTCTGACTGCCCAATAAGCACCAGAGAAAGCTAAAGATGGAGATCTTACACGAGGATTGGGCAACATCATCATGTTTAACATTTACCTACGTCAGCTAACTTGCCCCGTCGTATTTTGTTCGAGAAAGCTCTCGTTCTCGACGCCCTCACCAAGGCTAATATCTAATCCACCTATAATGACAATCCAAATCGAAAGTCCCAGTTTTGCTGGATATTCCAACAGGCTAGTTTTAAGCCGTACCCTTTCAGTGGTTCACGCGTAATACCATGCTCAAACGGACCAAGCTTCTGCTTGGACAGAATTATCAGTTTTCTTCAGTGTAAACGGTTATAAGAATTGAAAGATCGCAACCAGCTGCTTTGTAGACAGCTGGTTGCGGAAAGTTACGCAGTCTGTAATTATCTCTACGGCAACCTTGCTGCTTGAAGTCATCGCAACTATAAACTACAGGTTGCAGCGACCAACGTTCGTAGATAAACGTTGTTAGCGACCGCATTCTCGCATTCCCACGCATCACTCCGCACAGAAAGGCGCTAGTTTCGGTTTGAAGTCGGTACCTTTCTATAACATAGATGGCGGCAGCATCAGTCTTCTGCACTCGGTGCATTTGGCGAGTTCGTTTGAGTCCAGTTTTCCGTGCAACACTCTGTGAGTGCGATGCATTCTGGGAGAGAACTCGAACGGTGCCAGTGCGTGTGAAACGAACTCGCTATAACTAATCTGCGGGTCAGTGCAAGGGAACGTCAGCCATCTTGTTACTTAATATAATTTGTTTCCAGTTATCTGAATCTTTATCTGAAATCAAGGCAAACGATTTACGTCCTCCAGAAGTGCTTCCGGAAGTGCTGAGTAGTTAAATGACGGAGCAAAAATATACGGCCTAAGCATTTTACCAGCGTATCTGCATCCTAGGAAGTCGAGCTTTTTCCCATTTAACGGTCGCCAAGTGCACCCGCTCTGCATTACGCAACAAAATGGCGGCGCATACTAGACATTCGGAAATTTGAGTTCCGAAACTCTGCACGTAACTCGAGGCATAACCAGTATAACCGAAATATCTCAATGTAGAGGGCGACTGCATTGGAAGTGTGCTCGCCATTCAGTAGCTGTACTTGACAAGTGTTCAGACCACACTATCGGTGCACTAGAATTATATTAATGAAGTATTCTAACGGTATGTCTTTAGATCTATATTTATATATTCAAAACCTTTAATTTTTTTTTCAATTTGCGTATAATGTGGATTACTAAATCAGTAAAGTGATGAAAGGCGTCGGGCGCGCTGGAAGCGAGATATGGAGCTGAAGTTACCGCTTGTGCTACAAGCTTATGGCTGGCGAAGAGAAAAAAAACGAGGATGATGAAAGACGGAAGAAACTGCGCTGATAATTTTTCCACCGCCAGCCTTGCACCTGTGGCACGGCTGGTAAGTTTGGCGTAACATTGAGCTTCTCACTCCCGGTCTTTCTAAAATGTATTTTTATAGTAGCTTTTAACGACTCAAAAAGTTTCTAATTGGAACAATACCTATATTTTTGCTAACTGTAATTAATTAACAATATTCGAATTAATTTTCCGCTTTGTCTTCACGTAAGCGCACTATATTATAATCCCCTGACGTGTAACTCACTTACACAGACCATTTATTGTATGTGCTTTTTTACGGTTCTTTTACAATAGTTCAGTTGCAATTAAAATCAATTACCCTGCATATAATATATCGGCGATTTCGTTTTAAATCACGCAATAAATCACGCAAAAAAAAAGAGTAATGTCTCAAAAACTGCTAAAATAATACATCATACGTTTTTGCTCTATATTTCTAGATCACAAATTATTTACTTTTAAACAAATTAAAAGCGAATTTTGGAATTGGTGGGATCGTCACAGGTGACGGGTTTGAAAGCAGCATCAGGTTCAAATATCTTCCACACAACAGAGATACTTTTTACGAGGTTTTAAAAGCTATAATAATGGTGCCAAACGCTCATAAACATTTGTTGTCGTCTTTAATTTATTATTGTGAAAAATGCAAAGGATGGCCTCATTGACATATGTACATGATTCGGATGATAACGTTTCTTAACTTCACAAAAAATGTAAATTTTTAAATTAATTTTGTTTTTATTTTTATGAGATGGCCTCCCTATCTTCTAAAAATTGTACTAAGAATGATATGTAATATATTTTTTGAACATATAATTTTGTACATTCAAAAATTAATTTATTTGTAGTTCTAGCTTAAGAGGACGGAGACTTGGGCGAGGTGGTTGTTGATACTTGGGTGAAACAACGCACCAGGTTTACACACAGAAGACAGGCACACAATAAACAAAAAAGCGCAGTGTACGTGTGTTTTTTTTGTGTGCCTGTTTTCTGTGTGTAAATCTTGTGCGCTGTTTCACCCAAGCTTGAAGTTCTATTTCAAGATGCGAAGGTAGGTCGTAGCCATTTGTTTCTGCCAGATTGTTATTTGTTGGCATTTGCTCATAGTGTTAGTTAGTATCCATTTAACAAATGATGGAGTATGTTATGTTAAATATACAGATTTATTCATAAATATGCGCAGCTTGTTTACATAAGAATTAAGAAATAATAATAAAATAAATTTTGAGAAATTAGATACTTGAAATCAAAAGTTTTAAGCATTACCCTCTGAAAGTGTAATCCTAGGTGCTTTGGCACAGGGGATAACAACAAAGGGGCAAGGACCTTTTATCTTCAAAGCACTATGATGCTCAAATGCATTATTTAAGGTGCGTTCTCTTAAAAATATTCAGAATACATGAAACCGTCGCTTGGGAGAGTTAAGAGAGAACCTATATTTTTACGAAATACCCCGATACATTGAGCGGGGAAACTAACTATGGTTAATAGGTCTCGTTAAGTCAGGTCACGCAGCATCAATTTTCTCGCTAAATTTAACGGGGAAAGTGGATCGGTGTTGTGACCAATTTAGCTTTAGCTGCCGGCAATAAAATAATACCAGGGTAACCGACTGACGGCGTCAGGTTTGAGGTGACTGTATACATACAAACACTAAAAAGATCTAGTAACGCAAGTTCACAAGAACATTTATTGAGACCAAAAAGTGACGTTAAAATGTGTTAAAGGCTCACACTTAAGTCCAGGGAAACTTTTTAACATAAAATTGAGTTACAGTCCTAATTTCGAGCGTCCGTTCACAAACGACGTACCGAATGTTCTTGGTAGGATTAAAAGCCTTCTATTCTTTTTTTCTTAATTTTGTGTCGGAGCAGTGATTATATGTGCTGCGTCACTTTTAGAAAGAATAGTTGCCGGCACTTCACGCGCGACTAGATGAAGGAAGTCATCAGCAGGTTGAGTAGTTTAAAGTTTTGTCTTCCTCAGTTTGTTTACGAAAGTTTGCTGCAGGAGCGTCTGTACCAGGTGCGGGAAGTACCAGGTGCGCGACCCGCACCTGGAACTCCCCGCATGCCGTCAGAGAACATATGTCACTTATGACCGTCTACATTGACGCCAATGAAAAAGAACGGAAGGCTATATGTTTTGCCAAGGGCATTACGTCATGCCACGTATCGATGAACACGCATAACAAGAACGAGTTCCTCAATGTTATGTTATAGAACCATCGAGAGTAATGTTGAAACTTGTAACCGACTTTAATAGCGCTTTTCGATCATATGAACTATTCTCGTGAGTTTACGTTACAAGATATTTTGTATAATTATCTGTACTTGCACCCAGTGTATGCAGGTTTTCTTTTTTTTTTTAAGAAAACGACTGTTAGTAGGTTTAAACAAGCCTACACTCTTAAAAGACTTATAGTCCGTGGAGATACGATATCTGGAAAAAAAAGTTGAAAATTCGTTTTAGGACTGGGCACATTTAAACTCTATTGTTTCCCCCCCCCCCCCCCCCCCCCCCGAAATACTTCATCATTACGCATAAAATCTTTGGAGAGAACTATCTACGGGATTTTTATTCTCATGACACAATATAGGGAATTATTTTAATTTTTATTTTTTATTTCTCTAAGTTAATATATTGCACGCGTGTAGAAAAACCCTCAAATATTAAACCTCACATCCCGTGTTTGTATCAGGTTTAATTTATTTAATTGCGACTTAAATTAAACCCAAAAAGACTTTGACAAGGTGCCAAGAATGAATTAATTACTCAGAGCAATATAAATGACAACGACCAAGCTTCGCATCTTATACTAAAGCTTGAAACATTTCGTATTTTTAAATGTACGAATTTATATATCCAAAGTATATAGCATCAGATCTAATTTTTTTGGGTGGTTTTAGACCATACCAAAAGCTTTAAATAAAAAAGATGAAAAAAAACACAAAATAATAAAAAAATGGCTTAAAAATGATGTTGAAATATGTATTTTTTGTTTTCTCTTGTATTCAAAAGTGTTTTTCTCTTAAATAAGTTTATTTGACTATAACAATATTATACTTTCTGAATGTGTGTCTGCTTAGGATTTAATTTTGTATATATAAGCAATAATACAAAAGGTGACACATAATATTATAGTTTAAACCAGGTACATTATTGTAAGGAGTTTAGGCTCTTGACGTTTCACGATAATTTTTAAAAACAATAACACCTTTTTATGAACATGTGACGATATTAACGTAGTTTGAAAAGCCACGTAACAGCTTATTCTTGTTATCCCCGGTGCCGAAGCACCGGGGATCATGGCTTAAAGATTATGTTGAAATATGTATTTTTTTTTTGTTTCCTCTTGTATTCAAATGTGTTTTTCTCTTAAATAAGTTTATTTGACTATAACAATATTATACTTTCTGAATATGTGTCTGCTTAAGATTTAAATTTGTATATACTTTAAGCAATGATACAAAAGGTAACAAATATTATTATCGTTTAAACCGGGCACATTATTGTCAAGGAGGTTAGGTTCTTGACGTTTCACAAAAATATTTAAAAACAATAACACCTTTTTATGAACATGTGACGATTTTAATGTAGTTTGAAAAGCCACGTAACAGTTTATTCTTGTGCGAAAGGTATCTGAGCCTGGCGAGCCTTTCAAATCATCTGCGACGATCACCGAGATTCGAAGATCCGTCTTTGGTTCTTTGGAAGTCAATTACTCAAGAACTAAAAATATTACACTAGAACGCATTCCCGCTTCGTCTGAGGGAATAATTTCACCAGCATGTAAATATTTCCTAAAAGTTTTTGAATTATGATTCATTTATTTTCGTACGATTTGAAATGAAATTGCCAATATAGAATATTGTCCTTAATAGTTTGCGTCTTCTGTGGCGATCTAGGTTCAAGCGGGAAATGTTTCGGGACCCGGCGGCAATTCGCCAGTCCAGCTAAAAACCTCAATTACCTCGATTATTTTCACCGGTATAAAAACGCTACGCGAAGAAGTCTCGGAAAAAGAATGCTTGGGACATGAAAAATATCTGCTGAATAAATATCTGACTTAACTTGATACAATATAAATAAAAAGAAAATGCACCTTGTAAATAAAAAAAAGTAGTTTTGTTAGGCATGGGTCATGTGGTTGACGTGAGGTCGCAATACCTGTCGCGGCTTCACGCCACCTATCCCGGTGCACTGCCAGATTGCCCGGCGGGGTCTGTTTTTCTGAGCATTCATGGTATCTCGCTTTTTTGTTATCTTCTGATCAACGGCCCTCGGAATGTTTGGGCAAGGTGCCGAAAGTGACTCGTTATGGAGCGTGGTAAACGGCGCAAAGCCACGAAGTATCCCACTAACAACAATCGCTGTAATATCTCTGTAAAACCCTGTAACAGATATCGGGACCCCTTCGTGAAAGTGTCCATCAAATAGCCCCCCGAGAGTTTAAGAATGTAGCATATAAAGCGCCTCTAGAACTTCCCCCATCGCAACTCACTCGCTAAACGAGACTTGATGCAACAGGATGAGGAGGCCGTCTCCTTCGGGCGCTCCTTCATTCGCCCTTCTCGCCATCTATGCGCTGCCTCCTCTCCCTCTTCGGAGAACGCTCGAAGTTGGTAAGGAGGGGGAGTCGAGAAAGACGTAACGTCACAATTAGTGGCTGTAGTACTCTGTTGCGTCACAGGTTTTGTCGACTGACGAAACGAAAGTGTGTGAATCAAATTCTGAGCTTTCGAATTATTTCCCTGATAAAATCTTGGTTATTTCGATTGGATAATTTGACAGAGTAATTTAAGGCGCATAAAACTGCTGGAGGCGTGAAGGCCTGCGATCGTTATTTTAATGTTGGAGAGGTCAGGCCCGGAAACAAGAGTAGGAATGTGACTTTTATATAGATTCATAGATTTTCGTTCACTTGCTCCAGTATCCGCTGGCCTTTATATTGAATCAGGCCCGGACTAGGGGTTACACTCAAGGGGCACACTCATTATTTTGATAATAGGGTTGATTAATTAAATCATTCATAATAAATATTCATTTGTTTACCTTGAACCATTAACGAGATTTTTAGCTGCATTTAAACCTGTCATTTATTTTACAATTAGAGTTGTCTGCTGTACTCAAAATGTAGTCAGCAACAAATAAGTCTGAACACGAATCCCACAGATTATTATTACATTTTACACCCAATAAGAGACCGTGCAACTTACAATAGAGTTTCTAGACTGCCTTAGCGTATCCATAAAGTTGAGTAGATTTTTATAGGCGATACACTGTCGTTTTGGAACTATGGTTTTTAATGTTTTGTCCATGTGTAGAATATTCAAATGGCGTAGAATGACATTAAGGTTTGGAACTGTGATGGATATGGTATAATTAGTGATAACTTATAATCATCTCTCTTTATTATTGATATTAAACAATTAGTCTAAGCACGGCGTTTCGATATTGAGTAATGTACTAAATGTATGGGATGTCCACTATTAATAAATACCTACCCTAGTACTGACTTTTTTTCTAAAGGCTTCCTCGTCTTGAAATAAACGCTTTAATCTTAACTTTTGGCTGCAAGGTATACATTTTTTTGTTCTGTATAGGACGGCAACTTTCACAACGTAAGAACTGGCGTCTATCAGTGTTCTTTATAATGTCACCCTTTAATTATTTTCTGCTATCCTGAGTTAAACATAAAGAAAGTTTATTTCGCTTTCTGGTACTTTTATGTAAATTTAATATGTGGGTTAAAACAGTTTGCGAAATTAATAAATTCGACAACTTTGCCCTTACCGTTATATCAAATTATAAGTATATTGTGGAAAAAATGTTTATAAAAATCGTTTGTGTGTAAATTAGTAGATACTTCTATAAAACCCTAATGAAAATGTTCGCATATGATTGCTGAAAACGCGATCCCACGAATTCGTTATAAATCTACGTGTAGTGGTTACTCAGAAATGTGAAATCATTAAGTTATGGAGTTAAATGCATAAAAATATTTACCACATTCTTTCTATCGGCTAATTGAGCGTCTTCAACGCTAACCATAGCAGCTCCTATTCCTTCACCATGTAGTATATTAGTTTATATTGAGACCGCGTTCATTGTCGCCAGCTATATATTAAAAAAGAAACAAATATTTGTGTCATTAATGAAATGAAGAAAATGGGAAGAGTCTTTCATGTATGACGGTGCTGTAGCTTAGTACCCCTAATTTGTTCATCAATGACGCCTGAGATGTGTTCTGTGTGTGCACCAACTCCAGGAATAATATGTCTACCAGGGTGATTTTGATTGTGCACTTCCGTTAGCATATAAAAATGTCCGGGTCTAGCATTTTCTTGTAGGAGATATTTAACACTCTCCTTCTTTACGGAAACAGCTAAACAACTGAATAGGACTAAATAATATAGGAAGCTAAATAATGATCTCAGACGTAATTTAGAGGTGAATATTAAGTAAGAACTAAAACGTCTATAAAAAAGAAACAAACGGACACGGAGAGCTTTAAAGTTTTTCAACAAGAAAATCTAAGACACGGAGATTTTTATATACTAATGAAAGTACTCAAGCCAAATCACCGAGGTAGACCCACTATTTCTAAAATAGGTAAAAAAAAAAAAGAATATAGAGGTACTGCAGCTAAGGCCAAGTAACACATAAAATACTCTTTCAATTAAAGAAAAATTAATTCATTATATACAAATAGACTATATGTCAAAGTATTACAAGTAAAAATGGGCGTAGTGTCAATATACACCAATGTAGCACATTATGAAGGAATACGAGTTGCTCTGGATAGCGTCGATACATTGAACCGGCCTTTAGTAAGAATACGCTAAATATTTTCATGCATTTCAGTATAAAACCTAATAATTCACATTTATAAATACCCACTAATCACAGATTTATAGCACAGCAATACGATCTCCCTTTTTCATTATATATATATATATATATATAGGGTGTTTCAGAGAACGCAGACGAAATCGCTCCTGCGAAAACTACTCATCACAACAAAAGAGGCTTGTGGTGGTTTGGTCCTGGTCCAGGGGCCCATTTAGGAAAATCATTAAAGTCCGGGTTAGTTAAGTTGTTAATTGATTTTGCGTAATTATATTTTTAATATTGTGTTTAAGAGCGTTGTTTAAATTAGAAAATTGCACAGCGTCATCGAAAAAGACTAAATCAACAAATTTCAGAACGATAGAAGGCACGCGACGCATTTTACGGCTTTCTGAAAAACCGCGCAAATTCGACCGGTTTTTAAGTTTCGGTTTGCTATCGGAGCGCAACTCGGCCTCGGCGGCACCGCGCAACGTGGAGAGATAGCGCAACCAACCATTGCTGCGCAGTCATCGCGCGACGCAGCAGAGGCTGGTTGCACTATCTCTCCAAGGGGCGCGGTGCCGCCGGGGCCCAGATGCGCTCCGATAACAAACCGAAACTTAAAAACCGGTCGAATTTGTGCGGTTTTTCAGAAAACAGTAAAATGCTTTGCGTGCCTACTATCGTTCTGCAATTTGTTGATTTAGTGCATTTTAATGATGCTGAGCAATTTTCTAATTGAAACCATGCCCTTAAACACAACATTAAAAAAGTTAATTACGCAAAAATAAATAACAACTTAATTAACCCGGACTTTAATAATTCTTCTAAATAGGCCCCTGGCCGAGGACCAAAATGCCACAAACCCTTTTTGGTTGCGATGAGTAGTTTTCGCAGGAGCGATTTGGTCTGCGTTCTCTGAAACACCCTGTATATATATATATATATATATATATATATATATGACGACTTAAGAGGAACGTCTCCTAATTGAATTCTACCCAGACCACTTTTTAAAACGTTATTTGGACATCTTTATAATTTAGAAAAAGGAAAATCACATTTGTTTTTCGAGTTTATTAATTGTGCGAACAGTTCTAACCTACATATTAAATTTACATACATGTACTCTGACACACATCTAGGCTTTCTTGATGATAAACTGAGGACTGAAGATAATAATAAAAAAGCATTATGTAGAAAGCCTAGAGATAGACGTCAGGTTTTACATGCTAAAAGTTGCCATTCTATACAAAACAAAAAAGGTACACCATACAGCAGGTTAAGGCGTTTATGTTCAGAAAAGAAGCCATTTGGAAAAAAAACGATCGACCACTAAGGGAGGTGTTTATTAACCGTCGATATGCCGCACATTTAGTAAATAACTCAATATCGATAAGCCGTGCCATTCCGCGGGCTTATAGTTTAATACAATAGTAAAGAGAGGTAATTGCAACTGGCAACTCATTTTACTATATCAGTCATAGTTGGCAATAATTATTAATATCCTCAACACCACATGAATATTTAAAAGTGAACCTTTTGGTAGAAGATTTTGGTAGACATCTACCTGGTTATAAATTACGAATATTTTACATATCGATGAAACATTAAAAGCTATAGTTCAACGTGCGCCTCCTATCGCCTTTAAAAGTCACACGATTTTATGGACGGGTAGATTGTCCAGAAACAGCATTGGACGTAGCCTGGTCCGTCTAGGTTTTGTAATATGTAAAAATAATAGCTCTGTTTTGTGTTCAGATTTATGGTTGGCAGAATCTCATCGAGAAAAGCAAACAACTTTAATTTGAAAATAAATGTGTCGTTTAATTGCAATTCGGGAAATGCGGTTTCTTTGGTTCAATGTCAAAACTGCCAAATTTATTATAGAGGAGAAACTGGAACAATTGTTCAAACGCGTGCGAATCCGCGTAGAAGTCACATTCGTACACTTGTTCCCGGACGAGGTCCTCGTCATCTTAATTCTATAGGTCATAATGAAGTGTCTGAATTTAGTGTGATTTTACTTCAAGGTGACTTTAGAATCACCAGAGACTGAAAAACTAAGCCATGCGGCGCGCAAGTTTGTCTGCTTACTTTTGCGGGGGTTGTGGTGACGTCAAAACGCCGAGCTGTGATAGGCTCTGATTGGAAGGATAGTGGGTAGACATCAATGCAACTTGCTTTGAGGTCTACACACTATCCTTCGATCAGAGCCAATCAGAGCTCGGCGTCTTTCTGACGTCACCGCAACCCCCCCCCCCCCAAAAAAAAAGAAAAAGCAGACGATTTGTTTTTCACATAGCAATTAATTTATAATTTAATATTTTAGAAGTTATTTTTATTGGGAACGTTATTTAACCTCAAAAATTGATTATGACGATGCCATCTTGTTTGATCCGAAATGCCTTTAAGCATTGACTCTCTGTATGTAACATAAGCTCAATTAATTGTCCCTCTGAATTTTTATAGACCGCCTGTCGCAGCGGCTGCCCTTCTACGTTGTGAACCAGACCGCTTTTGTGATCGGCTGGGGCATTGAGCAGCAAAAAAGTCCAGTTGAGCGGCTGAAACAACTCAAGTTACGCATTCAGACGCAGGAAACTTGCCGGAAGGAGTTCGAAAACTTTACATATGACGACTCCATGATGTGCGCAAAGTATGCTGAAGGTGAGTGACGTTCTGCCCCATATGATTATTTCGAGGTATCCACATAAAGTCCGAGTGCGTTTTTTTACAAATATGAATATAACATTATTTTCCGGGCAAATATAGCCACTGGGATTTATTGTATCGAGTACCTTTATTAAAATGGCGCCCAAGAGATGTCGCCCTTTTGGCATTTGATGTTCTTCGACAAGCTAACTGAGCGAAGACAATAACGAGCTCTAGTCAATTTATACAAATTGTATAGATTTCGTATCTTGAACACTATATTGATTAAGTAAAAAGTTGCCTTGAAATAGTGACCAATCTTGAGCACCTTATTAAATATATTTTTCACGGGTAGAAGAGAATTGGAGTGCTTCTAGAGCCATGCGAAACCCAACCTTTATATTAGCGACCGCTGCAAAATGCCTTAGTGGGCAAAATAATGTAACAAAACAAAAAATCACGCTTGCTAGCACTGCAGATTTAAGAAAGCCGCGCAGTATGTATACGGGCTTTTATGAATGTTTTGGGTTTGTGCATCGAGAATTCATTTGAACATCGGACACCGTTCTCAAACGTTTTCGTTATTAAAACGGTAGTTTTGTAAGGCCATAAAACCTCAGAAGCTGCGTAAGCAGGAAATATGTACTTCGGTCAGTCCGTAACCGCTGAACGACCTTGCATCAAACGGTAACCGGTGCCAGGGATAGAACCCCGGTCTCCGGCGTGGAAGCCGAGTACGCTGCTGACTGAGCTACAGACCCAGCACGCAGGAAGGAGAGGGTCTGAAGAAGTAGGTGTGAGAAAGCGCGCGGAACGGAAAAAAACTAAACGGGCAAAAAAAAAAAGAAAAAAAAAAGAGGAGCAGAAACGGGTGGTGTAGAAAGAGCGCGCGGAACGAGGTGGAATGGAATTGGCAGGAAAGCGCGCTTTCCCTCTATAGCTGACAGAGACAAAAATCAGCGCGAAGGCTTTTATCAGGGTGGTTATGAAGGGAAGCACGCCCAGCGTCACAATAAGATAATGGTGTAAAGTAATCCGTTTCAATAGAAAACACAGCCCTAGGCGCCACCTAGACTAAGAGCACCATCCACTAGATGCACTGAAAGACTAAGGGTCATTCTGCCTATTGTGTATCCCAGTCAGAATACGACGAAGCGAATACGGAGTTCGGTCCTCCTTTTTTAGTTGGGCGTCGGGCTGTTTCTTGGCAAACTACATACATCACATCATCTCGCGTGTACACAGTTGAGTAAACACATCTATCACAAAACATGGGGTCAGAACTTTTGGGAAAATTCCGCTATCGTCGCAATCGCAAGTGAAGAGCCGAGCTGACAAAGGGTGATCAAGCCTTTTGGGCTACAACGCTGCGCTGTTACGGGACTAGGCCTAACTGCTCTTTATTTGGGCAAGCACAGAAGGGAACACAACGTTCGTCTCCAAAAAGTTTTCACAAGACTGCAAGAAAACGGGATCATTCTAGGCGCCAAGAGGTGCTTGCTCGTTCAAGAACATTTCTCTTTTTGGGACACCTGACTGATCACAAAGGTGTAAGCCCGGACAGAAAATATCTCCAGTTAATTAATCCTGCCTTCTCAAGAGAACACCGCAGAGCTAAAAAAATGACACGTTTACAATTCTCTGTAATGCCGAATTAGAGCGCAGCTCCTGAGCAAGAGGAGGGCAAGGTACGGAAGGAAGGGTATGCCCCTCCTTTCCCTCTGCACCCTCGCCTCCTAATTTCATGCTCCCCTCCCATTTACCTGGAAATTTTCGCAAAATTTCCAGCTAAATTTAGCAAAAATTTTCTTGGTAAATTTAGCGGGGACACTGAATTGGTGCTGAGATCACGTGACATTTTTCCTGCAAAATTTACCGGGAAAATTTTTCCACTAAATTTAGCGGAAAGGTGTTCCCGCTGAATTTATGTGACGTCTCACGTGACGTCACGTCACGTGTGACGTCATGAGGGTAAAATTTTCCCGCTATATTTGGCCGAGAATTTGTCTGCTAGATTTAGCGGTAAATTTTCCCGCTAAATTTTGCGACAGAAGTTCCCCGCTTAATTTAGCTGGAAACGTTTCTCACTATATTTCTCGCCAAGTCTAGCGGGAAAATTTTACCCTCGTAACGTCACACGCGACGTCACGTGTTGCGTCATTGTGGGAAACGTCCCATAATGCAACGCGCGGTTACGCCGACGGCGACGGCGACGACGCTCATCCCGGAAACGTGGCCTAAGAGCTTTGCTCTAAAAGGTTTCTAGGCATGGTTAACTTTATAGCAAGATTCATACCAAACCTGGCCGACGCACTTGATCCCTTCCAAGAGCTACTTCAGAGGGATGCAGAATTCGTCTTAGAGACTCGTCAATAACGAGCTTTCTACAGAGTAGGATAGAATCTGACATCTAGACCAGTCCTGGCATTCTCCTCCCCGATGAAAGCGATAATATTAGCGGCTGATACCTCCAGCTTCGGCATTAGAGTCGTGCTCGCACTGTCGCGGACACTATTAGCTTAAACTCGGCAGCCGTGGCCGTTCCCTACCCTAGCGCCACATAGCAGGAGGACTCCAAAACACCTACCCTGAGTGGCGGAATCGCTCTTCCAGGTTGTGATCACACTCTCCCCTAGTGACTGCTAGATGCAAAAAAAGAAGCCGCCACGGCAGTTACCTATGTTTGCTTCACGGGGTTCTGTGAGAACCTCTTCAGGCACGGAAATTTCGTGACTCGTGGAAACGAGTTAGCCAAATAACCAACAGACATACCGAGCTAAGCATAATTGTTGCCGATGATTGTATACATATCTCGAAATATTATGTTTATTAATTGGACAGAAGCCTGTTCATGTTCTTTTTGCGTGTGAGAAATGCTGTGCTGATGTACTTAGTTCCGTATGTCCCCTTTGTTGAACGTTTGGCTGACTCGTTTCCGCGAGTCAGGGAATCTCCTCACCGAAAGAGGCACCCACAATAGCCTGTGGATCAAACATCGGAAGTACTGTGGCGCCGAGGGTACGGAACGGCCACGGCCGCCTTGTTATTGCTAATAAAGTCCGCGATAGTACAGCTCCAGGAAGATGAAACGATCCGGGCAGCCGCCTACATTTCAATACTATGAACTCAAAGGGGAGAAGGGTACTCGCAGTTTGAAAAGGAAGCACTTGCGATTGCCTGGGCTGGCGAAGAGATGAAGGACTACCTCGTGGGGCTAACTTTTCCCATCTAGGCAGATCACGATCCTCTGACAACATTGTTAACCAGAAAAACCGTGGACGACTTTACACCCAGGCCTCAGCGAATATGTCTCAGAATGATGAGGTACGGCTTCACGATGGAGCATGTCCCGGGAAAAGACCTCGTAGTATCTGACACTCTCTTTGTACAACCCCTACAAGAGTGAAGACAGCTTATGTGTTGCCGGGGAGCTTCCAGAATTTTAGCAATATCTCATTCAACGCGTACCTGCCCCAGACGTCCGTCTAGAACCACTGTCGGCACCTCAAGCAACGATCCGGTCAAGGGTGCCTTGAAACAGTTTATTATCGACGGGTGGCCAAGAGCGAGTTGGATTCCGCCCCCCCCCCCCCCCTTCCCCCTTCCCCACCAGGATTGCCGCCCGATATTAACAGTTTAAAGAGAAGCTAACGTTACAAGCTGGCATTATAAAGAAAATCTCACGGTACCTCATACGTATATTAATGAGGTCCTTTCTACCACAGTTCCTATACGATGAGCACGAGGACGTCGTCAAGTGTTCAAGGTGAACTCAAAAATTGTGTTGGTAGCCTGGCATTACTAGAAACATTTCGAACAGGGTAGATTGGTGTTCAGATTGTCTACAGTAGCACAGAAGTCAGCTGCTCATTCCGAGTACGCTTTCAGGTCGTCCGTGGCAAAAAGTGGCCATTGACCTCCTCTCCTTCGAAGGCGAGAACTGCCTTTTTGTCAGTGATTATCTTTTCTTCTACTTTGAAGTGGTCATCCTTAAATATATAAAAAAAAAAAAAACAAGAAACGATCAATATGAAAGCAAAGTTTATTTTTGCTAGACATGGCGTGCAGGAAACAGTCGTAACAGACAAGCGCCCCCAATTTCGATCGGCCTTCGTGTCATTCAGCAGAAATTGGGGCTTTCGACACGTCGTACGATCCCCAAATATCCACAAAGTAACAGCGCAGCAGAAGCTGCCGTGAAGATAGCAAAAGTGAAGTTCAAGAAGTCGGCTGACCCCTATAAAACACTTTTGTCATACTGTGCCAAACCACTGAGTTGTGGATTCAGTCCTGAAGAACTCCTGTTTAGCAGAAAGTTTCGGACTCAGGTATACCGGTCCCACCAGAGCTGCTTCATCCGAGAGTACCTATCCTCTCTATTTTAAAAAGAAAAACTGAACGCCAAGCAAATGCTAAGCTGACACTCCCTCTAGAAAACCGCACAATGGTGAAGACAACTTATGTGTTGCCGAGGAGGTTGCAAATTTGACCAAATCCTCAATAAACACCTTCCTGCTTCAGATATCTGTCTAAAACAACCGGCGGCAGCTCCAGACGGCGATCTTCTGCCCTGTCGGCAGCTCAAGGCAACATGCATGGCTGCAGTTTGAGTCACCACACTCAAATATTGTATAGCGGGTGATTCCAAGGACTTGCTATACACATGCTCCGTGGAAGTCTTGCTTTCACAAAATTCAACCTTGCTTATATAAGCAAAGTGAACGCCTCACATTCGCTGGATTTACTTCCCACCTGTTGATAAAGGTATCCAAGTCCCCACTAAAAAAAAAAAAAAAAAGAAAGAGATTGGGCCTATGGCACGTGAAGTAACTGCAAAACAAACACGTTGAAAGGGAAAATTTGGAGGCATTTCCTATATTCTCGGTTTGGCCCACAGTCTCAAAAGAATTGCAGGCAGATGTGTTGCGGACGTGTTGTTGTCCACTCCTGACAAACTGTCACGGTTGAGCAGAGCCGTCTTCCTTCTTTTTTTATTAAATGACAAAAAAAAAATAAAAAAAATAAAGAAATTGGAGATGTTGGCTGCCGCGAAGGCATGGCCGGCTACTCCACACAGAGCCGTCAATCCCCCTGTTAGAGATGCTAGTTTGTGCAAGATGACATGCTCTGAACATTTCGTCACTTTTGTTGAAAGGTTATTTATTCACTCTGTTTGTCCCGCGGCAAGCGTTACTTGCGCCAAACAGGCCGCGGTCTTTATGACAGTCTAAGAGAATATGCTTACAATGCGTCCTCGGTGATATCTGGTCACCCTAGCATTCATTGCCGTGACAGTCATTGCGTGCTTGAGTTTCAAAGATGTGAGGCTGTAAAACGTCACCGTTACTAGCTGACATGTGAAATTCTTGATGCCTTAGATATTGCAATGTTAGTTGATGTCTGTGTCAGCCGTCCTTTAATCGCTCTCTCTCTCTCAAAAAAAAAAAAAAAAAAGATTGCTTTTCTTGTACCATGCTGTGCTTGTGTTGTGCGCCTTACCTTTTGCGACTTCTTGGCGTTTTTTAATGGGATGTGTTTTTTTTAGGCTGATCTTCTGTTCCTTTTTTTCTCTTTTTGCTCTTGACAGTGCTAATACATATGACGCTGTATCGGTCTTTATAATTTACTTGTGAGTCAGCGCTCAGTGTACGTCTTTCTTCATGTGGTCCCTAATCCCTTGCGCTGTTTTAATTTTCAAATGTTAAGGAGGCGACCGATTTCAACAGGCGTCATAGAGTTAGCAATCTGCCAGAGTTATCGTAAAATGTCTGGATAACAGACTTAAAGAAATCAGGATCGTATCGTATCGTATCGTATCGTATCGTATCGTATCGTATCGTATCGTATCGTATCGTATCGTATCGTATCGTATCGTATCGTATCGTATCGTATCGTATCGTATCGTATCGTATCGTATCGTACACAACAATTGTTGTTTTTTTCAGTGATAATTGTAAAGTAAAAAAGAAAATTTAAACATCGCAAAATGTTTTAAAAAAAAGAAGGTACGCCCACACTAGGGATCGAACCCGTGTCTGCTGCGTGTGAAGCGGACGTTTTTCCATTAAGCTACTGAAGGATTTTTTTCTTCTTTATTGCATGAGCTACTGAAGGAACTCTTTCGTTCGTAGTAATGCATCCGATCGACTGTATGTCGGAAAGTTTGCTGCCGATTTCCCTCCATTACATGCACTCCCGGCTTGAAATCGGGCAGCATCACTCATTGGCCACATTCGCACCAAGTAAAGAAACCGTACGCGTGCGTATTCAACTCGAAGTACGCACTTCGTGCTTCACGTTTGAGCGAGCGATGTCTTCAGCCACTAGAAAGGACAACGGCTCGGCGACGTCTTCTGGCAATCGGCTTGCTGGTCGGGCGTGTCGTACGGGATGAATATCAATTCCTTTGATCGGTCCAAAATTTCTCTTTCGAAGAAGACAGAATTCGCCAGTACCGTGAAGAACAGTTCTGAAGTAGAGGCCCCACGCCCGGTCGTCCGCTGCCACCCGCGAGTCCCACGAAACGCGAAACGACGCCATGTTGAGAATTATGCAATGAACGCACAGAATGCTTCTGGTTGTCTGTGCAACCCTTTTTTTTTAATCAACGTATTTGCAGCTTTTTGCAAGCCACAAAAAATGGGTTTCACATTTTTTTTAATTTTTAGTATGGGCTGTGTGCCTTCAATGACCCACGACTTTGATTAAATTTGGTGGTCGCGTCGAAACCTTAGAAAACGGCCCGTGACCACGGAAAAGAGGGTGAGCGCGACTCAAATCGGCCAGTTCTCGATCGGCGGTTTTCGGGCGGAAAGAAACCGAATTTCGAACCACAAATTCGGTTATGAGTGGTTGGGCTCTCATATGTTGCGTGCAACTAAAAACCTCGGCGAGCATAAATATTCTGTCAGTGCCCCTTTAATAGATTGGGATGGGGCCAGTGAAACGGCGATCTTTTTTCTGCAGGGTGTCCAAACAGTACATAGCATCCTCCGTGTTTTCTATCTCACGGCATATTCCGCGAAAGTTGTTTTGCGCACGTTCGTTTTTAGTTTGGACACCAACCGCGCAAACAGCACGGTTTTTCTCTTCGCCTCCTTGTTGTCGTTTCTTCCTTGTTTTTTTGTTTTTGGGAGATTGGGACCAATAACAAAGGCAGATGCCTTCATGACGGAGAGGAGAGCGTGTGAATGGCTTTCTGCACCAACGTGATGAGCACGCTTTAATCTTCTCTCCAAAGAGGAAAACAATGGGAGGGTCCCCCCCCCCCCCAACCTCCCCCCTGCGAAAAAAAAGAACTTAACGAAAGCATGCCGGAGTACGGCAAGTGCCGTGATTTTAGAAAACACTTCATCTGCTGCGAGGAAACACGCTATCTGCTCTGTTGTGTCTGGGCAGCCCTTATCACTATACGGTGCGCTCCGTCTAGAAGTCAGGCGACTTCCGCTGTCGCGTATGAGGCCTACAGCGGGAAACACATGTACGACGAAACCTTCCGATCCGACGTGCGGACTGCCGGAATGACCTTGGGGGGAGAGGGCTTTCGTAGCATCGGAGAGCGTTGAAAACCCTCGCCTCCGACCGTCGTATTGCGCGGTCGGACGTCGGATCGGACGGTTTCGTCGTACATGTGTTTCGCGCTTACGGCCTGCTAGGGGAAAGGGATCAAGCGACTCCCACAGTAGATACCACGTAAGTTCCCGCTTTTTTTGCGGATTGAGGCTGACACTCTCTTCTCTGTTTCAGCCAAGGGAGACGCCTGTAAAGGAGACAGCGGGGGCCCCCTAATGCAGGGCGTCGTCGACGACGAGACCGTGTGGACCCAAGTGGGAGTCGTCAGTTGGGGCGACCGCAAGTGCAGCGGAAGGAAACCAGGCGTCTACACTAATGTGGCCAGATACGTTCCCTGGATCAATGAAGTTATGAGCAGAGCCCGCAATGTCAGTGATGCAGCCCAGCCGCCTCTGCCCAGCGCAGACGATGAAAAGGCATAGCTGCTTACAGCGTGCGTTACCTGTCAAACAAACCGGAACCAAACAGCAATGCCAAAAAAGAGCGCCAAATGCGTGTCTTTTTTTTTTCTTTTAAATTTACACTTATTTTTAAAAAAAAGATTCAATTGGGATTTGTAATAAAAGCAGTTTGTTCAACTTGTGCCTAATATTTGAATGATTTCAACGTTCGTAGTATGGTATGATAGTCTCAGCTGCGTGCGGATGTTGGTAGATTTTCAAACTATGAAATTGTTCGTGCTTATAATAATAACAATAATAATAATCTTTATTTTCATTTAAAGAAATGATGGAACAAAAGGGAAAAAGCTTCAACAAGAAGCTTGACTTGCCCTCAGCCCTATCGGCAACCGTTTTCGTGCAATGAAAAAAAAAAAAAATCATATACAGAAAATTATACATTATCAATTGGGATAACAGAAACAAGACACAGAACGCTCAAATATGTAAAAGTAAGTTACGCAACTCTTCAGAAGGTATCGTATCTAGATTTCTATTTTTTCTTCAAAGTTGTTTAGAAGTTTTGGAATTAAATACCGAAGCATTTGCTGCCCATAATTTAACCTGCATAATGGAACCTTCCAATATTCATTATGGCGGGTCAAGTAAACAGTAATATTTTTTCTAATGTAATTATCTCGTTTAATAGCATACTTTCTTTTTTTTATTTCATTCTTAATGGTGATTAGAAGTTTATAATCAGGTAGCTTATGAATTTTTATATTCGCAGATTACTAAACATGGTCTCAGTGTGAGAGTCATAAGGTGCGTTGAAGATGGCCCTCGACATTTTTTTTAAGCAGATAAATTTTCTTGAGGTTGGATGCCGTTGTTGTGCCACAGATAAGGTTACAATAACTCAGCAGTGAGTAAAACAGAGCGTGCTAAATAATTAATTTCACGCGAACTGGTAGAATTTGGCTGTGGCGATACGTTAAACCAACAACACGTGACAATTCGGAAATCAAACAATTTACATGGCTATCCCATGACATATTTTTAGAAAAAAAAACATCTAGTGTTTCACAATTATCCACGATCTCTATCGGACTTGAGGTAAATACTAAATGCCTTGGCATAAAAATTTGTTTATTTTTCGGACGAAAGAAAATAGCCTTTGTCTTTTCAGTATTAATACTTAGTCCATTTTTCTTTGCCCACGCCGCCAACCTCGACAAAGTAAAATTAACGTAATCCAGAATTGCATCGTTGTTTAAAGAGTAAATAAATATAGTAGCGTCGTCTTTATAAATTACAAATTTAGCAACAGGGTCTATATTCACAATATCGTTTATATACCGGTTGAAAAGAAGGGGCCCTAAAATACATTCCTTATGGAACCCCTGAAATAATAGCAACAAAATGGTGAGTTGGGCGAGTTGGTTCATAATGGGAAAAGACAAGCGCCGAAAGACTAGTACAAGGTAAGAATACGACGACACAAGGCGCCTTGTGTCGTCGTCTTCTTACCTTGTCCTAGTCTTTCGGCGCTTGTCTTTTCCCTGAAATAATAGCTTTCTATCGGAGGAATGACCACCAATGTTAATATATTGGAAGCGGTGACTCAAGTATGAATGTAGGAGTGATAATGGCAACCCTAAAATACCTTAGTAATTAAGTTTACAGAGCAGAATGTTATGATTCACGAAGTCAAAGGTTTTAGTAAAATCTACGAACACGCCAGCAACCATTCTTTTTTCTTCGAAATTTTGTAATATATATTCTTTCTGGGACAAGAGGGCTAATTCCATGGAACGGTTTTTTCTGAAACGAAACTGCGAAGATGAAAGTAAATCGTGCTTATTCGCAGATTGAACGAACTGGGACTGTATTACTTTTTCGATGCCTTCAGAAAATAAGAGAAGAATTGAAATCGGTCGATAATTGCTGAAATTATTTTATCTCCTTTCTTGTGAAAAACAGATACTTTCGCCACCTGCATCGCCGTAGGAAATACTTCAGACGAAAAACAAAGATTAAAAATATGAATTACGTATGGCACCATTATACCAATAACGAACTTTAGTGGGCGTATTTGTATATCATCGCAATCGCAGCTAGAGCTGTTTTTCAATTGCATAATTGTAAAAAATACCTGAGCATCTGTGACAGGTTCAAGAAACATGGAATGACTATTTCTGAGTTCTAAGTATCTGCAAGGATCAGTATTAACGTTTGTAGTAGATAAATTTGCAAAATATTCACTGAAAGCATTTGCTAAGGAAAGACCACTTAGATGCACTCCGTCCCGGTAAGTATTATTAACTGGCTGATGGGCTGAACCAAGATTTAACACTGAATTTAGTTTTGCCAAACCAAGTCCGTACGACCATTTCTATCCTTAAACTCCTTATCATGATGCTCAGCTTTAGCTGAACGTAATAATTTTGTTAGTTGGTTGCGATATATTTTAAAGAACCGTAGGTTTTGGGGGTCTTTAGATTTAACAAATGTTTGCTACATCACGTTCTTTGTTTTAAACTTTTCAAGTAAATCAGGTGTTATCCACGTTCTTTTTTATTTTTTTAGATGCCTTAAACATTTTGTGCGGAAAATGACGACTATAAATGCTTTGAAATAGTTTTAGCAAATGTCCATAGACTTCATCTAAATCTTAATTCTGAACCAAACATATCACACCAATTAGTTTCTGCAATCTCTTGTTTGGATGCAATCAACGCTCCGGTGGTTATATGTTGAAACGGGTACGATGCATTATTTCAATTTTGTTTAGGGTTTCTAGTTTCCAAATATGTTGTTAAAAATAGCGACAGTGTACCATTTCTTCTATTAGTATCTAGAATCTAGACGCGACCGAGTTTCACTATGTTTAATTATGGCATAGGCCTTTTGTTCCTAGTAAATGGCAAAAACAATTTCCTTGAGTAAGGTATATACCATAGCACACTTGTGCATCCGAAATGGTTGAGCCAATTAGTCAGACAACACGTGAAAACTATTCGACTGAGTATCCGAATATTTTAGGGGTGTATGACTGCATGCCCTAGTCGACTTGAGTCAATTTGTGAGTACTCTTGAATTTGCCTGTGGCAATTTTAACAATAAAATAACAAACATCTGCAGATGTTTCTCAGTATTATACACTTGCTTTCTATAAACTTGATCTGTATTAATCAAAGTGTGTATGTTTTCATGACCAGAATAATTCATTAAAATATCCTGCCAGTGTTTCATGGATGATTAGACAAGGGATGTAAATCTATATCTGGTAATTGCTTTTTTGTCAAACACTGAGGCCACTACACTGAATGTGATCTGGCTGTTATTGTGGAAGCTAGCGCTTTTGGCCACGCAGGAATACACGCCATGGCGAAAAGTCAGTCACAGGAATCGGGTGAGCGGCTTTAATCTAAACAGAAAAACCGTAAAAATAGCAAATTCTGAACACTTACGCAACCCGTGAGGTGAAAGACAGCGATAGCTGAGATGAGATGTCAGTGCCGCTAAGGTGTGATTTTGGAGAATATGGACTGAATGAAAGGTAAAGGTGCGAGTGCGCGCCAGAGAGTCGCGTGTCGTATCAAACTGAGTAACACACCGGACGAAAAGTCTTTACAGCTTTGGAAGCAATGAGGATGTAATAAGCAGAGAGCATTTCAGCTGTCTGGGTAAAAGAAGAGCGTGTTTTTGTGCCTAACTTCGGTACAAATATTTACACCTGCTAAACGAGAAGTTTCGAATAGACAGGGACAAGGAAGTGAACAAGAGAAAAATGAACTCTCAAATGAAGGTTTATTGAAAGAAGCTCACTATTAATACCATGTTTCTGACTATTCGTTTAGAAAATAAAACTCTCTACCTGTCTGGTGTATTGACGGGTCACTAACGCACTTGTCTTTTGATACAAAATGCATCGTAAAATCCCAAGGAAGTTTTATCGGCGTATGTCCTTAAGAATTGTTGTCTGCTAATTCTGGGTCACATGGGCACCTATCTCAGTACACTGGCAGATTGCACGGCGGGGACTGTTTTACTGACCATGCATGTTATCTTGCTACCATGAATGGCCATGCATGTTATCTTGCTTGCTTGTTATCTTCTTATGAGCGGCCCGTGGAATGTGTGGGCGGAGTACCGAAAATGGCCCGCGTCGATATGGAGCGCGGTTGACGGCGCGGAAGCGCGAAGGGCCCCACTAACAACTATCACTGTAATATCGCTGTAAAAGAAAAGAGCATTCCTGTGCAACTTTATTGTACACCTACAGAAATAGAGAGAAGCAGGCGCTTATTAAAAATGAGGGCAACCGTCGCCTATGGCAGGCGCTTTGAGATCGACCTAGTGCAATCCTGATACCTCGGGCACAAAGCTGTGTCACGGTATGACTGTACGGTGCTCTGTAAATGTCTTGCTGATTCCTGATGTATTCACATATTAATCGAAGGCGCGCAAAGGCGTGGTGGCGTTATCCCGTCCTGACCTTACTCGGTGCGTAATCTCAAGAGTGGACGTGTTACAGATTCATCACTATGGGGGTGCCCAGCTGCCTGCATCACTGCATGGCATTGGAGCTATTTATAGCCGATTCGAGAACACGCTTTATATTTATGCCATTGTTCGCGGAAGTTTCTGGCGCCATTTTCGTGCTAACAATTTCGACAAATGATGCAACTAGAGAGTTTGCACTCACCGGAGGAATATATGTCTCGAGGAAGTGCGCTTCAAATATGTTCACTTGTGACCGGGTTGCTGTCATTGCTACACAAAGGACCACGTGTCAGGCCTTCATCAGTCCTGATGAAGGCCGGACTCTGGCGGAAACGTCGACCAATATGTGATAAAACTCCACTAAAAGCTGCGAAGTTGGTTTACTTTCTTTTACACTTTTCGTTGTCCTACCAAACGCTTCTTTCCTTTTATATATAATATATTGTAACAGTAAGCAAGAGAAAAAAGCCAATTACAACTCCCTGTAACGCCGAATTGGAGCGCAGCTCTTGAGGAGGAGGAGGGAAGGGTACTGAGGGGAGGTTAGACACCTCCTCCTCCTCCCCTTATTCTTTAATGTGCTCCGGGGGGGTCACCTGACCTCGGGAGGAGGGGGTCACGTGACCTCGGGGAGGGGCACGGTGGAAGAAATACATTTAGGTGGTGACTCTGGCTGCTCTCCCCGCGGGGAGCGAGCGACCAGATCGTGTTCGGAACTAGGAGTATACTCTGTTTCACCTTATGATGTACCGCAGGAAAGGCTACAAGCGCGAGCTCCTTACTCTGGGGCACATCCCGGCGGCACAAGCTCTCGTGACTTAAGAGCAGCTGCCAACGCTATGAGCTCGCGCTTCTAGCTTTGCTGCGGTACAACGTGGGGTGAAACGAAGTGCAGTTGTTCCGTGCCGCCGCGGAGGGCGCTGAGGTGTGAGCACCGTGGGTATATGAGGTCTCTCTTCGGCGGCCACGGAGTCGGGGGCGTAGCTTGCTCGCCCTTTTCGCGGTGTGGTGGTGGTGTGTGGTCAGTGGCTGACCTCGTGTTTTGCTTTGGTGCTGTGTCAATCACCGGTGCCACCATCGTGCACGAAGATGAGCATTAAACCGAAGAAGAAGTTTTGCTATAAGGATGAGAAAGACGCGCTTCGTTCCCAACTGCAATTCGGAGTACCGGAACTGCGCAGAGCGAGTGTCCTTGTTTAAAGCTCCATCAAATGACGCTCGTCTGGAGCAGTGGCGTCGTACAATCCCGAGGGCCGATCGCAAGTTACTACCTAGTCTCCTCATCTCGTTGACCAAGTAAAGACCGAGCTTGACAGTCTAATTTCTGTCGAAGACTGGGAATGCGAAGATGTGTGGACAGAAAAGGCTTATGAAACCAAGGCTGTGGACTGCATGCTATATTATGTAACTGGGTTTTTGAGCGTGGAAATAAAAAAAAAGCTACACGCTGCCCTGCATGCCGATCCGCTTTCAGCATCCACAAGAACACTTCTACTGAAGCAGCACTGACAAACGTGAAGAACAGAGGAGGCCTTACACACCCCAACAAGAGCCTTTTCCAGCTACTGAAGAAAGCGGAACAATTCTTCGTGCAAAATAAAAGCCACAAGACTGCCTACTGGGACACAATCGACAGTATTCGTGACACATGCACAATAACGTTTCCATGCGCTGAACACAAAGAAGAAACAATCGCCCAGTTGCTCCCCTACTACTTCAGCATGCGAATGCGACAACACTGTAAGCATATTACGATGAGTAGGAACAAACAAGTTTAAGAGATAAAGAAATCAGCAAAGCAGCGCTCGTCTTCGTTTAAGGGCATGGGCGAGGAACACAGGATGTATGAGATGGCGTTCTTTGGTACTATGCAGTGAATTCAGCCTTTATGTACATTTTGAAGCAAAAATATTTGTCAGGTATTTTTTTACCTGTAAGACGGGGTGACACCATATTGTGCGAGTATAGATGAAAAGTGATTTATGTCTTATAACCGCTACAATTGTTTGACTTTCAGTCACTGTGTCATCATGTCAGTCAGTCCGTCATCATACTGTGTCATCGTTTCAGTTACTATGTCATCATAAATAGGAATTGTTTCTGCTCACAAGGTTTGTATGTTCCACAGTACAAGTTGACATTGTATGTATAAACCATTTGTAATGCTAAAACCTTTATGCGCATTTAAAGAAATATTTCGGCCCCACTATGTAACATTATTAGAATTTATTTGTTACAATAAGGCAGGAGCAGAGTGGAAAAAATCCCCCGATCTCATATAAGGCCACGCAATGTGTGTAAACAATTTATGGAACGGTTACCAAACATGTAGTTTGACAAAACATTCGAGCATGACCCAGGTGTTTACTCTAAATTACTCTAAATTATTGAAGGTCCAGTAGATTATGTCGGGAAGTTTTATATTTATACGAGCATTTTTGTCACGTTGAGTCATCATCGAAATGTTCTCATTGGGGGAAAAAAAAAAAAAACAGGAACCGCACGGGGGAAAAGGCGATCAGTGCCAGTGCGCCAACATAAATCCATCATTTCACAACACAGTACACAGGGACCTGGTAAAGAATGCATAATTTCCTTCACAAGCCCTCTATACAAGTGTTCACAAGCCCCTCCATACTTGCGCGCCATCTATCCCCGTGCGAGTGAAGCGCGCTCGGTGCGCCGAACATAATGTGGTCGCCGCGCGAGACAGAGAGTCATCACCTAAATGTATTTCTTCGACCGTAGGGAGGGGGGCCACGTAACCTCGGAGGTCACGTGACTTTGGGGGGTCACGTGACCTTGGGGGTCACCTGGGGCGTCACGTGACCTTGAAGTGACCTTGGGAGGGATCACGTGACCTGGGGGTCACGTGACCTTGGGGTGACCTTGGTTGCGCCGACGGCGACGGCGAAGCCGCTCAAGCCGGAAACGGGTGCCTAAGAGCTGCGCTCTAAAAGAAGAGGAGAAAGAGAAGCGGGCTCCCGAGCTAGTGGAGCCAGAAGAAGAACGTCGATCGGTCGCACAATAAACCGTTACAATTTGGTGACAGTACTGGGATGCGGACTGAAACACGTTAAGGACTTCTGCCGTCAAAAGGGGAACTTTCCGGTGAGTCGTCTCCCTCGAGCCAGCTACGAGATGACACCGGTTCGCGGTCGAATGTGGCACCAATAGGTACTCAGACGACATTGGTGACACTCGGAGTTCTGGAAGGATTACTGGAACGACAAACGTAAGCAATCATGGCCGCTGCGCAGCAACGGTCAGACGATTTGATTGCAAACTATGCCAACATCTGTCAACGAGTAGCTGCTTTGGAAGCACTTGGGCAACCGCCACAACCAACAGCCGCCGCCATTGAGCAGACTCCTTTCCCAAACCAGACTGTCACTGCACCATCTGCACAGCACCGTTTCAAGTTGAAGCCATTCGATGGTGAAACCCCCTTGGATCTTTGCCTACATCAGGTCGACATAATGGCCGAAGCAAGCCATCGGACCGAATATGACAAGGCACGCGCTGTCATCGCCCAACTTGATGGTCCGGCGCTCAGCGTACTCCATGCACTTGAAGGCACCCGGCTCACGTACACAGCATTAGACGCAACCCTACGTGATCGTTTTCGGGATGGCCACCTACAACAAGTATACTACGCAGAGCTCCGGTCATGACATCAACAATCAAGTTAGAGGTTACCGGAACTTGCGTCAAGTGTAGAACGCCTAACCTACAAATCATCTCCGGGAGCAATACCCGATACCTTAAATCGTGTCGGAACGGCCGCGTTCGTGGATGCTATAAGCGACCCCGAGGTTCAAAAGTTTGCTCGCCTGGCAAGACCGGACACAATACGAGCAGCTGTCGGCCACGCCATGGAAATGAGCGCTGCTCAGTGATAACATACGACTTTTAAAACGGGGGAGTAATGACACGAGCGCCGGCGAGCGAGCGTGTGCGTGGCCGAATGGTTACCATGCTTCGCCGTTGCGCGGACGCTTCAGGTTTGATTCCAGGGTGCGGACTCTTTTATTTTTTCTTTCAACTCGGCGTTCTCGTAAGTTTGAGAACCCTCTCGTCTGATCGAGTTACGATTGTTCTACGCGCCGAACGTTCTACGTCGAATGTTCCAGAAACTGACGTGGGTATAAAATGCGCTCCGCGTGGCGAGCCGGACCCGCTTTCGGCCCATGGCGCTCGATCCTGCTGTTATGCCGCCATCGACGCCTGCGGCGCTAGCCTTCTCCTATTTTACTTCGGCAGAAGTTCGCCGATTAAATCTTTAGTTTCGTTCAGTTATTCGTCGCCTCATCAATTGTCATTCGTGGCAATTTGACTGATGCTGTCTCATAGGTGCTAATGCAGAGCGATCTTGCACAGAAAGGGTATAAAGTCTAATTCCTTCAGATCCTTACGTTATACCTGCGTAAGAGAGCACGAAGAGGCCCGAAATCGTCGGCACGCAGCGGCACATAACGACTCCGCGCACTGAACGAACTCGCATGCACAAGCTTTGGACGCCGCCATCTTACCGATGACGTCACGACTTTTACGAGGTCACGTGACGAGTAGTTACTACTTTGCGTACAACATGGCGGCAGACGGGGAGGGGGGAGGGTGCCACTTTCGAACTTCCGGTCAACCACTCTAAGACCCTTATCTCATTCGTTATGACGATTTTCTTCTAACTAAATAGTTCTTGAAAGCCTAGTTGTCTTGCTAGTGCGCCAGGGGGCGATAGTGTTTGAGGCCAAACCGGTCTTCGCGAGCTGAAAGAGTTTTTGGCGTCAAAGAACCTTTCAAGAACATATTTATTTTAGTGTTCTCATATAAACCCGCGCTCGTTCCCAAGTCGTGGAGCGTGTGCGCGTGGCCTAGTTGGTATCGGACGTGTGACGTTATGTGAACTGACGCGTGAGGTCACACGTGGTTGTGACGTAACGACCTTATCGGCCCGCTAAATTTGGCGAGAAACATTTCCACTGAATTTGGCTTAAAATGTTCCGCTAAATTTGGCGGTAAACCTTTCTGCTAAATCTAGCAGAAACTTTTATGTAACGTCACGTGTGACGTCACGCGTGGCGTCACACGTGGCTGCGCGCGTTGTAATATAAGGTTTTATTGTCCCACCGACGCCGACGCCTGATTTTTTTTGCGGCACGACATCCATCCTAAACGCTATCGTGATAAAAACAGCACCCATGGTGACAAGATTTAGCATGGCGCGCTTTGCAAGCTCCAGAACGCGTTTGAACTGAAAACACTTTTTGAAGCCACAGTTAACCCAACCATAAATAGAAGTACTTCGACATATCTTTATTGGGTTCCCTCGACTTGTGACTTGAGAACAGATCGAGGGCAGTACTGCAGCACCGGGAATCCAAACCGAATCCCGCAAGGATCGGAGAGGACGCAGGGAGAAAAAACGGAGCGAACCAGCTTCTGACGAAGTTTATATTTCAACTAGAAAACAGAAAGAATAAAACGTAGATAGGACGGAACATAGACGTGTGCATTATTTCAATTCACAACAAAGTTTATTCAATGGAATACGGTCGGCCGTTCCCCCGCACATTCATATAGTGAATTCGCGTGGCGCTACCCTGGCTATGAAAAACCGCTTGACAGGTAGGTGGTTACGAACTACAGAGCTATTTCTCCGACATCAACTTTCTGTAAGCTTCTGGAAGATATCATCTAGAAACATATATCTCATTACCTCGATATTTATGCAATCCTTTGTTCACAACAACGTGATTTTCGTTGTAGCTATCCTACATACACCGAACTATTTTAATTCAAGCACGACATTCCTACTGCCTCAGATGAAAAAAAAAGGACAATAGATTCCAGTTTTATTAGTTCAACACCTTAAAGTTCTTCAAAACTGCAGACGAAACTAAGAAACCAATTACTTATTAACTCGATCGCTAATTACTTTAAAGATAGATCTCACTTTGTTTCCTTTGGAGATGTTCATTACAGTAACGTCTTGGTGAGTTCCGGTGTCTCGATAGGGTTAGTTTTAGGACCTTTTTTTATTTCTGCTGATGTTAATGACGTTGTAGACCATCTTCCCGGGAAAATTCGACTATATGTTTGTTGATGATTGTGTTTTGCATAACGATAATATTTGGATTGATGATCAAACATTGTTATGTGTCTAACTTATACAGTTCCGAAAATAAAGCAAAAAATGGGAGATGGAATTTTTTTTAGAAATCTGTGTTAATTATTTTTATTAATAAGGTGAAAACCTGTGTTTTAGCTACGGTAAAAACAATGTAACCCTTCGTCAGGTGACGAAGGGTTACATTGTTAGTGACGAAGAGTTACATTACAAGTCCTAAATGTGAATGATACAATAGTTCTATTTCTCTCGTTCACTGCAGGGCTGGGATATGTTAAAATAACTTTAAAATGTTCAACTAGGGAAGTCAAGATTACCGCGTACAAGACCTTAGTCAGACCAATCTTTAAATATGGCTGCGTGGCCTGGAACCTGACTCCAAAAGGTGACATTAAGGCGCTCGAAGCGATACAAGCTAAGGCGACAAGGCTTATTACTATCGGGACGGTCATAACTTCTTTCCTACATCCTTATTGTTGGACGTTGGGCTTGAGCTCTTGAATTCCGAACGCGCTACCCGAAACGTTCGAAGCTCCTACATAAAAAAGCAAACAAAAACTGTGTACTTGATTGTGAAAAGTATATGGATTTAATTACTAAATCATGTACCCGAAGTTTTCATCTATTAAGTATTGTACTGAATCAATGTCAAATCTGTGGTTTTAAAAGTTGTTTTTCCTAGAACTATCTAAAATTGGAACATTATTGAGGGAGCAATTTCTTCACTTCAGTGAGAAACTTATACGGTAAGTTCAATATGTTCTTTTTGTATGGTATTGCTTGTTGTGTCACAATTGTGTATGCAGTGTGCACAACCAATTTATTAGTTCTGCCTTTTTCCCCCTTTGTTAAGTTATTTTTGCTGTTATATTGTAGGGTGTGCAGTTGATACTTAATTGTTTGTATACAATTTCTTTTTAATTTTCACTCCTGCAATGACCTAACGTTAAGTCGCAGTATTTTCAAAGTATAAGGTATGTTCGTACCCTTCGGTATAACGTATAAGCTTAAAATAGCCTCCCAACAAAATAACTCGTCAACGCAATCGTCCACTGCGAAAACTCGGACGAATTCGTAGCCGAGTTCAGCAGCCGGTGAGAAGAAATAATTTTTTTCTGATACATATCGTCGAAGATAACCAAGACCGCTTACCCGATGTCGACCGAAAAGGATAGCACCCTTCCGTCGAGGACAGGATTGTATGTATCACTTTTCTGTTTTTCGCCCACGTCTTCCGCACTTATCCAGACAAGCAACTTTTCTGATAACGCGGCCATAGTTAACGCGACCGGCGGTACTGCTGTAGACAGCACACAAATTTCCGACTTTTCAAAAAGCAACACACGTTCGTTTTTTTATTTCTTTACATACACCGGAATCACAAGATGTCCCGGCGACCCGCAAAGGTAACACTTTCTTTCAGAGGAAGACAAAGGCTCACATTTCCGCGGACACGTTCGTGGCTCGGCGCTGAGTGAAGGCTTAGCGTCCATTTTTTGCATTGCTGGAGACGATACGAGCTCTTTAGGGTAGTGAACTCTTGGTTCGACCACATAACCGATGACCGACGCATGGTCCAGACCCTTCAAGAGTAGCCTTCAGAAACACCCTTCAGGCTGCTCCTGAAGTGCCCTTCAGGAGCAGCCGTTCTGATGGCTGCTGGGTCAACGTCTCACTTGAGGCCAGCTGGTCTCGGATGAACTCGTTCACCGTGAATCCAAAGTCGCAGTTCTACGACAGGTCCGGTAATCTGGAAACAAATGAGTCTATTAATTCCACGGGTAGCTGCGCTCGCTTCCTGAGCCGATGTCGAGCAACGACCCCTTTTAAAGTTGGCACCAAGTTGCTCTCCAGGGCCACCAGACCGAAATGGTACTCGTACGGTGCAGTAGGTGTCATTTGGCTCTCAGGTAGTTTATTCGTTTCTGGTACCGGAGGGTGTTTCTCCTAATGGATGTGAAAGATTCGTTGGCCTCCCTCCCTAGGCAATGTAGCAGTAGGGCCTTTCGCCGAGCAGGTCCGTGGATGTCACCTCCTGTAGCAAGCAAGTAATTGTTAAACACTCGTTTTCACTGCCTCCACGGGATAGCAGGTCATCCGGTAACAGGCGGCAATGGGAACGGCACCTCGAGGCTTATGATCACTACTGCTGTGTTGCTGCCGAAGCATCTGAAGTAACACTGCTCCAGTACCGGTGAGGAACAGTGTATCGTTCTTTTTTAAGGTCTTTTATAACCATGAAACGCGAATGTGGCGCCGCCACAAAAGTGAGCATTTACGCAGACCACGGGACAAGGTCCTCTGCAAAAAGGAGAATACTGTTGTTGAAGACGACGGCACGAATGAATGGACAAAGAAAGGGAGAATATTTGTGGGTACAAGAATGGGGGCCATTAGAAATTGAGGACGGAACCCCACCGAACAAGGTCGGGTCGTTTGACTAACCTTCGACGATAAGAACACGCAATCATAATTATGGTTCCGTGTTTTCGAGGTTTTACTTTTTTTCAACGAATTCGGGGGTGCTTTCTCGGCGTTTACCATAACTTCGGTGTTTTTCAGTAACAAGTTTCGGTTTGGGACAAAAACTAAAGGTTTATCGGCACTTATAATGACGAAAATATAAACACGGGCATAACATTATTTAACTCTCAGGTAACTTATTGTGACCCGATTACTTGGAGAACGTCCCTGTACCGAAAAGAAAAATAAAGGAGACAAGATGTGTGGTTGCATGAAGAAGGTTCCCGAACAGTGCATTGGGAACTGTGTACCGGCAGGGTAAACAAAAAATAAAACACACACACAGGAGCGCTCACATACACACACACACGCATACGCACACACGCCATACACACACATGCACGCACGCCCGCCCGCCCGCACGCACACATACACACACACATAAAGTGTTTTCCGTGAAGCTTAGGCTGGTATATCTTCCAGAACAGCTTTCATTCTCGGTTTTATGGTTTTCCCCAATTTGATAAATACTGCTCCGTGGTTAATTTTCAGGGTTTATCGGTATTTACCAAAAACGCAGAAGCCTAAGCATAATTATGCAGAATTAATCCTAATTAACGAGACTTCCCAAGTGGCGCAACGGGAAGGGAACACCGAACCGTCCGACCGTGCCCGACGCCTTTGCTCAGCGCCCCGATGAGGCGAACGGGAAGTCGCTGGAGTGACTCTAATCTGTCACAAGGAAAGAATATGAAACATTATATTGCCTTTTCTTTCTGCTTATTGCGCCTCTCAAATACGCGAAAGGCATTCTCCCCCCCCCCCCCCCCCCCCCCCCGCTCTTCTTCGTTCAGCACTTTCAGGCACTTTAAAGATTATGCTATAAACCGGCGATTCACAATTGCGGAGACAACACTCCGGACAGTGCGAAGAAACGGAAAAGACGCAGTGAAGACACGGATTGTTCGTGGTCTGAACTTGTCTAATGCTCATCCAATCATGAGGCTACCCAGCCACTTTTCGTCCGAAGGTTATGACATGTTTAATTACTTCAACGTTGGGTACGCCTTCTAGGGAACACATCTGAAATTGAAGAAAGATAATTGTTTGTAAAATTCGTCACTTGCTTTTTATCAAATACCCTTTCTGGTTTTGATCTGAGCGCACAGATATAATCTAAAGCATTTTGTCCAAGTTTACTTTTTTTTTCTAGTTTTACAGCTCTTCTGACTCTTTCGTATTAAAACGTGTGGCGTCTTAGGCACAAACAAATAAACTAGCATGAGCAGGAAACAATATCAATTATTCGCGAACGCGTTTCTTTTTTTTTTTTTGGTTTGCGGTGCTCACCACTGTACCTCATTTTTAAGGAGCTAGGTATTCTTTAGCTCATTGTGGTCCCCTTAGCGCTTAGTGCGGGGTTGTGGAGTACGGACGCCAGGAGATAAGTAGGATGTGCATTTTCCGGTTTTAACCAAAAAGCACCAATTAAAATCAACCGGCAACCAGAATGCCAAATCGATCGAAACCGAAAAACACCGGTGGGTGCATATTTTAGCCCTAATTAAAACCGAAAGAAAAACACAAAAAAACAGTCACTGTCGTTTAATTTTTTCGCCCTAGCTACGGCTTAAACGTGGCTACAGTTACAAAAAAAAAAAAAAAAACAGGGACAGAGGAGATAAAGACGAATACGACAGGCAAGTGCACACCGCACGTGTTTTTCTGCTCAGACCCTGTCTTTTTGTACACAACAATAAACCATTGTGGTGGTCCATCGGCCTGCCAGGCCGCCGATAAAAGACGACGACGTTACTCGTCGATACGAGCCTGGCGACACGAGAGAATAAACAGACCGCTTTCACCTAAGCTCGGAGTCGGCCGCAACATCTCTTCCGTCCGCAACGTCGAACGCGCTACAACCATGTTGAATCAGTACCAACTCGACCAACTGACTATCTTAATATAGCGACTACTATTTTCTTTGAAACTCCTCCCCCGTAGACGTTTGTCGAAGGTGTTATTTCGTGCATCCCACACACTTTTTATGTCTGTTCAAGGGTCGTGATAATTCTTGAAGAACGCGTCTCTTTAAAGTTAAGCAAGCTAGACATTGACCGGAAAATCTCTGTTAGATCGAGCACTTTTTATGTAACAGAACACAATTTGTAACAGCTAACGATTTCAAATTCTCACTTGCCCGGTTAACTCTGGTGTGACTCATGACTCTGTTCTTGGCCCCCTGGTATTTCTCTTATACTTGAATGATCTACCTAACTCTATAACCTTATCAATTTAGTTTTTTGTCGAGGATTATGCCGTTTTTTGTGTTATCTCCTCTCGTGCACATACCTCCTTACTTCAATGTGACCCAAACAAAGTTTCTAATTGGTGTATCTCATGGCGAATTCCTGTTAGATGAATGCGAATTTCGAGGCATACATACAGGTGTAACGTTTGCACCTACCACATTGCAGGTTCTGCCCTAGAGGTTGTTACATCTTGTAAGTACCTCAGCATTAGTTTAACTGCCCAACCTTTCTGGGAGACACACATCAATTATGTAATTAATAACGCAAATCAAATGCTAGATATTTACATCGCAACTTCTCTATGGCGTCTTTATCTTTAAACCCTTTACTCTACAAACCGTTAGTTCGAACTGAACTTGAATATATATAATCAGTGTAGAATCCAGACCTTGAGGTTTTAGTTAATTACCTGGAAGCAGTACACAATCGCAGTACGCGTTTAATTTATTCTAACGACTCTCGTTTATAAAGCGTGTCTCAATGAAAACTATATTAGATGGCGCTCATCTGGTCCTACGTGGAAAAGTGGAACGACCATTTTTCTTTCCCACATTTTACCAATATTATCAACCATCACACTTCTCGTCACGTACAAATTACCACCATAAAGGAGATGACCCTCACTTTTGCACTAACATGTCTTAGAGCGCAGCTCTTAGGCGCCCGTTTCCGGCTTGAGCGCCGTCGCCATCGGTGTAACCGTACCCCCCCTTCCCCCCCCCCCCCCCCCGAGGTCACGTAACCCCCCTCCCTTGAGGTCACGTGACCCCCCTCCCCCTCAGCACCCTTCCCTACTCCTCCTCAAGAGCTGTGCTCTAATTCGGCGTTACAGGGAGTTGTACATGGCTTTCATTTTTTACTCATAAATACCAAATAACAGCGCTGAATAAATCCACCTGCCCACCTTAATCACCACAATCACCAAAGCATCAGTGTTGACATTTGCTATTAAAAGTTATAGTTTTTCCTTGCAAATTACATTTGTTGTTCCTTTGATGTATTTGCCAATTTTTTTTTGTATTTTTGTATACTTTCCATTCCCTTCTGTAATTCCCTATGGGCCTCGAAAGTAATGCAATAAACAAATACATAATTACTGGCTTAATATCGGTGATGTACGACGGCTATGACTGCAAATCGTCATGATCTTGGCGGTTGTGCTAATTTTTTCACCGTCGCCGGATCAAAACATTTTCCAGAGACAAGTTATTGGGCTGTACGAATTGATACAAACAAAAACAAAAAAATTGGCGAAGACCTCTATATAGTTTTTGGTTATTAGTATAGTACCTTGAAATATTTGACGTGTAAGACGTTTAACATTACATTCTCCCATGCTACGCATATTGCGTTATACTCCATATTATTATATATGTCGTGCTATTATCAAAACATATCCTTAAAAAAACAGTTTAAATAAATTAGAAAAAGCTGGTCGTACAAACAAATTTGCGCTGCAATCGATTAAATTCGCGGGAGGACCGATTTCGGGTTCCTCCCAAGTCTGGCGGTATTAAATAATTTTCCTGGAATCCCGGGATTTAGTTCAATGCTTTACCGATGGTTTTGATACCATAGCCGTGACACTTACGAAAAATCTCTCAAGTACTTCAACATCCTTTGGTGTAAACTGGGGATTCATCTCAACCTGTAACAAAAAAAAAACAAAACCCGGCAGCCTTGCTCACAGCTGTGTAGGGGAATGAATTCGACCCACTAACATTCCAAACTTTCAATCACACTGATATATAACAATGCAAGAGCATGGTCTTTGTTCACAATCCCTGTCCTGTAGTGGCTCGTGTGAAAAAAGCTGGAGATCTATAGACAAATTGTAAAAATCCCAAAAGGCCGTGCGCTGGACGCGCAGTGAATTATGGGAACGTAGTGTATGCTACTCCTAATTCCCGTAGAATCTACAGTTTTTACCCTGGGGAGTACGAAATAAAAAAAAAAAAAGGAGGCGGCAAATACTTGTCTGGGAAGACTGTGTTCTACTCCGTTCATTTGCATTAAACAGCGCGCCTACAGTACTAAATCCTGCCCTAGCTGAGTGAACAGTCCGCGTCCGAGAGACAGTATGCCCATTGCACTGTCCACGCCGTCGCGCCCTCGTGCTGCGCCAAGAGAGAGGACAAGGGAGAAGGCTGCTCACGGCGATATATGGCGTCAGTCACGCCTCCCAGAGGCTGCGCGCGTCCAGCCGTTCCAAATACGCAAGGGCTGTCGGCTTCGAGGCCATGGCACCTTTGAGGAGTAAAACGTATTCTCTAGTGAAGTGCTGGATTCTAGTCTGCTCGTTTTCATTAGACGGTGCGCCTACAATGCCAAATCGGCTCCCCTCTTCTGACGTCACTGCCCAAGACCGTCCACTCATCCTTCACACGAGCTTTCAGATTACCTTCGAATCGTCATTCTGCCTATCTTTCTAGTCCGCCAGTGTTCTTTCTTTTTTTTTTTTATTAAAAATTTCATCTTAACAAGATCTGGGCGTTCTGCGTCGCGGAATGCGAGGCCCACGTTCGACCGGCACTTGCCTTCAATCAGAAAGAATTCGAATTTTAGACGAACATTAAAGCAGCGCTCGCGTCCGACCCCGTACTGGTCTCGGGTGGTAGACGTAGAAAATCTGTGACTACGTCCTTATTCTCGAACAGGGTTCGCACTGTCGTATAGTGTAATAGCGTTTTCATAAAAATATTGGCAGGGACATTTAGATTTAACGTCCTCTAATGCACAAAAATGCGGGATTTAAGAAACGATTGTTAAAGTTTTGTTTAAAAGATATTAAACAATTTTTTCGGGGACGAATAAGAAACGTATATTTTTAACAATTTCCTCCCCTCAATTTTGCGTAAAAACTGACGGTGCATAGCTCACGTGACAGTACTTTCCGAGCCATAATTAGGTGCAAACTAAATGTGTGGCATCGGATCACGTAACGTCAATTTGCCCGCTAAATTTATAACAGGGTAAGAATTCAGTAGATCATCCTATTATAGGCAACAGGTTAAGAATTGAGTAGATAGCCAGCCTCCCGTACGATCATAATGCACTTAAATGCAAAGGTGCATGCGAGCTGGACAATGACGAAAATAATCCCTGCAGAAGGGGAACAAGAGGGACAACGGACAAACAGAAATCTCCAAACACAGCTAGGTGACTGGTGCGCGACCGAAAAATACCGACTGGTCCGGGTATCGAATCCGGGCTTCTTCATTTCCGGTGGAACGCTCTACCAACTGAGCTAACCAGGCTTAGACGTCAGTAAAGTAAATATGTTTTATCAGCTGCCACCAGTCTAACACCAACAAGGGTGAAAGGCTTGCATTTTAAGTTTATTACAATGCAAGTAAATGCAAAGGTGCAAGCGAGCTGGACAAGAATGACGAAAATAATCCCTGGGGAAGGGAAACAAGAGGAACAAAGGACAAACACAAATCTCTAAACACAGCCAGGTGACTGGTGCGCAACCGGCTTTGCGGTTTTTTCGGTCGCTTGCACCTTTCCATTTAATTGCATTAAAATCATAACCTTAAGATGCAAGCCCTTTATCCTTGTTGGTGTTCGACTGGTGGCAGCTGATAAAACCTGTTTGCTCTACTGACGTCTAATCCCTGGTCAGCTGAGTTGGTAGAGCGCTTCACTGGAAACGGAGTGGTCACGGGTTTCATACCCGGACCAGCCGGATTCTTTCGGTCTCGCACCAGTCACATAGCAGTGTTTGGAGATTTGTGTTTGTTCTTTGTTCCTTTTGTTCTCCTTCTCCATGGATTGTTTTCGTCATTCTTGTCCAGCTCGCTTGCACCTTTGCATTTAATTGCATTAAATCATAACCTTAAGATACAAGCCCTTTACCCTTGTTGGTGTTAGACTGGTGGCAGCTGATAAAACCTGTTTGCTCTACTGACGTATAATCCCTGGTCAGCTGAGTTGGTAGAGCGCCCCGCTGGAAATGGAGAAGTCACGGGTTTCATACCCGGACCACGCGGATTCTTTCGGTCTCGCACCAGTCACATAGCTGTGTTTTGAGATTTGTGTTTGTTCTTTGTTCCTTTTGTTCTCCTTCTCCATGGATTGTTTTCGTCATTCTTGTCCAGCTCGCTTGCACCTTTGCATTTAATTGCATTAAATCATAACCTTAAGATACAAGCCCTTTACCCTTGTTGGTGTTATACTGGTGGCAGCTGATAAAACCTGTTTGCTCTACTGACGTCTAATCCCTGGTCAGCTGAGTTGGTAGAGAGCTTCACTGGAAATGGAGAGGTCACGGGTTTCATACCCGGACCACGCGGATTCTTTCGGTCTCGCACCAGTCACATAGCTGTGTTTTGAGATTTGTGTTTGTTCTTTGTTCCTTTTGTTCTCCTTCTCCATGGATTGTTTTCGTCATTCTTGTCCAGCTCGCTTGCACCTTTGCATTTAATTGCATTAAATCATAACCTTAAGATACAAGCCCTTTACCCTTGTTGGTGTTAGACTGGTGGCAGCTGATAAAACCTGTTTGCTCTACTGACGTCTAATCCTTGGTCAGCTGAGTTGGTAGAGCGCTTCACTGGAAATGGAGAGGTCACGGGTTTCATACCCGGACCACGCGGATTCTTTCGGTCTCGCACCAGTCACATAGCTGTGTTTGGAGATTTGTGTTTGTCCTTTGTCCCTTTTGTTCTCCTTCTCCATGGATTGTTTTCGTCATTCTTGTCCAGCACGCTAGCACCTTTGCATTTAATTGCAGTAAAATCATAACCGTAAGATACAAGCCCTTTACCCTTGTTGGTGTTAGACTGGTGGCAGCTGATAAAACCTGTTTGCTCTACTGACGTCTAATCCCTGGTCAGCTGAGTTGGTAGAGCGCTTCACTGGAAATGGAGAGGTCACGGGTTTCATACCCGGACCACGCGGATTCTTTCGGTCTCGCACCAGTCACATAGCTGTGTTTGGAGATTTGTGTTTGTTCTTTGTTCCTTTTGTTCTCCTTCTCCATGGATTGTTTTCGTCATTCCTGTCCAGCTCGCTTGCACCTTTGCATTTAATTGCATTAAGATCATAACCTTAAGATGCAAGCCCTTTACCCTTGTTGGTGTTAGACCGGTGGCAGCTGATAAAACCTGTTTGCTCAATTGACGTCTAATCCCTGGTCAGCTGAGTTGGTAGAGCGCTTCACTGGAAATGGAGAGGTCACGGGTTTCATACCCGGACCACGCGGATTCTTTCGGTCTCGCACCAGTCACATAGCTGTGTTTGGAGAGTTGTGTTTGTTCTTTGTTCCTTTTGTTTTCCTTCTCCATGGATTGTTTTCGTCATTCTTGTCCAGCTCGCTTGCACCTTTGCATTTAATTGCATTAAAATCATAACCTTAATATACAAGCCCTTTACCCTTGTTGGTGTTATACTGGTGGCAGCTGATAAAACCTGTTTGCTCTACTGACGTCTAATCCCTGATCAGCTGAGTTGGTAGAGCGCTTCACTGGAAATGGAGAGGTCACGGGTTTCACACCCGGAGAACGCGGATTCTTTCGGTCTCGCACCAGTCACATAGCTGTGTTTGGAGATTTGTGTTTGTTCTTTGTTCCTTTTGTTCTCCTTCTCCATGGATTGTTTTCGTCATTCTTGTCCAGCTCGCTTGCACCTTTGCATTTAATTGCATTAAAATCATAACCTTAAGATACAAGCCCTTTACCCTTGTTGGTGTTAGACTGGTGGCAGCTGATAAAACCTGTTTGCTCTACTGACGTCTAATCCCTGGTCAGCTGAGTTGGTAGAGCGCTTCACTGGAAATGGAGAGGTCACGGGTTTCATACCCGGACCACGCGGATTCTTTCGGTCTCGCACCAGTCACAGAGCTGTGTTTGGACATTTGTGTTTGTTCTTTGTTCCTTTTGTTCTCCTTCTCCATGGATTGTTTTCGTCATTCTTGTCCAGCTCGCTTGCACCTTTGCATTTAATTGCATTAAAAACATAACCTTAAGATACAAGCCCTTTACCCTTGTTGGTGTTAGACCGGTGGCAGCTGATAAAACCTGTTTGCTCAATTGACGTCTAATCCCTGGTCAGCTGAGTTGGTAGAGCGCTTCACTGGAAATGGAGAGGTCACGGGTTTCATACCCGGACCACGCGGATTCTTTCGGTCTCGCACCAGTCACATAGCTGTGTTTGGAGATTTGTGTTTGTTCTTCGTTCCTTTTGTTCTCCTTCTCCATGGATTGTTTTCGTCATTCTTGTCCAGCTCGCTTGCACCTTTGCATTTAATTGCATTAAAATCATTACCTTAAGATACAAGCCCTTTACCCTTCTTGGTGTTAGACCGGTGGCAGCTGATAAAACCTGTTTGCTCTACTGACGTCTAATCCCTGGTCAGCTGAGTTGGTAGAGAGCTTCACTGGAAATGGAGAGGTCACGGGTTTCATACCCGGACCAGCCGGATTCTTTCGGTCTCGCACCAGTCACAGACCTGTGTTTGGAGACTTGTGTTTGTCCTTTGCCCCTTTTGTTCTCCTTCTCCATGGATTGTTTTCGTCATTCTTGTCCAGCTCGCTTGCACCTTTGCATTTAATTGCATTAAATCACAACCTTAAGATACAAGCCCTTTACCCTTGTTGGTGTTAGACCGGTGGCAGCTGATAAAACCTGTTTGCTCAATTGACGTCTAATCCCTGGTCAGCTGAGTTGGTAGAGCGCTTCACTGGAAATGGAGAGGTCACGGGTTTCATACCCGGACCAGCCGGATTCTTTCGGTCTCGCACCAGTCACATAGCTGTGTTTGGAGATTTGTGTTTGTTCTTTGTTCCTTTTGTTCTCCTTCTCCATGGATTGTTTTCGTCATTCCTGTCCAGCTCGCTTGCACCTTTGCATTTAATTGCATTAAAATCATAACCTTAAGATACAAGCCCTTTACCCTTGTTGGTGTTGGACCGGTGGCAGCTGATAAAACCTGTTTGCTCAATTGACGTCTAATCCCTGGTCAGCTGAGTTGGTAGAGCGCTTCACTGGAAATGGAGAGGTCACGGGTTTCATACCCGGACCAGCCGGATTCTTTCGGTCTCGCACCAGTCACATAGCTGTGTTTGGAGATTTGTGTTTGTTCTTTGTTCCTTTTGTTCTCCTTCTCCATGGATTGTTTTCGTCATTCTTGTCCAGCTCGCTTGCACCTTTGCATTTAATTGCTTTAAAATCATAACCTTAAGATACAAGCCCTTTACCCTTGTAGGTGTTAGACCGGTGGCAGCTGATAAAACCTGTTTGCTCAATTGACGTCTAATCCCTGGTCAGCTGAGTTGGTAGAGCGCTTCACTGGAAATGGAGAGGTCACGGGTTTCATACCCGGACCACGCGGATTCTTTCGGTCTCGCACCAGTCACATAGCTGTGTTTGGAGATTTGTGTTTGTTCTTTGTTCCTTTTGTTCTCCTTCTCCATGGATTGTTTTCGTCATTCCTGTCCAGCTCGCTTGCACCTTTGCATTTAATTGCATTAAGATCATAACCTTAAGATACAAGCCCTTTACCCTTGTTGGTGTTATACTGGTGGCAGCTGATAACACCTGTTTGCTCAATTGACGTCTAATCCCTGGTCAGCTGAGTTAGTAGAGCGCTTCACTGGAAATGGAGAGGTCACGGGTTTTATACCCGGACCACGCGGATTCTTTCGGTCTCGCACCAGTCACATAGCTGTGTTTGGAGATTTGTGTTTGTTCTTTGTTCCTTTTGTTCTCCTTCTCCATGGATTGTTTTCGTCATTCTTGTCCAGCTCGCTTGCACCTTTGCATTTAATTGCATTAAAATCATAACCTTAAGATACAAGCCCTTTACCCTTGTTGGTGTTAGACCGGTGGCAGCTGATAAAACCTGTTTGCTCAATTGACGTCTAATCCCTGGTCAGCTGAGTTGGTAGAGCGCTTCACTGGAAATGGAGAGGTCACGGGTTTCATACCCGGACCACGCGGATTCTTTCGGTCTCGCACCGTCACATAGCTGTGTTTGGAGAGTTGTGTTTGTTCTTTGTTCCTTTTGTTTTCCTTCTCCATGGATTGTTTTCGTCATTCTTGTCCAGCTCGCTTGCACCTTTGCATTTAATTGCATTAAAATAATAACCTTAATATACAAGCCCTTTACCCTTGTTGCTGTTATACTGGTGGCAGCTGATAAAACCTGTTTGCTCTACTGACGTCTAATCCCTGGTCAGCTGAGTTGGTAGAGCGCTTCACTGAAATGGAGAGGTCACGGGTTTCATACCCGGACCACGCGGATTCTTTCGGTCTCGCACCAGTCACATAGCTGTGTTTGGAGACTTGTGTTTGTCCTTTGCCCCTTTTGTTCTCCTTCTCCATGGATTGTTTTCGTCATTCTTGTCCAGCTCGCTTGCACCTTTGCATTTAATTGCATTAAATCATAACCTTAAGATACAAGCCCTTTACCCTTGTTGGTGTTATACTGGTGGCAGCTGATAAAACCTGTTTGCTCTACTGACGTCTAATCCCTGGTCAGCTGAGTTGGTAGAGCGCTTCACTGGAAATGGAGAGGTCACGGGTTTCATACCCGGACCTCGCGGATTCTTTCGGTCTCGCACCAGTCACATAGATGTGTTTGGAGACTTGTGTTTGTCCTTTGCCCCTTTTGTTCTCCTTCTCCATGGATTGTTTTCGTCATTCTTGTCCAGCTCGCTTGCACCTTTGCATTTAATTGCATTAAATCATAACCTTAAGATACAAGCCCTTTACCCTTGTTGGTGTTAGCCTGGTGGCAGCTGATAAAACCTGTTTGCTCTACTGACGTCTAATCCTTGGTCAGCTGAGTTGGTAGAGCGCTTCACTGGAAATGGAGAGGTCACGGGTTTCATACCCGGACCACGCGGATTCTTTCGGTCTCGCACCAGTCACATAGCTGTGTTTGGAGATTTGTGTTTGTCCTTTGTCCCTTTTGTTCTCCTTCTCCATGGATTGTTTTCGTCATTCTTGTCCAGCTCGCTAGCACCTTTGCATTTAATTGCAGTAAAATCATAACCGTAAGATACAAGCCCTTTACCCTTGTTGGTGTTAGACTGGTGGCAGCTGATAAAACCTGTTTGCTCTACTGACGTCTAATCCCTGGTCAGCTGAGTTGGTAGAGCGCTTCACTGGAAATGGAGAGGTCACGGGTTTCATACCCGGACCACGCGGATTCTTTCGGTCTCGCACCAGTCACATAGCTGTTTTTGGAGATTTGTGTTTGTTCTTTGTTCCTTTTGTTCTCCTTCTCCATGGATTGTTTTCGTCATTCCTGTCCAGCTCGCTTGCACCTTTGCATTTAATTGCATTAAGATCATAACCTTAAGATACAAGCCCTTTACCCTTGTTGGTGTTAGACCGGTGGCAGCTGATAAAACCTGTTTGCTCAATTGACGTCTAATCCCTGGTCAGCTGAGTTGGTAGAGCGCTTCACTGGAAATGGAGAGGTCACGGGTTTCATACCCGGACCACGCGGATTCTTTCGGTCTCGCACCAGTCACATAGCTGTGTTTGGAGAGTTGTGTTTGTTCTTTGTTCCTTTTGTTTTCCTTCTCCATGGATTGTTTTCGTCATTCTTGTCCAGCTCGCTTGCACCTTTGCATTTAATTGCATTAAAATCATAACCTTAATATACAAGCCCTTTACCCTTGTTGGTGTTATACTGGTGGCAGCTGATAAAACCTGTTTGCTCTACTGACGTCTAATCCCTGGTCAGCTGAGTTGGTAGAGCGCTTCACTGAAATGGAGAGGTCACGGGTTTCATACCCGGACCACGCGGATTCTTTCGGTCTCACACCAGTCACATAGCTGTGTTTGGAGATTTGTGTTTGTTCTTCGTTCCTTTTGTTCTCCTTCTCCATGGATTGTTTTCGTCATTCTTGTCCAGCTCGCTTGCACCTTTGCATTTAATTGCATTAAAATCATAACCTTAAGATACAAGCCCTTTACCCTTGTTGGTGTTAGACTGGTGGCAGCTGATAAAACCTGTTTGCTCTATTGACGTCTAATCCCTGGTCAGCTGAGTTGGTAGAGCGCTTCACTGGAAATGGAGAGGTCACGGGTTTCATACCCGGACCACGCGGATTCTTTCGGTCTCGCACCAGTCACATAGCTGTGTTTGGAGATTTGTGTTTGTTCTTTGTTCCTTTTGTTCTCCTTCTCCATGGATCGTTTTCGTCATTCTTGTCCAGCTCGCTTGCACCTTTGCATTTAATTGCATTAAAATCATTACCTTAAGATACAAGCCCTTTACCCTTGTTGGTGTTATACTGGTGGCAGCTGATAAAACCTGTTTGCTCTACTGACGTCTAATCCCTGATCAGCTGAGTTGGTAGAGCGCTTCACTGGAAATGGAGAGGTCACGGGTTTCACACCCGGAGAACGCGGATTCTTTAGGTCTCGCACCAGTCACATAGCTGTGTTTGGAGATTTGTGTTTGTTCTTTGTTCCTTTTGTTCTCCTTCTCCATGGATTGTTTTCGTCATTCTTGTCCAGCTCGCTTGCACCTTTGCATTTAATTGCATTAAAATCATAACCTTAAGATACAAGCCCTTTACCCTTGTTGGTGTTAGACTGGTGGCAGCTGATAAAACCTGTTTGCTCTACTGACGTCTAATCCCTGGTCAGCTGAGTTGGTAGAGCGCTTCACTGGAAATGGAGAGGTCACGGGTTTCATACCCGGACCACGCGGATTCTTTCGGTCTCGCACCAGTCACATAGCTGTGTTTGGAGATTTGTGTTTGTTCTTTGTTCCTTTTGTTCTCCTTCTCCATGGATTGTTTTCGTCATTCTTGTCCAGCTCGCTTGCACCTTTGCATTTAATTGCATTAAAATCATAACCTTAAGATACAAGCCCTTTACCCTTGTTGGTGTTATACTGGTGGCAGCTGATAACACCTGTTTGCTCAATTGACGTCTAATCCCTGGTCAGCTGAGTTGGTAGAGCGCTTCACTGGAAATGGAGAGGTCACGGGTTTCATACCCGGACCACGCGGATTCTTTCGGTCTCGCACCAGTCACATAGCTGTGTTTGGAGATTTGTGTTTGTTCTTTGTTCCTTTTGTTCTCCTTCTCCATGGATTGTTTTCGTCATTCTTGTCCAGCTCGCTTGCACCTTTGCATTTAATTGCATTAAAATCATAACCTTAAGATACAAGCCCTTTACCCTTGTTGGTGTTAGACCGGTGGCAGCTGATAAAACCTGTTTGCTCAATTGACGTCTAATCCCTGGTCAGCTGAGTTGGTAGAGCGCTTCACTGGAAATGGAGAGGTCACGGGTTTCATACCCGGACCACGCGGATTCTTTCGGTCTCGCACCAGTCACATAGCTGTGTTTGGAGATTTGTGTTTGTTCTTTGTTCCTTTTGTTCTCCTTCTCCATGGATTGTTTTCGTCATTCCTGTCCAGCTCGCTTGCACCTTTGCATTTAATTGCATTAAGATCATAACCTTAAGATACAAGCCCTTTACCCTTGTTGGTGTTAGACCGGTGGCAGCTGATGAAACCTGTTTGCTCAATTGACGTCTAATCCCTGGTCAGCTGAGTTGGTAGAGCGGTTCACTGGAAATGGAGAGGTCACGGGTTTCATACCCGGACCACGCGGATTCTTTCGGTCTCGCACCAGTCACATAGCTGTGTTTGGAGAGTTGTGTTTGTTCTTTGTTCCTTTTGTTTTCCTTCTCCATGGATTGTTTTCGTCATTCTTGTCCAGCTCGCTTGCACCTTTGCATTTAATTGCATTAAAATAATAACCTTAATATACAAGCCCTTTACCCTTGTTGGTGTTATACTGGTGGCAGCTGATAAAACCTGTTTGCTCTACTGACGTCTAATCCCTGGTCAGCTGAGTTGGTAGAGCGCTTCACTGAAATGGAGAGGTCACGGGTTTCATACCCGGACCACGCGGATTCTTTCGGTCTCGCACCAGTCACATAGCTGTGTTTGGAGACTTGTGTTTGTCCTTTGCCCCTTTTGTTCTCCTTCTCCATGGATTGTTTTCGTCATTCTTGTCCAGCTCGCTTGCACCTTTGCATTTAATTGCATTAAATCATAACCTTAAGATACAAGCCCTTTACCCTTGTTGGTGTTATACTGGTGGCAGCTGATAAAACCTGTTTGCTCTACTGACGTCTAATCCCTGGTCAGCTGAGTTGGTAGAGCGCTTCACTGGAAATGGAGAGGTCACGGGTTTCATACCCGGACCTCGCGGATTCTTTCGGTCTCGCACCAGTCACATAGATGTGTTTGGAGACTTGTGTTTGTCCTTTGCCCCTTTTGTTCTCCTTCTCCATGGATTGTTTTCGTCATTCTTGTCCAGCTCGCTTGCACCTTTGCATTTAATTGCATTAAATCATAACCTTAAGATACAAGCCCTTTACCCTTGTTGGTGTTAGACTGGTGGCAGCTGATAAAACCTGTTTGCTCTACTGACGTCTAATCCTTGGTCAGCTGAGTTGGTAGAGCGCTTCACTGGAAATGGAGAGGTCACGGGTTTCATACCCGGACCACGCGGATTCTTTCGGTCTCGCACCAGTCACATAGCTGTGTTTGGAGATTTGTGTTTGTCCTTTGTCCCTTTTGTTCTCCTTCTCCATGGATTGTTTTCGTCATTCTTGTCCAGCTCGCTAGCACCTTTGCATTTAATTGCAGTAAAATCATAACCGTAAGATACAAGCCCTTTACCCTTGTTGGTGTTAGACTGGTGGCAGCTGATAAAACCTGTTTGCTCTACTGACGTCTAATCCCTGGTCAGCTGAGTTGGTAGAGCGCTTCACTGGAAATGGAGAGGTCACGGGTTTCATACCCGGACCACGCGGATTCTTTCGGTCTCGCACCAGTCACATAGCTGTGTTTGGAGATTTGTGTTTGTTCTTTGTTCCTTTTGTTCTCCTTCTCCATGGATTGTTTTCGTCATTCCTGTCCAGCTCGCTTGCACCTTTGCATTTAATTGCATTAAGATCATAACCTTAAGATACAAGCCCTTTACCCTTGTTGGTGTTAGACCGGTGGCAGCTGATAAAACCTGTTTGCTCAATTGACGTCTAATCCCTGGTCAGCTGAGTTGGTAGAGCGCTTCACTGGAAATGGAGAGGTCACGGGTTTCATACCCGGACCACGCGGATTCTTTCGGTCTCGCACCAGTCACATAGCTGTGTTTGGAGAGTTGTGTTTGTTCTTTGTTCCTTTTGTTTTCCTTCTCCATGGATTGTTTTCGTCATTCTTGTCCAGCTCGCTTGCACCTTTGCATTTAATTGCATTAAAATCATAACCTTAATATACAAGCCCTTTACCCTTGTTGGTGTTATACTGGTGGCAGCTGATAAAACCTGTTTGCTCTACTGACGTCTAATCCCTGGTCAGCTGAGTTGGTAGAGCGCTTCACTGAAATGGAGAGGTCACGGGTTTCATACCCGGACCACGCGGATTCTTTCGGTCTCGCACCAGTCACATAGCTGTGTTTGGAGATTTGTGTTTGTTCTTCGTTCCTTTTGTTCTCCTTCTCCATGGATTGTTTTCGTCATTCTTGTCCAGCTCGCTTGCACCTTTGCATTTAATTGCATTAAAATCATAACCTTAAGATACAAGCCCTTTACCCTTGTTGGTGTTAGACTGGTGGCAGCTGATAAAACCTGTTTGCTCTATTGACGTCTAATCCCTGGTCAGCTGAGTTGGTAGAGCGCTTCACTGGAAATGGAGAGGTCACGGGTTTCATACCCGGACCACGCGGATTCTTTCGGTCTCGCACCAGTCACATAGCTGTGTTTGGAGATTTGTGTTTGTTCTTTGTTCCTTTTGTTCTCCTTCTCCATGGATTGTTTTCGTCATTCTTGTCCAGCTCGCTTGCACCTTTGCATTTAATTGCATTAAAATCATTACCTTAAGATACAAGCCCTTTACCCTTGTTGGTGTTATACTGGTGGCAGCTGATAAAACCTGTTTGCTCTACTGACGTCTAATCCCTGATCAGCTGAGTTGGTAGAGCGCTTCACTGGAAATGGAGAGGTCACGGGTTTCACACCCGGGGAACGCGGATTCTTTCGGTCTCGCACCAGTCACATAGCTGTGTTTGGAGATTTGTGTTTGTTCTTTGTTCCTTTTGTTCTCCTTCTCCATGGATTGTTTTCGTCATTCTTGTCCAGCTCGCTTGCACCTTTGCATTTAATTGCATTAAAATCATAACCTTAAGATACAAGCCCTTTACCCTTGTTGGTGTTAGACTGGTGGCAGCTGATAAAACCTGTTTGCTCTACTGACGTCTAATCCCTGGTCAGCTGAGTTGGTAGAGCGCTTCACTGGAAATGGAGAGGTCACGGGTTTCATACCCGGACCACGCGGATTCTTTCGGTCTCGCACCAGTCACATAGCTGTGTTTGGAGATTTGTGTTTGTTCTTTGTTCCTTTTGTTCTCCTTCTCCATGGATTGTTTTCGTCATTCTTGTCCAGCTCGCTTGCACCTTTGCATTTAATTGCATTAAAATCATAACCTTAAGATACAAGCCCTTTACCCTTGTTGGTGTTATACTGGTGGCAGCTGATAAAACCTGTTTGCTCTACTGACGTCTAACCCCTGATCAGCTGAATTGGTAGAGCGCTTCACTGGAAATGGAGAAGTCACGGGTTTCATACACGGACCACGCGGATTCTTTGGGTCTCGCACCAGTCACATAGCTGTGTTTGGAGATTTGTGTTTGTTATTTGTTCCTTTTGTTCTCCTTCTACATGGATTGTTTTCGTCATTCTTGTCCAGCTCGCTTGCACCTTTGCATTTAATTGCATTAAAATCATAACCTTAAGATACAAGCCCTTTACCCTTGTTGGTGTTAGACTGGTGGCAGCTGATAAAACCTGTTAGCTCTACTGACGTCTAATCCCTGGTCAGCTGAGTTGGTAGAGCGCCCCGCTGGAAATGGAGAAGTCACGGGTTTCATACCCGGACCACGCGGATTCTTTCGGTCTCGCACCAGTCACATAGCTGTGTTTGGAGATTTGTGTTTGTTCTTTGTTCCTTTTGTTCTCCTTCTCCATGGATTGTTTTCGTCATTCTTGTCCAGCTCGCTTGCACCTTTGCATTTAATTGCATTAAAATCATAACCTTAAGACACAAGCCCTTTACCCTTGTTGGTGTTAGACTGGTGGCAGCTGATAAAACCTGTTTGCTCTACTGACGTCTAACCCCTGGTCAGCTGAGTTGGTAGAGCGCTTCACTGGAAATGGAGAAGTCACGGGTTTCATACCCGGACCACGCGGATTCTTTCGGTCTCGCACCAGTCACATAGCTGTGTTTGGAGATTTGTGTTTGTTCTTTGTTCCTTTTGTTCTCATTCTCCATGGATTGTTTTCGTCATTCTTGTCCAGCTCGCTTGCACCTTTGCATTTAATTGCATTAAAATCATAACCTTAAGATACAAGCCCTTTACCCTTGTTGGTGTTAGACTGGTGGCAGCTGATAAAAGCTGTTTGCTGTACTGACGTCTAATCCCTGGTCAGCTGAGTTGCTAGAGCGCTCCGCTGGAAATGGAGAAGTCACGGGTTTCATACCCGGACCACGCGGATTCTTTCGGTCTCGCACCAGTCACATAGCTGTGTTTGGAGATTTGTGTTTGTCCTTTGTTCCTTTTGTTCTCCTTCTCCATGGATTGTTTTCGTCATTCTTGTCCAGCTCGCTTGCACCTTTGCATTTAATTGCATTAAATCATAACCTCAAGATACAAGCCCTTTACCCTTGTTGGTGTTAGATTGGTGGCAGCTGATATAACCTGTTTGCTCTACTGACGTCTAACCCCTGGTCAGCTGAGTTGGTAGAGCGCTTCACTGGAAATGGAGAGGTCACGGGTTTCATACCCGGACCACGCGGATTCTTTGGGTCTCGCACCAGTCACATAGCTGTGTTTGGAGATTTGTGTTTGTTCTTTGTTCCTTTTGTTCTCCTTCTACATGGATTGTTTTCGTCATTCTTGTCCAGCTCGCTTGCACCTTTGCATTTAATTGCATTAAATCATAACCTTAAGATACAAGCCCTTTACCCTTGTTGGTGTTAGACTGGTGGCAGCTGATAAAACCTGTTTGCACTACTGACGTCTAACCCCTGGTCAGCTGAATTGGTAGAGCGCTTCACTGGAAATGGAGAAGTCACGGGTTTCATACACGGACCACGCGGATTCTTTGGGTCTCGCACCAGTCACATAGCTGTGTTTGGAGATTTGTGTTTGTTCTTTGTTCCTTTTGTTCTCCTTCTACATGGATTGTTTTCGTCATTCTTGTCCAGCTCGCTTGCACCTTTGCATTTAATTGCATTAAAATCATAACCTTAAGATACAAGCCCTTTACCCTTGTTGGTGTTAGACTGGTGGCAGCTGATAAAACCTGTTTGCTCTACTGACGTCTAACCCCTGGTCAGCTGAGTTGGTAGAGCGCTTCACTGGAAATGGAGAGGTCACGGGTTTCATACCCGGACCAGCCGGATTTTTTCGGTCTCGCACCAGTCACATAGCTGTGTTTGGAGATTTGTGCTTGTTCTTTGTTCCTTTTGTTCTCCTTCTCCATGGATTGTTTTCGTCATTCTTGTCCAGCTCGCTTGCACCTTTGCATTTAATTGCATTAAAATCATAACCTTAAGATACAAGCCCTTTACCCTTGTTGGTGTTAGACTGGTGGCAGCTGATAAAACCTGTTTGCTCTACTGACGTCTAACCCCTGGTCAGCTGAATTGGTAGAGCGCTTCACTGGAAATGGAGAAGTCACGGGTTTCATACCCGGACCACGCGGATTCTTTGGGTCTCGCACCAGTCACATAGCTGTGTTTGGAGATTTGTGTTTGTTCTTTGTTCCTTTTGTTCTCCTTCTCCATGGATTGTTTTCGTCATTCTTGTCCAGCTCGCTTGCACCTTTGCATTTAATTGCATTAAAATCATAACCTTAAGATACAAGCCCTTTACCCTTGTTGGTGTTAGACTGGCGGCAGCTGATAAAACCTGTTTGCTCTACTGACGTCTAACCCCTGGTCAGCTGAATTGGTAGAGCGCTTCACTGGAAATGGAGAAGTCACGGGTTTCATACCCGGACCACGCGGATTCTTTGGGTCTCGCACCAGTCACATAGCTGTGTTTGGAGATTTGTGTTTGTTCTTTGTTGTTTTCGTCATTCTTGTCCAGCTCGCTTGCACCTTTGCATTTAATTGCATTAAAATCATAACCTTAAGATACAAGCCCTTTACCCTTGTTGGTGTTAGACTGATGGCAGCTGATAAAACCTGTTTGCTCTACTGACGTCTAACCCCTGGTCAGCTGAGTTGGTAGAGCGCTTCACTGGAAATGGAGAAGTCACGGGTTTCATACCCGGACCAGCCGGATTCTTTCGGTCTCGCACCAGTCACATAGCTGTGTTTGGAGATTTGTGTTTGTTCTTTGTTCCTTTTGTTCTCCTTCTCCATGGATTGTTTTCGTCATTCTTGTCCAGCTCGCTTGCACCTTTGCATTTAATTGCATTAAATCATAACCTTAAGATACAAGCCCTTTACCCTTGTTGGTGTTAGACTGGTGGCAGCTGATAAAACCTGTTTGCTCTACTGACGTCTAACCCCTGGTCAGCTGAATTGGTAGAGCGCTTCACTGGAAATGGAGAAGTCACGGGTTTCATACCCGGACCACGCGGATTCTTTGGGTCTCGCACCAGTCACATAGCTGTGTTTGGAGATTTGTGTTTGTTCTTTGTTCCTTTTGTTCTCCTTCTCCATGGATTGTTTTCGTCATTCTTGTCCAGCTCGCTTGCACCTTTGCATTTAATTGCATTAAAATCATAACCTTAAGATACAAGCCCTTTACCCTTGTTGGTGTTAGACAGGTGGCAGCTGATAAAACCTGTTTGCTCTACTGACGTCTAACCCCTGGTCAGCTGAGTTGGTAGAGCGCTTCACTGGAAATGGAGAAGTCACGGGTTTCATACCCGGACCAGCCGGATTCTTTCGGTCTCGCACCAGTCACATAGCTGTGTTTGGAGATTTGTGTTTGTTCTTTGTTCCTTTTGTTCTCCTTCTCCATGGATTGTTTTCGTCATTCTTGTCCAGCTCTCTTGCACCTTTGCATTTAATTGCATTAAATCATAACCTTAAGATACAAGCCCTTTACCCTTGTTGGTGTTAGACTGGTGGCAGCTGATAAAACCTGTTTGCTTTACTGACGTCTAACCCCTGGTCAGCTGAATTGGTAGAGCGCTTCACTGGAAATGGAGAAGTCACGGGTTTCATACCCGGACCACGCGGATTCTTTGGGTCTCGCACCAGTCACATAGCTGTGTTTGGAGATTTGTGTTTGTTCTTTGTTCCTTTTGTTCTCCTTCTACATGGATTGTTTTCGTCATTCTTGTCCAGCTCGCTTGCACCTTTGCATTTAATTGCATTAAAATCATAACCTTAAGATACAAGCCCTTTACCCTTGTTGGTGTTAGACTGGTGGCAGCTGATAAAACCTGTTTGCTCTACTGACGTCTAACCCCTGGTCAGCTAGGTTGGTAGAGCGCTTCACTGGAAATGGAGAGGTCACGGGTTTCATACCCGGACCAGCCGGATTCTTTCGGTCTCGCACCAGTCACATAGCTGTGTTTGGAGATTTGTGTTTGTTCTTTGATCCTTTTGTTCTCCTTCTCCATGTATTGTTTTCGTCATTCTTGTCCAGCTCGCTTGCACCTTTTTGCATTTAATTGCATTAAATCATAACCTCAAGATACAGGCCCTTTACCCTTGTTGGTGTTAGACTGGTGCCAGCTGATAAAACCTGTTTGCTCTACTGACGTCTAACCCCTGGTCAGCTGAGTTGGTAGAGCGCTTCACTGGAAATGGAGAGGTCACGGGTTTCATACCCGGACCAGCCGGATTCTTTCGGTCTCGCACCAGTCACATAGCTGTGTTTGGAGATTTGTGTTTGTCCTTTGTTCCTTTTGTTCTCCTTCTCCATGGATTGTTTTCGTCATTCTTGTCCACCTCGCTTGCACCTTTGCATTTAATTGCATTAAAATCATAACCTTAAGATACAAGCCCTTTACCATTGTTGGTGTTAGACTGGTGGCAGCTGATAAAACCTGTTTGCTCTACTGACGTCTAAACCCTGGTCAGCTGAGTTGGTAGAGCGCTTCACTGGAAATGGAGAGGTCACGGGTTTCATACCCGGACCAGCCGGATTCTTTCGGTCTCGCACCAGTCACATAGCTGTGTTTGGAGATTTGTGTTTGTCCTTTGTTCCTTTTGTTCTCCTTCTTCATGGATTGTTTTCGTCATTCTTGTCCAGCTCGCTTGCACCTTTGCATTTAATCGCATTAAAATCATAACCTTAAGATACAAGCCCTTTACCCTTGTTGGTGTTAGACTGGTGGCAGCTGATAAAACCTGTTTGCTCTACTGACGTCTAACCCCTGGTCAGCTGAGTTGGTAGAGCGCTTCACTGGAAATGGAGAGGACACGGGTTTCATACCCGGACCAGCCGGATTCTTTCGGTCTCGCACCAGTCACATAGCTGTGTTTGGAGATTTGTGTTTGTCCTTTGTTCCTTTTGTTCTCCTTCTCCATGTATTGTTTTCGTCATTCTTGTCCAGCTCGCTGGCACCTTTGCATTTAATTGCATTAAAATCATAACCTTAAGATACAAGCCCTTTACCCTTGTTGGTGTTAGACTGGTGGCAGCTGATAAAACCTGTTTGCTCTACTGACGTCTAACCCCTGGTCAGCTGAGTTGGTAGAGCGCTTCACTGGAAATGGAGAGGTCACGGGTTTCATACACGGACCAGCCGGATTCTTTCGGTCTCGCACCAGTCACATAGCTGTGTTTGGAGATTTGTGTTTGTCCTTTGTTCCTTTTGTTCTCCTTCTCCATGGATTGTTTTCGTCATTCTTGTCCAGCTCGCTTGCACCTTTGCATTTAATTGCATTAAAATCATAACCTTAAGATACAAGCCCTTTACCCTTGTTGGTGTTAGACTGGTGGCAGCTGATAAAACCTGTTTGTTCTACTGACGTCTAACCCCTGGTCAGCTGAGTTGGTAGAGCGCTTCACTGGAAATGGAGAGGTCACGGGTTTCATACCCGGACCAGCCGGATTCTTTCGGTCTTGCACCAGTCACATAGCTGTGTTTGGAGATTTGTGTTTGTCCTTTGTTCCTTTTGTTCTCCTTCTCCATGGATTGTTTTCGTCATTCTTGTCCAGCTCGCTTGCACCTTTGCATTTAATTGCATTAAAATCATAACCTTAAGATACAAGCCCTTTACCCTTGTTGGTGTTAGACAGGTGGCAGCTGATAAAACCTGTTTGCTCTACTGACGTCTAACCCCTGGTCAGCTGAGTTGGTAGAGCGCTTCACTGGAAATGGAGAGGTCACGGGTTTCATACCCGGACCAGCCGGATTCTTTCGGTCTCGCACCAGTCACATAGCTGTGTTTGGAGATTTGTGTTTGTCCTTTGTTCATTTTGTTCTCCTTCTCCATGGATTGTTTTCGTCCTTCTTGTCCAGCTCGCTTGCACCTTTGCATTTAATTGCATTAAAATCATAACCTTAAGATACAAGCCCTTTACCCTTGTTGGTGTTAGACTGGTGGCAGCTGATAAAACCTGTTTGCTCTACTGACGTCTAACCCCTGGTCAGCTGAGTTGGTAGAGCGCTTCACTGGAAATGGAGAGGTCACGGGTTTCATACCCGGACCAGCCGGATTCTTTCGGTCTCGCACCAGTCACATAGCTGTGTTTGGAGGCTTGTGTTTGTCCTTTGTTCCTTTTGTTCTCCTTCTCGAGGGATTATTTTCGTCATTCTTGTCCAGCTCGCTTGCACCTTTGCATTTAATTGCATTAAAATCATAACCTTAAGATACAAGCCCTTTACCCTTGTTGGTTTTAGACTGGTGGCAGCTGATAAAACCTGTTTGCTCTACTGACGTCTAACCCCTGGTCAGCTGAGTTGGTAGAGCGCTTCACTGGAAATGGAGAGGTCACGGGTTTCATACCCGGACCAGCCGGATTCTTTCGGTCTCGCACCAGTCACATAGCTGTGTTTGGAGATTTGTGTTTGTCCTTTGTTCCTTTTGTTCTCCTTCTCCATGGATTGTTTTCGTCATTCTTGTCCAGCTCGCTTGCACCTTTGCATTTAATTGCATTAAAATCATAACCTTAAGATACAAGCCCTTTACCCTTGTTGGTGTTAGACTGGTGGCAGCTGATAAAACCTGTTTGCTCTACTGACGTCTAACCCCTGGTCAGCTGAGTTGGTAGAGCGCTTCACTGGAAATGGAGAGGTCACGGGTTTCATACCCGGACCAGCCGGATTCTTTCGGTCTCGCACCAGTCACATAGTTGTGTTTGGAGATTTGTGTTTGTCCTTTGTTCCTTTTGTTCTCCTTCTCCATGGATTGTTTTCGTCATTCTTGTCCAGCTCGCTTGCACCTTTGCATTTAATTGCATTAAAATCATAACCTTAAGATACAAGCCCTTTACCCTTGTTGGTGTTAGACTGGTGGCAGCTGATAAAACCTGTTTGCTCTACTGACGTCTAACCCCTGGTCAGCTGAGTTGGTAGAGCGCTTCACTGGAAATGGAGAGGTCACGGGTTTCATACCCGGACCAGCCGGATTCTTTCGGTCTCGCACCAGTCACATAGCTGTGTTTGGAGATTTGTGTTTGTCCTTTGTTCCTTTTGTTCTCCTTCTCCATGGATTGTTTTCGTCATTCTTGTCCAGCTCGCTTGCACCTTTGCATTTAATTGCATTAAAATCATAACCTTAAGATACAAGCCCTTTACCCTTGTTGGTGTTAGACTGGTGGCAGCTGATAAAACCTGTTTGCTCTACTGACGTCTAACCCCTGGTCAGCTGAGTTGGTAGAGCGCTTCACTGGAAATGGAGAGGTCACGGGTTTCATACCCGGACCAGCCGGATTCTTTCGGTCTCGCACCAGTCACATAGCTGTGTTTGGAGATTTGTGTTTGTCCTTTGTTCATTTTGTTCTCCTTCTCCATGGATTGTTTTCGTCCTTCTTGTCCAGCTCGCTTGCACCTTTGCATTTAATTGCATTAAAATCATAACCTTAAGATACAAGCCCTTTACCCTTGTTGGTGTTAGACTGGTGGCAGCTGATAAAACCTGTTTGCTCTACTGACGTCTAACCCCTGGTCAGCTGAGTTGGTAGAGCGCTTCACTGGAAATGGAGAGGTCACGGGTTTCATACCCGGACCAGCCGGATTCTTTCGGTCTCGCACCAGTCACATAGCTGTGTTTGGAGGCTTGTGTTTGTCCTTTGTTCCTTTTGTTCTCCTTCTCGAGGGATTATTTTCGTCATTCTTGTCCAGCTCGCTTGCACCTTTGCATTTAATTGCATTAAAATCATAACCTTAAGATACAAGCCCTTTACCCTTGTTGGTGTTAGACTGGTGGCAGCTGATAAAACCTGTTTGCTCTACTGACGTCTAACCCCTGGTCAGCTGAGTTGGTAGAGCGCTTCACTGGAAATGGAGAGGTCACGGGTTTCATACCCGGACCAGCCGGATTCTTTCGGTCTCGCACCAGTCACATAGCTGTGTTTGGAGATTTGTGTTTGTCCTTTGTTCCTTTTGTTCTCCTTCTCCATGGATTGTTTTCGTCATTCTTGTCCAGCTCGCTTGCACCTTTGCATTTAATTGCATTAAAATCATAACCTTAAGATACAAGCCCTTTACCCTTGTTGGTGTTAGACTGGTGGCAGCTGATAAAACCTGTTTGCTCTACTGACGTCTAACCCCTGGTCAGCTGAGTTGGTAGAGCGCTTCACTGGAAATGGAGAGGTCACGGGTTTCATACCCGGACCAGCCGGATTCTTTCGGTCTCGCACCAGTCACATAGTTGTGTTTGGAGATTTGTGTTTGTCCTTTGTTCCTTTTGTTCTCCTTCTCCATGGATTGTTTTCGTCATTCTTGTCCAGCTCGCTTGCACCTTTGCATTTAATTGCATTAAAATCATAACCTTAAGATACAAGCCCTTTACCCTTGTTGGTGTTAGACTGGTGGCAGCTGATAAAACCTGTTTGCTCTACTGACGTCTAACCCCTGGTCAGCTGAGTTGGTAGAGCGCTTCACTGGAAATGGAGAGGTCACGGGTTTCATACCCGGACCAGCCGGATTCTTTCGGTCTCGCACCAGTCACATAGCTGTGTTTGGAGATTTGTGTTTGTCCTTTGTTCCTTTTGTTCTCCTTCTCCATGGATTGTTTTCGTCATTCTTGTCCAGCTCGCTTGCACCTTTGCATTTAATTGCATTAAAATCATAACCTTAAGATACAAGCCCTTTACCCTTGTTGGTGTTAGACTGGTGGCAGCTGATAAAACCTGTTTGCTCTACTGACGTCTAACCCCTGGTCAGCTGAGTTGGTAGAGCGCTTCACTGGAAATGGAGAGGTCACGGGTTTCATACCCGGACCAGCCGGATTCTTTCGGTCTCGCACCAGTCACATAGCTGTGTTTGGAGATTTGTGTTTGTCCTTTGTTCATTTTGTTCTCCTTCTCCATGGATTGTTTTCGTCCTTCTTGTCCAGCTCGCTTGCACCTTTGCATTTAATTGCATTAAAATCATAACCTTAAGATACAAGCCCTTTACCCTTGTTGGTGTTAGACTGGTGGCAGCTGATAAAACCTGTTTGCTCTACTGACGTCTAACCCCTGGTCAGCTGAGTTGGTAGAGCGCTTCACTGGAAATGGAGAGGTCACGGGTTTCATACCCGGACCAGCCGGATTCTTTCGGTCTCGCACCAGTCACATAGCTGTGTTTGGAGGCTTGTGTTTGTCCTTTGTTCCTTTTGTTCTCCTTCTCGAGGGATTATTTTCGTCATTCTTGTCCAGCTCGCTTGCACCTTTGCATTTAATTGCATTAAAATCATAACCTTAAGATACAAGCCCTTTACCCTTGTTGGTTTTAGACTGGTGGCAGCTGATAAAACCTGTTTGCTCTACTGACGTCTAACCCCTGGTCAGCTGAGTTGGTAGAGCGCTTCACTGGAAATGGAGAGGTCACGGGTTTCATACCCGGACCAGCCGGATTCTTTCGGTTTCGCACCAGTCACATAGCTGTGTTTGGAGATTTGTGTTTGTCCTTTGTTCCTTTTGTTCTCCTTCTCCATGGATTGTTTTCGTCATTCTTGTCCAGCTCGCTTGCACCTTTGCATTTAATTGCATTAAAATCATAACCTTAAGATACAAGCCCTTTACCCTTGTTGGTGTTAGACTGGTGGCAGCTGATAAAACCTGTTTGCTCTACTGACGTCTAACCCCTGGTCAGCTGAGTTGGTAGAGCGCTTCACTGGAAATGGAGAGGTCACGGGTTTCATACCCGGACCAGCCGGATTCTTTCGGTCTCGCACCAGTCACATAGTTGTGTTTGGAGATTTGTGTTTGTCCTTTGTTCCTTTTGTTCTCCTTCTCCATGGATTGTTTTCGTCATTCTTGTCCAGCTCGCTTGCACCTTTGCATTTAATTGCATTAAAATCATAACCTTAAGATACAAGCCCTTTACCCTTGTTGGTGTTAGACTGGTGGCAGCTGATAAAACCTGTTTGCTCTACTGACGTCTAACCCCTGGTCAGCTGAGTTGGTAGAGCGCTTCACTGGAAATGGAGAGGTCACGGGTTTCATACCCGGACCAGCCGGATTCTTTCGGTCTCGCACCAGTCACATAGCTGTGTTTGGAGATTTGTGTTTGTCCTTTGTTCCTTTTGTTCTCCTTCTCCATGGATTGTTTTCGTCATTCTTGTCCAGCTCGCTTGCACCTTTGCATTTAATTGCATTAAAATCATAACCTTAAGATACAAGCCCTTTACCCTTGTTGGTGTTAGACTGGTGGCAGCTGATAAAACCTGTTTGCTCTACTGACGTCTAACCCCTGGTCAGCTGAGTTGGTAGAGCGCTTCACTGGAAATGGAGAGGTCACGGGTTTCATACCCGGACCAGCCGGATTCTTTCGGTCTCGCACCAGTCACATAGCTGTGTTTGGAGATTTGTGTTTGTCCTTTGTTCATTTTGTTCTCCTTCTCCATGGATTGTTTTCGTCCTTCTTGTCCAGCTCGCTTGCACCTTTGCATTTAATTGCATTAAAATCATAACCTTAAGATACAAGCCCTTTACCCTTGTTGGTGTTAGACTGGTGGCAGCTGATAAAACCTGTTTGCTCTACTGACGTCTAACCCCTGGTCAGCTGAGTTGGTAGAGCGCTTCACTGGAAATGGAGAGGTCACGGGTTTCATACCCGGACCAGCCGGATTCTTTCGGTCTCGCACCAGTCACATAGCTGTGTTTGGAGGCTTGTGTTTGTCCTTTGTTCCTTTTGTTCTCCTTCTCGAGGGATTATTTTCGTCATTCTTGTCCAGCTCGCTTGCACCTTTGCATTTAATTGCATTAAAATCATAACCTTAAGATACAAGCCCTTTACCCTTGTTGGTGTTAGACTGGTGGCAGCTGATAAAACCTGTTTGCTCTACTGACGTCTAACCCCTGGTCAGCTGAGTTGGTAGAGCGCTTCACTGGAAATGGAGAGGTCACGGGTTTCATACCCGGACCAGCCGGATTCTTTCGGTCTCGCACCAGTCACATAGCTGTGTTTGGAGATTTGTGTTTGTCCTTTGTTCCTTTTGTTCTCCTTCTCCATGGATTGTTTTCGTCATTCTTGTCCAGCTCGCTTGCACCTTTGCATTTAATTGCATTAAAATCATAACCTTAAGATACAAGCCCTTTACCCTTGTTGGTGTTAGACTGGTGGCAGCTGATAAAACCTGTTTGCTCTACTGACGTCTAACCCCTGGTCAGCTGAGTTGGTAGAGCGCTTCACTGGAAATGGAGAGGTCACGGGTTTCATACCCGGACCAGCCGGATTCTTTCGGTCTCGCACCAGTCACATAGCTGTGTTTGGAGATTTGTGTTTGTCCTTTGTTCCTTTTGTTCTCCTTCTCCATGGATTGTTTTCGTCATTCTTGTCCAGCTCGCTTGCACCTTTGCATTTAATTGCATTAAAATCATAACCTTAAGATACAAGCCCTTTACCCTTGTTGGTGTTAGACTGGTGGCAGCTGATAAAACCTGTTTGCTCTACTGACGTCTAACCCCTGGTCAGCTGAGTTGGTAGAGCGCTTCACTGGAAATGGAGAGGTCACGGGTTTCATACCCGGACCAGCCGGATTCTTTCGGTCTCGCACCAGTCACATAGCTGTGTTTGGAGGCTTGTGTTTGTCCTTTGTTCCTTTTGTTCTCCTTCTCGAGGGATTATTTTCGTCATTCTTGTCCAGCTCGCTTGCACCTTTGCATTTAATTGCATTAAAATCATAACCTTAAGATACAAGCCCTTTACCCTTGTTGGTGTTAGACTGGTGGCAGCAGATAAAACCTGTTTGCTCTACTGACGTCTAACCCCTGGTCAGCTGAGTTGGTAGAGCGCTTCACTGGAAATGGAGAGGTCACGGGTTTCATACCCGGACCAGCCGGATTCTTTCGGTCTCGCACCAGTCACATAGCTGTGTTTGGAGATTTGTGTTTGTCCTTTGTTCCTTTTGTTCTCCTTCTCCATGGATTGTTTTCGTCATTCTTGTCCAGCTCGCTTGCACCTTTGCATTTAATTGCATTAAAATCATAACCTTAAGATACAAGCTCTTTACCCTTGTTGGTGTTAGACTGGTGGCAGCTGATAAAACCTGTTTGCTCTACTGACGTCTAACCCCTGGTCAGCTGAGTTGGTAGAGCGCTTCACTGGAAATGGAGAGGTCACGGGTTTCATACCCGGACCAGCCGGATTCTTTCGGTCTCGCACCAGTCACATAGCTGTGTTTGGAGATTTGTGTTTGTCCTTTGTTCCTTTTGTTCTCCTTCTCCATGGATTGTTTTCGTCATTCTTGTCCAGCTCGCTTGCACCTTTGCATTTAATTGCATTAAAATCATAACCTTAAGATACAAGCCCTTTACCCTTGTTGGTGTTAGACTGGTGGCAGCTGATAAAACCTGTTTGCTCTACTGACGTCTAACCCCTGGTCAGCTGAGTTGGTAGAGCGCTTCACTGGAAATGGAGAGGTCACGGGTTTCATACCCGGACCAGCCGGATTCTTTCGGTCTCGCACCAGTCACATAGCTGTGTTTGGAGATTTGTGTTTGTCCTTTGTTCCTTTTGTTCTCCTTCTCCATGGATTGTTTTCGTCATTCTTGTCCAGCTCGCTTGCACCTTTGCATTTAATTGCATTAAAATCATAACCTTAAGATACAAGCCCTTTACCCTTGTTGGTGTTAGACTGGTGGCAGCTGATAAAACCTGTTTGCTCTACTGACGTCTAACCCCTGGTCAGCTGAGTTGGTAGAGCGCTTCACTGGAAATGGAGAGGTCACGGGTTTCATACCCGGACCAGCCGGATTCTTTCGGTCTCGCACCAGTCACATAGCTGTGTTTGGAGATTTGTGTTTGTCCTTTGTTCCTTTTGTTCTCCTTCTCCATAGATTGTTTTCGTCATTCTTGTCCAGCTCGCTTGCACCTTTGCATTTAATTGCATTAAAATCATAACCTTAAGATACATGCCCTTTACCCTTGTTGGTGTTAGACTGGTGGCAGCTGATAAAACCTGTTTGCTCTACTGACGTCTAACCCCTGGTCAGCTGAGTTGGTAGAGCGCTTCACTGGAAATGGAGAGGTCACGGGTTTCATACCCGGACCAGCCGGATTCTTTCGGTCTCGCACCAGTCATATAGCTGTGTTTGGAGGCTTGTGTTTGTCCTTTGTTCCTTTTGTTCTCCTTCTCGAGGGATTATTTTCGTCATTCTTGTCCAGCTCGCTTGCACCTTTGCATTTAATTGCATTAAAATCATAACCTTAAGATACAAGCCCTTTACCCTTGTTGGTGTTAGACTGGTGGCAGCTGATAAAACCTGTTTGCTCTACTGACGTCTAACCCCTGGTCAGCTGAGTTGGTAGAGCGCTTCACTGGAAATGGAGAGGTCACGGGTTTCATACCCGGACCAGCCGGATTCTTTCGGTCTCGCACCAGTCACATAGCTGTGTTTGGAGATTTGTGTTTGTCCTTTGTTCCTTTTGTTCTCCTTCTCCATGGATTGTTTTCGTCATTCTTGTCCAGCTCGCTTGCACCTTTGCATTTAATTGCATTAAAATCATAACCTTAAGATACAAGCCCTTTACCCTTGTTGGTGTTAGACTGGTGGCAGCTGATAAAACCTGTTTGCTCTACTGACGTCTAACCCCTGGTCAGCTGAGTTGGTAGAGCGCTTCACTGGAAATGGAGAGGTCACGGGTTTCATACCCGGACCAGCCGGATTCTTTCGGTCTCGCACCAGTCACATAGCTGTGTTTGGAGATTTGTGTTTGTCCTTTGTTCCTTTTGTTCTCCTTCTCGAGGGATTATTTTCGTCACTCCCGTACGAGCTTTTTGCCTTTGAAACAACTTTGTTGGACGCGCAGCCGAATCCCGACGAAAAGCAACCGGCGCATGCTAGAGTCGGAGCTTCTACTCAATTATTTTACAATCACTGACGTGACGAGAAAGTCAAGAGAGTCTCAGTTGCCCCTCCTCGAGCGCGAGCTTCCTTCCTTCGATGACGCTTCGGCACCCGATGACCCTCAAGCCTGCAGGCCCAGCAAAAGCAAGGGGGAAAGAAACGTGCGCTTGCTGGAGGCCAGGTACACGAAAAAGAGCCCAACAACCAAATGCGGAGAGCAAGTTCGTTGCTTCTTTCGCAGCTGTCGCGGTGACATCTGAACGCCGATCTCCAATGGGCTCTGACTGAAATGATACGGGGTAGACCGGATGGCTAGCTGCCTTGAAGTCTACCCAGTATCCTTACAATCAGGGCTATTCAGAGCTCGGCTTTCGGACGTCACCGCAACCCCTGCGCGAAAAGCAGACCAACTTAGCCCGCTATAGCCTCCTCCGCTATAGCCCTCCTATATAATTACAAAGCCTGGCAGATCGCCACGAGAAGCGGCCGCCTAAGTGGATAAGGTGGAGCGGCAGGCAACGGATAAAAGGAGAGATACAAGACTGGTTACCCGCTGCGGCGAAACGCCGAAACACACTTATCCCGAGCGAACAAGTGTGTTTCGGGTCCCCACCGTTGCAAAGGCTGTGCGCTCACGTCCAGGTTCTCCGAGAAATGGCTCTTTAATGCTCTCTGTTACCAGATCCTCGCGCTCCAAGTCTGCGACCGGGCACTCTATGGCTCCGTCGTCGAACTGCCAGACTTTGTGAATATAGAGGAGGCTATGCCACTGCCTTTTGACTGCGAGCTCGTCAAAGTGTTACCAAAGGCATAAAACTCGCGTCGAAGGCGGAGCGTATACTGGACCCTTTGCCCGTTAACGAATGTCGTCCGTCACTGACTACAGGCGGTGTTTCCTCTGAGCGGGACTTTCCTTGCTCGTGTAGTCTTGGCGTGGCTAGCCCTTCACAGCTGAAATCCTCCAGTAAAAAGCACAAAGCAGAAATGTGTTTTCTTACATATAACAGCTCCTTTCGTATTTTGACTTCTGACGACGAAACACATGTTTCGCCTTGGATGCGCGAGCAGATTAATATTAAAAGAAAACGTGAGACGCTGAGCTCATTCCAAAAAATGAGCTCGCTGATAATCATGTTACACTCACGCCACGTCACGCGCCGCGGCCAATAAACCAATCCGGGAAGGGCTATTTCTTCATTTCCAACGACGTTTCTTAAATTATTTTTATTTGCTGGAATAATATTCTTCGTAACGTTAGGGAGGAAGTTCTCACCCATTGTTGAAATCCTTCTGGCATAGCGCACCTCAAGATCATCTAAAAAGAAGCGATTATTAATAGTCACAGCTCCCTGAATCGACAAAAAAACTGGAAATAAAAAAAAAGAAGATATTCGCGATTATAGCGGTTAGCATTGAGAGTGACTCGGTTTTTAACCGATTTATGCGCGATTTTCAGAACAGATACTGCGAATCCCCGAATCTCTGCTCGTTTTTGGCAAATAATTTCTGCCCTAATGGCGCATGAGCCTGCACAATGGCTTCTTTGCTCATAAACTAATGCTGCGAATTGTGTGGCCAGCCCCTAACGAGGGGCTAGCCACACAATTGTGGGGCCGGATCTTTAGGCAAATGCCTATTTTGTTCCTTCGGTCCCTATTCTACCTTTTCTATATATGAGCACGAATCATGAGTTAAGAAGTGTTTTAAGAGTGGTATTATAGCGGTTATAGATATCCATTTCGGTGTTTGAGCCTACATTACCGTTTCCCACCTATGAATGCTCATTTTTTTTTACTTTCTTGCTTCGCTACTAAAAAAAAAAAAAAAAAAAAAGAAAACGAAAAAAGTTTGTTTTGTTAAGTTTCAATTTCAAGCGAAGTATTTTTCATCTTGCTGCGATGCATAGCAACAGGCTGCTCCAATCTCTGTCCAGAGATCCACCACAAACATCATTGTTTTTTCTTTACGCCTTTATGCCTAGGCACAAACGGCGCCTTACTTCTAGTAGAAGGCCCTTCCCGCATTTCCCCACGCCCCCCCATACGCGTCATCCTTCTTTCTATTTCCCGCCGCACCATTGCTTTCTCCCCTTCTCGCCTCGCCCGAGAGAAGCGGGTTTGTTCCCTTGACATGTCTGGACAGTGTGGAGCCCGGGAGCAGCCTGGAGGCTGGAAGTCTGGATCTGGATGCTGCTTTACACTGTTTCACCCTAAATGGACCTTAGTGGATGCTGGAAGCGTCCCAGCCAGCCCAGCGCTGGGAGAGTGGCATGTGGCTCGGAGTCTCCGCGTGTCGTTCCGCCCAACTGGAGTAGTACGGCATTGGCTGGGATGGGTTAACACCGCTGCTTGGGCTAGTCGGTTTTCCATAATTTGTACTTCACAGCGCATAAACGTCTCACAATAGCAAGCACTCATTCAAGACAGACACACAACGCTGACTCACAAGTCACAACCTTAAGGCGGGCGCTCAAAATTTCTTCAGCGTGGCAGAAGATTTTCCCCTCTTTCCTTTTTTGCTCCTCCCCTTTTTTCCTTGCTTTTTACGGCCTTCTCCCAGGAGTGCTAATGGGCCTACCAGCCCCCCGACAAAATCTTTGTTACCCTTCAAGGTTCTCCGCTCAATCCCAAACATCAGGGATTAGTTCGGCAGGCTGGATATGAGCTCAGAAGACTACCAAAGGCGTTTCACCCTAAATGGACCTGTAAGGTCCATTTAGGGTCGAAAAGCTCGCGGCTTGCTTACTTTTCTCCTTTTCTTTTTTTACTGTTTTTTCCGCAGTTCTAAAACACACCCACATACTTCCGCATGCAGCCACATACGCAACACCGCATATTTATCTCGTGTGAATGGAATTTGAACATCACAGCAGAAGAAAAAAAGGCGGGTATTTTCATCTGAACTTTGAGCTCTACCCAGAGAGTTGAACATAGGTCGTTCGAACAACGGCACACTGAAGAGCGATTGTAGCACTATCGTTTTTTTTGTTCAAAGTAATTATCATGAGTATATACCAGTCGAAAATATTGCAGTCAAAGGGCGCAGCATGTAAAATTAGTTGCTTTTTGACAATATATAGTCATGTATCGAAATGATGATGTTGTTTGCGGGTTTTATGGCGCAACAGCAACGGAGACCATACTGCGCCAGATTAAATTAACTGATGAAACTCCTATGGTTACCTCATTAAAAAAAGACGATCCTGAAAACAACTGGGACTAGATCTGGTGTATAAGGCTAGTACTAGTAATAAATGATAAAACTCGATCAAGAGGAACGAGAGGGTGCTTTCCCAGCAAAAGAGCGGGATGAAATGGAACACAATATCTAAAAAATTCTGAAAAATGAGCACGTCGTTCAGTGTTAAATTCCGGGCAGAGCCAGAAAATATGGAGAACAGTAAGATTGTCTCCACAGTGCTCACAAACTGGTGGATCCACCCCATAAAGGAGATATCCGTGTGTAAGGAAGGAGTGCCCAATTGGAAGCCGCGGCACAATACAACTTCGTGAAACCGGTTCCTAAGTGAGGAGCTCTCCCAAGACCCAAGGACTGGTTTGCTTACATGGAGCTTGTTATTAGACTCCATGGCTCACTCTGTCTTCCATAGAAGAGCAAGTGACGACTTAATTAATGACTTGCTATCCCGATAAGGCAAGCTAGCTTAATATTGAGAGCAGTTACCTGAAGATGCAGCGAGCCTGTCTGCCTCCTCATTACCCTTTATTCCCACATGACTCGGAACCCAGCAGAATTTTATATTGTGACCTTTACGTAAAGCTCCGTTAAGTGTACTTCGCACCTGTTCCACAAGCATATTCTTAGTGGCTTTTAGAGAGCATATTGCAGTAATGGCATTTTAAGAGTCCACAAATATTACGGCTCGTCTAGTTTTAGTCTTCAGAATATAATTGAATGCAAAAGACACAGCATAGATTTCAGGAGTAAATATACTCGCAAATTCCTCTAGACGTTTAACTTTTCCAAAACGACCTGAATGCACGGCACACCTGACAAACGATGAAGTCTTGGCACCGTCCGTGTAAAAGTGAGCATACTTTTTGTATTTCTCTTCGAGGTCAAGGAATTCCTGCTGAATCACAAGAGCGGATATGCTATTCTTATTAAACTTAGTGAAAGTCCAGTCACAAAAAAACACGCACCACATTCCAGGGCGCCACGCAAACTGTGTTCTGAATTAGGTTAAGTTTATCCAGACGAAGTTGAAGTGAAGAACAAAATTGCTCTATACAAAAACTTAAGGGTCTGACAATGCTTGGCTCATTTTCAAAGAAACGGTAGAATTGAGACCTTTGTACAGAATGATACGTTGGGTGATCAGGGTTTGCTAGGACCCTAGACGCGTAGGTTAGGCTGAGCCTCTGAGGCATTGACGTCTTTTATACAGCGACATCTCACTTGATTTCGCATACAAACTAAGTACAGGCGATGTCCAAAAAGCACCTGCTGCCAAACGCAAGCCAAGATGATGTACAGGATCCAACATCTTGAGAGCAGATGGGCGAGCTGATCCGTACACCACGGCGCCATAATCAAGACGAGATCGCACAAGCGCAGTGTACAAATGCAACAGACATTTCCGATCCGACCTTCATGATTTATGAGCCAAAACTTTCAGAAGGTTTGTGGAACGAAGGCAAATTTCTTTGGGAAATCTCAAGTGGAGAATGAAGGTAAGTTTTTTGTCATATATGACACCAAGAAACCTGTGCTCCTTCCTAACAGGAATCAGAGTACCGTTTAGTTCCAAAACTGGGTCTAAGGAGAGCCCGCGACGTAGGGAAAAAGGCACACAGACTGTCTTTGCAACAGAAAACTTGAAACCCTTTTCGTCTGCGCACTTACAAAGTTTGTTTATAGCCAGTTGTAACTGCCGCTCACAACTAGAAAGATTGCAAGAAGATGAGGAGATCTGTATATCGTCAGCATAAAGAGAGTAGGAAATAGACGGAGGTAGCATTCGTGCGAGAGAATTCATTTTCAGAACAAACAAAGTGACGCTCAAAATGCCTCCCTGTGGGACTCCGTTTCCTTGAACAAAAGGTTTAGACAGAATGCTGCCAAGCCAGACTTGAAAGGTTCTGTTTGTTAGAAAGTTGTTAATGCATTGCAACATCCTGCCACTAATATTGCAAGCCTACAGGTCTTTCAGGATACCATGTCTCCAAATGGTATCATGCGCCTTGTCCAAATAAAAGAACACTGCAACACAGTGCTGCCTGTTCACAAACGCTTCGTGTATAACGGTTTCCAGGCGAACCAAATCATCGAGAGTGGATCGACCTCGGCGAAACCCGCAGTGATTTTTGTCAGGGACCTTTTGCCTTTCTAATATGTATACTAACCGCCTGTTTATAAGCCTTTCAAATGTTTTCCCAAAACAGCTCGTCAGAGCAATGGGACGGTAACTTGATGGTAGTGAAGTGTCTTTTTGTGGCTTCAGGAGCGGGATGACATGTGCATGCTTCCAGGCATGGAGAAAGCAGGCTTTTTCCCACAATAAATTGAAGATCGAGAGGAGACTTTTCAGGACTCAGGAGAAAGGCATTTCATAATGAACTGCGTTGGGCCAGAAACCCTCGTTATGTCTAGTGCCATTTTAAGTTCACACTGCGTAAAAGGCTGGTTATAAGGCTCAGAGTCTCCTCCAGACATGGAGATGTTTTGTCGCTCTGCACGAGATTTAAATCTACTGAACGAATCACTGTAGTTTGCCGAGCTGGATGCGTTATAAAAATGTTCACCAAGGATGTTGCAGATGTCAACTAAAGATGAAGAAGAGGCATCAAAAGTAGGAATTGCAAAGCACCTATAGTCTCCATTTATTTTCATGTATCTATCCCAAACCTCCTTGGCTGGCACAAAACTATTTATAGAAGAAACATACTTCATCCAGGATTTCCATTTTGACTGCTTCCTGGTCCAACGGGCTTTAGCTTTCCGCTGCCTGAACTCTGCGAGATTACATGATGTGGGATATCTGCGAAGTTTGCCCCAAGCCCTGTTTTAATCCGCTAAGGTTGTGGCACACTCCTTGTTCCACCATGGTTTGCATTTTTTCTGGCACATTACCAGAGGTTCGTGGAATAGATACCTCAGCAGCATTTAGTATCTGCTCAGTAGTATAAAGTGTAGCATCTTCGGGTGACATAGAAGAAAGCAAAGAAGGGTCCAAGGCGGAATATAACCCAAAAAGTGACCAGTCAGCTTTATCTAACTTCCACCTAGGGATACATTTCAAAAGTGAGGGCAGCTGAACAACGCTCTCTAAAAAAATCGAAAAGTGATCACTGCCAAAAGGGTTGTTGAGAACATTCCATGTAAAGCAAGAAAACAATGAGGGGGATGAAATCGACAGATCTATGAATGTAAATGTGGTGTGAGCTGCACTGAAAAATTTTGGCTCTCTCCCATTAAAAAGGCATAGCCCAGATGCCAATAAAAAACGTTCAACTACACCTCCAGGAAAGTCTTGACGAATACTACCCCATAGGGGGTGATGGGCGTTAAAATCGCCTAGAATCATAAAGGGTTCTGGGAGCTGACCTACAAGGCCCTGCAATTCACAAAGATGTAATGGAGTGTTAGGTGGTAAATAAAGTGATACTACAGTTATGAGGCGGTCTAAAAGAAGGCGCACTGCCACGGCTTCAGGTGGTGTGCAGAGCGGGACCTCAGAGCAGGCGACCCTACCTTGTACAACCACTACGACGCCACCAGAGGAAGTATCACTAAGACGGTCTTTCCTAAAGACCCGGCGACGTCTTAAAATATGAGGAGAGCGATCCCGTAGATGAGTTTCCTGAAGAGTAAGAGCTATCGGCCGAAGCTCATCCATGAAATGATTTACATCATCAATATTTCTTAAAAGGCCGCGACAATTTCATTGCATAAAATTTACTTTTGCCATTTATAAAATTTGTTTATATAGGAAAATGTAAATCAAGAAAACTCGGTAGTAAAAAGATTAAAACTCGGGAGAGAGACCACTTGAATTACTTCGGCGCAGTAACCGTTTTTTTGTTCTTCCCTGCGCGGGTCTGCGTCTGCCACTCCATGCTATCCGGGTCAGAAGCAGGAGCAGCCGAATCGTCCAACTCCATGGACAAGTCTGCCTCTTGAGTCGTGTCGCTGGTGTTAGTCAGCGTTTTCTTCCGACTTGGATCACGGGGAGCCAGGTCCCGGCCGCGACCAGCCGAAGAGGCAGCGGAGGTGCTGGGCAGAGCGTCTTTCAACTCTGCCTGCTCCGGCCCCTTGGGTACTGGGAGAGCAGCACGAGTTGTGCCGCTCTTTGGAGGAGGCCCTCTTTAGCGAGATGGGGCGAGAGTGTCGCTCCCTCTCACCGGGGGAAGGCGTCGAAGTAAGGACAGGCAATGGCGTTGCCTGCTTGTCCTTAGACTTGAGGGCAGCTAGTGTGCTCCCTCCAGAAGGTGGGGGGAGCTGCTGCCCCTGTGTGTGTGGGGGGGGGGGGGGGGGGGAGCCGAAGGGTTGCTGCCAGGGCTTCAGGCGAGACCTGGGTGGCCTTCGATTCCGTTCGCGGTGAAGGGACCCTGCGCACCACGTCGGAGTACGTATCTTTCGAAAAAAAGGAGAATCTTTGTTTTGCCTCTGGATACGATATGTTTTCTTTGGCTCACAGGGTAAGGATTTCTTTCTCTTGTCGCCACAGGAGGCAAGAGCGAGAGTAGGCAGGGTGAGGACCCTTACAGTTGGCGCAGGAAATGGCATCTTCACAGATGTCGGCTAGATGGTGGTGCCTGCCACACATTGCGCACGTCTCCCTCCCTCGACAGCTGCGCGATCCCTGGCCAAAGCGCTGGCAACGGAAGCACCGCTGGGGGTTAGGGACATAGGGGCGGATGCGGCAATTAAGGTATCCTGCCTTGATGGTTTCTGGCAGTGTGTGTCATTCAAATGTGAGAATGACGTTTTTGGAAGGGATTTCCTCACATTTTTTCCGGAATATAATACGCTTAACGGCAACAACATCTACACCTTGGAATCCCTCGAGGAGTTCTTCCTCACTAGTGTGCAAGAAGTCGTCCTCGGAGAGGACCCCACGGTTGGTGTTGAGCGTGCGGTGAGGGCTAACCGACACTTTGACATCAAGAAAACGAGACATGCGGACGAACCCGCATGTCTCGGGGTCCGTGGAGACGCCACTCTCCAAACACCTGCTTTCACAGGTGCCCCCTGCAGGGATGTATCGAAATGAACACAGTCTGATCATTTCTGGCGCATATTAGGTTCGTACTACAGGTTTTTTCTAGAGTGACATCCGCCTCGTTGAAGCAACTAAGAAGAGTAAAAAACAAACCTCCATAAAAAGTTAAACGGTTTATGGTAAATTTATTGTATCTTCAGCCTTTGGAAAAAATTATTCGTGGCCAGACGTGCATTCAGTCTTTGTCAACAAATGTAACTGGAAACTCGACAGCCGACAAATATCTTGCGTATGAGCAAAGAGAGCGGGAAACACGAAGATCGAACCGCTAAATCACAATTTTCTTCGCGTAAAATAGTGCAATTAGCAATAGTAGCATATTATGTCATTCATTAAGAGACAGCATTACGAAGTTCTTATTCTCTTCTGTTCCCATTTGTTCGCAAATTAAGAAATGGGATGCCCAGATAGCCTCTGCAGCCCTTGCATAATTGTTCGGGGCTCTGTCAGGGTGGGCGAAGGCCAGCGACCATCTACAAAAAAAACCAGGATTTCGGAAAATGTTCTACCGTAAGTTTTGGGGCTGCTTGGCTAACTTAGGCGCCTGGCGTTGCCCGGCCTACTTAGAAAAGAAGCAGAACAGCGGCCAGCTCAACGTCATCGCCAAGCGAGAAATCATGCCGAAATGTTTCCTTGATCACGTGCGAGATCTGTACCTGAACCCAGCCGGGATTCGCCACAATTCTTAATTAATCTATGAAACAAACTACAAAAACAGGGAGGCTTAAACGATTTAGAAATTTTTGAATATAGTCATGCGGGCTAACTGCCCACAAGTACAGAAAGAAAGAAATGCAGAGCTCTATTGTGTTCTTTATGTCTCTACTTGTTTTTCGCGCTGTACGCCAGTTAAAATAAAATCTCCAATATCTGTAGATTAGGCCTGGTTATGTTGACTCTAAAAGGTAAGTAATCAAGCAAGTTCGGCATCGTGCCACCCCAATTTGTGCAAATACAATTTTATGCGGAATTTAACCTCAAAAGAGTTCTTCTCCGGGAAATAATGCTTCCGTCGTTCTTCGTCTTCCTGAAGTTTCCTGAACTACCGATCTCGGCTACACGACTTTTGGCTCCACAAAATATTACGTTCAGTACAAATTTCGGTTTTTCTTCCAAAAGTACCGGAAATTATTTATTTTGCAAACATGTCGGGTGGTGATGCGTGTTAAAGTGTAGGACCGTTGACTGGGCACTCGTTGGCGCCTAGAGTGCAGTGCTTCCTTTCATGCTGCGACGAGTGTTGAAATTTGAATATGGTATAAATAAAATCAATTAACACTCTTAAAATTACTTTAAACTTGAGCTTTATTCAGGAATTTAAATTTTGATCGTAGATTTTATTCATTGTCGTCTTCGATGAGGGAACAACTTGCCGAGGAGGCCGCGCGGTCCACGGACGCGGCTTGACAGATAAGGTTGCGAATGCTTTTCACGAATCTTTAAAGACCAACCATAAAAATGAAAGTCGTTTACAAATCTCTGTAACTCGAAATTAGAGCGCAGCCACTTTAAGCCAATGAAACCAACTTTATGTTGTTTGAAAACGTCTTGCGAGAGTTGCAGTATTTTTAACTATGTCTAATGAATTAAATGTCTAAGACTAATTACCCAGCTTTTTAAATGTATTAAGAACCGAAATGTCAATCAGAAAGTTCTAGAGCTCCTTGAGAAACACCCGAATTAGCTGTCTGCAACATGATATGGCTCGCGTGACTTTCATCTGACCTGTAATAAACCTTATGAAACATGACGAAATATCCCATGATAAAGCGCCCGCCCCATCATAAACTCAATTTCCAATGTCCCAAGATTTGTTTTTATAGGCCGAAAAAAAAATGCATGCAAGACGCGTGCCCCACGCTTTATTTATATCGGAAAAGAACTGGCTCTCTGTTTCATATACAGCGTTTTTTTTTACTATATATATGTATATATATATATATATATATATATATATATATATATATATATATATATATATATATATATATAAACATGCAAATTAACGTTTTGTGGGTTTGAGCTATACTGTCAGGCGAAGATTGGGTTCAAGAAAGAAAGCAACAAAAACCGACTGATTACCTAACATTTCTTAATTAACTTTTTAATTTTAAAAGAAAATGACATAGTTCTTTTTTTTATTTTAGAAAGCTGTTGGGCATAATCGAAAGCCACCAAATTGTCCGGTGAAAGTTAGCGCGATTGCGGTTTGTGTAGGTGAGCTATACGGCCAAGCAAGGATTAGGTTCAAGAAAGAACGCAACTCAAACTGACTGATTGCCTAAAATTCGCTAAATAATCTTTTAATTAGAAAAGAAAACGGCATAGTGTATTTATAAACTTGTTGGCCATAATCGAAAGCCACCCAACCGTCCATTCTTAAAAAGATGTAACGGCGTACACGGGGTCCTAAAAGATGTAACGGCGTATACGGGTCCTAAAAAACCTCCTAATTTGGGCGCGAAAATATAGTTCTGATTTTATGTGGCCTCCGTCTTCATGGCGTTGGCACAGCCCAACGCCATGAAGCCAAAGTGATAAATCATGCGCATCGCCGTGACAACGCCACTGTAGAAGGGAAGAGGAGCGCAGCGGCCGAAAAGATTGCGGTAACACGATGCGCGTCCAAATTAGGTTTTTTAGCCACGCCGTGAACTACTTCCCGTGCGTTACATCTCCTTAAAAATGATTGATTTGGTGTTTTTGATGACTACAGATAAGGCACAAGCCGCAGTTGCGTAACTCTGACGTCTTTTTCAGAAAAAAAAAGTCTAGTCGTTAAAAGTATCACCCCGTAGAAACACGATTGCAAGGCAGTTTTTTACGGCCGGCGACATCATTACGGTACTGAACGAGACGTTGACAACAGATCATACACAACCACTGTTTTTTTCGTACGAGAATGAGGAAACATTTGATAGCAAATAAACTAGATTTAGCATTCACCAAATTCGGCTTGTTTACTTGATTCAAATCGATATTTGGTTTGATTACACTTATTTCGTACCCGCACAAGCCTTGATTGTTTTCGTCGTGTGAGGTTATTAACAATTTATTAACAAATTATTATCAATCGGAGCTATACGATTACACGGAGGGGGCGCATTTGAAGATATTAAAAATTGTTCTGAATACACAAACAACTTTTCAAGCTTCTTGCTGTTTGGGGCCTTTCCTACACGCAGTACGGATAATAAAGTCAAAACCTTATAGAGGAGACCATCTTTATCGGCTCAACGCGCCAACACGATGTGAAGCGTGTAATGCGTACGTTGGAAAAGAGAAGAGAGATACCGGCGAGCGAACCATAGCATCGAATGTCCATGCATCAAAAAATGTCCGTACACCGAAATATTCGCGCACCGAAAAGTCCCGCACCGAAAAGTCTTTGCAACAAAAAGTCCGCACACTGAAATGTCGGTGCACCGAAAAGTCCGCACCGAAATGCCCTACAGCAAAACGTTCTACACCGAAACATGACGGAGGAACCTACCACGGATGCGATCCTCCGTCACCTTTGCTGGTCCACGAACCATAATGATTCCGAACCACAGGTCTATGGAGCGCCATCCCTGAGATATCGAAAAACGCCGCTCGTACTTCCCGTTGTCGTCGCCATGAATTCGCCTAAACAATGAAAGATGCCAAACAGATATCTGTATTAAAAGTGATACTTTAATGACTACTTATTTGAACTGAACAAGTTATTTGTGCTCTCACAACAGCAATATTCGTTCTCGAAACCAACGCTAAAAAAAGCCAATCCAACTCGTTGAGAAGAGCAAGTGCCCAGCTCGCTCAAAACAGCTCCTCTATTGGTTCAGCTCCGTGTCGCAGGTGTGCTGGCTGGCTTCAGGATAATCTTTTCAAATCCTTCAAGCTTTCATTCCCCCCCCCCAAACTTGCCCCCTCCCCCCCCACCGCCCCCCCCCCCCCCCAGAAAAAAAGATCAGGCTGTCAGCAGAAAAAAAAAAAATCGAAAAATGCCGAGAAGAAAACGAGACGCGATTTCCTCCTTTCAGAGTGGCGAGAACGAAAGTGAGTGTCGGGTTCCTTCTCTCTGCTTGCGGGCCGGCCTTCAAGGTGATAACCGCGGACTATTTTACAAATTCGTTTTAATAGAAGAAGAAAAAAAACGGCAAAACAATTTCCACACTTTGTTTTAATATAATGTAGACGAAAGCGAAGACAAATACAAAGAGTTGTGAGTCAGCGCTGTGTGTATGTTTTTTTACTATGCCTGAGCAAGTGCTTGCTACTGTGAGACGTTTATGCGCTGTCAAGTACAAATTATGGAAAACCAGCTAGCCCAAGCTGCGGTGTTAACAAGCTTTATTTTTAGTACATCGGGCCCCAGTCCATGTCTTCCTCTGAGCCCAAGCTTCCTGGTCACCTGGGTCGCCATTTGCGTCTGCCAAGCGTGGACATATCGATCCTGTATTCGAGTTAAAATGGTTCCGCCTGAAGTCAAATGCCTTTTCGGTGGCTTCGCCCCCTCTGCCAGTCACGTACGGCAGAAGAATATGCAAGATTCTTCAGTCTGAGTGGCACAGACAAACCAGGCATTATAGGACGAGCCTTTACGCCCACCTCTGCAGTGTTCCTTTCAGTGGCCGCACATGGCGTGGGTACGCGTACCAAATAAATAGATTGACAGAACACTTATGGCGTCTCACCTTAAGGCATCCCCGTAACTTAACACCAATAAAAGTGCGGGCACCGAGTGACCTTGTGCATACTATCGGAGACATACACCTGCCACAGATGGTGGAGCGCGTCTTCAGCCTTGGTCCCGAGTTCGCTGTACAACCAAAAAAGTCGGCAGCAGATCTACTCTCCATGGTCAGACAAGTGTCCCACCGAGCTCCAGAATCTGAATTTGATCGCGTCACCTCTGGAGGAGTTGACATACTTTTGCGACAAAAATCACCGGCTTCACCTCTACCAACCAAGAAGGTGATGACCTACCTTAAAGAGCACTGCTTGTCTCTAATGCCAGCGGATAAAGATGGGGGCTGTGTGCTGATGCACCTCGATATGTTTGGAACAAAAGCCCTTTCGGCCATTGAGCCCGTTTTCCAACACCGTAACGACATCTCTTTAAATAAGATCAAGAGTGAAACTAAAAAAACTGTGTCAGTCGCTGGAACTAAAAACGCTTTGCTCCTACATAGACCGCAGCAAACTTTTAAGCCTGGAATCATTTTTCAGTGCAAAAACACATAAAACCGATTGCCCACGCAAAGTGATTGTTTCGGAAAAAGGAACCTGGCAGAAGTCGGTCGCATTATTCCTCCAAGAAAGGCTAAACCTTCTCACGATCGACGATCCTTATTTAATTAGGAGCTCAAACGACGTAAAAAGGTTCTTAATAGAGAATGGTGACAACAACCTGAACGCGTTTTCAATCGACATCAAAGACCTCTACTACTCGCTGCCACAAGACCGTCTTTTACAGTGCATTGAAGAGCGCATAGACTCCTTTGGTACCATCGCCTTCCAGAACGCTGCGGGTATCGCCCAAGACAAGTTCATCGACTTAATTTCCCTGTATTGCACCGCTTTTGCCACGGGGGAAGGAAAAACATACCTGCAAAAAAAAAAGGGCGTATGCATAGGGTCGTGTATCGCCCCGATACTCAGCGACCTTTATCTTGCCTACCACGATAGATTATTGCAAAGAAGCTTGGACACCTCAAAGATAGCGAAAATATTTAGATACGTAGATGATTATTTGATCTTCGTAGCAGTGGAGACTTGCAAGTTTCCAACGACGTTGGCCACCGTTCTATCTGTATTCAAAGGCTGCATGAATCTCTTGGAGCTTACCCACGAGCTTCCGGTCATGAAATCCATCAGATTCCTGGATATAAGACTATTTTTATCGAGTGATCACGTATGCTGGTCATATGAGCAACGGGGAAAAAACCTGCTACTTCACTTCAACCCCGCTCACTCAAAACTGGTCAAAAGAGGCATCGTGCAATCTATGTATCAAAAACTCTCTTAACAAATCATGCGAACATTTGATCAAAACAAGCTTCGATGCGCAAATCTCTCGGTTAACAGCAGCAGGATACCCCAGTGTCTTATTAACGTCAATTGCAGAAAACCTCCTCAAACATATAAAAGGACGGGAGGTCACTCAACCTCCATTAAGAGAGGTCAACGAGACCCATTGTTGTGCCTTATATTCACAACTTCTCCCGCGGACTGAAAAAAAGTAACGAAAAAAGTCAATGTTGAGGTGATATTCTCAGCTCCGAACAAGCTCTCCAGCTTGTGCAAGAAAGTGAACGCTTCTTCGAGCCGATCAGAGAGCTGCACTAAGAAGCACAAAACCAGCTTTGTCCAGTGCACCGAAAATGTCGTGTACTCCATGCCTCTCTCCTGTGGGAAACGCTACATCGGCCAGACTGGACGGTGCCTGAATGATCGACTTCGCGCACACCAGAATAACATCTCAAGAGCCATTTCAGGACATTTACGTTGCTGTACCGTGCTTGACCGAAGCAACAACCAGCTAACAAGGGTGATCATTGAAGCAAAGCATAATGCCAGGCTTGACAATGAATGTGTGAGCAGCCCATCTCTCACCTTATCGGCAAAAAAATTGGCTTATCTAACCTTAAGATGATAACCGCGGACTATTTTACAAATTCCTTTTAATAGCAGAAGAAAAAAATGACAAAACAATTTTCACATTTTGTTTTAATACGAAGTAGACGAAAACGAAGACAAATACAAAGAGTTGGAAGTCAGCGCTGCGTGTATGTTTTTCTGTCTGTGCTCGAGTGAGTGGTTGCTATTGCGAGATGTTTATGCGCTGTGAAGAACAAATTATGGCTGGGATGGCTCGTCCATTTCGCTCCCGTTCGTTCGAAGATAAGGAAATGGAGCGGAATGCCCACCAAAATTCTTTTTTTTTCTATTGGTGAGCGAGCGTGTGTGTTTGTGTGCGTGTGTGTATATATGTGTGTGTGTGTGTGTGTGTGTGTGCGTTAGGGTGACAACCCGTCCCGCGACTCGTGGGACTGTCTCGCATTGAGGACTCGTGTCCCGCGTCCCGCAAGAATTACCAAAATCTTTAAAATGTCCCGCATTTCACATTGTCGTAGCATTCGACTACACAAATTATGGTGATTTCGAGTTTACTTCCTCCTTTACTACGTCACTTACCAGAGGCCAGCGTTGGGCACAAGTTGAACTCGGGTGATCCTGGCTTTATCACTACTGAGTGATGCATGTTAAAGGCTAGTACGTACAGAACAAGCTAAATTTCTCATCTACAGCGTGAACCAGCCTCGCCGCACAATACAAGGGAGACCGATCCTACGCTGTCCAACCACGAACGTTGAACTTTTTTTTCTTTTTTTTTTTAATTCTGTGTAATTCTCACCCTTTTCCGTTTTGATCTGGATGAGCATCACACCGGCGTGCGGTCGCGTATCACTACCACGTGATGTACGTTAAAGACCTCAGGACGGCAGTCGTACTGCACCGGCTACATTGCTCATCTAGATAGGGTAACAATGTGGCCATACTCTGGCAGACTAAACTCCCGCTTTCTAATCACCTGACTAATTTGTTGTACTTTTGCACAAGGGTGCTGCATTAGCGTTCGGCTGAGACTCGTGTTAAATCAGTGAGGACACGAGTTCTAGCCGAGCGCTGACGCTCATTCGTGCGATGGTCTTTCTTCACATCATTTCACCTTGTTCTTTGCTCCGTGTTAAAAAAAAGGTAAAAAATAAAAGGAGGTTGTATATACTCGATCATATTTCACGCAGAACATATGAGTCTAGAAGGGGTTCACTGACTATATTTGAGGGTCGTGGAAAGTGGCTTGTTGGGACAGAATCGCGACATGGGCGCGACATGGGTGCTGTCGGTCGAGTAACCTCAACTGAACCTTCGATCAGTTCGAGGCTATTTCAGATGTTAGTGATCAATGTTCAAAACTTCAACTCACCGCTTCAACTGTCTTGCCCATTCTTTGTTCGCAGGACTCCATTATAGAACAAGTGTGGTCGAAAAACTGAAAGCGAGATATTAATGGGAAAAAAGTCCCACAGGTTAAGCCGTCAATTGTATTTTTGGTAGTTACTCCGAATGCGATATTCGATAATATAGACACGTGAATATATTTATATATAAATTGTTTATAGGACTCATGTGACGGCCCTCTTGTATACGCGCTAAAATAAATAAATTCTCTAATTAAAAGTGTACTCAGGCAAGGCTTGGGTCACAATATCTTATCTTGGAAGCTGCTTCTAGCGGATGAACACATTGTTCAGTAAACATCTTACATTAAACACACTTGCAATTTGATTCTCTAACGCGCATGATAGACTGCTGAGTGTTTGCACTCGATTTTAGAGCGCACCTCTTAGGCGCTCGTTTCCGGCTTGAGCGGTGTCGGCGTCGGCGTAGCCGCGCGTTGCATTGTGGGAAGTTTCCCATAATGACGTCACACATGATGTCAGGTGTGACGTCACTAGTGACGTCACCGCACTTTGCATTGTGGGTGAATTTTTGCGCTAAATTTAGCGGAATTATTTCCCCTTTAATTTTAGAGGAAAAAAATTCCTTGCTAAAATTAGCGGAAAGAATTCCCCGCCAGATTTAGTGGAAAAAAATTGCCCGCTAAATTTAGTGGGGAATTTAGCGAAACTTTCCCGCTAAATGGGAGGGGACCAGGAGAGGAGGAGAGGAGAAGTGAAGGGTATGAATGAGGAGGAGGGGCATACCCTCCTCTCCGTGCCTTCCCCTCCTCCTCCGCCAGAGCTGCGCTCTAATTAGGAATTACAGGGGATTGTAAACGTCTTTTATTTTATTCCAGTTTAATTTTAGCTCTGAATTTTGTGTTTAAGTTTTTTGTGTAAGGTCCTCAAATATAGAATAAGAGTAAATGCTATTTGTATATAGGTATACTCACAAAATGAGTTATGAGGCGCGAAATACAAGTGGTAAGAGGAGAGAATAATACTCAAAATACCTTGTTTGTAGATAAATGGGTGATTTCAGATTAGATCGACGAAAGGATGGCTGGTCGCCATTTTTAAATAAACCTATGCTTTTATATTTCATTGTCTAGCGTCTGGTATAAACAAATCCACACTTAGTTTTGACTAGAAAAAGAAATTGGGGACAGGAAAAATCGTAAGGCATGAAGAGGTGGACAGTTTCATTAACGCGCACTGATGAAGGGGGCACCTTTGAAAGTGAATAACTAAAAGGATAAATTTAGAAGAACTCTATTTCTTCTTAAAAACAAACTATGGGTACAGCTTGCTTGTAGTACGAAGTAATATTATTTATTTAAGTTTTATTTTTTTTTTCTATATTTTGCTAAACATTCCTGCTCGAACGACAAACGGCAATATTTGAAGGCCTGTATCTCATGAAATAATTTAATCATTATCATATAATTTGCAGGTAGCATATTGTTATATATGGAAATTATTTAAGTAATAAATAAGGTACCTCAGTAATACGATAGTCGGGATATACTTAGGCAAACACGGGGAAAAAAAAATCGAACAACGAAAAATTCCGATGAAAATAAAAAAAACACCGCCTTCGGTTTTTTTCAAGAATTTGGTTACCCTGTCATACCCTATCTCGGCATTCATTTCTATTAAAAACACGTTGCATTCTTTTATTGAGAAAGAGGACACAACTTCCCCAAGTAGGATCCTTTTTCAAAGCCTACACTTAGCAGTGCCCTATACGAGAAGTAACTCTGAGTTCCAATTTCGGGAAACTAACACACATCTTTCATATATTTTTATTCATATGCAGCCATTGACAACTAGAGCAATCGGTCACACACTAAAGTGAGCAGAAACTATATTCAGCATACTACAAACAGCGTACGAAGAGGTACGTACCCTATTAGAGAATAGTGATTCGAGAAAAGATGATGCAGTGTGGAGTTTTACTTCCCGGTATAATTTATATTTAAAATAAAAGACAGAAATTTACTTCCACACACAAAAATAAAGACGAAACGCTAAAATTGTTTAGGCTAGTTATGTATTTCCGGGGACAAACCATTTCAGGTGAGCGGTGCCACCGCGCCGGACTGAAAGAGCTTCGACACTGTCGGTGAACGAGTGGATCGTGGCAAGCCGCGATATTGTATTTTGCGCGAGGATAACGTTTCGTGATTCTTATAAGGTGATCAGGTAAAGATTATATAAGCTATAGCCAAGTAAAATAGTAGGTTAAATACCCCGCGAAGAAAACTGTGATAAATAAGATGTCCCTGCATTTACAATGAGCAGCCCTTGAGGCATAAATTCGGCACTTTACACGAAGGTTTTCCTCGATGTACCCATTTAATAAAGTTTTCTCTAACCAGATCCGACTGACCGTGCTACATATATGTCACAGGTTCCTTCTGTTGATGACTTGCACAGCCGCCATGCGTGCCAAGACTGAATGCCAGGAAAAACGCGCACCGTCAGCCCCTCTTTTTTTTTTTTTTTTGGCGAAACGGAACAAGCTTATTTTCGTCCAGAAACGCAAGATGCACCTAGTTTCTCAAATGGAACGCTCACCATTGTCCTGGCCGTCTGAATTGCGTTTATTGAACGTTCTCTCAGGTTGTTCAGAGTGGCCTGGTGCTTCACGAGTCCGCCAACTCCGTCGCATGCATTTTCCCATGTCCAGATGCAGAAAATAACCACTGGGCTTGTGGGCAATCATTCTGTGCAAACTGGTGAAGCTCGGAGCGATTCTTAAAATGACTGGCGGCCCCGTCACTTACGCACGTCACGTGCAAGTATACAGCAACGTTGCCTTCAACCGACTCTTCACTTCTTGTAGAGCCAAGCACGTGAGAGCGACGTCGTCACACAGGTCTTCACTGATGATCAACGCTGTTTGTAAATTTCCTGGTAGTCACTACACATGTAAACATCGTAATTTTTCTTCTGCAGTGGTACGCTTTAACTTTGTCTGGAAGCACGATGGTCCAGTTTTCAGCAAAGTCAAAATGAAAGACAATGCTCCCGCGTTGCATGCAGCTGCTTTTCATCGTAGATAGCTTTATCTTTCGTTTGTTCGATATGGTTGTGAAATATTCAACTTTCAACCGTTACTTAAACGACTTTTAGAAAAATCTCTAAATTCATTGTCTTTTTTTTTTCTTACAATGTCGCCGGACTTTTATGCTGTAAGCAGAATCTCTTCATCCTCTGGGATATGAGGTTCCTCAAATGTAAGAGACTGGCCTTTTGGGCAGTGATCGCAGTCTCCTTAAAGACACAGACTTGTTACTGGGTCGCACAAAAATGCTGAGTCATTTCACCAGTGTTGAATGTTGAGCCTGTGACGTTGTCTACAGCGGCAATACAAATATAATATTTGGCGCAGCGCACATAAACACACACTTCCTGGTGTGGAATGCATTTGACCCATCTAGGGCGCAAGGAATAAAATTTCGTTAGCCCAACGCCGGAATCGGGATGCTTGTCTTTGTATACACGAAGGTCCTCTCGGATTGAGCGTGTCAGAAAGCGCTTTGGCACGAACGTTTTGGCACGAACAGCGCGGTTCGTTTGAATTTTGCGTTCTTTTTCGTGTGTAAGGAGGGAGTGTATGTTTGCAATCGTGCGCTGTAGTGTGTGTTAGTATGAGCAACCAAGTCGCCCAAGCTGCTACGTTAACAAGATGTTTTCTCCCCGTCGTTCATGGCAGAGATGACGTCCTTTTGGTAGGGACTTTGGCGCGAACATTGTAGCTCGTCTTTCGTGAAGTACTCTATAGGGCAGCAGACAGGTTCTCAGGGCTCACCTTGCACCTCGAGTAAGGATCCGGCTCATACCACACGCCATGCTTTTCCTTACCTAAAACGTAAACACTGTCGTCATGTTAGCCTTTCCTAGGTTAACATGGCGACAGTGTTTACGCTCTATTTTATTTAGGCGAGGATCGAGTATTTGGGGGTTCTGCTCTCTGTCGGTGTGCCTCTTTACGCCTGATATTATCGCCCGCCAAGCCAGTAAGTGGGATGGCGACAGGAAGGACTGCTCAGTAAACAAGCATCCACGGCCATATTTTGCTGGTTGAAACGAACCATTTTATCCTTGACAGAGAGCGGGAAAATGCAAAAAAAGATTGTATCGGCCGTTTTGCCAGAACTAGCGACGTGTGTCACCTGCTACTTCTGTCAATTATTGCGCCATAATCGTAATCTTAGAGAGGAAATAATTGTTGCTAGACACAGGACACTAATCACGCAGAAAGGGAATGCTGGAATGTGTTTCTATTCTAGGAATAAGTCACGGATATATATAGAAGAGAGAGGAGATAACGGGAAAGAGAGATGAGCATATAGTGCCGTAGAAAAAAAAAGAAAACAAAGTTCCCAGTGGCTGATGGCTGCAGGATCTTTTCTCGGATCAGTAGTTCGTAATATGATAGCGCTTTTTACAATGTAGTTTATCCTCAATTTTAGTGTGTGAACGATTTATGTAGTAATCAATGGCCTCATCTGAATAAAAATATATAACTAAATGTGTGTTAGTTTTATGAAACTGGAACTCAGGGTCACTTCTTGCATAGGGCTTGGCAGAAAGGACCCTATTTTGGGGAGTGGTTTCTTCTTTCGCAATAAAATAATGCAACATGTTTTTAATAGAAATAAATGCCGAAATGGAGTATAACTGGGTACCTAAATTTAAAAAAAAAAATCGAAAGTGTTTTGTCTTTATTTGCATCAAAATTTTTCGTTGTTTTTCCCATGTTTGCCTAAATATATCCCGAGTATCGTATCATTAAAATGCCTTATTATATGATAATATTTAAATTATTCCATGAGATACAGGCTTCCAAGTTTTGCCAATTATTGTTCGAGCAGGCATGTTTGGTAATTTTTACAAAAATAAATAAAACTGACATAAATATTATTACTTTATATTACAAACAAGCTGTACTGATAGTTCGCGTCTGAAAAGTATTATAAATCTGCTATTGTTATAGTTTTAGTTATTCACTTTCAAACATGCCCCTCCATCAATGCGCGTTAATGCAACTGTTCACCTCTTCATGCCTTACGATTTTTCCTGTCCCCAAATATGTTTTTTGGTTAAAAGCTAAGTTTGGATTCGTTTATACCAGACACTAGACAACAGCATATAAAATACATCAGTTGATGTAAAAATGTCGACCAGTGACCCTTTGGTCGACCTTATCTGAAATCACCCAAATAAGAAAACTTTTTATTTCGGCTATCATTACATCTTTACAGTGCTTGTGCGGCGAGAAACTCTTATAATGAGAGTGTACTGTAAATAAGTTTTTTTTTTCTTTTTCACGTAATCAATATTTTGCGAATTCGATAAGGTTTAAATTTCGAGAATATTTCCCTGCCACAAAAGTTGACTATTGGGAGTAGTATGCTATGTATTCATTAGCAGAGGGTAACATGATGAAGTGAAGAGAACTTAGTGCTAAAGTTTAAGACCAAAATTTTTGGAAAAATGAGGTCTTCGGGAATCTTACGTTGTGTACAATATAACCCATTGGAATTAAGAAAGAACGACGCAACAAGGTGACATCCTGGCACCTGTTCGCATCACTCACACACTCTGGCATAATGTGTCAACACTATGGCAGGCTATTAATGGAAGATATTAACTGCCGGAGCCCAACTTATTTCGGGGGACGTTTTCAAATTATACAACTTGAAAATATAATGAACATAATGGCCGACTTTTTTCTGCGTTTCTACCCTCTAAAAAGAGATTACTTTTTTATTTGAATTTATTTAATATTTTGGAAACATGAATATTGCCGCGCGCCAAGTAGGCAGCGCGGCCGTAGCCTAACGGTTATCGCGCTTGCCTCCCATGCGAAGGGCCAGGGTTCGATTCCTGGCCGCGGATATGCATTTTTGTTGACACTGTAATGTGATGTTCTGGTGAAATCGAGAACCGCCTAGCTGATTCGAGGTCAGAATGTTCTACGCGTCGAACCTTCTACGTCGAATGCTCCAGAAGCCAACGTGTGTACAAAAGCGGCTCCGCGGGCAAGCCGGAGTCAGTCTCGCCCCAGCGTTCGACTCTGCTGCCACGCCGACTTCGACGCCCTCGACGCTATATTATTATCTTTTGTACTCTTTTATTTTTGGCACAAGTTCGCCACATTAAGCGTTAATTTCTTCCTGTTTATTTATTGTTTTTCTTAGTCACCACCCGTGACAATATTTACAAAACGTTAAATATACGATGAAGAAAAGTCGAACTTGTTATATTTTCTATCTCGCTCAACTTACCAAAAGCAAATAAGCAAGTAACATCCTTTTTTTTTTTCAAAAGTTGCGTTATTAAAAAGTTGTGATATAAAGAGAAGAAAAATCCTACCAGATTGGAACAGCCACCACTGCATCATGGCTTCCGACAAAATGAATAAATAACGCTCGATTGTTTTCAACGGCTTCTTAGAAGTCATATTAAACAAATGTTTAAAAAATATTTGGCGTAGTTTACTTGAGCAAATACCGACTTGTCCATTGAAGCTTCGCTCAAAATTCATGAACTATAGTTCCATGAACCAGTTCTTTTTCTGGCGAATCAACAAAACCGGTTCATATTCAACTTTACTTTCGCGTAGCGAGAAGCGAAACGCGCAACTGAGACTGACGAAGCATTTTACTCGTTTACTAATATTCAGACACAAGTTAAGAATGCGCCAGAAGCTCCTTCCAGAGCCTCATAACTCCAGCGAGTGTTCCTCCGCAATTGTGAAATAGTCCCGTATCGATGTGCACGTCGTGCTGACGTCTCATAACTCGCCACGACTTCTTGGTATGCGAACGCAAAAGGATGCAAGGGACACACAAAAACACGCCAGACATGGACAGCGTTCAACTCGCCACGAGTTTGTTCTCTCTTCCGGCGTGCATAGCTGGCGTGATCTTGACAGCTCCCCTGCCGGCTCAAGGCCATGCTCATCCCTGCCCTGCCCTGCCCCTGCCCCCCCCCCCCCCCCCCCCCTTTCCCGACAGAGGCTTCCTATCGCCTTCTCGAAGATCCCGTCATTCTTTCTGCTAAAATAAAGGAATATGAGACCCACATTGTTGTCGCTTCTCTGTATGAGGAAGGCCTCGACTATTTTTCGTCCCAACCGGTCAGGGTGCTTTTTGATAGCCGCCGCCTCGTTAAAGATGGGCCTACATCCCTCGCAGCTATTGAGGTGCGCTTTTAAGGGAAGCTTTCCTGTTACTGAAAGTTTATATTTGAGTTATTTTAATCTATCGTTTATGCACCGCCCTGTCTGCCCAGTGTAAGTATTGCCGCAAGACAGTGCAATCGAGTATACTTCTCTCTCTTCGCATTTTAAAAAGTTTTTTTTTGTTTCTTTTCGCACTTGTTTTCTATGCCAGTACCTTCTCCATTAACTTTTTGCCGGCAGGGGACCTTCCAAGACCACGCGAGCTACGGACGCCGGAAGGGGGAATATTACACTTGTTGCGAGTTGAACGATGTCCGTGTCTGATGTGTTTTTGTGCGTCCCTTGACTCCTTTTCCGTTCTGATACCAAGATGTTTAACCAACACGCTCTCCTGACTCTATCTATGTTCACCACGGCTACTAGCTTTCATGGTTGGCTCGTGGAGCGATTTTATGTCGTGACTGGAGCTTCCTAATGTTTATTTGCCGCATTCTTAACGTGTGTTTTACAACCGTTGTACATCAGCATATTTAACCTGTCACGAGTAATTATAAATGTGGACGAAAACAAGGTCCTTCGCTAAAATGATGTTCGTTGCAGGTGTTTGCGAATATAATATGAACCAAAAACGAGGGAGCAACAAGCTAAAAAGAAAAAGAAAAATTAGATGCGATTCCCGCAGGAAGTAACCATAAAACTTGCGCCTCGTTTTTTTTATTTTTTTATTTAATACAATATAGCGTTTGCAAAAGTTATTCTTACTCTTCTGATCATACCGTCATCAGCCTTGAAGGATAGTTTCGGAATCAGTGCGGAACATTTTTTCAAGAAGCGTTGAATGATTCGGCCGAGATCGCGCGCCAAAAACATCTCTGAAACACACAGAAAGAGTACATGGTAGGTGTTCTTACACGGTGCGACGTATCCATCGAGGCGTACAATAGATTCGCGTGTGCCAGACGCAGAAAACCTAGGTCATCTACCTGACGGTCAGCAAGTTCAGTGTAATATTGCCAATTTTTTTTTTTTTTCATTATGGCAAGATTGAATACAAGAGACAGTGTGTAGGTATGCATAACCCGAGGAATCCAATCAAGCAGCGCGTCTGTTGTCGGCAACTGTGTTGAACTGTCTAAATTCAAACGTCCTCGAGGGGTCCAACGACGCTTACGACAAAAGTATACGAGACATCGGAAAGAGGGCGGAATTCGACTAGGCGATGGACACTCGTGGTTTGCTGCGGCTGCCGTAAGTGCAGTTTAATATGAACTCTGAGTTGGGCCGATTTTAAGGGATTCGTTTTGTGGCCAAGCGCTGGATATTATCCGCAACTTGTTGGGATCAGAAAGGCGGTCACGCCTTCTTGGCGGGCCGGTTAGTCTTTGCGATGTCTATTCCAAGTTGTGTGGCTAGGCTGCCAAGGCAATTATCCCCTACTATATGTCCTTAGCATTGCTTCACTTCATACATTTTCGTCGACGAGCGGTCAAACGACTTTAACTGCGGACTCTTAAAGAGAGTAAAGCTGCCAGTAAAGAAATGTAGATGGCGGCAAGTTCACCTACCTTAAAAAGACGGTGCAACAATTCTCTCACATTGAGTAAATATAGATGAAAGTTGATTCTTGGAGTGAATGACTAACCAATAAGCGTTCGTTTTTTCTCTACGCCTCCGCTTAGAATGATGTTTCTTTTTATTGAGGTTTCCAACGAAGACCTGTATTATTTCCGCTCAGAAACTGTGTTTAAATGATCGTGTCAATATGAAAATTCACGCGCGGTTAATGAAATTTTCCAATTTATTCAACCAAGTTAAACGACATACAGAAATTTATTTCACATGTAAGTACATTTTTGGAAAAGAAAAAAATTGGTAAATGCAGACAAGTTTAGTTGACATCATTTGTAATTCTTTTTAATCAAGTCAAAAACACAAATTATGGCAAATAGGAAAAGAAAAAAAACTGGCTCGCGACAAACAATCAATTACAGAGCGAAATTGATGGCGGAAGATGAAACGTGCTATATGCTATATAAATTATGGTATTTACATGCCACCATCATCAACCTGCATGGGCATGTTCGGCGTTATCATTTCCATAAGTTATAGCTTGCACTGCCTTTCCGCTACTTTTTGCAGGTTCAAAGATGTTATGAGGTAGCTTCTACCGCAGTTGCTGAAATTAAAATTTTAAATTCATTAAGGTGGGGTTGTCGGAACCCGAGACCACAATCCCGGCCCGACCCGGGCACGGCGTCGTCCTTGTGCCGTTCTCGTGGCGTGTCGCGTGCTGTTATCACCGATTAGTCTTGTCTTCTCGTTATTTTGTTTTGGAGTTCCTATTTCGCGTCAGTGCGTTCAAATGGGCGAGCCTGTGCGTGGATGTGGACGAATGTGCTAGGTCCCGTATCTCGAGAAACTGGCCTAACGAGACAGGCCAGGTTGCGCTAATCTGCAAAAGCCTGAAGCTCGATGGCGTGCCAAATGTACAGTGAAATGAAATGAAGTATGCCCTCACGCATTAGATACGTATGACCCTGTAATATACATTCGCACCGGCAGCGGTTTCATTCAAAACAACTAATGCAAATTTTTGATTGTATGTGCATGGCGTGCCCAGATTAGCATATATGAGCTATATCTAGTTGACCAGAGATTTTTATGTGCGGTATCTCTACCTGTAAACAATAGTAGGGGTAAGCGATAAATACGAATTAAAACCAGGAATGTTCAATTTGTGTTTCATAAAGTAGCGTATAATTTTGAACACGAACATGATGTAATTGAGGCATCGTTCCCTCCGACTTTATACTCATAAGCGGAGTCGGGAAAATGACTTTATAAGTTCGTCCCAAACTCGATCACCGTACTCTCCGGACTATGTCCGTTTGCGGACTACACAATATTTTTTTTAAACGTGAAACGCTTATAGGCTAGGTTTTAAGAGGAAGTAAGCCTCAAAAATCGTAACCGCGAATTTGCCCGCTAAATTTAGCGGGAATTAAGGTGGCGATGCAGGCTAGTTGGTACACATCTCCAAAAATTGTAACACAGCGCGCAGACGAGAGCACCGAGTAAACAGAAGAACACAGGACGAGCGCTGACGCTCAACTGAAACATTTAATGAAAAGAAAACAAAAGACTAAGACCGAAAAAAAACACGAAAACAAACACACTGTCACTGTCAATCAACACGTGCCCCCCCCCCCCCCCCCCCCCCCCCCAGGAAGGCAATCTTCTTCCAATGCAAATCGCTTCATTTACATTGGAAGGGGATTGACTTCCTTGACACGTGTTGATTGACAGTGACCGTTTGTTTTTTTGTTTTGTTTTTGTTGGTTTGCCGCTGTTAGTGTTTGCTTTTCATTAAATGTTTCAGTTGATGGTCAGAGTTCGTCCTGTGTTCTTCTATTTCATCTTTGTGTCCTCGACTTCTGCACGCTGTGTTAAAATTTTTGAAAATAAATTGAGCGGGGAGAGTTGCGTCACATGGCTTCATGTCACTTGACCTAAGGGCAAATTGAGCTTCCCTGCAAAATTTAGCGGAACGATTGACGTGATGTGACACCGTCACATTACATTTACGGAAATTCAGTATCCCCGCTAGATTTAGCGTTAAAATTGACGCCGTGTGGCCTCAACACCAATTTAGTTTCCCCGCTAAATTTAGCGGAAAAAATGACATCACACGACTTCGTTTCACGTGACATATACTGTAAACGACTTAATTTTCTCGAGGATTTAATCTTCGCAAATTTCACGAATCGCCTACAGTTCACGAAACATGTGTCCCGCTAGAAATTCCGGTAAAATGTAAACACATTGAAATCTATATTTAGAACCCACCGCGTCGCGAAAATTAGAACCCGCGAATTATTCCAAAACACCAGCTTTGACCTAAAGCGCAAAATATTGAGCCGGCGAAAAATAAGTCGTTTACACTATACTAATTCAGTTTCCCGCTAGATTTAGGGGGAAAATTGAAGTCACGTGACCTCAACCCCAATTCAGTTTCCCAGCTAAATTTAGGAAGGAAAAGGATGTCACATGACTTGATGTAACGTGACCTATACACCAATTTAGTTTCCCCGCTAAAGTTAGCGAGAAATTGGCGTCACGTAACCTAGATATATTCAGTCTGCCCGCCATATTTAGAGGGAAAATTGACACGTGAAACGTGGAGTTAGCACCACTAACTCTAACTCTAACTCTATCTATAACTATAGCTTTAGCTCTAGCTCTAGCTCTAACTCTAACTCTAACTTTTACTCTAAGTCTGACTCTAGCTCTAGCTTTAGCTGTAGCTGTATAGCTCTAGCTATAGCTCTTACTCTAACTCTAACTCTAACTTTAGCTCTAGCTCTAACTCTCACTAACACTTTCACCACTAACTTACACTCGCTCCACTAAACACTTGGTGTAGCGCCAGTGGTTTAGTACTACTAGCGCTAAACGAGGAACGTTTCAGGTAGCAACACAATTGCAGGGCAGTGTGCTGCACATTATTTTTCAACTTTGTTCATTAATATTGACGTGACACTTTGGCCAGTACACTTTGCCCAGGTGCGTGCTAACCATAGCTTGCGCGTAACGTCGCGCAAGGACGGGGGCTCGCGCCACGCTGGTGGTTGACTTAGCACCATGCGTATGCGCTCACCAAGTCGAAGAGTGCGAGGCCGGAACATGCGCACACATTCAGCGTAAGTTTTTACCAGAGCTACATAATTTATACCATTTTTAACTTGAAACGACGCGCGGAGTTTGTGATCATGACGTTCCGCAAATACTAGCAAAATTTACCTGCAACGCTCTCGCGTTACGAGCGAAAGGCATTGATGTGACGCAAAACGTAATATTCTGACGCGATGAACTGTCGTGTCGGCAAAACAAAAGTTTGATTACGCATTTTAAGGCGTATACATTGTTGGAAGCGCAGAATTATTTACCGAGCGGCTCCAGGCTCCGCCACTGAAAGGTCTTCGTATAGGTGGGAAGTTGTTTCGACTTCGCGAAGCGCTGGTAAACAGCGCAAGGGTCACCGTGACGCGTTCGCTGGAAGTTGTAGGATTGTTCAATTACCAGCGTGATGAAGCGAACGGCAAAGGTCCTCCACATCATGAATGGGCAAAGCCGCCGCGAAGGCTCAAACGGACTTAAACAGGTTAGAGAAGCGAAGTAACAATCCACAAACAAAATGCGTCGTGCAAACTGGATAGCCTGCGACCGCATCAACGATGTCAGCTAGTTGAGTCTTCTCTGCCATTCATGCCTTCTCTCTTTTTTTTTTTTTTTTTTTGATAGCTGCTCTGTCGTGCGTAGTGCTGATGAAACGATCACCTGGATAACCTGGATACTTAGAGTGTTAGAAACCGTCTTCTTTTTGACGCCTCTACTGATTGCTACAGAAGGACGCGGCGCAGTTTACCTTGGCTTTGACTGCGAGTGACCGTGTACTCGATCACCAGCCTGGTGGTTGCCGGTGGTCGACGTCGCCATGTGACGCAGGTGCAAGCCACGCAAAGTGCGGAGTGCAGTACAGAAAAGACGCTAGTCTTTATTTCTGCAATCCGCACTGCGCGTTGTCGGTCCTCCTTTTCTCCCCATCTCCGCTCCTGGTCTACCTTTTTCCGGCAGGACCGAGGAAATCTTCGACGCGGGAGAGAATGGAAAGTGGGGTGGAAGCTAAATCCCCGGCAGAGATGGCAGTAATGACATTACTGTAATCAAATTACAGTAAATAAATTGCTCTTCATGGCAAGGAGTAATGTAATGAATTACTTTTTAAGCTGGTAATTTAGTAATGTAATGAATTACTTTCAGGCAGTAATTTCGTGAAAATTACTCATTACTTTTGAAATTACTTTTCTACCAAATGAGAAAGTTCGTTTGCCAGCTTTAAGAAAAAGAGAAAAAATATTTTGCAAGGTGAAACGTTGTGAAACTGACGTTGGATCACATAAATGAGGGCCATTTGAGCGTAAATCCTCATACGAAGAAGTCGACAGACGCACAAAGGCGGGCTCGAAAGGCGGAGGAGAATATCTTACATGTAAAGACATCGCTGGAGGACCACAGCTCACTAACTCCAGGCAAGACATCCTGACGCCATCACTATGATACTATACTTCGTACACCCCTAAGCTAAAAGTGCGGTGGGAGTTATGGACTCACCAGAGTCAATCAACCACCTTCCTTTCATCCCTTGATCCCTCCCTTTCTCTGCGGGGGTATAGGAACGAGTGTGTGGTTAGGCGGCGAAAAATAGACGTGTGACTGTTCCAACGAGCACGTAGCTTCTACCGCGCTCTTAGCTTAGGGATGAACGGCTTATATGCTACAAGGTGAAGGGCACATTACCAGTGAGGTCAGCCTATTTGAAAACCTAAGAGGAGAGGACAAACAAATACCCGCTCTTCTTACTCTTTAGTCAAGCAAGGTCAAACCGTAAGCTTCGACCATTGTGAACAACAAACGACAGGAATGAATTGTTAATCCCACATGTCTTGTCAAAGACCCAGAACGTTTCGTCCACATCATTGGCGCTAAAAGTGCTTTTTGTAGTTGGAAAATACGAGAATTGAGCAAAGCAGATGTCAGTCGCGGTATGCCTCGCTGCCTTTCCTTGGGAAGTTTATTCGGTAATAAGCCTACGAGCAGACGTCGCCACCGGTTTGTTGGGAAAGTACAGATTTGAGGAAGCTCGGGCCATTCCTCTTCTCAACTGGCGACGCTTCTGCCTGGCAAATATCCAGCCCCCTTTGTGACAACGCGCAACGACTTTGGCTCTTTGGATGTTTGGGAACAAGACTCCTTGAGAGGGATAACCGGAGATACGTCAACTAGTGCTCTTGGGAAAATAGGATTGGATTGCGTCCGGCCGAAAAGGAAGGGAAACGTTTGAGGTCGGAAACATCTCTCTTTTTAACTAAGGATCTTCACCGTTGAATGAACAGCGAAACCGGTGAGTCAACTGTCTTTGAGTCACATCTAAAGAGGGAGCTGTTAAATATGTTTAATTTTTATGTCGTGTGCTCCAGCAAAACAATTGTTAAGTATGGTTTACTTTGAGGCGCATATGGATGCTGTGGTGTAAACAGGAAGATGTGAGTTTTGGTACATATACTGTAAATATAATTAACACAAATTTCTGCCTCAAAGTGCTGAAAAGTAATGTCAAAGTAATGTCATTACATTTGGAAAGTAATTTTATGTAATGTCATTACTTTTAGTCTGCGATAATTTGTAATGTAACTGAATTGCATTTTCGCAGGTTTCTGAAAAGTAATTAATAACGTAATTTAATTACTTTTTGAAAGTAATTTTGCCAACAATGGTTCCCGGTAGACCACTAGTCGTGTGTCGGTCTTTCGCCACGTGATCACGCTCCCGCCATAACCCAAGTTCAGAGAGTGAGGTCAGGCGTGAAAGAGAGGCGGACGAGTTGACGTGCGAGTGCAGACGAAGGTATCGAAGGGATTCAAAGTGACACACTAAAACGAAGGTTGATGGCATATTCAATGCTCTTGCTTAGTTTAGCTGATCGTTGCACGAGCACACAAATATGACTAACGCCGTGACATTTCGGTTTTGGCGTTGCTTGATTGGCGTGTGTTTGTTTGTCTCTTGTACCCTTTGCCGTCCGTCGTCTCCAGTGATAATCATGTGTCGATGTATCCCATCGGCGAGTAGCATCCTCAGCTGTTAGATGTTCGGAGTATGGAAGGCGCTGAAGCACTCACCGACATGGGGTAGCTTTGATCTGGTTGGTTTCGGTTTCGGCGCGTCTGCGGCTGTGTTGGTGTGTTAAGCCTGATTCACATGGTGCGATTTTCTCCTGCGAAATCGGTGAAGCGATGAACCGCACATGCGAAATTTCGCGTTTCCTTTCACATTGATTGAGAACATATGCGATTTTTCGCACTTGCGAAACACATGGTTGGAACCCTTGAATTCGTTTGACGATACTAATTTCGATATTTAACAAAATTATAAAATTTTCAGATTTATTTATTAGCTTCTGGTAAAAAGTACGCCGTATACTTATTTTTAGGGCCGATTCAGACGTTTGCATCGACTGCATTCGCATCAACGAAAACGACGAAAACAACGAGTACGACAAGGACACCGGGAGAGTCACAGCTCATAACTGCTTGAGCAAGCTAGTTGTTGCGTTGCTTGGCATGTCGCGCAAGGCGAACAGTTGTCCCGGTAGATTCGTCACGTGGACGATGTTCCATATTGAAAAATGGCAAGTAGCAGCGCGTCTTGACTTTCATAGAGCATGATGGCCGCTGATGACGACGAGTTCAGACTGCTCTGTAAAAAGGAATACCTACTTCTGCGAAAAAAAAAAACCCTGCTCCTAGACGGCAGCCCGCGGTGATGGCGGGTCAGGCCGTGCTGGCAAAACAGAGCCAAAGAATCGGAGTTTTACTCATTGGTAAGTCAACTTGTGCTTTTCTGCGAGCAGGTTTCTGGAATACTTTTTCTCTGCAGACCCTTTTTATGCTGCACAGTGACCCGGAGCAGTTTCGAAGATATTACCGGATAATGCGGAACGCCTTTGAAAGACTCCACACTCGCCTGGAAACAAAGCTTACGAAGCAATATGTCGTCAGAGAGCCCATTTCGTCGCGGGTGCGGCTTGCTATCACTTTGAGGTAAAATGGTATTATCTTTAAACTTCACTGTTTGGAGTGAATACGAGGTGCAATTAAACTGGTTTATATGGCGAACTCATTACTAGTTTCTCGGCTTCCAGACATTGATGTACACAGCAATGTTTTGTTTTTATTCAGGTACCTGTCATTGGCAACGTCAATGCAGGATCTTGCACTGCAATTCAAGGTTGGAGTGTCAACAGGGGCATCCATCGTGCATGAGAGATGTCCGCATATATGAAAGGTGCTTCGCCCAAAACACATGAAGGTAAGCAAAGAAATCTGATTTCGTTTTTGGTAACTTATGGAAAAGAGGACGGTTTCACATGGAGCGATTTTAGTTGCGATTTCGCAGTTGCGACGGCGCTGTTGCGGCAAACAGGCAGGTTCAATGCGATTATGAAATAATCGGAGCTGCGTCAATTGTCAAACATCTTTCGAGACGTCACGAGCGCCGCTGCGACGGTACGAAAAGACAGCCAATAAAAACGCGCCTCATCCAAAACCAACCGTATCCTTAGTGTCGCATGCATGCTGTGAAAGAGTCGCTGGCGTCTCGTAATGAAAAAAACACTTGAAAATGGAGGTGGTATTTTGGTCGTGTAGTATTCACTGGGGGCCATAGCTTGCGCCGGTTGCTGTTGAGAGCACGTGCTGTTAGTGAATTTGCACAACGCTTCTGCAACGCATATTTCACACCGTCAAGATTGTTTATCTTTCCCAGCAGTACGTTGCAGTTCTTTTTGAGCTCTAGCTGCGAACAATGCGCGCCAATACGGCGTCCACTAAATACCGCCTTTAAAGATATAGATCATGACGAACAAGAAGACTCACAGTGGTGGTCTTGGGAAATTGATGAATTCAAGTCCCCCCCCCCCCCCCCCCTGCCCCGGTGTACTCTTTCTACACACTACCAAACCACGGAATCATCCAGAATTCTAAATCAGGGGGTGTTGCAATTATTCGGGGGGGGGGGGGGGGGGGCTGTTGGGAGGGGGTGGCCTTAGGTCTAGATGCATTGGTCAAGAAATTCTGAGGGGTGTCGCCCCCAGCCTGGAGATAAATAAGGGGGTGTTAGAGGGGCTGGCTTTAGGTTTATATACATTGCTTAAGACATCCTGGGGGGGGGGGGGGGTGTCACATCCCACCTGGAGATAATTATGGGGGTGGGGTGTACAAATCACTGCAGCTAACTCGTCCTTTGCAGCTGCTCCTAACTATTCGCAGCCGAAATATCTAAATGAATCATGTTGAAAGCTGTACTGTCAAAAATGGTTTCTCAAAAAGTTTACACAACAGAGAGTCATTGATTTATGATTCTAGGGACGAACTTGGGAAAAGAGGGCTGCAGACCTGAGGATGTTGAGGGCCCCAATGCTATTACTGCGCCACCTTCGAAAGACGGGGTCACACATTACGCATCCTACGAATACAGTTTGCAGACAAATAGTAATTTGAGGCACCGCAGCATCCCTGATTTTTTATGTCGCACGGCAACCAATGAAAGGAGCAGCCTGTCACTCGGCTTATGAAACACAGATGCGTCAGTGAGTCGCGTTTGATCGATGTCTGCAGACTGCTTTTTGTCTTTTGTATAAGCAGTCTGACACCGGCCTGACTTGGGCATAATATTGCCGCGCGCAGGGGTCACGGACTTCTAGAACTTTCTCGTTTATTCTTGCTCCGGACATAACTTCTATCGTTTATCCCCGCTTATGTTGTTCTAGAAAGTGCGTGTTCATTCTCGCCCCGAGCGTGCTACGCTCGAACCTTCTCCGCCGAATCTTCGAGATAGTGACCTACTCTAGATAAGACGCCGCTCGCGACCTTGTCGAGTCAGTCTCGCCCCAGCGCTTAATCTTGCGGTTTCGCCGACTTCGACGACCGCGACGCTTTGTTATTATCTCTTGTACTCTTTTATTTTTGGCACAAGTTCGCCACATTAAACGTTTATTTCTTCCTGTTTATTTCCTGTTCTTTTTGGTCACCACCCGTGACATTTTGGTGGAGGTGCGGGGTACCGCATGCCCGTGCAGCGTTCCCCACCCAGGGTCCGCAGTGCAAGCCCGATTCCAAGCCCGGTGAGAAGACCACTCAACGCGGAACCTGAAACTCGGACCAGTCGCCGCACCCAAGGTCTACACCCGGAATACGGACTTCTGCCACCCCGGACCAGGCAGCCAACGAGGCCGACGATGGACAACCAGTCGTCGCAGAACCCGTCCGCCGCCGCCGTCGTATACCTTCCCGTCGCACCTCCGACTCCGACGCCATTCCACGGGGAGGTCCACGAGGACGTTGAAGATTGGCTGCAACATTACGAACGAGTTGCTCGCCATAACACATGGACTCCGGAGCAGTGCCTTCAGAACGTCTACTTTGCTCTGGAAGGCACGGCACGACCTGGTTCGAGAACCGCGAGGCGTCGATTTCGTCGTGGGAAAAATTCCAGGCCGAGCTGCGACGCACCTTTGCCAACCAGCACCGACGACAGCGTGCCGAAGAACTCCTGCGAGCGAGGACCCAAGGGCCGACCGAAAGCGTCACGAGCTTCGTCGAAGACGTTCTCCACATGATAAATCGGGCCGACCCAAACGCTCCCGAAGAGAAAAAGCTCCGGGTCTTGATGCGCGGCGTCAAGGAAAACATTTTCGGAGGCCTTGTTCGGAGCCCGCCTACCACCGTCGAAGGTTTCATCACAGAGGCCACCAACATCGAACGTGCCCTCCAAGCACGTGCCGCCCACTTTCACCGAGTTCCCGGCGTCGCTGATTTCTCATCTTCCGGCGTCAACCCCACGGACATCCGCGAGATAATCCGGGACGTCTTGCGGGAGGAAATCAGGAAGCTGCTACCTGCTGCCACAAGCCCGGCTATGCCCTCAGTAGCCGAGATTGTCCGGGAAGAACTGCAGCAGGCGCTACAGCCAGAAGTTTTCGCCAGCGCCGCTCCTGAACCACCGAAGCTGAGCTACGCCGCAGCTACCCGACGACCACCCCCTGCTCACCCGTATGCGGCGCCACCTCGACGTGAACCTCCAGCGCCGCAGTATTCCCGACGCCATGAAGATCGGGCGTACGTCCGCCCAGAACAAGCTGCGCCACGAAAGACCGACGTGTGGAGGACGGCCGATCGACGCCCGTTGTGTTACCACTGCGGTGAAGCCGGTTACATTTACCGTCGATGCCCCTACCGACAACTGGGGCTGCGCGGGTTCCACCCGAACGACCCGCGCCCAAGGTACGACGAACGTCCTCGTGACATCGAGGAGTATCTCCGACGTTCGCCATCTTCAACGCCGCTCCGTCGTGAGTCCCGCTCACCGTCGCCCAGACGTTCAGCGTCTCCAGCGCCACGACCCCGCCGAGAGAGCCTGTCGCCCTTGCGTCGCCGGGAAAACTAAGTGCGGCAACGCCTGGAGGTGGCGTTGCCGAAGACGACCGTAGTAAAGAGCCTCCAAGAACGACGGAGCGCTCCCACTCTCTCGACGCTACGGATCATAACAACGTCCCTGCATCGGTGTCCAACAACCTAAACGTTATAATCGACGGCCACGACGTATCGGCACTTGTGGACACCGGAGCAGACTACTCAGTTTTGAGTGGGAGGCTCTCTCGTCGCCTGCGAAAAGTGACAACGCCGTGGGAAGGCCCTCAAATACGAACCGCCGGTGGGCACCTCATCACACCAGTCGGGCGATGCACTGCTCGCGTCGTGATCCACGGTGAGACGTGCCCTGTGAAGTTCGTCGTTCTGCAAGACTGTTCGAGGGACGTTATCCTCGGAATGGACTTCCTCTGCGAGTATGGCGCCGTCATCGACCTCAGAGCGAACCGGCTAACTCTGCGAAAACCTGTTTCACCACCGGAGGAACCCGAAGCGACGTCATCCGCGGTCCGAGTCCTCGCAAATCACGTAAACTTACCGCCGCGGTCGAGTGTTTTCGTACCTGTCGGGATCACCGAAGCTTTACGCGGCGAAGTTCTGCTCGAGGGGAGCCTCCAGTTGCTTCTGGGAAGAGGAATAGGCGTCGCGAGAGGGGTAGCTGAACTTCAGGGTGGCCGCACTGTGGTCCTCATGACGAACTTCCGAAACGAAGCGCAACACCTCACGAAAGGGGCAGCCGTTGGCCACGTCGAGGAACTCCGAAACTCCGCGGAAATTGCCGCCATTGCTGACGAATCCTCGCCACCTCAGCAAGACAGTACGTCGCCAGCACAGCTCGACATTGACCCTAAGCTTCCGGGCCCGAAACGACGTCAGTTGATTAACCTCCTCGCCGAATACCGTGACTGCTTTGCGACATCGTCGAAGGTACGCCAAACCGCCGTTGCGAAGCACCGCATCGTTACCGAGGACGACGCGCGCCCTGTGCATCGATCGCCGTACAGAGTCTCCGTTAAAGAAAGGGAGGTAATCCAGGAGCAAGTTCAAGAGATTCTGAGAGACGACATAATCCAACCTTCAAATAGTCCATGGGCCTCTCCAGTCGTGCTGGTTAAGAAGAAGGACGGAACGCTTAGGTTCTGCGTGGACTACCGGCAGCTGAACGCCGTGACGAAGAAAGACGTCTACCCGCTTCCCCGCATCGACGACACTCTAGACCGGTTGCGCCACTCTCGATATTTTTCATCGATGGACCTGAAGAGCGGCTACTGGCAGATCGAAGTCGACGAACGGGACCAAGAGAAGACAGCCTTCGTCACACCGGATGGACTGTACGAGTTTAAGGTGATGCCCTTCGGACTATGCACGGCGCCAGCAACTTTCCAGCGTGTCATGGACACCGTACTGGCAGGACTGAAGTGGCAGAGCTGTCTCGTCTACCTCGACGACGTCGTAGTGTTTTCCGGCGACTTCGACGAGCACTTGCGACGACTCCGAGCTGTTCTCCAAGCCCTACGGACCGCCGGACTCACCCTCAAGCCGTCAAAGTGTCGGTTTGCCTATGACGAACTGAAGTTCCTTGGCCACGTCGTGAACAACAAGGGTGTTCTACCTGACCCCGAGAAGACCCGCGCCGTAGCTGCATTTACGCCGCCGTCTGACAAGAAAGCCGTGAGAAGATTTCTCGGACTCTGTGCCTACTACAGGCGCTTTGTTCGAGACTTCGCCAAGCTATCGGCACCGCTAACACACCTCACGAAGGACGCCGTAAAGTTCGAGTGGACAGAAGAACACCAGAGGTCATTCGACGAGCTGAAGCGACAACTGCAGGCGCCTCCTGTTCTTGGACATTTCGACCAGGATGCGGAAACCGAGATTCACACGGACGCAAGTAACGCAGGACTTGGCGCGGTACTGGTTCAAGTACAAGAAGGCACCGAGCGAGTATCGCCTACGCAAGTCGGACATTGTCCAAGGCGGAACGAAATTACTCCACGACTGAAAAAGAATGCCTTGCGGTCGTCTGGGCGATCACGAAGTTTCGTCCGTACTTATACGGAAGCCCGTTCCACGTAGTCACAGACCACCATTCGCTCTGCTGGCTTGCGAACATCAAGGACCCGTCAGGACGCCTTGCGCGATGGAGTCTCCGACTACAAGAGTTCAACATGACCGTAGTCTACAAGTCAGGCCGCAAGCACAGCGACGCCGACTGCCTGTCCAGAGCTCCCGTCGAAAGACCTTCCAACAGCAGCGACGGCGATGACGACGAGTGTTTCCTGGCGGCAGTGAACACCGACGACATGGCCCGACGTCAATGAGACGATCCTGAGCTGCGCGCACTAATAGAGCACCTGGAAGGGGGTGGGAGTGCCATACCACGTGTTTTTTCACGAGCCCTGCCGACCTTCGCCATTAGACAAGGAGTTCTCTACAAAGAGAACTTCGGCAACAACAACTCGACGTGGCTGCTGGTAATCCCGACCGACCTTCGAGAGGAGATCTTCCAAGCCTGCCACGACGACCCGACGTCCGGACACCTTGGTTACAGCCGGACACTAGCCCGTATTCGTGAAAAGTATTACTGGCCCAAGCTCCCCAAAACCGTCCACCTATACACACGATCATGCCATGAATGCCAGCGACGAAAGAAACCTCCAACGAGGCCGGCCGGACTCTTGCAGTCAATTCCTCCGCCAATGGCACCCTTCCAGCAGATCGGAATGGATTTACTTGGCCCTTTTCCGCCGTCAACGTCGGGAAATCGCTGGATCATCGTCGCCACAGATTATCTCACGCGGTACGCCGAAACGAAAGCCCTTCCTTCCGGAACTGCTGTGGAAGTTGCCAAGTTTTTCATTGAATCCATCGTCCTCCGGCACGGCGCTCCCGAAATCCTGATCTCCGACCGTGGATCCTCGTTCATGGCCCAGCTAACACAAGAAGTTCTTCGTCTCAGCCACACCAGCCACCGTCGCACCACGGCGTACCACCCTCAGACCAACGGGCTGACGGAAAGACTCAACAAGACCATCGCCGACATGATTTCCATGTACGTCGACGTGGAGCACAAGACGTGGGACGAGGTGTTGCCGTACGTCACCTTTGCCTACAATACGGCCGTGCAAGAAACCACGGGGTTACACCCTTTCAACTGGTTCATGGTCGCAAAGTGACGACAATGCTGGACGCAATGTTACCCCACGAACCGGCTGTCGACGGAAGCGACGACGCCCAGGTGGTTGCCCAACGGGCAGAAGAAGTCCGTCAGCTCGCCAGACTCCGGATTCAAGCCCAACGACGTATCGACACTGGCCGTTACAACCTTCGTCGCCGGGACGTCCACTTCCAGCCTGGAGACAGGTTGTGGGTGTGGACACCGATCCGCCGCCGTGGTCTCAGCGAGAAACTCCTGAAGCGCTACTTTGGACCCTACAAAGTGCTTCGTCGACTCGGGGATCTGAACTACGAGGTGATGCCCGACGGAACACGAACATCGTCACGCCGCCCACCACGACCTGAGGTCGTCCACGTCGTGCGCCTGAAGCCGTACTACGCTCGATAGGACTGTGGATCTTATGTGTTTCAAATGACTCTTTAGTTTGCCGTTCTTTTTATATGCTTTGTTTTGTTTTGTGTTGCATCGGGGCGATGCACTTTTAAAGGGGGGAGTAATGCCGCGCGCAGGGGTCACGGACTTCTAGAACTTTCTCGTTTATTCTTGCTCCGGACATAACTTCTATCGTTTATCCCCGCTTATGTTGTTCTAGAAAGTGCGTGTTCATTCTCGCCCCGAGCGTGCTACGCTCGAACCTTCTCCGCCGAATCTTCGAGATAGTGACCTACTCTAGATAAGACGCCGCTCGCGACCTTGTCGAGTCAGTCTCGCCCCAGCGCTTAATCTTGCGGTTTCGCCGACTTCGACGACCGCGACGCTTTGTTATTATCTCTTGTACTCTTTTATTTTTGGCACAAGTTCGCCACATTAAACGTTTATTTCTTCCTGTTTATTTCCTGTTCTTTTTGGTCACCACCCGTGACAATATGATAGCTTACAAAAGTAAGTGGTGTGTGCCTGGAGCTGGGCTAGTTGGCTAAACATGCTTCTGAAAGTTTCCAGCTGAACGTAGAAAAAAAGGAGCGAGGGAGAAAAAAAAACAGACACACAGCTTTTCAGATCCAGTTACAAAAGTATTCGCAATTGTTAAGCGTCAACAAGTATTTCTCATATTTGAGGATGCATTTATTGCCAGTATTACTATAGGTAAAGATTACATGAACGGCTTTTAAATAACAACTTAAAACCATCTGTGAACTTTGTGCTGTACTTCTAGCTCCCATCAAGAATCACAGACCAAGGGAAATTGCCAAGGGCTTTTAGACAGGGCGGAATTTTTCTCACTGTGTGGGGAACGTTGTCGGAAAACACGGACATATCGAAGCCCTTGCCGATTCTTGGAGCCTGTACTATAACTACAAGGTGCTGTTTATGGGTCTACAAATTTACTTTAACACATATCATGTTTTGGAAGAGCGCATGAAGTGACGTAACATTCGGCTTTTCAGCGTAACCTACTCTGTAGTGCTGATGGCCGTCGTGGACAGCAAGTCGAGGTTTATGGCCACAGACGCTGGAGCGTATGGCCACCAAAGTGATGGTGGCGTCTTTAAGGCATCAAGGATAGGACAGTGCCTCAGTCAAGCTGTCTTGAATTTTCCACCACCAAATCTGCTGCCATCTTCCCAAGTTATCGCCGCGTCCGTCTTCGTTGGAGACGAGGCATTTCAACTGAGGTCGGACCTTCCGAGGCCCTGTCCTGGTTGATACCTCAGCGATTATCTAAAAATATTCAACTATCGACTTTGTAGAGCGAGGTAACCTTTAGAATTGTTGCACTTCCATTATAATAACAAAAATCACGGTGTTGTCTTTGTTCCATTTCCAGAAGGTGCGTCCAGAACGCATTCGAAATTTTGGCTATTAGATTTTGCATCTTCCGCAGGCCAATCGACCTCCTCCCAGACCACGCCACCGGAGTCGTCCGCGCAGCTTGTGTACTGCACAACTACCTACAAGACGACAAGTTGCACATGCTAAATGCCAATGCTGATTGAAGTCGACCACTTCGGCAACATCGTTGATGGCCAGTGGCGCAAGGAGGTCTCTCAACAGACAAACGCGTTGCTCCACCTACTGAGGCTGAGATCGCGGCACGTCGACCAATCTGTCCGAAAATGCAACATAGTGGTCACAGCAGTGAGAGACCTGTACCGCAGGTACTTGGTAAAGGAAGCTGCAGTGTCATGGCAAAGGAACCGCGCTGGACTGAAATCCTAAGTAGTGCCAGCGGTATGGTGACAAACCACGAAGTTTTCAAGTTTTTGTGTGTGAGGATCGTCTGACCTATTTCCGGTGGAACAGGGAGCTGAGGCCACCATCACAACAATATTCTGCCGCTGCGAGTTCGCTACTTTTGAACGGGCGCTTTGGTGAGAGACGGCTTCCGTGTGAGGCCCACTAGGACTTTGAACAGAGAAAGTGAAACATTTGTATTGTACCAAGACCGTTGCTACTGGAGGGGGATGAAATTAGGGACTCTCCCTGTTCATGTACGCTATTAATGTGCTTAACTAGGGGTGGACGTAATTTATACTCTGCCGCCCGTGGAGGAGTGACACAGTCCTCTGAGATCCTTGGTTGGATAAGTGGGACGAGTGTTTTCAGTGCACGTTCTGCAAGATCCTGAGCTGAGGTGCAGTCCTTAAAGGGAATCCGGAACACTTCTTTAAAAAAAATGAGATAGAGCTTGATTCTAGCGTAGTTTTATCCCGTGGATATGAATATCGCGTTCGTTTTCCCCGAAGATGTAACTTAACGCGAGAAAACACGAAAAACACCCGACCCGTTGTGGCGTCATAAGAGGGCCTTTCGGCTGCAAAACTCGTGACACTCGAGGGCCGCGCATGCAATCCCTAGCTTGCCAGGTGTATTCCCCCGTACTGGCACAAGTGTTAACATCTTTTTCTGCCCTTCTTAAAAAAATTTTAAAAAATAGCAAGAGTACGCGAGCATAGCTGTGGTGGACGCTGCTGGATGGAAGATTCCGAGAACTCCTTTTATGGCGACACGCTCCTGGAAGGAGGGCCTTCGGTGGTACTCTGAAAATGATTTTCTGCAACCTCCATGCCCAAAATTATAAAAGAAATAATTTCGATATTCGAGATCCTGGAGGTGAAATGAAGACGACTTAAGTGTGTTTCCTCAAATACAAAACCGCTTCAGCTTCCTTTTAACTTGGTGTGTGAGAGTTATTTGAGTAGTCTCCGGAAGTATGTGCATTTAGGTGGTTCAGGTAAATCTGCAACGTGCTGGAGGTAGTGTAGTGTTGAGAGGGAGAGGGAGTGTATTTGTACACGCCGAAGAAGCGTAGCATCTGCCCTCTCTGCGGTGTGCGGTAGGGGGTTATGTGGTTACGACGAAACTATAACAGAAGGCACGGCGAGTTTCCTTTTCGTCGTGCCTTGCGCTGTAGCTTCCGGGTCACGTAGGGGTCGATTTCGTCTGGCCATTGACAAGGGGTACTCGGATCGTCTGTGGCGTGCGTAGATGAGTGGGCGGCCTTGCAACACCGGCGCACAATGCAAATATTTGCCTTTTGACGCCGGTGCACGCCATGACTCCAGCAACGTGTTATGTTCCTCTTTATTCATATTTGATGTCTGCCAAAAAGGTGAGCCTGTACTTGATTTTTTTCTTTTGTAATTGCATCTTTTTTGTCGTTTGTTAGTTGTTATCTTTCAACATTTAAAGCCAGCAATAAAAAATTGATTTCTGAATCACCCTGCATCATGTCATCTCTCTAGTTCATTTCCACCCCGGACCTGTTGCCTGCAAATCAGTCAATTTTTTTGTAGAAAATGGGTTGTGGTCTTTGCCCCTTTTACGGACAAACTGGCGGACACTTTTTGTGGCAGGTATAGCCCAGAGTAGATCGACAGAGTACTGGCTGATTCCCCACAAGGTGAGGTGCTATTTTACTGTTTTCGCTGGACCTACGCTGCCCAATCGGGTCTTTACAAAACACAGAATTCGTTTTATTGGCCGACTTTCATGAAATGAACGACACGCTGGACGTGCAAGACACATTCTGTACTTCCTCAGTGTAGGTCAGCATGAACAAGCTAACGTAAATGTTAAGCTTTGTTTTTAATTCAAAACAATATTAGCGATTGCGAACATGATAAAAACACTGAAGATAAAGGAAACGACATAAATAAAAAAACCACAGGTTTTCAGAGGCAAAAAAAAAGCCAAAACAATCATGTTGGTGAAATATTCGCAAACTGTGCACAAAACCAAATTGTCACAGGATTTCTATGACAAATGTCACGCGTGGCACGTGTGACATTTGCGTAGGGGACTCGTTGAATAGTAGAAAGACCCTTTCTTGAAATCTGTTTGGAGATCTGACACGAAGGTCTGTCCAGAAACCGAGAATCGCTGATCGGCACTTTGTAATTAAAGCCATTTTACACGCGTGTCGCTCGCGTAGCACGCGTCCAGCGCGTTTACATATCAATTAGTTATTCTCACTATACGTTAAAATGTGAAGCTCGATTTTTATCAAATGGCTTTAATAACAAGGTTCTGTTCAGCGTTTCTCAGTTTCTAGACAGACTTTCGCGTCATCTGCAAACAGATTTGAAGAAAGCATCTTTCTTCTATGCCACGAGTCCCTTACGCAAAGTGATCGAACAGAAGCGTCAATTGTTATCGCCTGCAATTTTACAAAGGAAGTAACCACAACCCTCTCGTGGTACGCAAACGCCAGTTCGTTTTAATGCCGTACTGAAGCTTACATCTCCTGGCGAAAAATATTCACATGGAAGAAGCACATCCGCCGTTCCACCCCCGCAGCGAATTTTGAAGACGACGACGTAGGTGACGCAGTTTTCGTATTTTTTATTCCCACGTTGCTATGACCACCATGACGTCTTTCACGAGGCGCGTTTGATTGGCTGTCCGTCCCCTTCGCAAGAGCGGCCGTTCGCAAGGAAAGTTTGGCAAAATACGGAGTTGCGAATTAGTCGAATTCGCACCGCAACTGCGTTGTGCCGCAAGAACGGCGTCGCAATTGCGAAATCGCAGGCAAATTCGCATCATGTGAATCAGGCATTACGTAGTTTTTGCTTAATTTTGTGATACAAATCTGTCCCCTGCGGTACACCACAAACTCTACTGCGGTACTGGGCCAATTTGAGAGCTTCGAAGTGGTTATGAGCCTAAATAGCGGACGTTTTTACGGAGACTTTCATCTGGTAATGTTCATCGTTCGGTCAGATTTCGTGGCGAAACGACTGAACTGATGCAGGAGGAGGATTACCATTTACTGCCGCCGCCGTACCCGCCGACACTAGATTCTAAAAAAAAAAAAATAAACTAACAACGATACTAAATATTGAATGCTTAGCGATTAGGCAAATTGACAACCTGTTGAGCAATTTATTGAATACTAGAGAACGAATCACATTGCATGTTTTGTGCTCATTCTTTGATTCTCAGACACCGACACTTCCTTAACATCGCTCTCTGAAGAACCTCCTTGTGGATGCATACAACGCAAAAATAAAACAAGAATGCATAGGCCGTTTTTTTTTAACCAAATTAAGTATTCGCAAAATGGTTTTGATGGTTTATCGCTGACTAGGAAAGTGTTTCAACTATCGACTCGGATAAATATGATTAAACTGCGTTTCGCAATATTGACCTTGGAAAATCAACGATTTGTTACACAGACATTTAATTGCTTACGACGTACTCGGGATATAAAATGTGACAGACTGTCAAGTAAGATCTTATATCTGTATTAGGTAAAATTTACGAAATGAATTTAAAGGGTGCGTGACCTCCAGCAAGTATAGCTGAAGTCGAATGATTTGTGTATGCATATCTTCATTTGTTTGACCAAATGCGCTTTCTACTTTCAGTTGCGTTGCCAGCAGCCGAAAATACTAAATGCATAATCTAAGATACTGCACTCAGACGATTTCTATGCAGACGGCTTGTTTTCGGCTTCACGTATTGAGTACCTCAGGTGCTGAAAAGCTGTTTGTGACCCTTTTTTTCTCCAAAAACGCCCCACCTTTTATGTTTAAATAAAAATAATTGAATTAGGTATCTAAAGAGAATCATTAAAGTACTTTGAATGACTACCGAGATTAGGCCGGGCACAATGTAAAGTGTTTTTATATTAATTAATATGCCGATCGTGCCGTATAAACACCCGGCCTAATAAATAGCTTGATTGTTTATACCGCAAAAATCGATCCCCCATAAAATGATAGGCAGATGTTTTAGATTTTTTATAAAGGCAGAGCACGATGCTTTCGAGAAACATGCAGAGTGACCCCCTTCCGTTGACTACTTACCGCCTTTTTTTTTTTTTAATTCATAAAATGGAACCATAAATGAGCTTTGCGCTTCTGATCGCAAATGCTCTGCACTATCACTAAGAAAATCTGCGTTGTCACAAGTAATTTACCTCTCAACCCTCTTGCGGTCATATTTTAATGTTCTTCGTTGGATATGGAGCGATAAAAAAGTGCTCTATGCTCACGCCATTGGAGGGGTAGATGCCGGTGCGCGTTTGCACGCCCAAGAAGATAAAACGAAAAATAAAAAAGACGCCAAAACCGCTTTAAAGTCACTAAGGGAATTAAGCATTAGAGGGTCCTCTACACACTCAATATGCCGCACTGCTAAAGCTGATTCCTGTGCCTCCTCTAGCCTCCTCATATGCATCTACTATGGCGACAGTGCAAATGGTAAAGATGCATTATGAAAGGAAGTGCAGAGGCTTTTGTTCATAAAGATGACATGCTATTACGTACTAACGATAATCATCGCCAGACAGGCTTACAGCGAGAGGCTAAAACTCGCTGTAAAAATCAACGAAAAACAGGAATGCAACGCAGTCAACATGACCCGGAGGAAAGAGCGGGCCGACATGTTGAAATCCAGTTCCCGGCAGTGGCCGACATAAGCACAGTGCTGGCCGATATGCTGCCTACTTGCAACTGCTTTGGGTCCCGAGGCGTTTTTCTCCAGAATTCACTCGATGTTGTCTGGTTTGGTGTTTCATTTAGCAGGACCCCAAGAGCACAATACTTTCACCAGATTTCGCAAATCAGGTGATGAATTTCACCACCTGGCGGCATTGTTCAAAGTGGCCCCTCGTGAATTTGACGCGATACTAAACTTCGAAACAGTGATGGCGGCGTGTCCTTCAGGGAACATAAATTGTGTTGCCTTGTAGCTATGGAGATATTTTACGCCGGGTGTGCAGCAATCACCAACAGTAGGGACAACAAAGTAAGGCAGCACACTCGCACAACGGCGACAAACATGACGCGCTTTCAATATGTGGCATTAACTCCCGTTTCTCAGCTGTTTTTATTTTACAAGAATATCGCAAGAGTTAAGCTTTGTCACATCTGATTCGTCTTATGTGATTCGCATGTTCCGGATGACTAATAATGACCGCTACAAATTATTATTTTTTTTTATGAATAAGATGTTATATATACTCCCCCCCCCCCCATATATTTTTCAGTAAAAATGCTGTTTGCTGGAAAAAAAAAAAACAACGTTTGACTGATCCGGCAGACGTGACATTTATAAGTATCTTGATTCATTCATGAATCGAAGGCGTAGCCATAAAACACGATTGGCGAGCCCCCATGTTTGTTGGATAGACGCCCGAGTTAGGTTTGCGCGAAATAAAAACAATTGCCACAGGTCTCGAAAACACAGGCCTTCTGTTCGTGCTGATTTATCGTTTCATCTATATTCCTTGATGGGATAAAAACGGCAGGGAGGTATTTCAATTTTCACAGTCTCCATTGTGCGTTCCTGCCTTCGATGGTGCCTTGGCGTCTCCTGAGCTTCGGGCGTGCATGCGCACTCAAAGAACAGCGGGAGAGAACGAGCACGTGCTGGAGGCTGGGCGTAGCCGTAAGATACGCCCAGCCATTTTCATCATGTCAGTGACCATGCTTGTATTAATTAAACTTGTTTGAATGATCAAGCGGTATTTGCTATTAGTGTCCCTTACCAGTTCGCTTGTCGACGGTACAGTAGTCAGCATGAGAGTCTGAAGAAAACAAAATCAGCAAGATCAACGCACGGAAATAGGCCATGGCTGGCCAATGCCCCCACAACGAGCCCAACAGGTATGAAAGGCAGGACACAGTTGTAAAGTCTAAATTGTTCCGTTCGTAAGCTGCCTTATTCTCGTCCAAAGAGACGTTACTTCGCTCGCCTTCGTATTTGCGCAGGCGGCTTCAGCGACGATGAGTGATTTGGAGGAAACACATCAGCACAGCGTTCCAGTTCAAAGGGAGTTTGCATGCATTATCCGTCTTCTCCAGATGCGTGAGGCCAGCATATCGTCTGCCGAAAGCTAGGAAAGGCTCCGGAGGTGTAGAAATATTTACGTGAAGCGCGTATTCCGTTCCTTGGGCTCAGAAACGTCAGAAGGCGCTCCTGGGCCGACCCTGTCTCAGCTGCTTGCATGCCCTCCCTTTTCAGAGAGAAGATTGAACTGTTCTCTACCAGTGACTGAAGCTCCGGTGTAAGACGGATAAATTCGAAAGATTGAGTGCGTGCCTCCGGCCGTACCGAGGACAAAGCTCGCGCTGAACCCTATGATGGAACGCAATGCGTAGTAGCTAGAAAAGAGAAGCATGTATTTTCTTTTTTCGGACGAACGCCTCTGTCCATTTATGGGCGGAATTGGGATAACCATTGGTCTATAGAGATTTTTCACTCATCCTTGTCCGCAGCCACGCAGTTTACACATCTGGTATGACTGACAAAAAAGAAGGCAAAACATTACAACCGGAAAAAAGAGTCAAAAAAGAAAGAAAGAGAAAGAAAGGATTGGCAGTCGCTGTAAAAACATTGACATATTCTAGTAAAGGCGCTGGGGAAAAGGGGGGGGGGGGGAAGGAGGGGGGGGGGGGATACGCTGTCTTCCTGCATATTGGAAGTTCCACTAATCAAGATTGCTCATGACCGCCTGGATGAGGTCAGGGGGCGATTTCATTTCAAATCGTGCAGGGAAAAAACTCCTTCTGTCGAGATCTTATACCACAAAACTCTATATACGCTGACAAACGTCTTCAATCGGACAAAACTAAAAACCATTTTTGTTTAATATTATTTTTAGTTTTCGAGTTTTCGACTTCTAAAAGACAAAAAGCGGATTTTGGGGATTTGGGCAATCGTCATATGTCACATAATTGGGAGATTCTTCAGGCTCAGATACCTTTTCTGGGACAAATAATGTTTTTAGACGGTTCTGTAAACTATAGAAAAGATGTCGTCTTAAAAAAAAAAAAATACTTTTTTGTTGTTGTTTTTTGTAAGAAATCTAGAACCTTGTTCTTTTGACGATAATTTACCTTGTTGGGATGATAATAACTTTAGTAACGTTAAATTTTACGACAAAAAGTATATCAAATGAAAGCTATGTGGTTATTGTCAAATGAAGTTATATCATCCAGAAACACCTTGAAGAACCAGAAAAAAAAAAAAAAACTCTAAGTACTGATTTCAACGTGAATTTTCTTAAAAATTACCATTTCTAATTTTTCTTTTCTTTGCATGAAGAGCCCTTGGGATGATCTGAAACATCCAATTACATCATATGTAATATCAGGTTTGGACGTAGAAGTCCGCATATTCGAAAGACGTTCTATTTTAAGGTGCGAAGTTTTGTCGTCGTAACTTGCAGTGTTTGGCAGCATCGCGATGCTATTTCAGTAATAGTTTTAGTATTTATATTCCTGTGTCGCGATACAAGTTTTCAATCAGTATCTGCATTTCAGTATCAAAATACGTTTTTGGTGCATGCCTTGTACCTCGATACAATTCCGATGCAAGGCAAGTTCGAGAAATCAGTGAACCCCAAGCGAAAGCTCAAGAGACTGTTTCCGTTGTTCTTTAGCGCTTCAAAGAGGCAGACGGTACTGTAAATGAGACATTGAGACTTTGTTATCAAGCAGATGAAGTTTTATTTACAAAATTATGGCCCCGACATTGGTGACTCCCTTTTCTATTTTCCAAAGGAAACATAAGTTGGGCAACTATTTTTGTAGAATCAAAACTTTGACGGCACTGTGGGCACGAGATTTATAAATGAAGATTAAACTTCCCAGCACCATTTACTAGGACGAGAGTAAGGTTTATTCCTTCAGATAATCAGATAAAATAATATAATTTAATTTAAAGGCGACGTCTTGAAGTGATTGTAGAAAAGGTACCGACATGGGGACTAGAGGATGGAGACTGTTCGGGGGTGTTTGGAAAGGTATAAAACGAGTTTAGAGGTTCGTGTAATATTAATGCGAAAGCATTATCGATTTCCTGGAGCGAAGACCGCGTTATCTGATGTCTTTAGCAGAGAAAAACGGCACCTAAATACTCATTAGCTGAGCAAAACGGAATCTTAATTCCGGCTGAGCGAAACGGCACCTAAATTCCCATTGGCGGCGACGCGTCATGTGGTTCCATAGCAACGGCGTCATTGTTGCTAAGGGGCCGGCTGAACTGCTGGCGGCGCAGCGGGCAGGAAGGGGGGGGGGGGGGGGGGGCCCAGGTATCCGCTGACCTGACGTTAGTCCTAACGTTAGACCTAACATTACGTTTTGAGGCTTAACGTCATCGACCGGTACCCGCATTTAGGGCCATTATGATGAGAGGACACGTGATTTCAGCACGCGCCGCACCGAGCTTCGCACTCCCGCCGCTGCCTCACTCAGCGGCGCAGCAGTCACCAGCGAGGAGCATTCAGAGGCGTTGAATTGGGCATCAATGCTTTCGCATTCAGAACTCATATGGAGTGCTTAGGTGTCCTCGAAATTTTTCGGCATCCAATGCGTGCAATATATCTAAGGGATAACTGCAGTGCATTGTCGGTGGAAAGGATTTCCAATTAACCTAATGAAGACTCAATTTTTCCCCAAATATTTATCTAAAAAAAAATGGTAATTCTCTGCGAAAATAATTTCGGACTTGAGAACGTCCAACTTCAACTTCTATTTTATCTCACGATTAGTATCAGTATTTATTTTCACCGAGGAGAATTTTCCCTTTAGAAGTCCAAACTATGTCAACAAATCCTACGTATTTCCACCTCCAAGCGACGTCGTCAAATGCATAGAAAAAAAAAAAAAAAACTACACTTGCATGGTTTAAAACTTTTCCATTGTGAAAGCGGTATTCGTTAGTTTTAATATGAACCCGTTTTCGTCGACACTCGTGGAACGCTTAATCTCGTTAGCTAACATGATTATTTGCCTAAAATTGGCAACGGCTGACCTAGCTAGAGCTTTTTAAAAAGCTACTTATGATTTTAAACGTAGTCGAGTGAACCAGCAGTCGTATGTTTACATTTGTCTTCTATTACTTTCATAGGAAAAAAGTTGTAGCAAAAAGTTTATTATTTTTGTTTTACAAATATCAAATTTTGTCGGTAACACAAGAGTTCAAATCACACAAAGCTAATAAAAATTGTATGTGATTATAACTGCCCCCGCAAAATGTATTCCTGTATTTGCATTTACAAATACTTTCCTATTTTTCAAACGTACTTCTGGTACGTATCGCGTATTATGTATTTCAGTATCAGTATTTTTAGCTTTCTTCGTTACTTGTATTTTCAAAGACATTTTAGATTCTCTCTTCCCAACTCTTCTTGTAAGCCTATCAATTAATTCGTTCTCGTCACCTTGTCGTATTTTTTTTGGTTTCGATTTAACAGAATATAACATAAAATAAAGTTTATGCGTACATGAAATATGTATAATATGTTAGGTATTTCCTACACAAGTTCAATATATTAATGTTATATATAATATTATTATACTATATTTCAGGGCTTTAATATATGATAATGCCCATCTCAAAAAAATATGGCAAGCAAACAAAATAATACCGTCACTAAGAATCTTAATGACACCAAATGCCATGTTTATTTTAATACCACGTTGGTAAATTAAAAAAAAAGCTTAGGTCACTTATGGTGGACAGTAGTAACACTTCATAACTTTTTTTTTTTAATTTGTATTAAAATTAAATTTTTTTGCGTTTACTCATCTGTAAAAAAATTTATTAATGATTTAATTTTGTGATTTATTATATAATTTGTAATACTGCCACGTCTTGTATGTCTGTAAGATTGTATGCTGTCTGTAAGTGCTCTGTTAGGGACAGGTACCTTTGTCACGCTTTACGCCTTTATTCTCTGTCTCTGTCACGTTTGACGGCCGAAACAACGAAGAAAGAAGCGGACAAGAGGCGGACAAGAGGCGCGAAGAAGAGAAACACCATTTGAAGCAGCGCAGTCCAGATTTCGGCAGCGGTCTGAAGGGGGGCTTAGCTTCGGGATGGTGTAATGAAGCCACTGAAAGGAACGCGGCAACCACCTGGGGAAGGTTCGGCGACCACCGACGAAGAGGATAGTAGACCTCGGCATTGAACCGGCCGCTGACGTTGAACTCTCGGCAGCGACCCGAGCGACCACAAGGGTGCCGATGTATTTAAGAGTGACAGATTCGGTGGTGACCTAAACCAGAGGCAGCGATACGAAAATAGACCATCACCGGGTATTTCAAGACGCAGACTGACCTCATAGACGAACACCATCAACAGCACAGACCGAGCATCAAATCGGCACGTGCAAACAAATACGCGAGACTATTAATAACTTTTGTACTGTTGTATAACTTCTATACCAGTTTATTTCTTGAGCGTTCTTTTTTTCATCATAGTACACATTTTTCTTCTCCAGCGGTTGGATTTTGAACCGTGAAAGTCACCCTTTCACCTTCTATCTAATATTTAAGCTCAAATAACACAAGGACGAAAGCAAGAGGGCGGAGAAGGTGCACCTTTAACTGAAGTTTATCATCAGTTAACGCCAAGCCATTCCATATTGCGGAACCACCCCCATTTTAGATATGCATACTCACTTGTAGATAAGTCTAAGAACTTGTCATTTTATGCATGTTTTCAGTTTTGTGCTGATCTCAAACGCCTCATCAATCTTCCCTGACACTTTCTCTTCATAAGATGCCAGACTCTCGGTGTCACTGAAGGCAGGGTGCATGAGTACCTGTTACAATGAAGGACGAGGTGTCTCGACGGTGTGGATCTTGTCGAAGCCTCATGCTCAAGGACACGATCGTTGACACACCTAACCCTTGACACAGCTAGCCGTCTGACGTACGAGTATACAGACTTTCCAGTGATCGCCTTCTGCCATGGAGTAATATACACAAGGTAAAGAGCGGACACTGCCATAGGCTCCAGCGCCCCCGATAGGCCAGTGACTGGTAGAGCTCCTAGCGGGTGGCATTAAGCATAATCTGATTCCGGTTCCGGTCAAGCTAGTTTCGGTTTCGGTTTGGGCGTTTCTGCTCTCGTTCTTCAGTACCCTTCTCTTTTTCCTTCCCGCCACGCTCGGCTCTCGGGAGCTCCTCGACTCCCGAAGCCACTGTTTCTTTTGGTGTTTTTTTTTCTAATACTGATGCACATTTATTTAGTTTTTACAATAGAATCCGTGCCAAATGTGTCAAACAATATTTCAACTTCACGAAACAGAGGTATTTCTTGTTATTTTCCTATTGTAAAACATTTAAGTTACACAATCGCCGCATTGACTCCTGGCTGGTGGAGCATTTTGGGGTCAACAACTGTAAGTGGTTCGAAAACATTTTATTGAGCCACATTTATGTATACATGATTTACTTCAGAAGTCCTGTAGGTTTTATACGAAACAGATACTCACAAAAATAAATTCATATGAAGGAGTTCGGCATATTATACACTTCGTAATGGATTCTTAACGGAACCAAGTTAACAAAATCTTTTCACAGAGAACATGCTGAATGATCCATTCACTTTCACGCCGACTCGGGCACGGGAAGTTAGTGCAGAAATAAATAAGACATCGCTATCATTACCAGTTACTAGAGTATAAAAAAAGTGCGAAGTACAGACCCGATAGTACAAATTCTCAATTACCGGCTAATATAAAAAAAACAATTTGCATAGCCTCAAACTTACTGCGGGCAAGCTATTACGAAACAATGAGAGCTCTATTCAAATTTTGACAAGATTCAACGTCCCTAAACATTCCCCTAAATTTTTCAGGAAAGAAGCATGGCTTCAGGAAAAAACGGCTAAAATACTATGGAGAGTGGATACAAAAGTGGATACATTTTATTTCGAATATTTTTAGCCTCTATTCACTATTTGCTACAGAAATACTGTAGAAAGTGAATAAATATTGTTGTTAGGGAGCCGTGATACACATTTGCTGGAAAAGGGGAAAACAAATGTTAGGACTGCAAGCAGCACCGCCCAATTAATAAGCACTTTCTGTTTTTGGTTTGGCAACTGCCTCCGTTAATACACTATTAACAGTTGAACCTGTCTAGTGGCTTACCAGCCACTGAATAGTGCAACCGAACTTTGTCCAAGTTCCGGTTAAGTAATCGAACATGCCAGCGCAAGCGTATTCTGCAAAACATTTTAAAAACCTTTTGTGGCACTGCTCTGAGTAAAGGCTAAAACCACCCAGACCTCAAAGTCTGCGATACAAGGCGGCATACAGTCCTCGAACATGTGCCGCACTCTCTTTTATAAAAAGAAAGTGATTTTCTAGTTTCCGAAAGAAATTAAAGGCAGCCTGTGATGGTACTATTAAGTTCCCGAAGAGTTTACTTGGCACGTGGTACGCTTTAAGCACAAGAAAGTACTGGTGAGGCCTGGTCAAGTTATCAGACTCGTCCCATAGCAGCTGAGAACAGCCACAGCTGTGGGTCGCCTGTTCAAGCACAAACTTTATCAAATAGCCCCAAACGTAATAAGTGGACGAGTCATAAATTACGTTAGACTTGATGTCTGATGCCAGTTCAGAAATATCCTCTAGTGGTGGGAAGTTATCAATTGGAAGACATTCCACATTGTCTGAAATTGAACTTTCATGGTGCGAAGATATTGGCAACTCCTTGAGGAAGTCAGCCTTGTCATCCTCTAAGTTTCCATTGTTCGACAGTTTGAACAGATTCTTTATCCCTAGGAGTTTTAGTCCTACCCTATTGCAAATTATCATTTGTATGAGAAATTTCTGTGTCCAATAAACACATATGAATCATACAAGATGTATAAGAACATATAACAACCATATAAGAACTACATGATACTCATATGGGATATATAAGAACATGGAAGCACCATATAAGAAACTTGTGAGGAGTTTATTATAAGTTTCTTATATGGTTCTTATACATCTTATATAGTTCTTATATGGTTCTTATATGTTCATATATATCTTGTATGATTCATATGTGTTTATTGGACACAAGAAAGTTCTCATACAAATGACTTTTTTCACTAGGGTAAGGTGAACTGATGCACATTTGAGTTTGTGTTGCAGCCCAACATTTGTCATATATAGCTCCAAAAATTTTCTCAAGTGGGTCTTGCTGTAGGCGTCGTGTAAGTAAGAACTTAAAGTCATGACTGTTCGAAAGCTCATCTGAGAGCATGAGGACATTTTTTATAGGAACTTGTCACCCTGCGATGGATTATGGCTGCCTCCTACTTGGAACTGCCATGCTGAAATCCATCCAAGTTGCTGGTAAAGGAATAGGAGTATTTCAGATTTTCCCTTCAGAATGGCATGACGCAACTTCTGCACTGTCTTCTTGAATTGTGAGCTATTTAGATAATCAAAATGTATGTACCTCCTATCACAAAATAGGCTGTAGCCATGACTGCCTCAGGAAGCTCCTTGGCATAGACAAGGAATATAATTGCGAGAAAGAGTGAGGCACTCAGTACCCGTGCAGCACGATTTACTTCCATGTTACTGGAGGGTCTTTTTTAAAAAAAATGTGTCTCTCAATAAGTTTCGGAGCCAAATGCAAGCTCACCTCATGGGTAGAACGATAAAGTCCAACAGTATGGGACCACTCAATGTCCTCATTTCAAATGCAAAGTTTGTGTGATTGGACATTGCTCTTGGTTGTTTTGGAGAGGTGCGGGACATCAAAAAATAATGTAAACATATTCGTTGTCAACTTCAAAAATGGTTTATCAACACACGCACCAAGGTGGTTGGACAAGCTTACGTTTCAAGCCCCCTAATGACAGACCAGAGCCTTTACTGTGAAGCCACCAGTGTTAAGCTCCCGAATGAGAGAACTGAGGAGACTGCGCTTAACAGAAGAAGTTTTTGCAGTGTGCCCAACAGTGCATGCAAATGGCCCAGCCCACCCCACCTCCTGAAAATTCCAGAGAGCACAACAACCAAGGCTCTATCTGCAATGTTAGAGATTCATTCAACACCGTCATCTGTAAATCCATGGACAATGTCGTGTGCAGGGTCGTGAGTTAAGTTCTTTTTTAAAACAATCTCATCGAAAATCAAGATGCACAAACGATCAAGGGCAGCCCGACGGGTGTATCTCGAAACAACCCATTCTGATTTGAACCCTTCTCGTTTGAACCCATTCGCAAAACGCCCTTCGCGTTTTAACCTTTCGCGTTTCAACCCTTTCTCATTTCTACCCGTCTCATTTGAACCCATTCTCATTTGAATCCTTCTAGTTTGAACCCATTCCCGAAACGCCCTTCGCGTTTTAACCTTTCGCGTTTCCGCCCTTTCTCATTTGAACACGTTCTCATATGAACACCGTATTTCAAACCAATCGTCTAACGCTCTTTGCGCTTTAACCTTTTCCTATTTATGCCCTTCTCGGTTGAGCCCGCGCTCACTTAAATATTTATTGTTTAATTAAACTCCGTCCCAAAACACGTACGTGGCGTTTCAACCTTTTAAGAGTGCTCTTGGAATTCCAACCAGTCTCTCTTTTTCTGTGTTAAAAAGGAATGAATAAAAATAATGGAGATGTTGGCACTGTTAATAACAGTGCTGGCTGCTCCATAGCAATTGTTATTTGATAAAAAAATTACCAGATCTAAAACTAAACAAGCACGCAAACAAACAAAAATCCCGCCAGAGTTGCCATTGCACATGTTCGTCGATCCAGTTTCGTGGACTACCTGTGCCAGTGTGCACCGATGCGAACGCTTAATGTCATGTTCCACACCAAGGCTAACTGGCGATCGCTCACCGCCCGCACCGGCATCATCACAAAGCAACAGCCGCGGCAGGTCTCTCGCCCTACTGCGCACCTTTTCGCCCACAAAGCGCCGCCGCCACCACTCAAGAGCACGTGAAGAGCACCACCAGCAGGGAGCGGCCAACGATCCTGTGCCCACCCCCGCATGAATCATTTTATCCCTTTTGTATAGGGTACATCGCATTCCAAATATGTTCACAGAAATATTTTATTTTGCAAACCGTCACGTTACAAACGATTCGGAAAGCCTTATGCCATTCAAACCGTATGGCTAATCGTTAGGCTACTGAACGGCTATTCTCGAGACGCGTAGTACAAAACGTCTTTTTGCCGCAGAATCAGTCATCACACCTCAATGCGATCCCATGCTCGATAAAGCTTTATTCTACAGCTTTGTTCCCACATGATGGTAATTGGTTAAACTATCTAAGATGACCGCAGCAACAAAACACGGACCACTAAAAGGCCAGAGAATACCTTCGTCCTCCTTAGGAAGTCACAAAGGGAGAGATCCTGCCATTGGCAAACTCGCCCTGCGACAATATTATTATTGTTTTTTTAATGTGCGGGTGCGATGATGCGTGGCTTGAGGGCTTTCCTGCCAGGCACATATTTTTTCTTCATTTCAGTCATAAATCATCGGATGCAAATTCTGCTCAGCTGGCATGCCCTGTGAGGATATTGAATTATTTACAACCGGTGTCGGAGTGATCGTACAGATCTACGATCATTGTATATTTGCCTGTGTCGTCCGCCATGCCGTAGATAGGCATGCACTCTAGATTTCATTCTCCACGTAGCATTTCAAGGCATAATAAAGCTTCAGGTGCCTAGACTTCATAATGTCATTGGTTCCTTTATTTCGGTTTCCCGTGAGTGTATAATGAGACTATTGCTTTGCCCTAGCCTGATCATGTACAAGGTTATAATGAGAAAAGTAGTTTTGAGAATGGTCATAAACAAAAAGTATGTTGTTAGTAAGTTTGAAATGAGAAAGCTTAAAATAAGAAAAGTCGTTTTGAGAAGCGTTAAAATGAGAAAAGTCGTTTTGAGAATGGTCAAAACGCGAAAGTTCGTTTTGAGAATGGTTTAAGGGAAAAAAGCGAAAGTTGTTTTGCGCAGGGTTTCAATGAGAAGGTGAAAACGAGAAGGTAGAAATGCGAACGGGTTCAAATGAGAACCACCCGGCAGGCAGACCATGGCGGGCGACATTCATCACGTGGTTTTTGTGACGTATTTGATTAACACTATTTAGTCGTTTTAAATACTTCAAATACTTCTAAAACATAACAATTAAAAAAAAATGTCGTAGAAACAGCTCTAATTAATATGAACGAAATTACAGAAAAGCGCCACGTAGCGGAGGTCATTAAACGCACTATCTTGGCCGCGAATCGGCTTCTGTGTCCTCCCTTTACGTTTACTATATTACTCTATGCTTCTGCGCTCTGTCATTTTCGTCTCCTGGGCTGTGGACAGCGTTCTGGGCGTGCACAGTAGCTTTTTTCGACGAAATATGAGACGCCGCGCATGCGTCTACAGCCCAGTGACTCAGCATTTTTCGTCCGGGTGATAAGTGCTGGAAATCTCTATACGACAGCCCACGCGACTTAGGAATTTCTTTTCATTTTGAGCCGTTTAAGATTTACCCTTTTCTACAAATGAATTCGAATATCTAAAATGCGGGCTGCACCAAAATACGTAATGACTTACCGTTTCTTGATGTATATATATATATTTCTATATATCTATACTTGTCTTTTCAAATAAACTTCGGTTGAGAACGAAGCGCACCTCGTTCCTCTTGCCCTGATCCTTGTGGTATCTAGGCGCTGCTCTACTCAGCTATGAATTAGTTGGCACAAATCCACATCTTACTGCATTTCACCGGACGTTTATTGAAGAAAGTAGGACACGGGATTTGCCAATGTCCAGATTTGTGGCCTGAATACTTTGAAATATTTTCCCGTACCGAGAAGAGAAGGACACAAGATAAAAGGTATGGTTCAAAAGATTGAAGCAGCCTCCCGGACAGTTCATATGTCCCCGGGTTAACATACAAAAAAAAAAAAAGTCCTAGCTAAAGATTTTTGCACGTGAAGCTTTGGGATTTTCGAAATCGGACGACTACAATTATTTTTCCCCCGATATCGGTAAAACCGGCTTGGGTTTAAATTTTCGGGGTTCAATGGTATTTACTGAAAACACGAAACCCAACTTATACGTCTGTCCTTTCTGGTTTTCGCGCCTAGAATTTGTTACACGCCGAGCGCCATTCGCTAGAGGAGCCTCCGTCGTTGCCTCTCACTCGACGTCTCCGCTTTCAACGTACTGTAGGGACTGGACGCACCGCTAGACGCGTCCAGTCTCGAGAATAAGTACAGGCAAAAAAGACACATGTGAACTATGGGTTGTCTGGACCCTGTTCCTTTAGAGACACCGACTGAATACAACGTTTTCGGACGCCTGCCTCCCGCCTGCTCCTTTCGCCACAGTAGGATACATTTTTCGCAAGTGTGACTTGTAAGCCGCTGATTCGAAAGGCATAGCGTTGCGAGCGCGGGAACAACAGACCGGGTGTTCCACCAACAGCTCAGAATTTTTTTTTGTTCAAGACAAATGAGGGCGAATGAAGTAAATAAATTTTCCCTTTGGGACAACGTTAATAATGGCGGCGGATGTCAAGTTTAGACTGATAAGTTATAATGGGCGAATAATCACCAAGAGTGCACTGATTACCTTTTGAAATATGTGCTTTAACTGGCACATTCCAATTAGAAATATCTTACGCGTTGTCAAAGTGCGTCATAGCTGGTGTTTGAATTCGGACAACTGAATAGACCCTTTCCGAAATTCAGTCTTGACGCTTTAATAACTATCATTACCTAAGTTCAAATACTCTGTACATGCTATAATGTCGGCCTTTTGGTGAATACTGAAGAAGGAATATGAAGACGGGCAGCTAGACGGAGCTTCACTATTCCAGACGTTAGTTCGTTGTACATGTGCTCGCTGCCACCGTGACGACACTTTTAGCTTCTGTCCGCTGCGCATTTGAGTGCGTCATGTAAATCCTTGGAACGCTCGGCTTCGGCACACCCCAGGCAGCTCATTAAAATAAAATGTGATGTATGCCACGAAGAGTGTCACCACAGTCGTCTAGCTTTACCGAACTAAGCTCTTCGCACATAATGGTGGCTTATTGACGCCATCGAAAATAAAATAAAAAAAAAAAACATTGTACAGTGAAGAACGCCGTAGCTTTTGTACATTTTCCGTCCATGAATAGGTACAATATTTTTAACGGCATTAGCGTAAAAAAAAACAAAAAAACTGTAAACTAATATTTAAGCCGGTAGATGGCACTGAAGTTGAAAACGGGCCTATTCTGGCACGCGTTCTTCTTCAACGAATTTGCACAGTCCATAGCGAATGAAAGCTTAATAAATGCAGGGTGTGTCCCGAACATTTTATTATTGCTCCTAAGCCAATCAATGTGCGGCGTCAGTTAATAAGAACGCCGAACAACAAATGACAACGCAAAAAGCTTGAGCATGACTCCAATGTAAGGCCGTTGATTGTAGAATCCTACATATCACAATAAAGGAGAGAGAAAAAAAAACGATTTTCGGTGTGTCTGAAAGGCCTTAAATCAGTGGCCTTAAACTCACTTGAGAAGTTGGGCCAGATTAGCCCAAACCGGAAAGATCGAGGGCCAATGTAAGAGGGGGGGGGGGGGGGGAGGTTGAAAAGGTCTGAAAGAGATGAGACCTCGTGCTCTATGTTTTTGTAAACTCACAGTTTAGCCAGTGACATCTTTAGATTTGATTTGTTTATTTGTATGACTACTTTGGGCCATAGCTTGACGTAATGACAAGAATTCTAATGCCAGCCTTAGGGCTGACATTTTTAATGGAACAAGATAGCGGTTGCACTATCGTTTCCGTTGCTCAATTTCCTCATGAATTGACTCAACTCAATATGTATCTGAAACTAATCAGTTAATTTGGCAGTCTTTGCTTTCTGGACGATTTTTATTACGAAAACGGAACAAACTTTTTTATTATTTTTTCTACCTGTAGTTCGCCAATGGGTCATTATAGTAGGGGGGGGGGGGGGTTGACTTTCGCATTAACATACACCAATCGAAAATACAACTGAATGATCTGCTACACCAGCAAGGCACACTAGACCAGCGTTGAACACAAAATAAGCGACAAACGCATTCATTAACATTGCATTATCGAAACAAGGTATTGACACAAAAAATCATCAAGTATCAGTCCACTTTTTCGTGTACAAAAATATATAAAATAAATACATAGGCTGCTTAGAAAACCATGATAGCACGCTTTTATAAAAATACTGCCTAAGAGGACCTTGAAAGTTTTCAATGAGCGTGGTAAACAAGGCGCCCGGAAGTTTATTTCATTGATTTATCCTACGGAAGAAGATCGCTTTTAAAAACGGATGTACGGCATGTTATTTCGCGTATCTTTCTGAAGTGGTCTAGTCTGCGGGATATAGTGTTAGGTGCATTTAAATGTTTATTTTTATCTATACCAACCCGTTCGTGCACTCTAAAAAAAAAGGGTGTCACCTTACACCCTTTTGTCCCATAAAATACACCCCCAAGTTTTAGTTCTCCTTGGAGCGCACTATAGTCGAACAGACGGCCCCAAAGTTTACGAAGGGCTTGATAACAGTGTGATATAACTTATCAAATAGCTAAAATACGTATCAATACCACATAAATAAAACACTGAGTTTTTTGCAGTAGGGCCAAGAAAACCCCGATTACTTTTTTTGTAGTCTGTAACACGTACATTAGCTGTTTTAATAAGTTCTACCACACGGCTATCAAGTCTTTTGTGAAAGATAGTACCGTCAAATCTCAGTCCGCGCTACGTCGAACTGAAGTTTTGGGGTGTATTATTTGGGACAAAGGGTGTAAGAATGCACCCTTCTTTAGAGCGTGTGCTATTCGATTAAAAAGCAAACGCCTCGATATTCTTCGACAAAATTCAAAAGATTTCCATGGCCGGTTCTTTTTTAATGCAGTAACGCTGACACTAAAATGACAAGAGTTTGTGACAAGCGACCAGCTCGATTCTAAATCGCCTCTAGTTCATTACTAGTGTTTAATGTCAGGATCCCATATTACTGCAGCATACTTTAAAATAGAACGCACACTAGACATGTATAGACGTTCTTTAACGTACCTAGGAGCGTTTCTGAAATTTCTTCTGATTAAATTAAGGACACGACCGACTTCAATAGTTACAGTTACAACATGACTATTCCATGTTAGGTTAGATAAAAATAACACCCGAATATTTCACATCCGTGACCAGAGCAATCTGTTCAGTATCTAAATAAAACTTCGTATTTATGTCAAATCATTTCTTACTAAAGCAGGTGCAATGGCACTTTGCAACGTTAAGTGTCACCAGCGATCCCGGAGGTAACCACGGATGGCACCTAGGATTCTGCCCCGAAGACCAATGTTGAACAAATCCTGCAATATGCCGTAGCGCCAAGTTGTATCAAACGCCTTTTCCAATTCAAGAAAGGCAGAGAAGGAATGCTTTCTATTTACGAAGGCCTCTCGCACAGCAGTCTCAAAGCGGAACGGATGATCAACCGTCAATCGAGCTGAGCGAAATCCACACTGGTAACGGTCAAGTAGCTTGTTTCTTTCTAAATAATATATAAGCCTTTTATTTATCATCTTTTCTAGTGTCTTTGAAAAACAACTCGTGAGGGCTATCGGCCTAAAGCTACATGCACAGGTAGGATCCTTTCCTGGCTTCATCAGGGGGATTATGATAGCCACCTTCCAAGATGAGGGGAAGCAACTTTGAAGCCAAATGCGGTTGAACAAATATAAAACAAGCTTAAGAGTTGATGGATGGAGGTGCTGAAGCATTATGTAATGAATGCCGTCTGGCCCAGGAGCCGTCTCTTTGGACAAACGAAGTACCAGCTGTAGTTCAAAAAGTGTAAATAGTGAATTATAGGGCTCCTGCAAGCCACCTGACAAAGGAACTGCCTTTTTCTCTGCCTGTAGCTTGTGTCGCTGAAATGACCGAGTATAATGCTGAGAACTTGAAACAAATTTGAAATGCTCACCAAGGACATTCGCCTGTCCTTCTAGGCTGGCAAGGCATACTCCGCTTTGGTTCAGGACTGGGACAGAAAATACCCGGTAGGAGCCTTCAATTTTATGCACACGGTCCCAAACTTCCTTCGAGGATGCACTGCTATTAATTGAAGAAGCATACCTTCTAAAGCTTTGCCGCTTGGCTTGCCGTCGGATATACCTCGCTTGCGCTATTTTTTTCTTAAAATCGATCAGGTTATTTGTCGTGGGATAACGCCTGAGAATACCCCATGCACGATTCTGTTCTTTCTTTGCCTGGCGGCAGTCTTCGTTCCACCACGGCTTTGGCCTTTTTGGAAGATGTGAGGATGTCATGGGGAATGGCAAGCATAGCGGCCTACAAGATGTGCTGAGTAATCTGCTCAGTGACATCGTCGATGGAAAGATCATCAAGGGATGAACATGCTATAAGTGAGGCTTCTGTGAAGATTAACCAGTCAGCCTTTTCAAGCTTCCAACGATGGGTACGTGTTAAAAGACCAGCAGGAAGATGGTTAAACTCTAAAATGAGTAGAAAGTGGTCACTCCCATATAAATTTTGGATGACCTTCCATAAAAGCAGGGGGTACAACAAAGGATAACAAAACGAAAGATCAATGGAAGTAAAACTACAAGTAGCTGAACTAAAATAAGTGGCTTCTTTTGTGTTGAGCAGACATAATCCTGTCGAAAGAAGAAACCGTTCAACGAGTGCCTCTCGAGAATCTCTTCTGCAGCTTCCCCACAAGGGATTGTGTGTATTGAAATCACCTAAAATGATGTAAGGCACTGGAAGCTGGCTAATTAGTTTATCGAGCTCCTCGTACTGCAGCCGATATCCCGGGGAGATGTACACTGAGCAGACGGTAATCCCGCGGTCAAGCAGCAAACGGACAGCCACAGCCTCCAGAGAGGTTTGCAAAGCCACTTCAGTGGACTGGACCATGCGTTGGACAACCACTGCAACACCACCGGAAGCCACAGATGCGTTTAACCTATCTTTTCTGAACACTTTGAAGTGTCTAAGAACATTTGAGTGACTTTCTTTAAGGTGCGTCTCCTGTAAACAAAAGGCAGCAGGGTGGTGTTCATTTATTAAAAAGGTGATGTCGTCATGATTAAAACGGACATGATTAATGTTAGGCAGTTAGCTTTTCACCAGAAAGTCACAAGCTTCGTGTAATGGTAGCTAGAGTAAAACTAAGCCAGTCACAGGAGGTACATTTAGTAAAATGTGAAAATGGACATGAATGATGATTTAATGAGTCTGCAAGAAGGCAGCTCCGACCGAACCTTTTGGGAAAAACAATTAAAAATAAAGCCCCAGGCGAGGGAGTCGCGAGTGGTCCTCTGGTTGGTCTATATGAAACTGCTCCCTCCGACCTCCAAGGGCGTCGAGACTTTGGGCCGAGGCCACTGGCGAGGAAGTCGCCGTTACTCCTCTGTCTCGGCTCGTCCCTAGGAGTTGATGGAGCAATGGGAATGAGCAAGATAACTTGGTGTCGTGAGGTTAGTGTTGTGACTGAAGATGCAGGATGATGTTCCTATTGAGAGAGCATACCAGCCTTGCAAAGTATAACTGTCACTTTGGTGGAACAATTGGTTTTTGCTCTTGTGCGTGTCCTTGGGGACCTGCCACTTCATGTCGTCTGCGTCACACGGAGGAGTGGATGGTTCGCCACTTTCCTCCATTGGTTCTGCCTCCTGGGTGGAGGCTGTTCTAGCCGGTTTAGGGAGGCTCTGGGCACGAAATAGAAAACCCCGGCCCCGACCTCCACCAACCGGAGGAGCAGGGGTACTGGGCAGGAAGTCGCCCAAGCCCGCCAGCTCCTGCCCCTTGGGTGCTGGAGCACTGGCGCAAGAATCGTGCCGCTCCTTGGATGAGGACGCTTCCTCCGAAAAATTCGGTCGGGAGCGTGGTCCCCTCTCCTTGGAAGGAGACCGCGGAGCACTGACAGGTGCGGACACAGCCGACCCATCTTGGGTAGAAGAAACAGCCTGTGAGCCCTCTACATGAGAGGGGACAGGCTGCTGCCCCGTAGAGGAGGAACGACTCTCGCTGGTGGAGGATGTAGGCCTACCAGCCGAAAGTGAACGCCCAGGAAGCTGAAGCTTCAGCTGGGGTGTTGGGGACTGCAGTGGCTTCCTAGCATCCGAGAAGGACGTCTGAGTTGCCACCGCAACCTTCAGTGGTGCAGGTCCCCGCTGCACCACCTGTGCAAAGCCACCCTTGCGCAAAAACGCGAAGCGGCGACGCGCCTCTGCGTATGAGAGGTTTTCTTTTACTTTAAGGGGGGGGGGGGGAGAATTTCTTTCTCATCTTTCCACGTCTTACACAATCTGGAGTAAGAGGGATGGGGTTCTTTGCAGTTTACACTGACTGCGTCGTTAGAGCAAGAGTCTGCTGCATGGTCAGTTTTGCCACACTTAGCACATGTGGCTTTGCCGCGGCAGTTCTGTGAGCCGTGTCCAAATCTTTGGCAGTTGAAGCACCTTCTGGGGTTTGGAACGTACGGAGGAACTGTGCTGTAAAGTTATCCAGCTTTCACAGACTCGGGAAGTGTGGTGGCCTCAAAGGTAAGCACAATGTGCCTCGTCTTCAGCTCTTGGTCGTCACGACGCAAGGAGATGCGCCTTGCAGCCACAACCCCCTGGTCAGAAAGGCCCTCCATTACTTCACTTTCAGACGCGTCCGAAAATTCGTCCTCCGAGATGACTCCTTGGATGGTGTTCAATGTCTTGTGGGGTGTCACGGTAACCTTGTAGTCCAACAGAGAGTTGAGTGCAAGGAGCAAAGACCTCCGGTGGCTGGTCTCAATTTCAACAAGTAAATCTCCAGATGCCAACTTTTTAGCCTTGAAATTTTTTCCAACCACACTCTCAGGGACTTTTGCAACAAAAAATGGTGACGTTTTCGAGAGCGGTTTGTCACTTTCAGAGTGTAGTACCAAGAATTTCGGGAATCTAGGTAGAGTAGAATGGTGTCTCGTGAGAGGTAGAAGCTTCGGTGTGACCCCTTTTCGGGAGCCGATCAAGGAAGGATTTTTTGTGCAGACCCATAGAAATGGGGGAGAAAATTCAGTGCCCGGGTGCACCGCCCACCACGGAGCCCAACAAGGGGGTAGGTAATGTGCCATAGCAAGAAAGGCTTGGCTGACACAATTACACTACCAGTGCTGCCCGGGCACTATACCCTAGTGTGGTTGCAGGGACAGGACCTGTTTCCACTCAAGGTTGGCCCTTGCCGCCGAAGGAGATGAAAAAAAGGAAGGAAGAGAGTGTAGAAGAAAAGTGAAAGAGGTGGGAGGTAAAGCGAAAGAAGGAAGAATAGGGTAGAAGAGGCGACTGACTGAATCATCCTGGTCGAGCCAAGCCAGGACACCCGTCTACGAGAAGCAGGGGCCGAAGCGGTGCATTGTTTCACTCGAGGGGCCCCGAAAAGTCCAAACATACCCCGGGCTCAGCTCAACCACCAGGGTCCCCTTTTCCCCTGACACGGGTACGCCACGCACCGCCAGACGTGGGTGGGCGAATCCACACGGCTCGGGGTTCGTAGTGACGCCACTCACCAAGCACCTGCTAAAGTAGGTGCCCCCTGCGTGCGGGTATGGTGGCCCACGTCGCTGGGGTATGGTGGCCCACGTCGCTGGGGTCCGTGGTGACGCTACTCACCAAGCACCTAGCACCTAAGGTGCAGGCACCCCCTGCAGGGCTCGGGGTCCGTGGAGACGCCACTCTCCAAACACCTGCTTTCACAGGTGCCCCCTGCGGGGCAGAACTGTGTGGTACGCCTTATCCAAGGCCACGTGAGCCAGATCGGCTCGGAATGACCACACTCCGCCTTACCGCGACACGGCAAACAGCCAGGGCTACTGTCCCTGTGAGCCACTCAGCCCGTCACAAGGAGATACGTTACTATTGACGCGCGCTGCTGTCGAAGCCACGGGCAGGATAGAGAAAAAAGCCACTTTTGTTCGAATTTTGAAGAATGACAGCATGCGAGTTGTGGCTGTTAATCGGTAAGCATCTCCTGATTATATCTGGGATATAGCAACACCTTCTATACTCGTGTTCACCGCAAAAAACCGTAGCAAGAAAAAAAAAATCCTGCTATTCACGGACTCTTACTAATCTACCCCTTCATGTGGTGAATTAAGATATCTGTCGGTGCATCCAATACCCTAGCTACACTAGCGCTCTTAACTGTCATTATTAGGGTAACTACCTTCCTGCTAGCCAAATGCGGGGCACGCAAAAGGGGGGGGGGGGTAGAGGAAACTTATTAACAGACGCACCGCGAACCCAGGCTCTATTAACACGTTTAATATCCTGTGCTGTTCATACACCTGCTAATTATATTGCGGCAATTAAGCTCAATTAAATTTCACTCTCAGTGATATATATTTTATGCCAAATGTGTTATTAATGTGTCGAAGCTGAAAATATAAAAATCGACAGTAGCAGAACTCAATGCATCAAATAAAAATAAGAAACAGTAAATCTTTTTGTGTTATTGTTTCGTGTCAACGCTTGCTTTTATCAACGTGGTCCTACACAAATTTTTAACATTATATTCTTTTTCGGCCGTTGCGAGTTCTAGGCTTTTTGCCGTGTATAGCTGCCTTCACTAAATCAAAACTCTACAGCGATCCTTTCGCATTGACACAGCGATTTGAAAATAATTACAATATTTTATGTTGAAACTTTTGGCGAGCAATTTTTCTTAGAATATTTTGCCCCCAAGGAAAGAGGCACAACGGAGCATGCGCGTCGGTTCTCTTGCAAGAACGACGGTTGCTTCCCATAATGCTTGTATAGAAAATGGTGTACCATTGCGATTCACACGATTACCAGCGACATCCGCGCTTCCCCGTGCCCCTTTGTTCGGCAGCGCCATGAGTTGCAGAGTGAATTGTACTACAGTATAAAATGCGGGACATTTTGAAGATTTGAGAATTTCTTGCGGGACGCGGGGCACGAGCCCTCAATGCGGGACGGTCCCGCGAGTCGCGGGACGGGTGGCCACCCTAGTCATTATGCCAACGATGGTTGGCATCTCCCAACTGTCATTCAGCTCAACTAAGTTGCCCGGTGTTGCCCGGTACATAGGCCTAACAAACCCAGTAGATGCAGCAAAGATGACATTTGGGCTAGTTAGTAGTCTAACATATTGAGGTATTCAGCGCACAAGTTAGAGAAAAGAAGGACAGGACAGAAAAAAGTGAAAGCCGTTTACAACTCCCTGTAACGCCGAATTGGAGCGCAGCTCTTGAGGAGGAGGAGGGAAGGGTACTGAGGGGAAGGCAGACCTCTCCTCCTCCTCCTCCTTCTCATCCTCCTCCCCTCATTCTTTAATATGCTCCGGGGGGTTACCTGACCTTGGGGGGAGGGGGTCAGGTGACCTCGGGGGGGGGGGTGTTGCGTGACTTCGGGGGCGGGGAGGGGGGTCACGTGACCTTGAGGTGACCTTGGGAGGGGTCACGTGACCTTCGGGTGACCTTGGGAGGGGTCAGGTGACCTTGGTTTCGCCGACGGCGACGCTGACGGCGACGCCGCTCAAGCCGGAAACGGGCGCCTAAGAGCTGCGCTCTAAAAAGAGCGCTGTCCACAACTACGTTTACTGACAAGAAAGGAAAAGAAAGAAAAAAACCCAAATAAGCCGCCGCGGGCTCGTGCATCTACCACAGCCCCATGAATGATAGCGGCTAGTTCATCCAGGCTCGTGTGGGACCTTCATTGTTTGTTCAAGGGATTCTCTTTCCTTGTTTGATAGCGTTACGGATGCAACGCTAATACAGTTCCTGTCCTCACGAAGGATGTAGAAGGCCTCCAATACCTCGCGGGTCAATTTGTCTTTGTTTTTCCCCAAGATGTTGGTCTAACGGAATAATGGTCTGCACGCGCATTTCCTGCACTAGAGAGGAAGATTTCCGCCCACTGTAGCCTTCAAGGAGTAATAATGCTGCCGGAGTCGGTCATTGAGGCATCTGCAGGTTTGGCTTATGTAAATCTTGCCACAAGAAAGAGGTATCTTATATACGACGCCTGAAGTGCATGGAAGGTATTTGATTGCATGCTTCTTGGTGTACGTGGGTTTTGTGGTACCCTCAGCATGGGCATCCACTCTAAGGCAAATTTGGCTAATTTTTTGTGGTGCTGAGAAAACTACTGTGACCGCATAGCGGCTTGCAATGTTTTTTTTTTTTTTTTTAATTATGGGACAACCTGTGCAGGTAGGGTATTACTACTGGCCCTGTTTTCTTGACAGTTGTCTTGTTGGACTGGAAGCCTTTTGCCTTCTTCACCGGAGAGTTTGCCACATCAGCCAGTAGGGCTGAGGAATAGCCGGCTTTTCTTAACCTTTCTACTTGCATAGTGAAGCTGGCTGACATAGTATGAAGACAAGACTTCCCTAGTGTCGAGCCCAGACATGTTAGAGCTATGCCCCTCTTGATGATTTTTGAGTGCGCCGAGCCGTAGTTTAGAATAGCTTTCTTGGATAGTGGGCTGTACGACCAACAAACATGGGTGTCTTCCAGGTGGAGCGAAAGATCCAGGCACTAAAGTATGTTTTCTTTGGGCACCTCAAATGTAAACTTAAGGCCCCCTCCGTACCCAGCAAAGGTCTCCATAATGTCCGCTACTTGTACATACATACGTCCGCCATCTTCAAGAATTACCAGGAAATCGTCAGCATACCTGGCGACCTTGTTCACTTCTTCGCCTCCAAGCGCACTTTCTATCGCACAGTCCACTGCTCCCAAGTAAACGTCACTAAGGACTGGGGCAATGCAGGAACTGATACAGACTCCTGACTTCTGCAGATAGCACCCATCCCGCCCCCCAACTATCATAGACATCAGGTAGAAATGTAGCAGCTCCATAAAGCTCTCAAGAGTACTCCGCTGGAACTTCGGAAAGCAAGCTATTCATTGGCTTCTATACAATTCGTCACCGAGGTCAGTAGCTGGTTGTGTCGCAAGGAGTAAAAAAGATTCTCCACGTCAATGCTGAAAGAAGTTCTCTTCTCAGGAACGCCTAATCTGCGATATTCCACTATCTCCTCAGAGTTGACCACCCGGAAGGAGTCTCTGACACTTAAGGCGGACAGATGTTTTTGAAGATGGGAAGATGGGAAGCAACTTGCTTTTGCCACTATCCCTTTTCTGTGACAATGGCTCTAAATGGACAGGCCTCTTTATGTGTCTTTACGTTGAAGAAGACCTCTAGAAGTAAGCGCTCCGCTTTCCCAACTCTTGCGGCTAACTGGGTTAACGCTAGTCGCTCACACAGATTTTTTACTTTGTCTCTGATTTTCTTCAGGGCGACTTGCACCGGTCTAAAATTTTCTCAATAGCTGCAATGGCCCTTTCGTTGTACAGGCCATCTGGCAACACTACAGGATGTCCTTCCTTATCAGATAACAGGACGCTTAGTTCATTAGTGACCATGTATTCTACTAAAGGCCTAAATACTCCCACTGGTCCTCTTTTTTGCAGAACCTGAAGGTTATCCACGCAGTCAGAGATGGACCTTGGTCGGTCCTCCTCCAAGGAGCATGATTACGCCTTGAAGGCTACAGTGGGCGGAAATCTTCCTTTCCATTGGAGGGAATGCACGTACAGAACATGATTCCGTGAGACCAACATCTTGGGGAAGAACGAAGACAAATTGACCTGCGAGGTATTGGAGGCTTTCTACATCCTTCGTGAGGACAGGAACTGTATTAGCGTTGAATCCGTAACGCTATCAAACAAGAAAAGGGAATTCCTTGAACAAACAATGAAGGTCCCACACGAGCCTGGATGAACTAGCCGCTATCATTCACGGGGATGTGGTAGATGCACGAGTCCGCGGCGGATTATTTGGGTTTTTTTCTTTCTGTTCCTTTCTTTTCAGTAAACGTAGTTGTGAATAGCGCTCTTTTCTATCCTGTTCTTCTTCTCTCTACCTTGTGCGCTAAATACCTCAATATCCAGTCAAGATGTGTGTCGCGAAACGCAGTAGAAACCGAAACGAAGTTTAAACGGATCTCACTTTAGCTTTTTTTAAGCAGTGATGCAAATAAATTAAATGCAGACGCTTCATTGATTATACACGTTTACAACAAAATAAAATGACATTTATTTTTGTGTTTAGAGTAACGAATCGATAACCAGAACGTTTCACGCGTGCCCAGCAAGAGAGACATAACTAAAGTCTCATCGGTACCGACATCACAATGGCCGCCCTTGCCGAGCTTTGGCTTGTACGACGTGCCATAATCGTTCTAGCGGCAGCTCTGGCCCAGAATCGTACCTCTTCCAACAGTATTTGCTGCTACGATACTGCTTTGATACCTCCCTCAAACGTAGGCAATAGTAGGAGCTTCGCTGGCGCCGGCCATAGGCGGCGATGTTGCGGGCGCCGCCCTATTTTGCTTAATTGGGGCGAGGCCCCTACAGTTAACTGAGGTAGTCCTGCTCAGTTGAACCTAGTGATCGTAAGCGACTCAATGACACTTGGCGCCACCATGTAACTCCCACCGATCGCGATTGAGTCAACTGTCGTCGGCTGAATGACAGTTAAGGGCGCTCGTGTGACTAGGTTATTAGATTAGCTTCATGTAATTTTACCAAGACGTGCACGTTCCAAACGCAAGAAGCATCGTTTCTTCCTTCGACAATCCAAACTTGTTAGAGAACTACTACGCGCAGCGCACGAATAATGCGCGAAACTTCTTTTCTTGAGCAACGAGTATACAGCTTTTCCAAAAGACCACGCAACATTGAATGTTATCAGTTTTATTATGGGCCAAAAACCTTGTTTTGCCGTCATTACGCCAGTAGAAGATATTAAGGATATAAGCGTAACCGTCACCCATTCTCGTTTTGCCATACCTCTACTTTTTCTATTTGCAGGTTGAATTGTTTTATTTTTTTTCACTCATATATGTCTACCAGGTTGCTGGCACGCGAAAGAACGAGATGTTCTAAAGGTGCACATGCGACATCCAAGACATTTAAACGATTGTCATGAGAAGAGGGGAATTCCTCCTTTCCCAGCACTACAAATGTTTGGGTTAAGCTCTCGTACCTTTTGGTAAAGGCTGTCACGTGGTTAGCCTCTTTTCGCTCTGATTGGCTCGAGAGGGCCGTAAAGCTCAATATTTACCAAGTTCCGGTGAAACGAAGTATAGCGATCACACTCTCGCTACCCGCGCCCCCTGCGGAGAAACCCGTCAATTCCGTGATGGCCTGTCGCTACTCTTTTCGGTCCAGTTACGGTGACTCTGTCTTCTCGTGGCTTAAATTTGACAGAGAATAGCGTGGAGCAGCTTTAGTCTGAATTCCATCAACCAGGCTAAATTCAGAGGTCCTTTCTAGAGTACACCTCAAGAATGTTTTTAGAGCGCAGTTTTTAGGCGCCTGTTTCCGGGTTGAGCGGCGTCGGCGTAACCACGCGCGTTGCATTATGGGACGTTTTCGCTAAATTTAGCGGGAAAAATTTTCCGCTAAGTTAAGCGGCAAATTTTGTCCGCTAATTTTGCTGGGAAAATAGGGAGTTTTTGTAGACTGCGCCGCCCCCTCCGCTAAGCGTTCCGCAACGAAGAAGTTGCTACTGCGCCTGCGCGCCGATAGCCTTGACTGTGGAGTTCCCGCTATCGTAGCGGGTTGTGGAGAGCCTTGCGGGACGGCAAAAACGATCTACAAAAACTCCCTAATGTCCCCGCTAATTTTAGCGTAAGAATATCCGTTCTAAATTGAGCAGGAAGATTTCCCCGCTAAATTTAGCGGAAAAAATATCCGCTACAAATATCTAGGAGTTATTTTGAGCGAGAATCTACACTGGCAGGACCACGTAAATTATGCGGCTAGCAGGGCTAGTAGGTCATTAGGTTTTCTAAGACGAAATTTATATCTGGCACCTCCGGACGTTCGTTTACTCGCTTACAAATCATCTGTTCGGTCTCAATTAGAGTATGCCTCTATCATATGGAATCCTTCTCAAGGCTACCGAATTCAACAAATAGAGTCAATTCAGAACAGGGCAAGCAGATTTATTTACAGAGATTATTCTCGACACACAAGCGTATCTCAGCTGAAAGAAAAAGCTGACTTGCCACTCCTCTCTATCGGAAGAAAACTTTCTAGGCTAACCTTCGTCCATAACATCTATTATAATAACCCACTCCTCAAGCTTGAACTATTAAAGCCGCCACACCGTATTTTTCTTCGATTTGATCATCAGCATAAGGTACTACTACAAACATCACATACTAAACTTTTCCAGACGTCATCTTTACAGTTGGCAATTTCCGACTGAAACAAGCTTTCAGCCAACATTGTGACTTTAGTAAATGTCGACGAATTCAAAAGTGCGTGTGCTCAATACTGCGTAAATTGAAATGTATGTTTTCCACGTGTTTTCATTATATTGTTATTTTTGCATGATGTGTGTTCATATTTTCACTGTTCTGCTTTCCTTGTATACTGTTGAATTTCCCCCTCATGTATGCCCCCTTGGGGCGCTTGTGAGGTACAAATAAATGAAATGAATGAAACGAAACGTGCCCTTCCGGTTGGGCCGAGCGACGAAGGGAGCGCGAAGTCCCGGGACCAGCTACGAACTACAGATTCGCTCGTGTAGCTCGTATCGTTCATCGCGTACATTGTAAGGTGAAACGGAGTATAGTTTCGCATTACGGAGGTTTGCAACCGTCTTCCTTCTGTGTTGTTTGTCAATCGAAATATTTCATTTGAGACACTTCTGGTTTTTCTTTTCTATATAGATAATTTTTCTGTTGCTTATAATATTACCAATATTCATAATTAACAACACTGATATTAGGAAGGTCTTAGTACTTAATTGGATTTGCATAATCCACCCAACCTTTCCATGTAATTCGCTAACTCGATTCAAAGCACCTTTCAAGCAAAATAAGCTATATTGAACCGTACGAGACTCAACTCGATCCTAATGAGGATAACCGCTTCGTAACTTCCACTCTTACCATCGAATATTTTCGGTACATAGTTTGTAGCGTTAGTCACTGGGGAATTGTAGTACAGTGCAGTCCACTTATAACGATATTGAGAAAACCGCAAAATCCAATCGTTATAGCCGATTATCGTTATATCTGGATCAAATCAAATCTAAAAAAATAGCGATCAAATCTAAAAAATTTGATCGCTATAAGCGATATATCGTTATATCTGGTATCGTTATAAGTGGATTACACTGTAGACCGTTTCCGTAGCCCGCTGAGCACCCGGATAGCGCTCTGTAATCCGCCACAAGACCTTGAACTATGCAGACAAGGCTGGCAGCGCGCATGCGCAGCTGCGGTGTTTTCTTCACGGATACCGTAGCGGAAAAGAAAAACGGTCTACTGCAATTCCCTTTTGACTCTAGGAATAAATTATTAGTTCCAGAAAAATCAATGCTCACATAAAAAATGATAATGCCGAACTTAAAAAAGTTGTTTTGATGAAGGTATAGGATGAAAGCATTCGGCGGTCTAGCATGCCATATTGTGTCGCTGTTTGCAGCGAATAATGGAGTTTAACCCCAATTTTACTTTTGCCAAGAAGAAATACCTTGAATGGTAGGAATGCGCGTACGTACGTACAGGCATGCTCAACCTGCGCTCGACCCATCCATGATTGCTATTCTTTGTAGGCGCTAAATATTGGCAGTTCTGAGCGTGAGAGGGGCTCTTATTCAGTACGGCATCCGTGAATTCCTTCTATGAGATTGCGCATGAAAATCTATTAAAATGCACACATTAAGGAAAGCATCCCTTTCCATAAAAAATCATCTCCTTGCGTAAACATACAGCAGCGTAGCTCCTGTCGTATTTAGGTGAGTGATGTGCTTATATGCTGGAAACTGCACGCTGAAACTTCCATCGACCTTCAGCCTTCCGAGTTAACAGCCCAATGCTAGTCACCCTCAAAGCGAACGCAATACTCCATCACAAGAAACGCTCTGAGATTGCAGGTGTTGCTCTCCAAATAAGGCGCCAATGAACGTTCGCTTCCTTATTACTGCCTGGAGACCCCACGCTGCACACGGTGAAGTTCACGGTACAAAGCTGAGGAAGGCAGCGTTGCAGACCCAACGATGGAGTCCCGAGCAGCGAAGGGTTTTTTGCGTGGTCTGTGGCTGGTCCTCGTAATAACGACTGCATATCTTCCGTTGCTTATGGGCGCACGACGAACCGACAAGGCATTCACGGCGTGCGACTACAGCAAAAGTAAGGAACGGATGAAATTCCTGGTCCCTTAATAATAATATGGGGCATGGGCCGCAGCGAAGTTTATATTGGGAGCTCTTCATGCAGTTTCGGTTTCCGTCTAAGAGATCTATGGTTATCCTAAAGAGCAGTCTTTAACAGAACGAACCTGATTACGCACTAAAACTTTGTTTACCTAGTACAATTAGGAAGAAAACATATGTATGCTGCTGTTGTGCTAGTGATGTATTTGTTGTCAACGTATACGCAGAGTTTATCTCTCTATTCTTTAAATGTATTATTGCTGTTTACTGTAGCACGCGTGCTGCTGGACCTTGCGCTAGACGCAGGCCATTGGTACGCTCTCAGGCGACCTTGTTTTGACTTTTGTATCTTTAGGCTTGGATCAAGGATTCTTGTTTGTCCACTAGGAAAAATAAAAGAAATGATCGATTGATTGATTGAGTGTGTAATCGAATGTATAAGGGAAATGTAAGTTATAATAATAATACAGGTATGATCCATCTTGTCCTAATATGATAGAACCAAGAAGCGGTGAAGAGATATTGGTGCGTTCAAGCATGCTCTGGCCACCGCTCTATTTTGTCAAGGTAGACTGGAAAATGAAGATCGTCTTCTCAAGTTTGAGTGCACTGCAAGCCTGAGTGTAAAATAAGAATATTAATTAGCCAGTTAAAGCAAGAAAAAGGGGGAAGGGGGTAAAATATCGGTGACAAGACGGGAGACATCAAATTTCTCAAATCGGATGCTTTTCCATAGGCGTGATAGCTACGTCCAAGGGAACATTCCTGGCGTCTCGATGGTTTTACGCCTGTGGCGAAATCTACATGAAACATCCGCACAACATCACAGTCCTGCAAAAGGTATGTTTATGTTTTGTAGATAGAATATTTTAATTATTTTTTATAGACTGGGTAGTATCGTAGCAATTACATTTTGGTAGAGCCAGATCAGACTGTGGCCACTAAGAACCCAGTTGACTTACGATAAAGCAAATATCTATTGTTGTTGTTGCACTATAAAACACGCCTTACCTGCGAATATCTGACACTTTGGTAAAAGTTCAGTAAGTTTATTTTGTGTATAACGAGTGACAATAAATACCGGCGAATTATGCAACTCCACCGAATCACAAAGCTCAAAATACCATTATTAAATATATATATATATCAGGGTGTCGAACCGGAACCGAACCGAACCGAAAACCGGAACCGAACCGGTATTTTTTCCGGAACTGAACCCGAACCCGAACCGTTATATTGTTATCGCGATGAACCCGAACCGGAACTGAACCGGAAAAAAAATAACGGCTACCGGCTCATGTCAAAACGGTTCGGTCACGCGCTGTTGACAATGAATGTGCTATCAATGCCATTTGTTTCTTTAAGTGCCGTCAACTGACACACACCTCGCTTACATATTTTTCTTCTCCACTCAGTCTTAGGAATATAAACGCTGCATCCATGAATCTTGACAAACGCTGCATCCATGAATCTTGACATAGGAACCAGTATTGCGCTGGTCGCGGCTTGCACGGAAGAAAAAGAATTGGAAGGCTGTGCAAAAAAAAAATATCGCGTCAGGGGATTTCATTTTCCTACAATCTCGTAAATCCTAAATGCTGCTGTGTGCTCATTTCATAACACGTTTCTAGAACGCGCGAGTTCTTGAAGCTTGCTTCCATCGGAATGAGAAAAGAAAAGGCTGTGGGAGTTTGATAATAATGCATCCGGTTTCGTATAGGCCCTCAGAAGCTAACATATTTGTGAGACAGCGAACTCCTCTATTTTAATACTTATCCTATTACGTCCTTCTGGCGTTGCGTTCGGTGAAGTGTTTTTCATATTCCGTATCTTGTTTAATGAAAACTTCTTTAAGGGTCTAATTTGATTTACCGAAGGCTAGTTCAAATAAAGAAAGCTGTATTTTCTCCCCACTGTTCCTTCAATTGCTTACACGCCGAGGTGGCGGGATAGTTAGCGAGTTCTACTTGTAAGTGGGTTTGTAAGGAGGTCGCGGATTTTACAGCTACTGCGTCGGACCCAATTAGATGAAGTCCGAATGCGTAAACGTCGGTGAGGTAACCTCTGAGTGCACATAAAGAAACCATTCCTGGTAGAAACCCCTGAGCCTTACACTACGATGTATCCCGTTCCGTATGTGCTGGTTTCAGATGTTTAATTTGTAATTTATTTTGATGTTTCAATTTGTCATTTATAATTTCCGAACCGGTTCGCGAACCGGTTCAGCGCCCCGAACCGGTTCGCGAACCGGTTCGCGGATCGAATTAATCGAACCGGAACTGAACCGGAACAAAATTAATTTACCTGAACCTGAACCGTAACCGAACCCGTATTTTTTTCGGTTCGACACACTGATATATATATATATATATATATATATGGGACATGCTCAAGAACAATGGGCATGATGCTTCAATTGCTTATTGTTTTTTCGCCCCTTGCATTTTTTTTTAGATCTAGTCGCATTTTTGTTTATTGGTGACTTTAGGGTAAATTCTTTATCTCCCCTTAAGAAGGGATAGAAGATTTGGCGTGCCCTTTCTCAGCTTGGGATCCGGAAACAAAAAGAAGGAAGGAGGAGGAGGAGGAGAAATTACAGATATAGAAGGAGATTCGTTTGATGTATGTAGTACAGGTAAGGCTACGCTAGGTGTTCAACTTTTTGTCATGAGAGCCTGGATGATGAGACTATTCTTCCAAAGTTGACATTCCGCAGGGGTGTCTTATTTCTTGTAGTTAAGAGCATTCTCATAGGAGCCGTTCTTCTGGTCTGCGTCGTCTGTGATTTTTTTTCGCGCCAATTGCGCCTTGCGAACTGGGGTGGCAGTGCTTGTGGTAACAATCTTACGAGTGTGCACCGTATCTTATTTGCGATAGGGCAGGGGCAGAGTATGAGCGCTGCTCACAGGGCTTGTTGAAATTCTTGTTTGGCAGTGGCATTGGCCTTTGCCGGGTGGTAGTCTTGGTCTTCACCATCCTGGTCCATCTCTGAAAAGAGAGTAGCCATGATCTTTGAGATGTGCTTACATTCCCTCTGGTTTGCGCGGGAAGTTCATATAAGACGTGCCAGTGTGTTCGCCAGTTGATTGTCCTCGATCCTGGATTGAGCGGGCATCCATGAGAACTTTGCTTGAGAACCTTCATTCTGTAGGGTGGAGGTGATGAGACGTATGGCATTCATTCCCCTAGAAGGGCAGTAGCGGTAGCAGCCTTCTATGATTGTCGTGGTGCAGTCAGTAAAAATGTAGAGGTCGGTTGGTCAAGCTTTTTTTTTTTTTAATACTGGCGTCCAGTGTGAATTGTGTGACAGCAAATTCTTGAACTTAATATGATGTGCGGCCGTGGGGGGCTTGTGCCATGGTGATCCCAAGAGGGGGAGGGGGAGGGGGGGAACTGCTACGAGACACTCAGGTTCTGGTTGGGTCACACTGGCAGCCTGTGCATAGACGGCGAGGGGTTTTTGCGGGTCATGCCATTTGTGCACTGGTTGGGGATGCTGGCCGACTTGACATTCTCTTTTTTTTGGGGTGGGATTTGGCAAGGCGTTAGTACGAGTGTCAATCAACTCCAGTATCTGTCGTTCCTGTCCCGAATGTTGAAGCTCCTCGAGGTGTAGCCGCGCCCCCTCCTGCACGGTCTCCTGTACCGTGTTGGCCCTAAACTGAGCCCGGAGCTGGTTAAGGGGGGTGTAGCGGGGAAGTCCCGTAACCACCCGTAAAGCTTGATCCAAAATGACTTCCAACTTGTGCCACTGGGATTGCGTCATCCTGAAGTAGGGAGGTTCGTAGCAGAGGCGGAAAGTGACGAGTGCCTGCTCCTTGCGGCGGACAATCTCCTCGTGGGCTCCGCAGAAGAACCACTAATTTTCTTGATGATGTTGAGGGCGTCGTGGCATTATTGAAACATAGTTGTCTGTGAGCCGTGCACTCTACGTTCCAACTTCATGAAATGGTGCGCCGAGGATATATATTAAGTGAGCCGCGGAGATTGGGCTTTCTGCGAAAGTCAGCTGGAAATATTTTTGAATTCCCGCGTCTCGTTTTCTCATCGATGTAAAGGCCACGTAGCCTGTTTTTTTTTTTGTTTTTTTTTTAATGCAAAATTTTAAGGTTTGCGCTTTGAAAATGTGTTGCGACAATGCCCAATTCTCTTGGAGGGTTCGAATTTGGTACTGGAGGTGATATCGCCCAATCCAGATAGAGATGTTATCTGCCTAAATTGTGAATTTCAGATTGGGAAGTTGGTGCAGTTTCCCGGAAAGGCGGGTCATACCAGGTTGGAGAGCAGTGGGGACAAGACAGAGCCCTGTTTCAGCCCCACCTTGTTTAACCGTGGTTCTCCGAGGCAGTGCCCGATCCGGACTGTAAATTTGTGGTTTTTGAGGAATCTCTTCATGTAATCGAGAGCCCTGCGCGGTCAATCCCCAGGGCTAGCTGAGCTTCTTGAATCACCGCGCAGTGGAGGACGCTATCGAACACCTTCTTGACGTCCATGACAATGAATGTGTGGAGCTCTCCGTGGCGCAGTGTAGGCTTGAACGTCACATCTCTTGCGAAAATGAGAAGGCTGTCTTGTGTTCCTAGCCCGGTTCGGAAACCAGTTTGTCCAGGGTAAAGAGCACTATAGTCCTTTTTAGGAACCAGGTAAGACTGCTGAGTAGCATTCTTTCCCTTAGCTTGCAAACTCAAGAAGCAAGGGGAATGTGCCGGAAGTTGTTCAGTGCTCTCCGGGTTTTGCCCAGTTTTGGGATAGGAATGACAACGGAGAGTTTTCAGGAGTCCGGGATATGTCCGGTGTGGAAAGTCTCATTTATATCTCTCACGAGTCGAATTTGCACTGTCTGTGGCATATTTATGAGCATGGTAACTGCGATTCGGACGGAAACTGGGGCTCTGTTATGCTTGCTGTGATCGACTCGCCGCTTCAAATTTCCCTTTCGTTAAGGAGAAACTTAAAGAGAGCGCCTCTTTGATAGTGACCCGTTCGTATGGGTCGGCGCGTGTAGGAGATCGGTTAGAAAATGCAGTTTTAGGAAAAGTGTTCCTTGCCTTCCTGGCCAGGTTTTTGACAGGTGTGTCGGTCTTGAGAACCAGCGTGGGAGTGGCCACACGATCGTTCTTTTGTCCAAGCATGGTTCAGCTGACCGCTCATAGCCGTTTGACTGAGGTGTTTTCCGAGATCGAGACGCTAAAGTCTAATCACCGTTGCTGGTCGAGTTTAATCGCATCTTTACGAGCATCTACTGTGGTGCGGGTGATTTTTCTAAGGTCCCTCGCATTCTTTGGGCCCTTTGTTATTGTCGTACCACCCGCGGTCCCCGTGCCTAGAGATTGAGAAGGTAAAGATCCGGGGCGGAAGAGTCGAGCGGGATATGCATCTTGGTGGTGGCGGCTCTTAGAACAGCAGTAATGACTTCGTTCAGGGGGGAAGTGGCGTTGGACGCAAGGTAACTTTCGAAAATGTCCCAGTTCGCGATATGTATACTTGACATTTATCGGGTCATGCGAATATTCCTGAACGTTTGACCCCTACCGGAATGGGCTGTTGATCGCCTCTTTAGGTATCGGCCTCTCGCTGTCAGAAGTGACTCGCCACATGAGGGTTATTTGTCAAAGTGAGGTCGGGAATAGTGTACCTCCGTAGGGATACAAGTTCCAGCCGAGTCGTGTCTCTAACGGTCTTTATTAAGTAGAAATTATACTGCGTCATTTCCTCCACGAGGTACTGGCCGGCGTGGGTATCGTGGGTGTTGCCCTAAGCAGTGTGTTGAAGAAAGCAGTCGCCTCCTATGATCTTTTGTAACCAGGGGTAATGCAATTCAGCTGTAGTCCCTAGGCGGCGGATGTGAGGTACGATGTCTGTAGTATACCGCCACGAGGATCAAGGGTGTGCATTTTCCAAGATAGTGCGGACGGCCAACACCATGCGTTAATGAACAACAACCTCGACTCAACTTGGTGTTGGAGCCAGTCTTGCCGGAGGAATATCATGGCGCGTTTAATGCATGCTCCCTGAACTCAGCCACGAGTGGATGGAATTGAGGTGTCAGAGTAGGACCTTGACTCGGCAAGTGTAATGTGAGTACTACGCGATGAAAAACTAAGGTCGAGGAAGATACGAAAGTGCACGGAGACGTCAGAAAGCCGAGCTCTGGCTGGAATGATTAGTAAATACACGCAAAGCTAGCGGCCTTTGTATCGGCTCACTCTTCGAACGCGTTTTAACACGAAACTGCCAAACGCCGGACGCGGGCATTTGGCAGCTAAGTGCGTTCGAAGAGGGAATAGAGACAAAGGCACAGATACCAATTGAATAGAGACGAATGCAAAAGCTCTATTTGCGTCTAGCCTTTAATCATTCCAACCAAGCTTGGCGTTTTGACGTTCCCGCGCGCTCTTTTCTCCTACTCTCCCTCAGTTTCTTGTCGAATTGATCTCATGCAACAGGTACGCGTTTGACTTCTCCTATGGTCTATAGTGGTGCATTGTGTTGAGTTCCGCGGCCATGAAGACGCAGACCTCGGCGGTTCAATTAAAAGGGCACTCTACAGGTTTTGTCACTGTCTCCGATTTGCTCGAAATTTCGTTAAACTCACCAACAAACGTAGTTAAAATAGTATCCCAGATATTCGGTCAAAATATTGTTTTTTCGCGAAATTTTTGAATTTACAGTGTTGGTCCTCGTCGTGTTTTCCACTCAGAAAGTCTCTAGTGGCAATAACGAAAAAGTGACGTCAGTAGAAGGCAGGGGTTCAATCTTTGGACTGAAGAATTTGTTCCCAACTGATGCAAAGCAGTTTCATAGTGTCAAATGAATGCTTTGGAAACTCGCTCCATTACCGTTGCTCCAGCACGGAAGAAATGATTGACATATTCTATTTATTAAACTGCTTGCTCGACCGACAAGCTTGACTGACGTCACGGCACTAAAAGGTACGGGTATATTTGAGTGTTGGTTTTTGCATCATTTTCATTTGCCGATTTCCCAATAACTATTATGGATTTCACGATACTAAATAGCATACCGGAAAGGGTAAAGGCCGGGGAGCCAAAAATTATACATAGTTGAGGCATTTAAAAAAAACCTGTGGAGTACCCTTTTAAAGTATGGTTACTGCCACGCTGGTGGTAGGAAGGCTAGGCTGGCGATCTCCGGGTATGGTGCGACTCCTGCCATTGCTAATGGGAGATACCGACAGGATTGGTGGTGCTGTGGGCTGGGGGAGTTGGTTGGTTCCTGCGTAGGTTTTTTTGGGTTCGCCGGGAAGTGTCGTAAGTTGACAAGGGGAGGGGGGGGGGGGGGAGGGGGGGAAGCCCGCCGGTGTGCAGGACTCGAGATCCTCCGGACAATATCCAGAACACAAGCAATTCTTATCGATCGCCAAGTGTCCATTCTTTTCGCACAACCGGCAGAAGGTGATGAGGGAGGGGAAACTGCTCTGCCTTGATCATCAATGTCATTCTCATAGAGCTTGCCGCGCGTCCAACATACTCACGGGTCTGGGCAAATGTCTTGTTTGTGACCAGTTTTATGACAGCTTACCCAGGTACCTGCATGTGCAGGGCCTGCACGGATGTACCTGCATAATGCTTTGCCGTTACCACACACGTCTGGGAAGTTTCTGGAAAAATAGACGAGCAGTTTTGCCTCCTTTCTCTATCGGCCTTGCCAATACGGAAAGGATTAAAACTTCTACTTCTTTCAAGGAGAGATGTAGTAGTGATTATTGCGATAAAAGTGGCTTGTGATTGCTTGCTGCAAAGATAGAAGACGGGGGCCAAGACGACATAAGAGGGACGAACGGGGAGAAGTAGAAAAAGGAAACGGGGACTGAGGCAAGTAAAAAAGCCGTGTTGTTTTCCATTCGCTTCGCGACACACGTCTACGAGTGCGACACTCTATCACCAGATTTCTGGCGTCTGCGGCCAGACAGCTCTTAACTTCCACCTTAAAGAGATCCACCTCGTTAGTGTGTGCGTCAAGTGAGTATGGATCTCGAGAAGTTAATGGCAATTGGCAAGGAGTTGTGTTTCTCGTGTGCCTCGCTAAAACAATAGATGGACGAAGAACGCGCGCGAGAGAAATGAGTGGGCAGTAGGACACAAAAATTGCCATTGGCAAGTTGCGCGACCAAGAGTGTCGCTGTGATCAGTCATCCACGATTGGCCATACGCTCACAATGACGTCTTGAGTAGAAAGATGTCTGCTCTCATCGACCTATATAAGAGCAATGTCAAAATGCCACCCCTGATGGTGTTGCTTGATCAACGTGATTGCTAGGCTTCCACCGCGCTTGTCACGCACCATCGAACGTTTCGCTCGCTACTTATTATCTCGGTCATGACGTCAGGGATGGGAACCTTAAGTGGGTGCAGCCGAAACAACTCGTAGCCAATAGAAGTAGAGGCCCAAGGTCATGCTTGGTTAGAGGCAGAATGCGCTAAAACTGAAGCTGCAGTTGCAGGAGCGTCAACGAGAGTCGTTCGCGTTAGTTCAGAAGGGTCTAGCTCGAGCACGTGTACTGGCGTTGCGCAGGGGTACCGGAGCCCACAGAAGCGAAACCCATCATTCAATAAAAGGCGCAATAAGCTTGATGCTTATATCTATCGCTTCGATCGGGTGTCAGCTAGTCAATATTGACCTATAGATAAATGGGCATTGTCTCTGAGCCTATATTCAAAAGAGGGAGCATTAAATGTGGTAGGACGCATGGCTGCTCACGATGCCATGGACTACGCTAAACTGAAAATATTATCGTCCAACTATTTCGCTATACTGAGGAAGGGTACCGAAACAAGTTTTCATAGGCAAAACGTGAAAACTCCGAGACAGGCAGACAATTTATTGGTTGTCAGTTGGGTTATCTTGACCACTGAAAGAACATGGCAAGGACAAAGCGAACGTATGAACTCATAACGTTCTTTGGGAGAAAATGATATACAAATGTTTTTGAAAAAATGTCATAAAAAGCTTGCAGTTTTTTTGAAGGAAAGAGTCTCTCAAGGGATTGACAAGCTAGTGGTACCCGCCGACCACAAACTCGACGTTCAGGGGATGGTCAACTTCGGCAAAAGTAAAGGAGAGAAAGATGCTAACAATTTGGTCAAGGCAAATTACAATATCTGATCATCATAATGCATAGTGGAAGCCACAGTGCATCCTACGCAATAAACAAGGCCACCGTGCAGCAGACTATCCCAATCTGAAGGCGACTTTCTGCTGGAGATGTCACACGAGGGGGCATAAAGCTAAGGCTTGCTCCAATAAAACTGACGTTGTCGAACAAGCATTGTGTTCAATGGCACGTCCTGTGAATCTGGTGGTCTCCGGTTCTGACAGTCGTTCGTTCGAACTTGGTGTTGTGAAAGACGAAGTAACTCACTCATATTAAAGCGGACAATAATTCCTAAAAGCAAATTTATATTAAAAAAACAAAAAACAAATAATCTAACCTCTTGGCCACAAGGTAATCTGTGTACCTGATGCGGTAGGGTATATTTAATCCTCATATTTCGAAGGCAAAGTGACAGCGACCGGCATAGAAAGTCCTCTCTACGATGTCGCTCTAGAAAAGGTGAATGGAGTGCGAGATTCCTGCAATCCTAGCACTGATTGGACTTGTCAGCCAACTATCCTCCTGGAAAAGAAAAGCCGACATCAGGGACAGAAGCAAGCACCAATATTAGCTTGCTCAGTCAATGATGTCTCACTGAGATGGGCTTTTCTTCGGATACTACATAACGTAACGACGAGCCACAGGCGTAAGGCGTAGCTAAGCTATCTTCAAAAACGTCTGCTTGGTTACCAGTGACAGTAGATAAATAATTAGCCATCAAATCGGCGGAGTAGAGTGCTAGACAAAAATAATATACTTAGTACGCTCTAAAACTGCTTTGAAGCAGTTGGAAGAAGCGTTTCTACAAAATCAGCTAACACCGAGAATATACTGATGAACAAACTTCCTTTCCGAATGTAGAGGCTGTTATCAAAAAAGGAATTGAAACAGCTCGTCGTTCCAATCAAACTCCAAACGTTTGTGCTAAAAATGGCGCAGAAGGAAATTTTCTTTGGACAAAAAGAAATTAAACGCACCACAGATAGATTCCTAGAAGTGCTTTACGGGCCAAGATTTTAAGATGAAGGCGCTCGATGTGTGAAATCCTGTGACACCTGCGAGAGAACCGTCCCTTCTAGTGGGTCGCCATAGATATTGTGTGATCTCTACCCTCCGACAAGAAAAATCGCTATGTATTCAAGGTGGTTGACATTGCAACGTGCCGCTCAGAGGCAGTTGCTTTACTGTGCATTGAAACTGAGAGGGTCGTCGAAACTCTGCTTGAAATATTTTTGCGTACAAAAGTTTTCCCGAGAAATCTCAAGCGACCGCGGCAAATCATTCATGTCTGGACTCATGAGAGAGTTTGGCCTGCTGCTCTTGCCTACGTAACTGCCAGTGACTCCGCATCACACTATGCTAATGGCCTCATACAGCGTTTGAACTGCACGCCGAAAGACAGATAATCTGACGAATGTGCCAATAAATCCCCAAAAGCTCGGCAGATACTGGGCGCCACTGTTATTCGCATATTGCCAAGTGCCACGGACCAGCCTCGGGGTCTCATCTTGTAAGCTACTGAGCGGCAGATACGTTAGAGAACCCAGGGCGATAATGAAATAGCTCTGCCCTAGTAAAACATCTTGTGTATATTCCTACTATGGGATCGTGTATAAATTCTATGCGGTGTTATTGGATGCAAGATCCCGTATAGGTATCGGGTACCCACACCTACCTACATGATTCTGTTTAGTGGCTAGACAAAATTCACACCCACATAAAAGATTATGTATAGGAATGCTGGATCCCTACCAACATATAGGTCCTTGTATAGGTATACAGGGCCAATACCTGCAAACAAGATTCTGGATAAATATTCAGACCTGTATGGGCACACTGGACAGGTTTTACAGGGATAGTTGTTATAGGCTCATCCTACCAGTAGAAATAACCTCCGTTGTTAATGTTGTAGTTGGCGATGTAGGGCGTTCGCCGTCGATGTTGCCGAATTTTTGAAAAAAATCGCCCGCCGCCTTGGGAATTAAACCGTGGTCCGCTGCGTGCCAAGCGTAGGTGTTACCACTGAGCTACTCAACATCGTAAATAAAACGCTCTATACTGATATTAGAGCGCAGCTCTTAGGCGCCCGTTTCCGGCTTGAGCGGCGTCGGCGTAACCGCCAGCCCCGTTTCCGGAGCGGCGTCATGTGACCCCGGTGGGTGGCGAGCCCCCCACCGGGGTCACATGACCTCGTGGGGGGACACGTGACCCCTCGAAGTCACATGACCCCCCTGAGGTCACGTGACCCCCTTCTCGAGGTCACGTGACCTACGAGGTCACGTGACCCCCGCTGATGTCGCGTGACCCCCCCGATGACGTCATCGTCACTGATGACGTCACCGGCATCCACATCGTCATCATCACTGATGACGTCATTAGTGACGTCACTGATGACGTCACCGGCATCCACATCGTCATCGTCATCATCACTGATGACGTCACCGGCATCCGCATCGTCATCGCCATCATCCCTGATGACATCATCAGTGACGTCACTGATGACGTTACCGACATCCGCATCGTCATCGTCATCATCACTGATGACGTCATCAGTGACGTCACTGATGTCGTCACCGGCATCCGCATCGTCATCGTCATCATCACTGATGACGTCATCAGTGACGTCACTGATGACGTCACCGACATTCGCATCGTCATCGTCATCATCACTGGTGAAGTCATCAGTCACGTCACTAATGACGTCATCGGTATCCGCATCGTCATCGTCACTGATGACGTCATCAGTGACGTCAGTGATGACATCATCGGCATTGGTGGTCACGTGACCTTGGGGGTCACGTGACCCCCCCCCTGGTCAGTTGAACCCCCCCCCAGTACCCTTCCCTCCTCCTCCTCAAGGGCTGCGCTCTAATTCGGCGTTACATGGAGTTGTAAACGGCTTTCACTTTTTTTGTGGCGCCGCATGCACATTCGAAACGAAATAAATCCTAGCAGTATTTGCATAAAGGTGCAAATATGCTAGAGCGCTTTTGCATGAAGTAGGATTTTGCATTCAATGAATTTTTATAGAAACTCCCATTTATTACCTGTTTGACTTCCCGTATGAAGCCATACAGGATATAGCTACCTATTTCGGATCCCTGTATGCAAGTGTATAGTAAATAATTTCCCGTGAGAACTCCTGGATAGAAAGAAAACAGGAAGTTATTTCCCGTAAGACATTTTGTATCAAAGTTTACAGGAAATGCTCTCCTGAATGCCTTCCCACAAAAAAAGGATGGAGGGAATTTCTTATTGTAAGACTTTTTGAATGAATTTATATTGGACTTTTAATAGGCTGGCCAGAAAAGCACATCGACAACGAGACGAAGACCACGTATGACTACGTGGTTGCGGTCCGCAAGTGCTTAGATGACACATGCCGAATAGCCCGAGAACTGCTAAAAAAAAGAAGATAAAAAAAAAGATAATGACAAGAAGGCACGGGCGCGCCAGCTTTAAGTTGTAGATAAGGCTCTGCTTCTACTGCCATTCAATATCAACACGCTGCTCCTGACCTGGAAAGGCCCTGCCCCTTCACAATCTTGAAACAAGAAACAGCTTGTTTCATATCAATGTGTTAAAAACATACGAAGAGGGGCCGATCTTTATTCAGGCAACTCACCAAGCCTCGGTCGCCCTTGACGGAAAAATGTGTCGAGGAAGCTTACTTCCTGATAAAAAAAACAACAAAAAAACACAAGTTTCCAACCTTCTGGGAACTATATAGTACGGTTGCCTTGCTGCATGCCAATCCGGGAGGAACAACACGAAGCCGCGGTTTCCAAAACAAGAAACTACACTTAATAAAGTAACATTGATGGGTTGTTAGTAATGAAGTATAACAAGGCCGGGCATTCGACCTACGCGTCCCCGTGACCTCGGTCCGTCTCCCTCAGTTTTGTGGACGTGTCCTCCTTTATATGCTCTCGCGCTTATTCTTCATGCGCTGTTGTGCGCTTCGGACTGTGTCCTTTTTGGGCGGTCGCTAGCGGCCCCGGGGCGTGGTGGTAGACCCTCGCTCCCGCTAAACATATCAGGGATATCTGTGGGTACCTCAGGAAGATCCAACAGGCAGAAATGTGGTGATGGGGTGTCACACTCAGGGACGTGTGCCGCGAGGAGAATGGAACACAACACAGATTTTGGGTTCGACAAAAAACCGCACATGTAATATTCATTACCGATCAAATTTCAACAAACAAAAAAAGTCTTGAAGAGTACATTTAAATGAAAGACAATTCAAAACTAGAGATGGAATGCTTATCTTCCAGTCCGTAGAAGGAGACGCGGAGCAGTTTGGTGTTGGCGTCGAAGTGGTTGGTCATGCTGCAGGCTGGCTACTTTCAATAGCGGACGCGAAGCTCGTAGTCGCTGATATTTTCTTTCTCGGTTGAAGACATCGCGTATAACTGCGGGTCGTCCCAAATTCCGATCACTTCTTCTACTGCTCCCCGTTCGACCCCGAGCCACTGGAAGGCTTTGTCCATGTCTTCTTTCATTGCAAGCACCAAGCACTACCAACGTTTATCACAATAATCACCACAATAGCGTTTTCTAATTGATGCCGTAGATTACTCGGTGGATCTAGTTGTTTCCAATTGTCCGGTATGCTTGTACCGGCAAGTTCTTGGATCTGATTGTTGTTGACCCCAAGGAGTGCTGTCGCAGCGACCTCATTCTTCGTTACAACCGTTGTTGGGGTGATCTCTTTAAATGCCATACGGGACATGATGTTGGGCGGAATCTTCTGGGCAGAACCCGGAACTCGATGAGGCCTCTCGAGGGAAGTAAGGGTGGTAATGTCCATTTTTGTCTTGGTTTGTAGAGTCACAACGTAATCTGGCGTCGACTCGGCGGGTTGTGATCGGGAGGCAGGCGGCTTGACTGAGCTCTGAGCTAGCTTCATTGCCTCCTTCAAGCGGATGATGTTTCATGGCTGTGAAGCGTTCGAATTGTTGTCGCCCAAAAACTCGCCACTTCTGCAGCAGGGAAAAGCGGTTTGGCAGCTGCGACACTGTTGTGGGTGGACAATAACCACGCACAGTTGGTGGCGTCGAGGATGACTGCAGCTAGCTACGCCAAACGTTGTTCTTGCGTCTCCATGTCCATAGTAACGTTTGAAGTTGAGCTGTAGCTCACAGCGGCGTCCGCATCCGGTAGATTTTTTTCTGGGAGCGTCGCGTTGCTAACTGGTCGTCTTCTGCCCGGCGCCATACATCGAGCCTTGTTGAGATCGCAGTTCTGAACGCGCCATCCCGACGCATGGACTTCCTTACTCATCCGCGTTGTTGATGTATCGGCTGACCATTTTGCAGCGTTCAAGTTTTCTATTGTCAATTTGTAGAATTATTCTTCTTTTTGGTGTCTGTTAATTGTGCATCATTATCAAGGCTTCAAGCTGCTCATGAGCACAAAAAATAAACAAATGAATGAATGTATGAATGAATCGTTTTAAAGGCGAGGTACATGCCGAAGGGCATCTCCTTGCTAGACATACCCGGTGGCTGCCACCGCGTGTTAGAATTCGCCTACGGGGCCAGCGGGATCTACGGCGACGTTTTTCACGTGGGTGCTGGAGTCCACTGTGGGGTCAGAGACGCCGTCAAGGAGCGTCGGAGGATCTCTGCGAGGGTCTGAGCGGCGGCATCAACCATGTTCTTTTTGGCCTGCTCCGACAAGTGTTTCATTTTCATTAACAACATAAAAGTTGTTGTTTCCAAAAGTGTCTTTGGCACTTGCCTGAAGAGGGGATTGGCAAAGGAGCATAATAGTTAGATCATGCGATATTTTTGTTAATTCAAAATATCCAAGCTGTGGGTAATTAGCGAGTACGGAACGGCTTAAACAGTAATCCTGTAGATGCTGTTATAAATCTGCGCCCAGCGTCGCGTACCGCACTAGGAGCATAGGCCAATGTAATTGCCCGAAAATGAAGCAGGCTGGTAACATTAAGGGGAACGCCGATCCTTGAGAGGGGCCGCGTTTTCTTATCAGGTAGTATTATGACTTCGGCATTCGTTGGAATCTATCAGTTTAATGTCGACCTTGGCCGCATCCACGCTCTGCAGAGGCCCTATGAACTGCGGAGTGTGCCCTTTGTACTCTCGCGACGATGGAGCTGCGCTCTTATCGCCGAAGTTGAATCGGCGCGTTGTGCAGAACTTCTGTTTCGAACTTTGTACTTGTCGATCCTCTACTTCGTCTCAGCTTAAGTCCAGAAGTAGCCGACGCTACGAGGTAATGTTACCGTCAAGAAGAGTCACGCAGACTTTTCTGTTTATGCTTGGTTCAGCGATGATGAAACACATGCAAAAACATAAAAATCAGCATGATGGTGCGCTTTTGACTCTGTCAGATTGGTCCCAACAGCTCGTAGTGTCGGCTACTTATGGACTTGATTTGAAGTAAAGTATAGGTCCGAGGGGAAAGTTGACTAACCATCTGCTTCGAGGGTTTAGTCCTTATGTTAAAATGAATCGATTAAATAACAACTATTTGTGATTTGAAGCTCCAGAACACAAACGGAAAATTAGCAAAAAAGTTAACGGGAAAAATAAATGACGGTTGTGGAAAGAAACTGAGCAGAATGTCTGTACATGTCTAAATATTATACAATATGTTTTATGCAGTCGCGTCTTGTTGTGGGGATTTAGGAAATTTCATATGGGTGCAATTGCTTACAAACTTATTTTTAGACCACTCAATAGTTTAAATTGAATTGAATGCTATACCGTAACTTATTACTTTAAAACTATTTTTTTACTAAAATCAATTAACCAATGCACAGAATCATTCGGATAAAGCATGTTCTCGATGCGTATTTCGAGGCGGCTGAGTCAAGAAATCGGGTGCTTTCAGCTGTTGGAAACACATTTTGTTGTGTAGGCACCTCAAGAAAAGGTTTTATTATTACATTTTTGAAGAACGAGAGGCTCTGCCGCTCAAGGTATCATCATCTCGACGGGTCCCCACAAGCGCAACAGAACTCCTCTTTCTCCGAAGTCACGTCAATCCGTCGTTGGTGTGACCTCGAAGATATCATTAAGAAATGAATTCGTGAGCTGAGTCTTCATTCGATTTTTCTTCGATTATGTGTCACGTTTCCTGTTTTGCAAGATCTGCGAGATTATATAGGATTCCTTTTGCAATGATATGCTCAGTTCTAACGTTCCATTAATCTCGAAGCTACGACTGACGAAAGGTACGTGAAAACATTGCAAGATAAATACCGTGCCAGAAGTAGTGTGGTTAAAGCCATCTGATGACGAGCTTTTTGTGTTCTTTGCAACGTGCTCGTGTTCGTCTGTGTTTCGTCCTCTCTATGTTTTATTATTTCTGTTATCTAGTACACTTTGAAGCTCGCTGCTTTTTTGTAAAAACCCACCAAAGAGCCTCACATAGGAGGGTTGAACTAAGACAACTTAGAATAATAAAAGCCTGTGAACAGACTATTCTAATTCTAAGTTGAGAAATCCCACTCGAGCGGCATAAATTGGCTTGGTAACATATCGCGCTACGATCCGCCACATATGTGCCTGAAGGTAATGGAAGCAGCAGATCAAAATTAAAAAAAAAGACTTGCCTGAGTAAAAAAAAACAAGAACAAAATAAAACAATACCGTACTTTTTATTTTATTTACGGCGCTGTCTGCTAACCGCGCACTGTCTGCCTGGCGAAACATCCGACAGGTGGCTGCAACGGCGCCGGTAACATTCAGGCATCTCAGCAGCCGCCAGGTCTCGCCAAAAGCAGGCAAGATTTTCGAATCATTAACAGCGCACGCTTTTTCGGCGCTACAACGGTCAGTGCAGAATTTATCTTTAGTTTCCAACAAAACGCATGAAATGAAAAAAAAAAAAGGAAACCAGATGGTTCATTGAGTAATGTCAGCTACGTGTGGCATGCATTTGACTCGAGCAGGCGCCCGATGAGCTGCCTAAATCCGCCGGGCTGCAGCCGCCGTCTGTCGGTTAGCAGACGGGAGCGGTAGGTAAAAACCAGGTATCTATTTTAATAAATGTTTACTAAAGTAAGGCCGTTCTGCAAATTGTTTTTCATTACCCTGCCGCTTTATGTGGTTATTATACAGGCTTCACTGGGCTTCGGGACCTCGTTGTAGAATGGTACCAACGCTGCAATTGGAACCGAGCCCGACGCCGAGCAGCCTTCGACGCATTGATTGAACACGATGCCCACAAGAACTCTTCAGCAGGAATTATGTCTAATCTGTGTGTACGCTAGACCTCACAGGGATGATATCAAAATGCTAGTGTAAAGTTACCTTCGATTATTCTCGGTGGTGTTTACTGAACGGTTTTTGTGCGACTTCAAACGATACCATCCGTATTTTTAGAGTTCAGGCTGATCAAATGTGCTCGTTCGATCATGACTTCAAGCACGGCGAGAGACGCCGCTTGTTTTCCAAGTGTTCCTGAAGCAGTAGACTTAAGCCCTGTTCACACATACAGCGGAGCGCTAAGTCAGTGCTACGTGAGCGCTCCAAGGAGCACTCATGTGGCGCTGCCTGGTGCGTGACTTAATTCTAACACAGCGCGCGATTAGCGCTTCTGTAGCGCCTTGTTAGCGCTCCAGTAGCGCCTTGTTAGCGCTTAAGTAGCGCAGTGTTAGAGCTTCAGTAGCGCTTCTTGTACCGCGGTGCTGCGGATTAGTACGTGCATTTCGGTTCCGGTTCCTGTGGTTGGGTGTGCATCAGCAGCACCATGGCGGACATGTGGGACGGTGAAATGGAAACGCGACAAATGCTCTTAGATACGCGATTAGTGCATATGTGCGAGGACGTCTGAACGCCCAGAAGAGCCTGCTGGGTGCGCGAAATCTTTCGCCACCGAGATACCGACAGGTACCTGGGGAGCCTTGTTCCTATAGCTGGGGGACCGAGACGCAGCGCTCTTTCGAAGGTGGTTATTTTTAACTGCCTGGGTTTAAAACCAGGGTCACGCATATCGAATAGAAAGCGATGAGGTCGTACCAACGTTATTAAAACACTCAGTTGGGAAACTCCCATAGAGACAGCTATAAAAAAAATGGCCCCAATCTGTCTCCGAGCACCGAGCTAATGACGAACACAACGCCACCATTTCTCCCGCAGCGGCCACTCGAGGAACTGCACGTGACTTCTATTTTGGCAGAGGTTACAGTGGTGCCACCCCCGTCTCCCCAGCGGACGCGCCGCGTTGAACTACCGAAGTTAAAATGCACCTAGGTCGGGACGCACTACCTGAAAGGACCGCTGAGGCATGATTGTATAAAAACAATATTAATTGTTCCGCAAAACCTTGCGAACTAAAGATGATAAAAACATCACGCGCCCATCATTTGGTACTAAACTCCAATAAATTTCATACAAAAAGAGTCTTTTCCGTTTGTTTTTACGCAAAAACAGGCTTTCAAAAAGCTCGAGGTGACCATAGTACAGACAAACGAAAAAGAGTGGCGCTGTTGTCGCATTTAGCTCGGTCTCGGTGTACGCCAGCGGCCCAGGTTTCGACGGCGAATTTCCCAACTGAGTGTTCTAGTAACGTTGGGTCGTACCCAATCATTAGGGAGTTTTAGAATAGCGCACGCTAAAGCTTTGCGCACGCAAAGAACAGCGTCGTCGCCACTGCGCATGCTCCGAACGCAAACCAGGTTTTGCGCTTTGCGTGCGCAATTTTAGCGTGCGCTATTTCTCGGAAATAGCGTGCGTACGCAAAGAGCCTTTGCGCTTCTCCAAGGAGGATTCATGATGAGAAGTTGGCTAAAGCCAAGACGAGCCGAGTTAAGCAAAAATGGCGGCTTCCAGGATTATGTCGGCGGCTGCTGAGTCAGCGTCCTGAGTGCGACGTCGGCGGCATCCTCGCGACTGCGATTTTCAATACGAGACGAAATTGTACTCGGTTTGGCAACGATCACCGGCAACTTGATGCTTGCGACGCGCGAACACTTCTCGGCGAAGGTAATATGTGCGAAGGTCAGTACATGAGACCTCTCTTGCCGAGGCGACGCAAGCGGGCACGACCGGTGAACCGCTCGCGTCGCATTCTTGTGTTTAAACAAATCTAAAATCATACCCTGGACCAAAAAACTTGTTTCTCTCTAAGGTTACAGCATTTCGTGTGCGAAATAAAAATTGTGACTGTATCTTGGTGGCGTCGCAAGCGCGAGATGCTTGGGCTTTTGCGTCGCGACGGAGAAACGCTATTCTAAAACACTCTCGCGTCGCGGGCGCTAATGCAAGCGCTAAATTTTTCGCTAGCGTGCGCTAAAATTGCGTACGTTATTCTAAAACTCCCTAATTAGTCGCCCAAAGTCCCTGACTCTGGGTCGCCTGCCCGACCCTTTGCTTGGAAAGCAGCTGTTTTACTTCCTCTTCTTTCAATGCCAACAGAAAAACAACAACAAAGGAATCACCGTGCACGCGCTATTCCGCTGCAGCAAGCACGGCACAAGGAGCGTGAGAGCGCTAACAAAGCGCTTCTGTAGCGCTATGGTGCCTGGATCGGGTCTTTGACTGGTGTGTTTAGCGTCCTATCCCACCCATACATCAAAAGTGGTCCCGATGTGGCAACAAATGACGCGAGTGTCATGCTGTTGCCTGTCGCGATCCTGGCGGTTGGCCGTAGAAATGCTGGCGAAAAGCTCGAGCGAACGCGAGTGTCGCTGTCGTCACGGCGTCCCTTTAGGCGTCCCAACTTCCGGCTGCTTCAGCTTCCGTGAACTGTCACAGTGGAAAGCGACCTGCAGCAGAACAGGCATCTGCTACATACACCACAGCTGGTGGGACGCCGCCAGGGTCGCGAACGGCGACAGCATGACACTTCTATGACGTCATCAGGCGGAAATCGAGGGACCACTTTTTTAACCGCGGTAAACACACCAGTCGGAGACGCGCTCCAGGCACCATAGTAGCGCTAACAGAGCGCTAACAAAGCGCTTCGGAAGCACTAACCGAGCGCTACATCACGCGCTAGGAAGCGCCACATGAGCGCTCCTTCGAGCGCTCACGTAGCGCTAACTTAGCGCTCCACTGTATGTGTGAACCGGCCTTTAGGCGCAAGTTGTGCGATTGCTATCCTTTATTAAAAATCAATAGAAATGAAGCATACCAATTTTGGACTTCTATGAACCTAGAAAGCACATTTTTAGAGTATGTTTTAATATACTTAAGTGTACTATTTATATACTTTTTGCGTACCTCGTAATTTAGCAGTATTGTACATAATTCGACCTGTTTTGGCGACTAAGGCGCCGATACCAAGTGTATAACTCACTTGCTATTAGCAAACGAAAATACATTAAGTATATTTTCCGCAGTATTGAAAAAAAACGTACAATATTAATTAGTGAAGAAAGTGAGAAAAAAAGTATCGTATACGACACATCTAACAAATGCCTACTGCATTAGCTCGCAAAGAAGCTTTTTCGTAGATAAATCAACATGAATATAGTCCGTTACTCATAAAATCCTTCACGACTTGTCACAGTGAACGATCTAAACAAAGTGAAAGCCGTTTACCACTCCCTGTAACGCCGAATTGGAGCGCAGCTCTTGAGGAGGAGGAGGGGAGGGTACTGGGGGCCACGTGTTCTCGGGGGGGGGGGGGGGCCACGTGACCCCCCCCCCCCGAGGGCACGTGACCTTGGTGGGGTCACGTGGGGGCAAACACGTGCCCCCCCTCAGAGGTCACGTGACCTCGGGAGGGGGTCACGTGACCTCGGGGTGTCACGTGACTCCCCAAATCACGTGACCCCCCGGGTCACGTGACCAAAATTTTTACGCTAGATTTAGCGGGGAAATTTTTTCCGCTAGATTTAGCGGGGAAATTTTTTCCGCTAGACTTAGCGGGAAAATATTTCCGCTATATTTAGCGGGAAAATTTTCCGCTAGATTTAGCGGGGAAATTTTTCCGCTAGATTTAGCGGGGAAATTTTTTCCGCTAGATTTAGCGGGGAAATTTTTTCCGCTAGATGTAGCGGGGAAATTTTTCCGTTAGATTTAGCGCGGAAATTTTTTCCGCTAGATTTAGCGGGGAAATTTTTCTGCTAGATTTAGCGGGGAAATTTACCCATAATGCACCGCGCGGTTACGCCGACGGCGACGGCGACGCCAACGGCGACGGCGACGCCGCTCAAGCCGGAAACGGGCGCCTAAGAGCTGCGCTCTAAAAAATGCGCGCACGATCTGGTGAATAACTCGAAAAAAAAAAAAAAAAAGACTGGGAAAACAATATTATAATGGACAAGTACTCACACGTATGGGAATTTGTCCGTTATTTTATTTTTTCAAGGCGGTTTCTTTTTTCGTGAAGGAATACATTATTAACCCCCGAATATACTAAGGAGCATTCGCTTTGGCATTCAAGAGGAGAACGTGCAAAGATTAATTCCGCACTCATGTCTGGGAGAGGGCGCGGCTCGTACCTTTGAATGCATTGCCACAGAAATTTACCTCCTAGTATATTGTATTGCACTCTTACGAAGGGCAATCTCTCTATCTGCTAAACGTTTCACTAAAATGAAGTTGTGCCTTTTTTTTTAATACTCAGTTTCAAGCGTCTGATCTTTTTATTCCTTTTTGGTTTCTTAGGGAATAGCTGCCATGTGCAACAGTATTCGTATGTGCTACCACAAGTACGGGGACCTCGCTAAACAGGTAGCGCACACCAATTTCTTTTCTTTGAATATTTGATTGCCACTTCACTAAAGCACACGTCCCTAATGCTGGGGCATCATAAACTTATTATCATCAGTGCGTCTCGTTTGTCTCGTAGAGAAATAAAATATATATACTTATGCTCTGGTGCAAAAAGTAATTTTATAAATCCTTTAAACGCAACTGGAAGCATTAAAACAAGTAACGATCTGTTTCTAACTTCGTGAATTTCCAATTAATTACACCATTATCTTACTTTACTGACCAGTGGCAACTACAGAAGCATTCCGAAAATATTCATTTTTACTACCTGCAGTGTGTGAGCCCACAACATTCACATTTATACTGAAATTCGTCTTACATTGTTGCTATCATTTTGAAAACGTGTTACACTACCGTGAACGTCCTGCCACCAAGTCTATTGCCATTAGTGGGTTCTGTAAAGAGAAAATACATTATTAAAATATTCGAAAAGCCGAACTCCAAAACGAAAATTTCTTCACAACTTGGTCATGCCAAATTTTGCGAGAAGCTACGTCCAAAGCTAAAAGATTGTTGTATTTATTTATCTCTTTATATATATTTTAGCCTCGGTCCTCAACGCATTTCAAATAACAAAGGCAATAAACAAAAACGGATAAACAACACACATGAAATCACTAAGCAGGTTCTGGTAGTTTGAGTCCAGTGTTTTAAAAACCAATACGATAAATACGTATTGCGAAAAACGTAGAAATGTTTTAGAAATATGCCTCTCATTGACGTTAAGGTAGAATGTGGGCAGCGCAGCTGCGCTATTTGGAGTAAATGTATGCAGCAGCTCTTCGGCTGCTGCATACATTTTGCGTGTTTATTTTGGAAATACTTCAGGCAGCACTCTAGCCTATATATTCGCTTCGGAGCTGCTAATATGCAGAATTGACTGTTTATATATAGTACTACAGGTTTTCCCGCTCATAATACTCCAAGTGGCAGCTTTTTTTTAATCCGGGCGTCCATGAATTTACACCGATTTAATCCAAGTGTCAATGAATTTAATCCAAATTGTCAACAATAAAATCCCAACGCCATTCATTTAACTCAAGAGTCACTTAACTTGATCCATTTATACCTGCGAATTAACTATGACTACTAACCCGTGTGTTACAACTATTTTAGAGGTTTAAGTTGCTTGCAAGATAAATGATTTGTCACTGTATATGCGCTTGCGCGACTGGTTCTTTCGTGAATTTCGAGGATTTTTTTAGACCATAATACGTCAGCTCGAGGCTGAATAATGGGGGTGTGTTATCGGTTTTAAGATAGTAACGAACATTTGCAAAAGGTTTGACAGTGACATCGTGTTTGAAAAATTTGTATTTCAATCAGGTGTATGCATTCAATGGCATGAACATTTACACTGCAAATCAAGCTGATGATTTTTGACTGCGTGTATTACACACCCCAATATGTGAGTTACATGTCCTTGGTTTGAAGGACGCGCACAAGGTATTTGAAATCATTGCGGTCATAGGCCGCGCAATCAACACGTTGAATTTTCTGCATTGCTTCTTGTGGTCGCTGTTTGAAGCATCTGCCATCGGCGTTCCTTTAAGGTGGTAGCTTTAGACAGCGCAAGTACGGCTGGGCTATACTCACCGACGTAAACTTTCACACCGAACTTGAACTTGGAAAATATCTCTTAGACTGAGTTGAAGAACGGACTGTATGGCGGTAGGTACTTCAAAGAGTGCCCTTCGGAAAAGGCGGCATCTGCGGCTCGTTCGGATGCGGGAGCATTATCAAATATGAGGACCGAATCCTGGCCAGGAGTTGATGCCATGATGTCCCTCGGAACTTCCTCTAGGAAGTCGTTGAAAATCAACCAGGTCTCTTTTTTCACATTTCTCCACAAGAGGATCTTGTCAGCAGACATACATTCGAGGATGCTGATATTGAGCCCTCTCGTACCTGTAGTTCTCACGACGGCGTCCTTCCCACGTTTTGCCCTCCCAAACCTCCAACTACACTAAAATGACGGTTTGTCTAGTCAACGTTATATCTAAGTTGAAGCGCGCCGTTCCCCTGCCGCCACGAAGCGTACTCTTTTTTTTTTATTGCGATTTTTACGTCGTTGCGATTTTGGTTCATGGCCTGCAGAAAACCTTTTGTTATTTTATTTTATTTATTTATACACACTGCAGCCCCAGAGGGGCTACGGCAGGAGTGGAAGTTATACACAGACGGTCCGGACATCGCTATGGACTACTTACTGTCAACGGCACACAGAAATTCATCTGGTTGTAGTGACCGGATGTTTCCTGGTAACAAATTCTAGCGTTCAATGATGTGAGGAAGAGAAAAACTGTGTATGTAAAGATATCAGTACGAGGTTGAAAAGGTAAAATGTTTAATTCGTGGTGGCTCCTAGTTACATTGGCTTGAGAAACTTTATATAGCTATCTAAAGAGTCAAAACGCGATGAGTTATACATGAAATACAAAGACTTTAGGCGCTCAATACCACGACGCTCAAAAAGAAGTCTTAGGCCTAACACGGAAAGGTTAGAAGAAGGAGAAAAGTTTCTTTTATACCGACGACAAATAAAACGCACTGATTTCTTTTTAACTGATTCGACTTTCTTTGTATCGGACTGTTTGTATGGAAACCAAATAATAGAACCATATTCGAGGATTAAGCGAATCAAAGTTTTAAAAGTTAAAAGCTTAGTATTTCAGGTGCCGCACGTAAAGTGGCACCTCAAGTTAGAATTCATTGGCTGCATCAGCATTTACTACAGGTGACGTAGGATATTTGTTTTTCAGTATTCTTAATTTTTTAACATTCAAGAGTTTGTTTGTGTTGTTTAACAGTATTTACTATATTTTTGCCATTGTATTTATGTTCGTGAGTATGTGTTTTATTTTGTGTTTTCCTGCTATAACGCTTCGGCGCTGCAGGTTGTTTCTGTAAATAAATAAAAGGTACGCCGCAGGTATCCAAATCGTTTAAGAGATTTGTTGCATGTCGTATGAATGTGCTTAGACCAAGATAAATCTGGCGTGAAAACGAGACAAAGATATTTATATTCAAAAACTCTTTCTAGGCATGACACGTCAAATGAATAATTAAACACAGAAAGTGATGAACGCCTAGAAAAGGTGATAAAAACGGTTTTTCGATAGTTGAGGTTCTTTTCCCAGGTTTTACACCACGTACAAAAATTCACAAAAGAATTGTTAAGAGTTATATTGACATCGGAAGATTTTATCACGTGATATAGTACGCAGTCGTCAGCGTAAAGTCGTATCTTAGTGTAAATATAGCGTGGCAAATCATTGATGTATAACAAGAAGAGTAGCGGTCCAAGAACTGATCCCTGTGGAACACCTGATGATACACCAACTGTGCTAGATTTGGATGAGTTAAATAGGCAAACGGTACCCGACGAGAAAGAAAACTGGATATCCAGTTGACCAGGTGATGATTATTTAGAATTAGTTAAGCTTGTGTAGAAGTTTAGAATGAAGAACTGTGTCGAAAACCGTTGACAAATCTGTGAATATCGCATAAACTTGATTACCGATATGAAGAGACTGACCGATATCATGGTTAGTTGTGTCATAGTATTATGACCACGTCAAAAACCATGTTGGAAGTCGCATAAAATATCGTTAGTTTCGAAAAAGTCCATAACATGAGTGCAGACAATATGTTCCAATATTTTGCATAAATGTAGCGTTATAGAAATCGGTCTGTAGTTTGACAGTGACAGTGAGTTGCCAGATTTGTATACGGGAATGATTTTTGCAAGTTTCCAAGATACAGATACTGTGGCCGTTGACAGTGATTTCTGAAAAATAACCGCGAGACTGTACCGGACAATAAATAAATTAGGAATGCCATCAGGACCGGGACTTTTTTTAGCATCTAACTTCAAAACCAGGTTTAGTACACCCCGAACGTTCACATCTATGTCGTCAACCGCAGACTGCAACACATGAGTAAAAGAAGGAATTTCGAAATTATCAACTGTAAATATTGACTGAATGTATGTGACAATCGCTACAGCGTTCAATTGAACGCTGTAGCGATTGTCAGAGCGTCCACGGCAGTTACGTCGTTAATTATAAACGAGTTTCAAGTCGTGCTGCCTGGTAAAATAGGTTTCCAGAATTTTCGAGGCTTGCTTTTTATTAAGTTTTGCAATGTAACACTCAAATAAAATTCTTTCGCGGAATTAGTTTTAAGTCGGAGTTCCCCCTTGGCTTGATTAAACTGAGCAGTCTTTACAGGGTCAGTGCAACGTTTTACGCGCCGCAGTCTGCCGACACGTAGCAATACATGCAATAATTCTCTTGTTATTCAAGGAGTGGCAATGTTATTTTTTTTTAGTTTTGAGTGGCACAAATCGCTGGATACACGATTTAACCAAGTCTTCAAAAAATGTAACGAGTACATTCACGTCACTGGAAATACTCAGTTGTTCAAAAACTTCAATGAAATAGCTTACATGTCATCGGCACTGTTAAAATCAAGAAAAGTGCGGTAAACAAAACGTGTTTACGGAAACAGAATAAGCGACAGAAACAAAGACTGCCTTATGATCTGATGTGCCATCAACGACTTCACATTCAAAACGGTTTTCTAGAAGAGGTATACTAAAAAAAAAAAAAATCTAAAGCTGACGACTCTCTCGTGCTCTCCTGATCTATCTGCTTTAAACCAAATAACAACGAAAAGTTCAGTAACTCTCTACATATTTGAACGTCAGGACCAGATAGCGAAAATGACGACCACTGGATACCAGGTAAATTAATACCACCCTTTAATATTAAATTGGAAGAAGACAGGTTATGCTCGTGCATAAAGTCACATAAAGCGCGTAACTGATCAATGGGAGAGCCGGGAGGGCGGTAGACAACGCCAACAACTAAATACCTATTTTCCAGATTAAGTTTGCACCACACTGATTCAATCTGGGGAGGACCCTGTATTACTGAAAATGTTTATTGGTCTTTAAAAAGAGTGCGACGCCACCGCCACGGCCGTACTTCCTATCACCTCTAACCACGCAAAAACCAGAGGGTGTAATTTCGGCGTCATATATGCCATCATAAAACCATGTCTCAGTGACTTCAATAAAGTGAGCAGAGTGGGAAAAAATTAGTGACAGAAAATAATGGAACTTATTTACTAAACTCCTGGCGTTAACGTTCAAGACACAAAGATTGTCAATTAAACCGTCTTTTAAAGCGCGGCTGAGTCAGGGACCATCAGTACATGGGGCGGTGGTAGCAGCCTGGGTGGTGTAGTCGGAACACTTATTCAGAGTGTTAGTTTTATCATCCCAATTATATCGCACATTATTAATGAACATATGATTATATCGAAGGCGGACACTGGAGTCACTGTCTCCGTAAAGAGGCCATTGCATCCGATATTTTCTTTCGAACAGAACGGACATGAACAGAGATGTCTTCCGATATACAAATATCTGAACCCTTGAGCTTGGAAGAATTTTTCAATACTTCCATTTTTTTCGCGGAAATCAAGAAGTTTCATAATGACAGGACGTGAGCGATCGTCGTGTTGTCGACCTATTTTATGGTACTTTTCAATACGTGTGCAGTCAATATTCAGTTTACCCGAGAATATTTCTGACATGTTAGAAAGTAATGACTCACTAGTTTCGCCGGCCGCTTCCGTGAGGCCATGGAAGATTAGATTATTTCTGCGCAAACGGTTTTCAAAATCGTCATTGCTCGAAACGAGTCTGTCTACCACGCCAGACTGTGAATTAAGTTCTATAAGCAGATTGTCACAAGATGTACAAAAGTCACTTGGCGTGGCGGAAGACTACTCAAGGGCAGCCACTCGTGCTTCAAGAGCGTCAAATCGGAAGTTAATTGACTGATGGAATAATTTGATTTCAGCTATGTCCTGAGCCATCTTTTTCTGGCCAGCCAGCAATTCAGCAAACATATCCGAAACTGTGGGTTGTCTCTCGATATCCCCTCCGTCATAATCACTCTCAACCAAACTAGCAGCCCTCAAGTCCTCCAAAACCGAGCTGCTACTGGAACAGGACTCAAAAACTACGTTATCTTTTTTTTTTTTTTTCGCTGTATTTTTTTTTTTTTTTGGGTGGTCCTGGATTCGTTTCAACGTCTCAACTCAGGAAAAGGCCATTAATGCAATACACCAGCTGAGAGCACAGGCCAACAAAACAACAAATACCGTGATCGTAGCCACGTGGGCGAGGAAATAGCAGTAAACAGCGATTATCGGACCGTACATAATGAGCGTTCTGAAGGTAACATACCTGCGAAAGGAGCAGACAGTGATTGAGCATACCGTCCTCACTGCTATTGTCTCGTCCACTGAAGAGGAAAGATGTCGGTGAAGCCCTTCTATCCTTGTTAACCGACGTCACAGAACTGGGTTTTTTTATGATTGGACGATCCGGGAAGACATAACCGAAGGGGGTGACTTCCAGATTCACGGTTTGTAGGCCGTTAAGGAAACAATGAACACCCTCGATTTCGCTGGCAAGGAAGTCCGTGCACGAACAAGCCGTGTCGACCACGCAGCAAGGGAAGGTTGACGAGGCAGAGAGGGCTGGCAGAAGCTGGTAACCGTGCGCCGCGGTAACATTGAGCACAGGAACAGCGAGAGACACGAAGAACTGCGAAGTAAGCAGACAGGTGGTTGAGCATCAACGAGGTAGAGGGCCTTAGAGTGATAAACTAGTATACCGTTCATCAGGCAAAAGTGACCCCCGATTGGCCGCCGCCATGTTGTACAATTTTGACCACTAGACACGTGACAAGGCCAAATCTATGACGTAACCAGACCAAATCTCTGGCGTCAACGATAAGATGGCAGCGCCCAGTGCGTGTCGGAGGCGTTGTGGGCGTTGATCGGAGTGTGTGGATTTGGTGTGCGGAATTCGGTTTTTCAGGGTTTTGTGTGCTCTCCCGCGTAGGAATAACGTGAAGTACGAGGGAATGAGGCTTTTCTTTTTTATTTAATTCAGAGTAAGCCAGATTCGGTCCCGTGCTTCTCGTACGGGCTGGGATCACTACCTCGGGCATCGCTCGGTCGATCGAGTTTAATTAAAATATCCGCAATCGTTAACCACGGGAGCTCCTCGATAATCGCTGTGTCGAAGGATACGTCGAACCCATCCGGAACGCGGAGTCTAAAGGTATGTAGGACGTAACCAGAACGCGGAGTTCTAACGGTACGGCGGACGTGCCCGGGCAATTTTCTTAGCTCGACGGTCAAGATTCGCATTTGAAGCAGCGAGAGAAGTCTTGAAATCTCCGAACTGCTCGGTGCTGAGCTAACTACGGACCACGTCACTATGTGATCCGTAGTGACGTGAAAAAGACCGACGGCGGTGACTCCGGGCGGACGGCGGCTCCCGGCCGCCTGCCGTGTGCCTTCTGTGAAGGGGCGACAGTCGTGTAAGCAGTACTGTACCAGCTTCTCTTATAGTTATGTTGTTTTCGAGCAGCTTCCTGATCACTAAACCCCGCAAACGCGTGCCGAACTTTCAAAAGGTGTCTGCCAACCTGGAAAGCCTTGAACTCCCAGGGAATTTCGGATTATCTGGGAAAGTCAGGGAATTATTCAAAAAGTGGGCTAAATAAGGGAAGACGACTAGTGAAAGCGGCATGGCGGTTGTTCGTCGGCACGGCCATGCTGAATGACATTGCCGAAATGTCATCCTTCGACTCAAAAACTCAAGGAATTTGATCAAAATAGTCAGGGAAAAACTTGGAAAAGGGGGGGAATTTGAAATCAGTAGTTTGTTAGACACAATGTTTGATTTTCTTGGCACTCCACGCGTTTTTACACACGACAGGCACACGCCCGTGTATCACACGGCGGCCAGGCCAAGCGGCTGCCAGCCACTTATGCAAGGCCGATAAGACGCAAGCGTGGAACGCTTTCGGACTGCTGTAAATACACCAGCGGGAGCGTCCGGCCGCAGTCCGACTGCCCACGCTAGGACACCCGACACAGACTCCGCGTCCTGGGTACGTCTGACGTATCTTTAGATTTTGCATCATAGGTACGTCAGACCTATCTTTAGACACAGCGCCTGATAATAGTAGTGAATAGAGTCACGTTCAGTGCGCAAGTCACTTTATTACGCTCGGAGAGCAGAATTCCATTCCCGTTGCGCAGGTAGATCCCCAGCTAGGTATGCACTTGAAGACTATGTTTCACTCTTTCATAAAGCAAGCTTTGCGGGACCCCTCCGCCCTTGTGCACCCATTCGCAGGTCGTGTCGCCTTTCCTCACGTAACTCCCGCAGGTCCAGCGAGTTGCCGAGCCGCTGTATCCCCGGCGTCGCTCGGTACATACAAGAGGCGGCTCCCGTCGGTCGTCCAGCAGCACACTGAAGGGACGCAAAGCTAGCAGCCTCCTTGGTGCACGCGAGACGAGGCTGAGCAGAGCTCCAAGCACTTCTGACGCACATGTGCACTCCAATGAGACCGGTGTCGCACCCCGATTCCTAGAGATGTGGTCGCACTGGCAGTCTTGTTGGTCCTTGGGGGCCGTCGAGGAGTGCCAGAAAGCAGAATTTCATCCTTGTTGCGCAGGTAGTTCCCCAGCTAGCCACTTCCTTGAAGACGGCGTCGCACTCTCTCTGGAAGCAAGCTTCGGGATGCTCTTGTGCACCCAATTGCAGGTCGTGTCGCCTTTGCTCACGTAACTCCCGCAGGTCCAGCGAGTTGCCGAGCCACTGTAGCCCCGGCGTCGCTCGGTACATACAAGAGGCGGCTCCCGTCGGTCGTCCAGCAGCACACTGAAGGGACGCAAAGCTACCAGCCTCCTTGGTGCACACAAGACGAGGCTGAGCAGAGCTCCAAGCTCTTCTGACGCACATGTGCACTCCAATGAGACCGGTGTCGCACCCCGATTCCTAGAGATGTGGTCGCACTGGCAGTCTTGTTGGTCCTTGGGGGCCGTCGAGGAGTGCCAGGAAGCAGAATTTCATCCTTGTTGCGCAGGTAGTTCCCCAGCTAGCCACTTCCTTGAAGACGGCGTCGCACTCTCTCTGGAAGCAAGCTTCGGGATGCTCTTGTGCACCCATTCGCAGGTCGTGTCGCCTTTCCTCACGTAACTCCCGCAGGTCCAGCGAGTTGCCGAGCCGCTGTAGCCCCAACGTCGCTCGGTACATACAAGAGGCGGCTCCCGTCGGTCGTCCAGCAGCACACTGAAGGGACGCCAAGCTAGCAGCCTCCTTGGTGCACGCAAGACGAGGCTGAGCAGAGCTCCAAGCTCTTCTGACGCACATGTGCACTCCAATGAGACCGGTGTCGCACCCCGATTCCTAGAGATGTGGTCGCACTGGCAGTCTTGTTGGTCCTTGGGGGCCGTCGAGGAGTGCCAGAAAGCAGAATTCCATCCTTCTTGCGCAGGTAGTTCCCCAGCTAGTCACTTCCTTGAAGACGGCGTCGCACTCTCTGGAAGCAAGCTTCAGGATGCTCTTGTGCACCCATTTGCAGGTCGTGTCGCCTTTGCCCACGTAACTCCCGCTGGTCCAGCGAGTTGCCGCGCCACTGCAGCCCCGGTGTCGCTCGGTAAATACAAGAGGCGGCTCACGTCGGTCGTCCAGCAGCACACTGAAGGGACGCAAAGCTAGCAGCCTCCTTGGTGCACACAAGACGAGGCTGAGCAGAGCTCCAAGTTCTTCTGACGCACATGTGCACTCCAATGAGACCGGTGTCGCACCCCGATTCCTAGAGATGTGGTCGCACTGGCAGTCTTGTTGGTCCTTGGGGGCCGTCGAGGAGTGCCAGAAAGCAGAATTCCATCCTTCTTGCGCAGGTAGTTCCCCAGCTAGTCACTTCCTTGAAGACGGCGTCGCACTCTCTGGAAGCAAGCTTCAGGATGCTCTTGTGCACCCATTTGCAGGTCGTGTCGCCTTGGCCCACGTAACTCCCGCTGGTCCAGCGAGTTGCCGAGCTGCTGTAGCCCCAACGTCGCTCGGTACATACAAGAGGCGGCTCCCGTCGGTCGTCCAGCAGCACACTGAAGGGACGCAAAGCTAGCAGCCTCCTTGGTGCACGCAAGACGAGGCTGAGCAGAGCTCCAAGCTCTTCTGACGCACATGTGCACTCCAATGAGACCGGTGTCGCACCCCGATTCCTAGAGATGTGGTCGCACTGGCAGTCTTGTTGGTCCTTGGGGGCCGTCGAGGAGTGCCAGAAAGCAGAATTCCATCCTTCTTGCGCAGGTAGTTCCCCAGCTAGTCACTTCCTTGAAGACGGCGTCGCACTCTCTGGAAGCAAGCTTCAGGATGCTCTTGTGCACCCATTCGCAGGTCGTGTCGCCTTTCCTCACGTAACTCCCGCAGGTCCAGCGAGTTGCCGAGCCGCTGTAGCCCCAACGTCGCTCGGTACATACAAGAGGCGGCTCCCGTCGGTCGTCCAGCAGCACACTGAAGGGACGCAAAGCTAGCAGCCTCCTTGGTGCACACAAGACGAGGCTGAGCAGAGCTCCAAGTTCTTCTGACGCACATGTGCACTCCAATGAGACCGGTGTCGCACCCCGATTCCTAGAGATGTGGTCGCACTGGCAGTCTTGTTGGTCCTTGGGGGCCGTCGAGGAGTGCCAGAAAGCAGAATTCCATCCTTCTTGCGCAGGTAGTTCCCCAGCTAGTCACTTCCTTGAAGACGGCGTCGCACTCTCTGGAAGCAAGCTTCAGGATGCTCTTGTGCACCCATTCGCAGGTCGTGTCGCCTTTCCTCACGTAACTCCCGCAGGTCCAGCGAGTTGCCGAGCCGCTGTAGCCCCAACGTCGCTCGGTACATACAAGAGGCGGCTCCCGTCGGTCGTCCAGCAGCACACTGAAGGGACGCAAAGCTAGCAGCCTCCTTGGTGCACACAAGACGAGGCTGAGCAGAGCTCCAAGTTCTTCTGACGCACATGTGCACTCCAATGAGACCGGTGTCGCACCCCGATTCCTAGAGATGTGGTCGCACTGGCAGTCTTGTTGGTCCTTGGGGGCCGTCGAGGAGTGCCAGAAAGCAGAATTCCATCCTTCTTGCGCAGGTAGTTCCCCAGCTAGTCACTTCCTTGAAGACGGCGTCGCACTCTCTGGAAGCAAGCTTCAGGATGCTCTTGTGCACCCATTCGCAGGTCGTGTCGCCTTTCCTCACGTAACTCCCGCAGGTCCAGCGAGTTGCCGAGCCGCTGTAGCCCCAACGTCGCTCGGTACATACAAGAGGCGGCTCCCGTCGGTCGTCCAGCAGCACACTGAAGGGACGCAAAGCTAGCAGCCTCCTTGGTGCACGCAAGACGAGGCTGAGCAGAGCTCCAAGCTCTTCTGACGCACATGTGCACTCCAATGAGACCGGTGTCGCACCCCGATTCCTAGAGATGTGGTCGCACTGGCAGTCTTGTTGGTCCTTGGGGGCCGTCGAGGAGTGCCAGAAAGCAGAATTCCATCCTTCTTGCGCAGGTAGTTCCCCAGCTAGTCACTTCCTTGAAGACGACGTCGCACTCTCTGGAAGCAAGCTTCAGGATGCTCTTGTGCACCCATTTGCAGGTCGTGTCGCCTTTGCCCACGTAACTCCCGCTGGTCCAGCGAGTTGCCGCGCCACTGCAGCCCCGGTGTCGCTCGGTAAATACAAGAGGCGGCTCCCGTCGGTCGTCCAGCAGCACACTGAAGGGACGCAAAGCTAGCAGCCTCCTTGGTGCACACAAGACGAGGCTGAGCAGAGCTCCAAGTTCTTCTGACGCACATGTGCACTCCAATGAGACCGGTGTCGCACCCCGATTCCTAGAGATGTGGTCGCACTGGCAGTCTTGTTGGTCCTTGGGGGCCGTCGAGGAGTGCCAGAAAGCAGAATTCCATCCTTCTTGCGCAGGTAGTTCCCCAGCTAGTCACTTCCTTGAAGACGACGTCGCACTCTCTGGAAGCAAGCTTCAGGATGCTCTTGTGCACCCATTTGCAGGTCGTGTCGCCTTTGCCCACGTAACTCCCGCTGGTCCAGCGAGTTGCCGCGCCACTGCAGCCCCGGTGTCGCTCGGTAAATACAAGAGGCGGCTCCCGTCGGTCGTCCAGCAGCACACTGAAGGGACGCAAAGCTAGCAGCCTCCTTGGTGCACACAAGACGAGGCTGAGCAGAGCTCCAAGTTCTTCTGACGCACATGTGCACTCCAATGAGACCGGTGTCGCACCCCGATTCCTAGAGATGTGGTCGCACTGGCAGTCTTGTTGGTTCTTGGGGGCCGTCGAGGAGTGCCAGAAAGCAGAATTCCATCCTTGTTGCGCAGGTAGTTCCCCAGCTAGTCACTTCCTTGAAGACGACGTCGCACTCTCTGGAAGCAAGCTTCAGGATGCTCTTGTGCACCCATTTGCAGGTCGTGTCGCCTTTGCCCACGTAACTCCCGCTGGTCCAGCGAGTTGCCGCGCCACTGCAGCCCCGGTGTCGCTCGGTAAATACAAGAGGCGGCTCACGTCGGTCGTCCAGCAGCACACTGAAGGGACGCAAAGCTCGCAGCCTCCTTGGTGCATGCAAGACGATGCTGAGCAGAGCTCCAAGCTCTTCTGACGCACATGTGCACTCCAATGAGACAGGTGTCGCACTGGCAGTCTTGTTGGTCCTTGGGGGCCGTCGAGGAGCGCCAGAAAGCAGAATTCCATGCGCAGGTAGTTCCCCAGGTAGTCACTTCCTTGAAGACGATGTGGCACTTTCTCTGGGCGGAAGCTTCGGGATGCTCTTGTGCACCCATTCACAGGTCGTGTCGCCTTTGCTCACATAGCTCCCGCAGGTTGCAGGGCAGCGAGTTCACACATGAGCCCTATTCGTCCCCCAATTGAGGGTCATATGAGCTCTCTAAACCAACCTTGCCATGTTGCTTGTCCATCTCTGGCTCCATTCTTGGCACTCTTTGCTCATTAAATCATCGTCTCTTGTGATTATGTTACATGGAGCGTGCAGAGCTGTTTTGGGTGCAGTTTTCACGACAGAGCTGACATTTGAGTGAAAATGCCTTGGTGCTGCAGTGGATTCGTGACCCTTATCAATGCCCGCGAAAGATTACCAACTTCGTCAAGAACTGTCGGATGGTACTACCTCTTTCTGCGGCACTCTGCTGACGGCACATGTGGTGGATTCGCAGCTTGAAGAAGTATTCCAGCATTGTCTTGACCATAATTGCGCAGTGGGACTGGTTGTCGATTGTCTGTGCCAGGAAGAGGTGGTCAAAGCTTTTAAACAGCGGGGTCATGAAGATGATGGTCATTGCCTCTGCCTGCAGTCTTTGTAGCCAGTTTCGACCTTCTTTGGCCGCCTTGTCAAAGTGCCTGCGAAGCAGCTTCTGCGCTATTTTGCACAAGCCCAGGATGTCCTGTGAGGGGCTGTGGAGCCCCCCAGCATCCTTGATCAGTATAAAGTCGCTCTTGGCTCTTGTAAGAAGTGCGATCATAGAGCATGCTGGGCACTTGGTCATTTTTGCAAAGTTGACTGCCACGTTTCCAGCAATGTATTCTACAACACATTCGGCGAATTCTGAAAGCGGCTTGTAGGAGACAGTACTGTTGGCCTCTTCGCCTCTTGCATCCTCAACCCTTCTCTGATCTTGCTGGTGCTGCGCCGACGAGCTTACGAGAAGCGTCTCGGTGCCGTCGACCTGGCAGTTGCCGTAAGTTGAAGGCAGGACGTTGGCGAGCAAGCACTTTCTGTATGCTGACCGAAACTCTAGCGCTGTGGGGTTGTTGTTGTTACCCGTCCTGTTGCGTACAGTGGCAAAACACAGCTCAAGGTGGTCCTGACTGAGCTTTCGCGTCAGCAGGCACCTGAGTGGCGGACTGGGGCTCAAGACCAGGTCTTCTGCCAGACCTTTGATGGAATCAAGGACAAGTAGGAAACCGAGGACTGGAGTCTTCCTTGCCCCTTGGCTCAACGGCCTGCCCGTTACGTCTTTCAGGGCTCGAAGGTAGCGTGAAGCTTGCTCAATCCGTTCCAGAATGGTGACTTGGTTGCTGGCACGAATGGGACATTTGCTTCCACGACCAAGGGGATGACATGAGTTCGTCAGGTCAAATATATCATCGACTGCTGCGGCAAACTTGGCAGTCGCCTCAGCACCCTCGAAGCCTTGGATACCCTTTTCCTTAAAAAACAGCAAGGCGCAGCTGACGGACCGGCTCAAGGTTTGGGCTGCCAGTGACACCTTCATCTTCTGTCTCTCGAGGTCAATGTGCTGCTTTCGGAGCTTGTTGGCTGCATGAAGGCCTTCTTGCTGCTGCAGGTTGTCCAAGGCCGCAAGGTACCGCCAGGCCACGACCTTACCTGCCCAATCTCTGATGCAACCTTTCTCGGCCAGCAGGTTCCGCATGAGCTTTAGCATATGGCAGGCGTCCAAGACGGCGTGGACCCTGCTGGTGGGGTCCGATGGATGCGTGAACCAGCTCTTCATCGGCTGAGCAAAGCGCACTCCGAGCACTGTGAGCATGGTGATGTTTCAGTTTGTCCCGTCACAGGTCACACTTATACACTTTGCTCCAGCATCCTTCAGTTTAATGATGTACTCCCGTACCAGGTTGGCGCGAGCGTTGCCGTCTAGACCATCGATGAGGGCGTAACCCAGGGGGATCTTCCAGTTTCGGTTGACTGCCACCGCCAAAAATACAAGTGCGTGCTTTGCAAAGGTGACGCAGTCGTTTCGGATGATGCCGTGACCCCGGTCACAGTACCTGACGACTTCTTTGCCATTCCAGTCTGTTTGTCTTTTTATTCCCATCTCATCGACCATCAGGCTGACGAAAAGAGGTCCCTTCTGGGCTTCCTGTGCAACTTTGTCAAACGACTGCTGGGTGAATCCTGGTCGTGCATCAACCACCGCTGCCCATTTCCGCAGAGTGCTTGGCGTCCTTTCGCAGAAAGCACGCCAAGCACTCTGCGCATAGCTTGACGTGCTTTCGCAGAAAGCTGTATGCCTTTGCCGAGTAAAAATGGAGCGTGAGGGCAAACTTGCGCACATCCTCTCTACATGCGTTTTCGTTGTGCCTGACTCTTTTTAAGACGAGGTTGCGCATTGTGTTGGTGAATGCATTGCCAAGTATGTCAACTGCTGGCTTAGGAAGTCGTGTCCTCAGTTCACGGAGCAGCGTGTTCAGCTTCCTAATCCTGGCCGTCTTCCGATTGATCTTCTTTGCCTGTTTCAACAGTTTCCTCGCCTTCTGCAGCTTGTGCCTACTCGTGGCCAGGACCCTGTGCACTCGTGGTGACACAGCTGCGTACGAGTGGTCACCGAAGGAAGTGTTGCGTCGCATGAACACGGCTTCAGGGGGAGTCTCTGACGTCATAGCCTGAGAAGGGGAAGTAACCAGCTCTACACTGCTTCCAGAACCAGCAGCAGCTTGGGCCTCTCCTGGGGTTGGCTGATCAGTCGTCAATCCAGGCTGCCTCTCTGGAGGGTGAGACCTGTCAGCAGAACAACGAGCGGTGACATTCAAGACTGCCTGTATTCCCCAAGACTGTGCCAGGGCATGCATTCTTGGCAGGTTATACTGTGCAGTGTGATATGTGACCACACCTTTTATGCGTTGGCCAGAACTGGCAGTGATCCACAAAAAGGGGGTGCTGGGAGTTCTGGCTTATGAATAGGGTTCCATGTTTTGGGTGTTTTTAATTTGTGAGTATTACCTGGCTCAGTGAGCAAAAAAAGAGCCGTGATCAAGGGGTGCAGCCAAAAGCCGTAACCAAATGTTGTGTCCAAATGCCGTGACCAATGCGACGCAATCCAAGGGAAAAGAAAATACAAGAAAAACAAACATCTGTGCTCACGTCATCATTTTCGTCACGTGACTTAATTATTAATCACGTGATCGAACAAAAATAAACCTAGAAATAAATTATCTCTTGCCCGGTTTCGAACCTAGGATCTCATGATCGCAAAACTAGTGTGCTATTCGCTGCGTCAACCTTGCTGATTGACGTCAATATAACTCGGCCAAAAGTAATGCTCACGCATTCTCACATCATGAAAGAAAGCTGAGGTGCTCTCGTAGTTTTATTTTTTTTTAAAAACGGGGGTGATTTTTTGGTGCTTATTTGTTCTCTCGAATTTAGAGTTTTTTGGTGTCTATTTTTGATATCGACCAAAACTCGGAGTTTAACGGTACTTATGTGGTAAAAGCAAATGCATATCTGTGGCGTTTCTAGGAGACGCAACATGATATGCACTATTCATTGCTAAATGGAGCACATAAAAACAATTTCCAAAGAAAAAGAGCAGCCTCGCAGACAGTTCAGTGCGGTCGATGTTGTGGTTAAACAGAAGTACAGACGTTTATAAAGGTTCCCTGCCGTGGAAAGTGCAATTTCTCTTCAAAACAAGCTCAATTCGGGTTCTTTCGGTTTTTGCAGATTTCAAGAAAAATCGTTTGGAGATCATTATTTTATGTATATCAGTGTATACTGAAAACACGGAACAAACTTATGATTGAATGATTGTAAAAAGCATGCAGCATGCCATGGAATTATTATAATGGTGGTGACTGAAAGTGTTGCAAAGAACCTGAATGTTTTACTCAAACCTATCAACTTGATCCCAAAGATGACACTTTTCTAGTGACTCGTTGACCACCACTTTCAGATACAAGAGACACACCTTTGCAAATTTTGCAACTTGTCGCCCGAAGTACCTGAAGACTGGAGCCTGCATCATGTGTAATTTTACCTTGTCATTGTTGTGCTGACATTTTCTATATGTTCAGTGTTGTCAAGTGCAAACAGTGAGCATGCTAGTTTATTAGAGCTCCATGGAACCTATCCCCCTCATGTAATGCATCTGCAACAATGATTTTGAGGCAAATAACAATATTGTGATCTGCTGCAATGAAACTTGCTCTATTCGTACCTATGCCTGTGCTTCGGTCGCTGGCACAGAAGGAAGGCCTCATCAGACCGCGATCTTGATCGCTTCCGAGGTGACCGTTTTGTCTTGCTTGATGGAGAGCTGAACACCGTTGGCGCACTTCCTTGCCTGAGGTACGTCTTATTGTTCAGTTGGTAGAAACAGTTCTCCGCAAAGTGCAGTGAGCACAACTTGGACCATCTACTGAGCTTCCAGTCTCGGCAGGGCAGCTTCTCCATCCATGCCTTTAGGAATTCCGGATCATTCAGTGGGAACCTGTGATGGTATAATGAAGCAATTGTGAAACCTCTTTTTTTGCATGCAAAGAGAAATGTACCAAGCCATCTGGTGAAAGACTGTTTTAGGCACATTCCAAGTGCATAAGTGAACAAGAATCTGGTATCTTGCAGAGTGACCACCTCTTTGAGTCACTCTGAGGAACAGTAGGTTAAGGTATGTGCTTATTCATTCAAATCGCCCTGCTCTCGGAAACTAGCAATAAGAATGCCATACTTTTGTAGGGAATCGCATTTCCTCCTGCGGAAGACATGAATCTAAGTGAAGTTTTGGCAGAGGGATCAGCTTACAAACTGCTTTCCTTGTTGAGTACTATATATGTGCACGGGAAGGCGAGCCACGGATCTTTTAGCGCGCGAGGGGACGGAAGAGAACAGCACGCCACGTCAAACAGTCTCAACATGTTTGCATAACCAGCAAAACGAACGGTGTGACCAGGTTGACTTCAAGAACTAAGAAACTTACCTACGATACGAGATCCCCAAGTCCTGGCTGCCCCTGTTGGCACAACCAATATCGGCGCAGGTACTCGGCATTGTCTTGTTTTTAGGGTCGTTTGATTATTTTTCTCGGTTAGAAAAGCGGCGAAGCAAGACGAGCCGTCGAAATCTGAACCGAAAAGACGCGCGCCAAAAGTCGTCTGCTATGTTTACGGACCGTAAATACAACGGTGATCAAATGATTTGAACAGTTCAGATTATTTGTAAAAATCCATTTTTACCGCAGAAAGCACACAATTCAAGGGTATTGCGGATTGTAAACGAAATTCAGAGGGCACAAAAGGGACGGAGGAAGAGCAGACGATTTTTATGCGCGCTCAAATTTTTTGTAGCGCTGAAGCACGCTCAACGAGGACGCTGAACGACGTCGCTTCCGCGCCTTCTGAAGGGACGCAAAGCTGCTAGCTTTGCGTCCCTTCAGTGTGCTGCTGGACGACCGACGGGAGCCGCCTCTTGTATGTACCGAGCGACGCCGGGGCTACAGCGGCTCGGCAACTCGCTGGACCTGCGGGAGTTACGTGAGCAAAGGCGACACGACCTGCAAATGGGTGCACAAGAGCATCCCGAAGCTTGCTTCCGGAGAGCGCGCGACGCCGTCTTCAAGGAAGTGACTAGCTGGGGAACTACCTGCGCAACAAGGATGGAATTCTGCTTTCTGGCACTCCTCGACGGCCCCCAAGGACCAACAAGACTGCCAGTGCGACCACATCTCTGGGAATCGGGGTGCGACACCGGTCTCATTGGAGTGCACGTGTGCGTCAGAAGAGCTTGGAGCTCTGCTCAGCCTCGTCTTGCGTGCACCAAGGAGGCTGCTAGCTTTGCGTCCCTTCAGTGTGCTGCTGGACGACCGATGTAAGCCGCCTCTTGTATGTACCGAGCGACGCCGGGGCTACAGTGGCTCGGCAACTCGCTGGACCTGCGGGAGTTACGTGAGCAAAGGCGACACGACCTGCAAATGGGTGCACAAGAGCATCCCGAAGCTTGCTTCCAGAGAGAGTGCGACGCCGCCTTCAAGGAAGTGACTAGCTGGGGAACTACCTGCGCAACAAGGATGGAATTCTGCTTTCTGGCACTCCTCGACGGCCCCCAAGGACCAACAAGACTGACAGTGCGACCACATCTCTAGGAATCGGGGTGCGACACCGGTTTCATTGGAGTGCACGTGTGCGTCAGAAGAGCTTGGAGCTCTGCTCAGCCTCGTCTTGCGTGCAACAAGGATGCTGCTAGCTTTGCGTCCCTTCAGTGTGCTGCTGGACGACCGACGTAAGCCGCCTCTTGTATGTACCGAGCGACGCCGGGGCTACAGCAGCTCGGCAACTCGCTGGACCTGCGGGAGTTACGTGAGCAAAGGCGACACGACCTGCAAATGGGTGCACAAGAGCATCCCGAAGCTTGCTTCCGGAAAGCGCGCGACGCCGTCTTCAAGGAAGTGACTAGCTGGGGAACTACCTGCGCGACAAGGATGAAATTCTGCTTTCTGGCACTCCTCGACGGCCCCCAAGGACCAACAAGACTGCCAGTGCGACCACATCTCTAGGAATCGGGGTGCGACACCGGTCTCATTGGAGTGCACGTGTGCGTCAGAAGAGCTTGGAGCTCTGCTCAGCCTCGTCTTGCGTGCACCAAGGAGGCTGCTAGCTTTGCGTCCCTTCAGTGTGCTGCTGGACGACCGACGTGAGCCGCCTCTTGTATGTACCGAGCGGCGCCGGGGCAGCAGTGGCTCGGCAACTCGCTGAACCTGCGGGAGTTACGTGAGGAAAGGCGACACGACCTGCGAATGGGTGCACAAGGGCGGAGGGGTCCCGCAAAGCTTGCTTTATGAAAGAGTGAAACATAGTCTTCAAGTGCATACCTAGCTGGGGATCTGCCTGCGCGACGGGAATGGAATTCTGCTCTCCGAGCGTAATAAAGTGACTTGCGCACTGAACGTGACCCTATTCACTACTATTATCAGGCGCTGTGTCTAAAGATAGGTCTGACGTGCCTATGATGCAAAATCTAAAGATACGTCAGACGTACCCAGGACGCGGAGTCTGTGTCGGGTGTTCTAGCGTGGGTAGTCGGACTGCGGCCGGACGCTCCCGCTGGTGTATTTACAGCAGTCCGAAAGCGTTCCACGCTTGCGTCTTATCGGCCTTGCATAAGTGGCTGGCAGCCGCTTGGCCTGGCCGCCGTGTGATACACGGGCGTGTGCCTGTCGTGTGCAAAAACGCGTGGAGTGCCAAGAAAATCAAACATTGTGTCTAACAAACTACTAATTTCAAATTCCCCGACTTTTCCAAGTTTTTCCCTGACTGTTTTGATCAAATTCCTTGAGTTTTTGAGTCGAAGGATGAAATTTCGGCAATGTCATTCAGCATGGCCGTGCCGACGAGCAACCGCCATGCCGCTTTCACTAGTCGTCTTCCCTTATTTAGCCCACTTTTTGAATAATTCCCTGACTTTCCCAGATGATCCGATATTCCCTGGGAGTTCAAGGCTTTCCAGGTTGGCAGACACCTTTTGAAAGTTCGGCACGCGTTTGCGGGGTTTAGTGATCGGGAAGCTGCTCGAAAACAACATAACTATAAGAGAAGCTGGTACAGTACTGCTTACACGACTGTCGCCCCTTCACAGAGGGCACACGGCAGGCGGCCGGGAGCCGCCGTCCGCCCGGAGTGACCGCCGTCGGTCTTTTTCACGTCACTACGGATCACATAGTGACGTGGTCCGTAGTTAGCTCAGCACCGAGCAGTTCGGAGATTTCAAGACTTCTCTCGCTGCTTCAAATGCGAATCTTGACCGTCGAGCTAAGAAAATTGCCCGGGAACGTCCGCCGTACCGTTAGAACTCCGCGTTCTGGTTACGTCCTACATACCTTTAGACTCCGCGTTCCGGATGGGTTCGACGTATCCTTCGACACAGCGATTATCGAGGAGCTCCCGTGGTTAACGATTGCGGATATTTTAATTAAACTCGAACGACCGAGAGATGTCCGATGTAGTGATCCGAGCCCGTACGAGAAGCACGGGACCGAATCTGGCTTACTCTGAATTAAATAAAAAAGAAAAGCCTCATTCCCTCGTACTTCACGTTATTCCTACGTGGGAGAGCACACAAAACCCTGAAAAACCGAATTCCGCATCCCAAATCCACACACTCCGATCAACGCCCACAACACCTCCGACACGCACTGGGCGCTGCCATCTTATCGTTGACGCCAGAGATTTGGTCTGGTTACGTCATAGATTTGGCGTGGTCACGTGTCTAGTGGTCAAAATTGTACAACATGGCTGCGGCCAATTGGGGGTCACTTTCAGCAGCCAGTTTATCACACTAAGGCAGTCTTGGGTAAGTTACTTTTAAAAAGTAATTCGTTACAGTTAGAGTTACTTTCAGAAAAAAGTAGCGAAGTTACCGTTACAGTTACCGCAAAAAAAGAGCAACTCGTTACAGTTACAGTTACTTTTAAAAAGTAACGACGTTACTTTTCAGTTACTTTTCTATAACACAAAAAATAGAAAAAACTAGAAAACGCCCTTCACCAAGTTTTATTGCATAACATTAAAAAGTACGCGTTTTACTTCATATTGCAACTTAGCAGAAGTTGCTTCTCGAAATTAGTGTTTGAAAATTTCCACGCCAGAGTAGTGGCGCAAATCAAAATACGAAACATGCGCAGTGCCCTTCGCGTGCATTGTTGTTTCACGGTAGATTCATCCGATTAAAAAGCGCTTTCACAGAAAAAAGAAAAACCACAACATAGATAGTGCTTCAAGACACTAAAGGCTGGTTCACACAGACCCGTTTTCTTACGTTACGTTATGTTGCGTTACGAAAAGTCACCGGGAAATCTGTGATTCGTATTAAGCGTGGCTACCGATTCAAGGAGATAGACTGGCACGCAACATTCGAGACACGGATGTTTCGGTGACGACGAGCTAAAACGGTGAGTTGCCGTGGCAACCAAGGACACAAGGCTCCTCGTAACGTAACGTAAGGAGTTGAGCTAGGTTCAAATTTTCACACATCATCATTTTCTTACATTACGTCTAAGTCACCGACACATTCGTGTCTCGAATGTCGCGTGCCGGGCTATCTTCTTGAATAGACCGATGTCACCAAGCGAACTGCGCAGGCGCGCGCATTCCGGAAGTGGTGCCGCCGCCATGCTACTTGTAGTCATCACTTTTCGGCTTCCCAGCTGCATAGGGCTGCGCATACATCGTAGATAACCGTTTGGAACGCCCCGGTATCAGCTTGGAATTTCCTGCATGTCTGTACTTCATAAGATCATGTTGTTTGTGATTCCATAGTTTGCCAGCAAGCGCAGAAAAGCAGTTCCAGTCGTCTTACCGTTTTAGAATCGCTTTGTCGTCTGCTTCAACGTCGTCTGCTTCTTTGTGAACGCGTGAGCATACTGCCGTTCACGCAGTGGTCTCACTGTAGCCGCAGGAGAAAAACAACGACGCCACTACTGGAGCTTTCCGGCTGCTCGGGCGTCTCAATTAGCTTAGAAACTAAACATCTAGTTAAATGGCAAAGAACAAAGAAAATTCGAGGGACCATCGGCTTTGTGTAGCACCGCAGAACAGCATCAAATGTGTTGGTGAAAGACTAAGCTTGGTATTGCTCAGTCTTGTGCATAACGTTTAATTAATAGTGACATAAGAGGAGGTAAATAAACTTTCTCGTTGAGCGATAGTTTTCTAAACGTTGTTTCACTCTGGTTGACAGCCTGTGCAACAGGGTACAGATGAACTGCGGGGAGGAGCCTCAACACAGAGAAGAAATGATCCTCAGAAAGGCTATGCCTGGCGCGCCGTAACAATTGTCATCTGTCAAAAAGAAGCAACCATATGCAAGATAGCTGAAAACTTGGGGTGGAGAGGATCTTACGCGTACAGTTTCTATTCAGTTTTATTTCGTCTGCGCAAGCTCCGAACGCTGAGTCGCCCGACGGTGGAAGTTTACTTCTGCGGTCTCGATTGGTGCTACTGCAGAATGGATCAGTAACGCCAGCCTAAGAGACTGCAACAAAATAGGTGAGGTTCTTTTGTTACATTTTTGGCGGTAAGTGTTTACTTCTAAATTGCATTTTGTGGTGTTTTCACGTTTTGTATGAAAAAAAAAATGAAGACTGCTTCCGAAAAAAGTTGTTTTATTTCAAGTGATGCGAATCGCTGATATTTTTTTTGTGATTGTCCTGATCGTTTGAAGCACAGTTGTGCTTGCAACATGTCGTCGCATTAACAGTTATAACCATCAAAATATATCGAGCGAAAAGTGTATTAAAAACGGCCTCAGCAGAACAGTGGAAATGGACCAACGGATAGACCGCTGCGAAGGGAATGCTCAGAGAGATTCCAGCGTACGAAACATTTCGTCATGCTCTGTGCCCCGTGCCCTGTAATCTTACACGTTTTAGCTGACGTGGAATAGGTGGATATAACTTACAAAGCAAATCGCGAAACAAATCGAAAAACTCTATTTTTCCCGCCGCTCTGTCCGGCTCTGTTCACCTTTCTTTGCCATGCTGCTTTCTTTCGGGAAGACATAATATCCGAAGCCGTTTTGCCTGGAGCTGTTATTGTAGCACCGTGGCATACAACAGGTGAAGCCACCCATTGAAAATCATTAGTAAACACCCGGGTATAAGTCTTGTGCTAACCCGAACATTTCCAAACGCCGGGCGGCGTACAATGTGCATTGACGCGGCCGGAAAACTGGGGTGAGCCGTGGGGAGAACTACAGGTACCAGAATGCACCACGGCAGCGGTGGCGTCGCGCAACTCCTGGTGAGATCGGTCTATTGGTAGCCACGCTTAATACGAAGCACACATTTCCGGGTGAATTTTCGTAACGTAACGTACACACTTAACTTTTTTACACCCTTTAAGGGTGCTACAGCACCCTTTAGGGGTGCTGCAGGGGGTTTGCACCCTTCACTTAGCCGTCTAGCACCCTATTTCTTGCAAGGTTAGCACCCCTCACGACGAGCGCGAGGGTGCTTTTGCGCGAGCACCCTTCCGATTCATTGTGAGGGGTGCTGAGAGCTGGAAGGGTGTTGGAACGGTGCTCAGTTATTGGGTCAAGGGTGTTCTTTATTTTTAACAGCATAATTTAGAAAAAAAAGGAAGCGATAGATATCTGTATGTCGTCTTCAGTTTATATAACTAGGCTCAGCGTACATTAAATGAATTGATGAACCACAGTATATTTTTTTATTCATTTTATTTTTATTTATGGCTAATCAACCAAAATCTGTATACTCCGAAAATCCGATCGGCATCTATTTCAAATTACGACCAGCAAAAATAAAGCTCAATCAATCAATCAATCAACTAGTATTTACTGCAGAGTTAAGGAAGAATCACTGGATTTCACGCTGGCATAGTTCAATAATAACAATAAAAATAAAATCATTTATTGTTTTTTGCAGTGCCCAGGGACATTCAATAGACCGATCCCACAGCTAGTTTGAGTACGCCACCGCTGCCGACATGCATCGTGGGAGCTGTAGTCTTTCTGCACACGCGACAACCCTGCTAGAGGTCTGCGCGAGCAGAGCACGAGGCGGCATGAGCTATCTCGTGAATTGGCGTCTGCCTCCTACAAACTACAGCTATGGCGGCGTCACGCATGCGTGGAACGCTTGGTGAGATCGGTCTATTGGCCTTCTTGCTAGCGTAGTTCAATAGAATGCATAAACAGATATGCTTGCGCGCGCGCACACACACATACACGCGCGCACGCGCGTACGCAAGCATGTACACGCGCAAACGCACGCAAACGCAGACGCACGCACAAACAACCACGCGGACGTATCCACACGCGCACACGAGCACGGGAGCATGCACGCACACACGCACGCACGCACGGAAATGAATACGACGAACGAAACGTGCTTGATCTATAGTTTCGGTTTCGTGTTTAAAAAGAAAACCTAAAACTTAGATAAAACCTAAGATAGGCTAAATTTTTGTTAAATTTCTACAACATTATAGTGACACTATTAATAGTAATATAATACTTATTTGCTTAGTTTGGTTTTCAAAAAAAAAAAAAAAAGAGCCTTTTGAAGACTGCGCAAGGCCCATCGCTATTGCACTCAGCTACCGTTGGCAGCCGTCGGAAGTTAGGCAGGCTTCGAGGATCGCTTCCTTTTTACGTTTTAGCCGATATTTTAGATATCTTCCTTACGAATAACGTGTTCAAGCGTAGCAAGGGATGACTGAGAGCTGGGAGACGCTGCGTCTTACCAACGCAAGTTGCGGACAGTCCATCAACACTGCTGCAAACGCCGGTGAGCACTTCTGTTTTTGCGAACTGCCTCGCTGTTGTGAAACTTTGTCGTGTACCATGTGCTTGCTAAGCTATGCTTGATTCTAACGATGCTTCTGGCCGGTGTTATTTCGTTAATTAAAAAGAGCGTACGTTGTTCAAAACCTATGGCTTGCTCCGCAGGGTGAGAAAGATTCGTGTGCGGCGGAGCCGAGAGGCTGTTCTGGGCGCCGTTCTGCGACGTTCGTCCGATGACGCATTTTGCGGAGCGTTCAAGTGCAGTCTGACGGCAGTTCAAGCAATCACAGGTCATGCTAGTTCTGCCGTGTGGTCTCAACAGCCGCTCGCCACCGATTCGTTTCGTAAAGCGGGAGCGAGAAAAAACGTTACAAGAGCGAGCAGCATGATTTCTTGCCTATGCCTGTGCCGCAGAGACGCGCTGTCTCTTCGCGTATGCCGAAGCGGCACGCTTTCGAAGTTTACGATTGTGCGATGTAAATAAAGTGAGTTTGGACATCGCGTTTTTACGGGGCAGCGAAAGCCGCTACAAAAAGCAAAAGTATGAAAAAATGCGAAAAGGTCCTGAATATTCGATGGTGTTGAAAGACTACCAACGTACGACTCACCCAGTTATTCTTTCTGTAAAAAAATGATAGCCAATAGTAATAAATGAAATAAATACCAACTTCTAGTTGGTTATAAATCATGTGTAATTCATGCAGTACAGTCTTCCCTGCTCTGTTGCTTTCATGATATCAGGTAATGTGTAAATGTATAGGATAGTTCACAGGAACAATTTATGTCCGACCCATTATATTGTATGTTTTCTCTAAATGCTTGAAGTTATATAAAAAATGCTCATCGTAAATTAAGCCGCACCACTGAATGTACAATAGCTTGTGACTTTTATGTATGTTCCGAGCGAAAGAAAAAGATGCATTCAAAAATGGCTAATTATTTTGTTTCCTCTCTATTAAAGCTTTTTTTCAGGTACGCTCAAAACGTGGGTGTCTACGTCTAAAAGAGTGGAATTGACATTTCCCGCAGGCCTGACTCAGTTTGGCTGGCAGCTTGCAACCTATGGGAACCTGGAGAACTGCACCACAAGGGTGAGAATGACGCCCACCCTGCACTTCCTCTACGATGGCACCATAAAGAAGAGGGAGCTGCCCCCAAAGTGAATGCAATGGCAGGTGGGTCGTTACAGTGAACCCCCATACAGATGATACCAAACAGAAAATCATTAAAAATGAATTATTATTAGAAACAAAGAATGGGAGTCGCACAGACAAGGAGGAGGAGATGAACACAGTGCTGTGCCATGTCCGTATGCTCTGTTCCCATATTCTTCACAATTTATTTTTAATAATTGTCTACCAACTGGTCCAATCATCAGCACTAGCCAACAAGAGTATGCTGCTATTTTTTACTCTGCATTAACACTGTGCTTACAGTTAAATCCTACAGTAATGAACAAACAAAAAAATGGGAGCAAGCCAGGCACGTAACCAAAATCTTGATTCGGCGGCACCCATGACAAAATGCTGTATGAGGGGGATGGGGGAGAAGAGGCCCCAGCAAAATTAAAGACTTTGGGGAGGGGGGGGGGGAAGCGGAGAGGGGATGGGCTTTCGTTATCTTTTGAGTAGGACAGGCGCTGGCAATGCCTCTGTGCCACTGGGAAAGCTGGAGTTCATATCCTTCAAATTAATTGGATCCAAAAAGCTATAATATGTGTTAGTGGCCGAGAAATTGCCCTGGAGGAATGCAGGCAGAGGATAACAAAATTGAATGCACACACGACAGAACAATAATACAGAAAAACAAGACGGAAAGAATAATCCACTACCGATGGAGTTGCCATGCAGTTGCTTTCATTTTGTGCGTTGTGACGTCGTTGGGCTCCCTGAAGCAATTAGCTAGACATGTCAGTTTGTACTGGGCAAAAGACGATGAAGGAGCATTTTTTTTGTCGCTATTTATGACCTTCCATTTCAGCTTCTTCAGATAAAAAGAATCCTTAGAATCCCTGTATTGGTGGTTTGGGCAACCTAGGCAATAAGGAGAGAATTATGTTACTAGTGCATTATGTTTTAATTGAACAAGGCAGAACCAGCTTGTGCTGCAGTGGCGTCACATAATGCCGAATGCACGTGACTTGCGACGCATTGGCGATGCCTCATGAAGCAACTACGATGGGTCAGACCCGCTATGTCTTTTTTAAAGCAAAATGAATATTATAATCAGGGAGCTGCTCCAGTTATTTATTAAGGTACTTTTTATTTAATATTGCAGATAAACAAGGAACATCTGAAAGCAACGAAAACATCAAATCATCAACACACCCGCCATGAAGCGGTGGAACAGGGGGTGCACCACAGTAGCTCTCAGCAGTAAAGGCGCACTTGAGCAGTTGTCACAGCTGTGCAGTGGCTGCGATTACACCTGTGTGATCGCAGGAAACTTTGCTTAGAACCAAGCTCCTTAATTTTGTGCAACAGGTGGTTATGGGACTAATGCAACAAATGCTCGCCAATCTGTGCCTTCGACTCGCCGGGCGCTGTAAGTAGGCATGCTCAGAACATTAGCATGGTCTTGGTCGTCTTCTGCTGCCCCTGATATCGGCTAGAGCCAAGAGTCTTCGCTAGTGCGCTTTAGACGCTTACAAGAAGTATGTTTGTACAGCACTGCATCCAGCTCCACACTCCTTTTAGTGCCCGAAGCTCCAACTTCGATGGACCTTGCAAATCATGTAGGCAAGCGCCGTGGAAGGCGAGCCCTCCACGCCGCCAAGGGCATAAAAACTGTAGAGAATTTCTACTAACCTTATACTGGAACGGTGCTACTATTTTTCAGACATCTTGGCAGTAGCGGCTACGATGATCGTGGTTTACAATGTCAAGGAAACCATGGCACTGTCACATCTGTTTGTTGGAGAGGAGGTAAGCTCTCAACTATCCTTTCTAGCATAGGTTGCAAAATGTAACCTAACGCTTTTATGAACTCTCTTGCGCACAATCTTTCTAAGCAAATGTTTAGGCAACATTGGGGCACATATGGGTGATTCCACGTCAGTTCATGCAATGATGGTCCGGGTCATAATTTTGATATTTTTGTTAAAAATATATATGAAAGCCATGTTCTTGGGAGGAACATTAAGCTATATATGAATGCCGTAACAAATTTTTTCGCTGAGATATAAAATAGAGAAGCTCGTGGCGTGGAAATCGAGAAGATTTCACTATGCTACTTTGCGCAGTCGTCATTTTCTCATCAAAGCTTTCACGTCACCATAACTTTTGTAATGCATTTTACAAAAGATATACAACACATACACAAAAAAGTAAAAATATCAATAAATTATTTCTATGCAAACAAAACTATCAAACATGGCATAAAAACGCGTTTCAGAGACATATTCACAATTTTCTTTGCAAATAAACCATTTGTCATAATACTTCACAAAACATATCAAAATGCGCGCCTATAAATAGTCTTTACGAATGTATAGAGATAATATGTCTACCCTTAATTGTCTTCTTGTTATTAATGCGGAAATGCAGCTGATTTCTCGAAATGTGGCAAGATTGGGCGTCAATATTTCAAAAACTCCATCTTTTATTTTTTTTAAACTTTCCTTGGCACTTTGCAGTGACTTGAACTAACTTGTGATGGCAAAACATTGAGTAACATATGACCTCCAAACGGGAAAAAGCTACGACACAGCTTCACTCGGAGCGAGCCGACGTCTTCGTCATAGCGGCTTTGCCGCACAGCGCCAAATATTTTGAGCGTTAGTTATGGCATGCATTTTATATTTTTCAAATTCTTTTTTTTCAGAAGGGGTTAGTATAACTGACACGAAAATGTACTTTAGGCTGGAATACCATTACTTAGTTTACAATTCACAAAAACAAAATGGCCCCACTCTGCAAATTCGCTAACTATGCATACCTAAGCTTAAAACTCTCAGTTGCGCAAGTGGCCATGTATACATCCGGCCTCTCGGCATATGATGACTTCCACAGATGAGATGCCTGGATTCCTCTCACAGGTTTTACGGTGGCCCACTCTACTTGCTTCACCACACGAAACTCTCGAACCCGTTCCGCAGACAGGTGGAACATTCAGACATTTGTTACTTTTTCACGCAGCACTTCCACAAAGTCTTTAGCGGTGACAATCGTTGAGTTGAGCGAAGATCTCAAGTTGGTGAGCGTTGCGTGGTGTTTAAGAACACCACCTACTCCATCACAAGCGCTTTTTCCATGTCCAGTGGCTGAAAGGATCCATCTTGCCAAAGAGTACGGCTTCCGAGATAATTCGTGCAATTGGAAGCGATTCTTGAAATGCGCCGCCGCTCCGTCTGATACAAAAATTATTTCAGAAAAGAGCGGGTAATGTTCATCAACATACTCTTCTATGGCTTTTGTGGCTAGAAGAGCGTGAGCTGTGTCATGTATCGTGTCATCGCTGACAACGGCAAAGCTTTCCGTGCCTTGCGTGGACGTAACCACACATGTGAGGAGAGACACTTGAGTTTTTTTTCAATGAAAACTCTGCACTTCGGTTGGGAAGATGACTGTCCAATTTTCCGCAAAATCGAAGTGGAACATCACTGCCTTGGGTGGTAAGGCGGTTCTTGTGTCACGTATCAGGCTTCGTTGAAGGTCACGGATGTAAGAATGCCTCATATACTTTTCGCTCCATGACTCCAGTTCCTTTAGGAAAGCGGAAGTGTCCATAACCTTTTTGACGAGTTCGCCGGCGTCCCATAACGCGTAACAGATCTCTTCGTCTTCGTCGAGATGGAGCGACTGCAGCGAGATGCTCTGCATTTTTGGGCACTTTTCGCAACGGTGCAGGAAGCAATCGTTTTGTGGAGGGCTGCAGAGGTAGATGCGCTTGAAGTCGTCTTCAGTAAATGTCTCCTGTGAGGCATTTGTTATTGCCGTTAAAAGCAAATGAAAATTAACGCAACATATGCAAGCGCACACCTCATGCTCGGGACTCTTTTTTACCCATTTTGGTCGTAGGGAATAGAACTTAGAGATGCCTAGTTCTCGATGGGGATGGTCCTTCCCAAACAGCTGGCAAGTTTCCTTAACAGAGCGGGTCATAAACCTTTTTACGACTTTGGTCTTGTTGTCGTTGATCATGGCTTTGACGACGTCCTTTTTGTTGGGGCTTTGAATAGAGCATGCAAGGTCGTCGCGTGTGTAGTACTCAAGTGCAACTCTCACGTCTTCGGCATTCGCCTTTTTCCCCATGTAGGGATCAGGCGTTGCCCATACACCACCTTTACGCTTCAGTTTTTACGTTTGATCAATCATGTAGGCAGTCGCTTCTGGCACCAGACGCAATATTTCTTTTTTCGAGATGCTTGGTGGCAGAAGCGTGTACAATAGCTTGCGTTCCTGGTGGGAACTGCAAGCCTTCAGCGCTTCGCGGAATGCGTCAAACCACTCCGCGCAGTGCTCACAACTGTCTTCGCCGGTTTTCATGCCATAAATGCCTGACAGCTTTCTTCTAATGGAAGAACTCACTTGAGCTTGTTTTTTCTTCAAATACGCTTCGCGCCTTTTTTTTTTAATGGTTTTACGTGGTTTCAATGGAGTTACCGACGGACTAGCAGCACACAATTCTTGACTCACTTCAGCCAGAACTTCATCAGAGTCCCGGAAAGAAGAGTCTGATGTACTCACGTTGTGAGGAGAAGCAATCTCATTCTGGAGGTATTTGTAGCAATGTTGGCATAAAAGGTCAGATTCGTTCACTGTCCGTGGAGCCAGTAGCTTTTCCAACCGCACTTTGTTGAATCTCCCTATTGATACGAGGTGCTTATCGCTATACACTTTCTTCTTGTGTCTCCGTAGATAGTCCACACAGAACAATCGCACGGTGCTGAATCGTTGGGCCATGGCTGTTCGATTTGACACTAGACTCTTACTCGCTTCGTAAATGACAGAACTTCAAACCTCCTCGCAAACGCCTATTTGAGGGGTTCTGAATTCCTCTCTCCCGGCTCCGAATATCCGGTCAGAGTTCGGAAAGAAAATGTCCTTGTGGTTATCAACTTCTGTCTTCCATTGTAGATATAATCGGTGCGTCGCGCATGGTTAAGCTGGTGTTGTTTGTTTGTAGTACCACTTATTGAGCACCAAAGACACCGAGTCTCCTGTAAGCATAGCGATAGTCAGCTGTCTTTTTTTCTTTTTTTTTCTTCTAAAAGTTTTTTATATTGTAATGTTTTTGGGGTTTTCGGTGTTGGAGTGTAGTTTGTTTGTTTGTGTGTGTGTGTGTGTGTGTGTGTGTTTGTTTGTGTGTGTGTGTGTGTGTGTGTGTGTGTGTGTGTGTGTGTGTGTGTGTGTGTGTGTGTGTGTGTGTGTGTGTGTGTCTGTGTGTTGGGGAAGGGGGTTACGGCAGCAAAATAGAAGAGAGGGTTAGGGGTTCGGTCTTGGTCGGTTCGCATAGCGTGGTGCAACCCATCTGTTCAGGTCCTTGGGAGAGGTGCCCGTTCCCGTTGCTGTCCTTAACCTTGGAGTGATTTAGTTTGTCTGGTTAGGTTCGGTCAAGTCTTTGCGGTCGCATGTCTTGATCTTCCCTATTTTATTTCTTTCCGCGTGGACATGCATTTATTGTCGTTCTTGTTGTGAATAAGTTCAGCTGCGTTTGAGAGTTCGTTTCGCACTGTCCGTTATTTTTGTTTTTCCTCGTCTCTGGGTTTAGATTGAAATGTTTCCTGACCAACTGACATGCATATTTTTCCTTACAACTACTCTCGCCTTATTTTGCCGTAACTGACTCTTCACAGCTTTGGGTTTCAAGGCAATGTGATGTGCTTACGATTACTAACTACCGCAAGCAGTGACGTTCGCAGGCGTTTCTTGCTCATGTTAAGGGGCGGGGGAAGGGGGGGGGGGGGGTATAGTCACACAACGATAAAGCAATGCTCGGAACAGCACGACTTTCCGCTCTCTACGACAGAGTCCCGCTTTCCAGCTTTTGACGCTTCCATCAAGGGGACGTTATGCGGCAAAGCCGCTATAACGTGTAGGAAATCGCGTACCGCCGCCGATTCGCCGTTTCCCACGTGGTCCGTCAACAACCCGAGTCCAGCCTGGTTCTTTCACGGGAGCGGGATTCCGCTCCCAGTTTATTGGTACAATAACACACAACGCTACAAAACACTCAATCTAAAATACAAATACAAGTTACATTATACAAATATTTACAACCGCACGTTAAGCCCAACGCTAAACACAAAGAAGGCCTTAGGCCTCGCGTCCCGCGATATCCTAGATCCGGTCGCCACCCACTTGCCTGCCTGCGTCTCGGTCGCGTCCGGAGTTCTTAGAGGCCTCTCGCCCCCTGCCCCACCGAGTATATATCTATCGATGGGCGAGGAGGTTTCTCCTCGCCTGCCACGGGGGCGCCTGCAGCGCCCTCCAGTGGCTAGGAGAGAAAGCGGCGCGTCGGGAGCCGAATTCGAGATCCCGATCGACCCCGCGGCAACACGACCATGTGATCGTGTCGCGGCCAAGATTGGCCGAATGGTTTGATGGGCGCCCTCGTGAATTCACGGTGCGCCATACTCCCCTCTCCTAAAAATCGAAGTACGCCGGAATTCAGACGTACGGCTAGGCTGCTGACAACACCGTCGCTTGGTTTGGCCTGGAGACCCCCCCACACGCACACACACGCCGCTGGTCCCATGGGTCGTCCTCACTGAGGTCCATCAGTTCGCCCGAGACCTGGGGTGCGCGGCCACCGCACACCTCACAGTAGACTTTGTCGACTTCGGCTTGGCGGCAACCTCCGGGGCAACGGGGTCCTTGAGCAGTGTGCCTGGCCACCATGAGACTGGCCCCTCCACAGAGTGGTGCACCGGAGAGGGACTGTGGTTGCGACCCAGCTGCGACCGCCCTCCCGGAACGATGCGGGGCTGGAAGTCCAGTGTCACTGAGAACTGCACCCCGGCGTCCTGCGTGGCGTCGCGGACGTCCCACAAGGCTCCCCGAGCTGTGGTTCCTGCCGGGGAATACGCTGCCAGAAGACGAGGAGCTCAGCCCAAGCTAATGTTTGTCCAAACGGCGACTCCTCCTTTCATCCCTCCCAGAGAGGACCATTTGGTGCACACCAAGTTGCGTCTCGAAGCAGCAGCCGCAGGGGCGATGACGCACAAGATGGGAAAAGTCCATGGCGTGCGCCCAGCGAGGGAGCAGTACCCCAACACCAACAGCGACGCCGCACACAAAAAACAAACAAAAAAAAACATTCAAAGCAAAAACAAGAAAAACAAACACTGAGGGTTCCGAGGCACCCTCCCCCCACCCACAAAGAAAAAACAATAAAAACAATGCCGGGAACGCCGATTTCGGATCGCTCCCCCTCTTCTTCCCTTTCCCGGGTTACGGAACGCCGATTTCGGATCGTCCCCCCTCTTCTTCCCTTTCCCGGGCCACGCACTCTACGAGGTTCCGATCCCATCGGGTTGCCTCCGGCTACGCGTGTTGTAGCTGTGCCGCGGTGGTCCCAGGAACTCCTGAGATCGTTGGCGCCCGCGAATGCCCCTTTGCGGCCGCTTGACCGGCTCATCCCCTTCCCTGGGGAAAAAGGGTTTCAGTTCGCCGATGTGAACTGTCCCGCGGACGAGATCAGAATTCTGGTCCCTCAGCGTGTATGTCAGTCGAGACTTCTTGGAATCGATGACAAAGGGGCCAACCCACTTGGGGGCCAACGCCGCCGAGAAGAACTTACTCGCATCGCTCTGCACGTGACTTCGCCGCAGAACGGTGTCGCCCACCTCGAACTGCGCATCGCGGTGCGCTTTGTCATAGGTGTTCTTCTGCTCCGCCCGCGCGCGAGCCCTGTTTCCGCGGGCGGCGTCCAGCGCCCGCGACAGTCGCTCTCTTGTGCGCGTCGCGAAATCCTCGTACGAGGGCACCGCTCTGGCCGCGCTCTGTCGCGGGCGAAGAACCGCATCGGTCGGCGTAGAGAGTTCTCTGCCGAAGTTCAAAAGCGCGGGCGTGAACCCAGTGCTGCGGTTGAGGTTGGACCGCAATGCAAACGAAATCGAATCCAAATGCAGATCCCAGTCCCGCTGCTTTCGAGCATACGCCCCGAGCAGCGGCTTGATGTCGCGGTTCCGCCGCTCGGTCACATTTGCTTGGGGATGGTAACACGAAGTCTTACAATGCTTAATCCCGAGGGCCTGGCAGGTTGCCGCGAAGACTTTCGAGCAAAATATCGAGGCGTTGTCACTCACCAGTCTCTCGGGGAACCCGTAGCGACACCAGACCTCGGACAGCCTGCTCAGGACTCCCTTGGCTGTCACCTTCCGCATTGGAAACATCTCGACGAACCCGGTGAAGTGGCAAGTTACTACCAACACATGTTGATAGCCTCCGCTTGACCGCGGCAGGGGTCCCATCAAGTCGCAGGCCGCGATCTCCCATGGCCGCGTACTCACGATGGGCTCGAGCAGGCCGGGTGGTCTGCCGCCCCTGGGCTTGCGCTCTTGGCACACTGCGCAGCTACGGACATAACGGCACAGCTGCCCCTTCATGCCCGGCCAGGTAGCGAAACGGCGCAGCTTATGCCACGACTTCGGTGCACTGCCGTGACCGTCCGCATCGTGGTAGTGACGCAGCGCTGCCACTCTGAGATCGCGGGGAATCACGGTCTTGAACGACTCACTTGAATCGCTCTCTTCCGGGAAGTAGCGCAGCAGGACGCCGTCCCCATCGATCAGGTAAGACTCCAGCTCACCTGCTTCAATGTCTGACTCCTGGGCGGTGGCACTTGGCCCTCTCGGTGTTCCGGAGTGCCGCAGCGTCTCTCCGCCTGTCTGGTCAGGATCCATCTCTTGCCTGAGCCGGTCGAAGATAGCGCGACAAAAAGAATCGCGCTGCTGCGCTTCGAACAGTTCCGTTCGGTTGAACGCCGGTCCCAGTGAGGTAATCGCCTCCGCCAGCTGCGCGACGCCGCCACAGTGGCGAGCGGAGCTCGAGGCGGGATTTCCCGTCTCCCGGGGGATGGCCCCGCCTCCGCAGTCTGCTGTCTCGCGCGGTGGGGGATCCACGGGTGCGCGGGAGAGCGCGTCGGCCACCACATTTGTCGTGCCCTTCCGGTACCGAATTCGGTACTCGTACTTCTGCAGTGTCAAGGCCCAGCGCGCCAGTCTTCCGGCGGGTTCCTTGATTCGGGAGAGCCATGCGAGGGCCATATGGTCCGTCTCGATCGTGAATTCCGTCCCCTCGACATAATGATCGAACTTCTTAAGAGCAAAAATGATGGCGAGGCATTCGCGCTCACTCACCGTGTAGTTCTTCTCTGCCGGGTTCAGCGCCCGGCTGGCAAATGCCACCGGGCGGATCTCTCCCTCTGTCTCCTGCAAGAGCACCGCGCCGAGTCCCTGGTCGCTGGCGTCCGTCTGGATCGTGAAGGGCCTATTCAGGTCTGGCAGTTTGAGGGATGCTGTACGCGCCAAGGCCTCGGTCAGCTGGAGGAACGCCTCCTCCTGCGCCGCCTCCCAGGTCCAGGGAGCCGCTTTCCTCAGCAATTGCGTGAGGGGTGCCTGCATGGCTGCGCAGTTCGGGATGTAGGCTCGGTAGTATCCTATCATGCCGAGAAAACGGCGCACTCCCCCGACATCGGTAGGGACTGGGAACTCCAAGATCGCCCGCAACTTGTCCGCGTCGGGGGAAACTTTTCCTCTCTCGATCCGGAATCCCAACAAGCTGATCTCAGAAGCTCCAATTTGGGCTTTAGTCGGGTTAAGTGTGAGGCCGGCGATCCGCAGTTTGCGCAACACGTCCTCGAGGAGACGAAGGTGGTCCTCGAAAGTTTCCGAGTACACAATGATGTCGTCCAGGTACGCGAGCGCGTGCTGCCACTTGGCATCTCCGAGCACCCCGTCGATCAACCGCTGAAATGTCATCGGTGCACCTGTTAATCCGAACGGCATCCGAGTGAACTCGAACAAGCCTCGGTGACACACGAATGCAGTTTTGCTTTCGTCGCCCGGGCTCATCTCCACTTGGAGGTAGCCTTTGCTTGCGTCGAGGGTAGTGAAATACTTCGCCTTCCCCAGATTCGAGATGATTTCTTCGATGCTCGGAAATGGATACGCATCTTTTACGGTCACCGCGTTCAAGCGCCGATAATCGACGCAGAGTCTCGATGTTCCGTTCTTCTTGGGCACCAAAACCACCGGGAATCCCCAGGGTCCTGATGACCGGCGAATGATTCCCGACTTCAGGAGCTCATCGACTGCGGCATCTATCGCTTTTCGCTTCGCCAGGCTCACAGGACGCGGATTGGACTTCCAAGGGCGTGCGTCCCCAGTTTCAATGCGATGTTGCACCTGCTTAGTGCAGCCCGGCTGTTCGGTGAACATTTCGTCAAAGTTGTGCAGCAAAGCCGCCAACCTCTCTCGCTCTGGTCGAGACAGTCCATCGGCATTGGCCAACGGGTGGCCCATTCCGTCGCAGTGCTCAGCGGAGCTCGGAGTTGGGTGACTCATGGCGTCGTCGCGGTCGGTTCTTTCCTGTTCTGTCGCTTTTCCCAGCGCTGCCGCCATGGCCCCCATAGAGTGCTCTCGGAAACTTGAAAGGGGTGCATGTGCCCCCTCTCGGTACCCGCCACTTGCCACGTCAATGATGATGCCGGTGTGGGCCAGGAAATCCCGTCCCAGAATGATGGGTACTGTCAGCCCGGCCAAATGGACGAACCGCTGTCTCTGCGCCCGTTGATTCCAACGTACCACGAGACGCACTGCTCCCCTCGAGGTCGTCGACCCACAAGCCAACTGGAAAGTGGTCTCCCCATGCCTCACCCGAACGGACTTCTGTTGGAGATGCCTGAGGACCTCGTCCCCAATTAGCGACGCACTAGCCCCGCTATCCAGAAGAGCTGCGAACTCCTTTCCCGCCACCGTCAGGGAAATAAATGGGGCCGCGGTGCTTGTCACTGTTCCGACTCGATACGCCGTCGGCACGCATACAGTCGATGGGGTGTCGGGGACCCGCTCGTTGGTCTGTTTCGCCGCCGATAACTTTATCGGCGGCCTCCTCCGTTTCCCGGTATCTCCCTTGTGCAGTCGCGCCTATAGTGCCCGATTTCGTGGCACCGAAAGCAGCGGCCTCGCCAACCTGGGATAGGACTCTCCCCAGTGGGACGTGCGATGCGCTCACCCCTTTGTGGCAGCGGGTCGGCGGCAGACTGCTCCTGGGCTGCGGCGATCCGTGGTGCGCCGGTCGGCCGGAATTCCGCCGCGTGGACGGCCGCGCTCCCTCCTCGGCGCGATCCTGGCTCCAAGGCGTCATCTGTGAGCTCCCAGGGATTCCCGCTCGGCTCCCCGCTGGCCGCCGCCATTGCGGCTTCCCCCCGTCGACACCCACGTGGCACCGGCCCGTGCCACGCGCATCGGGGTTCGAGCGTGTCGATTGGTGCTGGGGGAAGGTGGTACCTGCGCTCCGCCAGTATGTCGGCCTGAACCTTGCGTGCCTCCTGTGCGAGCTCACTCAGACTTCCGAATGGGCGCCCACGCAGATACCGCGAAAAGGTGGGATGCGCCTGCCTCACCACCCGTTCGACCTGCTCCTGGTTCGTAGCATTCGGATCGGCGATCTGCAGGAGTTCCTGCATTGCCCGCAGGTATTCAGCAAAGGGCTCAGCGGGAGCCTGCGTTCTTTCCTCCAGTTCCCTGCGCATTCTTGGCAGGTAGTCTGCCGGCAAGAACTCTTGCCGGAAGAGGGCCGTGAACTCGTCGAGTGTTCCGGCTGACTCGCCCACAAGGCGATGCCACCTGGCAGCTGGGCCTACAAGAGCCACCGGCAGAACCCTGCCTAGCGTCTCCGTCTCGGTCAGGCCGGTAGCCTTCCGATATCGCTGGATTTCCAGCAAGAAGTCGGTCGCGCTCAGAGCTCGATCGCTGTGTCCGCTGTACTCCGGCACCGGAATGCGGATGAGGGTTTTCGGCGGTGGCGTTTGCCTCTGCATGCTCTGTAAGGCCTGAGCGAACGCCGCAACCAACGCCGTGGATTCACGGGACATCTCCGTGCTTTGCGGCATAGACACTACTGGCGATACCGCCGGCGTTTCCGGACTCCGCACTACGGTCATCTCCGCGGCGTTCCCCTCCGCCAACCCCGAGAGCCGTCGCTCTTTTTCCGCTTGTGTCGTCGCGACGTCAGCCAAAAACATTAAATCTGTTAGCGCGAAATTACCCGCGGCCATCCCGAACACTTGTTTGGACGTGCCTTTTCCAACTTCAAAGTGCCGCGGTATAGACCCGCCAACCAGGGGGACCGCCCCGCGTGAACTTTCACGCAGTGTCGTCGACGGACGTTGCGACCGTAATTACGGCTCGCCTGCCCCAACGTTGATGCGCCATTTGTAGGAAATCGCGTACCGCCGCCGATTCGCCGTTTCCCACGTGGTCCGTCAACAACCCGAGTCCAGCCTGGTTCTTTCACGGGAGCGGGATTCCGCTCCCAGTTTATTGGTACAATAACACACAACGCTACAAAACACTCAATCTAAAATACAAATACAAGTTACATTATACAAATATTTACAACCGCACGTTAAGCCCAACGCTAAACACAAAGAAGGCCTTAGGCCTCGCGTCCCGCGATATCCTAGATCCGGTCGCCACCCACTTGCCTGCCTGCGTCTCGGTCGCGTCCGGAGTTCTTAGAGGCCTCTCGCCCCCTGCCCCACCGAGTATAGACGCTTTACACACGCGCCAGATTGAGCCGCCATAGCTGCCCTTCTCTTGCCTTACCGAGATGCCGAGCCACTGAAGCGGGCGTTGACGGGTCTTCACAAGGGCCTATGCTGGGCACAAGAACACAGTAGCATCTAAAATGGCAATAACCAGTCCTACTGTGGTAATGATGAAGTGAAGCGAACGGAATAAGAGGGAACAAAAACTGAAGGTCAGTTATGGCGGCGCCCATGCACAGCTGCTGTAAAGCGTCTATATATCTATCGATGGGCGAGGAGGTTTCTCCTCGCCTGCCACGGGGGCGCCTGCAGCGCCCTCCAGTGGCTAGGAGAGAAAGCGGCGCGTCGGGAGCCGAATTCGAGATCCCGATCGACCCCGCGGCAACACGACCATGTGATCGTGTCGCGGCCAAGATTGGCCGAATGGTTTGATGGGCGCCCTCGTGAATTCACGGTGCGCCATAAACGAGACGTCGGCTCGTTCCGAGTGAAGGTTTGTCGCAGCTTTTCCCGTTCGGAGGTCATATGTTACTCAATGTTTTGCCATCACAGGTTAGTTCATGTCACTGCAAACTGCCAAGGGGAGTTTTAAAAAAAATAAAAGATGGAGTTTTTTTAAATATCGACGCCCAATCTTGACACATTTTGTGAAATCAGCCGCATTTCCGCGTTAATAACAAGAAGACAATTAAGGATGGGCCCATATTATCTTTATACATTCGTAAGGATAATTCAAAGGCGCGCATTTTGATATGTTTCGTGAAGTATTATAGAGGATAGTTTATTTGCAAAAAAAATTGTGAATATGTCTCTAAAACGTGTTTTTATGCCATGTTTGACTTTTTTGTTTGCATAGAAATATGTTATTGATATTTTTACTTTTTTGGGTATGTGTTGTATATCTCTTGCGAAATTTATTAAAAAAAGTTATGGTAACGTGAAAGCTTCGATGAGAAAATGACGACTGTGCAAAGTAGCATAGTGAAATCTTCTCAATTTCCACGCCTCGAGCTTCTCTATTTTATATCTCAGCGAAAAAAAACGTTACGGCGTTCATATATAGCGGAATGTTCCTCCCAAGAACATGGCTTTCATATATATTTTTAACAAAAATATCAAAATTATGACCCGGACCACCATTGCATGAACTGACGTGGAATCATCCATATGCAATTGTGAATGTATCCATCTTATTAAAGTTTTCCATTTTCTTTTTTTTTAATGGCAGCCAAGCATGCAGTACATTACAAACTAGCACCTTTCTTGCACAACAGATAGAGCCATGTTCCATGCTTGTACCTAGTTAGCCTTCATCTAGATCAGAGTTTAGCAAAGTTATGCAGTTGGAGGTGATGTTTAGAAGTCGCATGGTCTCAGGGGAGCCAATATGATGCTGATGGCACTGCTTCACATGTTTGACTACAACTTCGACAAACAAGCTTTCTAATCACTGCACGGCACACTCTTCTAGAAAGGTACAAAAGATCCAGTGGCTGTCTTTCCTGACACACTGATGGTTGGAAATATCATGGCCAAAAGTAGTTTCCACAAGATTTCTAACCATCTAAAGCAAAATATTTTGGCCAAAATGTACATGGGAGGTGAAGTAATTGCAGATCAGGAGATCATACAAGGAGAATGTGGGCTCCTGTTGACTGATTCTGGCTTTTTTGCAATGAGCAAGCCAAAGCAACGTTTACGTCTCTATGTGGAACCAGACTTCTGGCTAGCATTGCCGAAATTTTACTAATCGCGGAGATAATACAGGTGTCCCTGTTGCACTGACGATCTTGCATATTTTTCAGTGCTGGGAAAGCATGATTTACTGCCACTTGTCTAAGTTGCGTTCTGCACAAGTGTAATCAGGCCTGCAGGGGGTGGGGGTATTACATATTTAACATAGATCAAGTGACTATAGCAAATAACAGTGGACTAGCTCGCTGGTAGATAGTAATATATTAACTGTGATGATTTAGAGAAGACTATCACGCATGGTGCCTGCCTTACATTGCATTGATTTTGTTTGCTAACACAGGAGCAAGACATCCCGGCAATGCCGTGCGTCGTGTACTCTGGCAATGACGCCGAGGGGGCTGACTTTTTGTACCTCGCTGTCGATAAGCAGCGGTTTTTGTCCGTGAAGAATGCAGAGGACGACATCACTGCCATCATGGTGGCTTACTGGCTTTTTAATATAAGTACTTGAAAAAGGCAGCAAACACAGTTGCTCTTCTAGAACGGTTGTTTGTCGGCCTCAGCAGCACTACTCCGAGGCCAGTTGTGATGAAATTCCTGAACAAGGTTGCAAGAGCGTAAAATCAATGAGGCCGACAAACAACCGTTCTAGTACCAAAGGGATGCTGAACCGAGATTTGGATGGCACGAAACCAGGCAGGAGCACTAGGTGGGATGCTGCAAACCTTAGAACATAACTCATATGACGGTATCTCTAATGGATGGCAGTACTTTTTGGAAAATATGAGCATGATTGAACAAAGCTTGCGACATCTGTATTCTCCTCTTCTCTTTTTCGAAAATATGCCCATCCAGTTGAGATACTGCTGCATGAGTGGTGTTTTGGGGTCTGTAGCATCCCTCTGTGTGCCTCTGGTGCCTTGTTTTGTGAAGTCAAATTTCAGTACCAGCACCCATTTAACTTTTAACTTTCTAACTCTAAACTAAAATAAATGTACCATACTTTCCAGACTATAGTGCACAAACTATCCATGTCTAAAAGTTGATATTTTACATCGTACAGTCCATCTACAGGTGTGGACTCTACAATTTTTGTTTCAAGATTGTTCATTATTACAAAACTGGTTAGGCCAGATTGCCGTGTTTTAGATATTTTACGCTGGGATAAAGTAATCAAGACAACCTCCTACTGTCAGTCTGTTTCCCAGGCTTTCGATACCTCGCATCTGACATGTTTGCTTGGGAGCCTGCAAGCAACCAACTCAGGTCAAGCTTAATCTTGAGGAGCTCTGCGATTGGCTGACGAGCGGATCACAGAAAGCCCCCTGACATTCATTCGCAGATATCCCTTTTGTGGAGTTCTCCAGCCTGAAGTTTTCCCCAAGGACTATACACTCCGTGCGACGCGACTGGCGCGCCGCCGCGCGGCCGGTAGCGAAGGTAGGCAGTGAGAACCCCGGAGAAAACGAAACCGAAACCACGCCGCGTACGTTGGTACGCATATTCAAGTCGGAGTGGTGCGGTTGCGCTGGGTTCACAGCATGAAGTGCTGCCTGTGCTGCGTCATTAAGTGCTTCAATAGTTATGCGTCGTGTCTCGTGGAGACAAAGTTTCACAGTTTTTCACCTCGCCGATGTTTTCTGGGACAGCGACAACGATGGAGCCGTGCCGTACGACGCGAGAAATTTAGTCTCCCGATCATGTCTGCCACTGTGTCATCACGGCTGACATATTCTACACTGCCGCTTTGCGCTCTGCGTTTGTTTTCGTACCAGTAACGCCTACATGTGTAAGCGCCGATAGAACGAACTGAAATGCCATCCCACACTCGCGGTTATGAAATGCCAATTTCGTTGGAGGAATGCCCTCCAAAGAAGTTTCGTCCCCATCGTACGTGTCATTGATATTTCCGGACAAGTATGGCGTGCAATCTGTACTTCACGAAGAAAGATTCGAATGGTAAAAAAAGTGACAAATATAAATCTAAAGAAAACAACAATGAAACTCGGATTCACTGGAGAATCGACGATTGAGTATGGAAGTTTATGTGGTGTGCTTTCTTTCTGGATCAGCCTCCTTTTGGATGTGAAAACGCTGACACCCTGAGTTCTGTAGACAACAATTTGTTTCTCGGCTTTAGAGCCACCTATCGCAAAGTGGTTCGAACTGGAAGTACTGTCCACTGGTCCCTTCCTGCCTGTAAAGTGTGCACCTCCCACGATGAGTGGTATTATCTTGACAGCCTTTGACGGTCAAAACTTGTTCCCTTTTAGTTACGCCGCCCAAACTAAATTTCCACCTGGTTTCGCTATGCCAGCTCTTTTTGTTATAATAATGTTGTGCCAATTGACGGTCATGTCAAAGTACCCGTGCGCCGAAAATCAGCACATCGTACAACAGGTTATTACACAACAGCTGACCGCAAAAGCCCTTGGCGGCCAAACCGTGTGTTGGCCGACAGCTTTACTTTCTCGGCTTTGGAAGCACCTTCCGTAAAGTTGTTTCAATAGGAAGTACAGTCCACCAGTCCCTTCCTACCTGTAAAGTCTCCACCTCCCACAATCAGTGGTATTCTCTTGACAGCCTTCTCATGGTCAAAACCGGTTCCCTTTGAGTTACGCCGCCCAAACCAAATTTTCACCTGGTTTCCCTATGCCACCTTTTTCTTTTTGTATAATAAGTGCTGTGTCATGTTACTGTCAAGTCCAAGCACCTGTCTGCCCAAGTCTGCACTTTGCACAGCCCGCTATAACACAACATTTTGGGTCCAATATTGGATATCCCGTACAGCTTTATTTCTTTATTCGTTAGAAACATAACTTTCACACCTGCTGTCTTAAAGAAACCTGGCACTCTTGGTGCACAAACTTAGTGAACATCTCACTCGCCTCCAAATATCATCGTTCCAGCAGTCCTAGGTTTACAGCGACGAGCGAAATAAATTTCCCACTCAGAGCAATTATGGTGGCGGCCGTCTTGTTTTTCGGAAAATTGCTCCAACTCCTTTTTCGGCCGCAACTAGAGAAATTACCCCTAATAACGACTCAAACTCAATAGATAAGAAGTGGAGAACAGCTAAATGCCCTTCTGCCCCAGCACTCATGCAACGTCACCCTCAACTTATCGGCTCAAAAAGCAAACGTTTCGTCCGCGCGCGCTTCCGCCGCCACAGTTTGGCATGCGAAAAGGCGCCGCAGGCTGCTGAACGCGCCTCACAGTCGAACGCCAGCTCCTCCGCTAGCGGCGCTGCGCGCGTTTTTCAAAGCGCCCCCTATAGTTCCCGCACGGAGTGTATACACCGAGTGCGGACTATCTAAGAAAATACTTTTTCTTTTTAGCCGAAATTTACCCTTGCGCATTATACAACGGATTGTGTACTATAGTCTGGAAAATATGGTAGCTTGTTTTAATGTTTTAAGTCCTAAACTAAAAGAAGTGCAGCTTGATTTTTATGCAACTTAGGGTCCTGAATGAAAGTCGCATGTGCAATGGAACAAAAAGTATACACTCGAAACGGAAGGCATCTAGATTGTTCTTCTGTTATAGTCATTTTTATCAAGAACCATTGTGATGTACTGAGGTAATCTGTATTGATTTTTGTTTTTTTTTCTTATTTTTACTAGCATCTTAAGCCTATGCTGTGATATTTAAAGAAAATATATTTGCTTATTTGTATGGAGGACATAGCTGGTTATTTTGTTGAGCTCACATAATAGTTCAATAAATGAGTATTCATGTAATTTGGCTTTTATTGACTCAAACCCCCCGATTGTTTCTCGATTTTTGCTAGCATCTAGGCCTATATATGCTGTGATATTTGATAGAATGCCTCAAGTATTGTATTTTGATATGTGTGTGGAGGACATACCTCATTATTTTTTTGTGGTCGCATAATAGCTCAATAAATAGTTATTAATATAGTTTTCCTTTCAGTTTTTTGTTTCTCATTTTATAACAACTTTTATTTACTTGCAGCCTAATCACATGCTGTTTGTATGCAGCTGATGCTACTCGCCATGCCTTGGGCGAAAGTGTAAAGGTACTATGGCATACCAAGTATGACAACTCGTAACCACCTCATATGCAAGGCAAATGACCGACGAGCCAGAGCGGGATGCAAGGACCAAGTATCGGGATTGAACAAGCTAAGCTCCTTGTTGTTTATGTTTGTACCATACACTTTCTCACATTGCATAGTTTGCATTAGCAAGTGCTGATCATGCATGTGATGCATATCACACTTCTGTGTTGGCAGTTTGACAATTGGACACTTTTAATGACACATTGAGATTGGTGGCAGACTCCTTCTTTAATGTGATGTTTGAGAATATCTCCCACTGATCTTTTCTAGTATACGAGTATTAAGACCATCCAGCAATTAATAAATTCAGAAGCTTTAGCCATGGAACAAATTCTGGGATATTTTTTTATTTTCTTTCCAAATTTTGTGGGAACTAAAACTTAAATCACGCAAGATTTTCCTGTAACTTCCGTTTGCACATAAGTTAAGCTTCACATTGAAATATTACCTTTTCTGCCACGCACATCTTGCCTTCATTATCGGACAGTGCATCTAGGCACAGCTGCTTCAAGTAGCATGTGTGCTGATGCATTGCACACATATCAAATAATGAATCCAGTTTCTGTAACGAGGTCCTATGCTGGCACTGTACTTTTGCATCTCCTTATTTCATCACTTATCTGGTCTGCATACTTCGTGGTTTTCTGGTTGCCATACCTGGTATACTGAATCCAGTTTGACAGGTGCTGAGATACAGGGTGATTCATTCTCATTGTAACAGATTCTTGTAAAATAAAACTTCAGTTTTATGCAAATTATCTTTTTACAGTTGAGTTATAGTGGTCCTGGCAGACACTTTATAGAGGCAAGATGACAGCTAAAAGTGGACTTATTGCATAAAATCCATGGATTAGCTTTTTAGTGACTGGTTTGATGACACCAGCACATATTGTGAAAATGGGGCAGTCACCTTAGACCAGCTTATTTTTCGTGAAATGAGCACTAACCTTAGAAAAACGATTGAGAAAGATTCTTGCACACAAAACGGGTTGTGAGATACAGTACTTTCTGGACCGCTACATTACCGCTGCCTTTGGTGAAATTATGTTTTCTCTTTTTTTTTTTGGCCTGTGTGCTCATTTCAGGATTTATAAAAAATTGACTGGTTTAAGGAGGTGATTGTCTTCAAGTTCGAAACAGCTGTCGAACCAGTAATTGAAAAAGTTAATCAACTAATTTTAGATAATAGTCCACTTTTAGTGCCATCCTGCCTGTACAAAGTGTCGGCTTGGCTAAGTGCTCATCTGTAACGAGATCATCTGTGTAAATAAGATAAGTTTTGTTTTACAAAAGTCTATTTCGATTAGAGTGAATCATCCTCGAGCACCCATTAAAATCAGCATCAGCACCCTTGGATTGGGGTGCATTGCACCTAGCACCCTATACACTTCACACCCCTATAGGGTGCTTTGGTACAGGGGTGCTCGTTTGCACCCTCAAAGGGTGCTCGTCCTGGGACAAGTGCTTTACACCCCTAAGGGGTGTAAAAATGTTTAGTGTGTAAGAATACGGGTCTGTGGGAAGCAGCCTTAAGATGTAAAGGCTCGTTCACACAGACCCGTTTTCTTACGTTACGTTACGAAAAGTCACCGGGAAGTCTGTGCTTCGTATTGAGCGTGGCTACCGATTCAAGGAGATAGCCTGGCACGCGACATTCGAGACACGAATGTTTCGGTGAGGACGAGCTAGGACGGTGAGCTAGTTGCCGTGGCAACGAAGGACACGAGGTTCGTCGTCACGTAACGTAAGGTAGGGGATCGGTGGCCGAGTGGGCTAGCGCACACCAGCTCAGAGCACGTGGAGCGAAATCTCGCGCTGCAGAACCCAGGGATCCTGTTCAATCCCCACCCCTGCCCGTTTCGATCTGGATGAGCATCGTACCGGCGTGCGGTCGTGTATCACTACTGCGTGGTGCACGTTGAAGACCCCAGGCTAGCGGTTGTACTGCACTGGCTAAGTTGCTCATCTACAGCTGGGAGACTCGTCGCCCCTGTGAGGCAGACCAAGTTCTAGGCTGTATAAACATACCACACAACCCAATTTTTTGTAACGTAAGGAGTTGAGCTCGGTTCAACTTTTCACACTGCACCGTTTTCTTACATTACGTCTAAGTTACCGAAACATTCTTCTCTCGAATGTCGCGTGCCAGGCTATCTCCTCGAATTGGTAGCCACGCTTAATACGAAGCACAGATTTCCCGGTGACTTTTAGTAACGTAACGTAAGAAAACGGGTCTGTGTGAACGATCCTTAAGTGTTCAGTCACACAGTACAAGCGCGTGCGTAAAGATAACTAGATTTTTTTTTTTTCATGAAGTCTAAACGTGGCTATATTCGGGTCGTGAATCGTGAGAAAGAACGTATTCACAAGTTTGTGCAAGGCCAACTTGACACTCGAAATGTCGGAATAGAAGATTTTAAACGTGCAAAGAAAATCTAAATTGTACCCCCTCGTTCAGTGATATATTATTTATAAAACACTGGAAAGTAACGACAAAAGTAACGTCGTTACTTTCATCGTTACCTTAGAAAAAAGTAATAGAACTACAGTTACAAGTTACGTTTTAAAAAAGTAACTCGTTACAGTTACAAGTTACCAAAAAAGTAACGAAGTTACAGTAACGCGTTACTAGTAACGCGTTACTACCCAAGACTGCTCTAAGGCCCTACACCTCGTTGTTGAGCATACTGTCCTCGCTGCTATTGCCTCGCCCACGTTGTTTTGATGTGTAACCGTGTCCATCCAAAAGTCTGTCACTTACAGATAGACTGATTTGGATAGCTGTCCAGTTGCTTTAAGCTCTTGTTTGAGTTGCTTCCACGTGTAGGTTGGGTATTCATCCACCATACCTGCCAGATCCTTCCCATCATCGGAGTCGAATGTCGTCTTTGAGCCTCCTCTGGATTTAGGTTCATCTCTGTCAGTCTTCTCAATTGACCGATCAGTTTTCACATTAATTCCTAGTGTTTCAGCAACTTCCTTGATGTTATCACCTCGTCGCGAGCAGTCGAGTAGCCACGTCCGATTCCGACCGCATCTTCTTTTGGTAGGATTGTTTAGGTAGGTTTAAATCCTCACGACGGCGACCTCAACACCATGCATTTGACAAGCTCATTGCCAAGAGTGTTCACAAATGCGGGTGGCTGACGTGCAAATTGTCAAACCGCTCCAATCTTTTTTATCTGCTTCGTACAGTTGAGCATCGGCTGCCGTCTGGGACCAAGCGGTAGATGCCGGGTTAGCGTTTGCAACTACGGCACGGCGCTAAATACTAAAAGGTGTTTGCAGACGATTTAAAGCAGCAAAAGAAGTCCGTCGATGAAGCCGCGGCCCGGCTCAAAGATACGGCGAAATTTTCGCACACGGTCGGCATAGAATAGCAGACGACGTCCGCTGATTAAACCATCGGGCAGCGATTTTTTCGTCGTCTGCAAACACTTCGCGGTATACTTGTGTCGAGCCGCATCTTGGCTGGAAGCTGTTCATTGTAGCTCATAGTTTTTTGTTTTGTTTTTGGTTTCCCGTGGCAGGGGTTTACACTTACATTGCTAGTTTATTTTGTACATAGGGCTTCATTATTGTGCCACCCCCATTATATTCCATATTGATAATAATAGTATCCATAAATAAATTTGCTGAAACACTAGGAATTAACGTGAAAATGCTCGGTCAATTGCGAAAACTGACAGAGATGAACCTAAACCCAGACGATGCTAAAAGGAGACTTTTAACTTCGATGATGGGGAGAATCTGGCAGGTATGATGGATGAATACCCACCCTACATGCTGAAGCAACTCAAACAAGAGCTTGAAGCAACTGGACCAGGTATCTAAATCAGCATGTCTTCAATTGACAAACTTTCAGCTGGGCACGGTTACACAACAAAGCAACTTTCTCTGCATTGCGTTGACCCAAATCACGAGACATAAAAAAGTGCAAGAAAAGAATACGCTTCGCGGCTGCAGTAGGCCGGCCCGATCTAACGGCGATATTACGTTCACGAGATAAATTTAATATTGGTGTAGTCAGAGGTTTGGAAGGTCAAAACGTAAGCAGGACGCCGTTATGAGAACTACAGGTACCAGAGGGCCCAATATCAACATCCTGGCATGCATGTCTGCTGGCAAGATCCTCTTGTGAAGAACTGTGGAAAAATTGACTTGGTTTACTTTCAACGAATTCCTGGGGGAAGGTTAGAGGAAAATTATGGAAATAGCTCCTGGCCAGGATGCGGTCATTATATTTGATAATGCTCCTGCACACCTACGAGCCACAGACGCCGCCTTGTCCCCGAGGCACTCTTCGAAGTACTTACCGCCATACAGTCCACTCTTCGACCCAATTGAAGTGATGTTTTCAGACCCCAGTTATGGCGTGAAAGCTTACCTGAGTGAGCACAGCGCAACCGTGCTTGCTGGGCCTGAAGCTACCACCTTAAAGGAACACCGATGGCAGATGCTTCAAACGGCGAAGCAAGAAGCAATGCAGCAAATTCAGCGTGTTAATTGCACTGTATATGACCGCAATTCTTTCAAGCACATTGTGCCTGCCCTTCGAACCGAGGATGTAACTCATATATTCGAGTGCGAAATGCCCGTAGTCGAAAATCAGCATCTTGATTTGCAATGAAAATGTCCATGCCATTGAATGCATACAACTAAACACACATTTTTCAAACACGGTGTTATTCTCAAGCCGCTTGAAAATTGTCGTCACTATCCTAAAGCCAAAAAAATATCTCGAGCATGCATTATCGAGCTTACGTATTATGGTAAAAAAAATCCCTCAAATTTTATCAGAGAACCAGTCATGCAACACGCATATACAGTGAAAAGTCATTCATGACTTTTAAGCATTATAGACCTTTAAAACGGTCGTAACATTTGAGTTAATGATCAGGTTTAGTTCACAGATATTAACATATAAAGTTAAATGACTCTTGAATTAAATGAATGGCATTGAAATAAGTTGTTGGTAACTTGGATTAAATTCATTGACATTTAGATTAAATTGCTCTACAGCTGAATTAAATTCACGAACACTCGGATTAAAAAAGCTGGCACTTGGATTATGAGCGGGAAAACCAGTTAAGTTGTGCATTTTTATATCACCTACACCTACGATCGGTTACCGGTTAATATTTCAGGGGAAGCCCCACCCACCTCTTTCCACTTTACCAGAGCCAACGTTTGAGAGGGGGTCGCCTTCTCTGCAGCCTTCGCTCCCCTATAGTGGAAAGGGGTGGAAGGAGCTTACCCAGAGCTACTAACCCGTCACCAGCTAAAGTTTTCGCTCACGAAAAACGATCATTATGGGCGTGGGACGTGGAGTACATTGTTTGTAGAGCGATCGGCGTTATTCACGTTTTAGATGCGCAGCATCTCTTGCTCGGGTCTATGTCCCGCGGCGTCGTAGTCCGCACTCACACTACGCATGCGCAACTCTCCTCCTTCCCTCTCTCCAACAGCTGCGCGTTACTCTCTCTGCTTTCTCTCTCTCTACCAGCTGCGTGCACTTCGCGTGCGTTCGCTTCCACTCACACCACGCGCGCATGCGCAACTCTCCTCCTCTAGTCTCCTCTCCTTTAAGTGTGAATATAAGCAGCTCTAGCGCGCTGCGCGCGTTCAGTTCACCGCTGTTGACTCCACTTCACTCCGTTCTTCAAATGAAGTGTGATGGAAGCAACAGTCCCGTCAGTTAGTAAGTTGGCGCAAGCATGCGTCAGCACCACCCCATAAACTAACAGCAACGCTACGTCCACTGAAGACGAAGCTGCGCAGCGAAGGGCACGCGATGCTGAGCGCAAACGCTTGAAGCGAGCGGCAGACCCTGAACTACGGCAACGAGAAGCGGCGTCCATTCGTCAACGTCGAGCGGCGGATGCTGAACTACGACAACGTGAAGCAGCGGCGGTTCGAGAACGTCGAGCAGCAGAACCTGAGGTTCGGGACCGTGAAGTTCAACGCAAACGTACGAAGCGAGCGGCGGAACCCGACCTTCGAGAACGGGAAGCCGCGTTGGTTCGTGAACGTCGAGCAGCAGAACCTGAGGTTCGGGACCGTGAAGTTCAACGTAAACGTACGAAGCGAGCGGCGGAACCCGACCTTCGAGAACGGGAAGCCGCGTTGGTTCGTGAACGTCGAGCAGCAGAACCTGAGGTTCGGGACCGTGAAGTTCAACGTAAACGTACGAAGCGAGCGGCGGAACCCGACCTTCGAGAACGGGAAGCCGCGTTGGTTCGTGAACGTCGAGCAGCAGAACCTGAGGTTCGGGACCGTGAAGTTCAACGTAAACGTACGAAGCGAGCGGCGGAACCCGACCTTCGAGAACGGGAAGCCGCGTGTAAACGTCAAGAACGAGAGGCTGCTCCCGATGCTGCACGCGACCGCGAGCGCGCAACGAAAGTTAATAACACCATTAATAACGATCCGCGATCCTCCGCATCACCCCATGGTTCCCCTCGGGAAGATGGTGTAATCTTTTTTTTGTTATGTTTTCGCAGAGAGCGGCAAAAACGGGCACTTGTAACATCTTCATAGAGTGTGCTCAATGGAGGCCTTACGCGAATAGTAGGAGGGATTTTGGAAAATACTCTCAATCATAAAAAAAGACACAAAAAAACTCCTGTTTTATTAGAAATAGCACTGAAGTTGTTGACGATACCCGAACGTTGCCAAGCGTGTCTCAGTGAAGCACCATAAACCCTTCCTCAAAAGTCAATCGAGAAACACTTGCGGCCGAAATTTTTGTGAACGAAGCGTGTGATTGGATCCGAGTCCTCGTGGAGCGCTGACGTAGCACTTGTTTTTGACCCGAGCTCAGCCGATTTCAGGCCGAACGCTGATGCAATCCTCGTGTCCAACACACGCACGGAGCACGTACCCGAGCAATGGCAGGCTTGGAGAATCGGCGCAGCTGCTATCAGATGGCGCACGCACTTTTGAAAAGGGTCTATCAAAGACGGGTGTCAGCCGAACCCTGACGCAGCACCAGAGACCAATCTGTGGTCTGCGCCACACCGAGTAAGGTGACGTCAAGAGTCCGGTGCGCGAGCCTCGTCTTGGTTAGATACCGAGCTCACCGGGAAACAAACGACGAAACGTCCGCATAGGGAGCTTTCTCGAAACGCCTTTTCCCTTCCGGTAAGCCACTGTCGACATTTGCTTATGCGGAGACGCTTAATGATTGGCGTCGTTTCGGGTGTTGGTGACGGGCTGGGTGGAGGGTGGCTCGGTCTAAGACAGAACGGGGCACGGGCCTCTAAGTTTTTTCTCATTTCGGACTCATCCCGGAGACATTTCCTGGGGCTAGTTTGGCCGCCAACGGGTCGACTTCTCGATCGCCGGGTCGTCTTTATTACGAATACCGACCTGCACGTATACAGTTTGTGTACCGGTTGGTTCCCTTTTGTGCCGCTGACTTTTCCGGGAGGCGTGGTCGATCACAGCGCGAAAGAACTCGGTACAGCTGACAAACGCTGCCTCCGCACAGAGAAAGACGCAGGGGGAAATTTCATCAGCATGGCACGCAGCGAGATTTCGAGCCATAATTACGCCACGGGAAACCAACCGCCCTATGCCTGGATCTCCTAGCCAGCGGCTCTCACTGGTGAGCGCTAGTCTGGGGGCCTCAGTCACCTCACACTTAAAACAATATTTACTTCCTTGCTAGTAACGAGTGTTGGCGGTGTTCGGACAAAGAAGGAAATGCTTCTTTGTCCGAACTTGGGGGCGAAGCGTAAGACACAATGGGCGCAAACGTGACCAGCTGAAGGGCTATAACTTACATTCAAGCTTGGTTAAGATTTTTCCAACAGGTGTACACAGACAATGAGGCAGTTATACCATGGGAAGCAGAAACTGTACAACCAGCAGCAATAACAAGAAGGTTCAGATAGGGCCGCCCGCTGTCCCCCTGCTCTGAATGATATACCTAAGCGAAATCGAAAATAAATTAAAGAACAGCAATTAACCTAATACAACAGAGTTATATGCAAGAAGGGCGAAATGTATTACAAGTAATCCTAGGACTAATGCACGCAGTTGGTATAGTACTGATGGCAGCTAAGCAAGATACTTTACAGGATCTAGCTGGAATATGTGGCGAGGAAGGGTACAGCTTGGGCATGAGTATTAGAACTGACAAGTCTGAAGTAATGGTGTTCAACGACAAAAAAGGGAAGCCCTGAAAATACAAGACAGTGAAATAGACCATGTAAAAAATTGCGAATATCTGGGAATTTAAATATCCAGAGAAAAAAAAACAATTAGAAAAGGAAAAATAAATTAAACTTTTCTAAAACTCAAGGCACTGTGGAATTATAATAGGTACGAAATATTCGTCGGTATATCAAAATTAGTAATGGTGCCAGATCTGTCTGTCGGCAATGGGTTACTGTGCGTGAAACCAGAGGTTCAATCAGGATTGGAAATTTGGTAAATGAGTGTGAGCAGGTTAGCACTAAGAGCGCTTGGGGACACCAAAGGAGAGAGTGCAGATGGACATGGGTTCGACGTCCTTTGAGAGCAGGAAGACAATTAGTAAATTGCAATTTAAAGAAAAATTAACTGAAATGTATGATAACTGATGGGCTCGAAAAGTGTTCAAGTATCTATGCATGAAAAACCTAACACAAAATGGACACAGAGAATCCGCAAGCTGACGAATAAATACCTGGGCAATTGTGATGGGGCTAAGCAGGGTATCTCAAAGAAAAAGAAAGTGAAAGAAGCAGAAAAAATATGTGGGAAAAAGAATGCTAGAAAAAGCAGTTTTAACGATGTATAGGTAAAAAAAAAGAAGATAAGAAAGCAAAATATGTTTGATAACTCACGTGAAAGTTCTTTGCTGTTCGAGGTGAGAACAAGAGTGCTAGAAACAAAATGTTTAGGGCTAAATTTGAAGAGATAGACACAATTTGTGCCGTGTGTCATAGTAAGAGTGTGACACTAGAACATTTATTTATTTATTTATTTGGTGGTAGTTTTGAAGTGCACGGGGCTTCATCTTGCCCTCCCTGAAGGGGTAAAGAATCTGGCGGGAGTGCTGGGTTTTCCTAGTGAGAAGAAAAATTAAGAAAATTCTCACAGTCACAAAGAGAAGGATAGAAGATTGGTGCAAATTATTTAGCGACAACTGTGTGAAGTAAAACTAACTAGCATAGCTGCGAAGAGGCGGGAAAGGGGGAAATTGGGACTCCACCCAGCGTGACTCCGTCCCAACGTCTGAACCCTGTCTCCCAGTGGACCTGGTGTTGGGATACCGCCGACTAGGTTTTACTAGAAAAAAATTGGCGACTCCTTAGCAGAGACGGCAAAATTACTTTCAAAACGTAATTAAATTACATTACTAATTGCTGTTTTGAAAACTGCAAAAATGTAATTAAATTACATTACAAATGGCAGCTCGTTCTTACAAGGAGTCGTCACGTGAAACCTTTCCCTTCCGCATCCGGACGCAATCCAATTCTATTCTCCCAAGAGCACTATACTCGGAGATAACATTTCTTGCTAATGCAGGGAAGAGGAAACCCTACGCGCAGCTTTCGTCCGCGCTCAAAATCGGAGAGGGAACGCGTGCCTGTGCCCTCTGTTGTGTTTCTAAGACCATGGAGTACTCGCAGCCGTTACGAATAAACCTTTAGTACATATAGAACAACTATTTACAATCAGGGTGATTCCGGTATCGGCAGACGGCAGCGTTCGGCTGGCTCGCTGGCTCGCGTCGGTCGCTCGAGCTCGCTTCTTCCTCGTCGTTCCGTTTGTCTACTTCTGGACACAACACTCCCTCAGACTAATCACAGTCCGTACCGAGACACCGGCTTGCGTGCTCTCGAGGGGTATCGGCGTTCCGCGCTTTCAGACGTTGTTCGGGCACCCGGAGAAGGGACAGTTGCTTTTAAATCTGGTTTCCCACGTTCCGCTGATGTACTTTCCTCCGGTTCGGGATTGAACAGAGTATCTGACTCGGATTCCCCGGTGCCTGCAACTTGGCTTGGTCGGCGAAGAAGTTGGTTGACGTGTCGTTTCCAAACTCCGTTGGGCACCTTGACCTTGTAGTGCGCTCTCCCAAGACACTTCAGAATCGTGCCTGGAATCCAACTTCTCTTTGCCTTTCGGTAGTCTCGCACCAAAACCCCGTCTCCCTCTTCAAACTTCCTTTTCGGTTCTTTCTGAGCTTGAAACTCCGATAACTTCTCTGGGTGAAGTAGATCCAATCTCGTTCTAAATCTCCGCTTGAACAACAGTTCTGATGGTGCGAAACCAGTGGATGTGTGTGGTGTGCAACGATAAGCCATCAGAACTCGGGAAAGCTTCGTTTGTAATGACCCTTCGGTCTGTTTCCGCAGTCCTTGCTTGAGCACTTGTACTGCTCGTTCGGCTGCACCATTCGTTGCGGGATGAAACGGAGCACAAAACTTGTGTTGGATTCCATTTCCCCTCAAAAATTCTTCGAAAACCTCCGAATGAAAGGGTGGTCCATTGTCCGAGACAATAGTTCGCGGTAGTCCATGCAGTGCGAACAACTTCCGCAAAGCTTCCACGACTTTCTCCGCAATCGCGCTCGACATTATTTCCACTTCTAGCCACTTAGAAAAGGCGTCGGTGACAACTAGAAACCTTTCCCCTAGGAACGGGCCAGCAAAATCAATATGCAGTCTTTCCCAGGGTTGTTCGGGTGTCGGCCAGTGGAAATACTCTTGAACTGGTTGGTTCCGAAACTTCTGACACAGAGAACACTCTTCGACTGTTCTGACAATGTCATTGTCTATGTTGGGCCACCAAGCATGCAGTCTTGCCAGACTCTTCATGCGCACAATGCCGTCATGTACCGCATGAAGCTCGTGCAGTACTCTTTCTCGGCATGCCTCTGGAATAACAACTCTTCGGCCCCACAATAAGCATTCTTCCTCCACCGTAAGTTCCAACTTCCTCTTGAAGTATACTTCCATATCTGGACTTACGTTCTCAGGCCATCCGGTTTGAGTGAATTTCAGTGCCTTGGTGTACTGTTGGTCTTTCTCTCCTGCCTCCTGCAGGGTCTTCGTGTCTACTGGACACAGGTCTAGCTGTCCCATGTAAAAACTTGTGGCATAGTCGTTCACCTTTTCTTCTTGTCCATCAATTGGCAGGCGAGATAGGGCATCGGCGTTGAGATTGTCTTCTGATTTCTTGCAGACCATTGTATATTGGTATGCTGACAAAAGCATTGCCCAACGTTGCAATCTTGCAGCTGCTATTGTTGGAATGCCTTTCTTGGGTCCAAGGATGGTTGCCAACGGCTTGTTGTCGGTTACCAAGATGAAGTTACGTCCATATATGTAGTCATGGAATCTCTTCACTCCAAAGACGATCGCTAGAGCTTCCTTCTCCAGTTGAGCATAATTTTCCTCTGCTCGAGCAAGTGTCCTTGATGCATAAGCAATAGGACGCTCTGTCTTGTCCGGATACACGTGCGCTAACACGGCTCCAACTCCTACTGGGGAAGCGTCGCAAGACAAAATCAGTGGTAGCTCTGGATCATAGTGAGCCAACACTGGGGCTCTGCTCAAGATTCCCTTGAGTTCCTGGAATCTCCTGTCGCACTCTGGTGACCAGTTCCACGGCATGTCTTCATGCAGCAGAAGCGTGAGCGGCTTTAGAATCGTAGACAACTTGGGCACGAAACGTCCGTAGTAGTTTACAAGTCCCAAGAACGATCGTAGCTCGCTCACATTCTTGGGAACCGGTGCTTCCTGTACAGCCTGGACCTTTTTCCTCATTGTGCTTATTCCAGAACCGCTAACTGTATGTCCCAGGTAGTCCACCTTGTCTTTCATGAACAGGCACTTCTTTTTCGCTAGCCGAAGTCCTCGATCCTTCATGCGCGTTAGTACTTCGTGCAGTCTCTCTAAGTGCGTTGTATCGTCCTCTGCGGTTACCAAAACGTCGTCCAGGAACACGCAGACACCTGGAATCCCTCCCAATAGTATCTCCATTTGTTTCTGGAAGATAGCAGGGGCGGAGGCGATTCCATAAGGTAGACGCTTGTATCTGTAGAGTCCCTTATGCGTGTGTATGGTGACGTACTGGCGAGACTTCTCATTCAACACCAGTTGCTCGTAGGCGTGTCTTAAATCCAACTTAGTGAACTTCTGCCCACCGTTCAAAGTCGTGAACAAGTCACTGGCTGTTGGCAGAGTGTACTGGTCCACTTCAAGTTGTGGATTTACCGTGAGCTTGTAGTCGCCACAGATCCGGACCTCTTTTTCTCCTTTTGGAATGTTGACTGTAGGCGTTGCCCATTCACTGTAGTTTATTGGCTCGATGACGTCTCTTTTTACCATGTCATCTAACTGTGTTTCGATCAGATGCTGGAGTGCATAGGGAACTTTCCGGCTTTTCATGAACTTTGGTTGGGCGTCTGGCTTCAGCTGCAGATTGACTTCAACTCCTTTGAAGCACCCTGTGTGCTTCAAAGGTGTCTACTTCTGGACACAACACCCTCCACTGCATTGCCAAGAAGAGTTGTGGCCGAGTATAGTTGACCTATTCGTGGTCATTCCTTTCAAGGAGCATTTTTTCGAAACACCCGAAGAGTCCAAGTTTTTGCGCATTGTCACACAAAGGGCCCGGATAATTGCTAAGCAGAAGCGTCGCCAGTTGAGGAAGGGCGCGAGCTTCCGAAATTGTGTACTTTCCCAACAAGCGGGGTGCGATATCGGCTTAGTCCCGAATAAACTTACCAAGGGAAGGCAGCAAGGCATACCGCGAGCGGCACCTGCTCTACTCGAGGACGCACGAAACGTTCTGGGGCGTTCACGAGGCATTTGGAATTAACTATTTATTCCGGTCGTTTGTTGTTCACAATGGTCGAAGCTTACGATTGCTTGACGAAAGTACAAGGCTGGGGATATGTTTGTCTTGTCCTCTCAGGTTTTAAATTGTGTTTAACTCACTGGTGATGTGCCCGTCGCCTTTTAGCCTATGAGTCGTTCATCCCTAAGCTGACGCACAGCCATCTTAGGGGTTAGTAATTTTAAAGATAATGAGTAAATTTCTCGAAATTACTGCCTGAAAGTAATTCATTACATTACTAAAATACTAGCCTACAGAAGTAATTCATTACATTACTCATTACTCCAAAAAGTAATTTACTTACTGTAATTCCATTACAGTAATGTCATTACTGCCATTTCTGCTCCTTAGCCGGGGTGAGAAGGCGGGGTGTCATGGTTTTTGTTTTTTCGGCGCGATCCTCCAAAAGGTCATCCTGGCGATATCCCACGCTGCCTGGTGATAGTTATAAACGGACGGACAGACGGACGGACGAACGCTAATGGCTACACCCTTCATAACGGGCGGTAGATTGCTCCACCTAGCCTAAAAACCAAACGTATTATTCCTTCCCCCGCCCTTCTAAACCAGTCGTCTTCCCCTGTGTAGGGTGCCTATGAAGGCACCCAAAAGAGGTGAAGCAAATCACTTGAGCTAAATTAGTGATAAACAAATCCAAAGCATAAGTATATTGTCATGCCTGAGGGTAATTAGCTCGAAACGGATGAAACAATGAAATAAATAGAAACAGTAATGAGAAGTATGTTCAAGCAGCAAGTATACATAAAAAACACCTCACCAGTGGAGGTTAGTTGAGGTACTGAGGTTGAGGCTCTCGAACAAAAAGAATGAGAAAGAGCAAAACGAAGGATTCCAACAGGTAGAAAAAAAAAAGGTGCAGATGATATAGGCCTCCTACACTGAAGCTTTAAACGTATTGTGGCGCCCTCCGCGAATGGACGATACCGTGTCTTAGTCATTCTATTAAGTCACATCGCTCCAGTGTTGTACACGTTCCTCAAAAAGAGGAATGGAAGCTCGTTCTCGTTCACGTTTAAAAAGAGGGAACGTATCGTTACATTTACGTTACTTTTGTATTGTGCTAGTTACCATATTTACTTAGTTCAAACAAAGATATATATATATATATATGGCAACATACGAAATTGAATGCGCTGATGGAAAGACACCACAAGAAGTAAACAAGGGTAAGGAATGTTTCATTTTTTGATAAACTCACTTTTAACGATCTCAGTGTTTTGCCATGTTCATGTTTGTGGTTGGCGATACAGACGAGCCGAACGTACTGTTACCCCTATTTTATACAAGTGGTTTACAACAACCTCACTCGTTTCAGTCTAACAAAGTACCTTGTTTGAACATAACAACCCTTACAAAAAATTTTAATGAATTTCTTTTGAAACTTTATGGAGTCTACTCATTGTGTCTTTTCGAGTCTCAATAGAAATGCAAATGAGTTTTGTAACGAATCCGTAAGGAGTTTACGAAAACTATTGGCCACCGCGTTCCAATTGATGTTTCGACAAAGCTACCGCATAAAGTTTCTAATGTATTTCATATGAATATAATTTGAAAGTCTATTGACACCGTTTCCAGTCTGTGTTGAAAAACAATTGATTTTTTGTAATGAGTCCCTAAGGAGTTTACGAAAACTATTGGCCACCGCGTTTCAATTGAGGTTCAGCCGTGCCACCTCATAAGAATTTCTAATAGATTTCATTTGAAAGTCTAGATACACTGCTTTGAGTCTCTGTTGAAAATCAAATGTTTTTTCTACCACGTTGTACTTGAGGTTTTGACGTGCCATCTCATTAGGTATATTCCGACGAGTCGGAATATACTTAATGAGATGGCCCATCAAAACCTGAATTGCAACGCAGTAGAAAATAACATTTGATTTTCAACAGAGACTCAAAGCAGTGTATCTAGACTTTAAAATGAAATGTATTAGAATCTATACTCCTAGCGTGGGTTTCTAGATAGACGGCTCTGAGAGGGAAGACGGCAATAGGTTGCATGACATGTGGTCCGGATCTAACCGTTGTTTTGAGGGAAGGGGAAAGTGAGTGCAAGTGTCACTTTTATGTATGCCTATATACGCATGCAGTGTTTGGAAAATGCCTGCATAAAACCGTGTGAAGGAGTAATAACTGGTTTATTAAAATTGCAAAATTCGAGTATACGGTACACTGCTTTGTGTCCATGGGGGACCTTGTACCGCCTTCGTGTCCATGGGAGACCTTGTACTGCCTTCATGTCCATGGGAGACCTTGTACTGGTAACCTATAAAGAAAAAAGATGCACAGTTACACGTTGATCTGCTTATCCAAACTTTAATGTCCGCACAAGGCATCCTGTTCACAGCGCAGCACTACCTCAGCGCTGAATCAGTATTACAAACTGGGACATCAGTCCTTTACGAAAGGAGGACCCTCAGAACACACAATACAAGCCATGGAAGTAGCAGTGACTCGTTGCCTTAACAGGACTGAGTTAGCGCTGCACTGTATGTGTGAACCAGCCCTAAATGCAGAAAGTCACATTCAAAATTCCTACATTTTTGCTCACCCAGGCACTTAATTTACAAACTACCTTGATAGTTTAATGAGTGGCACTAATAACATTGTCAGGGGCACCATAATGCAAAAGTATATTTTGCCCCCGAGTCTGCGAGAATCAATCGCTCACTGTTTTAGCCGCTGCATTGCACTCTTTTATTTCGGCTTTTGAAAAGGTCTACCGAAGATAAGCGAGCAGATGTTATCGCTTATGAAGTTTACCAAATTTGAACATAGAGAAGCTAAGACTTATAGGCATCTCGCAGAATTAACATGGCAATTTGGGCCAACTGATCCATGATCGTAGACAAGCGCCGCAAAAAACACATGGACAATAAGTGGTGGTAAACACTGGCGCCAGTGTTTTATGTCTACTTGTTGTCCCTGTGTATTTTTATTTAATTTTTTTGTTTGTTTACTATCTTGAACAAGTATTTTTAATCACAACGGACAGGAAGGAAACGGTAATAGGGTTCTATGCGGATCATAAAGCCATGCTCCGAATGGGTGAGTATCAACTGCAGGTTTTACAACAGTGGCGGATCCAGGGAGGAAGGGGGGGGGGACCCCCCTCCCTCCCCCCCCCTTCTCGGAGGGCAATTGGACATGAGTGGACCCCCCTTGCACAAGAAAGAATGGGAGAATAGTATCCTTAAAAATTTTCCGCCCACCCCAAAACAAAGGTGTGGATACGCCACACTAAGTTTCAATTATTGGGAGGATCGAGACATCAGAGGCCGAGTTCAAAAAGCAAACTTACGATACCCGAGAAGAAATCCGTATTAACAAAACAAAGTTTGTCGCACCTTTTGAGTGACTTACAACGAAATATTACGACATTATCCAAAATGTCTCACAAACTTTTTAGGGCAAACATGGCCGCACATCACTTGGCTATTTCGCCGCGACCAGCAATGAATATAGAAGCGTGGGTAAGAGGCATGTGTTTTGCGCACTGTTCACATGCATCCCTACTTGAAGCAGTATGAGGCCAACGCTAAACTACACACGGAGGATTCAGCCAACGAGTCTGCCGAGCTGTCCATCCTGCCCGTTAGAGCTAACAAGGTGCAGAACTGCGATCAACGGCGAGATGCGCCAATGAATCAACGAAAGCAAATGCCACACAAATCTTCAGTGCACGCAAAAGGATCCTTCACCTATGAATGGCGTGAACCTGATTTGGTGATCATTAGCGCCCCCTCGTACTTCAGTAGTGATTTTCAAAGTGGTGAGCAGCTGTACGACCCTACCACACGAAAAGGCAGATTCTTGACTGGATGTGCCTTTTTAATGCCAAAATATGTCCATGGAGCGAAAAATCGGAGTTGTACCAAACGTTAACAGAGGAATAAAAGAAAAAATAAAATGTGCTTTCACGGCTGAGATTTGAACCCGGTGCTGCTGTGTGAGAGCCGGGCATGCTAGCTGCTGTGCTATCTCAGCCGCTTCGGAATGCGACATTACTCTCCCCTCAAAAAGAAGCTTGTCCCATTACAGCAAAAGATGGCATGTCTTTACCCGTCTTTTGTCCCTGTTTATCTGAGGCTGTTTTTTCATCATGTTTGACGGCATCGGCGTTGATGTGCCCGAAAGATGGTCATAAAAATATGTCCTCGGTTCGATGACATCACACTTCACGTGACGACATGACGTACCATGATGTGTGACGCCATATTATGTAACGTAATACAAATATTAGAGGGGCACTTAGTTATACATACGTGAATTGAATGCGAAAGCATTGCCATTCCTAACAATAGAGGAAAAAAAAAGGAAGTGTCGTTAGGAATGGCAATGCTTTCGCATTCAATCCACAAAGGGATACCTAAGTGCCCCTGTAATATTTTGAGTGGAGTAGAGCTCAAATAAACGCCGTACGGTGCAGTATATCCATGATTAAGTTGCTGCTAGTCGTGAGGCTTAATGTTTTGCACCAACAATACCATAGTTTTTCCTCGGTTGCGACGAAGTGCCACTGCGCTACGAACTTGCTAGAAATTTCTGCATATGCGACCACTTTCTTCTGGAAACCTATGGTGACCTGCCACTCACTTTTGGCCAAAGAATAGTGAAAATACTAGATGTGAAAACAGCCATAACAAGCATTAAAGAAATCAAGATGGGGGTCATAGCATTAGCTTCCCAACGTGGCGAGACTAGCACAGGATTTCTGTTACTCGCCGTTTAAGACAGGAGTCGACTTTTTCCGGTCTGATCTTGAAAACAAAGTTTGGTTCCGTAATTTTGTAGCAGAAAGCCCGTGCTTTCCCGTTTGTGGGGTCATTTTCTCGGTTCAAAATATGATGCAGAGTCCTTCCCATAAAAATGCATGGGTGTCCGCTACGACTCTTCGAAATGGTTAAATTAACTGAGGTCATTATACTCTGTTGCCACTCTAGAATAGCAGAAGGCCCTCCCACAAAGCACTTCATTCTTTTTAATAAGCAAACACTAGAGAGGAGGAGAGCCGAGAGGACACCGCCAATCATGGCGAGCAAAGGGAATTGTGGGAGGGGCTTGTGCTATTCTATAGTTGCAACGGACTATAACAAAAGTTTACAGTACTATGAAAACAAAAAGACCAAGTATGCACAGAAATTCGCAGGAAGTGTAGCAGGGATAGAATAGAAGAAACTGCAGCTGCAATATTTACCCTTTAAATTTTCCTCGACAGCACAGCAGAGATGACATGCTGGTCGTCAGCGCCTGGAGGGCCACCCCCTTGTACTGGGAGCACATGTAGTCTGAAACGAACAGCAAACAAAAAATTAAATGCAATCCGCACATGCTGTTATTTCGCTTCATTGGCCGCTTCAGAGAAAGCAAGCATGCAGACCGTTGTCCAACCATGTACAACTGCTAGCCGAAACTTTCTGCCACCAGGATTAAGATATTGCTTGCGCTATAAAAAAAAAACATTTACACACTACCCAGCTGGCACGCAGAAAGTTCAAACATTGAAGAAACTACAACATAAAACTTCAATGGAAGAGCTACACCTCGTGGACAATACACAAAAGTATGTTCAGTGTAAACCTTGGTGCACCGCAAGGCTGATTTACCTCAGCCAGTTTGGAACATCTGCAGTTCCATTCTTTTCCAAGATATTATGCCTGAAAATTTGTGACAAATTAACTGGGTTAAAAATTTTTAATCGACACCCGGCCCAAATATTTAGGAAGTATACTAGTGGGTTAATTTCTAACTTACCATAATTATTTTCGGCATCCTGAAGGCGTCATTTCAGGGTCTTTTCATAGTGGATTTACCTCGCCCACACAGGTGCAACCACACTGAAATGTTTGCAAAGTTTCAGGCAGGGTAATTTAAAGTCTGCAGTTTCTCTCGAACACCGCTGTCACAAATTTTGTCTTTTTTGTCAATTTGGTCTGTTTATAGGTGGTTTGGGGGCAAGGTCAATTACAATCCTCGCACATGTTTACCTGAGCGTCAAAGGCTTGAGCTCGGATGAGACTATACTCCTTTTCATACTTAAGGTGCAACGCTCTCAAAGCTACTGGCGCAAGCGTGGGGCTTGGTCTTGTTGATCATTTGCACGCCTTCTCGCACAAACAAAACCGTAGATGAAGCCACGCACTCGCGCCAGTAGCTTTGACAGCGTTGCACGCTAAGTATGAAAAAGCATAATGCCGGCCGAGCTTCAAACCGATGGGAAGAGGAAGACAAGCGTTTCAAGTTGACCAACCACGCACCTGTGACAACCGCATAGGTCATTCAACACATGTCTTATACCGCTTAAACATTGTGTCGAACTGCATTTTGAAGTCAGTCCCAATTCTAACGGTGTATGAACAGGGGCATTCATTTCGTGGCATGCCTTGAAATTAATCGAAGTGACGCAAGCTGGGAACACACTGCTGCTGCTTCATTTGGGAATAACTGCGGCCCTCGGCTTGATCACATCACAATTGCAAAATGAAAGAGAAAAAAAAAGAGGAAAAAGGAACAACTGCTTTATTAAAAGTTCTAACCGACAAATGTAAACCCAGTTCAATTCTAGAAAGCCAGGGGACCGAAGTTTGTCGTAACAGTACAATCCAGTCCACTTCCATAACTTCAAAATAAAGGATGGATATCCTCTACAACAACTTTGACTGAAAAGGAATATTGGCTCTGCATGAACCGAATTTCAAGGAAGTCTAACTTCTGAAATGTAATAAAGTATGATCAATGTAATCAATTTATAGTTGAACGACATCAGTACACTGCTAGACCAATGAGACATTTTCTAAAGCAACGGACTGAAAGCAGCATTAGGAATTCAATACGTGCTGTGTTGACATAAGCTACACTTTCTCGGACCATACACAGAATGAGTGGCAACTTTAGATATGCTACGCATAGATCCAAATATTAGGACAGATAGAGCAAACCAAACTAGTTAAAAAAAGAAAAAAAAAACATTCTAGCTTAACTAGAAAATAGGGAGTTTTAGAATATCGGGCGCTACTTTACCGCGCGTTACGGACGGCAAAATAGCGAGGATTGCGGCGAAGAGTTTTAGAATAGCGTTTCCCTGAAGGGGACCCCCCCAAACGCAAGCATCTCGCGCTTAAAACGCCACCAAGATGTCGCGGCAGCTTTTATTTGAAAGTTAGAACGTTTTATCTTGAAAATTAAACAAGCTTTTTGTCCAGAGTAACATTTTTGTAGTTTTTTTACACTCAATGCCGCATGTTTTGTTTTTGTCGCTGCCAAGCTGCTCTGTTGTAGTTACGAAGCCCAGACGATCCACTACCCAGGCATGCTTACATATCTGCCGCGATCGTAAGTACACGCGCCTCGATAGCTTTGAGCTGTGAATCCAGCGATCCGTGGCGTTTTCAATACGCGTCGACCATACCGACCGCGGTCGCCGAGTGCGACTCACGCAGTTCCCGAGCGGGCGACGGCGTCGAAGACGCATTCAACGGAGATGTCGTGGGCGCCGCCTTTTGCGGTACGCCGGCTTTTGCGGTACCCACGCTATTATCGAAAAATAACGGGCCCCAAAGCTCGAGTCCGAAGCTTGTTTTGGGTCTGCGCATGCACAGCAGCCACGAGATTATTCTAAAACTCCATAATGTTCACTTCTCGTTCAACGCGTACAATGCAAACAAAGAAGTACACTTACCAACTGCGTTGAGTTGCTCGTTCTGTTGCGTCGTCGGCCTTCCGCGCTCTTCTTGAACATAATCATCACAAGAGAAAACTTCACAGATAGATAAACTTGATTAAATTAGCACATTTCCATTTCTAAAGGCATTTCCATACTGCGAAACGGCGAAACACCTAACGGTCGCAGAAATGGCGAAACCATGCCAGAAAAAGAAAAATACAAAGAACTGGTGTCGCTACCGATGGGGCGTCGAAGACGCGATCCTTAAAATATGAAACCGAAACCAGTAAAAGTTACAATACTGAAACCGAAACTGACCAAATCGCGATAGAGGGGCGCCGTAAATAGATCTGTTCAGATGATGCATCTTGTTGGCGAATCTTGTGTCGCGAAACTAGGTTTCGGGAAACAGATTCCCCGTCTGAACGCAACCGAAAAAGTGGCGCGCCTTCGAAAAAAGTGGCGCGTGTTTCTCGCTTCTGGAGCCATTTTTCGCTGAAACCTCACCGACGCCCGTCAATCTCCCGAAGGAGAAACGCGGACGCTGCCAATGGCCGCTCGACTTCGCTATGACATCTGACCTTCGAGGAGGAGCGAGCTTTTGGAGGAGTCTGATTTTTGGCCGATTCCGTATCCGAGCCGAAGCCGAAAGAAAACAAAACAAACATGTCGAGCGACATACGGGCGACGAGTCTTGGTCCTGCTCGGTTGCAGGTGTGTGAACGGCGCCTACAGTACGGATTGGGGGCGCGGTGCAGATTCGTCAACAGTCGCAACGGGTGCAAGCACTGTATATAAACATGGTGACTGGGGATAACGTTCTTTATTAGCGGTGCAAAAATGTCCGAAATGCTTCGAGATCATCTAGCGGTTTTTCCCGGGTTTGGCAGAGCTAGTAAACCCGTTGACGAAATTCATTGAGTGGCATTAATAAAACAGGCTGTCTCTTCACACTGTGTGTACTTCATATCATTTTGATGCGAGACGCTTAATATTCCCGGTGCCGACAAGGTTTGGCGAAATTCTCGTGAGTCAATACGTCACAGGTTTCGCGCGTCAAACTCCACGTGTGAACAGGCCGATTTCGCGAAATCTTGGTTTCGCTAAACTGTGGCGCGTTGAAGACATACATCGTTTGAAAAGGCCTTTAACAGTAAAAGAGGGTGAATACAGTTATTATTTTAAGCACAGGAAATAAATCTTTATATCAGAACTAGCACCGACGCGCTATTTGCTTCGGGTGCAATGCAGTAGGGAGTAGATTTATTGATTTTTTTTTATAACACTCATTTCAATGTGTAATGAGTAAACACAAAAGAATCGCTATTGATTGGGTAACGATAAACCTCACTTGAATTTGTAATGAGTAAACTCAAAAGAATTGATATTGATTGGGTAACGATAAACCTCACTTGAATTTGTAATGAGTAAACTCAAAAGAATCGCTATTGATTGGGTAACGATAAACCTCACTTGAATTTGTAATGAGTAAACTCAAAAGAATTGATATTGATTGGGTAACGATAAACCTCACTTGAATTTGTAATGAGTAAATTCAAAAGAATAGATATGGAGTGGGTAATGATAAAACTCATTTAACGATGAGTTTCTTATGAGTTTCATTTGACTCTATAAAAACACATTAGAAGCTCAATTGAAACACATTGTTCATTTTTGTAAGGGAACAGTTGCTTCTCGATGTTCTCGATGTTGCTATCGGCATGACGATCAAGTGGAGAAGAGGGTAGGGCTTTTGGAAGGTCAGTCTTGAAAACTATTAGTTCGTTTTCGTGAAGGATGGATTCGTTGTTCCGTTTGAAGGTGGGAGAAGAGGAGTGAAAATGAAGGTACATTTTTGTGTATCTGGTCAATGTTTAGAATACAAGGGTGTGTTTGATGTCTGGTTACCTGTTCTTTTGGTGTAACTGCATGCATCTTTGTAGAAGTTCAGTGATGACTGTTCTCGGCCTTAAATGTCTGGATATATGAGGATTCGTGGAAGTGAAAAAAGTAGCTGAGTTTGAAAACTTCCTTTTTCTGTCTTCTTCTTCGACTAAATGTTTTGGATTTCTGTACCGCAGTCTCGGACACTGAAAAGAAAATCAATGTCCAGTAGCTCTCTGGCACCCGACAATTACCAAGCGAGGACCCCACAAAATAAATCCAAAGTAACAAAAAAGTTAACGAGATCCTGATCTTCATGATAATACTTCTTATATTTTTTTGAAATTCCTTAAAAAAAATTACCTTACTGGAAGTACAAAAGGAACACCGTTCCATCTTCCCTTCTCGTATATACGTAAAGAGTTCCCGTTTCAGTTCCCCCGATGCAAAATAAAACGGCGGCGTTCCTTCGTTCCTTCTAAAAGGAAAACGTCTCAGGAACGCTTTTTCTTCGAACGCCGTTTCGTACAACACTGCACCACTCTCACCGGCACTTTTTGTCGGGAGCGCAATGCTTACAGACAAGCTGCGAATCTAAGTGGCTAAAAAGGAGGAGATCAAGCCGCTGCGCCCCAACCGGCTAACTTTAGAACTACACCCATAGGGACAACAACAATAGGGAGTTTGAGTAGACGGTTCCACTCACTCCGATAACATTACCATATACTCCGCCGATGCCTTTGCGCATGCATCATATCCCTTTTGGAAGTATCGCAACGATCCACTAAAACTCCCCAATGGCACAGCGCTCAGCTGACGTGGCAGAACAGAGCGTCAGTGTTCGGCTAGGGCTCGAGTCCTTCCAACGGCATTCAGGAAAGATTGTCGCGCCCCGTCAACGCCACTTCGTTTTTTGTCAGCACTTCTTACGTTACATAAAGAAGCAATTCCATAGGCCTAGTGTTGGGTAAATACCGAGTTCTCGGGAAAACAAGCTGGACAGAGCGCCCTCTATAGTTCGATTTACCCTGCAACAATCACCCGCTTAAACATAGGTTAGAGCACCTTCAGAGCGTCTTTCTTAAATTGTTCCTATTTTTTTTACTTTTTATTTTTATTTTTGTTATATCTTGAATTTATTCTTAAATGTTTACGTAACCTTAACGTTATGTAACACTCCGAGCGCGTCGCTCGTTCATTACGATTTTCTCATAAAACACAAGTCATAAAACAGGTGGTGTGCACATGCTGGACATGAGATTAAGACAGTGTCAGGCTCTCTTTTAATTTTTTGCCGATTGGTGTTCATCAATATAAAGGGGCTATTACTATGTCTTTACTATGATCGCAAAGAGGGAGCTTCTGGTAAACCTCAAGACGGCGTGCCGACGTTTCACTGGGAGCCCTAGCTTCTTCAGGGCCTGAAGAAGCATGGCCTCCTAAAGAGAAACGTCGGCACGCCGTTCTGAGCTTTACCAGAAGCTACCTCTCCACGTTCTTCTGCCAGCTTCGCTCCCCTTGGTGTTTTGTTAGGACTTCTAGTATGATCAATTCGAGATCTGAAATTTTGTTTGCAGCCTCGCAATATGAGAGCGTGGTTTGTGAGTTCTTGTACTACGTCACTTCGAGAAATAAATGCTGTTGATTCTTCAGTTCCCAGCAACATACAAATAAGCAAAAAGACTGAGTAAAAACATTAAATAAATGTATATACCACCTGCCTAGTGGCGTACCATTAGGCTGGTTTCTCGATGACATATTCCAGGTTCAATAATCTAGCAAAAATCCATGCTGAAAACATTCGCCCCAAGCGTTTTTATGCGCAAAGGCGGTTTTCCAGCTCATCCAAGTTCTCTCACGCTGTGATCAAACGAGACTGCTGTAGCAGTCCGCAACATAAAAGCAAATCGGCTGGTACACGATTTTGATACATACTGGTCTTCATTAGAGGCTAGAACCAGCGAGCGCTCAAGAAGTCGACATGCCGGCCGTTAGAATGGCTGCGGAAATGCGTCTGCGACTGCAATTCTTGAGTTCTGCTATCAACGGAGCCATCTCTGCTTCTGCGTTTTATGAATACCTAAAAACCCACGTATGAAGAATCGCTTACGTGCAAACCAACAAAAATAATGGAGTAAAATGTCCTTACCATATCCCGAGCTGGTCTCAAGGGACGTGATAGACCATTTTATGAATCCTAACGCTCAGGCTTTTCATTTCACTCCCTCGGTGAACCCTTTGATTAGTGTACCGATATGGGTGATATCTGTGTCAAGGGATTATATTATTGCCTCATGGAGCCTGGAATGTCCAACATTCTTCCTACTACTTCCGGGCCGTCATTCGGAGATAAAGCACCTAACAATTAATAATGCGCATAAAGACAGTGACTTCAGAAAACCGCAACGAATAAGCGTAGTTCTGTTCTCAGAACGCGGAACCGATATCCCACCCTTCACTCCAAGTTTTATGTGGGAAAGTACTGGAGTGGGCTTGTGTAAGGCGAGAAACTCGGCACTGCATTATGCCTTCTACTTATTTATTAAAAAGGAGGTTCAACGTTGAAGGCCTTCAAAGAATAATAAATGATGATGACGATGATAACCTATAAAACATGTGTTAGTTTTAATCCCCGTGCAATGGTACTCGCAGCAGAAAAACAAAAAAGAGAACGTGCAGCGTTTAGCCTTTCAATAGACTACTTTAAAAAAATTCCTGCATGCCATACTGCGCGCGTTGCGCTGTGTAACCTAGTTGGTCATGGAGAGGAGTGGCATGGTTTTGGTTTCAATTGCCCCGTTGAAGAGGATGACTCAGAAAGTAATGCCCCGAATTTATCGGCTCGAAAACTATTCATTCAAAATATCTCAAATTTGCGCAGTATCAACTGCACCTTTCTTGAATACATGTTATTTTCTTTGCGCAGTCTCTGCTCGATTCTTTTTTCTTTTTTTTTTTTGCGTTAGCGTGCAACAAGGACATGCATGCGTTCCCGGTTCAAGCTCGTTTTCTGACCCTGCAGTCATGTTCTTACTCCACTAATTACTCTATTGGTGTTTTCAAACCTTGTTTAACGCAGTGTATCTTGTAGTGGGGTGACCACCCGTCCCCGGACTCGCGGAACTGATCCGGATTGACGGCTCCTGTCCCGCGTCCCGCGAGAAATTCCAAAATCTTCAAAAAAGATCCGCATTTCACACTGTCGTAAAATTCACTCCGCAGCTTATGGTGCTGCCGAGCAACGGGGCACGGGGAAACGCGGAGGTCGCTGGCAATCGTGTGAATCAAAATGGTACGCCATTTACTATCCAAGAATTGCGGGAAGCGTCCGTTGTTCTTGCAGGAGAACCGACGTGCATGCGCCGTTGTACCTCTCCCTTTGGTGACAAAATATCGTAAGAAAAATTGTTCGCCAAAAATATTAAAAAATATATTGTAATTATTTTAAAATTGGTGTTTCGATGCGAAAGAGTTGCTGTGGAATTATTTTTTTTTTTAGCGAAGACAGCTACACTTGCAACGGTCTAAAAAAGAACATAATGTAAAAAAATGTGTACGACCATGTTGATAAAAGTAAGCGTTGTCAGGAAACAATAACCAGAAAAAAAGATTTACTGTTCCTTATTTTTGTTTGATGCACTGAGTTCTGATGCAGTCGATTTTTATGTTTTCAACTTCGACACATTTAATAACATATTTGACATTAAAAAATTTTGACTGGGAGTGGAAATTATTTTAGCTTATTTGCCGCAATACAATTAGCCGGCGTATAAACAGTATAGGTTAGTAAATGTGTTAACAGTGTCTCGGTTCGCTTTGCGAGTGTCAAAACTTCGCGGAAAGAGATACTCAAGGTGGGAGATGCACTCGAGATACACAGGTTTGCAGTAAGGAAAATCATATTCTAAGGTTATTTGTTTTAGTGTTTCATATGGCCTAAACTCTTCGCAGTTTAGTTTCTTGCAGCCCCCCCCCCCCCCCCCCCCCCCCCCCAATGTGTTATTTCACAAGGACAGATGTGCATACATTGTGTGTTCTCTTTTAGAATGCGAGCAGCGAGTTCAAATCTACCCTTCACACATGCGTGTTCACGTTTATTGAAATTTGGACCCAGAAGTTGCATCCGGTAAGCTCTCTAACGTTCCTCACACAGCAACGGTGAAATCTCTATACACTGTTGCAGGTTTAGAACAGCAAGGCAAGTCCTTCTTACAAAGCTCTCTTCTCGCTTTCATTGGCAGTTTCCTTCTCTCCACTCGCCTCCTCTCCGGCGTTCGCTCCAGTGAGGTGGGAAGAGAGGAGGATATTATGAAAAAAACTTGTCCGACATTTTTTTTTCTTTTTTTGACCTGCAACGGACTGCGTATTGTAAAATACCGGACAAGCGCCCCCTCAAAAATTGAAGATAATTGCAAAAATGGGGGATGGGTGCTTGTCCAGTCATCAATTTTACATATCAATCTACTGTGCATATCTTCTCAGAGCTTAGAAATTTGGAAATTGGCGCTTAATGTTGAATGGGCGGATGGGCGATATTCTACGTAGGCTGTTATCTCTGCAGAAGCAACGAGGAACTTGATCTCATTTTCAAGAAGTCGTTCGTTGTCTATATAGACCCCTTTCGAAGGACTGTCCTCTTCGCAGCTGTAGAATCCCTGCACAATGGCTGACTAAAATCGCAACGTCATGGCACACTTGAGGCGTTATTTGGGTTAGAAGGTAAAAACATACCCACACCAAAAGGTGATGAACGCAGTACCGTTGTACTTTCGACGCTGTTTCATTGGCTCGTTGGCTCCTAGCTTTGGCCGCTCTCCAGTGTACGCTATCTTATGGGATGACATGCACGTTCCATGTTGTCAGTTGCTCAGCCAATGTGCAGGGGTTCGCACCTTTTAATAATCGGCATGTGGCTTTCAAAAGAGGCCATGCTGCTTGGAACACATCTCCGATTCTGCTGTTTACCGCGCGTGTGTTTTGTCTGCTCAATAGGCACTTTTCAAAAAGTGCCTACCATTTAGTGGCTACTGCGTGAATTTCCAGAGTCCTCCATTGTTTGGGCACAAGGGTTGGGTCATCGTTCGGCGTAAACTCGGCACAGCTCGTATCGTAAACGAGTGATGCGTAAATGTTTGGTGAAGAACGTTATTGCACAAAAAAAAGATGGCGACTGCCAGTGTGGCTTGATGGACTTTTGAAAAATCTCTGTTTTCAGCTAGCGACGCGCCGTGTGTGTAATGCTGCCGTTCCTCGCGGTTCTGAAGCTGGCATAGCAGCCCGTGGTTAATGGTTGATCAGCGGAACCAAAACGACGGTTGTTGAAATGGTAATATTCAACCAGTATTAAATAAATGTCAGAACCCATAACAAAGTCGTCATCGCGTCGCACACAGTGCGACGCAATGACGACTCCAAATATAATCACATTTTATAATATCGTTCCCTGCCACAATGTTTTAAATAGGAAAGGCCATTTAATAACATAAAAAGTACTACGGCGAACGATGAAAATTTTAGAGCTGGAGTCATTAGCCCTATTTTTTAACCTATAGAAAATAATCGGTTAGAAGGGGGTATATTCCACAGCGACGAAATGTTTTCTTTTGGTTGTAAGAAAGGCCTTGAAACTTATAGGCCAATTTCCGCCATGAAAAATGTACTAAAATGATTTATAACAAAAACAAAGTTTGATAAGCTTTTTATGAAGCACAAAATAATACCAACTGCGCAGTAGGGGCTTAAGAAATAAATGCGGAACGCAAGTTCGTCTGCTTTTTTTTGAGGGGTTGTGGTGCAGTCAGAACGGCGAGCTCTAATTGGTTCTGATGGAAGGACAGTGGGTAGACCTGAAGGCAGCTTGGTTTGAGGTCTACCCACTATCCTTTGATCAGAGCCAATCAGAGCTCGGCGTCTTTCTGACGTCACCGCAACTCCTGCAAAAGAAGCAGACGACTTGCTCTCCGCGTTAAAGCTGGGCATTAAGACAGAAATTAGCGTGAAATATAAATGGTAACTTCATTACATTTGCCATACTGAAAAAAAAAAAAGATCGGTGCAAGGAAAAATGAAAGCGAAGGAAAACTCAAAAACGTCTCAAATTTAAACGTTGCTGCGTTTTCGTTTTTTTTGTTTTTTTTTTTTTTGTTTTGTTTTTTTAGTTGTGCGACAAGACGTTGGGGCCACAGTGCGGCTCTCAGCAACAGCATTTCGCAAAGATTTCCTGCGTACAAGCCACCATAGTTTCTAATCAATGCCGGTTTCCTAAGGGAAGTGCAATACAAAACCTTCGGGGCCCCACTGTCGGCGCTAATATATATTTTTCACGGAAGACTCGGGAACTGAGAACTTAAATCTGCTCCATGTGTTGGCGAAAACAGCCGCGGTCATCTCAACCCCAATGCCTCTACTCAATCTGCCAACGAGCGCAGAGCAATCTGATAATAAGATGAGAGAAAAATACTTCTCATGTAGGTTTCCTTCATAACTGGCACTGGTGAGTGTCGTCTAGTAGACATATCTTCACCCTCGAACGCACAAGCGCTCCGTAAAGGCATATACCAGAACAAGATGAACGAAAACCATGGCGGTCTATTGCCGTCGTTGCAGCTTACGACTGCAGGGGGACACGATTGAGCCCGAGTTCAGAGCAACTCCTGCAGGTCGAACGATACGAGAGCACACACAGAGCTAAAGCTGGGCACAGATACGTTTTCGATGTCAAGGTGCCAAACCTTTACTCCGGACTGCGGAGCAAGATTGGAGATCAAGAAACACGGCAGTAGGAAGGCGCACACGCGGTCAAGGCTCTGTGGGCGCAAGAGGTCGGTGCGGGCAGGGCTCCACCTGACGGCGGAACACGGATGCTATCGTTGAGCTTGCCTTTAAAGACATTCCGTGCTTAAAAATTATTAAAAAAAAAAACCCGAAGAACAATCGTGGCACGAGATCGTGAAATGTATTCATTTGTAGTGTATAAAAAGCGCGAGTGAACAAAGCCCCGAGAACGAGTGCTGATACCATACCGTAGCCAAGGAGCACTTTAATTAAATGACAAGTTTCACTCCAAAAAAAAAAAAAAAAATTGTACACGTTTTTTTTTTTTTTTTTTTTTTTAGTTCTTAAATTTTCCCAAGAACATGCCTATTTCAAAGATTCAGGAAATTGGCCTATGTTGGCCTTCCTGGCAAATATCACCTACGGCATGGAACCTGCTTTCTTAATATCAAAGCTAGTACCCATTTTTATTGATTCTGGCGTAATCAATACAGATTGCGGTTTCTCAAGTTTGAGTTATGCAGTCTCAAGGGCTTTCGACTTCAATGCAAACTACCGGACGCTATTAATATTGCAGCTTTTTTTTTTTAAATTTCAACAACAACTTGTAATATCCAATTTGTCACTTTTTACACGTGTGTCAATGCCTACTTTTTCGTGTTTTTTTAAGTTTTGCCGATGTTCTTAATTGGTGACTTGAGAATGTATCAGACGCCAATTTTATATATTATCTTACTGCTGTTGTACTTCGGGCTTTTGGACTAACTGAATTTTTTTAGCAGTTGTTTCTCCTTTTATCCTCTAACGTTAATTTTGTTAGAAATTCTATTTCTTCTTCTTTTTCGCCTTCTGCTTCTTCGTATTATTGTCATTATCATTTATGAAATTAACAGGATTTGATGTTCAAAAGCCACGAGGCCTGGTTCGAGATGCACAACAGAATCAAGGTGAGCTTAACCTGTTTGCTTCTACCCAAGTCCTTATTTTGCTTGGAGCGTACCTGCCTTCTCCTAACCTCACGAGGTGAGGTAAAACTGCTCAATGTAGCCCCAATGAACGAATACCCAAAAAATAATGTTCGGAGGCGCGGCTACAGAAAGAACGCTGGTGCTGTCTTTCTGGACCGTTCGATTCTAGTGGAACTCGACTATGGACCCTCTCAAAAATTCCGCCTCGTAACTTTGATCACCATCTTCATTTGAGGAATGCCGTACTATTGAAAACCTTGTGGTTACTGATTAAAGAACAAATTGAAGATCCAATTAAGAGGATGATGTGTGGCATGTATATTCAAGACATTAGCACAATACGACGCAGGAATTGTATACAAGTGCTGCGTAAGAGTTCATTTCTTACTAGGGCCCAGCCAGGCTGCTGGTTGCACACAATCGGCTCAAAGCTCTTTGACGTAGAAAATTTTATAAATGTGTCTACGTAGGTTGGTGCTTCATTGCCACCGTACGTGATGACGTCACTACATAGCTAAAAACAACCGTTGCCAGGGCTATTGTAATAGACAAATGCACGGGGGCTCGACTTGAGGTTAGAAATTGTCTGATAAGAAAGTAAATTCTTTTGTAGACATTGTGTCTTCTCAATATCTAATCATTAGAACTTTTTCTTACGTCTCAGTTCCGTAAAGGATGACAAAATCCCGCAAAAAAGTTTCACAGCCGGTTCTGCCTTGATAGCAGACGACACGATGGCTTCGCGGGTTCAGGGGTACTTTCTGAGGGAGTACGCTACTGCGTTCAATAAAGTTTGTGTCGATAGACAAAACTTCTGTTCTCCGAGTCAAGTTTTGGTGGGATTTCGGAAGCGAAGAGTGCCAGTACACAGTTTGATCGACGCTTGAGGTGCGCGAGAGCACCAACGCTTTCTCGTAGAGCTCGCTTCCACAATATTGCCGCGAGCGCAGCTGGCGAAGTAGGCAGCGCGGCCATAGAGTAATATAGTAAACCTAAAGAGCGGACACACCCATAGTACAGTCACGGCCACTCGATTAGGACTCCCCTTGGGAGCGGCCTGCCGTATGCCTCACTCCGCCGGTGAGAGCGATAGTTCTACTTTACCCCGCAGCGCCAGCCGTGGTGCTCGTTATCGGTGACAGATAGAGTTCCTTTTGGGGGAGCACATCGAGGAACTCTATACTTCGTTTCACGTTAGTATGTACCTGTTAGCCGCGCGTGCTAAAAGCGCGAGATCGTTGCTTCGAAGGAAGCCTCAGCGGCTGCATGAGCGCTCTTGCAGCGAGTGTTCCTGTCAAGGCAGTAAAGGCTAGCCGCTCGCGCTAGCACAGCGTTCGCGGCTAGTCCATGCTAAGGTAAGACGAGATATTGTGAGAGAGGAGCAGTACGCCCGGCCCGGCCCGGTGTGGCTATTGAGAATTTTTTTTTTTCGTGAAGCCGCAAGTTTCAATTGACACGAGTGCCAGATTGCATGAATGATGTGACAATTCTGTGTAGAAAAAAAAGCACATGATTCTTTCTGCGAAAAGCTCACTCAGCTGCAGGCTACGCGTTAAAGCGGCATTCTGCTGGCAGTATGAGCGAATCGTCGTTTTCTTGTTGCCGTAACTGTTGCCGCGTTTCTATTACCACTTTAATATAGGAGTTATAGTTGGATATAGCTAGGCCGTAAGATTTCCGGTTTTAACCGACGTTCGAGGGCGCGCGACTGTGCCATTTATTCATCTGTGAAGGACAATATAAAATCGGATTCCGCGTCCATAACTTCAACGATATAAACTTCAATGTTCACAAAAAAAAGACCAAGGGAGTCATATAGTTCACAAGCGGAGTACCTTTCGGGAAAGAGGCTTCCGCAAAAGCCTCAATATGTTCTCTAGTGGGCTGTTTAGGTAACCAGCCCAGTTTGCCAGAAAAGGTCTGAGGAGTTTTCTAAGAAAGAGCTCGCAGAGATCTTCGCTGTAGCAGGTGCCTCGGCAGTTAATACACCACATCAGCGGGCAGTCCATAAGGTGTGGAAGCACAGCGCTCAAGAGGACCTTGCAAATCCTTCCACAACCACAAATCTCTGCCGACTGTAGAGCCCTCTCGACAAAGGTGCAGACGAGCTTGCACAGCCAGACAGCTTCAGGTCGTGGATAGCTGAGTCCTCCTTGGTCAAGGCTAAACACGGACTGATATGCTTCGTCATGTGCTTGCATTCAGGACACGTCAACTGCAGAGTTTAGCGGGTTCTACACATTAGCCTTCCTTGCTTTCACTGAGAAATTCTTATTGCTTTGCTAGGTTGAATGTTTCAGCTAATTACTTTGAAATTACGACAATTTCTACAAATAAAAATGGCCGCCTTTTGTTCGCAAACGAAGGCCAAGTAGCCAGTGATGTAAATCAGCGGTGCGAACTCAAGTTCGGAAGAGACTTCATTGTACTTCATCAACTGCAGGATTTCCTGTTTCACGAGTGGAGTTGGCACATTTCATCGCTGTCTGGCACTCAGAACTAGAACGCGCATTTACATTTCCGTCAGCTTCCAAAATGCCAACACAAACCACACACGCGAGCGCAGAGTGACACTACGATATTTTCGCCGAGCACAGCGGTGCATAGGTGGGCGGAAAGCGAGTTTCGCTTCCTTCTGCAACCACGGCAGCGCCTCGGTATCGGCGAAGCAAAAAGGGAGTTTTCGCTGATCGTTTTCGCCGTCTCGCAAGGCCCTCCGCAACCCGCTACGATAGCGGGAACTCCACTGTCAAGGCTATCGGCGCGCAGGCGCAATAGCAACTTCTTCGTTGCGGAACGCTTAGCGGAGGGGGCAGCGCGGTCTACGAAAACTCCCTAATGACAGGCAGATATTTTATCTGGGTAGTGGAGCAAAAGCGCGTTGGGCGCCTTCTCTATACTCCGTTTCACCTTATGTTGTACCGCAGGGAAGGCTGGAAGCGCGAGCTCATAGCGTTGACAGCTGCCCTTACTGCACGAGAGCTTGTGCCGCCGAGATCTGCCCCAGAGCAAGGAGCTCGCGCTTACAGCCTTTCCTGTGGTACAACATAAGGTGAAACAGAGTATAGCTTTCAACTCACGAGACCACACAAAGATGTGCAGCGCCCCCACGGAAAATGGGAGAAGTTCTCCTCTCACACGCGCTCTTTTGTTTTCGGAGAAACATCGGCAGGCCGCACCAACAGGGGGGATCGAGTGGCCGTGGTACAGTGTACTAGAATACTTGGGTAGTGTTGGGACCGGGGCGGCTCGGCAACGGGAGCTCGTGAGGGCGCGTGTATTGAAAGTTCGTGGCGGCACTGTAATCGCGCAGCCCGACCTTTTTTTTTTTCTTTTTTTTTTTTTTTTGAGCGGTGCACGTGTCGGTACCACGATTTTATACACTCCGTTTCACCTTATGTTGTACCGCAGCAAAGGTTAGAAGCGCGAGCTCATAGCGTTGGCAGCTGCCCTTGGTGCACGAGAGCTTGTGTCGTCGAGATGTGCCCTAGAGCAAGGAGATCGCGCATATAGCCTTTCCTGCGGTACAACACAAGGTGAACCAAAGTATATGGCACAGAAAAAAAAACGGTATTCTCAAATATTTTTTTATAGTTTTTGTGGTAGGAAAAGGGTTCATGAACGGTTTAATGGACCATGTTGCAATTGCAGCTTTAAAGGGAGCCATTATTGAATGCCAACTTAATTTAGAAAGTTCGCGAACAAACAACGAGCTTTGAGCGAAAGCAACACGGCGCTCGCTTTTGTTGTGTTTGCCCGTCCCTTTTCGTTTTCTTCCTCAAGCTTAATTATCTCTACCAACCCGCTCGTTCTGTCCTGAGATATTCATCGCTAAAATTATGCCTTTCTTCCCTTAATTAAAAAACGGCGCGCTGAAAGTGCGAATGAGGTTGAGGTTGTGTTGATATTGATGCGTCGAAGAATGACACAGTTGTTCCTGTCCCCTCGTCACTAACTTGACAGCGTGTATTCGGTGGACTCACCGGCGCCACACATCAAGACGACTAAGTCACTATTCTACGTATTATTTTCATAACGCGTTTTCTGAATCAAGCGAAGAAAGGCAAACTTATACTATAAATTTCGCGAACCTCGATGCCTTTTCGCGAATTGTCGAAATTTTATTTGCCTTTAATAATGACTCCTTTTAAAACTGCAATGGCACCATGGCCAATTAAGCCGTTAATAAACAAGTTAACTAACAGGTTTTGGTTAATTTTTAAACATTGCAACGGATATTCACCTATTCATTGTCCACCGAGCCCTACAGATATAACAAAAGACGGCATCCATATATCTGCCACATCTTTTTTTTGTAAAATATGTAATGTTCTGTAAAGAATAAAGCAAAAACTCCATGTATGTCTGCTTGAACCAGATACGCCCCTTGGGGAACCATGGGGATTTCCCTTCGAATACCCAGTTCAGGCGTCTCGCCTGAACTGGGTATTCGAAGGGAAACCTGGTTTTCATGCAGAAAGCAGCTGTCGGTTAAATGTATTGTTATGAGCGTGTAGGTTTCAGATGGTTTACCCTCAAGAGGATAATGCGCTGCATATCCTCTTGAGGATATGCAGCGCATATGGACCATGTATGCGCTGCATATTGTAACCATTATTTCAATGCCGTGCTGTAAACTATTACAAATTGTTTCTTGCCTGATCTACGTGTGCTCATGTTTTCTGCTCAAATTGATGTGAAATAGTTGCTTGTTTTCTTTGAATCTTATAAAGAATTACTTGTTCAGCCCACGTTGTCTCAGTTTTTGGACTTAAGTTCAATGTTAAAACGCGTGATAAAAATCGTCACGGCTTATGTAGGGCTCCATGTTTTCGGATAAATCTGAAAAACTCCGAAAAACACCCGCCGGTAAAATATTTGGCAATTCTGATTTATCCGATAAACCCCGAATTGTTATGTGTCCACGCCACCCCCCCTCCCCTCCCCTTCCCCCCCCCCCCCCGGCCCCAAAACAACAACAACAAAAAGTTTTTTTCCTTTTTTTCTACATTTTCGGCAGCGCAGGCTCAATGGTCCTGGGAAAATGACACCATAATTATCTTTCAAGCCTCGGAGCGTTGTCAAAAGGAAGTCTTACGGCTTGTCTCATCAAGGTTGGTTCAGAGAAACAGGTCATCGTGCCATCCGTGTAACGACAAAAGCCACTCTTTTGGTTTCCAGTTTGGGCCTTGGGATTTGAGATTTAGAGAAGGGAGAGGGTATGTCTCTGGGAATAACAGTGAGAGCTGTGGACCATAGAGATTGTATAAAATAGGGTAGAGGGGCAGTTGAAACTTCTCTATTACATCCACCTCCCGCGGCAGCGGGATAGATTGATGGGACGACTACGAGCTTCCTTGCGGCTTGTGTGCGACTTTTGTCGTGGGACAAATTAGTATTGCCAACGACACCAACGCCAAATTCAACTGAAGAAATCTTAATTGATAGAAGCGCGTTTTATTTTTTTATCTGGCATACGTTTACATCCGGTTATTATTTATAATTTTCAATGGGAAACACTGCGAAATTAATCTCCGAATTTCGGTGAATCGGGGATTTATGAAAAATAAACTCCGATAAACACTGAATTTTTGCTAAAAAATAAACTCCAAAAAACACCCTCCGAATTTCACAAAAAATAAACTCTTAAAACACGGAGCCTTACTTATAAGCCATTTCTTACAAGTGAACGTCGGGTGGTCCTCGGATGGTCGTGGCAGCCATGAAGAAATAAAAGATTCTCACCCCTTTGCGACCGTCGCTTGGGTGGTTCGTCGCGTAAATGAACACAAGAATCAGTGACAAGTAAAGCGAGCTGTTAAGGTCAAGAAAAAGAAGACGGGCAGAAAAGAAGACAACGAAGTTAACCTGGGGTATTAAAAACATACTAAAACAATCTCGGACTTCAGTATGTGCCGTTTCGTTCTATTATAAAATAAGATAGGAAAAAAAAAAGTGCTTCTGAGTTTTAGATATCCTTTTCAAATATCTAATGTACGGCCTTTGCGACCAAGGAAATCGGCATTTCATTTAAAATGCTCACCATCCGAAAAACCGAAAGTCGTAGCTAATTGTACGCTGAAAAACTTGCAATCCGCTTCTTTAAAATTACAATTTTTTTATGTAAAGGAAGGGTAATGTAGCTTGTACCGTCCAATACATTGAAGCATCATGTTGCTAACTATCGTACCGCAGCGTAATTGATGCCGCGGTACGACCGCTGGCAGGTCGTAGCTGTATCAGAAATCCGATGTGCACTCCACCAAAGCGGCACCAAAGATTCATATTTTCGCGCGTGGTGTCGACACCTGTCGCGATCAATACCACGCGCTTCAGGCGAGTCCCTCCGGTCCCAACACTACCCAAGTAGTCTAGTACACTGTACCCATAGGGCCCAGCAGCCACTTAACCCGACTGACATCTACCGCCCCTAGCGGACGATAAGGACACGTTACTCCTTTTCCGCGTCGGCTTTCGGTATAGAAAGTTTCGGTTGCTTAGGCGACCGTGGTGTAGTTAGTTTCGTTTTCGAATTGGGCGCGCTTAGGCATTGTCGTACCCCCCCCCCCCCCCTCCCCCTCCCCATTCCTGTGCTTTCTAGATGCCCAGTCTTGGATTAATTATATCCAGCAGCTCGCCTACTCTGTATTTTTATTAACTGTTTTTACAATAATATATTTGCTTTCTACTGTAAAACCTTTTTTTAGTTTTACAGCACCCACGGTGTCTATGGCTACTGCCCTATTTGGAAGCAACAAGAGCATTTGGTTCAAAATCTTTTTATTTCGACCATATCCATGAACACACATGAACAAGAAAATGAGACATGAAGCACATTATGTTCTGCAAGAAACTAATACTCTAATTGTTACAATCAAATATAAAAGAAATATAAGGTATTTTTTTTCAAATAGAAAAATGTGCATAATGATTTCTAACCGAACCGTACCAAACAGTTTCGGAAGTGAACAGAGTGAGCAACTGCTTTTCCTATCACGACGGCTTACACATAAAAAGCAAGTGTATAAATAAATAGAATGTGCTTATCATTGCCAATAAGAATAGAACGCCACGCACACTTCACACAGCAAGAAACAAATTTGTACACAATTCAAAACACCAATTCACACAGCCTCAAACTTTCATCGGGCGAGACATGTCCGAATAATGAGCACGTCTTTCGGAATGTGAGAAGAATGAAAACTGAGATACTGTAAAATGGATCTCAGGATCTAGAAAAAAAAATGCTGCCTTTAAAAGTGCAATATCTACGAGCAGGCACAACAAAAACCGAAAGCCAGGATAACATTGCTTAGCACAATAACCTTGATCATGAAAATCAAAACAAACACAAAATCACAGGAAGGCATATGCTGCATGTGCCATGCTTTTTCATATAAGGCACACGCCCAAATATCTGACTGGAGCTGTGCAAAATTCCCCAGATATGTGAATAAAGATATCAATAAATATTCGACACAAAGTTCACACATGCAAATATGTAAAAGGCTGCTTGACACGTCAAGATCTTGATCATATACCGGAGGTTTCAGCGAAGACTGACAAAATTTTTTAAAGATTTACTGTTCAAGATGAAGAAAAAACGTTTTCCGGGAACAAACTCTCAGCTTCGGCGGACGACTGGGATTGCAGAAAAAACTATTAATTACCCATCTAATTAACTTTTTAAATACTGGTTTCTTGACCCATGTTGCAGTACCAATTTTGAAGACACCCACCGGAAAGAGAGAAAACAATTTACAGAATTTAAAAAGGTGCAACCGGCTTGAAGATTTTCATCAATACATTTTGGCCTTTCTTGGCGCGAATTCCAAACGTGGGCCCTGTTTGCGTAGAATTTCGAAATCCTTGTGGAGATGGCCAAAAGTTGTCTATGAATATCTCCAAGCCGGTTGAATCTTTTTCTGTTCTGTAAATTAATCTTGCTTTTCCCGTGGGTGTCTTGAAACTTCCAAGTGCATCATGGGTAATAAAGCCAATGATTCGAAAGAACGAGTAAATGTGTGCTACTTATAGCTAATTAGTATGTTTTATGCAATCCCCGGCGTCCACCGAGGCTGCAAGTTTGTGCCCGAAAATAGTTTCTTTTATCTCGAAAAGCATATTTCTAGGGATTTTTGAGCACCTTCACTGAAACACAATATGCACTAAGTGCGACAAAGATTTGAAGAGCAAGCTTTGCTACCCAAAAAATAAGCTCTACTTGCAGTTAACTGGAAAACCACTTCTGTCCAAGAAATATTTAGAATTAGCCGTTGAACTTGTCCAGTTGCCTACCCGCCTCCGAAGAGTGCAACCGAACTTTGTCCAAGTTGCGGTTAATAAAACAGACGTGCCAAGACAAGCGTATCAAACAAAACATATTCAGAAACCTGCTGTGGCATTCCTCGGAGCAAAGGCAAAAAGCACCCACACCTGAAAGTGTGTGAAACAAGGCAGCACACACTCCGCAAACATGAGCCATACGCTCTATTATGGCAAGAAAGTGATGCTCTAGCTGCTAAATGAAATTAAAGGCAGCGTCTGATGGTACGACTAGGTTTCAAAAGACTTTACCAGGTACATGATATGCTTTGTGGGATCTGGTCAGGTTACAGGACTCGCCTTTGAGTAGCCCATAACAAACACAACTCTGTGTCGTCTTTTCAAGGAAACGTTTAATGAGATAACTCCAACGTAATAAGTGGCGGAATCGTCAATAATGTTTGACTTTATATCTGATGCCAGCTCAGAAATGTCTTCTAGTGGAGGGAAGTTCTCAACTTGAGGACATTCTATGTTATCAACAATTGAACTTTCATTGAGTGAAAATATCGACATTTTGTGCAGGAGGTGAGCCTTGTCATCCTCAACGTTTCCACTGTTCGAGAGTTTAAAGAGTTTTTTTTTTTTATCCCTATATGCTTCAGACCCGAAGTGAACTGGTATACATTGGGATACGTGTTGCATCCCTGTTTTTGTCTGATTGTTCCGAACATGTTCTCGAGCGCATCTTGCTGCAGTCGTCGTGTAAGCAAAAACTGAAAGTCGTGGTTGGTTGAAAGGTCCTCCCAGAGCATGAGGAAACTCTTTATAGTAATTTCTCACCCTGTCACGGTTTGGGGTTGCCTCCTACCCTGAAACTTCTATGTTGCAATCCACAAAAGCTGCTGGTGAAGGAAATCAACCAGCTCCGATTCTCCTTTCAGAATGCCATAGCGCAACTTCTGCCCCGTCTTTTTGAGTTTTGAGCTATTTAGGCAATCAAACAGTTTGTCCATACGATCGCAGAAGTATGCTGCAACCATGGCTGCGGCCGGAAGCTCCTTGGAAGAAACAAGGAATAGAATTGCTAAACACACTGAGGCGCTCAGGACTTGTGTTGCACGCTTAACTTTCATATTACTGAAAGGTTTCTGGAATATAGGTCGCTCAGTCAGTTTTGGTGACAAACGCAGTCGCATCTCGTGGTTTGAACGATAAAGTTGAACTACACACGTCCAGTCAACGACCTCACTTCCAATGCAAAGCTTGTGCGCTTGAAGGTTATTCCTAGTTGTCTTGATGAGGTGTGGAACGTCGAAGATGAAACAAACGTGTTCATTTTCAACTTCAAAAATTGGTTTTTGAACAGACACACCTAGCTGGTTGGCCAAGCATACGTTGGACGCTCCCTGATCGCACACGACAGCCTTTATTGTGATTCCAACAGTTTTAAGTTCCTGAGTCAGTGAAATTAGGAGATTGCGGATGACAGAGGACGGTGTGGATGTGTGCCCAATAGTGTATGCAAGAGGCTGCATCCACGTTTTAGAAATTCCAGAGAGCAGAACAACCAGGGCTCTGTCTGCACTGGTGGAAGTTCGTTCTGCACCGTCATCGGTAAATCCATGAACAATGTCGTGCGTGACATCATAAGATAAGTTCTTTTTTAGCACTATCTCGTCAAAAATCAAAGTACACACACGATCCCGAGCGTTCCAAGACCGCGTTTGGGATTTGGTGAAGGGCATGACACCAGGTATGATACCTGGAGTCATTTTTACGTTTGACAGCCACCTTCGCAAAGAACGCTGTGTGGGAAGCGTTATATGTGACGACAAGAAACGGTACGCCTGGGGACCATGAAACTTTAGGTGCAAGGCAAACTTCTTGAGCCACAGTGGGAACCGCTTTTGCTGTCCCCTGCACCGTAATTTTGCCTGTGACGAGATCAGTTCAAACACCTGTTCACACACAAAAGGAGGCACCATTTCGAGAGCTTCTCAAACTGACCGAGGCTTCTGCTTCTGTTCCTTCCGCTGCAGCCTTCCAATTGTCTTCGTGTAACTGTAAACCTTTGCTCGAAGGCGTTTTATGACGTCCTTGGGTCGTCTTGTGCAATTGGTGGAACTCGGTGTTGAACGGCCAGAGCCTGTCAAAGACAATACCGAGTGCAAAAATAAATCAGGCTACACGAAATTCATCCGGAGTACAACGCGCCATAAATGGCAATACTGCAAAATACAGAGCTTGCAGCCAAATGACACAACAAGCCACGCCCGCCACTTTTGAAGCGACTAAAAAATGCAAATGACGTACCATTTAAGACTTCTAACCCCGGAAATCGCTAGAAAGCGGAAATTAAACGGAAGCAGGACGGGAGGCACTTCATTTATAACGCACTATAAAATAATACGTGCCCATTTACCTTGCTGTCTATGTGAAGGAAGGCCCTCAATAGATTTCACTCAAGCGAATGAACTAATACGGTCTGCGCATGTGGTCTATAAGGCCAGAGAAACGTATTATAAGGGACTACTCATGCCAAATAATTATCCAAATTGTGTTATTTAATTGTGTCAATTAACTTTTTATTCAGAACAAGTAAACATGGGGTTTCAATTAGAATCTCACTGAGAGTATTGAACGACAAGTAAATCAGACAATTTTAGGGGGAAGAAAAAGCAGGATGGAAGCGGGGGGGGGGGGGGGCGCTAAGATTATTACTCATGGAACAGGCAGAAGCCTGGTGGGGCGAAAACGCAGATGCTAAGGTTATTTTCCGCGTTTTCTTACTGTCATTCTTGCGCCTATTTCACGAGCGATAACTTTAGATCACTCCCGTGCTTCCTACGTGCTTCAGGTATCTCTAAACAATGACTGAAGTAGTGGTTTTCGATTACGCTCAGCAAGTTTCTAATGAAAATCATTGGTATATTTTCAGTCATCCAAAAGTTAATGAACAAATTTTAGTTAATTGTTTGAAGTAATGTGAAAAACAGTCCCCTATACTATGTAATCCTGGCCGTGTAACTCGCCTAAAAAGGCCGCGTTAGTGTAGCATTCGAGAATTTTTAGACAAAAATATGGACCGGCTAAACTGGGCACCCTGTATACCAATCTTATAGATATGTGGACAAGCAAAGATTTTTATATATCGGAGCGCGCTTCATGTGTAACGTGGTTGATCATAATTGTAAACTGTGGCCCTGGCTGTCTTGGTTGTCTGCTCATAGTATTCCTGTTCAAACATATTCCGGGTAAACTTGGATTGAGCGAGTTTGTAACAGAATAGAAAATACGAAAGAATTAGAGAAAAAGGGCGGACAGGAGAAACATTTTTCGAAAGATTTTTGTCCAGTCCGTCCTTTTTGTTGAACTCTTTTGTATTTTTGAATATACCGGGTGTTTTAGATAAGGCTTTAGACAATCTCTAAAATTAGGGTCCTTTAGAAAAGCGAGAACTCTTTCCGGGAACAAACTTCCACCCACAACAAACGTCAAAAAGGCAAAAAAAAAACATTTTTATTGGCTAAATGATATAAAATTTACTAATTATCTTTTTAGTTAGTAAAACTAGGCATATATTGTTCCAATGAGAAACTTGCTAAACAATCGATAACCACTCAGTCAAATAATTTTAGAAGGATGTAAGACAAGAACACTATTTTACAACGTTTAAAAAAAAAAAAACGTTAAATTTTAAAACGTTTTAAAGCTTTTTTTTTTCTTTCTTTTTGCGTAAGCTACGCCCTGCCCTCCGGTGCCCGTGAGCAGCGAAGCCGCGGCCTCACCTCTCTCGTAGGAAGGATGGAAGTAGGGCGCACGTGTGCTGTGCGTCTAGGCCAATGGGAAACTGGACCGCGGGCGCAGAGATGCGCTCCGAGAAGAAACCGAAATCTAGAAACGCGTCCTAATTGCGTGCTTTTTCAGAACGCCGTAAAATGCTGCCCCTGCCTTATATTAAAAAAAAAAGAAGAAAAAGTTGATTTAGTGGTTTTTGATAATGCTTAGCAAGTTTTTCACGGAAAACCATATTTTTATTTAAACTAAATTGCGTCTTTAATAGTAAATTCAAGTTAATTATTTAGCTAATTAGTATGGTTCTCGCAAATTCTGACGTCTGTTGGGGCTGAGTTTGTTCACAGAAAGACTCTCCCTTTCCTCAACCACCCTAATTGCAGGAACTCTTGAAATCCATCGCTGTAACACGCGGCTTTGTTAATAAAATGTCGCGTGAGAACAAGCCCTTTGTCTAGCATGCTTGGTCCCCAGGTAACCCTCGGCGAGCGCAGCTGGTTTCCGCCGAGGCGTAGCTCCTCACGCGGACTTACAACATCACGGAGTGAATCATAACGTACCAAGTGATAGTGGGAATATTGCATCAGAAGAAAAAAATAATAATAAGTAAAAGGCGCAACAAACCTCCTTCCCTCGTGTTTGAATTCAGTCGCCGGAAGGGGCTGCTAAAAACAGTCTCCGATTGTTCTGCAGCACCTCGGCGGCGTCCTTATTCAGCGGGTCCTCCGGGTTGGGTTCGAGGAAGAGGTACTGGAGCCCATAGACGATGGATTTGATGGTGAGCACGGGCTTCCAGTCCTCGCGCAGGATGTTCAGGCACACGTTGCCGTCCAGGTCGATGTTGGGGTGGTACACCATTGTCTCGCACTTGACCTTGGGCGGCTCGTGCGGGTAGTTGGCGCTCACGCGGAAGCTGAAGACGAAGCGTCCGCCGCGGTAGAAGCCCTCGTCCGGACAGATGACGAGCTTGAAGCTGAGCAAGTCGTCCGGGTCGGGAAACTCCATCTGACATGTCTTGGGCAGGTTGAGCTCGTTGATGTCTTTGGTGATCCTCAGCTGGGCGGCCGAGGCGCGTTTCTGGTTGCTCGCCTTGCCGGTCGCTTCGCCGTCCTTTTGCTGCTGCTTTAGCGAGAACAGTTTGATCATTGTGTTTTGCACGGGATGCCGACGCGCACCAGCACCACTTACGCCTATTCCACAGTTGTTGGGCTACAACAACCGGATGCTACCTCATTGACCGGATGTTTGAACGGATAGGTAACTGTGGCTTGGCCGCCGTTCGTATCGGTAGATAAACAAATAAATGCAAATACGTTTTTCAGAGCGGGCGGTGACTAGCGCCACCTATTATTTTTTTTTAGTTGGGCGATTTTGCGAAATTTATATAATAATAATAATAATAATAATCTTTATTTGCAAGAGCAATGTAACCCCGGGTGGCTTGCGAGGCGATGACAGAAAGGCGAGAGCCCGTACACTAGAGTGCCTGTCAGCCAACCACCCGGGGCATGAAATAACAAAACAAACAACAATAACAGAGAACGAATAAAAACAAAATGAAACCGAACAATGATCATGGCGTAGAATCAGTTTAGGTGCTTTGACCGCGAAAATGCACGGCGCAAGGCAGCGGACTCGTCACGGTTGTTGGGGAGTGGAGATCGAATCGACAGGGGGGCCGCAAGAAAGTCTTCGAGGGCGGCGGGGAGTACGGAGTGCGAGTGGCGCACTGTTCGGGCGTGCAGGAGTTCTGGCTGCCCGGATCGCTTCCCGATCCTGATGCATGAGTGGAGGTGGGTATCACTCATGGACCCGTCGAGCAACCTACAAAGGAGCCCAACCCGAGCCACTGTCCGGCGGTGGCAGAGGCTTTGCCACCCAAGGGCCCTAAGGCGAGCTTCATATGGCGGCACAGGAACTTGCCGGCCCAACATCCGAGTATGAAGTGTTCGAGTAGCCCGGCGCTGCACGCCCTCCAGCCTGTCGATGAGGTGAGCCTGGAAGGGTCCCCACACGGAGCAGCAGTATTCCAGACGAGGCAGGACTAAGGCAGTGTAGAGAGCGCGGAAAGTTTCATGTCCCCAGTTCCTTGAGACACGTGTGACAAAGCCAAGAGTCCGCCGGGCCCTGGACACAGTGTCTGCAATCTGAGGTGAGAAGTCCAGAGTTGAACTGAACACAACCCCAAGGATTGGGAGAGACTGAACACTAGGAATGGGAGAGCCTGACAAGTAGTATGCAGGAGGAACGGTGGAACGGCTGTTGGAGACTCGCATTGCAGCACTTTTGTGGAAGCTAATTGAGAGGCAGTTCGTTCTTGCCCAGCAGGCAATCTGGTCCAGGAGACTCTGGACACCCGGCGTGGAGGAGGGTACGTCTGCTGGGGCCAGAATGGTGGTGTCGTCTGCATATTGCACCAGCAGACACTCTTGCGATGAAGGCATGTCGTTCACATACAAGAGGAATAATGTGGGCCCCAGTACTGATCCTTGGGGTACCCCTGAGGTGACAGCGAACTCATCGGAGGCCTTCCCATGGAACAATACACGGTGGGAGCGACCGATAAGAAAGCGGCTCAGCCAGAGCAGCAGGGGGCCACAAATACCGGATTGTGCAATTTTCTGGAGGAGGATAGAGTGGTCGAGGGAATCAAAGGCGTTGCACAGGTCTAGTTGAATGATATCAGTTGGGGAACGGTTATCCAGGTTGTTGCTTATGTGGTGAACAATAGTAGCGAGAGCTGACTCACAGCTTCGGTTGGGCCTAAAACCATGCTGGGAGGCAGAAAGAAGGCCGTTGTTGTCCAGAAAACGAAGAAGGTGCTGGTTGATGGTGCGTTCGAAAGTGCGGCAGAGGATAGAAGTAATAGAGATGGGCCTGTAGCTGGAAGGGTCGTTGAGAGGTTTCCCTTTACCCTTGTGAACTGGTGTCACAAGGGCCTTCTTCCACGCGGAGGGCACGTAGGAGTGGTCGAGAAAGGATTGGAAAAGTGAGAGCAAGGAGAAAGATAGGTAAGGGAATAGGGACTTGATGAAAGTAGGGGCGAGCAGGTCAGGCCCAGCACAATGGGAGGGCCGGATCAGTCGGGCAGCTTCATGCAGGTCGTCGAGGGACAAGCACAAATTTGGAAGGCAGGTTACAGGTTGGGAGGTGGAAGCTTCGATAGTCTGCACAAGAAGGTCGGGATCTGGAGTAGAGGAGTTGTGGCTGAAAGCAGAGGAGAACTGTGAAGCGAAGAGTTGGGCTACGTCCCTGGGGGACGTGATGGGGTGATGATAGTTTCGAGCTCAGGACCTTGTTATGAAAGCGTTTATTAACGACTAGTTAATACAACTGAGAAGACCGAGTATTGAGTACGAGTTCGACAAGCTTGCCTCGACATGGCAGGTCACGCTGCTTGCTCTGTGTGTGTCTCTCATTGGTCAACGGTCCCAAGCCGCTTGCGCGATACTCGTGCTCCCCCTCGGTGAGATGGCTCCCTCTACATCTCCCTTTTTCACTCATAAATAAAATTTGTGTCGCGGTAGAGGGCTGGTTTTTGTTTCGCTCTCTGGCTCCTGCGAAGAGCGATGCTGTTCCTTCTGCGCTGTATGCCCTTGTCGTCTTGAACAATGTATGACCTTGGCTGCGGGGCTCCAGCGAGTATGACAGCCGTTGAAGGTAGACGTCTTCTCCCGCGTGTAATTCAGGTAGAGGTTTGGTGCCTTTGTTGTAGTACCGTTGCCGAGTTCGTTGCTTGACTCTCAGCCGCTGTTGTACCTTGCTTGGGTCTGTGCTTGTCCCTTGCAGTAGAGATGGATGTGTAGGGATTTCCGTCCTGGTATGTCTGTTCATGAGCCTTTCAACTGGTGATCCTAGAACTCCATCCCTGGGAGTGTTTCGTTATTCGAGTAGGCCATCGTAGTACTCTGGCGTTCCGTAGCTGCACTTGGTCATGAGTTTTTTCGACTCTTGCACCGCTCTCTCTGCCATCCCGTTTGACTGAGGATAATACGGGCTGGATGTCACATGTGATATTCCTCGGTGCTGCAAGGACTCTTTGAAGTCGGCGCTGTTGAATAGTGGTCCATTGTCAGTAACCAACCTGACAGGTAGACCATGCACGGCAGACGTTGCAGGCAACATTTGATTATCGTCTTGGCAGTGGACCTTTAAAGCTGGTGCACTTCATAGAAAAAAGAGTAATAGTCCACCAACACAATGTAGTGGTGTCCCGAGTGCTGAAACAAGTCCACTCAATCTGCCAGGGTGCGGTTGGCACTGGATGGTTCACAAGTGGCTCCTTCTGCTGCCTCGGCTTGTGCTCCTGCACACGCTGCAATTTTCTACCACCTGCTTGATGTCATTCTGCTTTGCAGGCCAGTAGAGAGCTTCTTTAGCACGATGGAGCGTCTTCTCTACTCCGCTGTGAGCTTTGTGAAGCCTTGCCAAGATGGTGCTCTTCATCTCTTCTGGAATGACGAGTCTATTCGACCTGAAGAGTAAGCCCTCCTCCTCATGGATTTCATCCCTGTACAGCCAATATGTCTTTAATGGGCCTGGAATGTCTTCTTTGTTGCTCGGCCATTGGCTCTTTGCATACTGCAGCATGGTATTTAGATCCTTGTCCCTGCTGATTGCTTGACGACATTCTTCCAGTGTTTCATCTCACAGGGAGACACTCCAAGACATTCACCTCGAAGACTTCAGCCTCTTCCTCCTTCGAAGGGTTTCTTGACAGCGTGTCTGCAATGTACAGCTCTTTACCAGGAATGTACTTCACCAGCAGGTCATACTTTTGTAGGGTCAGTCTCATCCTTTCTAATCTGAGAGGACATTGATTCAGAGGTTTTCTGAAGATCGCCTCAAGTGGCTTGTGGTCCGACTCCACGGTAACGGTTTGCCCGAAAATGTGGTCGTGAAATCGGCTGCATCCATGGACAATCGCCAACAGCTCCTTCTCGATCCGGGCATAGTTCTTTTGGGCGTCATTTAACGACCTCGATGAGTAGGCTACTGGCTGGCCCTCCTGAAGCAACACTGCACCCGTTCCTCTGGAACTTGCATCCACTGACAGAGTTACTGGTTTGTTCTTGTCGTAGAACCGCAGAGTCGGTGCGACAGTCAACGCTGTTCGAAGTGCTGTGAAGCTTTTATCGTGCTCTTCTGTCCAGGACCAGGCCGCCTCTTTCTTCAAGAGTTGCCTTAATGGTGCACTTGTGTCGGACATGTGCGCGATGAACTTGCCAAGGTAGTTCACGACTCGTAGGAAGCTCTTCAGTTCCCCAACATTTGATGGTCTTGGGAGAGCAAAGATGTCTTGTACTCTCGTCGGGTCAATCGAGAGTCCCTCAGGTGACAAGATATGTCCCAAGTACTTGACTTTGCTTTGAGAGAACTTGCATTTCTCTGTGTTCAGTCTGAGGTTGACCTCACGACACCTCTGCAGCACGGCTTGCAGTCGACGGTCATGCTCCTCTTCCGCCCTTCCCCAGATAAGAATGTCGTCGACCATGATTTCAACTCCGTCGAGACCTTCGAACACCACATGCATAGTCTTCTGGAACACCTCGGGAGCTGACGATATGCCAAAAGGCATTCGGAGAAATCTGTATCTCCCGAACGGTGTTGCAAATGTGCAGAGGTACGAACTCGGTGTGTCTAGCTTGATCTGCCAAAACCCCGTGGCTGCGTCGAGTGACGAGAAGAACTTGGCTCCCTCCAGTCGTGCTGCTATGTCCTCCAGTGTAGGCATGCAGTAGTTCTCTCGCATGGGAACCTTATTGAGCTCTTGTGGATCGATGCACAGTCGGAGTTTATCCTTCTTTTTCACAACCACGATTGGGTGGACCCACTCTGTTGGTTCTGTCACTTGTGCAATCACCTTCTGTTGCACGAGGTCATCTAGGTGGCTTTTCAGCTGGTCTCGGATGGCTACTGGGACTGTACGTGGCTGTTGCGTAACACCCTGAGCATCTGACTTGAGCTTCATGTGATACTTGACACTCTTGATTTCACCAAGTCCATGGAAGACGTCCTCGTGTTCTTTTACTGTCTGGTTGCAGTGCTTTTCCGCTGACGCTACTCGCTTGATCAGGTTCAGTCGTTCCGCAATGGTACCGCTTATCGTTGTGGGTACTTCCCGTTTCACGATGTTCATCGGTCTTGACTTCACATGCGAGCGTTTTCGTGTTCCGTTTCTGACACCATGTTATGAACTGTTTCATGAAGACAAGTTCGCATCTTGTCTACATGAAACACAGCTTTCGGAAGTTTCCGAAGAAAGTTGGATGTTCCCCCCTTTGAAACAAAAATCTTGGAAATTTCACTGCAATAATTTTAACCTAAAGGCCCGTTCACACTCTTGCGACCTCTTAAAGGGGCCCTGCAATCATATTTAAGCGTCTACCTTTTATGCGGTTTCCACGTCTCTTGGGGTTCGGGCAAGCCAGCGGGCACGGAAAGAGTGGCTAAATATCAGTGCGCCATATTTTAACCGGACGACACGGAAACCTCCTCCACCGACGAGGGCGACCCGCGGTACCGAAAGCGCGCAAAATGCGACGTCTTTGGTCCTGGGCTTACTACTGGTCCAGGGGGGTAAAGGTGGGTGAGGAGGAGTGGCAAATCCCGTGCGCCGACACCCGGGGTCCCGAGTGAACGATCGCAAAAGAAAGCGACAGAACACGAGAGAAAGAAAACAACGTTGCCATGGTAAACGCCACTGATCTCTAGAGATCAGTGGTAAACGCGAAGAGTGAAAACTCAGCAATACAAACAGTGATAATTTAACGCTGTAAACTAAATTCTGGGCTACTCTAACGCTTATAAAAAGCAATAAAGTCATTACGCTGCATTAACTTCCCTTCTGTCGAAATCTCGGAAATATAGTGGTTGCGCAGTTTCGTATTCCTCAACCGCGCCCAGCCGCGCCCCACCGGCGAAGCCGGGTATATGGTTTAGTTTAGCGTTAACGCGAGGCCGTACATCTGCGCGCTATGCAAAAAGAAAGCTTCGAAAGGAACGCGAATATCTTTCCACCGGTAAGTTCGTGGATTGTTGAAGTTCACGAAACTGCTCTGATGATGTAACCGTGTTTGGGACCCCGAGGGTCTGCCTGCATGATCCGCCGCTTGCGGCAGCCAGAATGTATGGGAAAATGGCGGACCTTTTCCTCTAGAGTTAGTATGTATGATCTCTATGTACTTGGTCAGAGCCGCTAAAAACTTCTTTTTGGTCGAAATACAAAATATAAGTGGCGCGAACCGTTTCAATTATTTATAAAAGTAGTTTTTGTTCACTATTATAGATGAAAAAAAGAAAGAAATGCAGTTTATAAAGTACGGAAACAAGAAATCACCCGTCGACATACCCGCCGCCAAGCGGTGGAAAAGGCGGCGCATACTAGAAAGGAGTAGTGGGATAAGGCGTCAACGCGGAAAAATCCCGGAAGTACGCGGTGGCGCTGCAGTCGTATGGACAGGAGGATCCGACCGCCTCCGAGCGTTCCGAAGGCCTTCGGCGAGAGGCTTTGTCTTGCGGTTTGGCCGTTTCGCGGTATGGCAGCGCGAAGTGGCTCCCATTCTGAACTGATCTTTACCCCGTGTTTACTGTCGTTCGTGGCCAATGTAGTGTCATGCCGAATTAGTGTTTAATCACGCAGTAAATGCAATTAAAGCCGCTTTGGCTGCCCGTTGCATACAGCATATCCAGAACATGCTTTAGTGGCGCCCTCTCGCGCCGTCGACACGGAGTGCGGCGGTCGTGAGCGCTCGGTGAGCTCACTATTCCTCCGCTAGTTCACGGCCACTCAAGCCAGGACCTACGACGTCATGAAGGAGGTTATTTTTTGCTTGTTTTTGTAATTCTAAATTGCCTATAACTTTTAAAATAAAGCAAATTTCGCGAAAAGAAAAGTTTGACTAAGTTACTACGTTCAGTGCGCTCAGGTTCGGTGCAAATTAAAAAAAATTACCTGCATCTTCCCGAGGGGAACCATGGGGTGATGCGGAGCATCGCGGATCGTTACTGGTGCTTCCATCACACTTCATCGGAAGAACGGAGTGAAGTGGAGTCAACAGCGGTGAACTGAACGCGCAGAAATTGGTTTGCTCTTTATGTTTATACAGCCTTGATGGAGATGCGCCTCAACGGGTAATCGGTCTCTTAGCTGTAGACGAGAAATTTAGCCAGTGCAGTGCAACCGCTAACCTGGGGTTTTTAACGTGCATCACGCAGTAGTGATCACACGAACGCGTGCCAGTACGAAACTCATCCAGATCGAAACGGGCGAGGGCGGTGGGGATCGAACCCAGGAGGTTCCCAGCGCAAGCTTTCGCTCCACGCTCCGAGCAGAGACGCGTCAGCCCACTCGGCCACTTCCTCCCTCTGAACGCGCGCAGCGCGCTACCGCTGCTTATATTCACACTTGAAGGAGAGGAGACTAGAGGAGGAGAGTTGCGCATGCGCGCGCGGTGTGAGTAGAAGCGAACGCACGCGAAGTGCACGCAGCTGGTAGAGAGAGAGAGCGGAGAGAGTAACGCGCAGCTGTTGGAGAAAGGGAAGGACGAGAGTTGCGCATGCGTAGTGTGAGTGCGGACTACGACGCCGCGGGACATAGACCCGAGCAAGAGATGCTCCGCATCTAAAAAACAGTAAAAAGTCCTTGCAGGGCCCCTTTAAGGCTGCGGACCCACGGCAGCCATCTTGACCAAGGCGTTAGTTCAACCAATAGATGGCGACACGCGCCCGTGGGGTGGCCGAAACATTGGTTTATAGTGGGATGGCTCGAGCATCATCACGTTCCCCTCGTGGCCTTGCTCGCGCCGCTGCCAGCTGTGCTCAGCTAGCTCAAGTAGCGTGGCCCAGCAAACGGATGTATGCAAGAATGTCAGGCTAAGTATAAATTGTTCTCTGATATAGGGAGATGCAATTCGGCGGTTGTCACGGGCTTTCGCAATAAATCTTACCAAGAAGGAATCAAATGTTGATTGACGTGTTAATATTCTATCAATGAAAATTTCTTCTGCAGGAATGCACGCTCAGTAGACCCGATCTTCCAAGACCCCAGTGGAAGCGGACGTCAAGTAAACTGCTTCGCGATTCACGGTACTTACCTCACAATTTTAATGACGACTAAAATAACGTCACGAAATATTGTGTTTTACGGGGTCCGGAAGGTGTTGTAAAGGTTGTTACATTATAGTTCCCAGAAAACAAACGCCGTTGCAATATTTTCGAAAGTACCGAAACACATAATGTTGTAAGTACAGCTTAGGAGGAATATGATGAAAACCATCAGAAGGAATAGGGAGACGTTTATTTGCAATGATGACGCTATGAATGAATGGCGTTTAGCGACGGCAAGTTATGAGCGTTCGGGAATTTATAAGTTCACGTCATTGCTAACTATGGACATGCGTTTTTGTCGGGAGATGGTGTTGCGGTGATGAACTGATATCGGACGACTCGTGGCAGACGAACAAGCAAGTTTCTTATCAGCGAATGGTAAGTGTCCAGTGTCAAGCACAACACGTGGCTACCGACGTTGTCGACGTTTCGAACACTTACTGCTTTCGACAAAAGTCCTGGCACCTAGGCTAACTTTTTGGAAAGACTCAAGGTCTTCCTTGAGTCCAACGCCATCATGAACAGTAACTGAAGACGATCCACTATTCAATCGGTGGGTGGCGAAACGCATGCGGAGTCATGGGCGTTGCGTACTCTAAGTGGCTGGAAGTTTACACGATGCCTACCACGACGTCCAAACACGTCATTGACGTTCTACGATCTCTTTTACCTACTTTTTCACTACCGAAAATACTTTTCTCTGAAAACGCGCCAAATCATGCTTCAAACAAAAAAAAAAAAAAAAACAAGTTTTTGAAAAAAAAAAAAAAAAAAAAAAACCGGCATTAGGCATCACATTAGTGCACCATACCATCCTGCAACTAACGGGCATGCAAAACAGATGGTCTGCGAAACAAAGAAAAAAGCCCTTTTGAAGCTTACGGAAGAAGCAGTTCAGTGAAGAATCGCCAAATTGTTGTTCCAGCAGCACGCGACGGTCTCATCTTACACGGTAAAAACACCCGCCGAAGCAATATTCGGCGGACGAAGAGCCACACCCTTCGATCTCATGATACTATGGCTTACGAACGAAGATCGAGAGATTCCCAGATCGGGGGAGTACTTGCAGTTTATTCGGTCGGACAACTCGTCTACGTAAGGAATTTCAGCGGAAGTCGGGCCTTCCATGTAAAACTTGAGTAGAAAAGGCTCTATGTTGGTTGACCAGAAGGTGTCATCTCTCTGAATACGTTGGATATCAATGCCCTTGAGTGTAAATATAACTAAATCACAAAACTCTTTGAGAATTGTGTAACTGCCCTTGTATTTGATAGTAGAAGCTATGGTGGTGATTTGGACTTTTCACACCAGGCTCCTTTTTCTTATTTTGCGCCTCATACTCCTTTGCTGTTTAAGTATGCTTCAAGAATCTTTTGGAACGGGGACACTTTACGTCAACGAGGCCATTTGTTCCAAGTGGTCAATCTCTGAATGCTGCTAAAAATCCGTTCCTCATATTAAAGAATAAGCCGCACTTCTGTACAGTGCAGTTTTCCTGTTCCACGTACAGTTGTAAAGCAGCATCTTTATTGATTCTACCATATTCTGTTGCGGGTGAAGAAAGTCTTTGGGTACACGATACTTGAAACAAGTCTGGCACTGTACGTTGTGGTTCGACACCCACTAATATCGTCGTCCTTATAGAGCCTCATCATTTAATCATTACCTCGTCACCTCATATTGCTCTTCATCAACAGTAAGTACAATAGGCTACCGCCATATTACAATCCAAGAATTGAAAAATTGAGTCGTTCAGTCCTTCAACAAGTTTATTATTTATATAATGTTATTACGTTACATTACCTCGAGACGATCGACGTCCATCGTCGATCTTCAAATACTTATACCTGTATAGAAATTAGACGCACAAAGGGGGGGGGGGGGGGGGGGGGGGGGGGTCGGTGGCCGAGTGCATGGTCTAGCGCACACAGCTCGGAGCACTTGGAGCGAAAGCTCGCGCTGCGGAAGCCACCCCCCCCCCCCCCCCCCCCCCCCCCCCTTCTGCCCGTTTCGATCTGGAAGAGCATCGTACCGGCGTGCGGTCGTGTATCACTACTGCGTGGTGCACGTTAAAGACCCCAGGTTGTACCGCACTGGCTAAATTGCTCATCTACAGCTGAGAGTCAGACGCCCACTAAGGCGGACTAACTTCCGGCTGTATAAACATACACACAACAATTTGCAATTAGACGCATAATAACAAAGAGCACCGCGTGCCGCCTCTTTTCTTTGGATGCCTTTTTTTAAACCAGCGCAAACTCGCGCGCTCTCTCTTTTGAGACGGTTAGAACGGTCGCACATAAAACCCGCGTTTCTCCTACCCGGCCGCGTCCTCCTCTCATTATGTGTAGTTGGCTATAACTAAATAAGCTATAATAATGGTGTATTATTCATATTTACTTTCAGTTTCAGTCAGGGAAAAGGAGTTTCGCGGGAACTAGAGCAAATAAATTAGCTGCGCTTAGAGTATCGGCACTCTCTTCCCCGACAGTGTTGTGAACGCCGCCATTCTGGTGCTTGTGCAGAGCAGTGTTGCGGAATTGCCACTCCGGAGTTGGAATGATTCCGGAATCGTTCCACATTTTCGCGACCCCGGAATGGAATGGGAATGGAATGGCGGCAACGTTGAGGAGAATGGAATGGGAATGGAATTAGATGCCTTTCGCCCGGAATGGAATGGGAATGGAATGGGGCGCGGTTCTTTATTTTTTTTTAATTTAATTTTTTTTTTACGTTTAGCTATATTGAGTTAGTCAGCGAGTCAGTTGTTCAGAAATAAAATGAGCGGGAAACTGCAAACCCGCGTGGAGCCCTAACAGACTTATACGCAAAAAAAAAAAAAAATAAAAAATAAAAAATGCAATACAAAAAACAGGCGTCAAAGCAAAGAACATAGGGGGGGGGGGGGGGGAAGGGGTGCGGCGGTGGCGCCTTTCACCAGTGAAGTTCAACACAAATCCGAATGCGTCTGCGCCTGTTGCACGGCTCAAGGGTACATAATCAGTCGACGTGAACCTGACCCGCTGCTCTGGTGATCCGATACCTAAGAAGGAGGCCAGACATGGCCTCGCTGTGCCGACCCAGAATGCGTACACCTGCGACTCGTCTCGAGCGCGCTGTTTCTCGGAAAGCTCACACCTGTACCGGCCATCTCAGGTCGCAATCCACAGCTCTCTGTTTGGATGATGCTAGCCAAAACTTGAGGACTGCCACTCATGTGTTTGAGGCGGAAGGTCGGCAGGTAGGGCCGTCACAACAGGGATGCCGCCGTGTCGATTTTTCAACCGTAACAGAAGATAAGACATGTGCTCCAGGATGCTTCGGTGGTCCACCCTATTCTATAAAATTCCAAATGCAACTGCCTGCATTGTCTTCAACGAGGTCACCTACAACGAAAGTATGCATTGTCCTTTCATACAGCAGCGTGGGTAAAGTTTCATGTTCAAGGCAACAGCTACAGATACAAGAATACTAGTTCATTTCGCCGTGACGTCACGTCATCAGTGTTGACAGGGGTGCCCTTACTGGACAGTTGAGTGGTGATGTTTTGATGGAATTTATTTAGAGGTCGTCGTCTTTTCGCATCACTGGTCAGACAGACAGGATGCCAGGGAAGGGACCGCGGTCAATCCTTGATGGAACGTTTTTTGAACCCATTGAAGACTCCTCTTCGTCCGGAACCACTACCTTTAAGGCGAAGCGCCAAGCCTGCGGGAAAGTAATTTCCCGCAGGCTTGGCGCGGGAAATTACTAATTTCAAAGAAATTTGAAAAATGTATTGCATTATCAGCAGGCACGTAGCCAGGGGGGTGGCCCATGGGGCCCGGGCCCCCTCCGAAATCTTCCATTTTGCATGGGTTATACTCTCCCCCCTCCCCCTCATACAGCATTTTGTCATGGGTGCCCCCCCCCCCCCCCCCCGAAACAATATCCTGGCTACGTGCCTTATTATCAGTATTTATATTTCTGCCCTCCCTAAAATGTATTCCTGTATTTGATTTTCCAAAGACTTTATGCCTCTTTTTAAAATATATATTTCCGATACGTATAGCGATACATTTTGACAGATATATTTGTGTATTAGTATTATAGCTACTATGTTCATCTATCCCCAGTATTTATATTTTCAAATACATTTTTGACTATTTCTGCCCAACCCTGCAACGCAATGCAGCTGTCAAGTGCCAATTTTTACCTTTTGGAATTAGAGGAATGGAATGGAACGATTCAGCCATTCCAGGAGTGGGAATGGGCCCAGTGCCCCCATTCCTAGGAGTTGAAAGGAATTGAATTAACGAAAACTCAAATTCCCCGAAATGGAATTGGAATGGAATGAGGGTGCCCGTTCCGCAACACTGGTGCAGAGCAGGCGCAACTGCCGATCGTCATGATTCAAAAGTGCGACATCCTCAGCATTTAGATTCGGTGTTAGGAAGCTCATGTAATGTTGCTTTGCTTTGCCGAACACTGTTTAAAATGGAGGACGGAAAAGCGTTTCCTGGGATTTCAGATAAAGCTTCAGATAACTGGCACCCATGATTTTAAGCCACAATATGGCCCAGTGTCGCTACTCTGACGCGTAGCTTATTTATAGCATCTTCGATCAACTCGCACTGGAGCCGCCCCGAAACCAGCACGGTGCGCAGTGCCCCTCGGTGGTGGAGCACGAAGTCGGTGCAACATCGAATAGCGAGGTCGTTTCACGGCACTCGTGCCCACGCGTGCCCACTCGCAGCGTGGAACGGGTTGGTTTCGGCCGGCACTCCACGAGTGGTTGCACTCTCCGAGTTCGTCTCAGCGCTGACACCCCACGCGTGCATGCACTCGCTGCGCCGAGAAAATCGGGAGTGCGCCAAAATGCAATCCCGTCATGCCTCGCTCCGGCGGGGCCGGCGAGGAGCGGGAGCAGACGACGAGGGTTCGTCTGCTACGATGTGTCGCGGAACCGAACGGGAAAAAAAGTAGATTTTCTGATAAAAATCGGGTCCCGCGGGCCACGAAATCAAACGCGAGCTTGAATTGTGAGCGTCTGCTATTTCCCGAAGAAAGCAATTGACAACCCGTGATTTATTTGCAGGTTTTAAATCGCTCTGTTGCCGTACAAACGCTGAAATATACCAGTGTGTAAAGAAATGCTCAAAACAAACGTAACAGCGGCCCCCGAGATGTCTATCACCATCCGTGTGCGGGTGAAAAATTTAACATTTGTCGACAAAACTCCCCCAGCAGAAACCTCTGACTACCCAATAAGCATCAGAGAAAGCTAAAGATGGTAACTTTACCCGAGGATTGGGCAACATCATCATGTTTAACATTTACCTACGTCAGATAACTTGCCCCGTCGTATTTTGTTCGAGAAAGCTCTCGTTCTCGACGCCCTCACCAAGGCTAATATCTGATCCACCTATAATGACGATCCAAATCGAAAGTCCCAGTTTTGCTGGATATTCCAACAGGCTAGTTTTAAGCCGTACCCTTTCAGTGGTTCACGCATAATACCATGCTCAAACGGATCAAGCTTCTGCTCGGACAGCATCATCAGTTTTCTTCAGTGTAAACGGTTATAAGAATAACCAGCTGCTTTGTAGACAGCTGGTTGCGGAAATTTACGCCGTCTGTAACTACCTCTACGGCAGCCGAGCTGCTTGAAGTCATCGCAACTATAAACTACAGGTTGCAGCGACCAACGTTCGTAGATAAACGTTGGTAGCGACTGCATTCACGCATACCCACGCATCACTCCGAACAGAAAGGCGCTAGTTTCGGTTTGAAGTCGGTGCCTTTTCTACAACATAGATGGCGGCAGCATCAGTCTTCTGCACTCGGTGCATTTGGCGAGTTCGTTTGAGTCCAGTTTTCCGTGCAACACTCTGTGAGTGCGATGCATTCTGGGAGATAACTCGAACGGTGCCAGTGCGTGTGAAACGAACTCGCTAGAAGACAAACTGCACCGCGCCTGTGTCGGCGGTAGCGCCACCATGCGTCACCTGGATTTTGGCGCGCATTGCAATTGAGCAGACGCTTTTCTCTAGTAGTAGTTAGTGGTGAGGGTAGCGGAAAGCCGGGACATGTTGGCCACTCCTTTAGTGGGGGCGAGTTAGTTCCGGGGAAGGGAGGGGGATGAAAGGGGAGATGAGAAAAAGTTAAAGAAAGAAGAGAAGTAAAGAAAAAGAACAGATTGAAAAGAGAAGAGAGGATAATGGGATGAAAAGGGATCAGAAAGGAAGATGAAGAATAAAAAAAAAAGAACAATTGGTCAGCAGTTCTTGTGGCTCGGTTGTTGATGTGTTGCCATCGCCCAGTGTATGTCAGACACCGGGGTTAGAGGCGGTCAAATAAACTGGTGTCCTCCAAGAACTTGAGAACTGCGGCGAATGTTCTCGAGACATCGCGTGCAGAACCTGGGGGAAAAAGAATGTCCTGTGTTGTAGCACTTGCTACGCCTGCTTGCCGCAGGCCGTCGAGAAGCGATTTTCTTTTGTCCGCTAGAGTAGGGCAGGTCCAGAGGAGATGGTCCTGGTCCTCGGGAACATCACAGGATGGACAGTTTGGGTTTATTGTTGGGTCCATACGGTGAAGGGCTTTCGCAGTAAAGGCACAACCAGTGCGAAGTCTGTGCAGTAGAGAAGCGGAGGCTCGGGACAGCTTTGGAGGCACGCGTGCGGGTGGCTTCCCGGTAGAGACGCGCGTGTCCGGATGTAGTTTCTCTATTTCTTTGTGAATAATAAGTCTGGCCTCATACATTTTTGGTATAACAAGTGTTGGTACATGAATGTGGTGAGCTGCATTAGCGAGACGATCGGCTGTCTCATTGCCCGAGATACCGACGTGTGATGGCAGCCATTGGTATGCTATATGCCATCCTTTAGACTCTAGGTTTCTTGTCATGTGTCCAATGTATCTGGCATATTGTGGGGCGTCTTCGAGGCTACCGAGAAGTTGTAAAGCTATTCTGGAATCTGTGAGGAACACTGCCTTTCCACTGTGAGGGATACTGTCGAGGATGTCAAGGCCTAGCCAAAGCGCGGCAAGTTCGGCAGTGGTAGATGTAGTGTGAAAGCTCAGTTTCCTTGATTTGGCAATTTTTAGTTCCGGTATAAAAACTGCTGCAGTGGATGATTTGCGGCTATGAAGTACCGAGCCGTCGGTATATACACGCATCCATCCTAGAAAATCCACCTCAATTCGGTATTCTGCGAGGGTCCGAGCGACAACTTGGGCTGTGGAGCGTTTGCTTCTGAGTTCCGGAATAGATTCACTGATGTTCAGCGGCGAGGCGTAAGGTGGTGGTGCCGGGTAGATTCTATCTAAGGTGCCCACAATTCCTTCAAAGTCTCTAGCGAGAGATCCAAGGCGAGATTGAGGACAACTTCGAATATGGTTCAAGAGGGACTCTGTTGACCGGCAGGATGTTTGCCTTGCGATGTGGCGAAGTGTCAGCTCTCTGTCGTGGTTCTCGACAAGGTTGACCCTCGCTTCAACCAGCGTTGGAATGTTCGGGGAGTATCTCGGTAAACCCAGACAGAAGCGAAGTGCAATCCTTTGCAGGGTCTCAATGGCTGCAGACTGTGCATTGCTCAGGTGAATCAGCGGCAAGGCGTATAATAATCTCGAAAGAATGAGGCCTCTGTATAACTGTAGCATCATGACCTGAGACGTTCCCCACCTGCTGCCCATCATCATTCGAACGGCGTTGAGGTGGCGGCGACATCTGATCAGTGTTGCCTTGACTGCAGGCTTCCAGGAGATGTGGTCATCCAGAAGAAACCCCAGGTAGGAGTACGTTCGGACACGTGCTACATCTGTTCCGTTAATTGTGTAGATTTTGTTGATCGATGCTCTAGCCGTTGGATGATATTGAAGGGCAGCTGTTTTGGAGGCGGAAAGCGTAAGGCCTAGTCTAGAAATCTCGTCTACAACTATAGTCAATCCGTCCTGGAGGGTTTGTTGCATCTTGCTATATATCTTAGTCGGGGCGGTAGTCCAGAGGGCCACGTCGTCAGCGTATATTGCGATGTTAATGACAGGTCCCGATGACTTCGTACGCCGTAGAGCCTCAGGCAGTGCCGCCATAGCAGCGTTAAATAAGAGAGGGCTTATAACACTGCCCTGGGGAACGCCTTGGGTTACCGTACGTTGGGAACTTCGAATTCCACCTAGGCGTACGTGCATAGACCTTTCTGTAAGAAAGGCGCGTACGAATGCCAGAGCTCGGCCTGCAACCCCGAGCCTTGTAAGCTGAGCAATAATGGTTTCGTGCGGAATTGCATCGAATGCTTTCTTAATATCGAGAAATATTGCTGTTGTTGCTTGCCTTGTTGCCTTCGATTGTTCCATGTCTGATACGAGGCTGCCGATCGCGTCTGTCGTACAACGTTGTTTGCGGAAGCCAGACAGCTGATTAGGCAGGGCGCCCGATGTCTCGAGCTGCCAGTCAAGGCGCCGTAGGACCATTCGCTCCATCACCTTCCCCAGACAACATGTAAGAGATATCGGTCTGTAGGAGTTGGTGACACCTATCGGTTTTCCTGGTTTATGAATGGGAACAACCTCAGATCTGAGCCAGGCAGGAGGAATATCAGACGAGCGCCAAATATGATTTAAGTATTCCAGAAGGCCAGGAAGCGTCATATCATCAAGGTTACGAAGCGCTTGAAAAGTTATCCCATCTGGGCCTGGTGCGGTGCGTTTCCGAGAAGAACGCTGAAGAGCATGCTGTAGTTCATTAAGCGTGAAATCGGAGTTGCTGGCAACCTGCGCTGGCGTGCTGGTAGCAGTGGCTGCGACAAATCCCGGTGGCGGAGCGGGAGCAGAGGTGAATTCATCAGCAAGGAGTTCCGCGGCTTGAGGCAACGTGATGTTCTGCGCGATAGCAAGGCCAAGGACCGGTGAGCGGGGAACAGCATGACCCGCCAGGATGCGGGCCATTCGCCATGCTTGCCTTCCGCCACCGGGGGAGTGAAGGGTCTCACATCGCTGTCGCCATTGTCTCCGTTGTAAGCGCATGGTATGCCTACGAAATGCCGCATCAATCCTTCGATAGCGTTGTATATCCTCTTGTCTTGATGTTTTCAAGGCACGTCGTTGTGCATTGCGGCGCGAGGCACGTAGCCTTAAGTATTTTAGGTCCGGGTTGGGTCTATATATAGGAACCGTAACTCTCCGTGTCGCTTTGCAGAGCGCCTGAGAGATGGCGGTCGTGTGATCACTGGTGCCAGTAGATATTATATCTTCGAAGTACACTCTGAAGGCATCCCAGTTTGTTACAGAACAAGTCTTGTGGGTGACAGGTTTTTTCTCTGGGGAAGTAATTATAATAGGGAGGTGGTCACTGCCCCAGCTGTCGGGTTCGGCGAGCCAGAGCGCACGTACTGCAGCGGTGGCGAAACTCAGGTCGAGCACACTGCTCTCTACGCCAGGTCGCACAAAGGTTGCAGTGCCGTCGTTCAGACATCGGAGGCCAATAGCTGTAGTGGTATCCTCTAGAGACTGGCCACGAGCGGACGTTTGCTTGTCCCCCCAGGCCTCGTTGTGGGCGTTAAAGTCTCCAAGGATCAGCGTGGCTGGCTTACACCGAGAAAGGATCGTGCGTAAGAAGGAAGGATTCCAAGGAGAACTGGGCCGAATATATACCGATACGATTGTCATGGCGTCCGAGTTGTCTTTTTGTATCGTGACAGCCACGTATTCTGCGCTTTGGTCGCAGAGATCTGAAAGATCCACTTGGAACTGAGGTAAGTCTCTGTGTACAAATAGAGATGCCTTAGGTGCGTCTGTTGTTGTTGATGTTGTTCGGGGAGTACTGGTGTAGATAACGTAGGGAGATAGTCGGATCGCTCCTGACTTCAAGTTGGTTTCCTGGAGGGCGAGTACCTCGACTTCGTGTCTCCGTAAATGTTGCCGTAAGTCATTTATCTTGTTTCGAAGCCCGTTGACATTCCACTGAATTATTGTGGGAAATAAGCTGCTTTTATTGCAGCGAGGAAGTGTATTCTTTGTATGTTTCGTTTTTTCACTTTGCGATGTGTTGTTCCTGATGAAGCAGTCTAGTTGCACCAGGAAGTGACAAGTGGAACAACAATGTCAATAATTGTGATCATTGCTTGAGCGATGGGTGACTGGAGAGAAGTGAGGAAGGAGCGCAACAACGTGACAATTGTGCACAACGCATTACCAAGGCTTTGAGACTTGGGTGTTGCAACTGATCTTGGCTTCTTTTGAGCTGGGTGTTCTCTTGCCCATTTTCTTGGTACTTCTTGGTTCTTAGAAGTATTCTGGGTCGAAACAGCTTCTGCATTCTTGGGTGAAGACTCTGGCTGCTCTGCAGACGGGACCATTGGCTTCGGCATGATTTCTGATGACAAAGTATCCAACGGGGGAAAATCGGTTTCATTCATCTCTGGGATGATAGCTTTCTTGTCTCCTTTCAAGCTTTGCTTTTGCTTGTGGGGAGTGCGGTGCTTCTCCAGTCCTCGAACCTTTTGTTCATTCGTGATGACAGTTTTGGCAGACGTATAGTCGACATTGTTCGAGCTTCTGTAGTTAGTTTTCTGCTTTTCAGCTTTGTAGGCTGGGCAGTTCCGGGATGTGGCATCGTGGCCTCTCTTGCAGTTTATGCACCTTGGTTGCTTCGCTTCGCACTCGCTGACGACATGTTCTCCACCACATCGGCTGCAGCGTTCCGTTTTGGAGCATGTGCTCGCCAGATGTCCGAAGCGGTTACACTTAGGACACTGCCGCGGTTTTTCGAGGTAGGAAAGGACACTGTATCGTGTGTGCCCCACAAAGACGTATTGTGGTGAGGTTCTGGTGGAGAAGACAAGCTTTACCGCCTCTGTCTTGCCGAGTCTCCTCACTTGAATGACTGGTGCTTTTTCCCTTATTGATGCCCAGAGGTCCGCGTCTGTGATCTCTGTTGATACGCCGCGAATAACGCCAACATTGGAAGATGGGGGTGCTGGCTCATACGTCTGAACTTGGATTGTGCCAAGCTTCTTCAGCTGAAGAAGGGACTTCGTTGATTCTATATTTCTTGCATCTATGGCCAATAGGTTAAGGCGATAATTTGGTCGAATTTGGATTACTCCGTCTGGTGCCAGGTTTTCTAGCATCTGTTTCAGAGCCAGGGGATTCATGCTAGTGATGATCGTGGTCGGATTAGTAGGTTTGACAATGACCACAAGGTTGTGAGTAGGCTGAGTGATGATCGTCGCCTCACTCGAATTGGATCCGTGGCGTCGTTTCTTTGCTACTTTGGTGATCCATCCACCTTCGTCATCAGACTCCTCCATGACGTTATCAGGGGAGCACTCAGAGATGTTGGATGATTCGGCTGATTGGTCTGCGCTGCATGCTTGTGGCGGTGCGTTTGGATGGCTCATTTTCCTTAATCCCCGTTGGTCGGAGACGGGTCACTGCTTCAAGAGCCGAGGACTGCTGCCCCTCGTTGAAGAACGAGGGGTTGCGGAAGAATCGGTGACAGATATATATATATAAAATTGTCATTTACCTCTAGAGCAATGTAGAGAATGGTCCTACCGGACTCGTCGTCGTCGTCGTTTTTTCACGCTTTTCTCTTTTTGACAGCTGTCAGCGGGCTTGGCCTTTTTTTTTGTTTGCGTGCTCTTTTTGCAGTGGTAAAAGATGAACACGGTTGAGGTTTTTGTGAATGGTGCCAGACATCGCGTGACGTTATCCAAGGCGGACCTCGACGATCTGATGGCCGGCGAGTTGTTTTTTTTTTTCTTTTTTTTAAAAAAAAAAAAATAAGAGTTAGTGTACAGTTTTGCTTGATACATTCTGAGGCTTACTAAGGCAGCTGACTTATGTCCTTTTACGCATCACTGACGAGGGATCAGATTATTTCATTTAAAGTTTTGTATCAAACAGATTCGTCGAGGTTGCAAGCCTGGGCATCCTCGTTTGCCGGCGGCGCAGGACCTTTGACGGTCGGCGACGCAGGACCTTCGACGATCGGCGGCGCAGGACCATCGACGGTCGGCAGTGCAGTACAACCTTCGACACCTTCGACGGCCATCAGCGGTGCGTATTTTTCTATGAATTTTTTTTTTTTATGTGCATACTCCGAGTTTCCAGAGCAAGGGCATACAAACCTGCCGTCCAACTTTTCACTCAGCAACAGGAGAAGCGCCTTCTGTGTTGCTCCATGAACGGATACATCCCGTGTGAGCCAAATGCATCGCTGGCCTGAAGGGACCGCACGACTACGAGTTTGTACAGGGGGACGAAGGTGGTGAATTTTGTGTATAAAATTTCCAAAGAATGAGGTTACCAGACTGTGAATTAGCTAACTATGGCGACCGTCTTCAAGTGAAAGACAGGTAATGCTTCACAGCGCACAAGATCAGACACACTTAAAAAGGAAAATCACGCATACACAGGAAGAACACTCACACAACGCTGTGTTCTTCCTGTGTATGCGTGATTTTCCTTTTTAAGTGTGTCTGATCTTGTGCGCTGTGAAGCATTATCATGAATTACCAACTCGCCCAAGCTGAAGTTCTGAAAGACAGGTGATACAAGAGCCAAGAGATGGCAGCAGTTTGACATATGTTGGCAAGGTGATTGGACTTCATATCTTATTTTCACACTGGTGATTTAATTAGTTATTTGAAATTTCGATGCAGTAAATGCACCATTTTTGGCCACCTCTGTACAAAATATTAGCGTGATGCATTAAGAAACCAATTTATGCAGTTCCTTCAAAGGGACAAAGATTTAGTTGGCTCGCAAGGTAGGTTCAACAGAGATTTTTAGAGGATGTTGTAGTGTGCTATTAACAATCTCAAGAAGTTCATGGTGTGTGCTGCTGCGACGAGATGGCACCACTTGTCCGGCAGTGGCATATCTGCCCGTGTGAACGGCAGTGCTGATCCCCGTGGATCTGAATGTCTGTACGCTGGTCACGAGAAAAGAAGTCTTCATCGAAACTCCGAGCTGGCTTGACGTCTTTCCGTTCACCGGGATTCGCACATGGATCCCGGGACACCGGCATCTCGCGTCCCACAATGTGAGCCTTTCAGCATTTTTACAAGCCTTTTGAGGCACTCTTTATCGTCGCTTTTCCTGTCTCTTTCCACGCATTCATAGTGGCCATCCACGACCACTACAGATGTCATCCTCAAAAGCCCCAAACAATTTTTCAGGTCAACCTGATTTATGTGGGCAGGTGCACCTTTAGTCATATTTCGACTGGTCAACGGCTACGGTTCTTCACTGATCAAGCCGTTCACATTTTTCAACCATGAAGCAAGGACAAGTTACATTGGAAATTCGCTACACCCCAAATCCAGCAACGTACAAGTTTCCGGACGGTCAAACGTGCAATGCCTCCAAGTTAACAATGACATCCACTCTTTCAGAACAACATGATACAAATCCCTACTGGGATGACGATGGTGATCCTCTGGGAATCCTGTTCAATGTGGTCATGTGTACCTGCTTATTTCACAAGTTACCCAGTTGCAGCTGGGCACCTGCTGTGCCAAGTCCATTTCAGGTGACAGTGCTTGCCTGTGCTCCTGATCCAAACTTCTGCTGTCCGAGGGTCCCAACGTTCATGATCCTGTCCAGCCTTTTTCACCGGTGACTACGAACGCCCTCATTGTGTCTTGTCCAGGCATGCCTTCGTCAGTGCCTCCTCTTCCAGGCAGCACAGGTGTGAGTGATGGTGATAATAATGTGCATGTCAATCAGCAACTTCTGAGCCGACCACACTGCAAGGCCGGCCAGTTCATCAAAAGAAACTTACGACACCTCTCAAGAACTATGTACTCTCCTGCCACAAGACGTCACCTTTTCTTTATGAGTCTATTTATCATATTTAATTTTAGCTGAATGTTTTTGATTTTCAGTACCGCAGTGTTCAATGTTTTCTTTTTCTTCTCCAAGCCAAATGCTTATACGTCATGACATGTGCATTTCCTATATGGATATCAACTCACTTTTTCCTTAGGATGGACAAGGGTGTGTGCTTTGCCTGGTGTGGTGACATCATTCCATTTTTGTTGCAATGAATTTGTTAATTTTTTGCTCTGAAGCATGTGAAAGTGTGTTTCAGAAGCTTTTAGTATTGACAGTGCTATGGCAGCATTTTATTCCCATCTATTTCTTTGCACTTTCCTTACGATGCAGTTGTTGGCATCAGGTACTACACAGACTGGTATCACCCTTCGCCAAACGCACGTGAAAGCGTTCTAGGATGAACTGATGTGGCAGTGCAACTAGCACCATATCATAATCTGCACACAGTACATAGTGCATAGGATGGTGAAGAAAGGGAAACAACTCAGGCAAGCTCATGAATGACATCCATAGCAAAACCGAGACAAGCTGTGTTTAGCACTTTGTTTTTCTGTCTCTTTTTATTATTCCTGTCTCAGGTTTACTATGGAGGCCATAAAAGGGTACAGCAGTTGCTGCAGTTCCCTTGACTGCTCAACCTGTTTGAAGCCTCCTGGGCTGGGTTATGTCCATAACAAACACCTACAGCTTGGGTTGTGAATTTACACTGTGTATTTTTTATATGCTTACACTTTCTCTAGTGACCTGGTAGTTTTGTTTTGTTATTGAAGGGGGAAAAGTTATATTGTGTCTTGAATTGCTTCCCAAAAGGCAATTGAAAAGGATTTCAATTGCCTTTTGGGAAGCAATGACTTTGTGCTGGAGATTAAAGGAACAGTGCTGGCTACTTAACCACTTGAAGTGATTTTCAAGATTTGTGTATAGTGAGATTTTAACATGCCACATTCTTCCTTCTAGCTGTTATTGTATAAGGGAGGGACACTGTTGTATTTGTAAATAATATTTTTATTCACTAAAATCATTACTTCGATTAAGCCATTTGTATGTGTATGTTCCGTGTTTGTTTCATTTCACGCTAGGCATCACAATTGAACTGGTACATATTAAACATTCTAAGGCAACCACCTTAGACCCATTGTTCATCACCACCAGCGAGTCTTGTCTCATTCTTCACAATGGGTTCCACCTCGAAGCTGCCAAACCTTCACCGGCATCAAGGAAGCACCGTCTCTTCTGTCGGGGCTTGTCTAAGTCCTACTCCTGCTCCAGGCTATGGTCCCAGCACGCTCGCTCGATTTACTTGCACCTCCTGCGCCGGTGCAGAAAGTCTAGGGCAGTGTACTTCCGGGTGTATCTTAATACACATACCGGAAGTACACTGCTCTACACTTTTCTGTACCGGTGCAGGAGGTGCAAGCAAATTGAACGAGCCTTGTGATGACCGTCCTTCATAAGAGACAAGGGATTGTACTGCTTAGGGACGCATGAAGTGTATCAGTCAACACAAGCATATACATTAGCACAGCCCTATAATTTGTAGTGCAATGTAGGTTGCCGAGAGTCCTTGTTGGGTTTTGCCAGGATGTTCTATATTCTATTTCAGCATGAGCTGACAAAGGGAGAAAGTTTGAACCTTGTGAGCCAGCGGGGCAACAGAGCAAAGTATGTCAAGAGCTCGGTGAACACTGTCGGTATACATTGTCATGTGCTTCCCTCAAACACTCCAATGGGCTCACTGGGACCCTACTGTTTGCCAAGTTATGCTGAAACAGCAGTCCCTAGACTCCCTACTCCCTTTTTAAAATTAAAATACACCATGGATAACTGGCTTCTCTGTTGCAATAAATTTTAAACTTATTTTATATTAAATAAGTTTTAGCTACTATTATTAGTTCTAAATATTTCAGTGAGTTGATCTAAACTTATTTTTTGCTTCCAGAGTCTGAAGAGACAACAGGTAACCGTTTTTTTTTCAAGGAAAGGACTGCATCCTGCCTGACGGTGCTCCAACCCAGAGTGAATGAAGTGAAGGAGAGACCAGGCTGCTTCTTGATAAATATCAAAGCTATCTGAGCCGAGTGGGGCCCATGAAAACTTTTAAGAACAAAAAAGCCATGTGGGCAGCCATCTCGGAGGATATTGCTAATGACCTCGGCTCCCACAAAACAGCAGATCAGTGTCAGAACCGTTTTAAAACTATAAAGAAACGCCGGACGGAACGGAAACAGCACAATGCCTCATCAGGTGCAAATCCTGTTTCTGTTCCCTAATATGAGGAATTAAAAAAAAAATCAAGTCCATTGACGACAGTGTGCAACCGGAGCTTCTTAGAGGACCTGGGCAAGTCGAGTTTAAATTCTCCGCCACTTCACGCAGTTTGGATAGCACTAAGCCAGAACATGCCAAAGATACACCGCCCATGAAAAAGCAGAAGGTGAACTCTGTGTGAAATGATGTGGAAGATACACATGCACAGAGAAGAGCAGCGGGAACGTCGCCACAAAGAGAAGTTGGAGGTTTTGCGCAGTCTTCTGGCTCCTGAAGAAGATCTTGAAGCCTAATGGTAGGCGTGTAGATGTAAGGATTATTAGCCAAGACGTGCTTTTATATGGACAGACATCCGTTACGTTTTTGTATTTATAAATATTAAATTTAATGGAGTTATTTTTCTAGTTGGTTTCTGAGGCTGTAGAAACTATGTATGCTATTGCTTTGCAGGACCGAGGATCAGGTCAAATGCATAATTACTTTATTATGTTGTTTCCTAACAACAGAGTGCACGAAAAAGTTGGCAGGTGCCGCACACTTTCCTACAACATAGTGGTGCACAGGAACGTTGACAAGTTACTGGACTGTGCGAAGGTAGCATGCAATTTTTTTTCTCTTTTCTTCACCCAGTTGTCTTAGTAGCTTCTCCCTTTTGGGGTTTTCTTTATCTCAAGCGTCGCCCGGGCCTGGCTTGCGACCCTTGCTTGCATTTTTTACTTCTTCCCCATCTATATCTGTGTCTCCTGCGTCGATACACAAATTGTGCAAGACGCAACACGCAAGAATAAACTGTGTGGCCTTGTTGACACTCCAGAACTCAAGGTATAAAAGCTGCCTGAAGCGTCCCTTCAGTAGCCCAAAGGCATTTTCTATTCGGACACGTGTCTGGCTCAGCTTTAAGTTGTAGTTCACCTCGTCCGGCACGAGTTTGCCGTAGTTCCTAAATTGAGTTAGGAGGTACTCTCTTAGGGGGTACGCTGCATCTCCTAGTATATGATACTTGTCACCCTCACAGATTTGTGGCAAGTCATCCAAGACAAAGGACCGCCTGAATGCCTGTACGTCGTGTGTTTTCCCCGTGTGCCCGAGAAAGACATCTAGGAACTTTCGATCAGAATCGCAAATTGCTTGCATGCTGTAGGACTTCTTATCGTGTCTGTTCGTATACGTGGATGGAATTTTATGTGCAGGGCATCTGGTGTCCACATAGGTGCCATCCACACAGCCCAATAACACGAGGGAAGCCTGAAATCTGAAGTTAATTTGTGATCAGTACTTTTTCAAGCAGGTGCAAAACTAACTTTACCTTTTCGAATTTCGCACTAGCTGCAACCTTAGCTTGTGCAGATATGGGAAAATGAATGACGTCGGTACTGATGCTTTCCAAGAAGCTTGCCCCCGCTCGACGATGTCATGAAGAATGCTTTCTGCCGTGCCAAATATCACTGCGACGGCTCGCTCACTTAGTTTGTTTCCAGCAAACCTGAAAAAAAAATTACTTTTCCTGTCATATTCAAAGCTCAGATTGAGAGAAATCTTCCGACCTAACTTACTCACCAAAAGGAGGAAAGTACATGTTCTTCAGCGTTCTTCCGGGGGTAGGGACCATGGCCACGAGGATAGAACTCCGACTTCTCATAGTCAGCTATCACTTTGTAGCACACGTCTCGGGCTACCCGGAAATGCTTTCGGAACTGAAAAAAAAAAAATATATATATATATATATATATATCTTGCCCATTATCACTGGTTTAAGAAAGAGTACCACCAGATAATAGCCGTACCTCGGTGTTACCGAAGCGCTTCACAACGCTCTCCACGAAGTTCATGACTTTCGGGCGCTCCTTGCCGCCGCAGCAATCACCGGTAATCGTGGCGATGGTAAAAAACTCGTCGTCCTCGCTGTCCGAAGAGCTAAGGAACTCATCGAGTGCCGCTGCGAGGAGTGCTCGTTTTCGTAAGGTCGCCATCTCGACGAACTGCACGACTGCCACTCCCGCCATCTTCTCGATTCCCGCTCCAGGCCGCAATGCCTGATGGGACTGCACCCCGGCGCACCGTCGATTTTCTTGGTGCGCGTTGGGGCAACGAAAAGCCGCACCGGGAGGGTGCGCTCCGTTGATCGAGGACGTCCGGTGCGCACCGGTGTACTTGATCGAAGACGACGGGGCGCTACTCAGTGCACCGGTGCGCACCGGTGCGGATGATCGAGGATGCTATTAATGACACTATTCATGCTCTTGTTCAAGAGGCTTGTAATACCTGGAGGAGCCATGACGTAAGCCCCGTGGATTCCACAAGCCACTACCTTCTGACACCTGCCTCTTCCTCATTGTTCCCGCTTGTGCCAGTAAATTAGCTACGCTTCAGGGTAACGACACTTGGCCATATTGTGGCTTAAAATCATGGTTGCCAGTTACCTGAAGCTTTATCTAGAACCACAGGAAACAATTTTCCATCCCCCACAAATGTTTAAACAACCCGCGACAGAGCATTGCAATATTGCATCAGCTTCCTAGCACCGCGTCTAATGCTGAGGGAGTCGTACTTTTGGATCATGACGATCGGCAGTTGCGTTTGCTCTGAACAAGACCCAAAATGGCGGTGCCCAAAACAATATTGGGGAACGGAGTGCCGATACTTTAAAGCTCATTTAGTGGTTCTAGGCATGAAGTGAACTCGGGTGTATTATTTTCCTCTTCGTCTTTATTGTGTATTGATTTCAATCATATCGAATAATGAACACATTATATCACGCTACGCGTGTGTAATTATTTGTCTGAGATTTATTAACCTGACTCAGTATTTAAACCATTCATTTATCGATAGTAAATCTTCCAATATATTTTTTAAATGTGAAGGTAAAAAGACACGGAGATTGATGATGATACAGACGCCAACGCCGCCCTCGGAAATTTTTTGAACACTAGAAATCAGCAGTTTGTCTGCCATCCGCCAGGTAGGGCAACAAAACAACCAAACAGGTTTAACTTTTTAAAATTAGCTAAGCTCTACACCTATTAAGAAACCAAAACAAGATCATTGTGAAAATTTAATACATCGCAATGTATATCTCTCCTAAACAATAAATGTTATTAGACGCCAAAAAATCTGTTTGATGTCCAAAAAAGATATGCTTCAAAAACAGGTAAGTTTGAAGGGCTCGTGGAGCGTTATGACTTTGAAAATGAAAAAAAAAAAAAGCCATCGTCCACCTCTTGGGTAACCATTGTAGCTCTAAATGTTATAAAAGATTTTATCATAGTTTATTTATTTCTTCAGCGGCATTTGAAGTACCATGACCCGAAGCAAAAAAAAGTGCTACGTTTGATATAAAATATCTAAACAAAAAAAGTTTGCACAACATCACATTTTTTTTACATATTACCAAATATAAGCACTATATCTATAGCTAATGTCATTGCCCTAGCGTTTGTCATTAAAAACATATTTGTGTTGAAAAATGTCAATTTTAGAGCAATATTTGGAGGGATGAAAAAAACAAAGTAGTGCAAATACCAAAAAAGTGTATCGTTACATTCTGCTCCGACATCATTTAAAAAAAACTGCTATATTGGAACCGTGCTATCTTTAATGGATCGTTCATAAAACGTGAACTAGCGGAACAAGTGAGGGTCCCCGCCATCATATTCGCAACGCTACAAATGCGCATAAACAGTAAAAACCAACACATGCATAATATCAAATGAAAGAGGATTGCATTGCCTTTCGAATGACATTAATCCCACAAAAGAGTATTTAAAAGGAGATGAGTAATGACCTGCCCAAAAGTACCTATACTCCGTTTCATACTTAGCGTGCAACGCTGTCAAAGTACTGGCGCGAGCGCGTGACTTCATCTATGGTTTTGCTTGCGCGAGAACGCGCGCAAATGATTAACGAGATCAAGCCCCACGCTCGCGCCAGTAGCGTTCACAGCGTTGCACGCTAAGTATGAAACAGTATAAACTGCCACATTCAGTGGGACCGTGGCCTTAAACCTGGGTTCCTTAAAACTTCTTAAACCAGAGAACACACTGGCGCCATCTATTAGGAAGCAGTATAAACTCGGAGGTCCGGCATATATTTTTTTTTTTTTATTTCTCGCGCATTATCCTTTCTTTCTTGGCTCGAAAAATTTTCGTCAATGTTATAAACGAGCCTTTCTATGGGTATTCCGCACATTTGACCTCGGAAATCCCGCAAAACCTTCGCTCTTGTGAAATGCAGTTCCAGGGTCACCGCATAGATGGCGCCACAATGCCAGTGTGTTCCCTCATTCTTTAAGAGATCTCGTCTCTCTCAGTCGTACTCGGTCGCAAGAGTGTGAGCGGGCCTTTATTAGGAACATAAAGAAGAGGCATTTTTTCAAATGGTAAAGATAAGGCACGCACGAAAGGTGAACTTTGAGTTCGAAGCAAATTCCAAGCGAATTGTAGCTCTGTTCGAATATATTCGAATCGAAAATGAAATAGTTTCAGGCTTATTTTTACTGCACCATGCTTAAATGAAAGCCCAAATGAAATCGCGAAGTTTGTTTCCAACCTTCCACCGTCCCATATTTCTAAGCCAAGTTAATTTTAATCTAGGTAACTATGTTTATGAGCTGCGACCTCCTCGAAGCCAATGCCCAGATTGGGACGACAGGCCAACGACACATTTAACATAAAACTAAACCTATACAGGTGCCCAGCTATACCTAATTGATGGGGTTTATAAATCTTGTTGCTTCATTTTTGTTTTCTATCAACGTTTGCGAAGAATACGGGAGCCGCCTCCTGCGTGACCACACTAGTTGCCACGAATGCCACCAGTCTAGCGCTCGCCGGAGAAAGGCGCGCGCGATCCTCCGTTATGGACACGTGTGATTAGTACTGTAGTTTTAAAAGTGTTGATTGAGATGAATTATATCAGAATTAACTGCTGGGCTAGTTGGTAAGGCATTATGGAGGACAAGAGTGCAAAAGACACGGACAAGTAGAAGAAGAGGACAGGACAGGACAAAGCGCTACAATCAACTGGCGTTTTTTAATGTGAAAGAGGAGAACGGAACCTGGGAATTTTTTAGTAATGAAAAAGGAAGAAGAAGGCTGCTGTCAAAACAGAGAAACTAAGAAAACCAAAAAAATTATACACACGGACACACACATACATCTATATATATATATATATATGTATATATATATATTAAGTTATAAAGAAAACAGGACTGGGGAAATGAGGCTAGGGAAAGAAAATAAGAACAAAACAATTAGGAACAAAAATTTAAAAAAAAAGAAATTCAAAGAAATATCTAAAAGAGAAAGAAAAATGGAAAATATTAGCGTTTAAGAAAACAAATTGAGGTATTGAAGTTGTCTGTCAGATAAGGCTACTGACGGTGCGCTAATGCATGCGTCCCTTCTGGCTTTGACGGTCATTGAGCCTCAAAGATCTCCCTGGCTCTCGGGTTCTGGTGTTGTTTGAGGATTCTGGTTTTAGGAAACCCAGGGGTGCATTTGCAGTCTCGGATATGTAAGGAAAGGTGTCCTGCCGGAGATGATTTTAGTAAAAGGGCGTGTTCACGCAGTCGGATGTTGACACACCTGCCAGATTGCCCACGTACACTTTGCCACAGGAGAGCGGAATCTCGTAGACGACCGCTATACGGCAGGTGACATACTTGTGTGTGTGCTGAACACTGCATTGGTCTTGTAGATGCTTCTCCGAATTAACCTTAGGACACAGCCTCTTGAGTTTGTCCGGAACAGATATAGCTACATTGACTCCGAACCTGGAGGCTACCCTCAAGTTGTGTGTGTTATTATGTGGATGTAGGAAACTATAGCAGGCCGGTTTTTCCAAACAGGTCGTTCTGTTGGAAGCTGCCAAACTTTCAGCAACATAAAACACTATAAAGGCCCGTTCACACGATGCATTTTTCTCGCGCATCTAGTGTCGCGAAACGTAGTTTCGCGAAATGGTTGCGCCGTCTGAACGAGTCCGAAAAGGTCGCGCGCATCTAAAAAAAGTTGCGCGCACACCTCGCTTCTGGAGCGAGCTTTTGCTGAAACTTTGCCGAGTCCTGTCAATCACTCTGAGGGCGCCGCCAATGGCCGCTCAGAAACGCTTTCATGTGGCCTTTGAGGGGGGAGCGAGCTGTTTGAGAAGACAACTTCACTGCCGGAGTTGTAGCCGAGCCAAATCCGAAAAAAAAAAAAACGAAACCACGAACGATGGATACTGCCGGCGCTTCCGCAAGCACGTCAAGCACCACTGAAGGAAAAGTGGGTAGCATATCGGAAAAAAATCCAGCGATGGACGAAGACGTAATTGGTGATGATGATAATTCGCGTCTATTTTTAGTGATAATTAAGAAATAAAACCCTGAGACAAGGAAACAAAAAGGGACGTACACAGTACCGTTTCAAAACCAGCACAGCGTACAGCTCTCATTTACTTCCACAACAGTCTTCTTCTTTGTCAACCTCCAAACAAATTATACATATTCAACAGTAAATAAAGTAAATGGCAGTAAATGAGAATTCAAGAGTAAATTAAGTAAATGGCAGTAAATGACAGCTGTATGCTGTACTGGTTTTAAGACGGTGGTGTGTATATCCCTTTTTGTTTCCTTGTCTTAAGGTTTTATTTCTTAATTATGATTGTTCACCAGCTCGCCTGCGTTATGACTCTTAGAATGTGGCGGGAGATGGAGAACATGACGGTGAATGGCTAATGGTGATGATGATGATGTTGGCTGTCAACTGAAGCGCCACTTTATGGTCAACACGCAAACTATTTTCGCGAGACTAAACGTCATCGTTGTTGCACGTGAAGCGGTACGTGTGAACGAGCACATTTCGCGAAACTAGAGTGTCGCGAAACTGTTGCGCGCCTAAAAGTTGCGTCGTGTGAACAGACCTTTAAACTGGGCAGTGGCGTACCAACTTGTTTTTGAGCGGGGGGGCACACCAGACCCCACCCCCCCCCCCCCTCCCTCGGAGCGGGGGGGGGGGGGGGGGGGGGGCGGTGCCCCTGGTATCTCTTGGGCGCCGCCGGCCAGTGTTTGCCTTCCCAGTGGCGTCTTTCAGGGGGGGGGGGCAAAACATATGCCTAGCCCCCCCCCCCCCCCCGGTTGGTACGCCCATGGAACTGGGATACCCAGAGAGTACCTTTGCACCTGTGCCTCGAAGCTTCTCTTTGCTGATTGCTCATAATATTCCTTCAGGGACGCGTTCCGGCAGCTTTGTACAATCTCTCTTTTAATTAACTTTGGCCGCGTCATATGATAGAAACCTTTTTTGGACCATGGGTCAAAATCCAACAGGTGTAATTGCTTTGAAATAGAAGCTGCAAATCCAGAAATTGGAGCATGTTGTTTTTTGGCAACTCGTCTCTGAACTTCAATCCTTGAGCCCTTTCGACAAAAGTACTGCGTATGTCGTTGATCTCCCACGTAGCACCTTGCCCAGGCTGATATCGTTCAACAGAACTAAATAATCATCTACATACCTGAAGACACGTGAAACCTTGCTGTTTGACAGGTTCGTGGCGATGTCCCGGTCACATTGGGACAAAAACAAAAATCTCGCATAAATCGGGGGTTACACAGGATCCTGTACAGATTCCCTTTTTCTGTACGTAAGCATTCCCGTTGAACGTAGCCACCGCGGAAGCAAGGTAGAATCTCAGGAGTTCTATAAAAGACTCCACCGCTAGGCCACATTGATTTTGAAAAGAAACTGTTCCATTTGCTTCGACATATTCACTTAATGCTGGGAACAATTTTGTGTGTGGGACTGAATAAAACAGATCTTTTAAGTCGAGAGAAAATGAAAAGCGTAGAGTAGTGGAATTTTGCTGCACGTAATGTATAACAGCTTCTCAATTTGATATCAAGAAAGAGTCATTCAGTTGGAGTTTCGACAGGTGACCCAAGAGAAACCGAGACAGTATTCCCTGCCAAGAACCTCTTTCAGTGACAATAACGCGGAAGGGGCAGCCATCATTGTGGGTTTTAGCTGAGAAAAACATTTCCAGATGATCACCTTTTGCAGCTGTGATCTGCTTTCTCAATTGCGTCAAATCTAGCCCATGACACAGCTATAGGGCTTTGGCTTTCACTGTTTTTGGTTTGAACCCTGACAGGGTCAAGATTTCGTTCTCCTGTGGCAAAGTGTACGTAAGCCAATCTGGCCGGTATGTCAATATCAGACTGCGTAAACACGCCCTTTCACTAAAAACATTTCCGGCAGGACACCTCTCCCTACATATCCGAGACTGCGAATGCACCCCTGGGTTCGCTAAACCAGAATCCTCAAACAACACCGCAACCCGAGAGCCAGGGAGACCTTTGAGGCTCAAATCATCAAAGCCAGGGGTAGGTTTGCATTAGCGCACCGCCAGTAGCCTTATCTGACACAAAACTTCAATACCTCAATTAGTTTTCTTAAACGATAAAATTTTCAATCTTGCTTTCTATTTTAAATATTTCTTTAAATTTCTTTCTTTTTCTAATTTTTGTTTCTAGCTGTCTTTTTCTTGTTGTCTTTCTCTAGTCTCATTTCCCCAGTCCTTTTTTCTTTATAACTTTACAATATATATATATATATATATATATATATATATATATATATATATATATATATATATATATATATATATATACATTAGGGGGACCCAAAAGAAACCGAACTAAAGTTTTTTGCACTTATTTATTCCCATTTCAAGTACAAACGTTCAATCGACTTCAAAGTACTGTCCACTTGCACTAATACACTTGTCTAATCTTTTAATCCATGAGTCGAAACATTGTTTAAATTCATCTTTTGTGATGCTTGACAGCGCTTCCGTCGTTTTTTTCCTCACCTCAGCAACGTCAGCAGAACGCTTTCCTTTCATTTCTCTTTTCATTCTAGGAAACAAAAAAAAGTCGCACCCGACCTTGCCCCAAGGTCGGGTGAGTATGGAGGGTGAGGAGCAGGGGTCATACCATTTTTGGTCAAGAATTGTCGTACAGACAAGGCAGTGTGAGCCGGGGCATTGTCATGATGGAAAAACCAATCACCCGACTTCCACAAATCGGGCCGCTTCCGCCGCACACTGTTGCGCAATCTTTTCAAAACCTCCAAGTAGAAAGCCTGGTTAACTGTCTGACCCTGCGGAACAAACTCTGAATGGACGACTCCTTTCACATCGAAAAAACTAATCAGAATTGTTTTGATGTTTGATTTCACCTGACGAACTTTCTTGGGGCGAGGCGAACCTGAAGTCTTCCACTGGCTTGATTGTTGCTTTGATTCAGGATCGTAACCATAGCACCAAGTTTCGTCACCTGTAATAACTTTTGAAAAAAAGTTTGGGTCACTTCGAGACTCTTCTTTCAAAGCACAGCATGCTTCCACGCGACCTTGCTTTTGTTCAGAAGTCAGCAGTCGTGGCACGAATTTGGCAGCCACCCTTTTCATTCCCAAACTTCTGTCAGAATTCGCTGCAATGAACTCCAACTCACTCCCGACAGCTCCACAATTTCGTCAATGGTCCGTCGTCGATCTTCGTTGATGATTGCACGAATTTTTTCAACGTTTTCATGTGTTCGTGCCGTGGAAGGACGACCGGAACGAGGTTTGTCATCAATTGACATGCCGCCATTCTTAAAACGGGAAAACCACTCAAACACTGGAGTTTTCCCCATGGAATCGTCCTTGTACGCCGTTTTTAACAGTTCAATAGTTTCTGTTCCACTTTTTCCGAGCAAAAAACAGAATTTAACCGCTGCACGCTGTTCACAGAAATCAGACATTGCAAAAACGACGCCCACACGAAACACTTGTCACTATAAACCCAGCCGCAACTAGTCCTAACCTTCTTCGAGGACGGAATTAGGCCTAATGACTCAGCAATGTTCGCTCTATCAACTCCTGGCGGCAAAACGCGGTACTGCAAAAGCTCCGCTTAAAAAACAATTAGTTCGGTTTCTTTTAGTCATATATATAATTTTTTGGTTTTCTTAGTTTATTTGTTTTGACAGCAGCCTTCCTCTTCCTTTTTCATTACTAAAAAAGTCTCCAGGTTTGTTTTCCTCTTTCACATTAGAAACGCCAGTTGATTGTAGCGCTTTGTCCTGTCCTGGCCTGTTCGTCTACTTGTCCGTGTCTTCTGCGCTCCTGTCCTCCAGAGATGAATTAGCCCCATTGAGTGCACCTCTTAAGGTGTATCCACACGACGGACCGGGCCGCGGACCGATTGATCACGTGATACGCGGCCCGCGGGCCGCCCGGCTGCATTGAGCATCCGCACGGCGGACCAAAAGAGCAGACGACAGAGCGAACGGGCCGGTCTAACCCTCGACCTCACAGCTCCGCCAAACGCATGCAGCGAGCTGCTTTGAGGCTATTTGTAAAGAGCCAAGATGGAGGTTGAACGAAAGAGACGTTCGGCCGCGGTGGCCCTGGCGTTGACTATTGAGGACAAGGAGGACTTAAGTGAACCGAAAAAGGCATGGGGACATCTTTAGATGATTATTTGAGTACTCCTCGTGACTATTGTCCCTCAGAGCGGGGAATTGCTCCATGAGCGCGAAGTGAAAAGTTGCATCGTCGCACAACAAAAGGTTCGTCTTCTTCGTCTTCAACAGTTGGGGCCAAAAAAAAAACGACTTTGGACGGGGATTCCAATCCAAACAACAAAAGTCAGCTTGTTGCCAGACTTAGCGCTTCAATAATACTAAAAACGCCGCGGTCCGCCGCCGAGGTCCGGGCGAGAAAAGTCGCTTGGCATTTCTCAGAAGCGCGGGCCGCGGACCACCGGCGGACCTCGAAAACCGGTGACGTAAGATCACGTGATGCGCGGCCCGCGGACCAAAAGAGCAATTTGGTCCGTCGTGTGGATACACCTTTAGCGAGCAGCGGTGCACTGAGGAGAAGCAACGCCCGCAAAAGCGAGCTTCGCTGATATGGTTTCTCCGCAGCGCACCCGTGCTCGGTAAGAGGCGCACTCAACGGGGTTAGCGCGCTGCAGAGCCGTGGCTCGTTGCAATCAACACTTCAAAAGTAAAAAAAAAAAAAAAAGAGAAAAAAAAAGAATATCGCGGTTTATTTCTCAGAGAATATTAAATAGCGCAGAGGTCAGCAACCTTTTTACTGCTGCTGGCCTTATCGCCGCCAAGCAGACGATAAAAAAAGAGAGAGAAAAAGAAGCAAAGCTGTTCTACGTAATACTGCTCGATTCCCCTCCGAGTAAGAATTTGTGTGTTCATTATTGCTTGCCACCGATGCGAACATTCACATTAAAACGCCCATCTGAAAGCCGTAAACCATTTTAAAGGTGCCTATCTGCCATTTGCAAGACCCACGTTTGACCTCACACTCTTAATCTTGAAAAAAGTATGTTCCCAAATATATACAAGGTGCAAAAAAATTACGAGGTTTCTAACTGCAAAAATAAACTATGCATCACTGAACGCTCATTCTCCACCCAAACGTAGCGTTAGAGGCGCGAACAAGAACCGATTTTTTGAAATTTTTAAAAAGAAAGTGGGGCCCATTTTCGCTTGTTTTCGGTAACTGGCGTCGTAGAGCTCCGTGCTTTATAAACAGTCCATAGGCCGCCATTTTCCCATTGAAAGTTTTAGAAAATTCTTTATAGCTTTTGGATAATGAGCGTTCCGTGATGCACAGTTTATTTTTTCGGTGAAAAGAAATTATTATAATTTTTTTTTGTTGGACAACAACGTTACTGCCAGATTTTGCAGATTTGAAGATTTTAATTCAGAAAGGCCAGTTACCTGTAAAGGCATTCTTCAGTTTATTGTCTGTTTGGGGAAGACCTGATCAGTTAACTCTATCCGAGAAATCTCTCGAACTTGTTCAGAGTTCATACGTTCGATTATACCGGGTTTACAACCTATCATAACCTTTTTCCTGGTGTGTGTTTGGGATGGAGGGGGGAAGGGGGTGGCATTCTGGGTGGAGTGCCGGGGGACGTGTAATTATGCTTTGTGGGCAGCCGGTTGCCTACTCTTGAAATAGGGTCATATTTGAAACTGCAATTCGAAAATTAGAATATTCGCACAATCATAGCAAACAGCTGGCATGCCATGGGCTGTTGCACCGAGAAGACAAGGTCTGTGCGTGACGTCGTCGATTGTTAGTGGATTCGGCCCAAACGGCAACCAAAGCGCATCCGGTTCTAAGACGTCTCAAAAAGCTTAAAACCGGTCTTGTCTTTCTCGGTCTTACTCGGTTGCAAGTGTGTGAACGAGGCGCTTAATAGGGCGAACTTTTGCCAAAAACAAAAAAGAAGGTTAGCGTCGCAGTCTTCGATGTCGGCGAAACAGCAGGATCAAACGCGTAACCGAGATTTCCCCCCCTTCATTTGTTGACCCCCCCCCCCCCCCCAGAAGGAGGAGGCAACAAATGAATCAGCGACCCGGTTTTGCTCCCACGTTCCCTGCCCTCCGACCTAGAGTTACACGTCCAGCCCTGCATCAGCCCCGGGAGGACCGGAGCGACCAGAGCCTCAGTTCGTGCCGCCCCGGCCCCCACGCAGACGGACGCATTCGTCTCGGAGCCTCCACGTCTCTAGGCGTTTCTCTACAGCCTGCCACTCGTGACTTGCAGGCTGCTCCCCCCCCCCCTTTTTAGAGCGCAGCTCTTAGGGGCCCGTTCCCGGCTTGAGCGGCGTCGGCGTAACCAAGGTCACCCCAAGGTCATCCCAAGGTCACGTGACCCCCAAGGTCACCCCAATGTCACGTGACCCCCAGAGGTCAGGTGACCCCCCAGGGTCACGTGACCCCCAAGGTCAAGTGACACTCAAAGTCACGTGACCCCCCGAGGTCACGTGACCCCCCCCTCGAAGTCACGTGACACCCCGAGGTCACGTGACCACACCCCAGGGTTACGTGACCCCCCGCCGAGGTCACGTGACCTCCCCGATGACGTCATCGTCACTGATGACGTCACCGGCATCCCCACAGTCATCGTCATCATCACTGATGACGTCATCAATGACGTCACTGATGACCTCACCGGCATCCGCATCGTCATCGTCATCATCACTGATGACGTCATCAGTGACGTCACTGATGACGTCACCGGCATCCGCATCGTCATCATCATCATCACGAATGACGTCACCAGTGACGTCACCGACATCCGCATCGTCATCCTCATCATCGCTGATGACGTCATCGGAGTCCGCATCGTCATCGTCACTGATGACGTCATCAGTGACGTCACTGATGACATCATCGGCATCGTCACGTGACCCCCAAGGTCACGTGACCCCAAGTTCACGTGACCCCCCAGGTCACTTCACCCCCCCCCCCCAGTACCCTTCCCTCCTCCTCAAGAGCTGCGCTCTAATTCGGTGTTACAGGGAGTTGTAAACGGCTTTCACTTTTTTTTTCTTTATTGTTATGTTATGAAAACACCTCGTTTCCACTTTCTTGTGTGTGAAACTAAAGTTCTCTAGTGACCTTAATTTCGTCGAACAAGTGCGCCCAGTCGGGTGCAGTTTCTGCAGTTCGACAGTATACAGACTGAACCTCTGCGACAACATCGAGGACGTGATTATGTAAAGACTTTTAATCTTGGGGTCGGCTTGCCGGAGTTCCATCCTCGTTTTCCAACTACTGAACAGTCCAAGCACAATGAAAACATTACACGGGACATTGTCGCTCTTCTCAACTGGAAGGTACCGAATAGTGTGCTGGGTTAATAAGATGTCCTTTTCAAAGGTCTTTGCAGAATGTCCCAAAAGAACACAGCGTCCCAACAGTAGGTGAAGACGTGTTCGATGGTTTCGGATGTCTTACAGAGGAGGTAATCCACACACCAAGGGACAAAAATTTCTTTTTCTTTTAGCACGGTTTTACAGGCAGCCTGCCACTGCAACTTAAAGGGGCGATGCAACAATTTTTGTACTTTGCGCAAATACCGCTTAGAACAGATCCCTGACGTTAATGACCTATGAAACACGCATTCGTTTTTCACTTCACGCAATAGAAGTCCGAGAAAAAAAATTTAAGAAAAACGAGCAGCGTTTACCCCCTCAACTCGCAGCCAGAACAAGCGGCCACGCGATCTGGAGCCGATTATATGCCGCCAATGTTGATCATAGCCACGCGCTGGGGTTGGCAAAGCACAGGACACGCGCTGAGTTCCAGACATTGTTATGGCTCGGCTATTATCGTCGTTGCAGCGATTGGACGTGGGCGACTACCCGAATGCTTCTCGAGCTAGTAATTATCACGAGCCCAAATTGAGTTCCCACGCAGGGCTCGGGTCCAATCTATGAACCGCATTCAAATATCGTCACTTGGGTGTTCTGCGATCCCCACGTTACGTCATCAAATTTTGCAAAGGAGAGATTGAACGAAAATAATTGCTTTTGTCCTTGAAATTTCACCGCAATAAAGGAGTTTCTTGGCCAGTGGCGTTGCGTGCGAGTATCCTTGAGTCCCACTAGTGCCAGTAAGCTCGTGTATAGTGAAAAACATTCCAACTGAATATCGTTGCACAGCTCCTTTAAAGAAAAAGGACTTAGCAGCTGGTGGGACACACATTCTTTTCACGCGACAAAGTGCATCTTGCCCGGGACCCTGGCTGTATGGCGAGCGATACAAAGGTGCGGAAAAAATAAGCTCGACCAGGTCTCGGCGGAGCTTTTTCTTCGTGACGGTTCAAGGTACTCCATTGAAAACCGGGTTTGCAAAAACCAGACATGTACAAGTTACTCAAAAAAGTAATTAAGTTAAGTTATTGAGTATTGGCCTCAAAAGTCATTTGAGTAGAGTAGAAAATAGTGATATGGGAATGTAATTTAGTAAATGACTGACTACCGTAAAAAAGTAGCAAATCGCTTTTAAAGCTACTTTTACATTTTTTATGGTAATAAGATAATCTGTTAATGAAATTCTGCTAGCCAAATATAAAGCAGCTTGTGTTTTCACAGATATGCTTTATTAGTTGGCTCTGCTTCTGCGTGCCCAATTGTTTTGCATTTTGTTTTTGGACAACGATGTGCTTCGTGTGTATCACTTCTACTTTGAGGTTTAGCACTGCCTGAGCTTGATTTTGCAGATAGTGTTTGCTTGTTTACTGGGTTGCGTAAAGTACACCTAACAAGTACTTGAAGTAAAGTACAAAGTAAATGAAAGGTTATATATACTTCAAGTAAAGTAGTAAGTACACATGATGCAATATACTTGAAGTAAAGTTATATAAATAAAATGTACTATCAATGGCAAGTACAAGTACATTTTAACGCCATCTTTCATGATGCCCTTTCATCCCATATACAGTTTTTTTTACTGGTATGCGTTGCTCCAGCGGTAATCGGAGGTGCATCAGTTTTTTTCGGAAGTGGCGGCAAATATTGGATGAAGTCAAGTCGCCACAGAGTAGTTGCTTTACTTTCTCTGGCGAACTATTTAACACAATCAACTTATAAGGCACTCATTTTATCGATCTTACAGCTGCCATTTCTTCACTCAACAAAATGACAAGATGACAATTTAAAAGACGATAGCGCGTTTTCACATGATGATACGCCATTTTTTGTTTTCAAATTTGAGGAATGTACTTTTAAGTCGAGAGTTGACTTGTCCTGGAGAGTACCAAAGAAAAATACTTTAGTCAAGTACATGCTCAGAGGATGTACTTCAACTAATGTACAAGTTTTCTAAACCTTGTTGAAGCACTACTTTAAGTACCACGCGCTTATGGTACTTTCCAACAGTACTTGTTTATTATTATTATTTTTTTTTTAAACGGAAAACTAAGATCTCTCTAACGATCTTCGAATCTTGGAAGACCTGCATATTCTGAGTTTTGAGAGGAAAGACAACGCAAAGAGGTTACCTTTACGTTGCCCTTTGACACGGGATTCTTCAAGTACAGCACACATTACGGGAGCACTAGGTGAGCTTCAGAGCGAGTGCTGCATTTTGTTTCCTCCTCTGAGTAAGGATGAATGTGTACGCTTCCTGTAGTGGGCGAGGGTTCCTACATTGGGGAGAAGCAAGGACAAGCCCTTTCTTCAAACGCGTCAAGTCTCCTTTAGCTTCGGTACACAAAGAAACGCCAGTCTTCGGCGTTAATCCCGGAGTTATTGGGCCTCACTCACGTCATGTCTGTCTGTTCCCCGTGCCTCGTAGCAGAGTTGTTGCAGTGTGTATGTGTGTGTGTGTTGGAAAAGGGGGGGGGAAGGGAGGCTCGTGAAAATTTTAGGTGTTTTCGGACCCTCCAAACCACCCCCCCCCCTTCCCGCTTACGCCACATGCGTCACCCTCTTTGCAAATATCGGCTGATCTTCCATTTTATTTCTTTTTGTGCAGGAATGTTTGTTCATAAGCAGACCTACCACTAAAACTGTAAAGTAATTTGTAATTTCAGTAGAAGTTACTCCGGAAAAGTAATTAAAGTGAACTACTAAGATAAAAATGTATTTTACAGTAAGTAAACTACTCAGAAAAGTAGTTAAACTACAGTAACTTGAGTAGAGTAGTCGAACTACGCACAAGTCTGGCAAAAAAAGTGCGGCCTCTTTCGCGTCTTTCAAGTACCCGAAAAGACTCGGGGGCTCAGTACTTTGATTAGTCACCGATACTGTCGGTAGGGAGTTCGCCAGTCTCACCGGGATTACATTGCGTAAGAACGGCTGGTTCTTGTCGCGCAGGCAAAAGTGCGAAACGAGCTTGTTAAGGAAGAGATGCGAGAGGTCGAGGCCCCCGTCTTCGACTTTCCGGTAGAGCTGTCCCTTCTCATTCGTTCCCACCGCAATATCCAAATAAAAATGGCGAACACCCATTGGAACTTCTGGATGTTGGCGCGCGGACATGACAAGACTTGCAAAATATACCATATTTTTACTGCCAGAAAAATATTGCACACTGTACCTCTCGCGAATATTGACAGGCCACGATTTGCCCATGTGTCTGTCTTGCTTTTTAAAACTTTCGCTACTTCAGTCCAGTATAAGGCGTGCTGCTCTTATAATACCCCAAGGGCACCCCGAGATAAGTACATGGTGTACTTTCCCAGGTTATACCCGCAAAAAAACCGAGGCCTTAAATCCCACATGCCATGCCACACTCCATAACATTTCCCCCAGTTTACCGCGGCGTCAGTGGCATTACGGATTCCCTTGGTGAGCACAACCGTTTCCATAACACTTACTGCATCACTACAAAAAACGGCAATATCGTCAGCATTTGTAGACACTTTAATCTCGACGCTATTTAAAGAAAAACCGCGAATGTGATTGCTGGCCGCTACACTCACACAAAAGGGGTCGAGATATAGCGAAAACAATAAAGGTGACAGGGGACAGCCCGGTTTCACTGACGTTAGGACAGCAATGCTTTTAGAACCATGATTATTTAACACAAGTCTGGTGGTACACCCTTTACACGCCATGTATTCCCCTTTTAAAATAACGTCTTCTACATTGACGTGTGCTAATATACTTGTCAGGACATCATGTTGGGCTATGTTGAAAGCTGTCGCTGTATCATTGCTATACTTGGCCTTCCCCACTGTTTCCAGAATGCTTCTCGTGACATGCATATTAGTTTGTATAGACCAGTCTTGTACACGTTACTAAAAAAAAGTAATCGATTACATTTACTATTACTTTTGGCTAAAAAGTATTCGATTAGATTACTTGATTACTCGACGGCAAAAGTAATTGGACATTACTTGAAGAAGTAATCGTTACTTTTCCGATTACTTTATTGTGTGAATACACATCTTTAGCGTTCATAACAATGAATTACTTCCAACCTATATTTCACAGTTGCACAAGTATTGAAGAAGAAAAACTGGCTCCCTCTTCGTGGTCGTTCCACCTTCACAATGCGGACACAAGCATAGAATTCGTTTGAAGACGTTTAATGACTTTGGCGTTCGCCAGTGTGTGTGTGTGTGGGGGGGGGGGGGGGGAGCGGAGGGGGTTCTTGATCTTGTTAAGCTTGTGCAAGGGTTGTCGCTCAAAGTTTGCGCCGCTCATTTTATTATACACATGTGGATGAGCTTGCATGTTATACAAAAGAGCAGTAGCTCCAGAATTTGAAACGGATTATGTGTAGTATCCATTAGCGGAAGAGATCGCCCCGACCCCTTCTCAACTCGAAACGTTGCTTCTCACAAAGACCACGTAGGGGAAATGGAAAAATATTTCAACTACCTTTGTTATATTTTGCATCCGCTTTAGGCATTCTTCGGCTCTGGTTCTCCTACGGGCTGCGAGTAGGTACCCTAAACAGATTTTTTTTATTTTTTTTTATTTCTTTGTGTGTGTGCGTGAGGGGGCTAGTTGGAACGAAGGACTCACAAAGCTACATTCTGCTTCTTCAAACTTCGCCCTGAATGGCCTTTATCACGCACTGTGGCTTTCCTGGGGCTCCCCATTCCCAATCCCAGCTCGAAAAAAAAAAAAAAAAACGGACATTCCACAGAAGCTGTACATAGAAAGAGATTGACCTCGTTTCCTACAGCTCCGCAAAAATCTTTCTTTTTTTCCGTTAAAAAAAAAAAAAAGAAGCAATTTTTTTTTTATTTCATGAAAAAAAAGGCGTGTGCCCGGGGGGGGGGGGGGGGGGGGGTCCCGTAGACAAATTGTAACGGTTACAAGTAATTTTATTACTTCTAAAAGTAATCAGATTACTCTTGTGATTACTGCCTAATAAAAGTAATCAACTGATTACAAAATTACTCCAAAAAGTAATCGATTACAAGTAATTTGATTACTTGTAATGCGTACGGTACAAGTCTGGTATAGACCGACACGGCGGCGCAGCTCTGTTTAACAACACGGCCAAAAGGCCGTGCATGCGCAGAAGGTATATGTGGGCAAAAGCGGCCAAGCTCTCCGTGTTTTCTCTATTGCGTTGTGTGGCGTGCGCTCGTTGTTGACGTTGTAGAGACGCTTCTAGATATATTTGTGCGTCGTATTTCCTTCCAACGTATGTCGCATGTTATGCCCGACTATTTCAGTTCGCTACCCGATCCTGGACGGCATCGGTATCGAGACAAACTGTGCGTGGACGGCGTTGCCTTCGACGATCCGTACGCCGTGACCACGGACTGCTGAAGTTCCGACGTGGAGTTTCTGCCACTGACGTCGATGGTTCACGTCGTCGTTTTAGTTTTTTCGCGAAGCCAGTTCACGGCCGACAAGATGCAGGCTTAGGATTACTTTGAGCCGCTTTCCGCGCTGGCGGTGGGATCAACAGACTGTGGGTCTGTGAAAGTGTATTTATTAATCGATTAAATATACACAGCGTCCTTCAGGTCAAGTTGTGATATTTTCTTTCCCTCATAACCACGAGGCACGACAAGTGGTAACGCTTTGTCCGTTTTGCCGCTCTCCTTCTGCTTGGTAGCACGGGCGTAGCGAGCCACCGACTATGCTTGGCCGGTGCTTTTTGCGCGAACACCGTGTGAACAAAATCTAGGTGGTTTCGATCAGGCGACGGTTTCCCTGCGCACATAAGCAAGCATCGGGGCAGAGATTGAAATATAAGCCACACTTGCCTTCAAGAATGTGCTTTCCGCACAAATGGTCTTCCGCGCGAGACGACAGTTCTTTTCGATCCACGGATATTATCCGCCTTCTGCGCCTTTCAGAGTCCATCGGGAACTGGTGGAAAGCCCCTCCGCAACGTGTACTGTACCTTTCGGTGCAATTTACGGCTACACAGCTTTGCGGCATGCTGAAATGTTATGACGCCCATGCAAAACGGGCGCCCTTCTGCCCACACCACCCGGCTCCGGCGCGATCGTAGCGCCGCCGCAGCTCCGTGACTTTAAGCCGCGTGCTGGTCTATAGAGCGCCCTTTTATCTCACACGTCTGGTGGGCTTCGATTACAGTACCGATTATGCTCTGAAGCCTAGGGATAAGGACCTTGGTAAAAATTTTGTAATCTATGTTACACAGTGTAACTGGTCTATAACCCGTGATTTTACGCCCTGTCTTTGCATCCCATGACTTTGGTAACGAGATGTTATGGTCTTCCGCAGAGGACAATGGTAGTCGTTGATTTTTGTATACCTCACGAAAAATGCGCTACAAATAAAGGCTAATTGTGTCTTTAAACGTTTGGTAAAATTCAGCACAGAGACCGCCAGGTCCAGGTGTCTTTTGCCTTGCGAGGGATTCTATTGCGTGGTCGACTTCGCTCTGGGTGATATCACCTTCAATCCAAGTTTTGACGTCCTCATGAAATTTCGGAATGAGTGGTGGAAAATCGTTTAGTTTATCAAACTTTATGGGGTCCGTTTTTCACCAAAGAGTTGTGAATAATATTCAAAGCACGCTCCTTCAATAACTGCCTTATCGCTACTGATTGTTCCTCTACATTCTATTTCTCGAATTTCTCTAGACGAAGCGTGCTTCTTTTCGCCTGCGAGCGCTCGCTTGGTGGGTTGCTCTCTACACAGAAATTTTTCTCAGCGTGCACGCAGGACTTTCCGAGGTATATTTTGTCTAGCAGCGGAAAAACCGCGGGTGTCAGTAGCCGTTGATGCCGCTCCGACGGAGCTCATTCCGATACGTCCTTCAAATTCGGAAGCCGGAAGTGGAATGGTCCTCCTCTCCCGCCGCGAGCGAGAGAAGCCACCTGAGTCCTGAGGTGAAGTAGTCCTAGGTTGGCCGAACGTCGTTCTAACACTCCACCATCGCCGTGAGTGGTTGCCAAATGTCGTGGAGCCCCAGCAGCACGAGTGCCGGGGCCATGTTCGAGTTGTCGGTACTGGCAAGGTCCAAATATATAAATGTCACCCACTCTGTCTCGAAATCCACCTAAAACGCTGACCTCATTTCGTCTCAAAAAAAAAAAAAGAAAGAAAGGCGTTTGTGCATTTGACAAAAAACGTGCTGCAGTATTTTAGTCGCCCCACAGAGGGTGCAGTCGGTATGCCCATGGTACGAAGATGCCCCTCGACTGCAGCCACACCTTCACCGGCAGCACCTCGAGGTGTGGTCGCACGAAGAAGTCTTTGCTCGTTGCAGGGACGGGGAGCTTCCTTACTTTCCTGAAGAGCCCGGCCGCGCAGACGGGGGACGGAAGATCCCTGTAAAGGGAGCGCTGGAAGAACTTTGCTGATGGTGCCCCAGTACATCTTTTTGCGGCTTACAGTGAGGAGGTACTCCCAAGAGAAAGGGGCTCAATGGAGCTGGCGATTTCAGCGTAAAAGCGCAGGTTCGTACCTCTGGTGGTGCGGCGCATATAGTGGTCACCATCCATCTGGCAAGGTACGGGTACCCAAGGTAGTGGAAGGCGCTTAGGGGGATGGGTTCCCTTGTGTCCCTAAAGAGCAGAAATCATTGAACATGCAGCCTCAGCACCACGTTGACAAGGCCTATTTCTCCCGCTTCCAGACCCAGGAAGGGGTTACTCCACGTGTTTTTTCCATTGACTACCTCCAGATGAACGTCGCCCAGCTCCGGTGGATTTTATTGGCGGCTGATTCCGTACAGCAGGCGGCCTACGCCCAGTAGAGAACTGCTGGGTAGGATTCCGACTTTAATACGTACTTTCGCTGTTTAATATGTTATATCACACCGTCATCAACCCCCTCGCAAAAGTTGGGCCAGTCAGTTCGACGTCAGCACGCTGTACGTTGAAGTGAAGTTTTGGGGTGTCGTATATGTGACAATGGGTGTAAGGTCTACACCCCCGCTTTTTTTAGAGCGCACATATGCGCTATTAAAAACCGATAGACGCCTTCTTAGACATGGAGAGAGTTTAGCCTGAATGTCGTTAGTTTTCAGGCGCCACTTCTCCGATAACAGTCCACGTTTGCCGATGGGAGCTCCCAGGTAGCCCTCCACCGTCGTCGTCCATACGATTGCCGCGAAATCATCCGCCTTCGTGACCCACTCCCCGAGCCAGACTCCGATGGACTTTCGCCGGTTAAATTCCGCTCCGGAAGCTCGGGAGAAAAACTGTGACACCGTGACATGGTTCAGCGCGGCCTTTACCTGCATCTTGGAGGCACGTATGACAGTCACATTGTGGGCGTAAGCGAGCAGCTTCAGTTGCTCATTGCCGCTCAGCAGCCTTCATATCGAAGCGTCCTGGATGATGGCCTGGCAAAGAGGTTCCAGCTGAAGAGCGAAGAGTATGGGGGAGAGCGAGCAGCCCTGTCGAACAGAGCGTTCTATCTGTATCAACTCCTTTGTCTCACCTTTGGCAAGCAGCCTTGTTGTTTTGTCTCGGTAGCAAAATGCCACCCAGTCCACCATGACGTCCCCGACACCGCATCTCTTCAGCATCGCCTCCGAAAATTCACGAGAAATCCGGTCGAAGGCTTGACTTATATCAAGCTGAAGTACCGCCACGGTCTGATGTCCTTCTCCAGTTGCTTCCCTGACGACACGCATCGCGTGGAGATTTCGAGCGATGGAGAGACCCCGCAGCCCCTAAGTCTGGTTGTCCCCGACCACGCAATAGAGTCTGAGGTCCAGTCTTCTCGTCATGATTTTGGCCAGGATCTTGTAATCTCCACAGAGGAGACAATTATGAGCCTGCAATCCGTCATCGCCGGGATGGAGCTGTCCGTTGTCTTTTTTGGGAACTTCACAGTGGGACCACTTTGGAAGTGGGACCAGTTCCACAAACCACTTTAGAAGTGGGACCACTTTGGAATAGTACCACTTTGGAATTGAACCCACTTCGAAAGGGGGACCGCTTTGGAGCCGGGACCACTTCAGATGTAGGAACTCTTGCTTGTGGACTCTGTTATTGAGGCCCTTCCCGGGTAAAAATAACCATTTGGTCCAATTGGTGTCCGACAATATGATCCACAATATCCGTAAAGGACAATCGAACGTTTGTATTTTGAGCCTGATGGCTGTATTTTTCATTCTAAACGGCCCACTCTGGAGAGCTCGGAGAAAAGCCAGCGGAGACCACGTGACATCCAACGCAATCGTGACGTAGTTCGTTTCGGGACGCGCAAAGCTGCGTCGAGGCTGACGTCAAAAGGATGGCCTATACTTTGTCTCACCTTGGCATGGACTATTGTTTGCCGCGCATGCTAAAAGCGCGAGCAAGTTGCTTTGTATGAAGCCTCGGCGGCTGCACAGGCGTTCGTGCAGCGAGTGCTCCAGTCAGGGCAGTCAAGGCTAGCCGCTCGCGCTTGGACAGCTTTCGCAGTTAGTCCATACTAAGGTGAGACGAACTATAGTCGTTCCCCCCACCGGAGCGGCTGCTTTTGTACGACTTTTCAGTGACTGGTAAATTTTCTATGATCTTGTAGAAGGACAATAGCGACTTCTGGGTCACACGAAAGGGATTCTTGGGAAGAGGAGAGTTCCTCCTCCACCTTTTCTCTCGTCGTGGATGGAGGCGAGACAGTTACCGTCACTACCTCTCAAAGTCCCTACTGGTTTTACAAACGAGGTGTTAGCGACATCCACCAGGTGCTCTTTGCTAATCGTTTCATTCGTTTTAAAATTCTTTTTCCTGACTTTTCTAATATATTGGTGTGTTCGATGTGATACTGCTCTTTTGATCACATATAGACAAAAAAATTAGCGCCGAAATTTCTTTGTAGTATCCCTTTAACGTGCACCACGCAGTAGTGATACGCGACCGCGCGCCGGTACGATGCTCATCCAGATCGAAACGGGCAGGGGCGGGATTGAGCTCAGGATCCCTGGGTTCTGCAGCGCGAGCTTTCGCTCCACGTGCTCCGATCTGGTGTGCGCTAGACCACCCGGTTTTATGTGAGTTATATCGAAGGAGGGAGAAGTGTAATACAGGTAATACCAGGACTGATGTATGCGGATGACATAGTATTCATGGCAGATAACCAGGATATATTCAGGAACTAGCTGGAATATCTGGAAAGGAAGGGGACAGCTTGGGCATGAGTTTTAGTAGTGACAAGTTTGGATTTATGGTGTTTAACGACAAAATGAGGGAACCCCTGAGGGTACAAGAAACTGTAATATACCATGTAGGAAAATACAAATATCTGGGAGTCTGGCTTGATGAGAGATGAAAATATCTAGGGGAACACGAGGAGAATATAATTAGAAAAGGGGAAAAATAATCTATTATGAAGCTCAAGGCACTATAGAACTTTAATAGATATGACGTGGTGAGAGGTATATGGAAAGGAGGGATGGTACCATCCAGGACTGTTTTTTGGCAATGCAGTACTGTGCAAAAAATCAGAGGTTCAATTAAATTTAGAAATTCGGCAAAGAAGCATAGGCAAGTTGGCGCTGGGAGCACATGGAAAAACACCAAATTAGGGAGTACAGGGGGACATGGGATGGTCGTCTTTAGATAGCCGGGAGGCAATTAGTAAGTTCAATTTTGAACAAAGGTTAACCGAGATAGATGATACGCGGTGCGCACAAAAGGTATTCAAGTATTTATACATAAAAAGTTTAAGCACCAGATGGACAAACCGAACTCGAAAGCTTACATTTGTATACCTACACACTGGTGATGGGGCTGAACAGAGTGCTTCAGTGAAAAAGGGGAAAATGTGGGAGGGAAGAATGCAAGAGAAATCAGCTCTAACAGTGTGCACGTTACGAAAGCAGGACATAATAAAGAAAAATCTGTTTAACAACTCACTGGGAAGTGCTTTGCTGTTCGAGGCGAGAACGGGAGTTTTGAGGACGAGGACGTATAGGGCTAAATTTCAGGAAACAGACACATTATGTGCTGCCTGCCATAATGATAGCGAGACACAAGAGCACTTGGTTTGAAGTGCACGGGGCTTCGCCCTGCCCTCCCTGAAGGGGAAACGGATTTGGCCGGGGCCCTGGATTTTACTGATGACGATGGAAGGACGGAAGAGAAGAGGATTACAGTGACAAAGAGGCGACTAGAAGATTGGTGGAAATTATCCAGGGAAAATTGAATGATGGACAACTAAAAAGCACAGCTGGGGACAGGCAGGGCAGAGAAAAATTAGGACTTGCTCCCGCGTGGCTCCGGCCAAAATCTCAACCCTCTCTCCTAGTGGGTCAGGTGCTGGGGTAACGCCGACAAGGTTTGACCAGAGGAAATTTGGCGACTCCCTCGCCGGGGGGAAGAGGCAGGGGGTGACACCCCGAAGGTCATCCTGGTGATATCCCACACTGCCTGGTGATAGTTAGGGGGAGAAAATTGGACTTTAAAGGGCGGGAGAAATCATGTTTTTGTATTTTTAGACTTAGGCTAGGTGGCGCGAGCTACCATCTATCGTTCAAGAAGGCGTCGGGTCGCCGTTGCGCCATGCCTCATGTAACCGCCAAGTCCGAAGTCCTATTAAAACACGTTGACTCAAACAGCCGAGTCATAAGGCCACTCGAGGGAGTCGATCGACGTCAAATGGTTTGCGAAAACGCCTCGCTCGCTAAGCCGGCTCGCGAAGTGAATGTTCATCGACAGCAAGGTAGTTATTTGGGCAAGTTGGTTCATGGTTTTAAAAGGCATAAAAGAGCCGAAAACAGCAGGGACGAAGACGCACTTAAGACGAACTTAAGATGCTATTGTTCATAGACATTTACACACCGTTCACAACAAGACAGGTTGCTAGCTTATCAGGGCCTCCTCATCGCTGCTACGTGAGACATCCGCTCTCCTCCCGGTTCTTCATCTTCGGGGGTGACATTACATCGACCCTAAAGCCGGCCGGCGTCTCCTCACGAGTGCGAGGCTGGAAACCGGACCCCAAAGCACGACTGGGTCGATTTTCCCGCTGTTTGCTGCCTTATTGTCTGACCTGAGCATCAACCACTCTGCATGCTTCCCAACGCCGCCTTCCATGCTTTCTACCGCGTCACCCTGCTCGCCACACACGTCAACAGCAACAACGCCTTTCTGTAGCCACTACCGCTACTGCAACGGAATCGCTCCATCCCCCGCAGTCTTCAGAGCTCCTGGCGACGCCTCTAGGGGGTGAGCTTTATGGCGGTCCATCGGTTCAGCCCCGGCAATGACGAAGACGACAGAGGTTCTCGTAGGCACGAGCTCGAAGGCACGAAAATAAACAATGTTTTCACCTAAGCTAGGAGTCGGCTGCACCATATATTTCCCGTCCTCATCATAGAACACGCTGCAGGGACTAAGCAAAAGACACACTTCAGATGAAAAGAATAAATGCCCCGATAAGTCATACCGCGAATGTCCAGGGTTGTGTATTTTATCCATTGCATTTTTCCATTATAACTGAAGACTGAATCGAATAGTGACGAAACACCAAGTCCCAGGGTAAGTGCTCACTGCCAATTCACGGCCATGGCATATTTATTTCAAAGGGTGCCGGAGATGCCTACTCCAGGTTCGGCAGCAATAACGAGATTATAACGTTTGTTACCTCCTTAACGTGTACAATGTGTACACTGGATTGTTGTTCCTAGAATGAAGTGATGCTACTGCCATCTGGCTGATAAACCTGGCAATCTTCCAGAGCCTTTCGTACTTCCTAGCTCCTCTCCCACAGTGCGAACAGGTTAACCAATCAGCGTCGAGCACCTCACTCCTCCTCTCACACCCATCAACTAATCCGGGTCGAATCTCGCAGCCACGCTTTTATTCAAGCTTTAGGTTTAGGCTTCACGATATGAAGAACACATAGACAAGCAATGTTTCACATTAAAACCTGACCGCAGCAAGCCCCGCGCAGTCTTGAGTTTCCGGACCAATGAAAGTTCAGCAGGACTACAGCCAATCACCTAATGTGGCATTGTTTTGTACGGCAGCAGCAGTCTGGCTATTTCTGAATGAAAGTCACCCAATGAAGTCATCTTGAACTTCTGCTTTATCACCTGTCCCGTATGCTTGGCAGCCCTTTTGAAAATTGGGTGGTATGGGAGGAACAAGAAACCATACGATGCCCTTCTTCTAGAAGGATGCCTTGAATTCCCCACCCAGAGAAGTTGAACCGTTCTGCTACAACCATTTCAACAGTAGCCGACGCTGAAGGAATGGCCACTGAAAATAACTCGATCCTCTATGAGCCTAAGCGCCTTATTGTTGTTCTTGTTTGTCGAAACACCCAAGCAGTAAAAAATTGAAGTTGTTTGCGCCTAAGCCGTCAGGAACATTTAGAATATCTTGTGAGTTTGTGCACCCCGTGAAACCGTACCACTTATGGTTTCGGTTGCGTCACAGAAACCACCAAAGTTCCCATGGTTGTGTTATACGTTTTTACCATTTTAAATACAAAATACTAGCAGTTATTGTCTGTTATGAAGCGTGGCTCCTGTGCACTTTGACATCAAAGAGTCAGGGTTAAAACATGCCAAAATAATACACTGACCCCTGATCAACAAGATAGCATCTCATACTGGTTACGGATGCTGCTCAGAACTGCATCCGGTAGCTGTGTTGATAACCTGCAGGCTCACAATATAAAGCTTTGGAGCACTAAGCTGACCGGAGCCGGCGGTTCAGTTCCACAGCGAATAGCAAGGGAGAGTGAAAACTACGGTGCTAGCAAACAAAGGCACTTTGTACAGGAACTAGTAGCCGTGTTCTCGAAGACAAACTTTTCGCACTATGTTTCAGATAAAAAGAGAATCTTCTTTTCTGGTCGACGTCATTCATCCAAACCAAAAAGCACTTGGCGAAATTGCGTTTTTAATTTTGATAACCGCTGCAACAAGGATACCCCATTTGGCACCGCTTTTTCCAGCATAGACAGACTATGCTGGAAAAAGCGGTCGAGAAACTGCATCGCGACGTCGCCGGTGGGAGGAGCCTAATCTCCATCGCCAACAAACTACATCAGAAGAGAACTGCACCATGACGTGTCCGGTGACGTCGCCGAACAGTGGCGATTGAGTTGAAACTACATCGTTTCTTTTTTTCCCTACAGGGAATTTCGGAGAATCGCCGAGTGGGCTAGCGCACACCAGCTCGGAGCACGTGGAGCGAAAGCTCGCGCTGCAGAACCCAGCGATCCTGGGTTCAATCCCCGCCCCTGCATGTTTCGATCTGGATGAGCATCGTACCGGCGTGCGGTCGTGTATCACTACTGCGTGATGCACGTTAAAGGTCCCGGGCTAGCGGTCGTACTGTACTGGCTAAATTACTTATCTACAGTGGGTAACAATGTCGCCATGTTCAGGCAGACTAACCTCCTGCTGTATAAACAACTAACGCCCAATTTTACTTTTTGGCTATATTTGACTGCGTTAGTGCAACTTCTCTCGTGCTGCACGAGAAAGAAAAAAATTTTCCTTCTGGGGTTAAATTTTCGGTGAAGTCGGAAGCAAAAAGAAGAAAAGAGAATATTTTGCTCAAATTGGGCTCGTAGCAAAAGAGGAGGAAAAAGAGAATCAGTTGAGTCCCACGGTGCGCATGGTCTTTTCTTTATGTGCATGTTTATTGTAGTTCAGCTGGCCTTACCTGAAGTAGTTGCTTTAATATAAAGTATATTACTCCTTCTCTCTACCTGGTGTATGGGTGAACTAGATCAACTTAAACCTGTTACCGTTGCTTCCTTGGCTTTTCGCTCAGCCAAATCGCTTATAGGGGGTGCACTCAAATGAAAACACAATCGTGTTGAATCGTGTAAGAGTATTTAGAATAATTATCGATCACGCCGCTGAACTTGCATCACTCCAAGAACATCCTTTTTGTGAGCGCCTTCTCTACTTGAGTTTGTTCGAAACACAGCGACTTCGATCCGAGGCAATCGATGATAGCGTTGGTGCCATCACCAGGTACGGGACTCACAGAGCGGGTGCTATGTTGCGCTTTTTGCACTCCCAGGAGACTTGGAAGAGGAAAGTGACGTCAACGAAACAGCAAACGCAGATTGGATGTTGACAGAAGACAACGAAATCAACACCCAATCTGCGTTTGCTGTGTCGTTGACGTCACTTCCCTCTCCCTAGTCTCCTGGGAGTGCAAAAAGCGCAACATAGCCCCCCACACCAATGTTTTCGTCGCTCCCGACGGTTCCCTGGAAGCCGCCAGCGGCGTAAAAGCATAGAGCTGCGAGGACTTGTTGTTCGACCGTCAGCACACGGGGCCCTTCACGACAACGCTGGAGCTTTCTGCGAAGCTGGTTGTACAGCCAGTGAGTCTCCCCTTTGGTCAGCCGGTATTCGCCCACAAACCTCGCATCGCTCGTCTCGAAATCTCTAAAAACTCGATCCGCTGGCAAACCCAAAGGTAGAGATGAATATGTTAGGGTCGCCATCTTTTACGATGCAGATTGATCCCTGGCTTCGTCCCGACCACTCAGTTAACTGCATCGTCAAAGTGCATCGTGACGACAATTTGACGCCACCGCCAACTGCATCATTTTACGAGCATAGCTCGAACCGCATAAGAAAAAACTACATTTCGACGTCATGTCACGTGACCCAAGAGAATAGCCAATCAGTGCCCAATGCAGTTTTCTACATAATTTAGTTTGCGTTCCAGCATAGATAGACAGGACGTTGAAGAATGGCTTCTGCTCTACGAGCGAATCAGCTAGCATAACAGAAGGGATCCAACTATTATGCTTGCCAACGTTGTCTTTTACCTCAAGGACACTGCCCGCACATGGTTTTTCACTCATGAGGAAACAATCGCATCATGGGACATGTGCAAAGAGAAACTCCAGCATCTCTTTGGCGACCCCAATGGTCGAAGCTGTCCGCTAAACGCAAACTCGCGTGCAGTCACCTACAGAGTCGTACATCACGTACATACAGGACATCCTGTCCCTTTGCAAGAAAGCGGACCCCAACATGCCTGACTCGGAAAGGCTCCCCCACGTCCTGAAAGGTATCGCGGACGACGCATTCCAGCTACTCGTCTCCAAAGACTGCACAACGATGGAGGACGTTGTCAAAGAGTGCCGACGCTATGAAGAAGCAAAAAAACGACGAATCGCCGCAAATTTTGTGCGCCTCCCCAACACGACACCAACATCCACATGTGAAGAGACTAGCCTTCAATCGGACCACATAGCAAAGCTCATCCGCCGAGAACTTGAAGCCATGTTCCCTGTTAACACGTTCACCCGGCTTACTTACTGAATAGCAAGAACCGGTCCTACCGGTCTCTGCCGTCCAAGCAGTCATAAGACAAGAAATCAACCGACTTCATGTTCCAACATACGCACCTGGACGTCGGAATTCTTTCACACGGTCGGATTATGAATCCCCTCCCCTCAACACTTCACCAAACCGGCGTGACCCCACAGCGTGGAGGACACCTCACAACAGACCTATATGTTTCCAATGCAACGCCGTTGGACACATTGCACGATACTGCCGCAACCAGTGGAACGATCGCCCACGCACATTCGCACCGAACAGCTATCGGTCCTCGTTTGGTCACCAGTTTTATGCACCTCCCCGCCCCAACCCTCAAGTTGAAGAACAGCTCACCAGTCGTCCTACATACAACCGCTCGCCCTCTCCACGTCGCCGCCGATCATTGTCCCCCACCCCCCGCCGCCCCATCTCCTTAACCAATGTCCCACGTCAATCGGAAAACTAAGCAATGCAGCTTCGTGAGGTGAAGCTGCTCATGGATCATTGGTAAGAAATCCTCTTCACAAACGTTCACTGACCCCTCATAATCAGATTTTTGTTACAATCGACAATGTTTGAACAACAGCCCTCGTCGAAACTGGCGCTGCTATTTCCATTATGAGGGAGGATCTGAGACGTCAGTTACGCAAGGTCTGAACGCCACCGGACTCCACGTCACTTCGTGGTGCGGACGGTTGTCTAATTCCTTCTCTTGGCATGTGCAGTGCACGTATTGCTCTGAAAAAGAAGACCACGTCCGTCCTTCTTACCGTCATTCCGAATTGCCCTCATGCATTGATCCTTGGATGGGACTTCCTATCCGCCCACAACGCCCTTATTGATTGTGCAATGAGAGAAATTGAACATAATGTTTCCGCTTCGAACGAAACTTAGGACCTCATTATTTGCAAACTATGTTCCATGGAAACTTGCCGCATGCCACCATTAAAAGCAGTCCCCATCAAGGTGTCAGCTGAAAGCCCTACAGTCGATGGCGACTACGTCGTGTCTCCAAACATGGACATTTTTTTCGCCAAGCGACTTAGTATTGCGCATTCAATTGTTTCTATCCTTGATGATTCCACTTCTCTCTGGGTGGTCAATCTCGGGCATAGCCCGTAACTACTACCTAGAGGCACTTCTCTAGCTGTCACATCACCGTTGTCTGAAGAATCACTATCGGTTACTACCGACAACGACCTACCAACTCTAAATTCAAGTTCGCCGTTGACCTATGATCTCGTTCAACTGACGAACATGATTGATTCTGCGTTAAACGGGACGCAAAAACAACAGCTACATAGTCTTCTCTCGAGATATCACGAAATCTTTGACTTGCCAGCTCATCCTCTTGGCCGATTATCCACCGCCAAACACCGCATTGACACCGGGACCCACCCACTTTTACACCACAGGCGTCATCGAGTTTCGGTAAACGAACGTCGCATAATACAAACCGAGGTGGACAAAATGCTTTCGCGAGACATCATACAGTTTTCTTCCAGTCCATGGTCCTCTCCTGTGGTTTTGGTTAAAAAGAAAGATGGGTCCTGGCGTTTTTGCGTCGATTACCGTAGGCTGAACAAGATAACCAAGAAAGATGTGTACCCATTGCCTCGCATCGATGACACCCTAGACTGTCTACACGGTGCCAAGCACTTTTCTTCTATCGACCTTCGGTCAGGGTATTAACAAATTAGTGTGGATGACAACGACAGGGAAAAGACCGTCTTCATTACTCCAGACGGCCTCTATGAATTTAAGGTCATGCCGTTCGGTCTGTGTAATGCCCCCGCTACTTTTGAGCGAATGATGGACCGCCTTTTAAAAGGTTTACGGTGGACAACCTGCCTGTGCTACTTGGACTACGTTATCATGTTTTCCAGCTCGTTTTCATCCCATCTTGCACGCTTGGATCAAGTCTTGAACCTCTTCAAAGAAGCGGGACTCCAACTTAATTCCTCGAAGTGTCAATTTGGCAGCTCCCAGATAAAGGTCTTAGGTCACTTGGTTGACATGCATGGAGTTCGGCCAGACCCTGACAAGATAAAAGCCGTCCAACAATTTCCGACACCTCAATCACCAAAAGTTGTCCGGAGTTTTCTTGGGCTGTGCTCCTACTTTCGACACTTTATTCGCCAATTCGCTCAAATTGCTTGTCCCCTGACAAACCTCCCCAAGAAAATACCAGCCATTCTCCTGGCAACCGGAACAACAAGCTGATTTCACTCGTTTGAAGGACGCCTTAACGTCTAATCCTGTTATAGGACATTTTGACGACTCTGCACCTACTGAATTGCGCACAGACGCCAGCGATCATGGAATTGGCGCTATTCTAGCTCAGCACCAATCTGGAGAGGAATGTGTACCAGCTTACGCTAGTCGTACACTCTCCCCAGCCGAACAAAACTACACGATAACCGAACGGGAGTGTCTCGCTGTTGTATGGTCCATTACGAAGTTTCGTCCTTACTTATTTGGCAGACACTTTTCTGTTATTACAGACCACCGCGCCCTGTGCTGGCTTTCCTCGACCCAATCAGCCGACTTGGATGGTGGGCTCTCCGTCTTCAGGAGTACGATTTTAAGGTCATATACAAATCTGGACGACTCCACCAAGATGCCGACTGCTTGTCTCGACACCCTGTCGACCCTATTGACCAAACAGCCGACGAAACCGACCTCCCCGTACTTCATATTTCAACTTTTATGAACATCGCAGAAGAACAGCGTCGTGACACAGCTCTAGAGACCATCATTGACAATGTCACTTCAGATTCGACTCAACCCTCCTCTAGGCTTTACACGGTTCACAATGGCATTCTTTACCGACATAATTTTCGGCAACATGGTCCGTCTTTACCTTTGGTAATCCCCAAACACCTTCAACATACAGCCCTAGACGCCTTGCACGATGCCCCAACCGCCGGTCATTTGGGTGTCGTTCGCACCTACGCAAGGGTCAAGCATCGCTTCTACTGGCCCGATATGTACAGGAGCATTAAGCGTTACGTTTCCTCCTGCGATTCCTGCCAGCGCCGCAAGACACCACAATCTCGGCCCGCTGGTCTCCTGCAGCCCCTGCGTCCCACGGTCTGCCCATTTGACCGCGCCGGAGTGGACCTTCTTGGTCCGTTTCCGTCCTCCTCCACTGGAAACCGCTGGATCGCCATGGCCGTTGATTACGCAACACGCTACGCCATAACAAGGCCGCTTTTGACTAGTACGGCAGTAGACGTTGCGCAATTTATTTCAGAAGACCTAATTCTCAAGCACGGCGCACCTCGAGAACTTCTGTCCGACCGTGGGCGCCCTTTTGTGTCACAACTCGTCGCCGAAATTCTATAGCTATGTGCCATCGTCCACCGAAAAACGACGGCCTACCACCCACAGACCAACAGGCTGGTGGAACGCCTCAACAGGACACTTTCTGATATGCTGTCGATGTATATCCCAGCTGACCATCGCAACTGGGACACAGTTCTTCCTTTTGTTATATTTGCGTACAACTCCTCCCGTCACGAAACAACTGGTTTTTCGCCATTTTACCTACTATTCTATCGCGAGCCCATCCTTATGATTGACACACTTCTTCCATTGCAAACCAACGCCCCACTTAAGGTGTATCCACACGACGGACCGGGCCGCGGACCGATTGATCACGTGATGCGCGGCCCGCGGGCCGCCCGGCTGCAATGAGCATCCACACGGCGGACCAAAAGAGCAGACGACAGAGTGAAGGGGCCGGTCTAACCCTCGACCTCACAGCTCCGCCAAACGCATGCAGCGAGCTGCTTTGAGGCTATTTGTAAAGAGCCAATATGGAGGTTGAACGAAAGAGACCTTAGGCCGCGGTGGCCCTGGCGTTGACTATTGAGAACGAGGAGGACTTAAGTGAACCGAAAAGGACATGCTTCTATTACCCACAGAGCGGGGAATCGCTCCATGAGCGCGATGAAGTAAAACGTTGCATCGTCGCACAACAAAAAGTTAGTCTTGTTCGTCTTCAACAGTTGACGCCAAAAGAACACGACTTTGGATTCGGATTCCAATCCAAACAACTGAAGTCAGCTTGTTGCCAGACTTAGCACTTCAATTACACTAAAAACGCCGCGGTCCGCCGCCAAGGTCCGGGCGAGAAAAGTCGCTTGGCATTTCTCACAAGCGCGGGCCGCGGACCGCCGGCGGACCTCGAAAACCGGTGACGTAAGATCACGTGATGCGCGGCCCGCGGACCAAAACAGCAATTTAGTCCGTCGTGCATACACCTTTACAGATCACACCTCCGAAGCCATTTGCTGCGCCGAAGAGGCACGCCAACTAGCACGGCTACGAACACTCGATTCGCAGGAACCACCTACATAGTGTAGTTTCCTATTTGCCGGGCGACCTTGTTCTGGTATGGACGCCTCAACGAACTGTTGGTCTCGCTCAGAAAATGTTTCCGCGCTACACCGGCCCCTATCGTGTCGTCGCACAAGCGAGTGACGTTACCTATGTGGTGGAACCTTTACAACTCTCTCGCGATACACGCCGCACTCAAGCCGACACCGTTCACGTTGTGCGACTCAAACCATACATAGATACCAGTTAACGGCGAGACGCCGTTTCCGCCCGGAGGGAATAATGTGACGAAGAAGAGTATGCGGGAAGATGACGCCGACGGTGCACGCTATGAAGGACTAACCACCATATCTGTATTTCTTATTCTCTTCACTGTATAGTAAACCATTTTCATTATAACGTAACAATATCTTGTGTGCGCCAATGTGAAGACCCGAGTGGTTTGTTTTGGGGTCATAAAATGAACATTATTATCATCATTAATATTATTATTATTATTATATTATTACTTAGCGCGGATGAATGAAATCTAAACTGACAAGTTGACAGAAAATACACTCAACTACGCAGCCACTCACAGGAAGGTCAGCGGTCGGCCTCAGGGTGAAGTTAGCTTCAAAATGGGTAGGCTGCTGTCTGTTGCTTCGTTTCGCAGAGTTGCCATTGACAATTTCAGCATCAACAGCAGCCATGTCTAAGTTTCGAAGCAGCCAGCATCGATCCTAATATTAGTAGCGGCCTCAGAAGGCGATCATGTAGGCGAAAATGCAGAAGTGCCTGAAAATGTGTGGCCAAAGATGGATGCGAGCAATCATGACAGCCCACTGGGCATCACCTTAGCATTCAACGCCACATACGGCCACACAGAGAATACAGCATTCGTTATGCCCGATGGACTGTTCGAGTTTAAATTGATGCCCTTCGGACTTAGCACCAGCGGCATTCCATCGTGTGAGGGAGGTGGTGCTAGCAGGTTTCAATGGCAAAGCTCCCTCGTGTACCTCGGCGACGTTGTGGTGTTTTTAAGTGATTTCGACGAACACTCGAAACGACATCAGACCGTTTTCAAGACCGCAGGACTGACGCTAGAGCAGGCGAAGTGTCGGTTCACCTACGGCAAGCTGAGGTTTCTTGGTCACGTCCTGAGCAACGAAAAACTGGGGGACACTTAAGCTTCGCCTTTAAGAGCGGAACGCGATAGCGTTATCGGGTCCCGTTCGCAAAGCCTTCTCATGCAAACCCGCGCTCATTCCCAAGCCGTGCAAGCGTGTGTGCAGGGTCTACTCAGTAGCGTCACATGGGACGTCATGTCACGGGAGGTGACACGTGGCTGTCATGTCATGACTTGTGGGATTCGACCTGCCTTGCTGCACCACAAGGTCGATCCCACTCCGTAGCTCGATGTTGAGGACTGCTACGGCCGGGTCCGTCCAGCGGCTGCCGTGGGTTTTGACCAGAGGAATCACGAATTCGGACCACAAAGATACTGAAGAAGCGGGTTTATTCGGCCCCTTTGCCACCACGCTGTGCCCGTCGGCAAAAACCAATTAATAAAAGAAACGGAAAAGTGTCGGCGCTGTCGTATTAGACACATTCACCTGGAGGGGGCCCCCGCTGCCGTATTAGGCAGATTTGTGGGACGAGGGGAAAGCACAAAAAGAAAGAGGCTCATGACGAAAGCTTCCCCAAAAACGAGAGTCTCGGCCGCCGTTCGCGGCCCGTTTATCTAGCTAATCCCGCAGATAAGCCGCGTCCACAATCATTTCCAGAGGGTGCGCCGGACGCACGTTCACTCAAAAGGGCGAGGGTAGACACGCCCTCTTTTAGGAATGCGGCCTTGCCCCGTATCCGGGATGACGTCGCCATAACGCTCCCACGGCCCGCGTGTGCTAGGCCTAGATAGGAAGACGAGGAATACGTGGTTCCCACATACTCTATCGACCAGCTAAACTTAGCAGAACATTTTCCCACCAAATTTAGTGGGTAAATAAGGTCATGACATCATAGCCATGTGTGATATCACACGCGTTGCATTATCGGATTTTTTGGTCCCACCGGCGCCGACGCCGGATTTTCTGTGACAGCTCCTAAACGCTGTTGCATTGAAATGTCCGCCCTGACTCTGCAAAGGCGGCCGACGTAGCCGAATTTTCCAGACCATCAGACAAGAAAGCCGTTCGAAGATTCCTTTGGTTGTGCGTCTACTATCGACGCTTAGTGCAAGCATCTCATAAAAGACGCTGTTTAGTTTTTAATGGGGAGAAGACCAGGAGCAGGCAATACACGAACTCAAGCGAAGGCTTCAGTCGCCACCGATCCTCGGCCACATCGGTCTGTCCGCAGAGACAGGCATCCACACGGACGCCAGCAATATGGTGTTCGGAGCGGTGGTGGATTAGCGACAACAAGGTACGGAACGAGTAATCGCCTGCGCCACTCAGACGCTGCCAAAGGCAGATAACAATTACTCAAAAACCGAGAAAGATTTTCTTGCTGTCGTCTGGGCAGTCACCAAGTTTCGCCCTTACTTGTACGGGAGCCCGTTTCTAGTGGTCACAAAGCGCCACTCACTCTGCTGGCTGGTCAACCTGAAGGACCCATCAGGCCGTCTCAGTTGGTGGAGTTTACGGTTGCAGGGAATCGGCACAATTGTTGTCTACACTGTTAGAAAATTCCATCAATCTACTTGGAAAAACCGAATAGAACATGTCCCGTTTTCTGGAAATTCATACAATGTGCTGTTTGCTTTCAAAAACGGGAACTGTACCATATGCATTGAAATGTGCTATTTAGGCAATAAGTATGAGCTTATCCGTATAAATAAAAGAGCCTTACAAGACTACAGTTTATAGTCGGTTCAACTGGTATAAGCGAATTGAACGCGCCCAAAAGTGCCGGATATCCAGCAATTTTTATGGAACTCTATCAGACCGCGAAAGTACAGTGCCCGTGAGCCCTGTAACGCCGCGCGCAGGAAGACATCTCTCACCCGCGCATGCGCAAGCCGCTGCCGGCCGGCGTGGGCCCGCGAGCTGCGGAGTGCTGCTGCCCGTTCGGAAGGCGAGTTCGACGTTGTTATCGCGTCGTCAGAGGCGTTCAAAGGTGCGTAGACGGCTTTGTTTTCCAAGGTACAGTACGTATACGTTAAGTTGTTCCTAACGCAGTGTTATTTTACTATCTCTAAGGGTGTCGTATATTCCAAGTTCGGGATGCCCAGCGTGTAGCGTCTCGTCTTCCCAGCTGCATAAAGCTAGGCCTTTTATAGTTCCTGATTCGGGGCGGCATACCGCCCGACCCTACTTAGTAGTTGGGCACTAGGAGGGTACAGTTTCCGCAGTACTCCCGCATTATTATGCCAAGCCGCTGTCAAAATGCGTGCTTCAGCGCGTCGAATTAAACTTGTTTCGCCGCCAAGTTCAACCTCACATGGTTCAAAGTTTAGCGCTTGATCGGGGAGGGGGGGGGGGGGGATAAGGCGATTGGAGGATGAGGAAGATTGGCTTAGAAGGCGTGAACATTGTTCAGTTATGTTTTAAGGAACGAAGTATTTTTATAAGGTCGAAAGCGTAATATATTCTCAATACAGCGTTTGAGAAACGGAGCTTGTTTTTAACTTTCTTTTTTTAAATGCGTCTGAAAGCATAATCGAGCACTGCGTTCCTCTGCTACTCGACCGTGTGAGCGATCTTGGCAGCTTGCTAAATATGCGGTGAAATAAGGGTGGCACCTGCTTGATGCAGAGAAATAGTGCAGGCTTTTGCATCTTAGGAATAATAACGCATTATCGTGCGATATTTTGAGTCGCCCAGTAAACTTATCCGCGCTGAGCCAGTAATCAATCATCGTCGTGCTAATACTCGTGTGCGTGCCGCGGATGCTCCGGGCGTTTTGCGTACTAAATTAATGCAATTTTTTCAGGACTGATATTTTCTAAATAACTTGAGCTTCTGATAAACGAATTTACTTCGAAATTACCCCGGTCGAGTTGAAACCTTTATTGTAATAGGTGGTATTCACTGGACGCCACATCGGAGCTCTCTGAACGCTGCGCATGCTCAGAGTGAACTCCCGAAAATGGCCTGAGGACACCCTTTTTATGTAGAGTAATGCTACATGCACGACGTCGCGCAGCTCAACCGGAAGTGGCTGTACGCACAACGCTCGTTGATGTTCTTTGATTGGACGTCCCGAATCCTGGCCATAGTAGCAGAGCTTTGCTCTGCCAATAAAAATTACTGCAGAGCCCTCAAACAAATATTTTCGCCCCATCATGACCTAACCAACCTCGCAATTCACGAGCTTGCTTGTTAATATGCGACCAGAGTCGCGCATTATGCATGCAGCCTCACACATTCATTAGCATGCTCGTGAATTGTAATTGGGATTTGTATGCCAAGTTCACTTTTCTTTTTTTTTTGAAGATGGGATTTGACTTGTTTTCATCGCTTATCAAGTTCATTAACCTCAATGGTGTGCGATTTCTCCATGTGAATTAAAGGAAGATACTGTATATATCACCGGAATAAAGCGATAAAATATGTTAACTGGAAGAAACTGAGAATCTCTTCCCCAGATAAAAACTGAAAAGGTGTGCCATGTTTGAAAACAATAAAACTCCCGAAGTCCTAGGTATTAATGCTCTCAAACAGAATTGCAATCATAAACGTTCGGTTCAGCGTTCCTTTATGACTAAAAAAATCGACTTTTTTCAGGCAGCAGCATCTTCGACTGCCACTGGATGGCACCAGGTGCTTCGAAGGCGTCAGCTTCCTCTCTGCCATGGAGCTGATGTACGCCACATACCTAAAGTACCCTGCTCAGCTGCTAGCCGCGTTGAAGTTCGTTTAGAGGTAACTATGAATGTGCCTTTCAGTTATGAAAATGTGCGCTGTGAATTTGCTTTGGAAAAATGTATCGTATGGACAGTTCTAATTCCTTCAGGTGGTAGAATTGTCTAGTGGATATTGCATTTCATGAAGAAATTAATAGGCGATTTTTTTGTCTGGGAAGCAGCAATAACTGCTAAATATGTTTTGACAGCGTTAATGACATAATAGGCCGTTAGCAATAAATTATGTAGCTAATCTGTTATCGTGTCCTTGCCAACATCCTAAGCAGTTTGGCATACTTTTGAATGATGGTGTGCCCTTCAACGTATTTCCGGCAAAGCCAATTTGGCTCAAAATTATAAATTTCGAAGACTGTAATCGACTTATTTTTCTCAAGAACCTAATTTTCGCGAATCGCCTACAATTTGAAAAAAAAAAGGTCCCGCGAACAATTCTGGTAAAATGTAAACACATTGGAATCTATATTGAGATCCCACCGCATCGTGAAAATTAGAACCCGCAAATTATTCCAAAACTTCAACTTTGACCTCAATCGCGAAATATTGAGTCCTCTAAACATATTTCGTTTACATTATATAATACGGTACAAGTAAAAAAAGTTCAAATTCTGTTTTCATTTGGCAAGGTGCAATGTTTCCGAAACTTATAGGAACACACCAACTGTTCATTACCTCATAAAAGTGCTAACTTGTCGGTGGCCGAACGACAACTATAACATGTTGCTTAATGCAACAATTTTGTGCGCTACGTCATGGATTGATGTAATCTCTAGAGGTAATACAGTAGCGTGTTCCTTTGGTGAGTACTGTACATATACAGGGCGTGTTTTTTAAATCTTACTGATTTGTTTAAAGAAAGCCATGAAAGCTACACTTATGCGGTTTCTGCGAGTGAGTTATACGCCCAGGGGGCATTATAGGAGTGGTTAATCTTTGTGATTAGTCGGCTAATTAATTAAAATTTGTTAAATAACTTTTTAATTAGTGAAAATAGACATATGGTTCCAATTAGAAACTTGCTGAGCGTTATCGAAAACCACTAAATCAGTCATTTTTAGAAAGACTTTCAGCGCGTGAGAAGCGTAGTAGTGCATTTAAGTTACCACTCGTGGAGCACATGCAAAGCTAGCTGTCGCGTTGAGGCGCCTGTGCGATTTTTCTGTCTCTTATCTAGCCCCAGCCTTGTACCTGCTCCACGAGTAGTAACTTCAGCGCACCGTTGCTCTTTTCATGCGCTCAAAGTCTTTCTAAAAATTACTGATTTAGGAGTTTTGGACGACGCTCAGCAAATTTCTAATTGGAACCATGTGACAATTTTAACTAATTAAAAAGTTAATTAACGAATATTAATTAATTAGCCGACTTATCGCGAAGATTAACCACCCCCTTAATGCCTCCTGGGCGTATAACTCACTCGCACAAACCGGATAAGTGTAGCTTTCATGACTTTTTAAAAAAAAAAATCTGTAAGATAAAAAAAACAAAAAAAACGCTCGGTGTATCAGACGCATAACGATTCCTCAAACGTATTGCAGTATTCCCATGTAGATATTAAGGGTTTCATTCAGCTTGGTCACACTGTCGCTGAGGCATTGTCAATTACATTAAACAAAGTGTCTAACTTTCGGCAGCAATTCGGAAAGAAATATGTTTTGTAGAGCAGCATATTAGCGTTAGGGTTTGTGTTTGTTTGGCAGGTTCAACAGCAACCTGGAACATGTTGTACCATGTTTTTGTTGAAACTTCAAACTAAGAAAGGCAAAGGCCTGATGTTAACGTGCTGCTTTCTAGACACCCTTATTCACAATTCGCTTGAAAATTGGATGTGCTGCAGTAACTGCGTGACCTGCTCGGAAGGACCGTTTCTCTGTAAGGCATATTATTATGTTGCAATATAATGAAAGAATCAGTATGAATCTGGTATTCAGATATATTGTCATATAGAACCAACACTAGAACTTGTGCATCCTACGGTGCATGCAACTTATATTTTAACCCGCCTTAGTATCGATCGGCTTCAAATGCATGAGCCCTTGTTCTGCAGGGGCACATGAATATACCTTTGACCGGGCTATGCTTATCAGTTAGAATAACTAATATGAACCAAAAGACATGAATGTTTAGCATTCTAATAATAACCACAGTATTCTGCTTAAGCACTTCAGGCAAGTTTTTTTTTTGTAATATTGCATTTACTGGTACTGTGAATTCCTTTTTTTAACCTAAGTATCGTTGGGTGCAACTTTACTAGGCAGGCGAGCTGGTTAATATGACATTCTACAAACCGAGATGGAGGCTTCGAAGACATACGTTTCAATTGAGACGGATGTGTTCGTCCTTTTTTGTAGCCTCCGTCTCGGGTTGTAGAATGTTTTAGCGTTGCGTGCTGACACAAGATCCGAAATGTGTCCAGTTTTTACTGAGAACTGATGCCAGTAAACTGAATTTTTTTTTTGTACAATCACAATCCGTCTTGATGCAAGGATCAGACTTGGAGGCTCATGGTGTGTGCACGGACTCTTCAAATTAAGGGCGTTTGTCTCGGCTTGAAAGTATACTATAGGCAAGGTTTAGAATTTGTCCAGATTGGATTACTAACCGATAGAGAAGTTAAAGAAGGAGCCAGGAACTCCTTAGCTTCTGTTATACATCCTCCTCTAAGAAATCTCACCCATTATTTAAGTCATCTTTTTTTCAGGCGACTTGTGGCAATGAACCCGCAGGAGGGGTCCCGGCAGTCATCAAGAAAAGTTGCTCTGGTGCATCTGAAGGCGCAGGGAGCCCTCCAAGAGTTCTCGAAGTTCCAAAAGAAGTGGAAAGAAACTTCGGTGCTTGTTTAGATTAATCTTTCTTTTCTCTTGTTGTAAATTTGTTGTAAAGGCCAAGATGGTTCTTTTCGAGATGCAGCATGTCAGCATAATTTTTGGTCACATTTTTTTTAGGAGACTGCTCACTTTGATATTTTTTTTATGGCTGAGCTGCCCCCAAAAATATTTGCGGCACGAACTGTGTCTTTTCTTATTGTGTATCTGCTCTAGTCATTTAAAAGAAAAATAAATGTAAATATTTTTGAAGCAGCAAACTGTTCAGTCTTCTTTGCAATGGCTACGTTGCTATGGGTTGGAACCAAAAGGACCAAGCGTGAACTTAGTTTCATAACGAGTTTTTTACAAATGTTTATCTGCCTTTATCCCCGTCACTACATGTACAATGCTCTTTTAACTTGACGTAGCATGTGAACACTTTCTCATGGCATTCCTGGCTGTTCTACTGAGTATATATGTCACCGATTCATTGTTCTGTTTTCAGGATAGTGCTCGCATTAGATACGAGAGTTCAAATTTTCCATACAAGTTTGGGGAACATTTGCGCATTGCAGGTAATTATATGTTGCAAAGACGTGCATCAAGTTGCGCCTGCAAACTGCCAGGACATCCCTGTTTTGCATGTCGCATATCAACTTTTTTAAGGAGGAGCTTGGCATGGTGACATACAAAGCCCGGATGTTCTCATGAATAGCGGCAGTAACATAAAATGGGGCGAGTACTATCACAAACAAGACTGAACTTTTTGGACGCATTGGAACATGTGATGTACTTCGTAAACATGGTACATGTTCTGGCATGGCTTGCAACAGAACGTGCTGTGTGCCACGATAGTACATTTCCTGTAGCATGCAGTACTTGTTCCGTGATGATGGTGTGTGGAACTTGTTGTGGCTGCCCATACAGCAACAACATGTCCCGTACTAAAGAAGTATGGAACATGTTCTGTAGTCCGGTAATACAGTACATGTTGTGGCAACAAGGTTAGCATGTATGTGTCCCATATTTTGACAGGAGTTTTTCAAACAGTGTACAAGTCTGGCCGCAAGCACAGCGACGCCGACTGTATTAAGAGCCTCCGTCGATTCCGCTCCAGCAGCAATGACGATGACGACGAGCGTTTTCTCGGCACAATTAGCCCCAATAAAAGGCAGTCCTGAGCTACGCGCACTGATCGAGCGCCTGGAAAGATGAGGGCGCACTGTTCTGCGTGTCTTCTTGCGAGCTCTGCCAACTTTCGCCGTCTGACTAGGTGTACTCAACAAAGAGAACTTTGAGGACAACGACTCTGCGTTGCTACTGGAAATCCGAATCGGCCTTCGAGAGGAAATCTTCCAAGCTTGCCACGATGACCCGACGGCCGGACGCCTTGGCTATAGCAGGATACTCGGCAGGATTCGTGAGAAGTACTACTGGCCCAAACATCCGAAGTTCGTTCATCTGTATACTCATGATCGTGTCATGAGTGCCAGCGACGCAAGAAACCGCCCACGAAGCCGGCCGGACTCTTCCAGCCGATTGCTCCCCGACTTTACCTTTCCAGCAAATGGGAATGAATTTGCTTGGCCTGTTCCCGACGTCAACGACAGGGAGACGATGGATAATCGTCGCCGTAGATTATCTTACGCGATATGGCGAGACGACAGCCCTTCCGTATTGGACTGCTGTGCAAGTTCGCAAGTTTTAAAGCGGTAGCTTTCTAGGCTGAACTACGCCCAAGATCACGCAATCAAGGTCACGTAGTACCCGTGGCTGAAGTGCTCCTTGCTGAAGCCCAGCCACATTCAAGGTCACGTAACCAAGGTTTAACGCCTGAGGCTGAAGCGATGGTGCCTGAATCGTAGGCTCGTAAGCGCCGGTCGCGTAAGCGCAGGTTGCGTAAGCTCTGTTTGCATAAGGGCCGGTCACGTAAGCTCGTAAGCGCCGGTAGCTGAAGCTGACGTAACCTGACGTCGTTAGCCACCCCTTATTATTTAAGTTTTCTGGTTTTGGTTGTTTGGCGGACACGAAACTCTAAGGTGCTTGCAGCATGATTTAAGTTTTCGGAAGAAGGGGTGGGTGACCTGCTTAAACGGCTTCTAAAAACAAGGATGATTGTCTAACATGATTCGAAGAAAGAAGTGCTTGAAGATTATGTTGTGTTTATAGCTGTACGAACATCAGCATCAATTTCGTGTTTCTGTTCTAATAAGACTGCAAATGCAAGTCAGCGACCGTCCAGTCTATTTCTTCTTTGCCCTCGTCCCAGTCCCGCTGCATTTCACTATGAACTCCAACCAACTCGCCCAAATGTTCACTCTAATAGCTTTTATTTTTTCTTCAAGGGCCTCCTTTTCATATTCTCATGACTTTGTTTTTAATTTTACCATGTTATCAAACCTCAGTACTGTGTACGTTTGCAAGGCAAGGGCAGCGACTTTGTACACAAGAACTTTCTCGTGCCCCCAAGCTTTATAAATCATCTGCGGTTGGATGGTTCATTCACCCAAAAACCCGAGGTTATGTCGCCTTTTGCGCTCAAAGTGGTGGCAGTAAGTCCGCTTCTTCAAAGACAGCCTTCAGACCGCCTGTTCAAAAGAAGAAAGTCAACCTCAAGCCTCTCGCCATTATGCAGAATGGTCAAGGACTAATGCTGAAGTCACTGAGTTCCTTTGGAACAACGTGCGCCTCACGCTGCCATCCAAGATGTCCTGTGCAAAAGAAATAACGCTATAATTCTTGGAGATCAATTAACATGTCCCAGAACAACACCAGTAGACAGTGAAAAAAGGACCGAAGTTTTGCTTCGAGCCGCTCAAACGGGTTGACGAATTGGGAATGTCCAGCTCACTTTTGAAAGCGGGGTAAAAAGGGCGAGGCGTTTGACATCGGGTGCTTTCGAGCACCAACCGCAAAAGGCTGCTGAAACTATATGAAATCTTTAATTTTCACTATTTTTGCTGCGATTTGTGCAACTAAGTACCTGCGAGGTGGTGAGGTATGACGACTTTGAAGCCAAGCCGCTAGAATAGCGGAGGGAGTCGAGCCGAACCAGCACTGTCTGTGCGACCGAGCGGACGAGTGAGCCCCCGAAAATGGCGCCTTTGCCTTTCCTCCTCTCTCTCAGAGTTGGCGCATGCGTCCAGCGATCACTGAAAAAGACCAATTGGATTGTAGTGAAACAAAACAAAACAAATTTTATGCCTTGTGTAAAACAAGGCATAAAATTCGTATACTTCCTGAAACGAGCAAACTAGCAAACTACAAGGTACCGTGTTCCTGCGGCCGTATAGGCCAGACCGGGCAATGCATTAACATTTGACTCCGGCAAAACCACAACTCAATGAAAGGAACAGCCATATTCGCATTCGGAGATCCATTGCCGAGACGGTTCACAGACACAACAGTGTTGTTCCAACACAAGGACCAATAGACCTCTTGCAAAATTGAAGCGATCCTAGAGGCGTATTACCGCGCAAAGCATCTTGGGTACCTTTGACCACCGTTTCGGTTTCGACTGGCCAACATCAATTCATAACATCCCTTCACCACCAAATACGGTGCACGCATTTTCGAATATGGGACTTTCCTTAAAGTTATGCTGTTGCCTACCAAGAGGGATAGAACGCTGGGCACGTTTTTTTTGAGGTTCCTAATAGACTAGAGATTGTGTGCAGGAAAACAAAGGAAGAAGAAATGTATCGGGTCGATCATCCTGTTCCATCGTCCTAATGTCCTAAGCTTCTTAAATGATCCGTGACACGGGAGGGCCATGTGGCACTCTGGAATGGTAGCCAGGCATCCAGAAAGGTGTGAGACGCGGCAAGCCTTACTCCTTCTCCATGCTTAGTCTAGGCAGGTCCTCAAAGTCGCTGGAGGTCCGTGTTTTACGAGGGCTTTCACGAAGATGAACGGGCGCAATGCAAACGAGCGCTAACTTTACTTCCATACAGTGCTGAGATGCGCTACTTCGCCAACGGGGCAATCGAAATCGAAACGACGCCACTTCTTTCCATGGCCAAAGATGTCCCATAACGCAACGCGCGCGGTGTTGCATGCAGGACATTTTGCAAGAAGTGTATTGTCCCGAGAGATAAATGAAACCTGCCATATAACAAAAAAAATGTATCCACGTGTGTAAGCCAGCCATTAGTAACTCTTACGGACAGCGAATTTAACTTTTTTTTTTTGGGGGGGGGGGGGGGGATTTGGGTTAGCACTTGAGATGAAGAAAGAAGTGTTTCAAGATCATGTCGTGCCTGTGCCTGCGCGAGCATCAGCGTCAATTTCGTGTTTCTGTTCTAATAATATTTCAGCTGGTAGATAGCGCTTGCCCATTGTATATGTCTTCGTCGTCCTCGTCCCAGTCGCGCTGTTTTTTACCATGAACCGTTAAACTTCGCACTGAAAGGCTTTTGTTGATCACTCAAACCTGGCAGTCACAGCTCGAAACCTAACAAAATATCATGTACGTAAACAGTTTAGACAAATGTTTTTACCTCCAATTCGTAGAGCTCGGTAACAATTTCTTTTATGATGTTTGACATGTTTAGTATTGATATGGTGGACATATTTCTTCATTTTAGCGCATAATGTGGTGACTAAGTAGTTGTAAATCTTGAAAGTGGAACGGTGTAAAACTAATATTAATAATAATTTTAATAAGAATAATAGCTTTATTTACCATGTATAAGTATGGTGGGGGCCGAGGAAAAAAGCTGTCCAAGCAGCTTGACTGGTCCTCAGCCCCCCTCAGGTACATACAGTGGCGAGAAAGACATCTAAAAGAACACAATAAAAATATATAATAATACAAGGTACTTTCATCATAACAATGAACAACATACAACTATCAGCAATACATCACAAACAAGAGTAACACTTGCCTATAAAAGAAATCGGAAAGTTGTACACAAGAAAGGGGAAAAACTATCCAAAATATTCTAAGATGCTTCTACATAATATATATATACAGGGTGTTTTTTTTTTAAGCTTAACAGATTTGTTTTAAAAAAGCCGTAAAAGTTACATTTATGCCGCTTGTGGAGGGTGAGCTATACGGCCAAGGGGACATATTATAAGGGGCAAATCGTAAGGATCAGTCGGCTAACTAATTGAAATTCGTTAATTAACTTTTTAATTAATGAAAATAGACATATGGTTCAAATTAGAAACTTGCTCAGCGTCATTGAAAACCACTAAATCAGTAATTTTTAGAAAGACTTTGAGCGCGTGAGAAGCGCAGTAGTGCACTGAAGTTACCACTCTTTGAGCAGGTACAAAAGCTAGCGGTTGCGATAAGGCGCCCCGCGCGATTTTTCCGTCTCCTTATCTAGCCCCAGCCAGAGCCGTGTATTGGGAGAGTTTGGCCAACAGGCGGAGCAAAGGCCGCCCCCAGCGCCCGAATATTCCCCCCGCGCTTAGAGCGTAAACTAAATT